>NC_142469.1:63721750-66121750 GCF_049115385.1 Moschus berezovskii
AATAAAGCTAAAGGGGATATTTCTAGAGCAACTGGTATTAGGTTGGTGCAAACATAATTGGGGTTTTGGACCGTGAATTTTAAACCATTATAACTAGACCCAAACATATCTTTATTAATCAAAATAGGAGCCATTGCAATCAACACATGTTTGCCAATGCAAAATAAATTTACTCCTGTAGCATAAAAAAATCTGTGCTTCTGGATTTGATGAAGTATTTTCTTCATCTTGCTGGTTGTGGAAGCATTTTCCCTGCAAAAAGTTTTTGAGATGCTTAAAGAAGTAGTAATTGGTGAGAGGTCAGGTGAATATGGCAGATGAGGCGAAACTTTGTATCCTAATTCATTCAACTTTTGAAGCATTGGTTGTGTGACGTGTGGTCAGGCATTGCTATAGAGAAAAATTTGGCCCTTTCTATTGACCATGCCGGCTGCAGGTGTTGCAGTTTTCGGTGCGTCTCATCAATTTGCTGAGCATACTTCTCAGCTGCAATAGTTTCACCAGGATTCAGAAAGCTGTAGTGGATCAGACCAGCAGCAGGCAACCAGTGACCATGATGTTTTACGGGTGAAAGTTTGGCTTTGGAAAGTACTTTGAAGCGTTTTCTCGATCCCTTGTGGCTAAGCTGGTAAAGAATCCACCAGTAATGTGGGAGACCTGGGTCAATCCCTGGGTTGGGAAGATACCCTGGAGAAAGGAAAGGCTACCCACTCCAGTATTCTGGCCTGGAGAATTCCATGGACTGTACAGTCCATGGGATTGCAGAGTCGGACATGACTAAGCAACTCTCATGTTTCACTTTCACTTGATCCAGCCACTAAGCTGGTCATCACCGGTTGTCCTATAAAACCCACTTTTTGTCACATGTTACAATCCAATTGAGAAACGGTTTTTTGTTGTTGCATAAAATAAGAGAAGTAACTCTTCAAAGAGACAATTTTTTGGATTTGTGGTCAGCTCATGAGGCAACCACTTATCAAGCTTTTCATCTTTTCAGTTTGCTTCAAATGCCAAATGACTGTAGAATGGTTGATGTTGGGCACAATGTTTTAATTTCTCAAGATTAAGAATAAGATTCTTTGTGAATTTTTCAATTAAATGGAGTTTGCTCTGCTGTTCTGTGCTTAGTTCTGTGCTTAGTCACTCAGTCATGTCTGACTCTATGCAACCCCATGGATTGTAGCCTGTCAGCCTCCTCTGTCCATGCGGATTCTTGTCCAGGCAAGAATATTGGAGTGGGTTGTTATGCTGTCCTCTAAATGGAATTCAACCATTTACAAGTCTTCTTTTTAAAAAATCTGTAGTGACCTTGGATGTGATGGGAAACATTTTCTTTTTTTCTTTTTTAATTTTACTGGTATATTCAGGAAATAGTAAACTACTAAGAATAGATACTTGATCTTATTCAAAAGGTATAGAAGTGATTTTCAGAGAGAATTAAGTTGTTTTGCTGCTTCTTTAAAATTCACTGTTTGTTGTACCTGATTTTTTAAACATTGCCTTCTTATTGGCTGTCAGAACTATGTCAATATTTTATGTTTCCAGTGACACTTTCAGTGGCTATTTTGAAGTTTTAAAATAAGCATATTTACTGTCTGAATGAATGATATATGTCTTTTATAGAATAAATTTTGTACCTCAAAATATTTTTTTTCTGGAGGGGTTATCATTTTTGTTGAATTTCTGTTGAGAGTATACTTCAAATATGCAGTAAAGACCAATTAAATTATTTCTATGATGTCAGGCAATTTATCTTTATAAAAATAGTAAATTATTACAAAGTATAAACAATTTTGCTTTGATATTTAAAAAAATTTTTAGAAAACTGATTATGAGTTTTATTTATTTGTTATTCTCTTTATTTTTACTTTTCCTTTGAAACATCATTTGGTTATTCCTTTCCTAGATTTGTGTAATAGTTTGGTGTCACTGATGAGTGAATGTTCACTACAATTTGGTTTGGGAAACAAAATTTGAGGAGTTACTTCTCAGGGCATAATATATTTGTCATGTTGATTGATGCAAAATGAAATGTAATTGGATTTTTGGTGTCATAAATTGCTTAGTAGTGATTAGGAAAATTGGACAACAGCATTAAAGTGAAATGTGCTCATTGTCCATCTAAAATTGGCCTCTGCTCTTTCTTGGTGGCCAATAAATTCATATTTCCTAGAAAATATTTAACAGTATTCTTGAAAGGATAAATCATTTCCAAAAGAATAAATCTTCAGTTACAGTTCCAGTTCAGAAGTCAAGCTTGTAGGCAGCTTCATTATTTACAATCTATGGGATATTCAGCATTTTATTACATACCTTTCTAAGCTGAGAATCTTCACAAAAACCTCTCTTCTGATGTCGTTAGTGGCATTTCTAGAGATGATATATATTAAAGGCCTGCTATAGGCCAGGTGGAGAAGAAAATGGCAACCCACTGCAGTATTCTTGCCTGAAGAATCCCATTGACAGAGGAGCCTGGTGGGCTGCTGTTCATGGGGTCACAAAGAGTCAAACACAACTGAGTGACTAAGCACCACAGGCCAGGTATATAGATTATATTCAATAAATATTAATTGTTAATTTTATTATTAAGTAATTTATTTTTAGAAGTTCATAGAGAATTGTGTATTCATCTTTTATTTCTAGCAGTGGGTCAGACTAGATAACATCACTTAAATCTCTCCTTGAAAACGTTTAAATATAATGAACAAAATTTTAATTATTTTAGATGCATCAGTGAACTGATTAGAAATCAAAGAATATTGAGAAGCCAAAAATTAAGTGAATTTCGTACCCTGAAGTGGTAAACAACCACTGAATCTGAATTTTTTGTCAGGTAAATTTGAGCTTCCCTTTTCTGATCTTATATGGAAAATGGAATATAGAACCCAAAGACTAGAAATGGTTAAAATTATAGAATCTAATTGAAGATGTGCTTGCATAAATCTGAGAACCAAAATGACATCTTCACCAATTTAAGAGTAAACTTGACTAAACTTACCTTACAAAAGCATAAAACAGAAAATTGCTTATTTAAAACCTTAGCAATGAGTTGCAAAAAAAGAGTTCTCCTCTATGAATATTAAAGCTCATATAACCTTAACATGACCACTAGCCTGTAGTCATAGACTCGAAATTGAAAATCTTTTAATTTAGTTGAACTAGTTGTTCCTGCTGACTGATGTTACCAGCAGACATGTAGAAGCAAATGCAAATCTGGTTTTGCAAAATTTTGCCTTCATAAAATTCTCTAATTATTTCAGTGGAAGGTGTTACATGAACTAGAAATACCTAGTCAAAGAGTAAAAATAACCAACGAAATAAGATATAATGAGTTTTAGCCAGCAGAGAAAACAGAACATTCAGAACTGACAACTAATTTTAGAATTAGCAGATAGAAAATATAATTGGATTAGTTTAAGGAAATAAATTTAAACCATGAGAAACCCCCCTAAAACTGATATATTATAGCCATGTGGGTTTGAAGAAAAGTCACAGACTCTATTAGTGAAATATAATTATTTAAAAAGTGCAAAATTTAAAGAGACACATGTACCCCAATGTTCATTGCAGCACTGTTTATAATAGCCAGGACATGGAAGCAACCTAGATGTCCATCAGCAGACGAATGGATAAGAAAGCTGTGGTACATATACACAATGGAATATTACTCAGCCATTAAAAAGAATACATTTGAATCAGTTCTAATGAGGTGGATGAAACTGGAGCCTATTTTACAGAGTGAAGTAAGCCAGAAATAAAAACACCAATACAGTATACTAACGCATATATATGAAACATAGAAAGATGGTAACAATAACCCTGTATACGAGACAGAAAAAGAGACACAGATGTATAGAACAGTTTTTTGGACTCTGTGGGAGAGGGCGAGGGCGGGATGATTTGGGAGAATGGCATTGAAATATGTATATTATCATATGTGAAACAAATTGCCAGTCCAGGTTCGATGCATGATACAGGATGCTCGGGGCTGGTGCAATGGGATGACCCAGAGGGATGATATGGTGAGGGAGGTGGGAGGGAACACATGTACACCCGTGGCAGATCCATGTCATTATATGGCAAAACCACTACAATATTTTAAAGTAATTAGCCTCCAATTAAAATAAATAAATTTATATTAAAAAATAAATAAAAGATAAAAACAAAACAAAAATTTCAGTTATGATGTAGCTGAATAGTGCATTAGTGAACTAAAAAAAATGTATCTGAGGAAATGTTCTTTTATGTAGTGGGAAGGAAGTATGATAAATATTATAGAGTTATTAAATACACAAAAATATGAGAGGAATAAGAAGGTCTACTTACATATAATTAAAATTCTCTTGTCAGAGGAGAGGGAGAATGGAGCAGAAACAATACTTGAGGGGATAATGGATTATAATTACAAAGAAATGTATTCATTCATTCCATAAATATTTATTCTGTCAACCATAGTACTGGGTATATAAGAGTGAATAATACAGATACAAATCTCTCTCTACTATCCTGGAACTCACAATCTAATCACTAGTAGAAGATAGACACCTACTGATAAATGTTTCCTCTTTCTTTCCTGCCTGATGATCCTAAGATGTTTTTCAAAAGACTTTGCAAAAAATTTGTAACCTGCCACTATAGCCAAATTGATAATACATTCTTTCTTTTTTTTTGCTTCAATCTCTCTTTCCATTTTTCCTTTTCTTCAGTCACACTTCTATTTAAACTGCTCATAAGTATAGCTTTCTCTGAGACTTTGATTTTGGGGAATCCTGGTTCTACTGAAAATGACCCTAAAATCTTGACCTTCAACAGGAGATTTGGAACTGGCTTAATTACAAACTAAAGGGCAATAAAGACCCAATAAATTTAACAGTAAGTAAATTGCTATGAAAAGCAATATGGTGTGTTTATGTGTGTGCTCAGTCATGTCCGACTCTGCAAACCCATGGACTGTAACCTGCCAGGTTCCTCTGTCCATAGAATCTTCCAATCAAGAATACTGGAGAGGGTTGCTGTTCCCTTCTCCAGGGGATCTTCCCAACCCAAAGATCTAACCCACATCTCTTGTGTCTCCTACACTGGCAGGCAGATACTTTACCAGCTGAGCCACCAAGGAAGCCCTTGAGTACTAAAAAATTAGAAACAGGACCGCCATGGAAATTCCCTGGCTGTCCAGTGGTTAGGGCTTTGTGCTTCCACTGCATGGGGCATTGGTTCAATCCTTGATTGTGGAACTAAGTTCCCATAAATTTTATATCATGTTAAAAAAAAACAAAAAAAAAAACCTCCCATTGATCCGTCAGTCCGAATCCTGAGTATTTATCCAAAAGAATTAAAATCAGGTTCACAAAGAGATATTAGAATTCCTATTTTCATTGCAGAACAGTTCACAATATCCAGGATGTGGAACCAATATAAATATCTATTGATAGATGAATGGATAAAGAAAATAAGGTGTATAAATACAATGGAGTATCTTTCAGCCTCAAGAGAGAAGGAAATTTTACTATATGCAAAAATATGGATGATAATTCAGGATATGATGCTAAGTGAAATGTCTTTCACAGAAGGATAAATACTGCTTGATTCCACTTATATGATATATATAAAATATAGTAAAATTCTTAGAATCAAAAACTGAAATGTTGGTCACCAAGGGCTAGAGGAAAAGGAAATGAGAAGGTATTGACCAAGGGGCACAGTATTTCAGTTAGGAAGATGAATAAGCTCTAGATGTCTTCTATACAATATGCTGCTTATAGTAAATAATACTGTATTATATTTAATAATATAATTCTATTGAGAGGGTAGATCTCATGTTCACTTTTCTTACCAAAGTAAGGTAAAATTTAAAAAGAAAGCATAAAATCAAAAGGTGAATAAATCCAAGCCTTTCTGCCTTTCTTGGTCAATATATACTGACAAGAGAATTAATTAATCATATATAAATACATTAAAGTAGATTCTTACTTCATACCATAGATTAAAATTTAAATAGGAAGTAAAAATTATAAAACTTCTTGAATAAATGTGGGAGAACACCTTCATATTTTCTGAGTAGGAAAATATTTACAAGACAACACACAAACCATTAAGAAGAAATTGATAAAATTTACTTCAGTATAAACTAAGAATTCTTTCCGTCTAAAGACACCATAAAATTAATAATATACAATAAAGTGAGAAGATTTTGCAATCTATATAACTGACAAAGGATTAGAATGCAGAACACTTACAAGTCATTATAGCCAAAACAAAGAACCGAGTAAAAAATCTTGAGTATTCATTTCAAACAGGATAAAACTTAAATGGCACATAAACCTATAAAAATATGCTTAATATCATTAGTGCTTAAGAATATGCAAAATAAGTCTACAATGAGACATAGTTTCATGCCCACTAGATTTGCAAAAATATTATACACGACAATATCAAACATTGGAAAAAATGTAGCACAATGACAAACTCTAATTTGGTACTCATAAGGCACAAACTAGTACCAACACTTTAGAACAGTTGTACATTACTTAATAAACATGAAGAAGAACTAACCCTAAAGCAAGCATTTCTACTCCCAATTAGAAACCTAAAGAAACTCTTTGAAACATGAACCAGATGGCATGAGTAAGAATTTTCATAGCAAAACGTTTAATAGCAAAATCAAAACAGATCCGAACTGAACATTCAACAGCTCATTGCTAGCAAAAGGAAGAAATAATCAGAGTCACCTAAAAGGAGTTCATACTACTGCCTGGTGCCCCAGATTTTGTGCCACAGGTCACCTCTACATCACCTCGCTCTGGCGGCCAGTAGGGCTTATGCTTGTGGGTCTCATATGACTGTAACTAGCAGGGAAATAATTCTTAAACAGTTGCCACTCCTGGGGCACGACTAGAGGAAACAGAAGAGGTTGGTTTTTCTGTGAGGGAGGCCATTAGCTAATCATCATGGCTGTGGCCTGAGAGGCTGGTTTACAATTAAACATTCATCTAGCGGCTGACTGTAATCCTTTGTAGAGACCATAGAGGGCAGGAGGCATCTACAAGCTCACCCTTTGCCATCTTCCAGTGCGTCAGTAAGGGGAACTTCGTATGTATCAGGTATCCTGATTTTTGGGTCTGGTGCCCTGTTTTTTGTTGTTGCTGCCCAGTAGATGCTCCTTGATTGCCTTGCTCTGGTGGCTGAGAGGACTTGGATTTCTGGGTCCCAGGGGACTGTGAAAATCAGAGAGAAAGAGTACTTTGTAGGTTCCTAGGGGTTTCCAAGTGTCTCAGCAATAAAAAGTCCGCCTGCCAATGTAGGAGACCTGGGTTCAGTCCCTTGGTCAGGAAGAACCCCTGGAAAATTAAATTACAACCCACTCCAGTATTCTTGCCTGGGAAGTCCCATGGACAGAAGAGCTTTGAGGGCTACAGTCCATGGGGTCACAAAAGAGTTGGCTATGATTTAGTGACTGACAAAGAAAACAAACTCCCAGGGTACTGCACAGTACTGGACATATTGTCCAGTCTTTCTGGGAAGTATTTTTGCTTGTCTTGGAGATCAGCCTGAGGGACAGGCTAGGGATTGACAAACAACTGCTACGTCTTGGTGTGTTAGAAAGAAAGAAAGATAAAGAAAAGGAGAAGGGAGGAAAGAAAGAAAAAAATGTGGTATATTCATGGAGTGATTATTTTTTTTACTGACTAGTAAAGAGTGATTTCAGTTTAGTTCAGTTCAGTTCAGTCGCTCAGTTGTGTCCGACTCTTTGCGACCCCATGAATCACAGCACGCCAGGCCTCTCTGTCCATCACCAACCCCTGGAGTTCACTCAAACTCATGTCCATCGAGTCGGTGATGTCATCCAGCCATCTCATTCTCTGTCGTCCCCCTCTCCTCCTGCCCCCAATCCTTCCCAGCATCATAGTCTTTTCCAATGAGTCATCTCATCGCATGAAGTGGGCAAAAACAAAAAAATTCAACTGTAAGAAACAACGTATATGAAACTTTATACCATAATGTTGAGCATAGAAAGCCAGTCAATAAGCAGCATGACTCCATTTATATGAAGGAAAAAACTATGCACAAGTAAAGAGTATATATTGAATAATACTTGAATAATATTTAAAATTAATATCATTAATATTTAAGTAGTACTTTACTAATAATAATATTAAAAAATATAGATGGAAAAACTAGAAAGAAAAAGAAATGATTTACACAAAGGTTGAGAATATTCATACTTAGAGGAGGGAGAATATGGGTATCAATTTGGAGAGGGACACATGAGACATATAAAAATTTATGATAATATCCTTTTTCTTAAACAGTGTGAAGGGACAATGGCTTTTGATGGCATTTGATATATGTCTGGGGCTTCCCCATTGGCTACACACAGACAAACGCATACACATTCAGATACTTTTATCAACTGGGCATTCACTAACTACAATTTTTAAAAGAAAAAAATCATATGTATCTTCTAAAAAATTCTTAGGACCCTATTTCATTGCTCCATGGTTTTATCTCTCATGCATAAATTGCCTCTGACATGAAGAAACGTCATGGCAGCTTGGGATAACAAAACCTCAGAGACCTTAGCAGTAGAGCATTAGAAACTTCAACACAATCAATAATACTCTAGGTGTCTACATGAGCTATTTATACTTTCTAAAGTAATTCATTGTAGGGAAAGAATGATTCAAGTCTTGATGGCAATATGTAAACTTGGAATATTCATTCTTTGAATCTCTTTTAAAAATTTGATAAGGGCTCTACTAAATGAGTTGATATAGCATAGGAACAGCTTTCCTGGTATTTTCAAAGTGCATTTTATTTTTCTATCTTTCAGGCATCTGTGATAAATCTTAGACGATGAAGAACATTGTTTATAATTATAGAATAATTTTCAAATGCTCTCAAACTAATAGACTGACACAAGAAACACAACTGGGTCCTAGTAAAAAGACTGGGATTTATTTGTTCTAATCTCTCAAACAGGCTACTCACCTGTTTAATTTTAACAGGAATCAATGACTTGACTTCTTCATGAATTCTAGAATGTGGAAAATTTATCTGACTTCAAAAGCATGGTGAAAATCAATTTTGAATTTTCCCGTAGATCAGGTAAATATATTACATCAACACTGAAGACACATCTATCTGTCTTTTTTTCTAACTTAACCCAATTGAAAACAAGCAAGTAAATTGAATTCTGAGCTAGGCAGTGAAAGAGAGGCTCCCATGGTATCAAGCATTATTTTCACCTCGTTCTTTAGGAGCCTTGGGGGAGTGGAAAACCTTCCATGTTAGCAACCTTTCCTGTAACTATTCCTTTCATAACTTATAAGGCTTCCCCAATGGCTCAGATGGTAAAGAATCTTCCTACAGCGCAGGAGACATGGGTTCGATCCCTGCGTTTGACCCCTGGGTCAGGAAGATCCCCTGTAAAAGGGAATGGCAACCCACTTCAGTATTCTTGCTGAATGAGTATTGAGTATTCTTGGAAATCATTTATGCATGAAGATAATTTGATATGGAACCCTATTTGCTCTGTGTCTCCAAATGCATCAAAGCAACAAAAACTCTTTATTGCTGATAGTGATACTGTCATGCTCAGCTTTTCTTTTTAATCCCCTGGTTTTGTAGGTAAATCAAGACTAAATTTCACTTTCAATAGGTTGAATTTATGATTAGCCCCAGTAGGTATAGATTGGCTTAACATTGTCACATGTCATTGGGGAAAAATGGTTATGGAGGAGGGCTGGGTTTATGTTTCAGGGAACATTATCTAATTTTGGAGATAGACGTTATAAAGTAAAATATGTCATAGGAAATAGCCACTGTTATGTGAGTTGCTAACTGTATCATCAAGCCTTCAGCAATGTTTGGATAGGAACAATGGAAGATGGAGATGAGGTAAAGATTTTACACTACAATGTGCATTTACTTAGGGCTTCCCAGGTAGTTCCCTGGTGAAGAATCTGCCTGCCAATGTAGGAGACACAGGAGACCCAGGTTCAATCCCTGGTCCAGGAAGATCCCTTGGAGTAGGGAATGGCAATCCACTCCAGTATTCTTGCCTGGGAAGTCCCATGGACAGAGGAGCCTGGTGGGCTACAGTCCATGGGGCTGCAGAGAGTTGGACATATATTTACTTAAGTTTCAGGGAAGACCCTGCATCCTTATGATAGTAGCTGAAGAGCTACTCATTGACTAACAATTTAAAATAGTTTTCTTAGCAAATATTCCAAATTCTTTAACACACATTATTAGCCCAATTCTTAAGTTCAGACCAAACTTAGATATTTTAGATTATGCTAATTTTGGTCTGTTTTCTAAGAATATTAAACATAGGTTTTTTTTGTTTGTTTTTTTAGAAGTTCTTCTGTGAGCAAAGTAATAATGAAAGCATGACTATTTAAAAAATATATATTACATGATTTTTAGATGGAAATTCAAATGCAATGAATTAAGGAAAAAACTTTGTAATAATGAATAATCTAACAATGTCTTTCTAATAATGTCCTTTTAAAATGAAAGCACTCTCTTACCTCCAATAAGAATATGCCAAATTGCTTACAGGATTGATGTTCTGAGAAGTTTCCAAAGTTGGATTAACTTTGTCCCATATTAAAAGGTATATTTGATTTGTTATATTTGCTAAATAATGTTCACAGTTTTACCTAGAATATGCATTAGTCATATATGTGTTTACCACTGGAAAGAGGGATGTTAACACCAAGACTTTTCCCCTGTTCTACTTTAGTTTGATGAACTACTGCAACTGGATTTAGATTTTGACTGAACGTATTTTGTGAAGCACTCTAAGACTTGAGTCCGTGCATGCATGCTCAGTTGTGTCAGACACTTTGTGACCCCATGGGTTGTAGCCTGCCAGGCTCCTCTATCCATGAAATTTTCCAGGCAAGAATACTGGAGTGAGCTGCAGTTTCCTCCTCCAGGCAATCTTTCCAACCCAAGGATTGAAACTGCGTCTCTTGCATCTCCTGCATTAGCAAGCAGATTCTTTACCACTGTACAACCTGGGAAGCTTCCTAAAACTTGAGACCACTAGGTAAAAGTTAAATAATGATTTCTAAACATGATTAACTGACAAGCTAGTAAACCAAAAAGCAAACCAAACACTGCAGCATATTTTGCCATACTAGTTTATGATTCTAAAAGAACAAAAAAAAAATGTTTTATCATTTTGATTATATCATGAATAGGACCCACAATCATTTGAAGATTCCTGTTTGGGAGTAGTTATGGTTCAGCTCATGAGCATGTGAGGATGATTGCATATTTTGGGCTTATTTGTTTTGCTGGAACTATGTCAGCTTGATAATTGTTCTATACAGTTCATCACTTTTTTAATGTCAGGTAATGACTTGGATAATCATTTAATTCTTCAAGTTTCTTCTGCAAGATATTTTCCATGGTAACAGAAGAAGTACATTGGCTTTTGTTTACTTTGTAGAACATGATACTTGGTGTTCATCATGTAAAAAAAAAGAAGACAATTTAATCAAGAAAAACCTATATTTCAAAGCTTTTAGACCTGTATGTTATGTTTATGTAAGAGGGTGTATGAAATAGGGCTTCCTGATGGCTCAGACAGTAAAGAATCCACCTGAAATGTGGGAGACCTGGGTTTGATCGCTAGGTTGCGAAGATCCCCAGGAGGAAGGCATGGCAACCCACTCCAGTATTCTTGCCTAGAGAATCCCATGGACAGAGGAGTCTGGAGGGCTACAGTCCACAGGGTCCCAGAGTGGGACACAACTGAGTGACTAAATGCAGCACAGCACTGTAAGAAATCAAATTCACTCAATAGGTAAGCTTCCAAAAATAATGTATGACTGGTCCATCCTTCTTCCACCAATATGTCTAACATGACACTATTCCTAAATAAATTAGGGTATAAATAATAAAGCTTTAATGAGGAGATAAATTACATGACTCAGAGTGCTATGATGTTTCTTGTATCTTAGCTTGCTATCCTAAATTTTCAAGAAAAGAAATCTTTTTTAAACCTCTATCAAACCAATGCAGACTCTCCTAACTTTCTAAATTCCCAATGTAAGGCTGTTCCTAGCAACAAAACTTTCCTCATTTGACCCACATACTGCATGTTTCTCTACTAAGAACCATTTTAAAATGTGATTTCTTATTGTAACTTTTTTTTAATGATGAAACTATACTTGAACAGTTCCAAACTGTACATCCTATATGAAGCTTCTCCTCTCAATGAGTTTCTTATTTCTGTGTGGAATTTTATATCTTGGAGTGTCCTATAAATAAAAATTAAATTCCACCTTTTAAAAAGTTCCTTGTTCTTCAGAGTGCTTTTGATGCACTAAAGGTAATAAGGTAAAGCAAGAACTTTGATGAAGATTCTTTTTCCTAGAAGATGCTTTTTAGATTGTGTCCAACATTTTGAAACAAGATAAAAGCATTAAACAATGGGAAAAATGTTGAAATTAATTTTGCTATTTACTGTTTAATTTTGCTATTAAAATAATGCTGACTACAGCATTGAGGGTACCATTTTATTAGATCATTTCTTTCATTTTAATAACTGGTGATTATATATTTCAGCAGGTACTCTAATAATTTTTGTTTCTTATAAACATAGAATGTTGGCATAAATGTGGTTGCTATCAAGATTATCAACTCACAGTGCCTGGAATGCCCTTTTGTCCGTTTGCCACATCAAGATGTATGTTAATATATGCAAGTTATGTAAATGAATGCCATTATAGGAATGTCAGAAAGTAGTTTTGTAGTTCAGATCTTTAAAAAATATTCTGCTCCTAGCATAGCTCAATGACAGGTAACATCTTGGTACTCCCAGGAGAGGCAAATTTTCATATAAACTGATAGCATATCTTCCCTTCGTAGCCCCTTCTTTCCTCAGAAACATTTTACACCAAAAGACAAATTGTATAGATATAATGCTGTACTAGTCACAGCTTTATTCCTATATAATTTATACATAAATTATATAGGGATAACAAATTTTTATCACAAAGACTTGTAAGCCTTTGTCAAATTCATTGTTGAAATTTGTAATTTTCTCAAAGTATGGAGAGTAACATGTATATATGTTTTGTAAAGCAACAAAAAGAACTATCTGCTTTCAAATGTATTTAGGTTTCATTTCTTCATGTGTCTAGTACACATATTTTTTTAAACCATATCAGTCTGAAAAACATGAGACATATCACTGGATTTAAATGAGGGTTTTATTCTGTTAACACTTCACTGTGTGTTGTTAACAATGTTCTCTAGCTTCCCCAGGCCATAGTGTTTTCATCTGTAAAATGAGAAATGCATGCTCAACAATTTCTAAAATCTCTTCTGGCTGAAATAACCGTCTAATTCTAAATTTTGATTCTCTGTAATGCTCAACTGGACTAAGGACTAGAAATTTTGCTTAATGTATAATGATAATATCATCGTTTCACATTCCAGCATGAAATTTGACATCAAGAAACAGTTAAGTGATTTCTAGTAGTTGACATTTTGAAAGGACAAATGTAAATTACTAACTAAAAAAAGAGCAGACTTGATTGTGAAGATGACTGACTCGAGGCATATATTTAAGGAAGTTTGAACAAAAGTTTCTGTTGTTTTGCAAACAACTTGAACTGATAATTTTCATGCCTTCAGGCCCTCAGATTCAGCAGAGGATTCTAGGCCTGCCTTACCCAGTAAAGCTCAGACTGGAAAATAAGCTCTGGATTTCCACCCAGTTATAACAAGAGAGGTTTCCCAGGTAGCTCAGTGGTAAGAATCAGCCTGCCCCTGCAGGAGATGTGGGTTTGATCCCTGGGTAAGGAAGATCCCCTTAAGAAGGAAACGGCAACCCACCCCCATATTCTTGCTAGGGAAATCCCATGGACAGAGAAGCCTGACAGGCTATAGTCCTATGGTTGTAAAACAATTGGACACAACTTAGTGTCTAAACAACAAGAAGAGAATCTCCATTTTATTTGTTCTTCAAAACAGCATTTTGCAATTGGTTGTATGTAAAAAGTGCTATTGGAAAAGACCCTAATGCTGGAATATATTGAGGGCAGGAGGAGAAAGGGGTGACAGAGGATGAAACACTGACTCAATGGACATGAGTTTGCACAAACTCCAGAGATAGTAAAGGACAGGGAAGCCTGGTATGCTGCAGCCCATGGGGTTACAAAAAGTTGGACACAGCCTAGCAACTGAACAACAAAAAGTGCTAGGGATCCTAAGTTAAAAATGAATTGATATTTAGAAATTATTGCAGTAGCCAATATTCCAGTCAGGTGAGTGAGAAAGTTTTTACTGTGAGTGTATTGTTTCACACATTGGTGACCACTCTTTTTGGCATTCTTGGACTAGTTTTATTGTCTTTCGTATGCTCAGTTGCTCAGTTATGTCTGACTCTTTTGCAATCCTATGAACTGCAACCCACCAGACTCATCTGTCCATGGGATTTCCCAGGCAAAAATACTGGAGTGGGTTGCCATTTCCTCCTCTAGGGCATCTTCCTGACCCAAGGATCAACCTGTGTCTCCTGCATTGGCAGGAAGATTTTTTACCACTGTGCCACCTGGAAAGCCCTTTTATTTTATTTGCCCTTTCACCATGACTTTATTTAAGATGTCCAGGGTGTTTATTCAACTGTGCAGCAAACATAACTCTAGGAAGGAAATTGCATCAATTTAGTTAGGGAATCAATATCCTAAAAGCTCTCAGTCAGCTTGGATTACATCTAGTAAGGTGGAGTCTAATGAAGCCACATGCCATATTTAAGGCTTTGTTTTTAAAATTAAAAACAAAAGATTGAAACATAGATTAATAAGAGAACTTAATAGTTCCAATGGGCTTTCCAGATGGCTCAGTAGTAAAGAATCCACCTGCCAATGCAGGAGATACAAGAGCTGCCAGTTCGATTTCTGGGTCAAGAAGATCCCCTGGAGGAGGAAATGGCAACCCCACTCCAGTATTCTTGCCTAGAAAATCCCATGGACAGAGGAGTTCATGGGGTCAGAAAGAGTTGGACATGACCTAGCAGCTAAGCAACATGGTACTAGTAGACTATGAAAGAGACAAGAGCAGTACTACTAAAGCAAACTACAGGACTGATCTTAGCCATAGCGCTGCTAACACTTGAGCCTTGAGGGGAAAAGATAAACACTACCCGAAAGTCTTTTGGTTGTCCGTCAGGAAGACCTGAGCAGGCAGAACCCTTTTTCTGGATTGATTCCATCCAAGCTTTCTCCCTGAAGTCAGCAAGTCTCTTGCCACTAAGGGGATTCCTTTTAAAGTTTTGTTGTTTTTCATTTGTTTGTTTTGCCTTAATTAGTCAATGCCTCTAGTCAGCCAGCACTTCATGAGTTTAATATCAAAGGGGTTAAAGTACTCTACTTGCCCCAAACACAGTTCTCTGATTCAGCCTCTAGGTCAGGGGCCACCAGGACCTTTAAGATTCATTACACAGAGTGCTCTATGGAAAAGATGATCAACAATATGGGAGAGAACCCTGATAGAGCATCATGAAAAATCTGAAATGATTACATCATTGACAGTGTTGTTGTTGTTTTAGAAAAAGCCACGAATGTCATTAACCCAAAACAATAAATTCTTGCTGAAGAAAACTGTGTCCAGATGTGCATAACTCTACTGGATTTAGGACACAGCCTATCAAGGAAATCATGAACAAGATTGTGAATATGTAAATATATATATATATATATATATATATATATATATATATATATGGAGGCCAAAGTGTTTCAAGATATGAATCTTGGAGAAATACAAGAGCTGATAGACATTACATCACAGGAATTTACAAAAGATAGGTTGGTGAAGATGAGTGCCTCCAAACCAATGCCAGATGAGGAGGAAGAAGACATAGAGAAAACAGGGCCAGAAAGAAAAAAACCCTGACACTAGAAAATCAACTTCTTTTATGATATAGATCTTTCTGTGAAATGAGCACTGAAACTAAAGCAAATAGTGGAAGGAGAAACATTTTTCTTGCTTCATGTGGAAACATTTTTAGAGAAATGAAAAAGCAAAATGTTCAGGCAGAAATTATAATGTATTTATTTAAAGTTATACCAAGTGTGCCTACTCTCCTATTTCCCCATTTAACTCTTCCACCTCTTCTACCCATGAAACAGCAAGATCAGGTCTTCCTCTTCCTCCTCATTCACACATTCTCAAGATGAAGTCTATGAGGATGAAGACCTTTAGGATGGCCCACCTCTATTTAATGATAACAATCATGTCCTGTAGTTAATAAACTTATCTGTTGTGTATGTGTGTGAGTGTCTTCCTATGAAAATCTAATAACTGTATGTCAAGAACTGTATGAGACATTACTGTGTCATTATCATTGTCTAAGTATTCATCCTGTAGAAGATCCTGTGCAAATATTTATATTGAAGTGGATAGCCTATTCTTACAAAGGCATAAGGTTAGTGCCATTTCATATAAATGAATAATGTTTTAGCTTTCTTACTGCTTATAACTTGGCTTTCAAAGAATTAAATTATTATAGAGTATACCTCTCTCTTGTAATTGAAGGGACTATCAGCCTATTATCACAGGTGCTTTTTAAAATGTAGCAATGTTTTCAATGTTGCATTATGGATAAGATTCTATGCTATAGAGTTTTATTCATAGAAAAACCAGCAAAACATTGTAAAGCAATTATCCACCAATTAAAAATAAATGAAAAATGATTCTATACCATAAAATTTTGCAACAATTCATTTACTAGTGTATAGGCTAGTCTACTGTGAATCATTATACCTGTAAATACATATGAAGTTATTTTTCACAGTACCCTATGTCTAGTATTAGTAATTACTTATAAAGTTTACAGTGTTTTGTATCATATAAGACAATATTGATGTAAGTGCTGACAGATGATTCATCTTGTAAACAGATTACATAAATGGTATAAATAGTGTGTGTATGCTAAGTCACTTCAGTCAAGTTCAACTCTGTATACAGTGCTGTAATTGTATATTCGTTTCCTTATGATTTTTTAAATATTTTCTTTTATTTAGCTTGTATTCTTTATACAATTCTTTAAATTGTAGGAATATAGTATGGCTATAAGTGGTTTGCCAACATCCATTGGGTCATCAAAAAAGCAAGAGATTTCCAGAAAAAATCCACTTCTGCTTTATAGACTATGCCAAAGCCTTTGACTGTGTGGATCACAACAAACTGGAAAATTCTTCAGGAGATGGGAATACCAGACCACCTGACCAGCCTCCTGAGAAATCTCTATGCAGGCCAAGAAGCAACAGTTAGAACTGAATATGGAACAACAGACTGGTTCCAAATCAGGAAAGGGATACATCAAGGCTATATTTTATCACCCTGCTTATTTACCTTCTGCAGAGTACATCTTGTGAACTGCTGGGCTGGAGGAAGCACAAGCTGGAATTGAGATTGCCAGGAGAAACATCAATAACCTCAGATATGCAGATGACACCACCCTTGTGGCAGAAAGTGAACAAGAACTAGAGAGCCTCTTGATGAAAGTGAAAAAGAAGAACAAAAAAGTTGGTTTAAAACTCAACACTCATAAAACTAAGATCTTGGCATCTGGTCCCATCACTTCATGGCAAATAGATGGAGAAACAAAGGAAACAGTGAGAGACTATTTTGTGGGGCTCCAAAATCACTGTGGATGGTGGCTGCAGCCATGAAATTAAAAGACACTTGCTCCTTGGAAGAGAAGTTATGACCAACCTAGACAGCGTATTAAAAAACAGAGACATTACTTTGCCATCAAAGGTCCATCTAGTCAAAGCTATAATTTTTCCAGTGGTCATGTAAGGAAATGAGAGTTGGACTATAAAGAAAGCTGAGCATGGAAGAATTGATGCTTTTGAACTGTGGTGTGGAGAAGACTCCTGAGAGTCCTTTGGACTGCAAGGATATCAAACCAGTCCATCCTAAATGAAATCAGTCCTGAATATTCATTGTAAGGACTGATGCTGAAGCTAAAACTCCAATACTTTGGCTACCTGATGCAGAGAGCTGACTCATTTGAATAGACCCTGATGCTGGGAAAGATTGAAGGCTGGAGAAGAAGGGGACAACAGAGGATGAAATGGTGGGATGGCATCACTGACTCAATGGACATGAGTCTGAATAAGCTCCAGGAATTGGTGATGCACAGGGAAGCCTGGCATACTGCAATCTGTGGGGTTGCAAAGGGACAGACATGAGTGAGTGACTGAACTGAACTGACTGGTAAGCGTTAAATTTTTAGAGAATCAAAATTTACACATAGATTTTTGACAGCATGAAGGTCAGTGCCATTCCGTGTGTTATTTAAGGGTCAACTATAAATTGAAGTAAAAAGCAAAAGAAAAATCCCAGCAATTTTCATTGAAAATATACTGTAAAAATTAAAAGTGAATTGTGATGGTTTATACTACAGACAGGAACTTTTCTATCAATGGACATGTAGTAGCTAAGCATGGTGGTGGGAAAAATTGGATCAGATCATACGTAGAACATACTATTTATTTTCAGCAACAAGACTGTGAAGAAAGCTGATCGCCGAAGAATTGATGCTTTTGAACTGTGGTATTGGAGAAGACTCTTGAGAGTCCCTTGGACTGCAAGGAGATCCAACCAGTCCTTTCTAAGGGAGATCAATCCTGGGTGTTCATTGGAAGGACTGATGCTAAAGCTGAAACAGCAATACTTTGGCCACCTCATGCAACGAGTTGACTCACTGGAAAAGACTCTGATGCTGGGAAAGGTTGGGGGCGGGAGGAGAAGGGGACGACCGAGAATGAGATGGCTGGATGGCATCACCGACTTTGTGGACATGAGTTTGAGTGAACTCCGGGAGTTGGTGATGGACAGGGAGGCCTGGCGTGTTGTGATTCATAGCGTCGTGGAGTCGGACATGACTGAGCAACTGAACTGAACTGAACTGAACTGATATAAATAGGACTCTTTACACAGCCAGGCTGATGAAGGGATCAGACACTAAGCCATAATAGAATTTGGGGTGTTTATTCTATACCAGGGAATAGATTGTAGCTGTCTTTAAATATTCTCAGAGTTGACATAAAGACAGAAATTAAAATTGTTCTATATAACTTAGAAGGATCTGGACTTTACCAAGCAAATTAAAATATCATGCAAGGTGAAAAAAAACTAGCCTGTATAAAGAAGATATTTTTAATATTCAGAATTTAATGAAGATTGGACAAGTTTTAGAAATATTGCGTTTCCCCATATTGAAAATAGGTGAATTTAGAAAGTTATTGTACATAATATTTAAAACAATTTATTTTATTCTAAATTTTATGATACTATAATGAGAATATTTTATTGCATTTAAATGTTTATGTATTTTTGCTTATCACCTCAAAGAATTAGGGAACTTTTCCCTTATTCATTGAATAAAATGACATCAAAATTTGATCATTCAGTGAAATTATGCATACTTTTTCAGCAAACATGCATTGCCATTAAGAAAATATTTGGGAAAATAATGAACTGTTTTGTTTGACACTAAAGAATACTGCCTTTTGAAGCCAGGAGTAAGCAAAATTCTCATCACAAAGATGTCCAAATATTATCATTTCCATAAAAGAAGAACTGATGAAAATGGTGTAAGCTTATAACCTGATTCTCGGGAGCTACAACTTATTTGCATCAAGTAGAGATAATGTTGTAAAGGAAAGGGAAATAACCCAGAAATTTCTCTTGAATATAGTAAGTCCTTCTTACCATTGTAACTAAGACTTGTAGAATCATATCTCCCAAATGCTATGGACCAAAATGGTAGTTTATGAATAAAATTGTTCAGAACATGCACACTCTTGACATTAACCCTTGATTAGATTCTGTGCTAAGATGAAGATAACCAAGGATTATATATATAGTACAACATTCCTTATAAAATTCCCACTCTACACACCGAAAGAAGTATTTCTGTGTGAAATATAAGTTTTATATAATTTTCATGAGGCATGATGATTGGTGGTAGGCAGATAAGTACTCCCCTCCTTACCCTAGGAAAGATGTCCTTGTATCAATTCCTAGAACCTGGAAATATGCATGTTACCTGGTAAGGGGAGGATTAAGATTTCAGATGGAATTAAGTTTATCAATCTGATAACCTTCAAGAGATTGTTGCTGTTCAGTCATTCAGTCCTGTCCAACTCTTGGGTTGCAGCATGCCAGGCTTCTATATCCTTCACTATATCCCAGAGTTTGCTCAAACTCATGTCCATTGAGTTGATGATGCCATCCAACTCATCCTCTGTTGCCCACTTTTCCTGCATTCCATCTTTCCCAGCATCAGAGTCTTTTACAATGAGTTGGCTCTTGGTGTCAGGTGGCCAAAGTATTGGAGCTTCAGCCTAAAGAGATTATCCTTGATTATTTGGGTGGATTCATTACAAGTGAAAGAGAGAAGCAGAAGAGTCAGGGTCAGAATGCAATTTGATAAACACCCCACTGGCCATCGTGGCTTTGAAGGAAGAAAGCCAGGAGCCAAGAAATGTGGGACTCTTTAGAAGATGGAAAACACAAGGCAATGGATCCTTCTTTAGAGCCTCCAGAAAGGAATTTAGACCTGCTGACACTGAATTTAGCCCAGTGAGATGTGTATCAGACTTCTGACCTCTAGCACTGCCAGTTAATAAATTCATGTAGTTTTGAGTCCTAAGTTGTGACAGTTTGTTACAAGAGCTATAGGAAATGAATACAGTGGCTAAGAATAGCAGAGTGACTTTGGTTTGTTTTTCCCCACTTCAATTTCTTTTCTCAGAGACTCTAAGTCTTCTGTAGTAGCCTTTTTACCAGTAATTCACTTGACATGATGAAAAAAAGCGAATGTTTTACAGCAAGGGTTGTCTACTAAACAACCTAATCAAAATATTATTAAACATTACATTGCAGGAGGGTGTTTAATGAAGTGTTTTTAGTGTGGTTTGAACACTAATATCAACAGTGTTAAGCAGCTTTGTGCTCTGTGTATCAAAGAACTTGTAATAATGTGAGTCAATGAAGAGCCAAATAAATCTTGAAGCACCTTTGACAGACAATATGCTTGTGCCAGTCTAAATCTTGTCAGGTACTGTTATTGTGCATGAAAATGGGGAGGGGGGGAAAAAAGAAAAACAGAAGACTCTCAAGAGCTTCCATGTCCTGAATATCAGGCTAAACTCCCTGATAACTAGGTACTTTCCACACTTCTCTCATCACATGACAGGCCTATTGGCTTGATCTGAATTTGAGTATAAATGTAAAGGCTTTGGCATAGTCAATGAAGCAGAAATAGATGTTTTTCTGGAACTCTCTTGCTTTCTCCATGATCCAGCGGATGTTGGCAATTTGATCTCTGGTGCCTCTGCCTTTTCTAAAACCTGATTGAACATCTGGGAGTTCACGGTTCACATATTGCTGAAGCCTGGCTTGGAGAATTTTGAGCATGACTTTACTAGTGTGTGAGATGAGTGCAATTGTGTGGTAGTTTGAGTATTCTTTGGCATTGCCTTTCTTTGGGATTGGAATGAAGACTGACCTTTTCCAGTCCTGTGGCCACTGCTGAGTTTTCCAAATATGCTGGCATATTGAGTGCAGCACTTTCACAGCATCATCTTTCAGGATTTGAAATAGCTCAACTGGAATTCCATCATCTCCACTAGCTTTGTTCGTAGTGATGCTCTCCAAGGCCCACTTGACTTCACATTCCAAGATGTCTGGCTCTAGGTCAGAGATCACGTTATCGTGACTATCTTGGTCGTGAAGATCTTTTCTGTACAGTTCTTCTGTGTATTCTTGCCACCTCTTCTTAATATCTTCTGCTTCTGTTAGGTCCATACCATTTCTGTCCTTTATCAAGCCCATCTTTGCATGAAATGTTCCCTTGGAATCTCTAATTTTCTTGAAGAGATCTCTTGTCTTTCCCATTCTGTTGTTTTCCTCTATTTCTTTGCACTGATCACTGAGGAAGGCTTTCTTATCTCTCCTTGCTATTCTTTGGAACTCTGCATTCAGATGCGTATATCTTTCCTTTTCTCCTTTGTTTTTCACTTCTCTTCTTTTCACAGCTATTTGTAAGGCCTCCTCAGACAGCCATTTTGCTTTTTTACATTTCTTTTCCATGGGGATGGTCTTTGTCCCTGTCTCCTGTACAATGTCACGAACCTCTGTCCAGAGTTCATCAGGCACTCTATCTATCAGATCTAGACCCTTAAATATATATGTGGAACATTCTGAAAGAGATGGGAATACCAGACCACCTGACCTGCCT
The DNA here is from genome assembly GCF_049115385.1 of Moschus berezovskii. Lineage (NCBI taxonomy): Eukaryota > Metazoa > Chordata > Mammalia > Artiodactyla > Moschidae > Moschus > Moschus berezovskii. Next base: position 63,744,033 of record NC_142469.1, read on the forward strand.
CTTGAGAAACCTGTATGCAGGTCAGCAAGCAGCAGTCAGAACTGTACATGGAACAACAGACTGGTTCCAGATAGGAAAAGGAGTATGTCAATGTTGTATATTGTCACCTTGCTTATTTAACTTATATGCAGAGTACATCATGAGGAACGCTGGGCTGGAAGAAGCACAAGCTGGAATCAAGATTGCCGGGAGAAATATCAATAACCTCAGATATGCAGATGACACCACCCTTATGGCAGAAAGTGAAGAGGAACTCAAAAGCCTCTTGATGAAAGTGAAAGAGGAGAGTGAAAAGTTTGGCTTGAAGCTCAATATTCAGAAAACAAAGATCATGGCATCTGGTCCCATCACTTCATGGGAAATAGATGGAAAAACAGTGGAAACAGTGTCAGACTTTATATTTTTGGGCTCCAAAATCACTGCGGATGCTGATTGCTGCCATGAAATTAAAAGACTCTTAATCCTTGGAAGGAAAGTTATGACCAAACTAGATAGCATATTAAAAAGCACAGACATTTCTTTGCCAACCAAGGTCCATCTAGTCAAGGCTATGGTTTTTCCCGTGGTCATGTATGGATGTGAGAGTTGGACTGTGAAGAAAGCTGATCGCCGAAGAATTGATGCTTTTGAACTGTGGTGCTGGAGAAGACCCTTGAGAGTCCCTTGGACTGCAAGGAGATCCAACCAGTCCATTCTAAAGGAGATCAATCCTGGGTATTCATTGGAAGGACTGATGCTAAAACTGAAACTCCAATACTTTGGCCACCTCATGCAACGAACTGACTCACTGGAAAAGACTCTGATGCTAGGAAAGGTTGGGGGCGGGAGGAGAAGGGGACGACAGAGAATGAGATGGCTGGATGGCATCACCGACTCTGTGGACATGAGTTAGAGTGAACTCCGGGAGTTGGTGATGGACAGGGAGGCCTGGTGTGCTGTGATTCATGGGGTCGCGGAGAGTTGGACACAACTGAGTGACTGAACTGAACTGAACTGATAAATGTAAAAGAACATATTCTAAAGTTAAGCTAAGTACTCTAGAACTACTTTTTATATCAGGGCCTAATTTAGAAGCAGTGGTACCCCTAGTGGATTGGGAAAAAAAAGCATTTTAGAACTGAGGAAATAAAGTATAATATGATTGATGAGTAAGTCTAAATAAAACATAGAGATAAACTTGAAGGTACACTAACAGTGTGCTTGGCTGGTTTTCCATATGACCAATTATGTTTTTTCTTTGTTTTGTACTTTTTCATGTTTTAAAAGTTCCAAGTCAGAAAGCTTTACTATTGCATTCTCCACATTGAAAAGATCAAATGTAAATTTAAAAATAACCACAATACTAAGAGAATCCCACGGACATAGGAGCCTAACAGGTTACCGTCCACAGGGTTGCAAAAGAGTCAGACACAACTTTGCAGCTAAACAAAAACACAATAATAAACACTGTTGATAGTCACAGAGAAATGTAATTAGGGATTGAACTTAAAATTCATGCAAATGGCTTCAAAATTATGAACTTAAAACTCTCTAGTCTAGTTCTCTGGTTTTTTGGGTAGTTCTTTTTATGAACAAGAAACTGTATTAGTGTTGTTACCCTAAAAACAAAAACCCAAAAATCTTTTCTGAATGAAAGAGACTTTTCTTTCTCATCATTGTTCTAAGGGAAATGACTCCTTAAGGAGATGATACTGTAGGAGAATATTGGAGCACAGATTGGATTATAGAATTTGAAGACTGAAATTCATCCCGTCCAAGACTTGGAGAACCTTCTGGAGTGGCATAGACTAGTGATGTTCTTTTCTGCTATGGTTCATTGCCTGACTATAGCCCCTTGGAAGAAATCTGTGTAAATTCTTTGCATTTTCTGCATTCACTGGTGCTCCAACTGAACAGTGCCTGCCACTCCCACTCCCTGCAATTTATCTGCTATGTTAGAGTAACAGGAAATTACTGCTTGGCCGTCTGTCAGTTCTCTCTGTTTGGCCCTCTTGATCCCTCCCTTCTGAGATGTTTGAGCCCAATCAGCTGCTCTCCATGCAGCCATCTCCACCTATAATTGTCTTTGTTTCTACTTTCCATCTCCTGCCATCCTAAATGCAGAGGTATTTTGACAAGTGGGGTGAATTCCGATTAGTTGTGATTATCGAGAAGTGGACAAGAAAAGTTGAGGGCCGTGGATGACACTCTATTTCACATTTTCCTCTCATCTAATTCATAACTATCAAGCAGATCTTAGAGTGTTATCCACTCAGCATTCTCCAAATTGAGTCATTTTCCTTAATAGTATCAGTTCTGCTGACGTTTCTCTAAGTCCAGATGATTATTGAAGAACCAGGCTTCAATTGTTAATGAATAAAGAGCTTTATGTTTTGAGACTAGTGGAGAAAATTTTTGTTTATTTTTCAAATCAGATGGCAAAATTTTCCTATTATCCTCCATATTTGTCAGGCTCAACTTTGCTTTTTAAGTAAACGTTAAACTGTGAATCCAATGATAATTTCACAGTGTCTAAGCTTCTTCTGTTAGCAATGGGAATGCTATTAGAAGAATCACAGATTATTCACTTACACCTTTGATGTTTCACAGAAACAAAGAAAACAACATGTTACTAAATGTGAGGTTCCAAGATATTAATATCTACCTAAACATGCACACTAGTATATATCATCTTTCTAGAAGAAAATCAAATGAAACCAGCAAATTAACTTTTAAATAAATAATAAATATATATGTATCACTACATCTTACCAGATGCTGAGATCTAATATATTTTTGTGGAGGTTTAAAAATATTTACTGTTGCTCTAAGGGATACAATATTTACGAGTTCCTAAAATATATAATTTAAAACATAATTGAAGAATGCCAAAAGCCAAATGCTTATTTTTTTGTTTATATTAACTAAATAAAATTAGGACTTGGTGTCTTTTAACTTCTCTTTCTTCCCAGAATTTGGAACTCCATGAAATCACACACATAAAAGAGCTTTTTGATTCCCAAATATTTTATTGAAATTCTTCCATATAGACATATAATTTCCTAAAGTCGTTTATAAATTTTTAATGTATTTGCTCCCTTGAAGTTCCAGTGTTCTTTTTTACTTACTTTCTTTTTTTTAGTTTGTGCACATACCAATTTCATGTTATGGTAATAAAAATGATGTTTTGGTGATAGTAGAAATAAAAGATAGTATAATTTTCTAATTATCTTAAAAGACTTTACTGGGAAAATATATATTTAGCTAAAATAAATGTTCTTTTCTTTTTCTTATAGGTTAGTTTGGGCCTGAGGTCAGCTCCACAACTCTGAGAGTCTGTTTTTCAAATGAATCTTCTCATTCTCAAAACACACACAGCATAGTTTATTCTTAAAAGTCATAAGTCCACAGTTACTAGTTGCTGTTTTAATTTGTTAGGTTCCAAATATATTCTGTGCTGAAACTTCTTTAAATTTATTTATTTCAATTGGAGGCTAACTACTTTACATTATTGTATTGGTTTTGCCATACATTGACATGAATCCGCCTCAGGTGTACATGTGTTCCCTATCTTGAACCTCCCTCCCCATATCATCCCCCTGGGTCATCCCAGTGCACCAGCCCCAAGCATCCTGTATCACGCATCGAACCCGGACTGGTGATTCTTTTCATATGTGATAATATACATGTTTCAATGCCATTCTCCCAAATCATCCCACCCTCGCCCTTTTGAAACTTTTAAAATAAGCCTTAGTTCTTTACAAATGCCAGTAGCAATGACTATAGACTACAAAGGAGATGAAGGTAAACTTCTATTCAAGTTTTGAAATTTGCATCTGTTCATTATATATTGATAATTTATTCTCAAGAAGAGGTACTTTTGAAACCACGTGATTTATAGATTGGTGCAGGTCTCCAAGGACAAACATTAACTGTAGTATTTTAGAAGGAATAGAAATCTTATTATTTTTTTCCTGTTTGAGTTTAAGAAACTTTTATTTTAGAAGATAAAGAAATGAATGTGTTCAATTACTACCATGATGAATTTGAGTGCTAATATTTACTAGTTTCTATATTGCTTTTGTAAATCTGTGAACTTTGTGATTTAGATAACCAAACCAAAATTTAAAAATATATATGTATATTTGTACTTTTAATAAAGTACCTAAGGTGTTATGAATGTATGCTACATGGGTAGTGTTTTTATACAAAGAAAAATATGATATATCTAAAAAATTTCTCAGAACCAGACCTAAAGTCTGGCAAAATCTCCTACATAATTGGAATGCAACGGTATTTTTTTAATTATGATCTTTAAATTTTGTAAATGTAAATTCCCTAGTAATATTTAAATTTTTTAATGTTTTCACAAAATTCTGAGTCTACATAAATGAGAAGAAATTCCTTTACACTTTGCCATATTGATCTTATAGTAAGAATAATTGTATTAATCCTTGTGGGTGTGTTTATTTACTTTAATTAAAATTAGAAGCATAAGTCCAAATATGTTTTCCCAAAGAAAATGTGCAAGGGCACAGAATATATTTTTAAAAAGGCATTTGGTGAGTGTTAAATGTGTATGGATCTTCTCTTATATATCCTTTTTCTAGATTAAAAAATGTGGAAATATCTAGTGACATGGAAATTTCTGTGATATATATATGGAGTTTCCTTATGCTGAAAGAATCAATAACTTGAAATAATTGAAATGACAGGTCTTTTATGTTGATGCTGAAAGAGGAAGATGCTATTCTTTATGTTGAATATGAGCTTTTAAAGCATCAAACAGCTAAAAGAAAAAGAAAGAAATGTTTTGAAATTATAAACTCAAAAAATGTCACCACAGAAAGTTTATACAGCTTTAGTACCTCTCTGGGAAAAAAAAAAAAAATTAGGACATTAGTTAGAAGAAAAAGAAAAGAAGACAAAACTCTGGAAATATGAAAATAACTAAAATAATAGAGAATGATCGTCCCTGGTGGCTTAATAGTAAAGAATCATCCTGCCAATGTAGGAGCCACAGGTTTAATCCCTGGTCCAGGAAGATCCCGCCTGCCTCGGATCAACTAAGCCTGAGCACCACAACTACTAACCTTGTGCTCTATAGTCTGGAAACCGCAACTATCAAGCCCATGTTCCACAATACTGAAGCGTGAGCACCCTAGAGCCGACGGTCTGTAACAAGAGAAGCCACCGCAGTGAAGCCCACACACTGCAAGGAAGAGTCGCCCCCACTTGCCACAACTAGAGAAAAGTCCATGCAGAAACGAAGACCCAGCATAGCCAAAGATAAACAAAGAAACAAATAAAAAATATGAAATACGTATAGTGTGCATTAATTTTTTTCCTTTCGGTTTTATTGAGATATAACTGATAAGTAGCGCTGTACCAGTTTAAGGTGTACAGCATAAGAAATTCACTTATATAGATTATAAGTGAGTACCACAGTAAGTTTAATTAATATCCACCATCTCATATAATTAACCAAAAATGAATAAAATATTTTTTTCCTTGTGCCAAGAAATTTTAGGATTTACTCTCTTAGTAATTTTCAAATATATTATATATCAATGTTATCTATAGTTCTCACATTGTATATTATATCTCCACTACTTATTTTATAACTGAAAATTTATGTTTTTTGATAAGCTTCATTTAATTACCACTCTCCGCCTTTGATAACCACAAATCTGATCTCTAATATTTATGTTTTGTTTTTTGCTTTTTAATTCCACACATAAGTGAGATCATATAGCATTTGTCTTTTTCTGACTTATTTCGCTTAGCATAAAGCCCTTGATATTCATTCATGTTGTCCCAAAAGGCACATTCTTTCTTCATTCACCCGATGAAGGACACTGAGCTGTTTCCATATCTTGGTTATTGAAAAACAACACTGCAATGAACAGGGGCATGAAGATATCTCTTTAACATAGTGATAGCGTTTCCTTCAGATATATATGAGTGCACAGAAATGGAATTGCCGAATCATGCCAAGAGTTGACACACTGGAAAAAGCTCATGTGGGAGGGATTGGGGGCAGAAGGAGAAGGGGATGACAGAGAATGAGATGGCTGGATGGCATCACCGACTCAATGGACATGAGTTTGAGTGAACTCCGGGAGTTGGTGATGGACAGGGGGGCCTGGTGTGCTGTGGTTCATGGGGTCGCAAAGAGTCAGACACAACTGAGCGACTGAACTGAACTGAACTGATGGTAGTTTTATTATCAATTTTTTGAGAAAACTTCCATGCTGTAAATTAGTTCTCACTGACAATGCACAAAGATTGTCTTTCCTCCACATCTTCACCAATACTTGTTATTTCTTGTCTTCTTGATATTAGTCATTCTAACAGGTGTGAGATAATGTCTCACTACGGTTTTGTGTTGCATTTCCTTAATGATTAGTAACATTGAGCACCATTTCATGTACCTGCTGACCATCTGGGAAAATGTGTGTTTAGAACCTCTGCCCATTTTTAAATTTGAACATTGCTGGTGTTTTTTTTGCTCTTGCATGGTGATTTCTTTATATATTTTGGGTTGTTGTTGTTGCTTTGTCACTAAGTTGTGTCTGACTCTTTTGTGCCCCCATAGACTGTAGCCCACCAGGCTCCTTTGTCCATGGGATTTCCTGGGCAGGAATACTGGAGTGGGTTGTCATTTCCTTCTCCAGGGGATCTTCTTGACCCAAAGGATCAAACCCAAGTCCTGCTGCCTGAGCCACCAGTGAAGCCCATATTAGCCCCTTATACTATATATGATTTGTAGTTTTTTTTTCCATTTTATAGGTTGTCTTTTCTTTTTGTTGATGGTACTTTCAATATCTTAATTTTGTCCATTTGACTTGACGTTTAAACTGGATTGTCTAAGCTTTATGGCTTTTGATTCTACTCTATCACTGAAAAAATTAAAATGGATGAGAGTTCAGTTAACTCTGAAAAGAAATACAGAAATACTTGAATATTCTCCTGTTAAAATGATTCATGCAGAAAGTCAAGTCTTTGGCTCCTTTTGGAGGAAAATGTAAGAATTCTGATGGTACTACAGATTACCTTGTATCATAAACGAGATGACCCAGGGAGCCTTCCCCTGATATAAATTTCTGAGTGGCTAACCTTTTTACCCCATTTGCTTGGTTAAAATATTGGATATAAGTTCCAGTGGGGAAACACATGAATATAAATAGAACCCACAGATATTCTAATACCATATGTTTAAAGGCACAAAAATAAGCTTTCTAGAAAAAATTTAAAATGAGAAAATAATTATTTATGAAGGCAAAGTAACTAGGGAATTTTCCTTCACATTTTGTTTCAGTTATATATGGATTTTTTTAAAGCACACCTTTTCATATACTCTAAAATCACTTCTCTTATTTTCACCCAACAGTCAACAAATACTTTTTGTGTGTCTATTTGTCAGGAGGATTTGATGATAATAATGATGATGGCATCTAGTAGTACTTAGCAAGTGCCAGGCATGATGCTCAGGTTTTGCTGAAGTACTTTTCATTAGAAGATCCACCTGGATTAAGTACTAGGATTATTCGACTTGACAAATAATTGATTCTTAGAGAAGTAAACTCTCATTGTCACACAGATAGTCAGTGTGCGCTACATTTGAAGACAAGCAGAATTCTTCTTACTTTATGGAAATGACAGCATTTTTAAAACTGCCAAAAAAAAAAATTACACTGCAGTGAAATTCCATGGATCTATTATCTAATCATAAATATGAACTTAAAAAAATCTATGAAAGTTTGAGTAAATGTATTTCATATATTTTAAGCTTTAGTTTCTTTAGCTGTACTATGATAGAGTGAGAATTGTCTGTTCTTTATGTCACTTCTAGACAGAATATTCCAACACTTTTGTTAAACGAAATTAGTGATACAAGGATAACATTTGACAATGTATTAGTAGAAAAAAGAAATATAAAGTTATTTTATAAAATATGCAATTACTTTTATTGACTCATATTGTATGCATTTATACATTAAATGGAGTAAAACCTCAAATACATACTTTTTCAAATCTTTTGTATAGTAGATTGTATACTGTAGAGTGAGTCTTTTGTAACATACTATAATGACATAGCTAATGAATAATTACTACCAAAATTGCAGAATCAGTGGTAAATTCAACATTGTAAAACTTGCCTGGATTAACTTGGGTAATAAGGCTACTGTGCAATTAAAATCTTGTTTCAGGCTTCATAAATCTTGTTATATCCCTAACTTACATAGTAGATATTCGTTTTATGCTGTGAAGGTTAGAATTAAATCTTTTTAAAATGCATTTTGCTATAAAATCAAAACATCCCCATTTTTTCTCTCTCCATGTACCTATTTGTTTTAATATACAACTTTAGAAACACTTTAGTTTACAGATCTCTTTGAGAAACTGCAAGTTTTCTTCATGAACTTATAAATATTCTTTCTCAACTCTCCATGGAATTACACAGCCTATTAATCTTAGGTGATTTTACTATCCGTATTGGCAATGTTGAAGATGGGTTTGGTATAAATGTTATTTCCCTCTTTGATTCTCTGGGCTTCACTTAGCCCATCTCTCAAATGACTATCATGCGAGGGACAGACCATTTCCAGCATTTCCATCTACTCACATTTACTGAGTCCTATTTGCAAGTAAGTCTCTGCTCAATACTCCATAAGCTCCCCTAGTTTTAGATATTTTATTTATCCTTGTGAAATCATGTAAGTTGATGTCTTTAGCACAGAATATTTATTATTCGTTTGATTTCAAAATAATCCACCTCTCTTACTGATATTTCAGTCCAAAATAATTATTGGTTTCCCATGTCATCCATCCCTGATTTGTCAATAATTCCCATTGTACATTCTAACAGGACACATTTCTCAGTATCTTTGCTTTGGAAAAAAAAAAAAACGAAAAAAAAACTCAGGTTGTTTCTGATGCTATAGGTATTTATGCAATTATGTGCTTTAAATTTACCTGCCCTAGCCAAGTAGTGAAAGTATTTTTCTGGTATATATTACACTCACAAATTTGCCATTTCAACTGTCTAATAGACTAATAAAGATGTGCTTCAATTTTTAGGAGATATGGGAATGTTTTCTGGTTTTGTATTGTTTTTTTAATTAGAATGTTTTCTATGAGGAATCTATCAGGTATCCATTCATGGAGGAAGGTGAGAGAGAGGGAGTGTGTGTGTGAGTGATTTCTTTGCAACATGTAATTATGGGCTCATAAGTTTGAAGAATTTCAATGGTTCTGTTCCATGCCTACAATAGAAAGCTAGGTAAATGAGAACACAATTGATTGGATTGCTGCTACTGCTAAGTCACTTCAGTCGTGTCCGACTCTGTGTGACCCCACAGACGGAAGCCCACCAGGCTCCCCCGTCCCTGGGATTCTCCAGGCAAGAACACTGGAGTGGGTTGCCATTTCCTTCTCCAATGTGTGAAAGTGAAAAGTGAAAGTGAAGTCGCTCAGTCATGTCTGACTCGTAGCGACCCAGCCTACCAGGATCCTCTGTCCATGGGATTTTCTAGGCAAGAGTACTGGAGTGGTGTGCCATTGCCTTCTCTTATTGGATTACTAACACACAATATCAGGGGGAAAAAAAGTAATATTGGGATGCACGTTAATATACAGATTAGAATTTTAACTCTAGCCTCATGGGGAACATTGTTTTTAATCAAGCTAGTAACTTTTCCTAAGTCTTAAATGCTTTAATTAACATTTACAGCCACCATCATCCCTTTCAGTTCAGTTCAGTTCAGTTCAGTCGCTCAGTCGTGTCTGACTCTTTGCTACCCCATGAAATACAGCACACCAGGCCTCCCTGTCCATCACCAGCTCCCGGAGTTCACTCAAATTCATGTCCATCGACTCAGTGATGCCATCCAGCCATCTCATCCTCTGTCGTCCCATTCTGTTCCTACCCCCAATCCCTCCCGGCATCAGAGTCTTTTCCAGTGAGTCAACTCGTCACCTGAGGTGGCCAAAGTATTAGAGTTTCAGCTTTAGCATCAGTCTTTCCAATGATCACCCAGGACTGATCTTTAGAATGGACTGGTTGGATCCCCTTGCAGTCCAAGGGACTCTCAAGCGTCTTCTCCAACACCACAGTTCAAAAGCATCAATTCTTCGGCGAAGAGCTTTCTTCACAGTCCAACTCTCACATCCATACGTGACCATTCGAAAAACCATAGCCTTGACTAGATGGACCTTAGTTGGCAAAGTAATGTCTGTTTTTTAATATGCTATCTAGGTTGGTCATAACTTTCCTTCCAAGGAGTAAGCGTCTTTTAATTTCCTGGCTGCAATCAGCATCCGCGGTGATTTTGGAGCCCCCAAAAATAAAGTCTGACACTGTTTTCACTGTTTCCCATCTATTTACCATGAAGTGATGGGACCATATGCCATGATCTTAGTTTTCTGAATGTTGAGTTTCAAGCCAACTTTTTCACTCTACTCTTTCACTTTCCTTAAGAGGCTTTTTAATTCCTCTTCACTTTCTTCCATAAGGGTGGTGTCATCTGCATATCTAAGTTATTGATATTTTACCCGGCAATCTTGATTCCAGCTTGTGCTTCCTCCAGCCCAGCGTTCCTCATGATGTACTCTGCATGTAAGTTAAATCAGGGTGACAATATACAGCCTTGACATACTCCTTTTCCTATTTGGAAGCAGTCTGTTCTATGTCCAGTTCTTTTTTTTTTTTTATCCATTACTTTATTTAAAACACAGAAATTTGGAGTAAGTCAATATGTATACAGGTACATGATCAATAAGTTTAATTGGAGGCTAATTACTTTACAATATTATATTGGTTGGTTTTGTGATACATTGACATGAATCCACCCCGGGGTGTACATGTGTTCCCCTTCTTGAATCCCCCTCCCACCTCCCCATATCCTCCCTCTGAGTCATCCCCATGCACCAGCCCCGAGCACCCTGTATCTTGCGTCGAACCTGGACTGGTGATTCGTTTCACATATGATAATATACAGGCTTCAATGCCATTCTCCCAAATCATCCTACTCTCACCCTCTCCCACAGAGTCCCAAAGACTGTTCTATACACCAATGTCTCTTTTGTTGTCTCGATCATGTCCAGTTCTAACTGTTGCTTCCTGACCTGCATACAGGTTTCTCAAGAGGCAGGTCAGGTGGTCTGATATTCCCATCTCTTTCAGAATTTTCCAGTTTATTGTGATCCACACAGTCAAAGGCTTTGGCATAGTCAATAAAGCAGAAATAGATGTTTTTCTGGAACTTTCTTGCTTTTTCCAGGATCCAGCAGATGTTGGCTATTTGATCTCTGGTTCCTCTGCCTTTTCTAAAACCAGCTTGAACATCTGGAAGCTCATGGTTCACATATTGTTGAAGCCTGGCTTGCAGAATTTTGAGCATGACTTTACTAGCATGTGAGATGAGTGCAAGTTTGAGCATTCTTTGGCATTGCCTTTCTTTGGGATTGGAATAAAAACTGACTTTTTCCAGTCCTGTGGCCACTGCTGAGTTTTCCAAATTTGCTGGCATATTGAGTGCAACACTCTCCCAGCATCATCTTTCAGTATTTGAAATAGCTCAACTGGAATTCCATCATCTCCACTAGCTTTGTTCGTAGTAATGCTTTCTAGGGCCCACTTGACTTCACATTCCAAGATGTCTGGCTCAAGATGAGTGATCACACCACCGTGATTATCTTGGTCATGAAGATCTTTTTTGTACAGTTCTTCTTTGTATTCTTGCCACCTCTTCTTCTTAATATCTTCTGCTTCTGTTAGGTCCATACAATTTTTGTCCTTTATTGAATGCACTACTTGGATGCAATCTCAAAAACAACAGAATGATCTCTGTTCGTTTCCAAGGCAAACCATTCAATATCACAGTAATCCAAGCCTTTGCCCAACCAGTAATTCTGAAGAAGCCAAAGTTGAACGGTTCTATGAAGACCTACAAGAACTTCTAGAACTAACACCCAAAAAAGACTTTCTTTTCATTATAGGGGACTGGAATGCAAAGTAGGAAATCAAGAGTTATCTATAAGAACAGGCAAATTTGGCCTTGGAGCACGGAATGAAGCAGGGCAAATGCTAATAGAGTTTTGCCAAGAGAACGCACTGGTCATAGCAAACACCCTCTTCCAACAACACAAGAGAAGACTCTACACATGGACATCACCAGATGGTCAACACTGAAACCAGATTGATTATATTCTTTGCAGCCAAAGATGGAGAAACTCTACACAGTCAGCAAAAACAAGACCAGGAGCTGACTGTGGCTCAGATCATGAACTCCTTATTGCCAAATTCAGATTTAAATTGAAGAAAGTAGGGAAAACCAGTGGACCATTGAGATATGACCTAAATCAAATCCCTTATGATTATACAGTGAAAATGAGAAACAGATTTAAGGGCTTAGATCTGATAGCTAGAGTGCCTGATGAACTCTGGATTGGAGGTTCATGACATTATACAGGAGACAGGGATCAAGACTATCCCCATGGGAAAGAAATGCAAAAAGCAAAATGGCTATCTGGGGAGGCCTTACAAATAGCTGTGAGAAGAAGAGAAGCGAAAAGCAAAGGAGAAAAGGAAAGATATAAGCATCTGAATGCAGAGTTCCAAAGAATAGAACAAGAGATAAGAAACCCTTCCTCAGTGATCAATGCAAAGAAGTAGAGGAAAACAACAGAATAGGAAAGACTAGAGATCTCTTCAAGAAAATTAGAGATACCAAGGGAATATTTCATGCAAAGATGGGCTCATAAAGGACAGAAATGGTATGGACCTAACAGAAGCAGAAGATATTAAGAAGTGGTGGCAAGAATACACAGAAGAACTGTACAAAAAAGATCTTCACCACCCAGATAATCACGATGGTGTGATCACTGACCTAGAGCCAGGCATCTTGGAATGTGAAGTCAAGTGGGCCTTAGAAAGCATCACCAGAACAAAGCTGGTGGAGGTGATGGAATTCCAGTTGAGCTCTTTCAAATCCTGAAAGATGATGCTGTAAGAGTGTTGCACTCAATATGCCAGCAAATTTGGAAAACTCAGCAGTAGCCACAGGATTGGAAAAGGTCAGTTTTCATTCCAATCCCAAAGAAACACCTATAGTAATATGCGTCTTTACACTCATTCTGTATTATTGTGAATGTATGATGAAAATGCACATGTATTTGTGAATTAGATGGCTGGATGGCATCACCGACTCTGTGGACATGAGTTTGAGTGAACTCTGGGAGTTGGTGATGGATAGGGAGGCCTGGTGTGCTGTGATTCATGGTGTTGCGGAGAGTCGGACACGACTGAGGGACTGAACTGAACTGAACTGAGCGCATCCACAGAAAATATGTTCCCGACATTTTATCAGTTATGGTCATATAATATGCAGTTTTTGAGAGCCAGGTACCCTACTAAGAAGAAGAAACTATGAGTAGTAGAATGGATGCAATCTTGTACAAGTGGACCCTGCTGCTTGTTATTTAGATTCAGAATAATTACTTTTATAAATGTGCCTGTGACTCACTCCCAGAAATTTTTTCAAGACTGGTCATATTCTGGACACCAAAAGGGTAATATGTTTGACTAATGTAAATACCTTAAATATATTTAAAAATTATTTTAAGACACAGTACAGAAAGGGAATAGTTGTGTTTACTTAACAATTAGAATTTGTGTATCATAGTTGTGGTCTTCTTTAATCATCATACTCTGTTCTCATTAGCAAATGTTTTAACCAGGGATAATTGGAGACAAATCATCTTGCCTGACTTTTTATGTGTGTATATTTTCCCGCATCTTAGCCCTAAGTTATCTGTTTCTTGGACCATACTAAGAACTTTGCTTACCATTGATATGTCTGGGCTGCTTCTGCATTCTTTATGTCTGATTACTACCCTGACCACAAAAAAGCACCAGCCTTGATTGTTATTGCTACATATACAGTTCTTATTCTGCCTTCCCTGGACTTCTGTATGTTTCTGTGTTGGAGCATGTAGTGCTGAGATCTTCCTTGTGTTCTTATTTGCTTTTGCTTTGACTGGCATTCAAGTCTGCACCTCACCTACTAGACATGGGTAAGGGCTCAAGCACGCTGTCCTTGAACCTTGGCACTAAGCTGTCATGGAATCACTAGTCTCAGATGTTGCACTTCTGAATATACTGCCTATACTATACAGTCTTGTTCCTGTCCTGTGAGTAATAATAAAAGTCTTACTTATTCCATTTCCCAGAATAAATGGCCTCTGTAGAGGATGGTATGTGGCACCCACAGCTGGGCTAGTATGCTTCTCAGCATTTGCTTCTGTGTTTTAAGCACAAAAAGATAGCTCTCAAGCAGAGGACATCATTATTAAGGAGATTGCCTCAGAACAAAACTAAGAATGGGTAATTTTATTTATTGTCTTTCACTGTTACCTTTTCAAACTTTACCAACTACTTCACTCACAGTCAAGAAGTATACAGTATATGTAACTGATAAGCATATAATTCTGATTTTGGTCAATGGTTTTGGTTAATAGCATCAAATAGTGCTCCCAATATCCTCTGTTTTTCTTCTTCCCTGCTTTCTATAACCAAGGGAATGGATTTCAGTTAATACTGGGGAGAAAGCATCAGTACCCAGAGAAGTGTTCAGCATCATTAGCTATCAAAAAGTCAAACTTCCCATCCCCATTGGGATGGTTGTAATCAACAAGATGAGAATGGGCAGAAATTGAAATCCACATATACCACTGGTGAAAATATAAAATGGTAAAGTTACTTAGGGAGTGTCTAGCAGTTCATCAAAAGATTAAACAGGGTTGCCATATCATTCAGTAATTCTACTGCTAGATATACACCTAAGAGAAATGTGGACATATGCTTTTTTTAAATTATTATACAAACATAATGGCATCATTCATAACGGCCAAAAATAAGAACAATCCAAATGTCAACTAGTGAATGGATAAATAAAATATAGCCTATCCAAATAATGGACTATTATTTAGCAATAAAAAATGATTTCAGTACTGATACCTGGTAGGCCATGGACAGACCTTGAAAATCATACTAAATGATAGAAGCCATCACTAAACTAGATATTATATAATCCCATTTTTGTAAAATATCCACAAACAGCATATCCATAGACACAGAAAGTAGATTAGTGTTTGCCAGAGAAAGGAAGTGGGGGGTGAGGAGAGAGTGACCAGGAATGAGTCTGGGGCTTCTTTTTGTGATGATTATTACACATTGACATAAGTATTCACTTTAAGAGGATGATTTGTATGGTATGTGAATTATTTCTTAATGAAGTAGTTCTTTTTAAAAAGGGACATTATAAGACTTCTCATATGGGGTAGGAAACTTACAATAGCAAACTTCCCTTTCTCTCCTCCTGACTTTGGCCACCTCATGCGATGAGAGGACTCACTGGAAAAGACTCTGATGCTGGGAAAGGTTGGGGGCGGGAGGAGACGGGGACGACAGAGAATGAGATGGCTGGGTGGCATCACCGACTCTATGGACATGAGTTTAAGTGAACTCCGGGAGTTGGTGATGGACAGGGAGGCCTGGCGTGCTGTGATTCATGGGGTCGCAAAGAGTCGGACACGACTGAGCGACTGAACTGAACTGAACTGAACTGAACTGACCTTGTGATATTGCTATCACATATCGTTTTGTTTTTGTTTGGTCACTAAGTCATATCTGCCTCTTTACAACCCCATGGACTGTAGCACACCACGCTCCTCTGTCCATGGGATTTCCCAGGCAAGAATACTAGAATAAGTTGTCATTTCCTTCTCCAGGTGATCTTCCCAACCCAGGGATTGAACCCGTGTCTCCTGCATTGGCAGGCAGATTCTTCACCAGGGAAATCCATCATATATCTTATATAAATGTCATAAGCCTCATACGTTTTAGTGAAAAAATAAAAATAAATGAAATGTTATGTGTATAATGGATTTAATTCTAATCACTGTCAATTTCTTGATATCTCTCTTGGCCCATTCAGGCTGGTATCACAGAATATTATAGACTGAGTGACTATAATTCATTTCTCACAGTTCTGGAACCTGGGAGGGCCAAGATCAGGGTGTTAGCATGGTGAGTGAGGGCCGTCTTCCAGATGGCAGATTTATTCTTGTATTTTCCAATTGTAGAAGCAGATTTTTCCTTGTATTTTCCAAAGGTAGATCATTTTCTCTTGAATCTCTTTCATATAAGCACTAATTCCATCCATGAGGGCTCTGTCCTCATGACTAATTATTCCCAAAGTTCCCACCTCCTCATTACTAACCTTGGGCATTAGTTGTCAACATATGAGTTTTGGGCGTACGTAGACTTCCAATCTATTCCAGAGAGACACACAAATGTAAAAACCCTTGTAATAGGTTCTTCTTTCCTTTTTTCTTCATCATTGGAAACTAGATACTCATAGTTAAATTCTATTCAGTTCAGTTCAGTCGCTCAGTTGTGTCCGACTCTTTGCGACCCCAAGAATCACAGCACGCCAGGCGTCCCTGTCCATCACCAACTCCTGGAGTTCACTCAAACTCATTAGATGCTGTTAAATACTGTAATAGGTTATGGGTATAGAGAAATGAGGTTGTCTGTGTCTCTAAGGAGGGTAGATTGATGGCAACCCACTCCAGTGTTCTTGCTTGGAGAGTCCCAGGGACGGGGGAGCCTGGTGGGCTTCCGTCTGTGGGGTCACACAGAGTCGGACACGACTGAAGTGACTTAGCAGCAGCAGCAACAGCAGCCAAATCGCACAATTAATAGAGATAGAAACATAAAATTATAATAACTTGAGTGGAATTCAGGAGAGCTGTTTTTTTACTCTCAGTTTCCAATGCTTAACAATGCAATACTTGGGCAAGTCATCAAAAATCTATTGAGCTTTAATTCCATACAATAAGACTGGAGTAACCTAGAAATTCTCTTTGGACCAAAGTCCTTTGTCATTTTAGATTGACATCTTTCTACTCTTGATAACTTGAATGACATTTATTCTTAAGATATAGGTGTGATAGTATTTTTATTTTTCTTAATGACATAATTTCTCTTCTCTTTTTAATAAAATAAACATTTATTTTTAAATAATTTTTTATTAAAAACTTTTATTTTTCTTAATAATTTAATTGGACACAATCAAATGTTATCCTGGGAGAAGAGTTCTTTCTACATTCAGTTTTAACAGTGTTGAGTTCATAGATAGAATTAAACATTACCTTCAAATAGTATTTCACATCCATCCATTTCTCTCCATTTTAATTGACAACATTTCAATATCACCATTATTCCTCACCTCTCTAGAATGATAATAATGATGGAAACGTTCTATATCATTGTTGTCCCACTAAGTGTTAGCTACAGGTGGTCACTGGGAACTTGAAAGGTGGTCAATGTGACCAAGATTCTGACATTTTTAAAATTTTATCATTAAGTATTTAAATTTAACTAGCTACCTGTATATTGGATAGAGCAAACCTAGATTTCACTGTCAGCACTGTTGAACCTCTTCCAGTCCATGGTTTTCATCACAGTGATCAAAAAAAATTTTTTTCCTGTTATAGGTTAAATTACATTGATCATTTATAAAATGCTACACTGGCTTTACATTGAACTTAGATCTGGTTTTTGTTTATGTCTTTAAACTCATACCACCTCTCTCCTCTCTTCATTCCAGGAACTGTTTTTTTGTCTATTTCTCAAATACTCTATGATCACTTCCATCTCAGGGCTTTTTCCTACCTGGAATGCTCATCTCATATGTTCCTGCCTATTTTTATTTAGGCCTCATCTCATATGTCCTTACTTTGGAAATGCCCTGGGTGATCACTCTACAAAATGAAACTGCTCCCTAGACAGTCTCTCAACTGGAACTTGTTTTGTTTTGTTCCTAGCATCTACCACTGTTTGAGATTTTTTTGTTCCATATTAAGCAGAAATAAAGTTAAAGCTCTTAAACTGTAAACTGTGTGTGCTCAGATGTTTGACTCTTTGCAACCCAGTGGTCTTTGGCCCACCAGACTCCTCTGTCCATGGGATTTTCCAAGCTATAATATTTGTGTGTGTTGCCATTTTCCTCCACCAGGGGATCTTCCCAACCCAGGGATCAAACTTGTATCTCTTGTGTCTCTTGCATTGGTAGGCAGATTCTTTACCCCTTGCACCACCTGGATTATATCTAGAACAAATTCTGCATGTAGTGATAAACTTTGCCTGTGACAATGATTTGACAATAGATTTCTCCTTACTCCTTTACTTCTACCATTTGAATTGAATTGTCTTTTGTCACTCATTTATAGTAATGAGATTGATTTCAATGTTTAAAGAACTTTTCAGAGAGCTAAGAAGGTAATTGTCATTTATAGCCTTTGTGGAATTGTGTGTTTGTGCTCAGTCGTATCTATTTGCGATCCCATGGACTGTAGCCCACAAGGCTCTCTGTCCATGGAATTTTCCAGGCAAGAATACTGGGGTGGGTTGCCATTTCCTTCTCCATGGGATCTTCTCGACCCAGGGAGGGAACCCACGTCTCTTGCCTCTCCTGAATTAGCAGGTGGATTGAATTTTTAGCTGCATGTTAAATTGGTCAGACAAATGCCTCTTCAATGAAGACACTGAGCAAAACCAAGATAATTGGTTGAGCACCTCAACGAAATGATAGATTCCTGACAGTTCTTCTGCTGTTGTTCAATGTTCACCAGACCATGTGGCCATCACTAGATGCTTCTCATGTCATCCTCATCACTACCTCTGACACTCCTGGGCACTGATAAGTGCATACTGTGAGGAAGACACTGTGGCAATATTTTCATATTTATGTGTAAATGAAGTGGTTCTCTGACCCCAAAATATAGCCTGTAGATAATGGTTGATCAAAATTTAATATAAACAGTTTATAAATTGATAAAGGGTTTCCAAGTTAGTGCAAGTGGTAAAGAACCCACCTGCCAGTTCAGGAGATATAGGAGATGTAGGTTCAATCTCTGGGTCAGAAGAATCCCCTGGAGGAGGCACAGCAACCCACTCTAGTATTCTTGCCTGGAAAATTCCATGGACAGAGGAGACTGGATGGCTTTAGTCCATAGCGGCATAAAGAATTGGACACGACTGAAGTGACTGAGCATGCATGCGTTAAAACTTTTGTGCCTTGCACAAAATACATGCTTAGTAAATGTTAATGATTGCTTTTTTGTTTTTAACTTATTCTTGATTCAAATTTGGAAAACCAAAATATAATTTTATTCAACAAAAGCCAAGTATGTTGCAGGAGATAATATATGTATAAGTATATGTGATTACTAAATAGTAGTTGGTTAATATGTGCTGAATCAATTAAGTCTAATATGATGTCTCAGATAACATCTGGCACATAACAGGTATTAATTTTTTAAAAATTAGTATTTAAAGAATAATTATCTTCCAGGAAAAATGACTTTTGTAGTAAAGACTGATAATATTAACTTTTACTTTCAGATTAGTGATAAAATATAATAATATCCTGATTTTAATTTTCTAAGATGTATGTTATGAGCTTTAAAGAAAAACAAGAAATTGGGAGGTTGGGATTGACGTATATACACACGTATATACATATATGCTATGTATAAAATAGATAATTAATGAGACCCTACTTTATAGCACAGGGAAGTCTCCTCAGTGCTCTATGGTGACTAAATGGGAAGGAAATCCAAGGAAGAGGGTATATATGCATACATTTGGCTGATTCACTTTTCTGTACAGCAAAAAGTAATACAAATATGTAAAGTAACTATACTCTAATAACAATGAAAAACAAGGAAAAAAAAAGAGATGAAAATACTTTAAAAGTATAGCTACTGGGAGAGCATTAATACTTGAAATGAATGTTCCTAGTTTACCTCTAGTGCTACATCATAACATACTCATTTATTTGTGGATGTACTCAGTGAAATTTAGCTATATTATAACCTATTTGGTGGTATGAGTTTAAAAAAAAATGTTTCTTATAACTCTCAAGATATGGTCTAGAAGTCATAGATCTTCCCTTATCTAAATCATAATTGTCTAGCTTCCTAAAATGGTGATTTTCTATTGTACAGAATAAGAAATTTTTTTGTCTTAAACAAAACAAGGACATAGTCCATTGGGTTACTCAGTGATCTTCTGCATGACACATCCCTTAAATACCTATGAAAATATCGATTTTTAAAGAGGACCTTGCAGATTTTCTTTGCCAGACAAGGATCATAGCAAATCTCTTCCTATTATTCTTATATGTTAAGTACTTGTGTGATATAATGGACTGAATTGTGTCCCCACCAAAGTCATATGTTGGAGCCCTAATCCCAGTGTGACTGACTTTGGAGATAGGGTCTAATTAGGGAGGTAAAGTCCAATGGTCATATGGATGAGGCCGAAGTTTTATCAGGCTGGTATCTTTATAAGAGTCACCAGAGTTCCCTTGCACTCTCTCTATCTCTTCACAAGCACACAGAGGAAAGGCATATGAAGATGCAAAGAGAAGGTGACTGTCCACAAACCAGAAAGTGAGGCTTCACAAGGAACTGAATCAGCTGTCCCCTCAATCTGAGACTTCTAGCCTCCAGAACTGTAAAAAAATATGTATATCTTGTGTAAGCACACATTGTATTTTATTATGGCACCAAACTGACTAATACAAATAGGGAGAGTTACATGGAATTTAGATCACATTTCTCATTCTTGGAGCCATCATTTCTTCTTTCTAAATGCTCTCTATCCCATTTTACATTTATCTTTTTGAAAACTGGGCTTTCTGCATGTGGGTATTTGAATGGCATAGGACAGTTGGGTAGACAGGAGATATTGTGTGTCTCAGAATCTTCCTTGACTTATCTGTAGGAGCTATAATAGTTCTCACAGAGGGGTGTTTGTGAGACCTGAGATATGCACAAAAAGGATTTTGTTGCTGGGACATACTAGATACTATGCTACATTGGCACTTTAGCAATTGTTATTTGGCAAAAATAATTTAGTACCTCAAGTCATTATTCTTACTAGGTTTTATGATTAAATTTACAATATAAAAACATGTTCTTGGACCAAAATCTATTCTATCCTGGATTTTGTTTTCAGTTTGATATATTTTGCACCTAAATGCCTCTTATGAAGAAATGAGTATAGATGGCACTCTTTCTCTCCCAGACACATACACATGAATACTTGAGAGAAAGGGTAAATTTATAGTTAAAATTGTACACTTTGGAACCAGAGTACCTAGATTTGAAAAACATCTCTGAGCTGTGTGAGCTGGGATTGCTTAACCCCTCCATCTCAGGTTTTAAAAGTCTGTAAATTAGAGATAATAATAGTACTTACTTTGGGGACTGTTAAGTGAATTAATTCATTAAACATACTTTGAATAGTAACTAACATATAATAAGTATCATAAACATTAATTACTCTTTGCAGGTAAAAGTTCTGAGATCTTTTTATATGTCCTGTTTCAGAAACCATTCAGTTAATTTACTTCTGACTAAATTTTAGTTAATTTAGTGAAAAACACATTGTTTTAAAAAGTGGCTGTTCCCTTTTACAGAATTCACTGACTAAATGTATTTTATTTATGAACTCAAAGGAGAAAAATAATTTTATTCTAATGTGTATCAGTGATACTGCCAACTCATAATGTTTGCTAATGAATTATTCCAGAATAATGGAAAACACACAGCAAGAGCCTTGGTCTTTGCCAAACTCCCAAGGAAAGCGTTTTGAGTTCTTTATGTCTGTACAAGTATTCAGTAAAAGGAGATTTGCCCTATATAACCCCAGTTGAAGCTCTGTTTGAGTGCATTTTCCAAGTGTGATATATATTAGTATGCCTTGATTATGTTAAATGAATTCCAGTCATCCCTCTGGCCCTAATGTTACTTACTGAAAAGACAGTGACCTAATGGTCATAGTGAATTGTGTTTAATTGCACTTATTACAGCTTGTATGTAATTTGCAATTATTGAAGGGTTTTTATGGTGGATATTGTTATTGTCGCTTAGGGCAATTTAAGGAACATACTCTGCCAGGCAAAAATGACATAAAATTGTCCAGATGTTATTTTCTGTCCTAAGCTGGGGATGGTGGGAGTTAGGTAAAAAATGGTGTGGAAAAGATTCACTGAATAGTAAGATGAAGCAAATCAATTTGCCAAAAACTTTATTGCAGTTAACCTGGAATAAAACAAAGTTGGTTGATGGTGATGCTTATTTGTGGGAAAAGGTATAGATAAGGCAATGATTTTTCAGTAATAGTCAACTATGACAGGATAAATAATATAGCTATTTTCTACCTGCACATGAATTTAGGAGAAAATCACTGAGGGTAGCTTCCTATTTTAACACTGAGTTTTTAAAAATGTTTTAATTTTCTTTCAATCTAAAAAACTCATTATAAATATAGAATCATCACCTCTACCACACCACAATGACACAACTACTGCAACTGCCTTTGGTGAATTTACCACCTTATGAAATGGTGAAATGTGAAATTTACAGAACAACAGGCAGCAAGGTAAACATCATGGTACTGATCTTAAGAGAATTTCAGCTTGCAGGGACAGCTGTTTTCAGGTGAAATGGTCAGACAGCTTCAGAATGTGACCAAAAGATAAAGGGAAGAAATCTTCACCCACAAGTATCTTCAAACTTTTGAATAATGCTTGAAGCTATAGGGTAGTAGCAGTTCTATTTTGTTGAATTGGAAAGTCAGAAATGATTGTTAATTATTTAGATACTGGTACATTTCTGAATGGCCACTCTTTCTAAGACAATAATTAAGAGTCTCTCCAAGTGTTAATAGTAGTATAAAGTTTGCTGATATGTATGTTTGGCTTATGATCATTCTATAAATTTAACATTTCAGCTTTTCAAAAAGATGGTACATTCACCAGTAGTAGTTGTGGCTTAGCATATAGCACATAGCATAGACACAAAAATACATTTAAATTGTTGGCCAAATGTATTACATAAAGACACTGAATCTGGATACTGAGCAACCACTCTCTTGACATATATCATTAGATATATTGTAATACACACTATAATAATAATTATTATTATTATAATATTAGAATATTATTATACTTGATTAGATTTATTACAATAATCAAAAGAAAATATATTATTAAATTTCACCACTAGGACAATTGACCAAACATTTCTAATGCTTTTGTTTTACTCTAAAATAGAGCAGTGATAATCATGCAGTGTTTGTGAAATTTCAACACAAATAAGGAATATAAAAATTATTAATACTTTCATCTGCTGCTAATGATCACTTAACATTTTTGTGGTTTTATTCTAATGTGTATAGAAAATGTAATTTTACAATATATGAGTTATTGACAAAATTGGAATAATACACTTCCTAAAACTTGCTTGGCCTTCCCTTATGGCTCAGCTGGTAAGAATCCACCTGCAATGCAGGAGACCTGGGTTTGATCCCTAGGTTGGGAAGATCCCCTTGAGAAGGGACTGCTACTGCTACTGCTAAGTCACTTCAGTCGTGTCGGACTCTGTGTGACCCCAAAGACGGCAGCCCACCAGGCTGCCCCATCCCTGGGATTCTCCAGGCAAGAACACTGCAGTGGGCTGCCATTTCCTTAAAGGCTATGTATTCTAGCCTGGAGAATTCCATGGACTGTGTAGTCTGTGGGGTCGCAAAGAGTTGGACACAAGTGAGTGACTTTCACATCACAAAACTTGCTTTGATTTTTATTATTTGTTCAATAATATTATACATTCTGTGTACTGCCTCATGTGATTATTTCCCCAAATACCACATTACATGCTGCAATAATTGATAATATACACATCTTTACTTTATTCAACTCTACATATATTTTTAAATATTTATTTTATAAATAATTAGTTTTTATTCTAAAGTTTTATGAGCATTCTAACATTTAGATATTGATTGTTTTCTTAGGGTAGACTTCTAACAAAGAAAATAGCTGTCTTGAGATGAATATATTTTTAAGGACTTTGAAATACACCTAATGCTTTCATGTTACTCAGCACATGTATTCTTGGATGTTGGGCTTTCTTCAACTGAATCAGAGCTACATAGATCTTTATTGCATAGACGCCATTGAAAACCTTTCTTGATATCCTATGTTGTCAATTGATCTCTCATTCTAAATGCCTCAGGTTATAATTTTCCAACTTCTCTTCATATGATTGTTGGTAAGTCCTCCCATTCTGAGCTCAGATGTGATGTGCTTCAAAATGTTAAAGAATCGTCACCTATCCTAATTGCTTGCTAATCTGTATCTTCTGCTTCCTCCTCCATATCCTAAAAGATATCAGAGTTAGTATTTAGGTTAATTAACATAAAGATTTGTAGTGTAGATTTATACACTTTCTTTGCTCTTTTTATTGCCTACTTTTATAGTTTTATCAATCAATATGGGAGAAAAGGAAGTAAATATTGGAATGAGAAGTCATAGTAAGGTATACATTGCAAATTTCAAATCACATGCAACTCCAGATAGAATAATGCAGACCCTTTGTGAGTAATAGTGTTTTTGATGTTCTAATATTTATTGGGAAAAAAAAGCATATATTAGTGTCTGCCTTGCTAACTCTCATTGTCTCAAAGCATTAAATATCATCCAGAACACACACAAATATACACACACACACATTAAAGTGAAGAAGTGAAGTAGCTTAGTCATGTTTGACTCTTTGAGACCCCATGAACTGTAGTTTGCCAGGCTCCTTTGTCCATGGGGTTTTCCAGGTAAGACTACTGGAGTGGGTCACCAAACTAAGATTATACTAAAAATGGAGTATCTGATAGGGACAGAATGAAGGGACAAAATAGTTGATTAAATAGTTAATCCCACTATGGGATTATAAGTAGAAAAATATGGGAAACTCCTGTAAATTAATGATTACTCTAGAAAGCAGGTTTCCTTAACCACAAAACCAAGCAGTCTTGCTTAGCAAGAGAACCATGCAACAGAAGCATGGAACATACCCTGAAACATTAAAACGATGGTGGCATGAGGCCCACATCTGCCCAGTTTGCTCAATAAGTTAATGACCCCCCAAATAGGCTCTGTGCACACAAAAAACAATCATTTATGGGAAGATGACTTTTGCAAAATGGAAGACCCTCATTGTGCTGAGACCTGAAAATATTTTTCTGAAGTGCTATGACGGTTCTGGCTAACCATATAGAGAGGGACAAGTAAATTTTCTTGCCTTATCTGAAGGAGGAATTGACGGTGGAAAGGTGACGTATACTCAGGAAAGACAAAGAAGATCTTCCCGTACTCCCACTTTCCTTTGATTATAAAACTGTAGCCCACTAAGTTCTCAGTGTGGCATTTCTCACTTAGCCCATTGTAAACCTTACAAGTGTCCTATTCTACAACAATAAATCACTTATCTACAACTTCACTCTCACTGAATTCTGTGCATAGAGACATAAAGGACTGTGGTGCCAAAGCTCTTTGGAGCTCCCCTGAAATGACACCTATCTGTTTCATATCTACTTCTATTTATAGTTATATCTATTTCTCATTCTCTCATCTTTCCAAGGAAATTACGTTAGAAACAGATACATTTACAGATTCATATGGTGAGGTCTCATATTAAACCGAGTATGCCCGCTTTGCTGAAATAGTTTGAAAAAGTTCTTATCTTCACTCCTGTCAATAATATGTGAGAGCTTATCTCACTGAACTCTTGCAAGAATGTTTATTATAGTTTTGTCCTGTTTGCTTCAACTTGAAGGATAAAAAGTAAAACAGCAAAGCATTTTCTTGATGACTGTTGGTAGAAGTTGAGAACTTTTTAGGTTTATTAGCTTTGCATATGCTGCTAAGTTGCTGCTAAGTCACTTCAGTCGTGTCTGACTCTGTGCGACCCCATAGACGGAAGCCCACCAGGCTCCCCCATTCCTGGGATTCTCCAGGCAAGAACACTGGAGTGGGTTGCCATTTCCTTCTCCAATGTGTGAAAATGAATCTTCACCTCTAATTCTGTGTTTGTGTCTTTGATCATTGTAATTAAAATTTTATTAAAGTGTGTGGTATTAGACTTATCAGAAATTAACCCAAAGAATATTTTCAAGTGTTGTTTTTAAGATTTTGTTCATAATGTAAGAATAAATGTTATAGATTGCTTTTTAATCAAATTTGTAAAATTTTTAATGACATTATAAGTTCTTCCATGACCCATAGAATAAATATAGAATCATAAACACGCATTTTATATTTTTCTTGTTTTTAAAATGCAAGGATTATTTTCCAAATGGTCAATGAGATGTTCTTAACATCTGATAGTTGGCCCAGTGCTAGTTTTGTATTCAACACATTTTCATTTTTTCCTGCAGGAATTCTCAAAGATAATAAAATAATTCATAGGCTGAGCACTTGCTATGAAAATGTTTACAAGTTTGATTACCAACTCTCATGAAGTTTGAAAAATAGAAAGTATTAATGATTTTCTTAATAATTAAAATAGAATAAATAAGTATTTTTCTAAATTTTAATAGTAATTACACATTACTCACTAATTTCACAGATATATTTGTATTTGTTCCAAAAATTATTTAAAAAACCCAGTGAGAGTTGTACTGTGAAGAAAGCTGATCGCCGAAGAATTGATGCTTTTGAACTGTGGTGCTGGAGAAGACTCTTGAGAGTCCCTTGGACTGCAAGGGGATCCAACCAGTCCATTCTAGAGGAGATCAATCCTGGGAAGGATTGGTGCTAAAACTGAAACTCCAATACTTTGGCCACCTCATGTGACGAGTTGACTCACTGGAAAAGACTCTGATGCTGGGAGGGATTGAGGGCAGGAGGAGACGGGGATGACAGAGAATGAGATGGCTGGATGGCATCACCAACTTGATGGACATGAGTTTGAGTGAACTCCAGGATTTGGTGATGGACAGGGAGGCCTGGTGTGCTGTGATTCATGGGGTCTCGGACACGACTGAGCAACTGAACTGAACTGAACTGAACTGAATGCTTCACCATGGCGTCAATTTCATCTTTTCCTCCATGTAGAATGTTTCTAAAGCTATT
The DNA here is from genome assembly GCF_049115385.1 of Moschus berezovskii. Taxonomy (NCBI): domain Eukaryota; kingdom Metazoa; phylum Chordata; class Mammalia; order Artiodactyla; family Moschidae; genus Moschus; species Moschus berezovskii. The sequence continues at coordinate 63,771,062 of NC_142469.1, forward strand.
AGAATCTTCGGTCATTAAATTCAGGTATGTTCTGACACTTGGGATTTGGGCTAGAACCATAGAAAACTCCAGTGAATCTGCCTCTACTTTGATCCCATATTAAGAAACATTGAACTATGTAAAAAAAATGAATTTAGAGACATTCAGAAAAATAAAAATATTCAGAAGAACATTTTCCACTTACAAGTTAAAATCAACTTTATTATACTTTCTTTATAGCAAGGAAATGAAAGTTCTCAGGTAAGATCTGATATTGTGGATTAATGAAAATTCTATGCTCAATGAATTAAATAAATGTATATCTCTACCCCTTTAATATGTTTCCTATTTAGCATTTTACTTTCCAGTCAGTTAGAAGTGTTTTTAGTTGTTTTATTACTTAAGCAATGGTTTAAAAACCTTCAACATCCCTTACAGTATTAAAATTATAGAATATCATCTTTTCTATATGTGTTGTGTATATATATGTGTATATATATATGTACTGAAAATCATCTAAGTGTTGTGCCTTTACATCTGAAAAAATAAACATGTGTAGAAAGAATAGTTTTTAAAGTTATATATTTGCATATATGCAGGTTAAAAAAATATTGACATTTTGAGCTTAGTGGCATGAAGAACGAGTGAAGAAATGAGGCAATTTCAGATGGTTTCTGGAAGAAGAATTTGTAAATAATTGTCTCCCTACCAGTAGGATAGTTGCTTTCAAAATCATTTGATATGTATTTCTTTTCAATTTTCCTCTTCCTGTCTGGATGGGGAATTATCTAGTGGATATGAGAGCAGCTTGAAGGAGAGAAGCATAGTAAAAGATAACTTTTTCTAGTCCATCCAGTCACTGCTGGAAAAACCCTTCAAGTATCCTGATTTATATAATAACATTGGGGTGGATTCACCATCTCATCTACATCTCCTATAACTCCTGGGCAACTGAACCAAAGCCCCTACAATTCTGGGAAAGGTACGCCTCCTTGGGCTACTGCAGCACCACATGATTGCTCTCTGCTTTGATGTTTCTCTAATTTGGGGCCTCTGGGACTTTTCTTTCAGAAAGATCATGCCTTTTAAGGATGCTTTGTTATATTTTAGGCAGCTTTTCTAAGTTTTTATTCTGTTTTATTTGTTCTTTTTATTTTTCTATCACAAAGATTTGTAGGTAATCTTTTCACTATTACTGTCAGAGCATATGGAGGGTTTTGACCATTTTTCTCTGCTGTCCATTTGCATGTAACTCATGCTGGTTTGGTCCTCATCAATTCCATAAGAACCTAACCTCTACTTTATTTACTTTTAAAGTTTGAGGGTCTGCCTTTGAGTATCAGCACAGAATGCTTGCAATCCAGGTTCTTGCAAGAACATATAACCTTAAATTACTTTTGCCTGCCAGGGAGAAACAACATTCGAGGATGAGTGCAAGGAAAGTAATCCAGTGCTCTCAAAATTCAAAACTTTAACCACAGTTCAAATCAGATCATCAGAGAGTACAAATTAAAAACTCTCATTTCAACTTTTATGACATTTGATTTTTATATCTCACTCTTCAGTTGTATCAAAGGATTCTATTAATAACTGCATGGAAATCTTTATTTTTGGTATCATAGGCAGGATATTGAGGTTATTTTCCACAAGATCACTTTTGCTGAGCAATTTGATTGTTGTTATTTCATGGACACAGTGAATCTTAAAAGTGATCATGTTTTCCTTATTCTTTACCTATATGGAAGTACAACTTATTTAGCTTTTTAGGCATTATGAATGCATTTATACATTATACAAATATCTTTGTCCTATTATAAATGCATCTTTTACTTATTAGTTTATTAATTATTAATATTAATATTTAGTGCTTCCCTGGTGACTCAGATGGTAAGGGATCTGCCTGTAATGCAGGAGACCTGGGTTCAATCCCTGGATTGGGAAGATCCCCTAGAGGAGGGCATGGCAACCCACTCCAGTATTCTTGCCTAGAGAATTCCATGGACAGGGGAGAGCTATAGTCCATGGTGTTGCAAAGAGTCGGACATGAGTAATACTTTCAATACCAATATTTAAAATATTTAATACTTATAAATGACTTCAAATAATGCATAAAGTAGAATAATTGTAAATAAAATATTGACATCATATAATATCACAAATTTGAGATTGGTCGGAATTATAATCAAAAACAATATCTTCCCTCAACCTGAAATTCCTCTCCATAGAGTAAACAAAAATAACACACATTTAATACTGAATAAACATTAAACTAGAATGTGATGTGTATCACAGACAATCTAAGAAGAGATTGTCAAACTGAAAGATTACAGAGACACTTCCTTACATAGACAAGAAGATACAACCCATTGCATACATGTTTTCAAATAACCGTAACTAGTCCTCAGGTAAGAGGACTTGACGGCACCACTGATAGCATATAGTTTATCCTGATTTTACCTGGTAACTGGAGTAAAAATATGTTAGTTTTAATCAGAGGAAAAACAAACTTCTCAAATGTTTATGACAGGAGGTAGTTTTGCATCAGTTCAGTACACTCAGTCATGTCCGACTCTTAGGAACCCCATGGACTGCAGCATGCCAGGCCTCCCTGTCCATCACTAACTCCCAGAGTTTACCCAAACTCATGTCCCATTGACTCAGTGATTCCATCCAACCATCTCATCCTCTGTCATCCCTTTCTCCTCCCACCTTCAATCTTCCCCAGCATCAGGGTCTTTTCAAATGAGTCAGTTCTTCGCATCAGGTGACCAAAGTATTGGAATTTCAGCTTCAACATCAGTCCTTCCAATGAACACTCAGAACTGATCTCCTTTAGGATGGATGGGTTGGAGATCCAATCAGTTTTGCATAGTTAGGTTCTTAACCTTCTTCACAAACTGGAAGATAAGGGCACTATCTTCCTTGATGTTTGCATTTCTAAGAGATGGATCCTAGGTTCTTGAGAAAGACATTTCTGAGTCCCAAAGCTGACAAGGCAGGAGGAGAAGGGGATGACAGAGGATGAGATGGTGGATGGTATCACTGATTCAATGGACAGGAGTTTGAGCAGACTCTGGGAGATAGTGAAAGACAGGGAAGCCTGGTGTCCTGCAGTCCATGGGGTCACAGAGTCGAACTGAGCCACTGAACAAAAACAGAAGCCAACAAAGGCCTATGTAGTCTTAAGCATTTTCTAAGGTAACTGCTCTAAAAAAAGGAAGGGAGGAAAGTCTTTCCTTATTTTTAACAGAGAGGATTAAGCTTGTTTTTAATTTGCGTTTTTACCCTTACAAATTCTTAAAGAATATGTGCTCAGTCATGTTCAATTCTTTGGGACCACTTGGACTGTAGCCCACCAGGCTTCTCTGTCCATAGCATTCTCTTGGTAAGATTATTGGAGCAAGTTGCCTTGCCCTCCTCTAGGGGATCTTTCAAACCCAGAGATCAAACCCTGGTCTCCCACATTGCAGCTAGATTCTTTTCTGTCTGAGTGAATAAATATTGGGTTGACCAAAAAGTTCATTTGGGTTTTTCTGAAATATTTTACGGAAAAAACTGGATGAACTTTTTGACCATCCCAAAAAGTAAAACTAATTATATATTTCACCAAATATAGTTAATTACTTAAGTAGTTAAAATAGCACAAAATAACAGATTACAGGTAATTTCATTATATCATTACCTCATAAAAAAACAGCCTTAAATGGTCTGGAATGTTAGGCACATTTTTCACTTACAGATGAGAAAATAATCAATTGATTGGATCATAGGCCAACCCAAAGATGACCTAATCTACAACTTGAATGAATTATATCAATAGCTCAAATTCTGGTTCCTAACAGGAGAGGTTAATTCTACAATGGCCTAGTGAAAAGGAAACTCTCCTTCTTACTCCCTGGCATAAAACCGAACTTGAGAGTACGAAAAGTGGAAGTTTGTCATGGTGTACTGCTGTTTCTCTTTTGTATTCCTCCATCACTTCCTTAAAAGATAAATTGGGGAATATTAATATTTTTAGAAATTATTTGAGCAAAAGTTGATTTGAATCGGGCAGTTCACTCTGCCAACGGGAACTGCAGGAAAATTTTTATAAAGATAAAGCAGAAGAAAGTAAAAACAAAAGAGTATTGAGTGGCTATAGCTTAAACCCTTGCTGGCTCTTTGTGATTGTCTTTAGGTTTCAATTTCATAACCTTGAGGCATTTACAGGCTTGGATTTTGGTTTGCTTATGTGGGTGTCATGACATTAGAGACACCTGATTCCTGCGGCCTCCTTGTTTAACAACTTCTTTTTATGCCTCATTTCAATACCTTATCATATTATGTGAAACTCAATTTGTGTTTTACTATCCCCCATTTATTGGTTTATTAGCAGTGGCTCAGAGGTTAAAGCATCTGCCCCCAATGCGGGAGACCCGGGTTCGATCCCTGGGTCGGGAAGATCCCCTGGAGAAGGAAACGGTAACCCACTCCAGTATTCTTGCCTGGAGAATCCCATGGACGGAGAATCCTATGGACGGAGAAGCGTGGTAGGCTACAGTCCACGGGGTCGCAAAGAGTCGGACACGACTGAGCGATGGAACCGAACCGAACCGATCCCCCATTTAAGCTTCCCTGATGGATCAATGGGTAAAGAATTCACCTGCAATGCAGAAGACACAGGAAATATGGGTCGATCTCTGAGTAGGTAACATCCCCTGGGGGAGCAATGGTGACCCACTCCAATACTGTTGCCTGAAAATCCCATTGACAGAGGAGCCTTATAGGCTACAGTCCAAAGGGTTGAGAGGAGTCGAACTCGACAAAACACACGCACACATCCCCGCCTCAACTATTCAATGTAGGTAATGACTAAATGTGCCTGCTACCCTTTTATATGTTAATCTCGTTCCCCCCTTTTTTTCTGTGCATCTAAGGAAATGGCAACCCACTCCAGTGTTCTTGCCTGGAGAATCCCAGGGACGGTGGAGCCTAGTGGGCTGCCATCTATGGGGTTACACAGGGTCGGACACAACTGAAGTGACTTAGCAGCAGCATCTAGGCTAAGTATGGGAAGAAAAGCAATCAAAAACAAATTCAAAGATATGTTTGAATGGCTGAAAAAAAATATACTCTTCCCAGACATATTATTTTCAAAAGAAAGATTCACTACACCAAATGAATCCTCAAGCTTTAAAAATATAGCAGTATATGCAAAGGATGCAGACAATTAAAGATAAGTGTCAGAAGATATTGTGGGTGCAGTAGTGTTACCAAGAAGACACATTAGCTCCATGTGGTATCTTCTTTGTCTTCAGTTAAGTTTGTCTAAATTATTTTTGGCTTTCCTGGCTTATAGGCATGTGCCTCTTTCCTACTCTTGTGCTTGAAACAGATTTGCCCAAGATTTTTCTTGCTGGTTAGTTTCATTGCTTCTCCAATGGAGTGACAAGGTTTGTGCAGTCAGAAAGCAGGGCAGAGTAGAAGTGGTTATTTGTGTGAGCACATTTTTGGTAAGTGACTGTAAGTAAATGACTCATCAAACACATACCCAAGAAAATGAGTTTTTCTATCAAAACATGAGTAAATGCTGCTGGGAAGATATTTTTTTCTCCTAGAAAAATTACATATAGTTGGTCCTCTGTCAAAATTAATTTAATTGAAGGATAGAAAACATTACCCTTCAATTCCACTTTAGAGTACAAAAAATGGTAACTGCTTTCCTTTGTAATTGTCTTTATCACTCATGTTGCAATTAGTTTAGACTAATCCACCTCTCCCTTATTAAGAACAGATATATTACAAAGCAGAGACAAAAGAGCACTCAGGTGTTGAAAAAATTATGCATGAAATTAGCTGTCTAAATCTAAATTCTCTTTTGTTTTAATAATAATAATAAAAAGCTTAAGTTTCCTTTATTTCCAAAGAAATAGAAAGATGCTGCTGAGCTTTTGAAGGTATATCAAGAGATGAGACTTCATTTACTAGACAATTAAAAATGCTGTAGTGAATGAAGAACCATGCTAATAATGTTTTTCTCCCCTTGAGGCAAGAAAGTGAAAAAAATTAGTGCAGGCTGATGAAAATTAGATTTTCACCCTATCCTTTCACCAACACAATTTTTGTACACATTAGATGCCATAGAATGAAAATTAAATCAACATAATTTCTTTCACTGTTTTAAGTGTATAGTGTTTTATTATTTATAAGTTTAATTGAAATCCATATATTGGGGCTCTTTCATCTACATGAGAAATGGCACATTTTGCTATTAAAAAAAAAACAAGTATAAGTTTTCTACTTCCTAGCTCATTTTAAACTCTTTCTAAGAGTCTTTTAAAAAGATAGACTTAAATATCAGAAGAAACATTTTTATACTTATGTAGAAGGCAATAGATGCAATAATTGAAATGCAAACAAAAATGTAAGTGTTGATTACAGTTTAGTGGTCAGGTGACTTTTATGGACTGTCTTATGAAAAACAGGTTTAATTTTAGAAGCACAGATGGGAATGCTGTGTTTCAGGCAAGTGTATTGGAGGCCACAGTGCAGTTTGAAACATTGAATGGCTTCATGGATCTGCTTGATGTTTTTACTTCCAGACTTGTACACATCCTCTACATCAGACAGAATAATTTTAAACAGCAATGAGATTGTGCTTCTTTCCCATAGCACGTCCCATAGCTCTAATCCTTGTAGTAAAATTCTCTAGATAATAAGACCCTACATGATTCAGCTCTTCCCAGCCTCCCCTTCCTGCTTGCAGCCCTCCTCTTTCTCTGTACTCCAACCACACCCAAACTCTTTCATTTCCTCTAATATAAGAGCTTTGTATATTTTCTTTCTTTGTAATACTCCACCCCCGGCTCTGTGTTTGGTTTTCTCTATTTTGGTTTAATTTTCATTGTTCAGCTTAACCTTAACCTCCTCAGAAAAAGGGTTAAATCACTTTCAAGGCACCTACCACCATTTCTTGTCCTCCTAAGTACTCATTCACTTATTGATTAATTAGCTGATTGACAGATTCATTGCTTTCCTGTCTCTGTCACGAGGTGTACAGCTCCATAAATACAGGCAACATCTTTGTCTGGTTAGTTCAATATTTAGTTCAGCACTACCATGGAGTCAGGGTTCTAGGATGTGAGAAGATTTAACGATCATTGTATTTAGAGAATGATGACTCAGATTAGAGAGAGGTTATAGAATCTGTCCAGTGAAACACTGTTCTATTTAAGACAGAAAATGACTCTAGGGATTGAAATAAGAGAGAAGACCTCAGGGAAACCACTAAGACAATCCCCAGAATGTTCATCAAGGGTTCCCCAGGAGACACAGATTACAATCTTGTACAGTCAGGTGAAAAGGAGAGTGGCTCTGCCTACATTCCAGACAGAGATTCCAGGAGAATGAGCAGGCTTAATTTACAAAGATCAAGGTCACTTTTCCTTTTTACCTCAAAACTGAGATTCTGGCAGTAAATCCAGGTGGAGATATCCACAGGTGTTTGGCATTAGGAGGTAGATTCTCAGGTAAGTGGATAAATTAGAAAACAATTGGGTATTGTGTTGAACAAGTGAAATGCCCCTAAAGGTAATTTTCTGTAGTTTAATGTAACTTTAGCAGAGTTCAGGAAACACTGTTCACTGGTTTGTATATAATTCTGTTGTTATTTAGTTGCTAAGTCGTGTCCATCTCTTGTGTTACCCCATTGACTGCAGCCTGCCAGTCAGCCTGCTACTTGAGTGGGTTGCCATTTCCCTCTTCAGGGGATCTTCCCAACCCAGGAATTGAAGCTGCATCTCTTGCATTGACACGCAGATTCTTTACCACTGAACCACCAGGGAAGCCATATATAACTACAGGCTTGTAATATTTCTGATCCAGTTGACTCAGATTCTGTTAATTATATGTGTGAATGTGAATAGATGTAAAAACATTACTCTTAAATTTTTTTTGTACTTTCTTTGGCAGGATGTTTGGGAAAACTGAAATAATTATGTTGCTGCTGCTGCTGCCAAGTCGCTTTAGTCATGTCCGACTCTGTGCGACCCCATAGATGGCAGCCCACCAGGCTCCTCCGTCCCTGGGATTCTCCAGGCAAGAACACTGAAGTGGGTTAGGTATTCGTAAAAATTTGGACTTCAGTTAGAGGATTTGGCTTAATGCCACCCATGTTATCCTTCTTATTCCCATTTGTCAATCTACAGACCAGTGCATTACTGTTCAAAACTGTTAGAAGCTGAAGGCAGCACTTGCCAAAGAGATATGTAAAGACAAAAGACTAAAGTTTCCATGTTATGCATTTGTTACAAGGAAATGGCATATGTTAGTAGTAAAGTTAGTAAAATGTGGGCACTTATTAAGGAATAATTGAGGTTGACAAAGGCAGTCTTCTAAGAGCACAGTAAGGACCTGGGAATTGGGGTTCCAGTGAGTGCTGCATTCTGAAGAACATCAGATTCAGGAAGAAAATGCATTGCATTTTGAATGTTTTTAAAACTTGGAAAGTCCACTTGCTTGTGTAGTACAATTCTGCATCCTGCTGGAGAAAAAAAAAAAAAACTGCTTAAGATAAAGGGTCACAGAAAGAGCAGTTAAAGGAGAAAATTGCACAAGAAAAGGACTGAACAAAGGAAGATTTGGCATGCCTAGGAAAACCACATCTCTCCTGGGTAATCTGTCTTGCACCAGCTTTATCAAAACTAGATATGCCATGTATGATTGGTAGATACAGAGATAGCAATGTTGTTTGTATGGTTTTCTTAACATAAAACTAATTTTTGTGGTGCCAGTTTCTGTAGAGCACCTGCTCACATTTATTGATGTGTAACTCATTTGGATTTTGGGGAAAATAACATTTTCTCTCTTTCCTTTTTAAATTTACTAGTTTAGGTACAGAAGAATGGTCTTGTTTATATTCTGTGTTTGTGGATATGCATGAACATGCCATGTGTTGTATTTATCATCTACCTGACTTTTTGTTTTATAACCAAAACTCAGTTAAGTAACTGTGGCTTTTTTGCCCTTTCTTATTACAGTGAAGTCCTTTCTGCCCTGAATCTGTTAAAATATTTTTCTCCTAATGACTTTTCCCTCTTGTAACTAGCATTTCTCTCCTATGTACCTGATGTTTTCATTTTTTTTCCCTTTGAACTCACAACTCCAAGGGTCAGAGCCCAACTGAACTGCATTAAAGGCCATGTTTTCTTTGCCCATTCCATGTGTTATAACTGACAGTAATTCTGTGAGGCAATGTGAAAGAATCTTTCAAACTATTTAAGCTGAACCTGAAGATAACTTATGTGTGAGTGTGTACTCAATAGCATCAGTTGTGTCCAACTCTTTATGACTTCATGAACCATAGCCTGCAGGTTTCTCTGTCCATGGAATTTTCCTGGCAAGAATACTGGAGTGGGTTTCCATGCCGTCCTCCAGGGGATCTTCCCAACTCAGGGATCGAACCCATGTCTCCTGCGTCTCTTGCATTGCAGGAGTATTCTTTACCACTGATCCACCAGGGAAGTCCTAAGATACTGACATCATATTTCTTTGCTCTACAATTCCTTGTTTTTTTCCCTTCTACACTTAGATCTTTATTTTCCTATCTTACTTTTCTTAAAGATTCAGTCAGTTCAGTTCAGTTCAGTCACTCAGTCGTGTCCGACTCTTTGCGACCCCATGAATCACAGCACGCCAGGCCTCCCTGTCCATCACCAACTCCCAGAGTTCACTCAAACTCATGTCCATAGAGTTGGTGATGCCATCCAACCATCTTGTCCTCAGGTTTATCTCTCAGTGAATAAATTCTAAGTTGACTTCAAGATACAGACCTAAAGTCTCCATACTTGCTGCATGAACAAATCTGGGACTTAGGTCTTTAACTTCTGCAGTTAATAGCCCCAGTGGATTTCATATTGTTATTGTATTATAATAAATGTTTTCTTATCTTCATCATTTTTCAATGCAGTTTCTTTCCACAACTGTTCTGCTTTCTCACCATTTTATTGTCACATTATTTTTCCACAGTTAACTTCCTGGACAAATAAATGTGGTGGATTTATGCAACTGTGTTTTGGAGCAAGACTGGCCATTTTGGCTAAGATTGCACTCACTGGTCATCCTGTGAGAAATGGCATATTCTTTGGCAGGAGTTTCTGAGGCTTTTGTGATTCATCACCCTGACTCAGTATGCTCTCCATCACCTTATGGTTTTCGGATGGTATAGAATATTGAAATGGAGACAGAAACGGATAACTAGAAAAAAAGACAAATTGCAGAACCCTGTACAAAAGTCTTATGATTATGATATTTTATTTATTATCAGTCAATTAAGAACATTTTACTAGTAAAAGGATATTTCAAATGTGCATTCAGTTGGAAAATACTTTGAGTATTTTGAAAAATCTTTGGCATTATCGTTATGTAAAGAAAAAATAACCAGACCACAACTTTAGAAGACCAAATGTATTTACATGGGTGTAATGATAAAGCATCTGCAAGATCATTTTCTAGTTTTTTTGAATATCATTACTTGATACCCTGCCAAGCTTTAATGTAGGTTTCCTTTAATTCAAAGGGAACTTAGCTGTGCCTCAGAAAGACATAAATGGGGCTTTACAAAATCAAGAAATATTTTTCTATTCAAATCTATGATTTATTATCATGAATTTGTTTTGATTTTTTATCTGGTTGAGGAAGGCCAGTCTATCCATGAAGCTAGACAGATTTCAAAACATTGCAAAGTGGTTCTTCATTTTTAATGTGGACCTGGGAACATGTGTGTCCACTGGAGCCCTGATGGTGACAGTTTGGCACTGTAGGAAAAGATTAATGACACAAGAAACCGCCAGCATGGTGCTTGCTGTGCCTCTTCTATATTAAGGCACAAACTATTTGTTTTCCTTTTTGCATTACTCTCTGCTTCTTGATTTAGTTGGAATTTCAAACAGCTGATGAGACTACCATTTTTCCTTCATGACTGATGTCCAGCAAAACAAATTTCCCCTGAAAGGAGTAAAACAATTTCTATTCACTAGGATTTTTAATAGTATGTCTCCTTATCCTCACTTATAAACTTGATCTTTGGTAATCTCTAAATTAGCCTCTAATCTTAAAGGGAAAAAAATGAGGCTAGCCCTAAACTAAAATGCTAGACCCATTCTAGCCTTCAGTAGATGTAACCAAATGTGTTTGTATCTCTAAAAGAGTTTCTAGGGGAACTAGCTATTTCTCTGCCATGCTAAAAATAACATGAAATACAAAGGGGTTAGTTAGAGAATATGATTACTAGAAATGTAGAATGTTGTATTCAATAAAGTTAGAGGAGATGCTCTTTAAAGCTTTCTGGTTACTGGCTGCATTCATGTCTAATACAAACGCTCGTCCATTTAGTCACATATTTGCACTTGTAATGGATTTGGTGAGTGAAACAGCATTCTGTCTGTGTAAACTGAATAGCTTGACAAAACACTGCACACATGTCACTAACCACCCTTCAGAATTGTAATTGGGAGGGAAGGTTGTAAAACCAACATGACTTTAGATGTCTTAACAGCCAGAGGATGACTGTGACATACTTTATAATAAAGCATCATTTTCCAAGATACATAAAAATCAGTTGTATTTACTGTGCACCAAATCTATTTTTTAGATCCAACTAAATGACAGTGTCATGCCTGTACTGCTGCATGCATAATTCAAATCATTTTTTACCACGTCTTACTCTAGTCAGACCGAGGTGGGTGGTCCCTCAGGGAGCACTGCTCTCTCTTTGACCTTGGTCATGAATTACCTGTCAAAGGTGAGACTTGATATTTTAGCAGAGATTATACAAGGTTTTCCATAAATAAGATCTGGAGAAATTGAAACCATACCTTTACATTTCTAAAGCTTTCTGTAAATTGAATTTGGTATTAATCAAAAGGATCATCAGAACTCCTAGAGATAAACAAGGGAATGCTGTGCTCTGGGGAATTTTTAATGCATATATGAACTATACTGAATATCAGTGGCCTGTGCAACTGCAGAAAAGAAAACTGGAAAGGACTATAGCTTACCTTACAATCATTCCGCTCATTTCCTTGCTCTTCTCGTTAGTCACACAAGAAAGTGTAAAATGAAAGTAAGCAATGTTAAATGGCCAACAATGTTAAATGATGCAAATAGAGTTCTAATAAAAAAGTCTACTACATGAAGATAGAAGATTTTCATTGGTATTCTTTAATATTTCAGCTTTTTAAAATTATATTTGCATTTTCAAGAATTCATAGTACAAATTCCTTTTGTTCCCGAGTGTTAACATGATGTTGATATGTAAACACTTGGTACCAGAAATTCTGCAATTAAGAGGTCCCAGGTTAACTGTAATTTTTGATAGGTGTCTACCTGCCATGTACTACCAGTTCAAGGAGCATTTCTTAATGTTAGAATATGAGTTTAAATATTCATTGTAAGTCAAAAGAATAGAGTTTTTTGTATGAAAATATTATATCATGCTAAAAATTTCAGAAAGTATATGTCAAATGTAATTTCCAAATGTTTTTCAAGTGCTGTGACAAGAACACATTCAAAGGCAAGGATTAGAAATTATTTAATCTATACATGATTACCTGATGAATGATAGATGCTTTAGTGTTAATGTTCATGTTAATACCTATTGCATTGTTAATAATTTTATTGTTTGGAAAATATTTGTATGGATTAATCAGTACAAGATCCATGCTACTGAGGTTAACAAATTAGCTTTTGCTTAATGTAACAAATGAAGTAGTATTTAAAAGTTTATGTTTGTCCAAAAGGAGACACCCTATAAAAAGTTTCTCAACCCCATGGGTTATAAAGGCAATGTAAAATAAATTAAGGGAATACTTTTACTTATTAGACTTTTAATATGCAAATATATATATTTGCATATATATATATATCTCAGTTCAGTTCAGTTGCTCAGTTGTGTCCAACTGTTCGTGACCCCATGGATGGCAGCACGCCAGGCCTCCCTGTCCATCACCAACTCCCAGAGTTTACCCAAACTCATATCCATTGACTTGGTGGTTCCATCCAACTATCTCATCCTCTGTCATCCCATTCTCCTCATGCCTTCAATTGTTCCCAGGATCAGAGTCTTTTCAAATGAGAAAATTCTTCGAATCAGGTGGCCAAAGTATTGGAGATTCAGCTTCAGCATCAGTCCTTCCAATGAACACTCAGGACTGATCTCCTTGAGGATGGACTGGTGGGATCTCCTTGCAGTCCAAGGGACTCTCAAAAGTCTTCTCCAGCACCACAGTTCAAAAGCATCAATTCCTCAGCACTCAGTTTTCTTTATAGTTCAACTCTCACATCCATACATGACTACTGGAAAAACCATAGCCTTGACTAGATGGGCCTTTGTTGACAAAGTAATGTCTGTTTTTTAATATGCTGTCTAGGTTGGTCATAACTTTTCTTCCAAGGAGTAAGCGTCTTTTAATTGCATGGCTGCAATCACCATCTGCAGTGATTTTGGAGCCCCCCAAAATAAAGTCTGTCACTGTTTCCTCTGTTTCACCATCTATTTACCATGAAGTGATGGGACCAGATACCATGATCTTAGTTTTCTGAATGTTGAGCTTTAAGTCAACTTTTTCACTCTCCTCTTTCACTTTCATCAAGAGGCTCTTTAGTTCTTCACTTTTTGCCATAAGGGTGGTGTCATCTGCATATCCGAGGCTATTGATATTTTTCTGGCAATCTTGATTCCAGCTTGTATAGTGCCAAATTTTGACAACCATTTGGGAAGAGAAGATCACTCACAGTGCTGGCGAAATGTAAATTGGAATGGTAAGTGTAGAGAGCAATTAGTAAGATTCATAAAACTAAAAATCAACATTCTCTCAACATACAAAAATTTTAGTTGTCAGTACATAATGCTATGGTTTTCTTCCCAATCTTAATGGATGAAAAGTAATTTTATGGCCTGAATGTTTGTCCCCCTCCCTAAAACTCATTTGTTGAAAATCTTCCCCTCAGTGATGACATTAAGAGGTAATAGGATTAGATGAGGTGAGGAGGACTCACCCTCATGAATAGGGCTGGTGCCCTTCTGAGAGTCAGGAGAGAGCTAACTTACTTTTTCTCTCTTCCATTACATTAGGATACAGCAAGTCAGCCATCTGTAGCCTAAAGAGGACTCTCTGGCGACCCTGACGAAACTGGTACCATGATCTTAGACTTGTAGATTACAAAACTGTGAGCAGTGATATCTCGATTCTGTTTAAGATTTCTTAGTTTTAATTAAATTATAATCTTTACACATTTATTACATATTAGTATTTACTCCTCTTTGTTTTCTTTTCTCATTTTTATACTGAGCTTTCCTTATAATTTCTTAATGTTTGGAAAATTACATTTTATAAAAGAAAGCCTCTAGGAACATACCCTTTAAGATGGACACATATTTTTTTTAATAATCAATTTTTATACTTGGTTACATAATCTATTTCATTAAGCATCAGAATCTTTATGTTTTAAAGAAATTTTTATTATAGAGAAATTTCAAACATAAAAAGTAATGCATTGTGTTATATTGTACTAATGGTGTAATTAATGTATTACTATGCTTCATAAAACTTATTAACCTATCCTAAATTTGTTTCTTATATACTCTCCTGTATGAGCCCTTTCAATATTATTTCAAATTCAAAATATCACATCATTAATCATTGTCCCATAAATATATTTGGTTTCTATCTCTAAATAACAGGGACTCTTAGTTTTATTTTTTAACATAGTTATAAAATCGTTTTAATATACCTGAAAAAATTACCAATAATTCCTGACATTATCCATAGAGATTCAGTGTTCATATTTCCCCACTGTCATATATATGTTTTTACATTTTATTTAATTCAAGTTAAAATTTAGGTCCATATATTAGGAATCATTTAGCATATCTCTTAAACTAAAGGTTTACATTCATCATGTTTCTATTTTGCATTATTTTGTTATCACCGACTCAATGGACGTGGGTTTGGGTGGACTCCAGCAGTTGGTGATGGATAGGGAGGCCTGGCGTGCTATGGTTCATGGGGTCGCAAAGAGCAGACACAACTGAGTGACTGAACTGAACTGTTGCATCAGAATAATTGTTTTCAGTGTAGAGACTGCCATAGACTGCATGTAGCTGCTTATAAATCTTGGTATTGCTTATCATATTTTTCTGTCATCTGTTTGTTCCTTACATGGGTAGTTTAGTTAGTCCGAGAGGATTGATCAGATTCAGGCTTGACTAATAAGGGTGTACCTCCATAAGAAGACATATAAATGTTCCATTATTATTAATATTTATAATTTATATTGCTATTTTCATTTGATATCTGTAAGTAATTATTATATATTTCCCATGACTTGTTTAAAACTCACTTTATGTATGGAGTAACAAGAGTATTCTTTATCTTTTTCCAATATGTATGCTTTTGATCTTTTATTATTCAGTGATTTTGCCTTTTTATGAACACTTCTGTTGAAGTATAAGTGGCACATAATACCTACACAAAGTGTACAATTCTTTAAGTTTTAATGTCGGTGTGTACCTGTGAAACCATGACAACAATCAAACTAATGAACATAGCCATCACCCTCAAATTTTTTTTTAATGCTCCTTTGTAATCTCCTAATTTCCATTCTATTGCTATATACTAACTGACATTTTCTAGAATTTTACATAAATGGAAGCAAAGCATTTTCCATTTAAATATTTACAATATTTTCTCTATTTTTTCCTGTTTTTTTTCACTCAGCATAACTATTTTGAGATTTAGCCATTGCAGCATTCAACAATAATTTATTCCTTTTTATTGCTGAGAGGTATTGCATGGATGCATCACTCTGCTTGTTTGTTCAGGTGTTGCTGAGCATTTTAGTTGATTCCAGCTTTCAGTTCAGTTCAGTCACTCAGTCGTGTCTGACTCTCTGCGACCCCATGAATCACAGCACGCCAGGCCTCCCTGTCCATCACCAAATCCCGGAGTTCACTCAAACTCTTGTCCGCAGAGTTGGTGATGCCATCCAGCCATCTCATTCTCCGTCGTCCCCTTCTCCTCCCACCCCCAACCTTTCCCAGCATCAGAGTCTTTTCCAGTGAGTCAACTCGTCGAATGAGATGGCCAAAGTATTGCAGTTTCAGCTTTAGCATCAGTCCTTCCAATGAACACCTAGGATTGATCTCCTTTAGAATAGACTGGTTGGATCTCCTTGCAGTCCAAGGGACTCTCAAGAGTCTTCTCCAAACCACAGTTCAAAAGCATCAAGTCTTCGGTGATCAGCTTTCTTCACAGTCCAACTCTCACATCCATACATGACCATGGGAAAAACCATAGCCTTGACTAGATGGACCTTTGCTGGCAAAGTAATGTCTCTGCTTTTTAATATGCTATCTAGGTTGGTCATAACTTTCCTTCCAAGGAGTAAGCGTCTTTTAATTTCATGGCTGCAATCAGCATCTGCAGTGATTTTGGAGCCCAAAAAAATAAAGTCTGATACTGTTTCCACTGTTTTTCCATCTATTTCCCATGAAGAGATGGGACCAGATGCCATGATCTTTGTTTTCTTAATGTTGAGCTTCAAGCCAACCTTTTCACTCTCCTCTTTCACTTTCATCAAGAGGCTTTTGAGTTCCTCTTCACTTTCTGCCATAAGGGTAGTGTCATCTGCATATCTGAGGTTATTGATATTTCTCCAGCAATCTTGATTCCAGCTTGTGCTTCTTCCAGCCCAGCGTTCCTCATGATGTACTCTGCATATAAGTTAAATAAGCAAGGTGACAATATACAGCCTTGACGTACACCTTTTCCTATTTGGAACCAGTCTGTTGTTCCATGTCCAGTTCTAACTGTTGCTTCCTGACCTGCGTACAGATTTCTCAAGAGGCAGGTCAGGAGGTCTGGTATTCCCATCTCTTTCAGAATTTACCACAGTTTATTGTGATCCACACAGTCAAAGGCTTTGGCATAGTCAATGAAGTAGAAATAGATGGTTTTCTGGAACTCTCTTGCTTTTTTTATGATCCAGCGGATGTTGGCAATTTGATCTCTGATGCCTCTGCCTTTTCTAAAACCTGCTTGAACATCTGGAAGCTCACGGTTCACATATTGCTGAAGCCTGGCTTGGAGAATTTTGAGCATGACTTTACTAGCGTGTGAGATGAGTGCAATTGTGTGGTAGTTTGAGCATTCTTTGGCATTGCCTTTCTTTGGGATTGGAATGAAGACTGACCTTTTCCAGTCCTGTGGCCACTGCTGAGTTTTCCAAATTTGCTGGCATATTGAGTGCAGCACTTTCACAGCATCATCTTTCAAGATTTGAAATAGCTCAACTGGAATGCCATCACCTCCACTAACTTTGTTCATAGTGATGCTTTCTAAGGCCCACTTGACTTCACATGCCAAGATGTCTGGCTCTAGGTCAGTGATCACGTTATCGTGACTATCTTGGTCGTGAAGATTTTTTTTTGTACAGTTCTTCTGTGTATTCTTGCCACCTGTTCTTAATATCTTTTGCTTCTGTTAGGTCCATACCATTTCTGTCCTTTATCGAGCCCTTAGAAGAAATGGAGTATCCATTATGGTCAACAAAAGAGTCCGAAATGCAGTACTTGGATACAATCTCAAAATGACAGAATGATTTCTTTTAGTTTCCAAGGCAAACCATTCAATATTACAGTAATCTAGGCCTATGCCTCAACCAGTAACGCTGAAGAAGCCAAAGTTGAACGGTTCTATGAAGACCTACAAGTCCTTTTAGAACTAACACCCAAAAAAGATGTCCTTTTCATTATAGGGAACTGGAATGCAAAAGTATGAAGTCAAGAAACACCTGGAGTTACAGGCAAATTTGGCCTTGGAGCACGGAATGAAGCAGGGCAAAGGCTAATAGAGTTTTGTCAAGAGAACACACTGGTCATAGCAAATACCCTCTTCCAACAACACAAGAGAAGACTCTACACATGGACATCACCAGATGGTCAACACCGAAATCAGATTGATTATATTCTTTGCAGCCAAAGATGGAGAAGCTCTATACAGTTAGCAAAAACCAGGAGCTGACTGTGACTCAGATCATGAACTCCTTATTGTCAAATTCAGACTTAAATTGAACAAAGTAGGGAAAACCACTAGACCATTCAGATATGACCTAAATCAAATCCCTTATGATTATACAGTGGAAGTCAGAAATAGAGTTAAGGGACTAGATCTGATAGATAGAGTGCCTGATGAACTCTGGACGGAGGTTCGTGACATTGTACAGGAGACAGGGACCAAGACCATCCCCATGGAAAAGAAATGCAAAAAGCAAAATGGCTGTCTGAGGAGTCCTTACAAATAGCTGTGAAAAGAAGAGAAGCAAAAAGCAAAGGAGAAAAGGAAAGATATAAGCATCTGAATGCAGAGTTCCATAGAATAGCAAGGAGAGATAAGAAAGCCTTCCTCAGTGATCAATGCAAAGAAATAGAGGGAAACAACAGAACAGGAAAAACAAGAAATCTCTTCAAGAAAATTAGAGATTCCAAGGGAACATTGCTTGCAAAGATTCCAGCTTTAGGCTGTTATAAATAAAGCTACTATCAACATTAGGTACAAGTCTTTATATGAACATATTCTCTTATTTCTCTTGGATAAATACCTAGCAGTGAAATGGTTAGATCAAATGAAGGGTGAATGTTTAACTTTTTAAGAAAATACCAAACTATTCCAAAGTGATTGTACAATTTTAACAGCGACGTATGAGATTTTTAGTCCCTCCAAATCTTTGTCAACACTTGTAATGATCCATAGTTGTCTGTAATCATTCTGATAGGTGTGCCTTACATGATTTACTTAATTTGCATGTTTTAAAATGTTGAACCTGTTTTCATTTGTGTGTTTGTGTGTGTGTGCGTGTGTGTGTATGTAGTCTTGTATGTTATATGTATGTTTGCTCAGTAACTGAGTTTTGTGTAACTCTCTGCAGCCCCAGGGACCATAGCCTGCAAGAATCTTCTGTTCACGGGATTCTCCAGACAAGAATATTGGAGTGGGTTGCCATGTCCTTCTCCAGGAGATCTTCCCGACCCAGGGATTGAACCCCAGGTCTGCTGTATTTCAGGCAGATTCTTTATTGGTGGGGCCACCAGGGATTCAATATTCTTGAATATTTCCATGTAAGTAAATATTTAGGGGGAAACATTCATTCAGAAAATGAAAGATAAGATGTGGTTTCATATATCTAAGCAAAGTTTTTATTGTTTTATTATTTAAATAATTTTTTTTTCCAAATCTTTGGTAACATTTTAAAGTGAAAGTGAAAGTCACTCAGTTTTGTATAGGGCACACGGCTGAAAAAAGACACATGGCAAAGGCATACCCATAAAGACGGCGCCTAACAGATGTCAGGAGGGCGCGGCCCCAAATAATCACAAAAAATTGTGATTGGCCCCTAAACACTTCCCCTTGCGTGAACAGTGCATGATCACACTAGACCTCTGCTGTAATGTCAGCACGTGATGACCTGACCCTTAATATGATTGGAGCTGACCGCAGAAAGTCCCTTGCAAAACCCCCATGCTTGCCTTTATATATGGAGAGCTTATAATAATAGAGGGAACTGCCTTGACAGAACCCCCGCTGCGTCTGAGTGTCCTTCTCCAGGCGAGGAGGGCTGCGGGGCAGGCGGCCAACTCACCCTTCCCCTGGGGTTTCTTCCCCACCGCTCCGGCGCGGGGAGGCAAAACGGGCTCCACATCTGGGAACGAGGACTTGCCGACGCCTTGCTCTCCCCTGCGGCGCCACCGGGGGAGAAACAAAGGGACCCTACATCTGGTGCCATGACTCGGATCCCCTCGGAGAAAGAGAGCCCTCATCACACAGTCTTGAAAGAGAGGTGACGAAAAGGTTCCACGAGCCTCTGTGCGACACTCCCATCGAGGAGTGCAACCCCAAGGCAAGTGTATTAAGGTTGAAATGAAACCTTCAAGGGTGGGCGCTATAATCCTTCTCTCTCTCTCTCCCTTTCTCTCTCTCTCTCCCTCTCTTACTCAGGGGGTTCAGTGAACGGCAATCGCTGGCAGGTATAATTGAGGCTACCTGCCCAGGGCACTCCCTGGGGGAAGCCGAAGACCCCTCGAGCTGAGAACTTAGTAACGGGAGCCCAATTGGGTGAAACCCCCCTTTTGTTTCCCTTTCATTCTCTCACTTCTTGCCGAGAATGAGGCCAGAACCCCTCTGGGCACAGGATGGGCACTTAAAAGCCGTCAGGGTGCCCGCCACTTGAAAACTCCCGTGACAGGATAAGGGGGTCACGGAATGGGCTAGAGGCCCCTAGGGCCACCACCCCCATCAAGAAAATTTCCCTGCAACGACAAAGGCACCCAGTTCCATAAGCATCACACAGGCCCAATCACTCGGCCACCACCGTTCCCCATAGGAAGTTTCTCGGTGGACACTCTCGGCAAACGTGCCTTCCTCTCTCTGCTCACCATGGGGACTACCATTAGCAAAACCGATAAGCCCGCTCTGAAGGCCCTGAAGTACATGTTTAAAAGTAGAGGACTCAAAATATCCGACACCCAGGCCATCAAAGTCAGGGGGCTATTACCAGATTGACCCCATGGATAGATTCAGCCAACCTATTCTCATGGGATACCTGGGATAGGGTCCAAACCCTAGCTAGAAAAAGGGAAATCCAAGACGGAGAGGAGCCACCCTTGGGGTTCTACCCCACAATCTCCGCCCTTAAGACCTGTTTCGCCCCTGAAAAGGGACAGGTAGATGAGGGAGAAAACACCACCCATAATACCAAGAGGCAATGGGAACAATTTGACGATGAAAGAGCCACCATAAATTCTGGGGAAAAAGAAGGAAAAACCACTATAGCCAATAATTTATGGCCTCCCTCGGGGGAAGAAAAAAGGTCCAATCAGACTGAAGACTTCATTAGCACTCCCAGCACCCCAGAGGCCCCAACTTATAAGTCTAACCTTTATCCTCCTCTGGCCCCCCCTTTCAAGGGGAGACTCAATAACGCCTCCCCCGGGAGACTGGGGGAATCCCCATGGAGAGGGAGGACCTACCCTGAAGACCCTTGGGGGGCACCATCACCATTTAATGCAGACTCAATACAGGCCTTCCCCGTAAATGTAAACCCCAGGGGGAACCGGCCAGCGGCCTGGTACCCTTGGGAAGCCCAAGACCTAAAAGAGCTCAAGAAGGCGGTAGCAGGAGATGGCCCCAATTCTCCTTGGGTGGAGACTATTCTCCAGGGTCTAGCTCATCAGCCTTGCAAGACCCAAGATTGGAAAATGCTATGTAAGGCGGTACTCCCCAGTAACACCTACATTAAGTGGTGTGCTTTTTTCAAGGAGGAATGTCATGCCCAAGTGGAAGGAAACCAAGCTGCTAACCCCATCATCCCTGTAACTTTTGGGATGTTATCTGGGATGGCAGATCAATGGAGCACGGGACCCCAACAGGCCACTATCCCTGCTCCTTATACAGACCAGGTGCGAGCCATATGCCTAGCCGCCTGGAGAAAATTAGCTGAAGGTCCCAGCGAACCCCCCATATCCGGCATTACCCCAAAAAATAACGAGGACCTCTCCATCTTCATAGATAGAGTGGAAAAAAGCATGCAAAGAAAATTCCCCCCCGGGTCCCTTAAGAGATCAATTTGTCAAAATGCTGGTATGGGAAGGGATGAATTCCGACCACAAGGTGGCCTGCGCAGGGCAGAAGGATCGATCCATGGAACGATGAGTAGTAGCCACCAAAGATGTTGGGACACAGCACCACCAAACTCAAGCAATGGTTGCTGCGATGGAGGCTCAAACCAAGGTGATAGCTGACGCTCTCGCCTCTGCCTTTAGCAAGGTGTCCATGGCCCAAGGTGCCTCCCCTGAAGGGACCCTCAAAAATCAAAAAACAGTCAATTATTTTCAATGTGGAAAGGAAGGGCACTTTAAAAGGACTGCCGCCTGAGGCCGGGGAGAATTGGAAATAGAGGGCCACCTACAACCCCCTGTCTGCGTTGTAAAAAGGGATACCACTGGAAAATAGATTGTAGGTCCAAATTTGATAAAGACGGGAAACCTTTAAACTAAATGAGGGGCATTTCCCAGCCCCGTCATCCCAAGGGGAAGCCCCAAGCCCTCCTCCCAGGGTATGCCAGCCTGAGGTTACTGAACTCTCCCAAGAGATGTCTGATAAATTAGAAAAGCCCTTCCCCAGGTGCAATTCTACCAGAAGGCCCCCTTACCAACTAATGGGCATTAATAAGCCCTGACCTACCAGGCAAGAGATCAAATGGACTGTCCCTATAGTACCAGGGCTGAGACCAAAAATGGATATAACAATAGGAGGAAAAAGATTTAGATGTCTAGTAGACACCGGGGCAGACAGAACTGTACTGAGGCAAGAAGAGGTTCCTCCCACGTGGCCCATGGCCAAGGGACCTCAACAAACTGGCGTCAGGGCATTACATCCTCCAAGGAATCCTCCAATTGGCTCAAATGGGAGGATCCTGATGGCTCCGAGGGCCTAGTCAAGCCCCTATCGCCACAGGACTCAATGCCAACCTATTAGGGCAAGACATTCTAGGGCAAGCTGACGCCTATATAACCACTGACTATCGGGGTTTTTACCAAGATTTATTAGATGAAGAAGAATATCAACAGCAATTCCAACCTCCCGGAATCCCCAACTACCGGGGGGATCCAGAATTTGAAAAGATAAGGAAGGGGGAACCACTGACTCGATGCAAGCCTCACCCCCAATCCTAAAGGCAGTGGCTCCCTCAGCACCCCCTATCGTTTGTACGCAGGGACCCCCTATATGGGTGGAGCAGTGGCCACTTCCCCTTCCCAAACTCCAGGCATTGCAATCTTTAATAGAGGAACAACTTAAATTGGGACATATCCATCCATCTAACAGCCCTCAGAAAGGTTAATGAAAGGATGAAAATTCAAGAGACACCCCTAAGGGGGATGCCCGGGGTCCCCGCCATTCCCGTCGCCATGCACCTCTTGACAGTAGATATTAAAGATTGCTTCTTTTCGATACCTCTGGACCCAAAAGATTATGAGAAATTTGCCTTTTCGGTACCTTCTATTAATTATGAAGGTCTGGACAAATGATATGAATGAGTTGTCCTACCTCAAGGGATGGCTAACACTCCATCCTTCTGTCAACAATATGTGGTTAATCTTACTAAGCCCGTCCGACTGCTATCTAACATCTTCATTCTTGGGGCGCCTAATACCACCGAGCTCACATGGGCCTCCAAACTACTATTTGATTGTCTTGCCTGGGGGCAACTCATAATCTCTCCTGACAAAATCCAGCATGTCCCCCCTTTCAAAGTCCTGGGGACCCAACTTACCCTTGAGGTGGTCTCCCCACTTAAGCCACAGATAACTATCAAAGAAACTTATTCCTTGGTTGAGCTCCAAAGCCTTCTGGGGGAAATCAACTGGCTACCGCTCTAGATCCCCATATCCACAGGGGACCTAATACCCCTCTTTAATTTGCTAAAGGAAAAACTCCCCCATGAAAAAATCACCCTGTCCCCGCCCCATAAACAGGTTATTAAAAGGGTTCAACAGGCTCTCGATACTGCTCAACTTTCTCGCTACAACCCCACTCAAGAGCTTCAATTATGGATCTTGGCCTCCCCAGAAACACTCCTGTCCGTGCTAATACAAACAGACAAACCCTTACAATGGGTCCATGTCTCCCTGGGGGGAGGACCCCGAGTCTACACCTGCCTAGACCAGATGGCTGCTCTGATACAAAAGGGAAGGGACACTTCAATCAGGTGTTTTGCCCGTGAACCTGATAAGATTGTTGTCCCCTACAGATTGGCTGACTTCCAATGGATCCAGAGAAACAACAACCGAATAGCCTTAGCTTTCGAAGGGTTCTTGGGGAAGATTGACTGTCACTATGGGCCTCACAAATGGGTTGCCGCCTTTTGTCGGTTGCCTTGGAGGGCACCTTAGTTGTTTCCTTCCAAGCCCATAATAGTTGTCTCTGATGTCTTCATGGACGGAGGAAAGCACGGCACAGCCATTGTCATCTTTGAACCCTCCTCAGCCCCTACCGGCGCCCCCCACCGACAACATTGCCCATGCCAGGGCTCAGCACAATACAAAGAACTCTTCGCTGTCATTCTGGCGCTCTCTAAAGTCCCAGGTCCCATGAATCTTTTTATCGACAGTCTCTTTGTGAAAAATCTGCTCCCTGGGCTTCCCCAATCTCATATTTGGTTAGATGATAATCCTATTACCCCCCTGAAGGAGGCATGCACACTCCTTCAGGCGAGGGATCAACCTATCTATTTACACCACCTCAGAGGCCACCAAAACCTGCCTGGGATGCTTTCATTAGGAAACTCCATGGCAGATCAGCTGGCATCTACCCATGTATACACACTCCAACAGGCACAGGATCTCCACGACCTAACCCATATTAATTGGAGAGGCCTACACCAAAGGTTCCCACAAATACCTATCAAGGATCTAAAGAGGATCATACATACCTGTCAGTCCTGTATCCCATTCTTGCAGGTTCCTCCGTTTCAATCACCAGGGGTTAACCCTCGAGGACTAAAACCTAACATAATATGGCAAACAGATGTTACTCACTACACCCCTTTGGTAAACTAAAATATATCTTTGTATCTGTAGATACATATTCCCATGCCTGCTGGGCCACCGCCCATACAGGAAAAAAGGCACAACATGCCAAGGGTCACTTTCTCCAGTGTTTTGCTACTCTGGGCCTCCCAGCCCAGGTAAAAACAGATAATGGCCCTTGCTTCGTAAGCAACTATTTGTAAGATTTTTTTAAACAATGGAACATCCAACACACTACAGGCATACCCCATAATCCTCAAGGACAGGCTATAATAGAACGCCAAAATAAAACTTTAAAGCTGCAACTACAAAAACAAAAAGGGAGAATAAACCCTCATCAGCAATTAGGAATAGCTCTCTTTACTCTAAATATTTTAAATTTTTTAAAAAATAAACCACTCACTCCATTCCAGAGACACTGGTCCAACCAAGAGTCAAGACCAGAGATAGCAGTTAGATGGAAAGATCCCCTTACAGGGTCATGGAGAGGGCCAGACAC
Source organism: Moschus berezovskii (assembly GCF_049115385.1). Lineage (NCBI taxonomy): Eukaryota > Metazoa > Chordata > Mammalia > Artiodactyla > Moschidae > Moschus > Moschus berezovskii. The sequence goes on from NC_142469.1 coordinate 63,796,159, forward strand.
ACTCTTAACATCAGGAAGAGGGTTTGGATGCATGTTTCCCACAGGGGAAACAAGACCCATCTGGATACCAGCAAGGAATCTTAAATATCTACATGATAACCACCAATCAGCCCAAGAACCATTAAAGTTCATGAGGCCACCTTCTACTTTTGATCTCTTACAGATTGGCAACTAAGAGGCCTTGTCAAGGCTTAGATGAACTCTCCCCTTGCCACCTGCAAATCCCAGGATCATCGGCCTAACTGCGACCTGCCCTCGGACCCCATAGCTGATTTCATGCAGACAACAAAATGACCATTGTGTTTGTATTAGCTGCACTATTAAGTGTGCTCTTTGCTATAGGCCTTGCATCTGTTGCCCCAGAGGAGTGGCCTCCTGCACTCCGCTTCTCTCTGGCGCTAGGATATCTTGCCTGTTGCGGCTTACTATCGATAGCTTATTCCTTTGTAACGACCTATCACTCTCGCTTTCTGACCCGCCCACTGGCATAATGGTTTAGCCATGATCTTCTTGTGCCTTACCCTGATGGCACTCCCCAGGCTTTTAGACACTGCTTCCTGTCCCTGCTCAGAAATTTATAGCTATGTCCATTCCTCATGCTACCGCACGACCCCTACGCCATGCACCATGCGCATCAACAACAAACAGACCAAGTCCTTACTTACTGTTAAGGTGCAAAAGACAGGGAGCCAAACGAGCAACTGCTATAAGCCAAATGGGAAAAACATATGTTTTTACCCCCTCACTCACATTGGATACTCAGACGGAGGTGGGATACAAGATACTAACAGACACAAAGCACAACAGCAATACATAAATAATATAATTACCCAACTAAAGGCGACTCCCGAACCTTACAAACGCATAGAACTACTCACTCAGCTGAGGCCTCTCCTGCACAACCCCCCCCCCCACCAACGATCTACACGTCACCCGCCTCTTCAACTCCTCCTTCCAATTTTTTCAGAGTTCACAAAAAAAGCCCTCTGAGGCATGCTGGATATGCATGTCACTAACCCCCTCACCGCATATCGCAGTCCCTTTGCCCGACACCTGGATATCAGCAGGCAATTACACTCTCAAAACCAACAATACCACCGAAAGTATCACACAGCTTATTGGGCCAGTTGCTGACGATGTCTTGCTTGCCGCCTCTTCAAATCTAACTTGCTTTCTTAATACCTCATCCTCTAATGCTTCCTATTATAACGACACCCACTCTTGCACCTCATGGGTCCCATGGAACAGTACAAGCAACTGCACCAGCCCTGGGATCTTTCTCCTCTGTGGGACCTATGCCTATTCCTGTCTCCCTCTGGACCCTACAGGGTGCATCTTGGTTTTCTTAGCCCCAGGACTAATCTTCATCAATGAACGGGATATGGATCAAATCGTTGACCATCATGAGGGGTTACCAACAAAGCCTCCTCACAGAGGATGGCGGGCTATCATTGCTCCTATCCTAATCAGGACTGGCATAGCGACGGCCCTGGGTGCTGGGATCAGGGGCATTTCAACTTCTGCTCATTTTTATTACAAATTGTCTCAGGAACTTAATGAAGACATGGAACAATTGGTAGAGTCCCTTGTATCCGTTCAGAAACAGATTAATTCACTGGCTGCAGTAGCCCTACAAAATAGACGGGCCCTTGACCTCATCACTGCGGAAAAGGGGGGAACTTGTCTCTTCTTGGGAGAAGACTGTTGTTACTTTGTTAATGAAACGGGCATAGTCCAGGGAAATGTAAAAGAGTTAAGGGATAGAATTGAACGCCGGAAAAAGGAATTGCAAAACTTTCACAACACCCAAGGCCTATGGCATCAATTCCTCCCCTGGCTGCTCCCCTTCCTAGGACCAATAATGATCATTGTTATACTTCTTTTAGTTGGACCCTGCCTTGTCAACCTTTTCCAGAAGTTCCTGCAGGAGCGGATTCAGACCATTTCCCGGGAACAAGTGAAGACCATCCTCCTCGCTCAAATACGGGTGACAGACCCAAAGTCCTGAAAGATCCCTGACGACCGTCTGCCAATAGGTTGCAGGCCTAAGATGGGGGGCACTCCAACCGCCCCAAAGAGCCAATCTACTCATCCGGGACATAAAGGGCCCAAGAACCTCAACACACGATGGGTCTAGGGCCCAATGGTGCTTGTGCAAGGCCCTTTACTAGTCCTACCCCTGTCCGATACAATATACCTCCATCCAATGCCATCCCGAAGATCCGTTATAGGCTAAGACCCTCGCCACAAAGCCTAAGTCCGGCCAGCCCTCCAAAAGACCTTCAGCCAGGTCTTAAGCCACTGGGGCCTATGCTTAACTGGGTAGCCAATGAAGGGTAAGATCCCCAGAGGGGGACAACCTAAGACAGGCACAGTCACTGAGTCTCCAGCGAGGCCATGCTGGTGGCCCCTGATGGCTCCCAAGAAAGACCCCACAAATAAATAAATAAATAAGGGGGCTATATAGGGCGCACGGCTGAAAAAAGACACATGGCAAAGGCGCACCCATAAAGATGGCACCTGATGGATGTCAGGAGGGCGCGGGCCTAAATAATAACAAAAAATTATGATTGGCCCCTGAATACTTCCCCTTGTGTGAACAGTGCATGATCACACTAGACCTCTGCTGTAACGTCAGTGTGTGATGACCTGACCCTTAATATGATTGGAGCCAACCGCAGAAAGTCCCTTGCAAAACCCCCACGCTTGCCTTTATATACGGAGAGCTTGTAACAATAAAGCGGAACTGCCTTGACAGAACCCGCGCTGCGTCTGAGTGTCCTGCTCCAGGCGAGGAGGGCTGTGGAGCGGGCGGCCAGCTCACCCTTCCCCTGGGGTTTCTTCCCCTTCCACGCTCTGGTGTGGGGAGGCAAAACGGGCTTGCTCCACGCCTTGCTCTCCCCAGCGGTGCCACCGGGGGAGAAACAAAGGGACCCTACGGTTTTGTCTGACTCTTTGTGACCCCATGAACTATACAGGCCATGGAATTCTCCAGGCCGGAATACTAGAGTGGGTAGCCTTTCCTTTCTCCAGGGGATCTTCCCAACCCAGGGATCGAACCCAGGGCTCCCACATTACTGATGGCTTCTTTAACATTTGAGCCACCAGGGAAGCCAAAGAATACTGAAGTAGGTAACCTATCCCTTCTCCGGAGGATCTTTCCAACCCAGGAATCAAACTGCAGTCTCTTGAAATGAAGGTGGATTATTTACCAGCTGAGCTACCAGGGAAGCCCCCTAATATTTTAAAGAGTATTTCATTTTTGAAAATCATTATTGTATGAACTTTTCAGGTGGTATAGATCCCACCAATTTATTTGGGAGATTACTGCATTTTGTTGAGAGAGTTTCTGATATCCAGACTAATTTTATCTTAATTTCATTTCCAGAACATTATGCCGCCTCTATCATAAATCATTCTGCTCCCTGCTGAGTACTTAATGTTTGCAGTATAGGTAGAAAATTATACCTCTTCTTTGTTTTAGCAAAACTAATATGTAGCACTTTATCACTTAACTGGCAAGTCTAGTGCCTTAATCTTTGTTGTGTGGAAATCTGGGTTATGATTTACATGCTGTATGTCTCTATTTTAAATAAAATACTAAGTTTATAAATGTTATTTAACGCATTTAAAATTCCAAAATTTTGTTTCTAGTAAGTAATCCACAATTATAAAGATTTCTATTTTTTATGTGACATTGAATTTACTGATTAGATTACCAACTGAAATAAGTATACTAATCTCAGGTTTATGATAATTCTCTACACATGGACATCACCAGATGGTCAACACCAAAATCAGATTGATTATATTCTTTGCAGCCAAAGATGGAGAAGCTCTATACAATTAGCAAAAACAAGACCAGGAGCTGACTGTGGCTCAGATCATGAACTCCTTATTGTCAAATTCAGACTTAAATTGAAGAAAGTAGGGAAAACCACTAGACCATTCAGATATGACCTCAATCAAATCCCTTATGATTATAGAGTGGAAGTGAGAAATAGATTTAAGGGACTAGATCTGATAGATAGAGTGCCTGATGAACTCTGGACGGAGGTTCGTGACAATGTACAGGAGACAGGGACCAAGATCATCCCCATGGAAAAGAAATGCAAAAAGCAAAATGGCTGTCTGAGGAGGCCTTACAAATAACTGTGAAAAGAAGAGAAGCAAAAAGCAAAGGAGAAAAGGAAAGATATAAGCATCTAAATGCAGAGTTCCAAAGAATAACAGGAGAGATAAGAAAGCCTTCCTCAGTGATCAATGCAAAGAAATAGAGGGAAGCAACAGAACAGGAAAAACAAGAGATCTCTTCAAGAAAATTAGATTTATCAAGGGAATATTTCATGTAAAGATGGACTCAATAAAGACAGAATTGTATGGACTTAACAGAAGCAGAAGATATTAAGAAGAGGTGGCAAGAATACACAGAAGAACTGTACAAAAAAGATCTTCACGACCAATATAATCACGATGGCATGATCACTCACCTGGAGCCAGACATCTTGGAATGTGAAGTCAAGTGGGCCTTAGAAAGCATCACTACGAACAAAACTAGTGGAGGTGATGGAATTCCAGTTGAGCTATTTCAAATCCTGAAAGATGATGCTGTGAAAGTGCTGCACTCAATATGATAGCAAATTTGGAAAACTCAGCAGTGGCCAGAGGACTGGAAAAGGTCAGTCTTCATTCCAATCCCAAAGAAAGGGAATGCCAAAGAATGCTCAAACTAATGCACAGTTGCACTCATCTCACACCCTAGTAAAGTCATGCTCAAAATTCTCCAAGCCAGGCTTCAGCAATATGTGAACCGTGATCTCCCAGATGTTCAAGCAGGTTTTAGAAAAGGCAGAGGCCCCAGAGATCAAATAGCCAACATCTGCTGGATCATGGAGAAAGCAAGAGTGTTCCAGAAAACCATCTATTTCTACTTCATTGACTATGCCAAAGCCTTTGACTGTGTGGATAAATAAACTGTGGAAAATTCTGAAAGAGATGGGAATACCAGACCACCTGACCTGCCTCTTCAGAAACCTGTATGCAGGTCAGGAAGCAACAGTTAGAACTGGACATGGAACAACAGACTGGTTCCAAATAGGAAAAGGTGTACGTCAAGGTTGTATATTGTCACCTTGCTTATTTAACTTCTATGCAGAGTACATCATGAGGAACGCTGGGCTAGAAGAAGCACAAGCTGGAATCAAGATTGCTGGGAGAAATATCAATAACCTCAGATATGCAGATGACACTACCCTTATCGCAGAAAATGAAGAGGAAACTCAAAAGCCTCTTGATGAAAGTGAAAGAGGAGAGTGAAAAGTTTGGTTTGAAGCTCAACATTAAGAAAATAAAGATCATGGCATCTGGTCCCATCACTTCATGGGAAATAGATGGGGAAACAGTGGGAACAGTGTCAGACTTTATTTTTTTGGGCTCCAAAATCACTGCAGATGCTGATTGCAGTCATGAAATTGAAAGACGCTTACTCCTTGGAAGGAAAGTTATGACCAACCTAGATAGCATATTAAAAAGCAGAGATATTACCTGCCAACAAAGGTCCATCTAGTCAAGGCTATAGTTTTTCCCATGGTCATGTATGGATGTGAGAGTTGGACTGTGAAGAAAGCTGATCACCGAAGAATTGATGCTTTTGAACTGTGGTGCTGGAGAAGACTCTCGAGAGTCCCTTGGACTGCAAGGAGATCCAACCAGTCCATTCTAAAGGAGATCGATCCTGGTTGTTCATTGGAAGGACTGATGCTAAAGCTGAAACTCCAATACTTTGGCCACCTCATGCGACGAGTGACTCACTGGAAAAGACTCTGATGCTGGGAGGTATTGGGGGAGGGAAGAGACAGGGACGGCAGAGAATGAGGTGGCTGGATGGCATCACCGACTTGATGGACATGAGTTTGAGTGAACTCCGGGAGTTGGTGATGGACAGGGAGGCCTGGCGTGCTGTGATTCACGGGGTCGCAAAGAGTTGGACACGACTGAGCAACTGAACTGAACTGATGCTCTAAATTGTTTACCGTTATTATATTATTATTTTAATGTCCACAAAACAAATTTTAATGGTCTATGATAAAAATGTTATACTAGTTTTCTAATGTTGCTTTAAAAAATTATCACAACTCAGTGGCTTAAGAGAACACAAAAGTGTTATATAGGTTGTTTAGATTTTTAATAGTTTTTTAGGTTATTATTCTGCAGTCATGAAATTAAAAGATGCTTTCTCCTTGAAAAAGAAAGCTATAGCAAACCTAGACAGTGTATTAAAAAGCAGAGGCATCACTTTGCCAACAAAGGTCCATGTAGTCAAAGCTATGGTTTTTCTAGTAATCATGTGTGAATGTCAGAGTTGGACTATAAAGAAGGTTGAGTGACAAATAATTGGTTATTTTGAATTGTGGTGGTGGAGAAGACTCTTGAGAGTCCCTTGGACTGCAAGGAGATCAAACCAGTCAATCCTAAAGGAAATCAACGAATATTTATTGGAAGGACTGATGCTGAAGGTGAAGTTCCAATTCTTTGGCCACCTGATGCAGAACTGACTCATTGGAAAAGACCCTAATGCTGGAAAAGATTGAGGACAGAGGGAGAAGGGGTCAGCATAGGATGAGATGGTTAAATAACATCGCTGACTAAATGTATAAGAATTTGAGCCAATTTCATGTGAGATATTGAAGGACAGGGTAGTCTGGGATTCTGCAGTCCTTGTGGTCACAAAGAGTCAGATATAACTTCTGTGAAAAAGTCACAGAAGAACAAAAGTTATTAATCCAAAATTTACAGGATTCAAATCTTACTTGGATAAAATGATGTTTTAGAAGGGCTGTGTTCCTTTCTCGAAGTCGTAGGAACAAATCTCTTTACCTTTTCTACCTTTTAGAGGCCATCACATTTCTTGATTCATAGCACCCTTCCTTCGTCTTCAAAACCAATAACGTTGCCCCAGTTTCTGTCATCACATCTTTTTCTCTGATCCTTTTCTGCCTCAGTCTTCCACTTCTCAGGACCCTTATGATTAAGGTGTGCCTATCTGCATAATCTAGTATAATTTCTCTATTTTTAGGTCTGCTGCTGAGCAACTTTAATTCTCCTTTGCTGTGCAAACTATGCAGTTTCCAAGGATTAGGGCATGATCATCTTGGGAGGGGTGGCATTATTTTGCTTACCACAGTAACTGAATAGAAAACCCCACTTCAGAAACATAGGTAAGTCAGGAGGTAGCCTCTCTAGCAACTCATGAGAGATTAATCCTGCAGGAATTTGTTTTATTTTTATTTTATTATTTATTTTAGTTTTAGTCTTTTTATGAATAAACTCTCTAGTTTATTGGTTTATGATTCAACTGTATCAGGTAAACTCTAGGTATTAGAAATCTCAGTCAAATTAAAATAGAATTTCTGGGAATGGGGCTTAATTCGTCAAGTGATTAAAATTTGTCACCAGGGTTGAGAATTTAGGAATGCATGATATAGTAGATAATATGGTGACACTTCTCAAGTTAGTCAGCTTTACTCATTGCATCAAGGGCAAATAATAGCACAGATATACAAATTAAACATATTATGATCCTCAAATATATGGAGTAGAGTTAAAATTCTACTAAAAGCTACAACATCTGCCTCTATATCTGATTCACGAAACTGGAGAATTTTCTTCTGAATTTCATGGAATGCCTTCACATGTTTTGATGAATTGTGGAGATGAGATGGAGAATCACAACAGTTGAAACAGACAAACCTGGAGTGAAGAGAATTTTGTTTTGTTTTGTTTTTTGAGTTGTTTTGAATCACTGAATGTAGGTTAGAGCATCAGTTCTACTCATATAGTTTTCTTATGCAGGAGCCCTTGCTTCTTCCTTTAGAAAAAAATGTATATACCAGTAGATTTAGTATTTTCTTCTTTGTTTGACAAACAATAAGGAATTAAACATGCACACGTGAGTCTGTTGTAAACAGAGATCTCTGGAAGCTTTCAGAAATCAAGCATGCCCAGTAGAGGTGAGGTTCAAGACCAAAACAGGCAGGCTACAGATCTGCAGCCAAGATAGCTGGCAGTCCAAATTCTCGACTGAATGGAACACAGTGAGAGGAAATCTTGCCTACGGTAGACAGCGGGAGAGTTGGCAGACAAAACTAGAACACCACTATGTGACATGATGGGGAAAGTATGTTGGCTATGAGGACAGGAATTCTTTCCTTCTGTTTCAAAATTTCTTATAATATTGAATGTTTTTATCCCCTATACATAAAGGGGACTAGGAATAGAAATTTATTTCTAAAATGTCCACATTTTAACAATCTCCAAAATCTGAATATTTGTATACTTCTTATACTTTTTATTTTCAGTAATTGAGATTTGCTTTATAGCCCTAGGAATGTATTAAGTTGCTTATGAAAAATAATTTGCTTCTCCTTTTAAACTTTCGCATAGTAACATGAATGTTTGTACTTTTCTTCTGATTTTCTTCATTTCAAAAATTGTTATTTGGCCTCCTGGGAATAAGTTCGATTTTAATATGTTCACTTTTTCTACAACTTTATTTGTGTATAGCAAGCAAAGAAGCTATTTCTACAATGTGAGGAAAAGTTTCTCCTATGAGGTTTATGACAGATGAACACCAGCAGAAAGGTTGTCGTTCTTGAAATGGTCTACAGAATAAAGGGATATATATCAGTATTTTATACATATCTTTCCTCACTGTTGAGAAACCTAGAAGGATGAGGAAAAAATTTGAAAAAATAAGTGTGAATCCAGATACACAGACACAATAGGTCAAAATAAAAGCCCAATTGAACAAACCAGCAAAGATTATACACATCATCCTCTCTACAAATGTCTATATCAGTATGTAGATACGTTTCTATCTGAATATAGAGACTGATACTTTTCTAGGTGAATATTTCTTGTTCTTTATGGGTAACCATATTCATTTTCAAGTTATACAATAAAAATTTAAATATTAATGTGCAGTATTTATATGACCTCTTGCTTAACTTTAGATCCCATCTAATGGTACCTTAGCTTACCTGGTGTGAACTACCTTAGTTCTTTCCTTTTCTATCCACATCTTCTGACTATGACTCTCAGAAAGGACTTTCACTCTCCTGACCTTTTTCTTGCTTCAGTGACAAGAGTTCAGAGAATGAAGTGAGGAATGCAGATCGTCATTTCAGTCCAACTGTTACTAATTTCATATCCCTAAAACTGGTAGTATTGTGCAAAGAAGATGCAGATTCAGTTAGAATGCCTGCAGCTCTGGGTCAGGTAGGGTTACTATATTAATATTAATACAGATTGGAGAAGTGGATATAAAGCTTGGAGCTGAATGTCAAAGAAAATCTATCTGAGCATAACTCTAATCATCACTTTTTACTCATTGCAAGGAGAACGTGGTTTCTTTAGAATTACAGGCACAGTCAGTAATGGAATTCTGAATGTCATGTATATCTCCATAATGCTAGCTTTGTGAAATCTCTATAATAGATAGATGGATGGATGGAGAGAGGATAGATACATAGATAGATAGGTATTAGTGATGGCTAGATAAACTGGAAGTCAGGCATTTTATGATACAAGCATAATTTTATATATTCTTTGGCTTCCCTAGTGGTTCAGTGGTAAAAGAATCTGCCTGTAATGCAGGAGACACGGGAGATGCGGGTTTGATCCCTGGGTTGGGAAGATCCCCTGGAGGAGGGCATGGCAACCTACTCCAGTATTCTTGCCTGGAGAATCACATGGAAAGAGGAGCCTGGTGGATTTCAGTCCATGGGGTTGCAAAGGGTTGGACATGACTTAGCGACTGAGCAAGTCATGCAAGCAGCTTTTAAAAAGGTTGGTTGGGTTACAAATTTTTCTTTATCCTATTCCACATATAATGATGATTTTATTATCAGTTATCAGAAAAAGACCAACCTTAATTTCATTGCTTTCTTAATCAAGGGCTTCCCTAGTAGTTCAGACAGTAAAGAATCTGCCTGCAATAATGCAAGAGACCCGGGTTTGATCCCTGGGTGGGAAAGATTCTCTGGTGAAAGGAATGGCTACCTACTCCAGTATTCTTGCCTGGAGAATCTCATGGACAGAGAAACTTGGTGGGCTAGAGTCAGAAAAGACTGAGTGACTAACACTTTCACTTTTTTTTTTTCATCTTCTCTTAGTCAAATAACATGAGACTTTGAAGAAATTCAGATTTACCTGTAGCTAAGTTCTCCAATCATCAGAAATCTAAAGATCGCTGGAATTCACATTTGATGAATTGGTTGTGACAATAGAATGTTAGGGAATCATCCTCTCCTCTGCCTGAGGTGTGAGCATCTTTCATTTGTATTTCTTTCATCTGGCCCACACCGCTTCTGGAATGCCACAGGTACCCTGAGAGATAGGGAGCAGGTCTGACTTCTTAGGAATTTTTATATCAGCCAATGTGCCTTTGTCTGGAGAAGATTCCCTCACTTCTCCATGACACCTTGAGTAATGCCACTATCAAGGGGGGACCAAAGCCTATAAAATTTCATTAATACAATGCTTAAAATTTTCTAGAAAATAAAAAGACAATTATTCTCCTACTCTTTTGTAGTCCAACCTAATAATTCAACCCTAATTATGTCTAAAATTATGTCATTTTATCCTATGAGTTTAAGAATGAATTCTGATGGATAAGAAAATGATATATATTTTCTTAAGTAACCATGACATACTATTTATATTTGATGCAGTTTTCTGAAGTTCTTTGTTCTCAGTTTAAAGGTGTTTATAGCCTGTATGTGAACAATTGACTTTAATATGAATGTAGTAAATATCTTTTAAGTTTGTGTTTTCTTTCAAATTATATTCTGATCTAAATTTTTAAGCTGTACTTCAGTTGGATTCTGAAATTTACTAGAATAGAAGATGATACTTCTTGAACTGTTTATGTAAGAACATTCTCTGAGTGGCTTGGGAGACATAAAACAAAGTCAGTTTGGTTAATAGGAAAAATCACTTTTGTATCTTCAATAAACTCATTTGTCAAGAAAACACTCAATGTTTGTGGTCCTACATGCCAAGAACATTACAGCAATGTCTAAGAATTTGAAATATCATATTTTCAGATTTAATTAGAAGCCAATCATTTCCCTTCTCTACCATTTATATACAGTGTTCTTCTCAATTTTGTACTATTTTTAGTTCTCATATCACATGTATAATCTTCCAATATGTCTTACAATGTTTGAAAATATTTTTAGCCCTAATATTTTTATTTCATTTTAGTTATTTGTCAATGAATCTTTTAAATATTTCTGGAATTATCACCCTTAAGGAAAGCATTGTCATCAGTAAGCAACAAGTATGCTCTAATAGCCTGGGAATTCCATGTCTCAAAAGTATATCAACCAGAAATTTTCATGAATGCTGGGAGAAATTGTGATTGGGAAAAATAGCACCATTAAGAGGATAAATATCAATCATCCAGCTTAACAAATAAATGTAATTAAATGTCTGTTTTATTCCACATTTGGTGAAGAAGAAACATACATTTAAATGTCAACAAGTACTTCCTAGGCCCAGATCTTTTTAACAGAAAAATTTCTTTTGCTAATGTTTGTCATCTGAAGTCAAACAAATATTTCATTAGTCAATATCATTATTCACAATCACAATATATATAAACAACAACTATATTTTACTGAAAGTAGATAATAATTTTATCTTTATAGGTCAACTCAACATTCAGAAAACTAAGATCATGGCATCTGGTCCCATCACTTCATGGCAAATAGAATGGGAAACAATGGAAACAGTGACAGACTCTATTTTGTGGGGCTCCAAAATCACTGCAGATGGTGCCTGCAGCCATGAAATTAAAAGGCACTTGCTCCTTGGAAGAAAAGCTATGACCAACCTAGACAGCATATTGAAAAGCAGAGACATTACTTTGCCAACAAAGGTCCATCTAGTCAAAGCTATGGTTTTCCCAGTGGTCATGAATGGATGTGAGAGTTGGACTATAAAGAAAGTTGAGCACTGTAGAATTGATGCTTTTGAATTGTGTTGGAGAAGACTCTTGAGAGTCCTTGGACTGCAAGGAGAACCAACCAGTCCATCCTAAAGGAAATCATTCCTCAATATTCATTGGAAGGACTGATGCTGAAGCTGAAACTCCAATACTTTGGCCACCTGATGTGAAGAACTGACTCATTGGAACAGACCCTGATGCTGGGAAAGACTGAAGGTGGGAGGAGAAGGGGACAACAGAGGATGAGCTGGTTGGATGGCATCACTGACTTGATGGACATGACTTTAAGGTGTGGGAGCTGGTGATGGACAGGGAAACCTGGCATGCTACAGTCCATGGTGTCACAATGAGTCATATACATCTGAGCAACTGAACCGAAAGGTTATTATATTTATATATCACTTTATGTACCATAGTATCATTTGTTGCAGGGCTAGAATTCCAAGCAAAAGGTTTATTTTAATGTGATTATTCCAGAGGATTTCCTCTATTATGCTTAAGAATTTTTATTATCTGACTTAATACTACAGGGAATGCAATTGTCACCTTGTGCTTTTCAAGCTTACAGGAAAATTCAAGGTTTATGTAATTATTTAATCACTGGATATTTTAAAAAATTTTCATCAGAAATAGCTGACCAATACTTGCTTACTTAGTTTTTATTTCTCTCAGGAGGCATCTTTGAACAGCAGTGTTTTCATTCTATCATGAACACTGAGATTTATAAATGTGAATACATCTCACCAATATTGCTATTTCTCAACAAAATAAATTTTAATGGTAAATCTATGCTGCAAATTGCCAATGGCCTCATCATGTACTCTTTGATAACACTTAAAGTGAAAGAAAGGAGCCTTATTTGTTTTGTTCAAGGAAAAATGCATCAATTCATGTCATATATATTTATAGGACATTCAGCATGCCAGGTGTCATGCTAGTTGCTGTTGCAATGATTTATTTCATCAAAAACCTTGAAATCAAGTAGAGGTCTTAAGATGTATATGCAAATAATTATAAAGTAGAGTAATATGTTTAAAATGATATATTCATTATATTGAAATAACTTCATAAGCAGCTAAAAGAAAACAATCTATGAACCCTTCAGAGTGGGGAGGCACTTTGTCTGGACTTTGAAAAATGAGTGGGATTTATATTCAGAGTATTGTGTGGGGAGTGTAGTGTTGAAGAAATTAAAAAAAAAAAGAAGAAAGAAAACTAGTATGAAGAAAGACATGGAGGTTTAAAATAAAAAGCATAAACCATGTTTGAGGTAGGCAAAGAGCTTGTTTGGAATGAGAAACTGTCAGAAAAGCAGGCTAAAAATTAGACCTGCCATGTTTGTCCTTGAATGTCAACTATAAGAGTTCTATTGTTCCTGAAAGTTATTGTGAGTCAAAAAGTTTTTGAGGAGGGGAATAAGAAAATCAAAAGTATGCTCTAGAAAAACAAGCAGGTAGCATTATGTAGTATTAATTGGATGGGATGAATCCTTCAATCAGAGAGGTCAGCCAGGGCCATACTGTAGTAGCCCAGATATTAAGCAATACCAGACAAAGCTAAGCTGGAGCAAGGAAGAATAGAAAGAAATCAATCATAAAATGATCGTGAGTATAGAAGCTCAATTGCCATTCTTTTTTGTGTTTTGTCTGAAGAAGGGTTGGAAAGGAGCATAAATGATTCACAAATCTGTAATCTGGTTGCAGAATTAGATTAGAAAGCACTCATTTAGTTAAAATTTCTAATTTTCCCTTTCAAATAACTAAAAAGGAAGAATTTGAACTTCATTCCAGAATCACACAACTTATGCTAAATGTAGATTTGAACACAGTCTTGTTTTTTAACACAATTTTTTTTTAAAGATTTATTTATTTATTTATTCAGCTTTGCTGTATCTTCATTGTTTCATGAAGGCTATCTCTCATGGCATTGCTGTTCTGTACGGGCTTCTTATTGCAGTGGCTTCTTTTGTGGAGCACTGGCTCTAAGTGCATGGGCTTTAGTTGTTGTGGCATGCAGGCTTAGTTTTTCTGTGGCATGTGGGATCTTCCTGGATCAGGGATGGAACCCATGTACCCTGTATTGCAAGGTGGATATTAACCACTAGACCATCAGGGAAGCCCTCACACAATCTTTTGATTCTGTCTTAGAGTTAGTTTCATTACACTGAAATATTTCCCAAGGGCAAGAGTAGGTTAAAAGCCAAAAGATTTGGGTGGGACTCTTGAGAGTCCCTTGGACTGCAAGAAGATCCAACCAGTCCATTCTAAAGGAGATCAGTCCTGGGTGCTCATTGGAAGGACTGATGCTAAAGCTTATTCCAATACTTTGGCCACCTCATGCAAAGAGTTGATTCACTGGAAAAGACTCTGATGCTGGGAGGGATGGCGGCCGGGGGAGAAGGGGACGACAGAGAATGAGATGGCTGGATGGCATCACCGACTCGATGGCCATGAGTTCGAGTGAACTCCGGGAGTTGGTGATGGACAGGGAGGCCTGGCCTGCTGTGATTCATGGGGTCGCAAAGAGTCGGACACGACTGAGCGACTGAACTGAACTGAACTGAACTGAGAGATGAGAATGAAGGTTTTGTGATGACTCAGAGGAGGTGAAACTGACAGTATAAAGATTAATGTTAACTCAAAAAGAATGGGCATCAGTTCAGTTCAGTCGCTCAGTCGTGTCTGACTCTCCACGACCCCATGAATCACAGCATGCCAGGCCTCCCTGTCCATCACCAACTCCCGGAGTTCACTTGAACTCATGTCCACAGAGTCGGTGATGCCATCCAGCCATCTCATTCTCTGTCGTCCCCTTCTCCTCCTGCCCCCAATCTTTCCCAGCATCAGAGTCTTTTCCAGTGAGTCAACTCTTCGCATGAGGTGGCCAAAGTATTGCAGTTTCAGCTTTATAGCAATACATTAATAATAGGTAGCTTTGTGGGCATGCTAAGTTGCTTCAGTTGTTTCTGACACTTTGTGTCCCGATGCACTGTAACCCACCAGTCTCCTCTGTCCAAGGAATTATCCAGGCAAAAATACTGGAAAGGTTTGCCATTTTCTTCTCCAGGGGATCTTCCTGAGCCAGGGATCGAACCCACATCTCTTACGTCTCCTGCACTGACAGGCAGGTTCTTTACCACTAGCACCCACCACCTGGGAAGCTCAGTTAACATTTATGAAACAACTAATATAAGTCAGTTACTATCACAGACCATTTATGTGCCATTATTTCTCAGTTCATAAGAATACTGTAAATTATCAGCATATGCATTTTACAATAAAAATATGTAGATTTTGAATTAGTAAAGAGCCTGGGATCTGGAGTTGACTGGAAATGTAATTTAATTTGTAAAAATATTTTACCTTGAAAAGTAATACATAAATACATTTTAAATGATAAGTAATAAAAAGGCATATTGAGAAAAACTTAAGAGCCCTAATTTACCCATTTTTCTTGCATCTAAAACAAATGTTTTTCTTTGTCTCTGCCCTCTGATGGGGAAAGGTAAGAGGCTTATGGACACTTCCTGATGGGAGAGACTAACTGAGGGGGAAACTGGATCTTGTTCTGATGGGCAGGGCCATGCTCAGTAAATCTTTAATCCAATATTCTGCTGATGGGTGGGGCTGTGTTCAGTTCAGTTCATTCAGTTGCTCAGTCATGTCCGACTCTCCGCGACCCCATGAATCACAGCACGCCAGGCCTCCCTGTCCATCACCAACTCCCGGAGTTCACTCAAACTCATGTCCATCAAGTCGGTGATGCCATCCAGCCATCTCATTCTCTGTCATCCCCTTCTCCTCCTGCCCCTAATCCCTCCCAGTAGCAGAGTCTTTTCCAGTGAATCAACTCATCGCATGAGGTGGCCAAAGTATTGGAGTTTCAGGTTTAGCATCAGTCCTTCCAATGAACACCCAGGATTGATCTCCTTTAGAATGGACTGGTTGGATCTCCTTGCAGTACAAGGGAATCTCAAGAGTCTTCTCCAACACCACAGTTCAAAAGCATCAATTCTTCGGCGATCAGCTTTCTTCACAGTCCAACTCTCACATCCATACATGACCACGGGAAAAACCATTGCCTTGACTAGACAGACCTTGGTTGGCAAAGTAATGTCTCTGCTTTTTAATATACTATCAAGGTTGTGCATAACTTTCCTTTCAAAGAGCAAGCGTCTTTTAATTTCATGGCTGCAATCAGCATCTGCAGTGATTTTGGAGCCCAAAAAAATAAGTCTGACACTGTTTCCACTGTTTTTCCATCTATTTCCCATGAAGTGATGGGACCAGATGCCATGATCTTTGTTTTCTGAATGTTGAGCTTCAAGCCAACCTTGTCACTCTCCTCTTTCACTTTCATCTAGAGGCTTTTGAGTTCCTCTTCACTTTCTGCCATAAGGGTAGTGTCATCTGCATATCTGAGGTTATTGATATTTCTTGCAGCGATCTTGATTCCAGCTTGTGCTTCTTCCAGCCCAGCGTTCTTCATGATGTACTCTGCATAGAAGTTAAATAAGCAAGGTGACAATATACAACCTTGACGTACTCCTTTTCCTATTTGGAACCAGTCTGTTGTTCCATGTCCAGTTCTAACAGTTGCTTCCTGACCTGCATACAGGTTTCTCAAGAGGCAGGTCAGGTGGTCTGGGATTCCCATCTCTTTCAGAATGTTCCACAGTTTATTGTGATCGACACAGTCAAAGGCTTTGGCATAGTCAATGAAGCAGAAATAGATGCTCTTCTGGAACTCTCTTGCTTTCTCCATGATCCAGTGGATGTTAGCAATTTGATCTCTGGTGCCTCTGCCTTTTCTAAAACCTGCTTGAACATCTGGGAGTTCACGGTTCACATACTGCTGAAGCCTGGCTTGGAGAATTTTGAGCATGACTTTACTAGCGTGTGAGATGAGTGCAATTGTGCGGTAGTTTGAGCATTCTTTGGCATTGCCTTTCTTTGGGATTGGAATGAAGACTGACCTCTTCCAGTCCTGTGGCCACTGCTACGTTTTCCAAATGTGCTGGCATATTGAGTGCAGCACTTTCACAGCATCATCTTTCAAGACTTGAAATAGCTCAACTGGAATTCCATCACTTCCACTAGCCGGCAGCCGAGAGGAGCTACCCCACCTCCAACAGGCAGTGGCTGCGCGGGCGCAGGACGGCCGAGAGGGGCTACTCCACGTTCAAGGTCAGGAGGGGCGACCTTGAGGAGTTACCCCTCGTCCAAAGTAAGGTACAGCGGCTGCACTTTGCTGGAGTGGCTGTGAAGAGATTTTCCACGACCAAGGTAAGAGAAACCCAAATAAGACGGTAGGTATTGCTAGGGGGCACCAGAGGGCAGACAAACTGAAATCTTAATCACAGGAAACTAGCTGATCTTATCACCTGGACCACAGCCGAATGTGGTCCACTGGAGAAGGGAATGGCAAACCACTTCAGTATACTTGCCTTGAGAATCCCATGAACAGTAACAAAGGGCAAAATGATAGGATACTGAATGAGGAATTCCCCAGGTCGGTAGGTGCCCAGTATGCTACTGGAGCTCAGTGGAGAAATAACTATAGAAGGAATAAAGGGATGGAGCAAAAGCAAAACCAATACCCAGTTGTGGATGTGACCAGTGATAGAAGCAAGGTCCGGTGCTGTAAAGAGCAATATTGCATAGGAACCTGGAATGTTAGGTCCATGAATCAAGGCAAATTGGAAGTGGTCAAACAGGAGATGGCAAGAGTGAACGTCGACATTCTAGGAATTAGTGAATTAAAATGGACTGGAATGGGTGAATTTAACTCAGATGACCATTATATCTACTACCGTGGGCAGGAAACCCTTAGAAGAAATGGAGTAGCCATCATGGTCAACAAAAGAGTCCGAAATGCAGTACTTGGATGCAATCTTAAAAATGACAGAATGATTTCTGTTCGTTTCCAAGGCAAACCATTCAATATTACAGTAACCCAAGCCTATGCCCCAAACAGTAATGCTGAAGAAGCTGAAGTTGAACGGTTCTATGAAGACCTACAAGGCCTTTAAGAACTAATACCCAAAAAAGATGTCCTTTTCATTATAGGGGACTGGAATGCAAAAGTAGGAAGTCAAGAAACACCTGGAGTAACAGGCAAATTTGGCCTTGGAGCACGGAATGAAGCAGGGCAAAGGCTAATAGAGTTTTGTCAAGAGAATGCACTGGTCATAGCAAATACCCTCTTCCAACAACACAAGAGAAGACTCTACACATGGACATCACCAGATGGTCAACACCGAAATCAGATTGATTATATTCTTTGCAGCCAAAGATGGAGAAGCTGTATACAGTTAGCGAAAACAAGACCAGGAGCTGACTGTGGCTCAGATCATGAACTCCTTATTGCTAAATTCAGACTTAAATTGAAGAAAGTAGGGAAAACCACTAGACCATTCAGATATGACCTAAATCAAATCCCTTATGATTATACAGTGGAAGTGAAAAATAGAGTTAAGGGATTAGATCTGATTGATAGAGTGCCTGATGAACTCTGGACGGAGGTTCGTGACATTGTACAGGAGACAGGGACCAGGACCATCCCCATGGAAAAGAAATGCAAAGGAGCGAAATGGCTGTCTGAGGAGGCCTTGCAAATAGCTATGAAGAGAAGAGAGGCGAAAAGCAAAGGAGAAAAGGAAAGATATAAGCATCCGAATGCAGAGTTCCAAAGAATAGCAAGGAGAGATAAGAAAGCTTTCCTCAGTGATCAATGCAAAGAAATAGAGGAAAACAACAGAATAGGAAAAACAAGAGACCTCTTCAAGAAAATTAGAGATTCCAAGGGAACATTTCATGCAAAGATGGGCTCCATAAAGGACAGAAATAGTATGGTCCTAACAGAAGCAGAAGATATTAAGAAGAGGTGGTAGGAATACACAGAAGAACTGTACAAAAAAGATCTTCACGGCCAAGATAGTCACGATAACGTGATCACTGACCTAGAGCCAGACATCTTGGAATGTGAAGTCAAGTGGGCCTTAGAAAGCATCACTACCAATGCAGTATACTAATGCATATATATGGGATTTAGAAAGATGGTAAGGATAACTTTGTATGCGAGACAGCAAAAGAGACACAGATGTATAGAACAGTCTTTTGGGCTCTGTGGAAGAGGGTGAGGGTAGGATGATTTGGGAGAATGACATTGAAACACGTATAATATCATATGTGAAACGAATCACTTGTCCAGGTTCGATGCATGATACAGGATGCTTGCTGGTGCACTGGGATGACCCGAGGGATGGTATGGGGAGGGAGGTGGGAGGGGGGTTCAGGATGGGGATTACGTGTACACCTGTGGTGGATTCATGTTGATGTATGCAAAACCAATACAATGGTGGCTCAGAGGTTAAAGCGTCTGCCTCCAATGCGGGAGACCCGGGTTCGATCCCTGGGTTGGGAAGATCCCCTGGAGAAGCAAATGGTAATCCACTCCAGTATTCTTGCCTGGAGAATCCCATGGACGGAGAAGCCTGGTAAGCTACAGTACACGGGGTCGCAAAGAGTCGGACACGACTGAGCAACTGAACGGAACGGAACGGATTAGCCTCTAGAAGTGAAGCCGGCTGCACGACAGACCGCAGAGAAGCGACGCTGGCTGCACGACGGACCTTGCCAAAGCATGGCCGAGAGGAGCTAGCCCTCGCCCGAGGCCAGGGGCAGCGTCTGAGAGGAGCTACCCCATTCCCGAGGTCAGGGTGCGGCCGAAAGGAGCAACCACATGTCCAAGTGGCGGCGGCTGCACAGGGCACAGGAGGGCCAAGAGTTGCTACTCCACGTTCAAGGTAAGAAGCAGCGACTGCGCTTTGCTGGAGCAGCCTTGAAGAGATACCCCACAACTAAGGTAAGAGAAAGCCAAATAAGACAGTATGTATTGCGGAAGGGCACCAGAGGGCAGACACACTGAAATGATAATCACAGAAAACTAGTCGATCTGATCACACGGACCACAGCCTTGTCTAACTCAATGAAACTAAGCCATGCAATGTGGGACCAACCAAGATGGGCGGGTCATGGTGGAGAGGTCTGACAGAATGTGGTCCACTGGAGAAGGGAATGGCAAACCACTTCAGTATACCTGCCTTGAGAACCCCATGAACAGTTTCAAAAGGCAAAATGATAGGATACTGAATGAGGAATTCCCAAGGTTGGTAGCTGCCCAGTATACTACTGGAGATCAGTGGAGAAATAACTCCAGAAAGAATGAAGGGATGGAGCCAGAGCAAAAAAATAACCTGTTGTGGATGTGACTGGTGATAGAAGCAAGGTCTGATGCTTAAAGAGCAATATTGCATAGGAACCTGGAATATTAGGTCCATGAATCAAGGCAAATTGGAAGTGGCCAAACAGGAGATGGCAAGAGTGAAGGTCAACAGTTTAGGAATCAGTGAACTAAAATGGACTGGAATGGGTGAATTTAACTCAGATGACCATTATATTTACTACCGTGGGCAGGAATCCCTTAGAAGAAAAGGAGTAGCCATCATGGTCAACAAAAAAGTCTGAAATGCAGTACTTGGATGCTATCTCAAAAATGACAGAATGATCTCTGTTCGTTTCCAAGGCAAACCATTCAATATTACAGTAATCCAGGCCTATGTCCCAACCAGTAATGCTGAAGAAGCTGAAGTTGAACGGTTCTATGAAGACCTACAAGGCCTTTAAGAACTAACACCCAGAAAAGATGTCATTTTCATTATAGGGGACTGGAATGCAAAAGTAGGAAGTCAAGAAACACCTGGGGTAACAGGCAAATTTGGCCTTGGAGCACGGAATGATGCAAGGCAAAGTCTAATAGACTTTTACCAAGAGAACGCACTGGTCATAGCAAACACCCTCTTTCAACAACACAAGAGAAGACTCTACACATGGACATCACCAGAAGGTGAACACCGAAATCACATTGATTATATTCTTTGCAGCCAAAGATGGAGAAGTTCTATACAGTTAGCAAAAACAAGACCAGGAGCTGACTGTGGCTCGGATCATGAACACTTTATTGCCAAATTCAGATTTAAATTGACGAAAGTAGGAAAAACCACTATATCATTCAGATATGGCCTAAATCAAATCCCTTATGATTATACAGTGGAAGTGAGAAATAGATTTAAGGGACTAGATCTGATAGATAGAGTGCCTGATGAACTCTGGACGGAGGTTCGTGATATTGTACAGGAGACAGGGACCAAGACCATCCCCATGGAAAAGAAATGCAAAAAAGCAAAATTTCTGTCTGGGGAGGCCTTACAAACAGCTATGAAAAGAAGAGAAGCGAAAAGCAAAGAAGAAAAGGAAAGATATAAGCATCTGAATGCAGAGTTCCAAAGAATAGCAAGGAGAGATAAGAAAACCTTCCTCAGTGATCAATGTAAAGAAATAGAGGAAAACAGCAGAATAGGAAAGACTAGAGATCTCTTTAAGAAAAAAACAGTTCATGCAAAAATGGGCTCGATAAAGGACAGAAATGGTATGAATCTAACAGAAGCAGAAAATATTAAGAAGAGGTGGCAAGAATACATAGAAGAACTGTACAGAAAAGATCCTCATGACCAAAAAAATCACGATGATGTGTTCACTCACCTAGAGCGAGACAACTTGCAATGTGAAGTCAAATGGGCCTTAGAAAGCATCACTACGAAGAAAGCTAGTGGAGGTGATGGAATTCCAGTTGAGCTATTTCAAATCCTGAAAAATGAGGCTGTGAAAGTGCTGCACTCAATATGCCAGCAAATTTGGAAAACTCAGCAGTGGCCAGAGGACTGGAAAAGGTCAGTCTTCATTCCAATCCCAAAGAAAGTCAATGCCAAAGAATGCTGAAACTACCACACAATTGCACTCATCTCACACATTAATACGGAGAAGGCAATGGCAATCTACTCCAGTACTCTTGCCTAGAAAATCCCATGGATGGAGGAGCCTGGTAGGCTGCAGTCCGTGGGGTCGCTAAGGGTCAACTGAGTGACTTCACTTTCACACATTGGAGGAGGAAATGGCAACCCACTCCAGCGTTCTTGCCTGGAGAATCCCAGGGATGGGGGAGCCTGGTGGGCTTCCCTCTATGGGATCACAGAGTCAGACACGACTGAAGTGACTTAGCAGCAGCACACACTAATAAAGTCATGCTCAAAATTCTCCAAGCCAGGCTTCAGCAATATGTGAATTGTGAACTCCCAGATGTTCAAGTTGGTTTTAGAAAAGGCAGAGGCACCAGAGATCAAATTGCCAACATCCACTGGATCATGGAGAAAGCAAGAAAGTTCCAGAAAAACATCTATTTCTGCTTCATTGACTATGCCAAAGCCTTTGATTGTGTGGATCACAATAAACTGTGGAAAATTCTGAAAGAGATGGGAATCCCAGACCACCTGACCTGCCTCTTCAGAAACCTGTATGCAGGTCAGGAAGCAACAGTCAGAACTGGACATGGAACAACAGACTGGTTCCAAATAGGAAAAGGAGTATGTCAAGACTATATATTGTCACCCTGCTTATTTAACTTCTATGCGGAGGACATCATGAGGAACACTGGGCTGGAAGAAGCAGAAGCTGGAATCAAGATTGCTGGGAGAAATATCAATAATCTCAGATATGCAGATGACACCCCTCTTATGGCACGAAGCAAAGAAGAACTAAAGAGCTTCTTGAAGAAAGTTAAAGAGGGGAGTGAAAAAGTTCACTTAAAATGCTACATCCAGGAAACTAAGATCGTGCCATCTTGTCCCACCACTTCATGGCAAATAGATGGGGAAACAGTGACAGACTTTATTTTGGGGGGCTCCAAAGTTACTGCAGATGGTGCCTGCAGCCATGAAATTAAAAGACACTCGCTTGTTGGAAGAAAAGTTATGACCAACCAAGAGAGCATATTAAAAAGCAGAGGCATTACTTTGCTAACACAGGTCCATCTAGTCAAAGCTATGTTTTTCCAGTAGTCATGTATGGATGTGCGAGTTGGACTATAAAGAAAGCTGAGCGCTGAAGAATTGATGCTTTTGAATTGTGTTGGAGAAGACTCTTGAGAGTCCTTTGGACTGCAAGAAGATTCAACCAGTCCGTCCTAAGGGAAACCAGTCCTGAATATTCACTGGAAGGACTCATATTGAAGCTGAAACTCCAATACTTTGGCATCCTGATTCGAAGAACTGACTCTTTTGAAAAGATCCTGATGCTGGGAACGATTGAAGGGAGGACGACAAGGATATGAGAGAGGATGAGATAGTGGGATAGCATCACCGACTCAATGGACATGAGTTTAAATAAACTCCGGGAGTTAGTAATGGACAGGGAGGCCTGGTGTGCTGTGGTCTATGGGGTCACAAAGAGTTGGACATGACTGAGTGTCTGAACTGAAAATACATGCAAATATATACACATACACACACATATATGTAACTTTCCCTTCTCTTCCCGTCAGTATACATTCTAGAGGCAATACCATTGTTGCTTTGATATGTATTTTTTTCTGTGCTTTTACCTGCCTTTACATGATGGAAAGGGAGAAATCACAGATGATTCTTAAATTTCTGTGATATGAGCAGGATTGAGTGTGTGATGTGAATGCAGTAGTTCTATTTAAACATAGCAGGTTTGGAATGCCTTTTAAAAATCTATGTTGAACTAGTAAGAAAGTATTTGGGTATAAACTTTTAGCTTTCAAGGTAGAGATGAGGACCAGTGATATAAATATTTACATTATTAGCATTTGGATGCTATATAAAGCCCTGGCCTCGGATGCGTTTACTCTGAGAAGGAATGTAGATACTGACAAGAGTGAGATGCATCAGAGAGCTCCAGTGAACTTCAATATAAATAGATCAGGCAGTGAAGTAAAACCTACTAAAGGGGGCCTAAAGGAACTGGCCACTGGGAAAATAGGGCAATCAGAAGTTGGGCATGTAACAGAAACCAGTGATATAAAGGTTCCAGAAGCAGATAGTGTTCAACTAGTTTTGCAAGCTCATGGAACACTGACTGTAGAGGAGACTGAAAATTAGAGATTTGATTTGGCACTATAACAGCCACTAGTGACCTTGGACACATTATTAACCTCTCTGTGTCTCATTGACCCACTGTAGTATAGAAGCAGTAATGTTCTGTTATTGACACAAAATATTGTTGACATCTAAGTACCTCATGGATTTCACATGGGTTAATTCATGTAAAGCACTTAGAATAGTCCCTTGCACATAGCACTCACTAAACCTTAGTGAAGAGAAGGGTAGGGAGAGTCCAGGGATGTTGTGACATGTGTATCCCTACCCACAAAAGGAATTATGAGGAAAGAAGAGTAAGTGTTTGCAAACATTTACAGCTTTGTATTGTCTTATCAACTTGAACTTCACCACTAACCTGAGGATAATGACAGCTGTGTGTCCTCATTCTGAAAGGAGAAAATCAACAAAGTGCAGGGGGAGCCATTTTCCCACTTCTACAAAGCGCTTCCCTAATACCAACGATTTCTTGTTCAGTGATATTGAGGCTGTATAGATTTTGGCCTTAGGAAGCTTCGCTATGGGTCAAAAATATAGTGTTAATTAAATTACCCAATTTTGAAAACGCATTCCCTATTATATGTCTCATCACAAATTGTACCCAGTCATGCTAACTGATAGAACCTCTCAGAGATACTAAAGCAAAATTAAATGACAACATTAAAACGCTCCAAATGTATAAAAATTCTTCAATAATAAAGTGCTAACAAAGTAGATTGCTTCAAATTCAAACATAATGTCCTCAAATTAATTCCAGGAAGAAAATAAAGTTCAGAAATTAAATTCTTTTGAGTTAATATCCAAAAACCTTAAAATCAAAGGTATTAAAGTCTGAAATCATACACTGTTGTTCTTATGAGTTGCAGTTCAAAGAATTTAAAGTGCAAAATTCTTTATCCCAATTTCTTATTCTGTTTTTAAGCAAAGGTATTTGGGATGTCTGGGTCAAGTTGTCCTTTACAGATGCGTGCATGATTCTTTCAGGGCTCTCAGGTTGGTGTTGATTCAATATCAAGTCACTAGTGAAGGAGGTGCATCCAAAACCACAAGAAAAGAGATTAAGTGGTTTGATGTCATGAACTTCGAAAATTTGCAGGTTTTTTTTGAGGAAAGTTGCTGGAAAATGGTTTGAAAGAAGAAAAAGACAGTACTTTCCACTACAGATTCTGAGTTTTTCTGTTTGGGAAAGGCAGAGTCAAAGAGCCTCACTCTGGGAGAGTTCAAGGGAAAAAATCTCACTGGGAAGCAGCCAGATTTATGTCATGGCAATAATGTGAAATAAACAGGGAAGAGTTTAGTACTGACTGTACATTTCAAAGAGCACAGGACAATAGTTTTGGAGAATGAAGATGTGTGGAAGATGGGAAAAAAAAATTTCAGGGGCCAGTGATCACAGGTGACTGGAAAAGCAGAATGGAGGTCATATTAGATAGAACCCTAAGCTTCATCAGCATTGGTAAACATAGGTCTTATTTTCCCAGGGCAGTCTCATTTTGTGTTTATTGTTAAGGTTTCGTATCCTTTTTATCTTTGGTCTAGATTTTTCATGTTTTTAAATTTATTAATAGCTTTATGGAAGTGTATCAAAATTGGTCTGGTATTTTATATTTTCAGTTTCTGATGTGGTCATTTCTATTAATATATGCAAACACATGTGCAAAAATCGAATGCTTACTCTGACACATGATTAAATCTGAAAGATAATTAGCATTAGCCAGTTTCTCTGCAGTACCTTCCAAATGTAGTATATCTAACTTTTCCCTTCAATGATAGCACTGTAAAGTGTACACTGATAAAATGAGTGGCCCTTGAACAGCAGCAGTTAGAGAGTAAACCCTAATGCAGATGATGATGGGAGAAGCATTAGACACTGCTGTCCCTGTCAGTCACTTGAAATACTGACCAATAATGCTATGACCCATGCCGTGCTGCAGAGATGCAAGAAGGCTGCCAGGAGGGTGAGTTGTAAAACAATCACTGGTTGAAGGCATGTGTGAAGTAGAAGCCGATCAGGCTTCTAGCAAGTTCATATTGATATTGCTGAGCACAACATACTCAGAATACAAAAATTTTTTAAAAATGGAAGCAATACTACCCTAAAAGTTAGTAGTTACTATAGTTGTTGTTCAGTTGCTAAGTCGTGTCTGACTCTTTGTGACCCCTGAATTGCAGCATGCCAGGCTTCCCTGTCCTTCACTATCTCCCTGAGTTTGCTCAAATTCACGACCATTGAGTCAGTGATGCCATCTAACCATCTCATCTTCTGTTGCCCCCTTCTCCTACTTCCCTCAATCTTTCCCAGCATCAGGGTATTTTCCTAATGATGCAACTTTTCACATCATGTGGTCAAAGTATTGGAGCTTCAAATTTAGCATCAATCATTCCAATGAGTATTCAGGATTGATTTTCTATAGGATTGACTGGTTTGATGTCGTTGCAGTCCAAGGAACTCTTAGGAGTCTTCTCTAGCACCACAGTTCAAAAGCATCAGTTCTCTGATGCTCAGCCTTCTTTATGGTCAAACTCTTATATTCATACATGACTACTGGAAAACCATAGCTTTGACTATACATCATATACACATATATAGACATCAAAGTGATGTCTCTGCTTTTTAATACACTGTCTAGGTTTGTCATAGCTTTTCTTCCAAGGAGTAAGCATCTGTTAATTTCATGGCTGCAGTCACCATCTGCAGTGACTTTGCCGCCCAAGAAAATGAAATCTGTCACTATTTCCAATTTTCCCCATGTATTTTCCATGAAGTGATGGGACCAGATGCCATGATCTTAGCTTTTTGAATGTTGAGATTAAGCCAGTTGTTTTCATTGTCCTATTTCACCCTCATCAAAAGGTTCTTTAGTTTCTCTTTGCTTTCTGCCATTAATGTTTTGTCCTCTGTAGTTAATTTAGGATCAGTCTAAATGGCCATCAAAAATATGCAGCTGCAGAAAGTGTGGTGTATTTAATTTTATGAAGCATGACCTTTCATTTAGATCAAACTACTTCCTCCGTATCAAATTACTGAGATATACAGATGACACTACCCTTATGGCAGAAAATGAGTAGGAACTAAAGAACCTCTTCATAAATGTGAAAGATGAGAGTGAAAAGCCTGGCTTTAAAATCAACATTCAGAAGACTAAGATCATGGCATCCAGTCCCATCATTTCATGGCAATTATATGTGGAAATAATGGAAACAGTGACAGACTTTATTTTCTCAGGCTTCAAAATCCCTGCAAATGGTGATTGCAGCCATGAAATTAAAACACACTTGCTCCTTTGAAGAAGAGTTATGACAAACCTAGACAACATATTAAAAAGCAGAGACATCACTTTCATGATAAATGTCCATATAGTCAAAGCTATGGTTTTTCCAGTAGTCATGCACGGATGTGAGAGTTGGACCATAACAAAGGATGAGCACAAAAGAATTGATGCTTTTGAACTGTGGTGTTGGAGAAGACTCTTGAAAGTCCCTTGGACTGCAAGGAGATTCAACCAGTCCATCCTAAAGAAAATCAACCCTGAATATTCACTGGAAGGACTGATGCTGAAGGTGAAGCTCCAATACTTTGGCCACCTAATGCAGAGCTGACTTATTAGGAAAAGACCATGATGCTGGGAAGGATTGAGGGAAGGAAGAGAAGGAGACAACAGAGGATGAGATGGTTGAATGGTATCACTGACTGAATGGACACTGAATTTGAGCAAACTCAGGGAGACAGTGAAGGACAGGAAAGCCTGGCGAGCTGCAGTCCCTGGGGTCTCAAAGAGTCAGACACAACTGAGCAACTGAACAATAACTTCATCCAAATTAATTTTGTCAATTTTCAATTCCTAACTTTTCTTATACATTTATGAAACATGAGGCAATAACTGTGAATATATTGTCTATCTCAGGAGCAGAAAAGACGTAGTTAAATACACCAGCAATTTTGTGGCATCAGATTCTCCAAATAGAGAAACCACTTATATTAATTATGATGATTGACCTATTTAATTAAAATTACACTATTATAACAAAGCTTTTTAAAATTATTCTGTTGAAAGTGAATGCTGAAATATTTTTCCTAATATTTCTTTATGTGGAATGACCCTCCGGGTGAAATCACTTAATTATTACATGTTTTTTAAAAAAAATTTATCATTTTCTTTCCTTCTTTATATGAAAACATATCTGTCTTACAACAAATTCTATAGTATTATGCAAATAAAGAAAACCTAAAGATTTTAAGAGAATGAGATGACTGGATGGCATCACCGACTCGATGGACATGAGTTTGAGTGAAATCCGGGAGTTGGTGATGGACAGGGAGGCCTGGAGTGCTGTGATTCATGGGATCGCAAAGAGTTGGACATGACTGAGTGACTGAACTGAACTGAACTGAAAGATTTTAAGAAATTTTTCGCCTCTCATTTTTTCCTAAAAAGAATAAAAATAAACATATAGGGGTTGCTCAATTCCTCCATTTCACTTGTAACTTGAAGTTAAATGCACAGATGTAGTTTAAATAGCTTGAGCACAGTGTTGGGTTTTCTGTAAAAATTCTCTTCATGATCAAGGATCTCCTTTCCTAATAATTGCCTTTTCCTTTTTTTCTTGTCGGAGGTTTCTTTTCTGTGGGAAATGTGAGACAGTATTGGAGGTATTTATCATGGGTATAGATACCGTGAATATTTCTGGAAGGAGAGATTTGAGAGGAGTGTTCATCAAAATGTTCGTTGTATTACAATGTCCCATTTTATCTTCACTATTAAAATATTTGATTAGTCTCAAATTAAGACTGTATCTTTAAAGAACAGATACCTTATTAAGACTGAATAAAATGTTATGCTATAAAAATATGTTATTTGTGCTTATCATAAATTGATATGGAATATCATGCTATTGTTCTAGAACTGGCAGATATGTTACTTGTTTTTTTTTTTTCAGTATCAAAAATGGAATTGCTCATCCCTGTGCAAGATAAATTGGTCCAGGATCATAAGTCTATCAATTTTGGTTGAGTTACATTGATCTCCTTGACAGCTACATGAACAGACCCTGAAAATACCGAATTTTCTGCAGTGATATAGTTAAATATTATTCTTCCTCCCAATTCCTCACTATTGTGTTCAGCAAAACTCACTTTGCAAATACAATGGTAACTTAGTTGTAACTTACAAGAGTTTTGATTCACATTGTTGTATGGCAGAAGCCAGCACAATATTGTAAAGCAATTATCCTCCAATTAAAAATTTAAAAAAATAGAGTTCTGGATAGTAAGTAGAATATATTTTTACTGTTGTCAATGGAAATAAATGTGTAAACAGTAGGATTTACAGATGTGCATAAACAACAAAATGAGTTTTAATTCATCCTGAGGAAACCTTTTAAGTGTCCTAAATCTAATGAGCATATTGAATATTTTGTTTCTACAAAAAAAACAATCGTGTTCAATACTTCACCTTAAGTATTTTCACGCTCAAGTATTTAGAGTTCAGGGAACTATTCCAAAACAAAGTACAGCAACAGATTTCAAACAATTATGTTACACTTATTGAGCAATCAGCTAGTGTGAGATATAAAAGAACATAACCAAATTAGACACAGCCTGGAAAACACAAGGCACTACACTTGGGGAAAACTAATCTCAAGAAAGAGCTCAACTGGGGCTTGAATCTGGAAATACGTGATGATATAGATGAAGCAGTGAAAATAGTAGATACCAAATTTGATACAAACATGATACACGGTGACAATAAAGACAGTGCAATTTGGAGCTACAAAAGGCAGGCACATCCTACCAAGATTTAAAGATAATAGCTTTCTGTACACAGCATCTGAAGTGTTGACCTGAATTAGGTCTCAGCCAACAACCGAGACAAATATGGAATAAGTGTGTAGAATCCAAGAGGTAGAACAATAATTTAGGGCTTGATCTAGCAATGGGCAATGTGGCTGTGATGATGGGCCTTAATCACATGGCACTCATTAAAGATTCATTTTTTCCCCCTTTCAAATATCAATTCTCTTCCACTAAGTATGTTTTACCTATTCATGGTGAAATTTGATCATAGCCCTCCCTGGTAACTTTGAATTATTGCGAATATCCAGATATTCAATTTCCCTGTATGCCTAGGAGAGACTTGAATACTTTCTTAAGTAGTTAGTTTAGTATATATAGTTTAGTAAATTATAAAATATAAATATAAAAAAATATATATTATATATTATATAAAATATAGTTATATAGTATATAAATATAAAATATATTGTTTAGTAAATTAAATTTTGCTGCCTAATTTTTTTATATTTTTTGACCTAGGATTCTCACACTGAGGATTTTATAATAAGGAACTAATTTAACAGTAGCAAAAAGCTTTATCTGAAATATGTTCACTGCAGTATTATCTGAGATTGCAAAAATAAATTGGAAACAATTTGAAAAACTAATGATATAAAGAAAAGCTTAGTAAATTTTATGGTACAACAATATGAAAACAGATTGAAAATTTGAAGGTATATGTTCATTTAAAGTGGAAAAAATAAGTGATGATGAAGTGTTGTTGTAGGTATTTGTAGATGCCTGCTTTGGACTTTTATTTTTGTATTGCTAGTTTGCTTTTTTGGAACTATACCAGATGTGTTCAATTAAATTAATATATGCTAATTCTAGAAACAGAAAAGAAAATAATGCATGAAAAAATAATACATAAAATCAACTCCTTACTCAGAGAAAGAGGTGTTTACCTTCATATATAGTAAATGCATTCTTATATGAAGTATGATTTTAATCGCTTTGTATACTGCTTTGTGGAGAAGGAAATGGCAACCCACTCCAGTGTTCTTGCCTGGAGAATCCCAGGGACGGGGGACCCTGGTGGGCTTCTGTCTATGGGGTCACATAGAGTCGGACACGACTGAAGTGACGCAGCAGCAGCAGCAGCATACTGCTTTGTAACCAGCTTATCATTTAGTATTTTAAGATTGTACTTGTCAGAAAATGCTGTACAAATGTTTGAATTTAAGTGGCTTTGAACCCTCCATCAAAATTCAAAATATCATGGTATATGCATTTAGTCCCTAAATAATTAGTTTGTTTCTAATGTCTAGATAAAGAAATATTGCTATGTGAAATACTCTTTCACATAAGGTTATTTTCATATCTCTGAATAGTTTCATAGGAGAAAATCCTGGAAACTGCAATATTTGATAAAAGGATATCCTTTTTTATATGTGTGTGTTAGTCATTCAGTTATGTTCAACTCTTTGAGACCCAATGGACTATATAAGCCTCCAAGCTCCTCTGCCCATGGGATGTTCCAGGCAAGACTACTTGGTAGCCATTTCCTTCTTTGGAGTTCCCTAAACTGATCCCTGAAGAATTGATGCTTTTGAACTGTGGTTTTGGAGAAGACTCTTGAGGGTCCCTTGTACTGCAAGGAGATCCAACCAGTCCATTCTAAAGGAGATCAATCCTGGGTGTTCATTGGAAGTACTGATGCTAAAGCTGAAACTGCAATACTTTGGCCACCTCATGCGACGAATTGACTCACTGGAAAAGACTCTGATGCTGGGAAAGGTTGGGGGCGGGAGGAGAAGGGGATGACAGAGAATGAGATGGCTGGACGGCATCACCGACTCTGTGGGCATGAGTTTGAGTGAACTCCAGGAGTTGGTGATGGACAGGGAGGCCTGGTGTGCTGTGATTCATGGGGTCGCGGAGAGTTGGACACTACTGAACTGAACTGAACTGATTGGCTCAGATGGTAAAGAATCTGCCTGCAATGCAGGAGACCTGGATTTGGTGCCTGGGTTGGCAAGATCCCCTGGAGGAGGGCATGGCAACCCACACCATTGTTCTTGCCTGGAGGATCTCCAGGGACAGAAGAGCCTGGTGGACTGCAGTCCATGGGGTTGCAAAGAGTCAGATACGACTGAGCAACTAAGGACAGAACATTCCCTTCTTTAGAGGATCGTCCCAATCAAGGGGTCTAACCTAAGTCTCCTGCATTGCAGGCGTATTCTTTACATCTGAGCCACCAGGGAAAATCCCCTGGAGAAGGGAATGGCTACCCACTCCAGTATTCTTGCCTATAGAATTCCATGAAAGAAGGAGCCTTACAGGCTATAGTCCGTGGTGTCACAAAGAGTTGGAAATGACTGAGTGACTTACATTTTCTTTCCTTTTTAAAGCTTTTTTAAAAATAGATATTACCCAATTGTTTCCAGAATATTAGCATCAATTTCTGCTCCTTTAAGTGAAATTACAAAATATTTCTTTCCTGATTTCTAACTACAGATATTGTCCTAAAAAAATATTAAGTTGACAGCTAGAAAATTATATTCCACTGAATGTTTTTCCTTTTTTAAATTTAAATTTTATATCATATGCTTATAACTCCATGGGTTTTATAAAGTGGATATACCTGTGTAACCACTATCGATATTAAGAGTTAGAATATTGCTAGCATCCCGATGTCTCTTTCTGCCATTTCTTAGTTACTCCCCTGAAAGCTAGTGGTTATTCTGACTTCTAACTCCATCAGTTTCCACTGCTGTTGAATCAAAAGTTATATAAAATGAAATCATACAGTGTGTTTTCATTGGTGTCTGGCTTCTTTCACCTAGCATTATAATTATGAAATTCATCCACATTGTTACATGTAGTCATAGACAATTGCTTTACATGAAAATATAGTTTATCTGTTATTGGATATTTGTATTGTTTCTAGATTTTGTCTATAAAGAATTGTGATTCTCTGAGTACTCTCATATATATGTCATTTGATGAACATATGTATACATTTCTGTTAGTATATATTTAGAGTAGGAGTGCTGGGTGATAGTTTATGTATATTCAGATAAACTAAATAATGCCATACAGTTTCCCAAAGATCTATAAGCAGTATATGAGGATTCCACATATTCTATATCTTTGTCCTCACTTAATATTGTCTATTACGTTCAATATAAACATTCCGGCACACATGTGATGTGGCATCTCCTTGCATTTTTTAATGTGGCTATCCTATAATTAATGAAAGTGAGCTACATTTCAATGTATTTATTGGATACTTGGATATTCTTTTGTATGAACCATCTGCTCAAACACATTTCTCTACTGGATTACCTATCTTTTAAAATTGATTTATAGGAACATATTAAATACTCTAGATATGAATTGGGTGAATTATGTTTTGCAAATATCTGTCACTTTTTATGACTTGCTTTTTTTTTTTGATCCCTCTTAAGAAACCTTAACCTACTTCAGTACATAAATATATTCATTATGTTTTCTTCAAAAAATCATGATAGTTTTAAATGTAGTTTATATGTAATTTGTTAGATTTAATTTATATATAACTTATTTTTTTTTGTATTGTGTGGAGTAGCTTAAGATTTATTTTTTTATATAAGGGAGGATATTGTGGGGATTAAAATGTTAAAGTTGGACTGGCATCATTTATAGAAAGTTCCATCCATTCCCTACTGCATCCCAGCTGCACTCAATTAAAAAACAAAGAACAAAATAAAACTAAGGTGATTGTTTACATGGATCTTATTTTATTTTATCTTGTTTTATCTCTTTCATTAGCCTATTTTATCTCCTTGCACTAGTACTCTACTGTCCTAATTAATATATCTTGGAAATTATTCTGAATGCCTAGGGCATAATTTTTCAAGTTTTGTTCTTTTTTCTTCACTATTGCCCTGGTAATTGTTGTATCTATGTATGTTAGGTGAGTTTTAGAATCAGCTTATTAACTTATGACTTTTATTGTTTATGTTGAGAAATCAGCTCTTACAGTTATTGTTGCTACTTTGCAATTAATATGCTCTCCCACCCCAGCCCCAATGCCTGAAGATCTTCATTTTTACTTTGGTTTTCAATTTTTTTTCCAAAAAGACTTGCATTTATTTGATTACTAGAAAAGCAAGCATTTTATAATTTCCACGATCATTTGCATACCCTTTAAGTTTTTGCTATGTAGGAATATTTTATGATGATTAAAATTTATCATAGATATAGCAATATGTTGGAAATTTTCCATTTGTGTTTAATTTGTGCTTAAGTTTTGCCTAAGAAAAATATATATTTGTAAAATAATTTATGCTTTCATATAAAGCCACTCAACTCTATAGGAAAATGTAAAGGAAAGAACAACAATAACAAAAAAAATCCACAAACCCACCATCCAGAGATAATTATCATTAACATTATGTGAACATTATTCCAAGCATCCCTTTGTATATAAAAACTTAGAGAACAAAATATAGAAAGAGGTCCTGGGGCTGGATAGTGTTATCCATTAATTCCTACTGTGAGAGAAAACCAAAGACTCTGCATACGTGACTGAGCATCTGTGCAGGGCTTTTGAATTTTCAAATTGCTTTCAGAGCAGCCATTCCATTTACATTTTACTATGACATGCAGAATATGCGGCAGCCTCAGTACTGTCATAAAAACAGAGATGATGAAACTGAGACATGAGAACTTGGTGGCTGGCCTATTGTCCTGCAGCAAGGCAAAGGGCTGATCTGGGATCAGACAAGAGTATTCTGATTGATGGATCATGCTCCATGGAATGTGTCTTTAGAATATGAAGAGTAGCAGACTATGCCACCCCATAATATTTAAACTTATTAATTATTTGGAGTTATAGGCTCTTGAAAAACAATAAATGAAGGAAAAGGCCTTCTCTGAACTCTCTTTATTGGCCTGAAGACAGATCCTCCAAAAAGAACTGGTTGTCATTATTCCCCTCTTTGGGAGCTGTATCAATCAGAGATTCAGTTCAGTTCAGTCACTCAGTCGTGTCCGACTCTCCGCGACCCCATGAACTACAGCACGCCAGGCTTCCCTGTCCATCACCAACTCCCGGAGTACACTCAAACTCATGTCCACAGAGTCGGTGATGCCATCCAGCCATCTCATTCTCCGTCGTCCCCTTCTCCTCCCGCCCCCAACCTTTCCCAGCATCAGAGTCTTTTCCAGTGAGTCAACTCGTCGCATGAGGTGGCCAAAGTATTGCAGTTTCAGCTTTAGAGATCAGGAGATTACAAATTGACACCACACCTAGACAAACTTTATTACAAACTGTCCTACTTTCTACCTTCTAAGGCCTCTTCATCTTTCTTAAAAATCACTGATTTTCCTAAAAGGCATGCACTCACCCCAATATTTCCTCTTAAACTGGTACTTAATCCTGAATTCTAAACCCCTCAAAGATTTATTCACTTTTTCCTATCTCCCATGTACAGATCAGGGTATTCGTTAATAGAGTTCTGTTTGTTTTCCTCTTGTTGAGGATGGGATGGTTGGATGGCATCACTGACAATGCACATGGGTTTGGGCAAACTCTGGGAGTTGGTGATGGACAGGGAGGCCTGGCATGTTACAGTTCATGGGGTCCCTGAGAGTTGGACACGACTGAGCGACTGAACTGAACTGAACTGAATGTCCTTAATTACAGTGGTCTCAGCTAAGAACTCAGTAGAATTAAGGGAAATGTACAGGATTCTTCTTCCTGTACATTACCTATTCTACCTGGGTCACTAATTGAGATGTCAGTATTCACTCTCTTGACAATTACTTTTACAAAATTAAAATAAAAATTAAACATCTGCATATTTAACCACTTTATTTGTATTTATGTTTTGTTTGTTTCATTTATTAGGTTTAGAGGGGGAAAGCAAAGCTGATAGTTTTCTCTTCAAGTTTCCAAACAAAAGGAAACACACTCTGGACACATACGTTTGTACTTGCGTGTGTTTAGTCACGAAGTTGAGTCTGATACTTTTGCAACCCCATGGACTGTAGCCCACTAGGATCTTCTGTCCATGGAATTTTCCAAGCAAGAATACTGGAGTGAGTTGCCATTTGTTTCTTCAGGGGATCTTCCCGACCCTGGGATTGAACCCATGTTTCCTGCATTGTAGGTGGATTCTTGACCACTAACGCTAGCAAGGAAGCCCCCAACACATGCATATCTCCTTAATATCCATGTTAAAGAATGAAATGAAAATTGTAAAAAGAAAGGAGTGGTTTCTAGTTGCCAACATTAACATAAATGAGTTTTCTTTGTTCCCGAATCACAATGCATCACTAAGTGTCACTGATTTCAGAATTACTTTTGTTATTTCCTTTCAAATCTGGAGATGCCTAGTGGATATGTGAATCTTAAGTGTTCATAATATTTTAATATTTAAAGGAAAAAATGGGTATAATAGAAAATTAATCTAAAACTTGGAAACTTAAGGAACTGAAATCATTCTGACTCATGTCTATATTAAGAAGCACTGAGGTTATTTTTCTTGAGTTTTGGCCTTTCCCCCTTCACACTTTTTTAAAAAACACTTGGGAGTAAGGTATCTGTAAATATAAACTGGTATACTCCAGTGTCATTTCTGTGACACACATTTTAAATTGGTGTTCTATGCATTTAAACACAAGAAAATGTGGACTTTTCTTCCCTGAGGTAAGCAGATGGTGCCAGAAACACTAAGAGTACTTTGGAAATAAATAATTGTTGAAAGTATCAAATTTTATATTGTAAAGCAACCATATTTATACCATTTTGAATTTAAGTGATTGCAGTTTTAGTGCTTTCCATTTTTCTTCTTGTGTTAATTAAAATTTTTGTAAAATCTTTATGGTAAAAGGAAGCCTTTATAACAGATTACTTTCATATTTAAGTTGGGAGTTTTATAGGTTAGAGCAGCCTGAAATTTAGGAGACTAAAAAGATGATCTTTTAAAATAATCTTCCTGCTTAGGGACTGCCCCAGAGCTTGCAGCAGAATCTAAGTGCTGGTAGAACATAGGTAATATTCATTTAAATTTACCCCTGAAGGAAAGACCCTATTTTGAGCAGAAGTATAAGGAACACATTTGAGGCCCAATGGAACAGAGCAGTGGGTACTGGAAAGTAAAACAAACATACATACAAACACACAAAACCTAGTGCTCCCATCCTGCACCCCAAATGCAAAGCAAAATGTCAAAATATGAAG
Organism: Moschus berezovskii; assembly: GCF_049115385.1. Lineage (NCBI taxonomy): Eukaryota > Metazoa > Chordata > Mammalia > Artiodactyla > Moschidae > Moschus > Moschus berezovskii. The sequence continues at coordinate 63,833,186 of NC_142469.1, forward strand.
GGATGTCAGAAAACAGAATGAATTTCATCCAGTGAAGTTATGGTTGAGGCAACTTCAACAAAAAAGCTGGCAGAAAGCATTAATAATGTTTAGTTGAGAATCTAAGACTAAAATAAACATGGGGATGGGAGAGTAATATATTATTTGTTGTATAAAGTGTTAGTCACTCAGTAGTGTCTGACTCTTTGTGACCCCACGGACTGTAGCCCACCAGGCTCCTCTGTCCATGGAATTCTCCATGCAAGAATACTGGATTGAGTTGCCGTTTCCTTCTCCAGGGGATCTTCCTGACCCAGGGATTGAACCCAGGTCTCCTGAAATGCAGGCAGACTCTTTATCTACTGAGCCACCAGGGAAAACCATTAGTTATATAATCTAAGAAAAATTTGCAATTAAAAAATAAAGGAAGAGGAGAGAGAAGAAATGGAAAGCAGAATTAGCTATATTGTCTCTGAGATACAAGATGAAAATTAAAGGAAATAATTTAAGGTTGAGAAAAGAAGTAGAAGCCTAAGTAAAGAGGTCAACAAGCTCTATGTAATGACATTGTATGTAAAGGTAACATTAAAATCAAAATATTAACTTAGAAGAAATGCAAAGAAAACTAAAAACATTTATCAAAAAGAAAAAACAAACAAGCAAAAAAAAAAAAACACAGAGAAACTAAGCCCATAGTCAAAGAACCAAAGTAAATATTGTGTGAAAGAGCAAATTAAAACTTGAGGCCAAGAATATGCATTATATAAATAAATAAATAATATAACTGGCTTAACACACCTAATAAGTAGAGGATTTCAGATTGGGTCAAAAAGTAGAACACAGCTGTATCATTTATACCATAAATACATCTAACAGTGATTTCAAAAGTCTAGAAATGAAGCAATGAGTCAAAGTCAACTCACAATAAGACAAAATGAAACCAAGGCTTGTGATCTTCACATCTGACATAGCAGAATGCAGCACCAAGGGCAATAAAAAAGATAAAGAGTTATTTATAATGTGAAAAAAGCTTCATTTCAACATGAAGATGTAAGACTTATCCATATAACAAATAACAGTTTTTTTTGTGTCACACTAATAATAATGAAACCAAAGGAGACACAAGGAAAAATGGAAAAAACTAATACAGAACTTTGAAATACCTCTCTCAATCTAAGATAAAAGTGAAAGTGAAAGTCACTCAGTAGTGTCTGACTCTTTGTGACCCCATAGACTAGTGCATGGAATTCTCCAGGTCAGAATACTGGAGTGGGTAGCCCATCCCGTCTCCAGGGTATCTTCCCAACCCAGGAATTGAACCCAGACCTCCCAATTTGCAGGCGGATTCTTTACCAGCTGATTCACCAGGGAAGCCCAATCTGAGATAAAACAAGTGTGTAAAAGTGATGGGGCATATGGGGGAACTAGTAGAACTAGTAGACCTAAATAACACAATGAGTGAGAAAGATTTTTATGAATACGTATATACTACTACTATTGGAGAACACACATCTTCTTTCAAGTTTTCATGAAATATTTGTGAAAATCAGTCCTATTTAATGTTCTATATACCTACATCTATGTCATAACAAAAAGAATAGTTCAATAAGGTCTACAGTACAGAAGTCATACAAGCAAGACTAATGGCAATTCAAACTAGAAATTATAACAATAAAATAAAAAGCTATATTTTCATCTGACAATTTAGAAAAACTAGTGTCTTTTAAACATTGGTAGCTCAAGGAAGAATACAGGTCAAACTTTCAAAATTGCTAGAAAATAATTGTCATTCACTCATTTACATGTGCACTCATTCATGGAATAGCTAGAGCAATGCTCACAGGAAAATGTATAGAATTTTAAGTAATTAATAAAGACATAAGCCTGAAATAAACAGATTAAATATATAACTCAAAAAGACAGGAAAAAGCCAAGTAAGTAGGAGTCAGGATTTAAAGTCTGAGATTAAACAGGTTGAAAACAGAAATAATGAAATAAATTAAAAAACTGAGTTGTTGAAAAACAAACAAAATAAGAAAACCACTGATTAAAGTAATTGATAAGAAATGAGAGAAAAAATACACAAACAAAAAAAGAGAGAAATAAAGGGAGATCGTGACCTTTGAAACACAGCAAGTGAAAAAAATCACAAAATCAAATTTATAGTTTTAGGAAAATACGTTTAAAAACCTGAAGGAAATGGATGCCCCTTCTATAATAATAAACAATCATAGCTGACTCTAAAACATTAAATAAATAAAATTCTGTGAGTTTTAGGAGAGATTCCAAAAAGAGAATTGGGATATAGTTATCTATGCACATCTATGCTTGATGCCAAATACTCACTTCTGTACTTTTTAGTTATGTAAGCTGTTATTTTCCATTTTTAGGTTGAACAAATTTGAATTTTCTTTCTTTCAATGCAACTTAGAGTTTAAACAGACATGAAGGCTTATTTGGGTAAATATAGAATTTTATTTGCATATGTCATCTTCATGTATCCTGTTTACATATAGCAAACAATGATTATCATGAAAATTTACTGTCATAGTGAACTAAATTTTTGAATGGGGAATGTTAAAGTGTGTATGTATGTACACAGATATGTATAAGATAGTTCTGGGATATTGTATTTTTGCATCCAACTTTTCACAGGGGAGAGATTTTCACCAGTACCATGCAATTCCCTGCAATTTCAACCTATCCCTTCTCTGAATAGCTCAAAGTGTTTGAAAATATTTCATAAGAGACATATAAAAGCGGCTAATAGTGTAAAAGACATCTGCAGACATGTGGTCAATACCTGTAGATTTTTTAGAAGATATATTTCCCCAAGGTATGCCTTGTGATTTTCGTGTCATATCAAAAACCAACCCTAGATCCAATTGCTATTTCTATAGAAGTGCCTGGACAGCTAACACTAAGTTAGTCCAGGGATCCTGCTAAGGAAATAGAGTTTGAAGTTTCAGCAATAAATGTTGTAACATATGTGATTGCTTGAGCAGGGAGAAGCCAGCTGTGTACCTCAGAGCAGTTCACACTAATCGGTCTGGGTAGAGGTAGGAAGAAAATGTGATAAAAATGCTCAGACACTTGCTTCTTGCCACCTCCACCCCTACTCTTCAAGATAGAATTGAATAATGGGTAGTAAACAAAATGCTCCTCCCCCCACCCCCACCCCCACCCCACCCCCCACCCCCAGCCCCTGCCTTCCTTCTCATGTCTTAAAATCAATTAATTTATTTAGGCAATGGAACTGTTTTTGCTTCATTTCCTTCTCAATGAATGCTTTGCCTGCAATACTCCAGGCAATTCCTGCCCTGAATTCCTCACGAGAATACAGCTCAGGCTACAAAATGCTGCATTGTCGGCATGTTCAGTAATATAGAAAAATACATACTAGAGTGAGACAGCATCACTGGATCAATATGTAATATGAATTTAAATTGCAGAAGATCCTGGACTTTAATCTGAAGCTGCCTTTCATAAATACAAAATAGAATAGTGCAAGTAAAACTCAAAGATACTATTGATAGCTTTTTTGTTGTTGTTACAGGGTAGTGGTGTCATTAAGGGCATTATCTAATGAACATTGTACCCATAATAGAACAGAATGAACGAAAAATTGAAGAAGGAAGGAAGGAAGGTTAGTGGCAGAATTAAAGAAGGAAATGAGGAAAGAAAAGAATATTGTAGTTCTTGAGTTTCCTCTCTCCCTCCCTTTGGCCCTCCCTTCCTTTGTCTCTTGATTGCTTCCAATGCAAAGGATATAACAGTAGTATCCACATTCTGCAATTATTGTGATACTTATATGAGTATCTATTTAGTACAGGACTTTCCTGGTGGCTCAGGTGGTGAAGAATCTAACTGCAGTGCAGAAAACCCATGTTCGATCCCTGGATCAGGAAGATCCCCTAGAGAAGGAATGGCTACCCACTTGAGAATTCTTGCCTGGAGAAACCCACAGACAGAGGAACCTGTCAGGCTACAGTCCATAGGGCTGCAAAGACTCGGACACGACTTAACACAACTGAGGGCACATCTATTTATTACAGTACATGGCACATGTTAAATATTTGGAAAATGTCATTGCTTCCATCATAATATCCTCATCTCTAAATGTGTGATTACAAAAAGCTTTTAGGCAAGTCTTTCTCTAAGCTCATGATTCTTTGTTTACCATATCGTTCCTTCCTTCCTTTCTTTCTTTCCCTCCTTTTATCTGCCCTAGGCTGCTTCAGTTCTTCAGCTTTGGAGTTTATTCTTTCTTTAGCTGAAAAACAAACTAAGTGAAGTGGTTGAACAATCTCACTTTACATTTAAAACAAGATTATTTTAAATTTAAAATTATTTAGAAAATAAAAGCACATAAATTAGAACATGTTATTTTGTGGCAACAGAATTTTACTGAGTTGTTTAGTTTCTATAATATATAATTTTCATAGTATTATCTGCTGAAAGTTTAAGAGTAAAATCATCACTTGTAAAATTTAAGACTGTAATGAAAATTCCCTATCAAATGATCTTTATTACTTGGGTAGGGCTGAATTGCCTTTAAAGATCCTGGAACTCATAATCCAAGGGAGATCTTAATAACCAAGAAACATTCAAACATAGGCACTCTATGTTTTTTAGAAATAGTTTTTTTTTTTTTTAAATGTGATTCTGTGAATCCTGAAGTGAGTTTTGATGACAGCAAGGCTTCCTTCTGAAGAAGAAGATTCCCTCGTTTATTCTTAAAGAACAAATGGTATCAATGTGAACACAGCTACAAAAATCATTCAATTTTATTCCTCATGTTACTGCAACCAGTTTGAGGATAAGACATAAATTAGTGACATACAGTTCCTTTGCAGTTGACTGGCTGAAAGATGATAGTTGTATTTGTGATTTAATCTGTAAAGAATAAGGTTACATTTTGCAAAGACCTAAAAGATTATTTACTATTCAGATAACACCCTCAGTAATGCATTTTCGCAAAATTTCCCAGTAAATCGATAAATTGCTCATGTCAGATTTACAACATCGTTAATGTCAAATATTTGAGTATTTGATGTTGTAGAATTCTCTACCATCCTTTGACTGTCTAAGAGAATTCTATTTGAAACTATTACACTCCAAATAAGTGACGTTCCCTGGCATGGTGAAGAGCAACAGAGTATTAACCTGATTAAACATTTATAAGCACTTGACTGTTTTCTTACGCTATAGAGTCATCTTCCCTGAGCAACCAAGCCGTAACAACTACTTTGTGCAGAAAAATTCTATGATGTTCCTAATAGAGTATATTCTTACACTTGAAAATGTCATTATTACCCATCCATCAACCCTAGTGAAGTTATGAAACTTAATTTCACTAGAGGCCCTGACATTACATTGCTCACTGTTTGTTCTGCTTGTCAGCACTTTATGTCACTAATGGACAGGCAGTTGAATCCAAAATCTCAATTTTTTTCTTAATGGGGATATTTTTTTCCCATTCTATCATCTGCTCGTGTGGTTCATAATATGTCTGAGGGTACACAGCCAGATCTAGGTAATAAGCTTGGTTGAGCTTGACTGAAGAATGGTATTGGCTGATGGGGCTAAGTTCTGTGGTCCTGATAATGAATTTTTCTGTTATATGTATGCTAGCCAGTTAATTAAAAAAAAGAGTTTGGATATGTGATAGTGTATTTTAATTTCTTTTATGTACACTAAGTAGCTATAAAAGCAGAATTATGTATTTATTTTGTGTAAACAATGTGGATACAATTGAAGGAGAGTAATTTTATTAATGAAAGTAAATGGATATTTAGAAAGATAAAAATCTCTGAAACTTCTGCTATAAAGACTAGTGATATACAATAAAGTCTTTCTTAAGTATTTTTCAACATTTGAAGTATTTTATGGCAAAGTAACATTTGCATTATAATTTAAGAAATCAGGAGTATGTATGGTACATACACACACTCATGAGGGTTTCCATCTGAGTGTCTGAGTATTATTTTGATTTTAAACAACTAAAATTCCATATCCATTCATATTTTCATTTAAGACTAGTTCTCAGGTGGTTTCTTTTTTATTTTCAGTTAAGAGATAGGATAGGATTTGAATTTGGGAGTTGAATTTGAAAAGCCTAGAAAGAATCAGGTTTTAAAATGATATATTAACCATTGATAGCAATGATGGCTGTCTCTTAGGTTTGGAGATAATGGGTGATTAATTGTTGCTTTCTACATTTATGTATTTCTAGTTATCTGCAATGAACATGAATTACTTGATACATGAATATTAGAAAGAAAACATTAAATGTCATTAAAAATAAAATATATACTATATTATTTAACAGTGACTTAAATATTAATATATTATATTTTTTCAAAAGTCTATATTTTAAAGGAAAAAATGAAGTTTTTATAGGACATGGTGGTAGAAGTAGTATGAAAAAAATGCCTCATAAAGGTAAAAGGATTTAACTTCATATTGTATTTTAATGTTTTATATTTGCATATGTAGCTATGTGAAAGATAGATATAAGACAATTTTTGTGTGTGCAAAATTATAGCTTGCATCACTATGTTGTCTTGTCCAACACATCCTACTCCTGGATACAGGAATTGGCCTCAATTTTTAAAACTTTTTAAGAACATTAAATCTGGATTATCTCTCTCTTTATAGGCATCTTTTCTTTCTGTATGTGTTTTTTGGGAAAGAGAAGAAAATGTTGAAGATAGTGAGGATGGTGGAGACGGCTGTTGCAGATGGTGATGATAATGTTATTGAGCACCTTACATATCTGTATTCTAAATACATTAATTCACTTAATCCTCATTCAAACTTTAAGAAATAGGAGGTATTATTATATATAATTTTTTGAAGGTGAAGACATTAAAGCATACAGGAATTAGATCAGTTATTTTCTTTTCAAAGAATCTTAGCATCCCCACAAAATGAATCTTCCCTAAAGAGATTTTAGCCATTATCTCATACACCTTAACCATCTCTGATGCGTTCAGTTGCCTACTTCCACAAACTGAGATTTTCTCTTCTCTTTTCAAGGTCATCTATCATTTGGCTTCATTCTGTATATTCATATTTTTCCTTTACAACTTTCTAGCATGCACCGTCTGCCATCAAGTACCTTTTCCCTTTACTTGTGTATTAAGTTAAAGTATGGACTATACATGCAGACACATATATATACAAACTGGAAAGAAAAGCAGGTTGGGATGTTAGAAGAAAGCCTACTTGGAAAAATGATGTGAGACTTGTTTCTTGGGATTCAATGGGAGAGTTGACCTCCTTTCTCAGTGTGGTACACAGTCAGGTCACACAATATGCAACTGGCCTCCCCTGCCATATGCACCACGTGTGCACACAGTCATTTACCCTAAGGCTCACACAGGATGGCTTGGTTGGGAGAAGTTCCAAAGTGATTCAGTCTTTATAAAAAGGAATTTTCATTTACAAAAGCCTGTACCCTGGAATGCATCGGGAAAATCAGAACAGACTTTTATGGTAAGTTTTCTTGGGGAGTGAAGAACTCTTGTCCTGTTTCTCCGTCTTCCTTTAGAAATGGTCTAAAGCATTGAAGCTCAAAGGGAACTAGTCTCCACCATACTCTCAGATACACCCAAGATAAATGTGCACATACAAGACATATGCTGAGTAAAATGGAACTGTCTTCTTTTATCCACTTCTTATATGTTTTTTCTAAAGCTTGTGCTTTATGCTCTCTTATCCAGAATATCCCTGTTTACCTTGTTTTACATTTATGGAACTCAAAAGGGACAATAGAGATGCTTCCAGAATAAAGTTCTTCCTTAATGTGGTATCTCTATTGCTACAAAAAGAAAAATCTCATTATAAGTGGCCAGAAAGGTAGAGAAATAGGTGGATAATCAATAGAGATTATGCGTGCTTACTCGCTCAGTCATGTCTGATGCTTTGTGACCCCATGGACTGTAGTCCTCCAGACTCAGGGATTCTCTAAGTAAGAATACTGGAGTGAGTTGACCTTTCTTTGGCCAGGGGATCTTCCTGTCCCAGTGATCGAACCCAGGTCTCCTGTAATGCAGGCAGATTCTTTACTGCCTGAGCCACCAGGGAAGCCCAATTGATAGAGATTAGATATTATTAAATGATTAGAATAGAACAACACATCATATTTCATTTTGGCATACTCACCTCTGTTTACTTGGTTCAAGATACTCACCTCTTACTGACTGTTTTAAAGGAATGGGCTAAAAAGAGGCAGCTGTGCTTGTAAATGTAACTTTGTTTATCATAATCAGAGTGGTGATTTTAAAGAAACTTTAAATGAAATTAGGAAATAAGGGGTTGGCTGCACAATCTGGTGAAGGTGTGAGCATGAAAGTAAATGGGAGGAGATCCTCTTTAAAGAGTTTTCTTGGCGGTGGTGTTGATGCTGTAACTCTCTGACTTTCCCATTTCTAAGAATCTTTCCTTTGTGTTACCAAATCCTGTAGTGCCAGAGTCTGCGTTGAGTTTGTAGGTCCTAGCTGACAGGTCTGGAGAAGGCAATGGCACCCCACTCCAGTACTCTTGCCTGGAAAATCCCATGGATGGAGGAGCCTGGTAGGCTGAAGTCCATGGGGTCGTGAAGAGTCGGACAAGACTGAGTGACTTCACTTTCACTTTTCACTTTTATGCTTTGGAGGAGGAAATGGCAACCTACTCCAGTATTCTTTCCTGGAGAATCCCAGGGATGGGGGAGCCTGGTGGGCTGCCATCTATGGGGTCCCACAGAGTCGGACACGACTGAAGCAACTTAGCAGCAGCAGCAGCAGCTGACAGAACTATTTCAGCACAAAATGCTGTTCTATAGCTTTAAATCATCAAGACCCTGTATGCAAACTAGGGCGCCTCACAGTGTCCACTGAGATTTTGCAGTAAAAGGATCACTATTAACCTACGCTTCACTTAAATCTCACTATGGGAGAGACTGGTTTAACCAGGAATGAGCCAAAGAAAGGGAAAAATGGTTGCCAAAAGAAAGAAGCCAGGAAGAAAGTGACTATACCAGGAAAGAATTAATACTGTCTTTTTAAAGGACATCTTAGAGGAACAGAATAACACTCTTAGCTAATCTTCCCTCATTTTTGCATGAGTGATGGGCAATGTTGGGAGAAATGACTAGAGATATTTTTCTTCTGAGAATGAAAATTGAGTTGAAGCTTATTTTAAAGCTTTCTCTGAAAATTTGACTTGGGTAGTCTGGTGAAAAGCTATGACACTGCACCTTCTAATGACTCAACTAAATGACAACTCTCACTTGGTTCACGGTTCATGGGCCAAATTTACCACTTTGGTTCTTTTGAAGGAAATCAGAGAGAGTATTTCTGAATCAGATGGGCCAGAAATCGTACAATAATTAAGGGCCTGTGCACTGTGTGACTGAACTAGACTGACACCGTGTTAGGGCAGTTGGCTGGATGCAAGGAGTGACATATTTTTATAATTCACTTTCATATGCTGAAATTTAGTCCACTTGTTTCCATAATTTGTCAAAAAATTAATGTGACTGGAACTCAAAAATTAAATAATAAAAGAAGGTATTGAAAATGAGAGTTATATAAGGGTATGTAGTGGGTTGAATTGTAGAAGGCACTGGCGACCCACTCCAGTACTCTTGCCTGGAAAATCCTTTGGACAGAGGAGCCTGGTAGGCTACAGTCCATGGGGTTGCCTTGGACACGACAGAGCAACTTCACTGTCACTTTTCGCTTTCATCCATTGGAGAAGGAAATGGCAACCCACTCCAGTGTTCTTGCCTGGAGAATCCTGGGGACAGGGGAGCCTGGTGGGCTGCCATCTATGGGGTCACACAGAGTCAGACACTACTGACATGACTTAGCAGCAGCAGCAGTGGTTTGAACTGTGACCCTCAAAAAGATATTCTCACATCCTAACTCCTGGAACCTACAAACATTACCTTATGTGGAAAAAAGGGTCTTAGCAAACATAATTAAGGATATGGAGATGAGATCATCCTGGACGTTGTGAAAGTCGCTTAGTTGTGTCCGACTCTTTGCGACCCCATGGACTATACAGTTCATGGAATTCTCCAGGCCAGAATAGAGGAGTGGGTAGCCTATCCCTTCTCCAGTGGATTGTCCTGACCCAGGAATCGAACGAGGATCTCCTGCATTGCAGGCAGATTCTTTACCAACTGAGCTATGAGGGAAGCCCTTGGACTATCTGGATGGACCCTAAATCCAATGATAAGCATCTGTATAAGAGAAACACAGAAAGAAGGTCATGCACAGATGGAGGAAGACTAAGAGTGATGCAGCCAGAAGCCACAGGATGCCCGGAGACATGAGAAGCAGGAAGAGCTAGAGAGGATTCTCCCCAAGAGTCTTCAGAGGGAAAGAGATCCTGTAATACCTTGATTTAAGACTTTCAGCATCCAGATCGCTGAGGTTATAAACTTCTGTTGTTTTAAGCCATCCAATCTGTGGTCATTTGTTACAACAGCCCTAGGGAATTAATACGGGGTGATAAGGTGACGACAAATTCTCTTCTCTAAAGTTTCAAAAGAGTCGACTGAGAGAAGCTCCAAGGCACATAAATACATGCAAAATTGACAGTCTCCTAGGAAACACAGTATTGTTTAAATGCATGAAGTCTATGCAAAATGCATTCACAGTGACTGAGTGTTTAACATCTAGGCAGGTTCACATGGAGGCATCTCTAACACGATTTTGTGATAAGCTCCTCAAGGCTTGGACAGATAATGGCCTATAGTAAAATGGAGATGTTGAGAAAGTGAAAGAAGACTCTATATTTCCCTCTGTGAGTTGTTTGAATTGGAATGCATAGGTTTTGCATATTTAGTGCAATTTTTGTCACTTTTCTGTTATTTCTGTTGTGATTTCATGTTCAAAATTACCCAGTTGGGGAAGTGTGATTTGTTTTGTTTCTTGGCTAAATTTTTGTTGTCAATTTCCAAGTGTCTTCTATTATGGTTGGAGAATGTGTCCTATTAGTTGTTTTTGTTGTATTTGTTGAGCTGTCCATTAAGGCAAAATTATGATCATTTTTTTTTGTATCCTCTAACAGTACTTGAAAATAGTATGCTCTTTTTGTTGAGTGAATTCTATACTGCATTGCTTTATTATTCAACTCTTCTGTATCCTAATTTTAGGAGTTCCATTCCTTCACTTGGTTTCTGATAGAAGTGTGTAAAATCTTCCCTTCTGAGGGTATACTTGCCAATTTCTTCTTGTGTTAGTATCAAACTTTTTGTCTCATAAGTTTTAAAGTTATATTGATGATGCATTTTCTAATTAATTGTTTTATATTCTTTTGAATTATAGTCCTTTGATCAATATGAAATACCTTTCTTATTTCTTTCAAGAATTTTTCACTTTGCATTTCATTTTTCTGGTGCTATATTATTATGTTAACTTTCTTACCATTTCATTCACATATTTTGCCCCTTTATTTTTGAGTGTGTCTCCTGTTAAGAATCTATGCCTAGAATCCTTTATTTTTAACTTTTTAATAGGCCAGCATCTTTATTTAAGCAATTGCTGGCTGAGGGCCAGCTGGGCAATGAAGGTTGTATTTGTGTGTGTATGTGTAGAGGGGAGGTGCTCAGGGTTGGGTGGGTGGGTGAACAGAGGGCACATCACTAGAGAGAGCAGTGCAGGGATGCAGGTGTGCGGAGCATGATGGCGCAGCGGCCATGCTGGTGCCTTAGCCCTGTTAACAGACGAGAGATTTCTCTGCCTCAAGCCCCAGATGGTGGGTGGAAGGACGGGGCTCCAACACTCAGGGATGCATTGGAGAGGAGGCCCACGTGAGCCATGGACTGCAGGCAGCCTACACCAAACCAAGGTCCTTGTTTATGGCCCTACATTCCTGGCTTTCCTGATCTGTTGGTCCCTTCATGGATATGCTAAAGAACTGAATCCTGGAATCAGAGGCTAGGCCAGGGAGCCCTCCAGGCCTCTTGACCCCAGGAAAGGTCATCAGGACCAGCTCCACCTGCTAGCTCCATGAGCAGCTTAGAGTCGGCTCCTGTTCCCTACTGGCCAGGACCTGTCCACCCATTCTCGTAGACCTCAAGCAACTCCCCCACTGGCCTGCAGGCTGGAGAGAACCTGAGTCCTCAAAGAGGGACCAGGGAGGGAGGAGCTGGAGGGGATGGCACTTGGGGCCTGTGGCCTGCGCCCTATTTCCGGTGCCGATCTCCCTCGACCAGCAGATGGCAGCCTCCACCTCCACTGTGCTCCTGGCTGCTGTCTGCACCACCCCGCTCTGGCACGTGGAGCCTGTGGATGGCGGTGCTGCCAGATGGCACACACACGTCTCTCTGTAGCTGAGCCGGGTGCTGCCACTATGCAGAAGCCGCCTGGCTGTCCCCGGCAGGGTCTGGGCTGCAAGGCGGTGGGCCAGGCTACTGGGCACGTGCATCTCGATGACGGCTTCAGCCAAGGCCAGGCCTCCAAAAAGGTACACCCAAAGCCCACGTCACTGCTGTTGTGGCCAGCATGGACTTCCCCAAGGGCCTCGGGCATCTTCTCCCACAGCCTCCAGGCTTCCAGCAGGATCTGCAGGAGCTCGGCCTCACCTTTCCTTGTGTGGCTGGCCCACACCCTCACCACGGCCCGCTCCTTGACCACGCAGGGTTAGGCTGGACAAAATCCCGGGGCTCCGAGAGACCCAGCGGCCACGGACATCAAAATGTGCTCTGACCACCAGAGCCGTGTCCACCAGGCCAGCTCCCAGGATGTAGGTTTGGTGGCAAAGAGAACAGCTCTGCAGCACTGTTCTGCTGGAGTGGGTGGTCTGGCAGCCCTGGGCCCGAAAGCAGCAGAAGTTCATGTAGGCTTGTACGCTAGTCAGGACATGCTGAGCCTCAGCCTTCACAGCTCTGATGAGGTTCAGAGCAATGGTGTACACCATGTGGCCCGCGCCCAGGAAGGAGGGACTCTTCTGCCATCACTTTGCCCAGACAGAGAATCTTAAACATTGGATCTGAAAGGTAAAAGGAATTCTAGTCAATTATTTTTTTTTTTCAAGTTTTGTCTCTTCTATGTTCATACCTGCATCTTCATTTTCTGTATCCCCTCTTAGAAGGATGTGGAAACTTCGCTTCCGTTCTGCATTCCTCTTATTCTCTGTTTGTTTGTGCAACCTTATACAAATTCCTCAGTTCAGCGTCCAGCTTGCTAATGAGTTCTTCAAGAGGGTCTCTTCTGCTTTTCATGCTATCATTTGTTTATTCAATAGTGTGTTACTCAAAACCTCTAATAGATTTATATTCCCAGCTGTTCCCATTTTGTGTGACCTCCTTTATCTCAGTGATATTTACAATGCTTATTTTAATGTCTTTTTATGATTTTCTAGTAACCTTTTAGTTCAGTTCAGTTCAGTTCAGTTCAGTTGCTCAGTCATGTCCGACTCTCTGCGACCCCATGAATCACAGCACGTCAGGCATCCCTGTCCATCACAAACTCCCAGAGTTCACTCAACCTCATGTCCACAGAGTTGGTGATGCCATCCAGCCATCTCATTCTCTGTCATCCCCTTCTCCTCCTGCCCCCAACCTTTCCCAGCATCAGAGTCTTTTCCAGTGAGACAACTCGTCTCATGAGGTGGCCAAAGTATTGCAGTTTCAGCTTCAGCATCAGTCCTTCCAATGAACACCCAGGATTGATCTCCTTTAGAATGGACTGGTTGGATCTTGCAGTCCAAGGGACTCTCAAGAGTCTTCTCCAACACCACAGTTCAAAAGCATCAATTCTTCGGTGATCAGCTTTCTTCACAGTCCAACTCTCACATCCATACATGACCACGGGAAAAACCATTGCCTTGACTAGACGGACCTTGGTTGGCAAAGTAATGTCTCTGCTTTTCAATATACTATCTAAGTTGGTCATAACTTTCCTTCCAAGGACTAAGCGTCTTTTAATTTCATGGCTGCAATCAGCATCTGCAGTGATTTTGGAGCCCAAAAAAATAAAGTCTGACACTGTTTCCACTGTTTTTCCATCTATTTCCCATGAAGTGATGGGACCAGATGCCATGATCTTTGTTTTCTGAATGTTGAGCTTCACGCCAAACTTTCCACTCTCCTCTTTCACTTTCATCAAGAGGCTTTTGAGTTCCTCTTCACTTTCTGCCATAAGGGTGGTGTCATCTGCATATCTGAGGTTATTGATATTTCTCCCAGCAATCTTGATTCCAGCCTGTGCTTCTTCCAGCCCAGCGTTCCTCATGATGTACTCTGCATAGAAGTTAAATAAGCAAGGTGACAATGTACAGCCTTGACGTACTCCTTTTCCTATTTGGAAACAGTCTGTTGTTTCACGTACAGTTCTGACTGTTTCTTCCTGACCTGCATACAGGTTTCTCAAGAGTCAGGTCAGGTGGTCTGGGATTCCCATCTCTTTCAGGATTTTCCACAGTTTATTGTGATTCACACAGTCAAAGGCTTTGGCATAGTCAATGAAGAAGAAATAGATGTTTTTCTGGAACTCTCTTGTTTTCTCCATGATCCAGTGGATGTTGGCAATTTGATCTCTGGGTCCTCTGCCTTTTCTAAAACCTGCTTGAACATCTGGAAGTTCACGGTTCACATATTGCTGAAGCCTGGCTTGGAGAATTTTGAGCATGACTTTTTTTTTTTTTAATTAATTTATTTTTTATTGGAGGCAAATTATTTTACAATATTATATTGGTTGGTTTTGCCATACATTGACATGAATTCGCCCCAGGTTTACATAAGTTCCCCCTCCTGATCCCCCCTCCCACCTCCCTCCTCCCTTTATCCTCCCTCTGGGTCATCCCCGCATACCAGCCCTGAGCAACCTATAACATGCATTGACCCTGAACTAGTGATTCGTTTCACATATGACAACATACGTGTTTCAGTGCCATTCTCCCAAATCATCCCACCCTCACCCTCTCCCACAGAGTCCCAAAGACTGTTCTATACATCTGTGTCTCTTTTGCTGTCTCGTATACAGGGTTATCATTTGCATCTTTCTAAATTCCATATATATGTGTTAGTATACTGTATTGGTGTTTTTCTTTCTGGCTTACTTCACTCTGTATAATAGGCTCCAGTTTCATCCACCTCATTAGAACTGATTCAAATGTATTCTTTTTAATGGCTGAATAATACTCCATTGTGTATATGTACCAAAGCTTTCTTATCCATTCGTCTGCAGATGGACATCTAGGTTGCTTCCATGTCCTGGCTATTATAAACAGTGCTGCAATGAACATTGGAGTACATGTGTCTCTTTCAATTCTGGTTTCCTCGGTGTGTATGCCCAGGAGTGCGATTGCTGGATCATATGGCAGTTCTATTTCCAGGTTTTGGGGAATCTCCACACTGTTCTCCATAGTGGCTGTACTAGTTTGCATTCACACCAACAGTGTAAGAAGGTTCCTTTCTCTCCACACCCTCTCCAGCATTTATTGCATGTAGACTTTTGGATAGCAGCCATTCTGACTGGTGTGAAATGGTATCTCATTGTGGTTTTGATTTGCATCTCTCTGATTATGAGGGATGTTGAGCATTTTTTCATGTGTGTGTTAGGCATCTGTATGTCTTCTTTGGAGAAATGTCTGTTTAGTTCTTTGGCCCATTTTTTGATTGGGTCATTTATTTTTCTGGAATTGAGCTGCAGGAGCTGCTTGTATAATTTGGAGATTAATCCTTTATCAGTTGCTTCATTTGCTATTATTTTCTCCCATTCTGAAGGCTGTCTTTTTACCTTACTTATAGTTTCCTTTGCTGTGCAGAAGCTTTTGATTTTAATTAGGTCCCATTTGTTTATTTTTGCTTTTATTTCCAATATTCTGGGAGGTGGGTCTTGGAGGATCCTGCTGTGAGTTATGTCGGAGAGTGTTTTGCCTACGTTCTCCTCTAGGAGTTTTATAGTTTCTGGTCTTACATTTAGCTCTCGTATCCATTTTGAGTTTATTTTTGTGTATGGTGTTAGGAAGTGTTCTAGTTTCATTCTTTTACAAGTGGCTGACCAGTTTTCCCCACACCACTTATTAAAGAGACTGTCTTTTCTCCATTTTATATTCTTGCCTCCTTTGTCAAAGATGAGGTGTCCATAGATGCGTGGATTTATCTCTGGGCTTTCTATTTTGTTCCATTGATCTATATTTCTGTCTTTATGCCAGTACCATACTGTCTTGATGACTGTGGCTTTGTAGTAGAGCCTGAAGTCCGGCAGGTTAATTCCCCCAGTTCCATTTTTCTTCCTCAAGATTGCTTTGGCTATTTGAGGTTTTTTATATTTCCATACAAATTGTGAGATTATTTGTTCTAGTTCTGTGAAAAATATCTTTGGTAGCTTGATAAGGATTGCATTGAATGTATAAATTACTTTGGGTAGTATACTCATTTTTACACTATTTATTCTTCCAATCCATGAACATGGTATATTTCTCCATCTATTAGTGTCCTCTTTGATTGCTTTCAGTAGTGTTTTATAGTTTTCTATGTACAAGTCTTTTGTTTCCTTAGGTGGATATATTCCTAAGTATTTAATTCTTTTCGTTGCAACAGTGAATGGAATAGTTTCCTTAATTTCTCTTTCTATTTTCTCATTATTAGTGTATAGGAATGCAAGGGATTTCTGTGTGTTGATTTTATATCCTGCAACATTACTGTAATCATTGATTAGCTCTAGTAGTTTTCGGGTAGAGTCTCTAGGGTTTTCTGTGTAGAGGATCATGTCATCAGCGAACAGTGAAAGTTTTACTTCTTCTTTTCCAATTTGTATTCCTTTTATGTCTTTTTCTGCTCTGATTGCTGTGGCCAAACTTTACTAGCGTGTGAGATGAGTGCAATTGTGCAGCAGTTTGAGCATTCTTTGGCATTGCCTTTCTTTGGGACTGGAATGAAGACTGACCTTTTCCAGTCCTGTGGCCACTGCTGAGCTATCCAAATTTGCTGGCATATTGAGTGCAGCACTTTCACAGCATCATCTTTCAGGATTTGAAATAGCTCAACTGGAATTCCATCACCTCCACTAGCTTTGTTCGTAGTGATGATTTCTAAGGCCCACTTGACTTCACATTCCAAGATGTCTGGCTCTAGGTCAGTGATCGCGTTATCCTGACTATCTTGGTCATGGAGGTCTTTTTTGTACAGTTCTTCTGTGTATTCTTGCCACCTCTTCTTAATATCTTCTGCTTCTGTTAGGTCCATACCATTTCTGTCCTTTATCGAGCCCATCTTTGCATGAAATGTTCTCTTGGAATCTCTAATTTTCTGGAAGAGATCTCTTGTTTTTCCTATTCTGTTGTTTTCCTCTATTTCTTTGCATTGATCACTGAGGTAAGCTTTCTTATCTCTCCTTGCTATTCTTTTGAACTCTGCATTCAGATGCTTATATCTTTCCTTTTCTCCTTTGCTTTTCGCTTCTCTTCTTTTCACAGCTATTTGTAAGGCCTCCTCAGATAGCCATTTTGCTTTTTTGCATTTCTTTTCCATGGGGATGGTCTTGGTCCCTGTCTCCTGTACAATGTCACGAACCTCCATCCAGAGTTCATCAGGCACTCTATCAGATCTAGTCCCTTAAATCTATTTTTCACTTCCACTGTATAATCATAAGGGATTTGATTTAGGTCATATCTGAATGGTCTAGCGGTTTTCCCCACTCTCTTCAATTTAAGTCTGAATTTAGCAATAAGGAGTTCATGATCTGAGCCACAGTCAGCTCCTGGTCTTGTTTTCGCTAACTGTATAGAGCTTCTCCATCTTTGGCTGCAAAGAACATAATCAATCTGATTTCGGTGTTCACCATCTGGTGATGTCCGTGTGTAGAGTCTTCTCTTGTGTTGTTGGAAGAGGGTGTTTGCTATGACCAGTGCGTTCTCTTGGCAAAACTCTATTAGCCTTTGCCCTGCTTCATTCCATGCTCCAAGGCCAAATTTGCCTGTTACTCCAGGTGTTTCTTGACTTCCTACTTTTGCATTCCAGTCCCCTATAATGAAAAGCACATCATTTTGGGTGTTAGTTCTAAAAGGTCTTGTAGGTGTACATAGAGCCATTCAACTTTGGCTTCTTCAGCGTTACTGGTTGGGGCATAGCCCTGGATTACTCTAATATTGAATGGTTTGCCTTGGAAACGAACAGAAATCATTCTGTCATTTTTAAGATTGGATCCAAGTACTGCATTTCGGACTCTTTTGTTGAACATGATGGCTATTCCATTTTTTCTAAGGGATTCCTGCCCACAGTAGTAGATATAATGGTCATCCGAGTTAAATTCACCCATTCCAGTCCATTTTAATTCACTGATTCCTAGAATGTCGACGTTCACTCTTGCCAATCTCCTGTTTGACCACTTCCAATTTGCCTTGACTCATCGACCTAACATTCCAGGTTCCTATGCAATATTGCTCTTTACAGCACCGGACCTTGCTTCTATCACCAGTCACATCCACAACTGGATATTGGTTTTGCTTCTGCTCCACCCCTTCATTCCTTCTATAGTTATTTCTCCACTGAGCTCCAGTAGCATCCTGGGCACCTACCGACCTGGGGAATTCCTCATTCAGTATCCTATCATTTTGCCCTTTGATACTGTTCATGGGGTTCTCACGGCAAGTATACTGAAGTGGTTTGCCATTCCCTTCTCCAGTGGACCACATTCGGCTGTGGTCCATGTGAACAGGTCGACTAGTTTCCTGTGATTATGATTTCAGTGTGTCTGCCCTCTGATGCCCCCTCGCAATACCTACCATCTTATTTGGGTTTCTCTTACCTTGGGCATGGGCTATCTCTTCACAGCTGCTCCAAGAAAGCGCAGCCACTGCACCTTACCTTGCACCAGGGGTATCTCCTCAAGGCCGCCCCTCCTGACCTTGAAGGTGGAGTAGATCCTCTCGGTCCTCCTGCGCCTGCGCAGCCACTGCCTATTGGACATGGGGTAGCTCCTCTCGCCTACCGGCCTTGGCCTCAGGTGTGGGGTAGCTCCTCACGGCAGTGCCTCTTTGAGTGGTTGGTTGTGCCGGCCGGGGCTCGCATCCCTCGCATCTGAGCCGCCAGGGCGGCGTCTCCCTCGTCTGCGCCGCAGTCAATTTTTTTTGTTATTTTGACAGACAGTTATGGGTTTTCATTTTGCTTCATTCTTTTAAGCACCTCTCAATTACTTATACAGTGTTGACATTGTTATGCGCTTATTAGTTTTATATATTTTCTAATATTTCTATAGCTCCTATGGAGGGCAGACATTTTGTTATATGTTCAGTCCATTTTCTTGAAGTTTTAAATGGTATCAACATTTGAATTAAAGTTTTTTTCAATGAGATAAATAAAAATAAATAGTCTTAAATACTATTTTTTATTATAATCCTTTAGAAATAATGATAAATTTATTACAATCCAGTTGCTAGATAATCAGACATTTTTAATGGTACTTCACTAAAAATAAGTGCTGTGATGATTTCTCTTACAGTTTACTAAACCCAAAGGTTTGATCACATTTTGGCTTACAGTGTCTCCCAATATTTATAATGAGACTCGGTCAGGGGCCAGGAGACTAGAATCTCCTGTTTCAGCATCTGCTACATTGCCAATGTGAATAAATATAAACTAGGAAGGTGATAGCATAAGGAAATGAATTAGAAAACAAATAAATTATGTAAAAAGTAGAAAGAATGCCTCTGTATAGATGATGTAATTGTGAATCAGTTATATTTCTGTTTATACTAATAGCAATCTCATTTTCTTGGCCATGAGATGAAGAATGCCAAACATGGCCATTGTAAATGACACAGGGGTTCTTGAGAGAATATTTATGCGGAATTATACACTATCCTGGAATTACCATGCTTTTCTTAACACATTTATTATCCTGAAAAGACACTGGAACTAGGCTGAGCTTATAAATTACACTGGCATAAAGGGAAAATGGGCTCTGAGAAATAGTGTAGAGCTACTACAAGAATATCAGCCAGAAAACCTTAGAGGATAGAAATACAAGCAAACAGGAAATGAATGCTTTTCATTTTGATAGTCTGCTGAATCCTGATGAGTAAAAGGCATTGCTTCTGATGTCTCTGAACACCATCCAAGAAAACTAAAATAAGGACACCAAAAAGTTTATGATCAGAATGAGGTAAATGGTTCTGCCAAAATAATGGTGAAAAAAGAAGGTGGCCAATGCAGTAGGAAGGTGAAAGAGATGAACTTTCACTCTCAGTTCCTGCTCTGGATGGCCAGATGACTCTGCTGAAAGCCGGAGTCAAAAAGCTAAGCACAGATCACCACTTGGGCAGTAAACAAAGGAAGCAAGCCAGTTGGTACTGAATAGGAAAGATTGAATGTATTGTTCACAGACCTGAAACAAAATTGGTGGAGCTGAAAATGTAGGTGACATTTATATAGTTGCAAGGATATAGCTGTTTAGTAGTTTTATTCTCACTTCACTTAGTACGTGGGTCTTAGAATTGTTTCCTCTTTCAATAGAATATTTGGAAAGAAACTGGGTGATTCCTGCCAAGTTGAATAATAATAGATTCACTAATAATAATAAATAAATTCTGTCTTGTTGAATAACAGAAAGACCTCAGAAGGCCTGTGTGGGATCCCACATGTGCTTTTCACTTGCTGTGGAGACTGGAATAACTAATTGAATCTCTCTAAGGCTCAATTTCCCCAGTTAGAAAAGAGGGTAGTAGAAATACCTTATAATGTTTTGAGGATTATGTAAATAGGCTTATTGCCATTCCTGGCCTGTGTCTTAAATCTTTCCCTGTAGTTTATCTCAAGTATACGTTGCATGCGTAAATTCTCTGATGATAAGTGGCCATTTGAACATCCTATGACCTGCTTTCAAGACTTATACCTTATTAGTATTCATTTTCATGTTATTAATTTAATACTCTTTGCTTATTTCCCTATTCATCCCAATTCCAAAAAGAGATTCATTTGCCTACTTTTTAAATAGACATTTTTCTGCTTCATCAATTAGCTGCAATTCTCTACTGTGTTCAGAATTGAAAGATTATACTGCTTTTGATATTGGAGAGACTTTTAAAGATTTTTAAAATCTTTTAAAAATAAATACTTAAGAAAGTTAGAGTTGTTTGGAGTTGAAATCCCAAATCCTGACTCCTATTTAGATCCCCAAAGTGAGTTTTTTTTGTTTGTTTTCTTATCATTAGCTTTGGATGAAAACACTTATTTCAGGAAAATGAATTTTGGTCGAGATTCAAACTATTGTGATTTGTATACTTTGGTTTTAAGCCAATAAGTTGTGAAATATTAAGTTAATGAGCACAATTCACTGAAATAAACCTTGCAGTGAATTTGCTTTTCCTTTTTCACAAAACTGTGCTATTACTTCTTGGTATTTTATGTTTTTCTTAGTTATTGCAAACCTGTATGATGATGGTTTCATATTACTACTAAGTACTGGGGTTAATTGACCATTTTATAGTTAATGGATTCATCCTTGCTTTCTCCTATCCTGATGAACATCATTAACTTGTCATCTCCTTCTATTTATTCAGGTACAGCTTTAGTTCACCAAAAAAGAAAGTAAATTGCTCTTAAAGATGTTGTAATACACTTTTCCTCACAGAAGGGTATAAATAAAGAGGATGCCAGATCTTTTAGTTATGTTTGATATTTTTTCAGGCATGTAGATACAATTTAATATGCACATTTAATGTACTATTTAATTATAAAAGTATGTGCATTAGGGTAATCTCTTTGCTCTAATAGAAAATACAGTATTTTAAATGAATTCATTTAAAAGGTTTAAATAGCTTCAGTTAAAATTTTGGTATAAAATTTTACTGAAGTTTAATGCTCTTTTATTAGCAAAAAGAACAAACTATATTTTATACATTACTCAATTAAACTAGTGAAGTATTTCCATTGTTCATCTATTTAAATTGAAAAACTATCAAGTATGAATAATTATTCCATTTTTCTCCTCTATCAGCCTTTTAGGTATCATTTTTTATTATTCTTTTAATGGTTACCCTAGAGATTACAATATGCATCCTTGACTTATTACAGTCTACCTTAAATTAGTTCTTTACTTCCACAAAAGGCAAGTACCATAGAAGAACTTAAGTACATTTTACACTGTCCTATTTTACTTTGTATATATTATAAACTCCTGAAGACATTATTATTTTTGTTTTAAACATCAATATATATTTATTTGGGCTTCCCAGGTGGTGCTAATGATAAAGAATCTACCTGCCAATGAGGAAACGTAGAGACATGGGCTCAATCCCTGGGTAGGGAAGACCCTCTGGAATAGCAAATGGCATCCCACTCCAGTATTCTTGCCTGGAAAATTCCATGGGCAGAGAAGCCTAGAGAGCTACAGTCCATGGGGCTGCAAAGAGGCAGACATGACTGAGCATGTGTGCATGCGTGCTCAAACACACACACACACACATTTATTTTACCTGTATCATTACCTTTCTTTGTGTTCTTAATTCTTTTCAGTGATTCCTAGCTTCTGTTTAATAATTTTTTCAACTTGAAGAACTAGCTCTGACATTTATTGGATTCCAAGTTTGCTGGTAATAAATTTTGCTGATTGTGTGTTTCTGAAAATATCCTTATATTTCCTGAATTTTTGAAGGATGTTTGCAGGGTAGACTTTTAGATAAGAAGGACATTTTTATTTTTTCTTTAAAATATTGAAAAGATGTTGTTTCTTGTCTTACAGTTTCCATAGTTTTCACTGAACAGTCAAGGATCATTTTACTCCTGTTCCTTTGAAAATAATGTCTCTTTTGACAAATGGTCTGGCTTGTTTTCATTTCATTGTCTTATTTTTTTTCCAGAAGTTTAATATGAATTACAAGATATGGTTGTCTTTTTGTATTTTCTGCTTAGAGTCAGAGTTTCTTAAATCAGTGTGTTTAAATTTCCATATGCTGATGCATCTCATCAATGGAGGGAAATTTGTAGCTACTATCTCTTCAGATATTGCTTATTCCCATTCTTTCCTACTCTTATAATAATAAGGTATTATTATTTTAGGACTGTTAACTGGGTTCCATGTATTCTTTTTATTATTACCATTCTCTTTTCGCTCTATATTTTAGTTTTGGTATATTTTTAGAGTTTTCCTTTTCACTAATCCTCTCTTTAACTGTGTTCAGTTTTTTGTTAAGCCCATCTAACTGATCATTAACTTCAGATATTTCATGTTTCATTTCTAGAATGTCTATTTGATTCTTTTTTATAGAGTTAAATATACCGTTGAAATTTATTATCTTTTCATCAACATAATGTTTTCTATTTATTTTCTCAAACATATTAATCATGGTTAAAGTTTCTGTCAACTCAAGTATCTATTTCCAGTTTCTGTTTTATTTCATTTTAGTCATTCTACTTCATTTTATTTAATTTAGTTCATTTTATTTCATTTAAGTTATGTGTTTCTGATATTTAGCACATCTGTCAAATTTCTATTGTCTGCTGGACATCATGGATAAAATCTTAAGAGGTTCTTGATGATGGTTAATTTTTCTTTTGGCTGGCAGATATTATACTGGTAGTACAACTTGATTCTGTGAAGAGTTGGTTTTAGGCTTTGTTAGAACTGATCTATTTCAGTTTTGTCTGTACGCCTAAGGCATGATTTCCTTTACTCTGTATTCTTATTCTTCATCCTAGGGTGTAACCTTTATTCCTAACTCCAAGCCCTTTAAGATTTCAACTGAAATCCTCAGCTGTTTACCAAGGTCATTCCACCTTGTTGGAGTTCAAATTCCAGAATCTTTCCTCAACATGCACAGCTGCTGAAATCACTGCTCAGCTCACTGATATTACAAATGTTTTCTATTGGGTGCCATGAGTACAATTTAGACTCTCAGCAATGATTTTAGGGGTATCTGTGGGATTCTTTTCTACTGGTCTGTTTGTTGGGGGCATTTACCTATCAAGTCCCAGAACCTTTGCCAGACCTGAACACTATGCTCAGAGTGTTACTGAGACTGCTGCTTTTACTTGGGCTTTATTTTACTGATCTTATTTGGAAAATACCCTCAGATAAAAAGCTGTGATGAATGCAGAACTCAAAATATGAGCTTCTGTTCTCTAAAAAATGTGTAACTTCTCTCTCTCTTTTTTATTTTTTCTGAATAGCACTGCAGGAGAGTTAGTCTGATTCAAGCTACATTGTAATAGTAGATGGAACAAAAAGTTACTCATGTGGATAATTGATTCACTAATAAATATTTACTTTCATTACATTTTGTACAATTTCCCTCTGTACTTATTCTGATATTTTAATATTTTGTTTATAAATATTTTGCTCCTGTAGAGCTTAAATTAATTGTGATAGGAACTTTTGCTTTTTACTCACAAACTTTGGTGCACATAGAAATTTATGCTTAATTTCATTTTAAAGGCGGTATATTTTAAAATTTGTATCCTTAGACTTAAATATTGATATAAAGTTGATGAAATCATGGACAAAATGATACTTCCAAAGGCACATAATTGGTAATCCTCTTGAACTAGAACAAAAATGAAGTACAATTCTGCTTCAGAATTCTTAACAGCAAAAAGAACCAGTAATGCCTGTCATAGTAAGACTCTACCTAAGCCATGAAACACACCTACTGACAAATAAATTCACCTTTGAGACGGGTTGTTGTGCCCTCATTATTTGTAAATTAGGTTGTACATGGCATATCACTTACAAAATTACCTGTATAATTTTTTTTATTGAAGTGATTTAAACTACACAGAGAATACCGACACTCAGGATTGTAGGTGGTGTACGTTTTTTATCCCACATTAGATTTTATGAATTATTGGAATTGATTAGCATAGTGAGCATTGTTTGTCATTGAAATGCTGTTTTTTAATAAAAAGACATTTTGGCTCATAATCCAAAAAGTCTTTGTACAGATATTTGTTTTTGAAGTTTCTCTCTTTACATACTCCTATGTCATACTTTCATCCAAATAATAAGCAATATAGTGAAATGGAGAAGATGATTATATTATAATCAAAATATTTGTCTAATATTGCGCTTGTGGTAAAGAACCCACTCACCAATGCAGGGAACATGAGAAGTGGGTCAGTCCCTGAGTTGGGAAAATACCTTGGAAAGGAAATGGCAACCCACTCCAGTATTCTTGCCTGTTCAGTTCAGTCGCTCAGTCGTGTCCGACTCTCCGCAACCCCATGAATCACAGCACGCCAGGCCTCCCTGTCCATCACCAACTCCCAGAGTACACTCAAACTCATGTCCACAGAGTCGGTGATGCCATCCAGCCATCTCATTCTCTGTCGTCCCCTTCTCCTCCCGCCTCCAACCTTTCCCAGCATCAGAGTCTTTTCCAGTGAGTCAACTCTTCCCATGAGGTGGCCAAAGTATTGCAGTTTCAGCTTTAGCATCAGTCCATCCAAAGAACACCCAGGATTGATCTCCTTTAGAATGGACTGGTTGGATCTCCTTGCAGTATAAGGGACTCTCAAGAGTCTTCTTGCCTGTAGAGTCCCATAAAAAAAGGGGCTTTGCAGGCTACAGTCCATGGGGTCTAAAAGAGTCGGACACAACTGAAGCAACTTCGGATTTACGTGCTGTGCTTACTTGCTCAGTCATGTTCGGATTCTTTGCAACCCCACGTATTATACCCTGCCAAGCTCCTCTGTCCATGGGGATTCTCCAGGCAAGAATACTGGAGTGGATTGCCATGCCCTCCTCCAGGGGATCTTCCCAACCCAGTGATCTAACACAGGTCTCCCAAGTTGAAGGCAGATTCTTAACCTTGTGTGCCACCAGGGAAGCCCAAGAATACTTGAGTGGGTACCCTCTGCCTTCTCCAGGAGAACTTCACAACCCAGGAACTGAACTGGGGTCTCTTGCATTGTAGGTGAATTCTTTACCAGCTGAGCCACCCAGGAAGCCTGAGTGTATATAATTACATATAAAATGTGTCTATGTATTCATCTATCTATATAGGTATATGGAAGTATACATGTAGATTCACACATACACATGTAGATACTCAGGTGCATGTAGATACAAACACAAATATTTATACATCTGCCAATATAGAACTTCAATATGACCTTGTTTATTTGTTTGGAAGTTCAAAATATACTTCTGCTTTCTGATTTTTTCTTTGCCTATATCAGTTTCCTTCTCTCTAAAGATCTTTAGGAGAAGGCAATGGCAAGCCACTCCAGTACTCTTGCCTAGAAAATTCCATGGATGGAGGAGCCTGGTAGGCTACAGTCCATGGGGTCGCTAAGGGTCGGACACGACTGAGCAACTTCACTTTCACTTTTCACTTTCACACATTGGAGAAGGAAATGGCAGCCTGCTCCGGTGTTCTTGCCTGGAGAATCCCAGGGACGGGGGAGCCTGGTGGGCTTCCGTCTATGGGGCCACACAGAGTCAGGAATAACTAAAGTTACTTAGCAGCAGCAGCAGCAAAGATCTTTTACATTTCTTGAGGGTCAGGTCTAATAAGAAATAATCTTAAAGTTTATCTCCCTAACTTTACTTCTGTTTTGAAGACTAATTTCATAGGGTACACAATTCTAGGTTAATAGTTTTTTTTTTTTCTCTCACATTTTATATATTTCAGTTTGTTCTCTTCTTGCTTACATGTTCTCTGACCTTCTTGAGCCTGTAGTTTGGTGTCATTAACTTGGGAAGATTTTTCAGTCATTATTGCTTCACATATTGCTCCCATTCTTTTCTCTTTCTCTCCTGGTATTCTCCTTATATGTATGTTACAAATTTTGTATTTATCCTGCAGTTCTTGGATATTCTGGGGGTTTTGGTGGTGATGGGGGGCATTCAATCTTCCTTTTCTTTGTTTTTCCATTTTGGAATTTTCTATTGAGATATTCTCAAGGTAGACATTCTTTTGCAGCCACATCTCCTCTAGTAAGGAGCCCATCAAAAGTATTCTTTGTTTCTACTACAGTGTTTTTTATCTTTAGCATTTCTTCTCATCCTGTCTTAGAATTTTGATCTCTACGCTTCCATTGTCAATGTGTTCTTTGTGCTGTGTATCTTATCCATATTACACATAGTTTTCTTAAATTCATAGTCTGATAATTCCAACATCTCTACTATATCAGAGTCTGATATATAAAAACCTGCACACAGATGTTTACAGCAGTGTTATTCATCATTACGAATATCAGGAGGCATCCAAGATGTCCTCAAGAAGGTGAATAAAAAACTATGGTACACTCAGATAATGTAATATCATTCAGTGCTAAAATGAAATGAGCTATGAATCCATGAAAAGACTTGGAAGAAACTTAAATGTACATTAAACATGAAAGAAGCCAGTCTAAAATGACTACATGTTGTATGATTCCAACAAAATGACATTTTGGAAAAGAAAAAACTAGAAGTAGTGAGAATACACAGAAGAACTATACAAAAAAAGATCTCAATGACCCAGATAACCATGATGGTGTGATCATTCACCTAGAGCCAGACATCCTGGAATGAGAAATCAAGTGGGCATCAGGAAGCATCACTATGAACAAAGCTAGTGGAGGAGATGGAATTCCAGCTGAGCTGTTTCAAATCCTGAAAGATGATGCTATGAAAGTGCTGCACTCAGTATACCAGCAAATTTGGAAAACTTGGTAGTGACCAAAGGACTGGAAAAGATCAGTTTTCATTCCAATCCCAAATAAAGGTAGTGCCAAAGAATGTTCAAACTACTGCACCGTTGCACTTATCTCACACACTAGCAAAGTAATGCTCAAAATTCTCCAAGCCAGGGTTCAATAGTACATGAACCGTGAACTTCCCAATGTTCAAGCTGGATTTAGAAAAGGCAGAGGAACCAGAGATCAAATTGCCAGCATCTTTGGATCATCAAAAAAGCAAGAGAGTTCCAGAAAGACATCTATTTCTGCTTTGCTGACTACGTTAAAGTCTTTGACTGTTTCAATCACAAAAAAACTGTGGAAAATTCTTAAAGAGATGACAATTCCAGACCACCTACCTGCCTCCTGAGAAATCTGTATGCAGGTCAAGAAGCAGCAATTAGAAATGGACATAGAACAACAGACTGGTTCCAAATTGGGAAAGGAATCTGTCAAGGCTGTATATTGTCACCTTGCCTATTTAACTTACACGCGGAGTATCTCATGTGAAATGCTGGGCTGGATGAAGCTCAAGCTGGAATCAAGATTGCTGGGAGAAATATCAATAACCTCAGATATACAGAGAATACCACCCTTACGGCACAAAGTAAAGGGGAACCAAAGAGCCTCTTGATTAAACTGAAAGAGGAGAGTGAAAAAGTTGGCTTAAAACTCAACATTCAGAAAACTAACATCATGGCATCCCGTCCCATCACTTCATGGCAAATAAACGGGAAACAATGGAAACTTTATTTTCTTGGGCTCCAAAATCAGTGCAGATGGTGACTGCAGACATGAAATTGAAAGATGCTTGCCTCTTGTAAGAAAAGCTATTATTAATGTAGACAAGATATTAAAAAGCGGAGACATTACTTTGCTAACAAAGGTCCATATAGTCAAAACTATGGTTTTTCCAGTAGTCATGTATGGATGTGAGTTGTTCCATAAAGGAAAATGATCCTGAAAAATTGATGCTTTAAACTGTACTGTTGGAGAAGACTCTTGAGAGTCCCTTGGACTGCAAGGAGATCCAACCAGTCAATCTTAAAGGAAATCAGTCCTGAATATTCATTGGAAGGACTGATACTGAAGCTGAAGCTCCATACTTTTGCTAACTGATGCAAAGAACTAACTCATTGTAAATACCCTGATGCTGGGAAAGAATGAAGGCAGGAGGAGAAGGAGACAACTGAGGGTGAGATGGTTGGATGGCAACGCTGACTTGATAGAAATGAATTTGAGCAAGCTGTGGGAATTGGTGATGGACAGGGAAGCCTGGAATGCTGCAGTCCATGGGGTCTCAAAGAGTCAGACATGACTGAGTGAACTGAATTGATGTAGACCAAAAAATGACTAGTGGTTATCAAGGATTAGTGAGAAGGGAGCCATAAATAGTCAGAACACAGACTATTTAGGGCAATATAGTATTTTTTATGATACTACAATATTTGATACATGTCATTACACATTTGTTAAAACATAGAATATACAACACCAAAAGTTAATTCTAATATCAATTATGAACTTTGGGCAATAATGATGCTTCACTGTAGATTTACTGTAACAAATGTACTTCTGTAGTATTAGATGGTAATAGTTGGGGAGATTATTTATGAGGGTTGAAGTTATATGAGAGCTCTGTAGTTTCTTCTCAATGGCTCTGAAAAACCTAATTAATTTTTTTAAAGAATATTTATATTTAAGATATTATGTAGTTTATTTTAGCAGCCAAGATTACTCTTCATAATCAGATTCTAGAGCATATCACGTAAAAATAATGACAAAATCTTACAAAAACAATATCAGCCAATCAAATCAGTAAAATGAACCCCTTTAAATAAAGGAAGGTGCTACCGTTTTACTGTTCGATCTCTTAAGAAAACTGAGATATACTAAATAATTTATGTGAAGAAGTTTCATAATGGATACCTGATGTATCCATTATGAAATTACGTTTTCTTTTGCTGCTGCTGCTGCTAAGTCGCTTCAGTCGTGTCCGACTTTGTGCGACCCCATAGATGGCAGCCCACCAGGGAATCCCTGTCCCTGGGATTCTCCAGGCAGGAGCACTGCAGTGCGTTGCCATTTCCTTCTATAGTGCATGAAAATGAAAAGTGAAAGTGAAGTTGCTCAGTCGTGTCCAACTCTTTGCGACCCCATGAACTGCAGCCCACCAGGCTCCTCTGCCCATAGGATTTTCCAGGCAAGAGTATTGGAGTGGGGTGCCATTGCCTTCTCCGACATTTTCTTTTAAACGCTGGTAATTTCATTGTAAATAAAACTGAGGCTTTATAAGTCAAACACAGTTAGCCCCTGCATCCATGCGTTCAAACAACTAAGGGTCAAAAGCATTCAAAAAGAAATTTCAGAAATCTCCAAAGAATAAAACTTGAATTTGCTGCTGCTGCTGCTGCTAAGTCGCTTCAGTCGTGTCCTACTCTGTGCGACCCCATAGACGGCAGCCGACCAGGTTCCGCCGTCCCTGGGATTCTCCAGGCAAGAACACTGGAGTGGGTTGCCATTTCCTTCTCCAATGTGTGAAAGTGAAAAGTGAAACCGAAGTCTCTCAGTAGAGACCCCATGGACTGCAGCCCACCAGGCTCCTCTGTCCATGCGATTTTCTAGGCAAGAGTACTGGAGTGGCTTGCCATTGCCTTCTCCATGAATTTGCTACATGGCAGCAAATATTTACATTGTATTTACAGCATAATATTTACATTGTAACGAGTTGACTCACTGGAAAAGAGTCTGATGCTAGGAGGGATATTGGAGAAGGAAATGGCAACCCACTCCAGTGTTCTTGCCTGGAGAATCCCAGGGAAGGCGGAGCCTGGTGGGCTGCCCTCTATGGGGTCACACAGAGTCGGACACGACTGAAGTGACTTAGCAGCAGCAGCAGCAGCTAGGAGGGATTGGGGGCAGGAGGAGACGGGGACGACAGAGAATGAGATGGCTGGATGGACATGAGTTTGAGTGAACTCCGGGAGTTGGTGATGGACAGGGAGGCCTGGCCTGCTGTGATTCATGGGGTCGCAAGGAGGCAGACACGACTGAGCGACTGAACTGAACTGAACTGAACGTATTATAAATAATCTAGAGAATTTAATTTATATAGGAGAACATGCACGGGTTACAGGCAAATGCTATGTCATTTATATGAGGACCTTGAGTATTCATAGCTTTAGGTATCTGCTGGGAGTGGGGGCCTGGAACCAGTTCCCCATGGATACCATAATGAAAAATTAGTCTCATGTTGTTTGTTAGCTTGGTAAAAGTTTAAGGAAAAGATTATGATTGACCTAATCCTCAACTTTTAGATTTGAATTTGTACTTGTTTCTCAAAATGAAATTTAGCAACTTTTAATCTGTTTGTTTTAAAGTGACAATGGAAAAATCACTGGAAATTGATCAACAAAATATGAATATTAAAAGCTTGTCATCCTGTATCACATATTTTGGACATGAGGCATGCCTGAGAAACACTTGAATTTTTCAGGGTTCATAAGACACTTATACATGGCATCTATCATTTGGAAAATATTAAGCTTCAGTTTGATGCTAAAGTTTGGTGGCAAATAATTAATTTTGCTACTTTTAATGTATTCAATTAAAATTTGCTCAATATTCATTAAAGGTTTGCTCATTTAAAATTTACCTAAAAATCAATATTATTAACTATTTAATAATTTGTTTTTGAGGCATTTGTATAGACATTTTTAGTATAAGAGTTACTAGTTTTCAGCATAAATAAAAAACTTGGATGTGCTATACTGAATTTTTAAAAATTAATGTTGCTTTTCTCATGAAAATAATTAAAACCAGACATATTTGGTGATATAACTGGTAGTTAAATGTAAAATACACTACCAGAAAACAAAAGAAAAATTCTGATGCTTATTTGTTGTAAGCATAATTACTTTTGTTCAGACAAATGATGAACAAAAGCAGTGGAATTGACAATTGCCAAATACTGCTTTTTCCCAGGATGAAAATATTTTTTACAAAAAGAAATTGCATATTCTAGACTGCTCAGCTCTAGCTGTGATAATATCAGTTGCCCATATGGAGTAGACTGAAAGAAGTGTTTTCTTTTTGTTATTGTTGTTTCTAATTTGAAAGATAAAAGTTCACTCATAACACAGGAAGACATATGTTGCTTTTGAAATGCCTAGGCTATGACTTTTCAATGCCAAAACAATTGGATGAAAATGAATGAGATAGTCAATCAACTAGTTGATTCATCTGTATGAACGCAGAACTACCTGTCGAATTGGTTGATTCAACTCATTGGTTTTATTTCCACTACGTAAGTAAAGCTTTTGAAAAAAAAAAAATCACTGGATACCATAATGAAGATATTTCAACCACCTCTGGCATAACTAAATTAAAAAAAGAAGGCTCAGTGGGTTTTTTCATATAGTCAGCCAAGTTCCCCAGAAGTAACAATTTTGTGAAATTTGCTCAATATTTCCTAAGTTTCCATAAGATGGAGATCTTAGTGAGTTCATTCCCAATTCTTTCATGTTGTATTAATCATCAGAAACTTAGGCACTAAAACTAAGAAGAAAAAACAGAAACAGAAATCTTGAGGTAAAATACAAAGCTGTTAGTTTATTCTCTCTAGTCTTTTCTCTAATACTTTGATTTCTAAGTACGGTTGAAGAATATCTTTAAATTAAAATAAAACAGTAATCAAAAGTAGGGTATGAGAGGTGGGAACTGATGAAATAGTATGTGGAACACATACATATGTCTGAGAGAAAGGCCTTCTTAAATTTAAAATTTTAAAGTATCTATAAAGTATAAAATTAGAAAAAATATACTTCATTGAGATTACTTACTCGTAAGAAGCTACCACAGAAACTGTACCTGTAGAGTTTAAAAAAAAATACAATGATTCAGTGAATTGGGAGTCGTTCCTTAAAAGAATATGGGTAAATTCTAAGGTAGTATTAACAGTGATTCTTTGGCATCATACTGCCTGGGTTTCAAACTTTACTTTGTCACTAAATGTGAAACTTTGGGAGACTGTTTGAGCTTCCTCAGTTTGACTATTAAGAGAGTTATGGTAGAAATACCTAACACATAGGATTGGTAAGAAGCTTAAATGAGATATTATCTATGAAGATACTAATGCAATGCCAGCAAATGGAAAGCATAAAGATCAGTAATTGTTGTTATATTACATGGTCTGAAACTATAGTCTAGTATAGTCTTGTATATTCCAGTGTAGCCCTTTAACCATTGATATCTGAATCTCATTCTGTTTCATGATGGTTTGTGGTGAGCAGATGTCTTTTTGGATTTTAAGCATGAGCTTAGATGATTCTTAAATACAATACAGTGACATTACATTCTCATTTATTCATTCCTTAATTTATTCAAGTGTTTATTGAATGACTACTATGAGACTTTTATTTGCTAACTCTAAAATTGCAAAGCAAAAAATAGTCCACTAAGATCACTCATGAGAAAACAAGAATCACCCAGAATTCAGCTGTACATTGAAAAACCCTGCTATCATGGTGATACACATACACACAAGCTTTAATCATGGAAATAATGGCACATTATAGGTTTTTATCACATATATTTATATAAGAATTTTACATGATTTTAAATAAATTAAAGACCATATAGGCCTATAAAGCAGAGAAGGCAATGGCAGCCCACTCCAGTACTCTTGCCTGGAAAATCCCATGGACAGAGGAGCCTGGTAGGCTGCAATCCATGGAGGTGCTAAGGGTTGGACATGACTGAGTGACTTCACTTTCCCTTTTCACTTTTATTCATTGGAGAAGGAAATGGCAACCTACTCCAGTGTTCTTGCCTGGAGAATATCAGGGACAGCGGAGCCTGGTGGGCAGCCGGCTATGGGGTTGTACAGAGTCGGACACGACTGAAGAGATGCAGCAGCAGCAACACCAGGCCTATAAAGATGTAATTTACTAAAGGATCTGTTACTATCGATATTATTTAGTATATCCATAAGTGAAAGTGTTAGTCTCTTAGTGGTGTCCAGCTCTTTTGCAACCCTATGGAATACAGCCCGCCAGGCTCCTCTGTCTATGAAGTTCTCCAGGCAAGAATACTGGAATGGGTCACCATTTCCTTTTCCAGGGCATCTTCCTGACCCAGGGATCAAACCTAGGTTTTCTTCATTGTAGACAAATTCTTTACTGTCTGAACCACCAGGGAAGACCCTATATACCCATAAATTATGATGAATTAATTTTTTTAGCTGAACTGTCTGTGCAATAGTTTTAGAATAAAGTTCTAAGAAAATAACTATGTAAAGTTGGAGAAGACTCTTGAGAGTCCCTTATACTGCAAGGAGATCCAACCAGTCCATTCTAAAGGAGATCAATCCTGGGTGTTCATTGGAAAGACTGATCCTAAAGCTGAAACTGTAATACTTTGGCCACCTCATGCGAAGAGTTGACTCACTGGAAAAGACTCTGATGCTGGGAAAGGCTGGGGGCGGGAGGAGAAGGGGACGACAGAGAATGAGATGGCTGGATGGCATCACCGACTCTGTGGACATGAGTTTGAGTGTACTCCGGGAGTTGGTGATGGACAGGGAGTCCTGGCGTGCTGTGATTCATGGGGTCGCAGAGAGTCGGACACGACTGAGCGACTGAACTGAACTGAACTAGGGGAAGAGACAAAGTCACTGGAAGGACTTTAATCTGTATTGATAACTAAACTTCTATAAAGTCTGCCTATATTTACATTCTTACTAGTGTGGGAGATTTCATGACTACCCCAAATTATTTGGTCTCTTAGGTAAGAGGATTCTATACACTTTGACATTGCCATGCAGTGAGGTGTTCCATGATCTCCATTATTAAAAGTGTGTGTATGTGTGTTTCTGTTTTGAATATTACCATGATTTTTGTACTTAACAATTGATATTTATATTTTGGTTAATTTTTCTTTTTTTATGTGCAGCATCCCCTCCAGTGGGAAGTATGTAATTTCCAACCCATTGACCTCAGACTTAGATGTATAACTTGCTTTGGTCAGTGAAATGTGAACGTTAAGTGCTGAGCAAAAGCTTTATGAGTTATTACCTTGGTTTTTTGTCACCTGTTCCTTCTAGCACATGAACAAGTACCCGACATTGTCTTCTACTTCATCCTGTATTTCAGAATGAAGAAGTTAAGTAGAGAAGAGAACCCTAGTTCACAAATAATATGAATTTTGTAATCTGTTGACATTTTGATGTTGCCAAAACATAGACAAGAAAAACATAATCATACACAAAGATTACATGACAGTGTTCCCTTTTGAGCACTTTTGCCAATATTGGACATGACCATTTTAAAACAAAATATTTACTTGTCTTGTTATTAGCCATCTTTCTGCTGTTAAACCTCTTTAGTTTATTTTTCTTTTCAATTTACTTTTGTACCCAAATCTGAGACTGTGTTTCTTTAAACTTGAATATAATTTATGAAATTTCATTTTCATTTATATATTTTTATTTTTATGACTCATTATGGTTTTTTTAATCATTATTATTACAAGGCATTAGTTCTCAACTTCCTTTCCTTTTTAAAAATTTTTTTTCTAGTGATTTGAGAAGGTATACGTGCTTCAGTTCAGTTCAGTTCAGTTGCTCAGTTGTGTCCGATTCTTTGCGACCCCGTGAATCACAGCACGCCAGGCCTCCCTGTCCATCACCAACTCCCGGAGTTCACTCAAACTCATGTCCATCAAGTCGGTGATGCCATCCAGCCACCTCATTCTCATTCCCTTCTCCTCCTGCCCCCAATCCCTCCCAGCATCAGACTCTTTTCCAGTGAGTCAACTCGTCGCATGAGGTGGCCAAAGTATTGGAGTTTAAGCTTTAGCATCAGTCCTTCCAATGAACACCCAGGATTGATCTCCTTTAGAATGGACTGGTTGGATCTCCTTGCAGTCCAAGGCCTATTTAATTCAATTATTGTCTTCCTTAATAGAGGTCTAAAACACATACTTACATCTATATTTTAAAAAAATATCCATTTCAAAGCATAAGTAATATCAACTTATTTTCTGCTAGCAAATCTGAGAATGTAGTTGTCCTTTGGATACAACAGATTTTCTGGATTTCAGATGTTTTAGCCCAAATCTGGAAATGTATAATCTAATTCTAATTATATTCATTTATTTATTCAATAAATATACTTTTGACAAATGACATCCTAATTTCATCTCTTTTTTTTAATAAACTACCTTCAATTTTACTTTAAATTATTTCGGTCCTCACTATTGATCCTATGTGCAGTGACTCACCTGCTCCTAATGCCTTTATTTTAGTTCTGACTAAAAAACTCTCCTTTCTGGAATTTCTGTGGTTAAAGGTAACTTTTTTCATCTCTTACCCATCTACTGTTATCTTTCTTTTCTTTCCTATGTGAATGACAATCAGTGTTCATTATATAACTCTTTGTTATACACCTCAAAAGTTTTTCATTTTTAAATGAAAGTCTAATTTTTGTACATTTCTGAATGACTTGATTGAAATATTTCATTCTGGGATGTCTAAATTCCTATCTCATTTAATTTCATTTGATGGTATATAGCGAAGAATGTCTATCTGATCACTTACTTTTCTTTCATTTCAGGAGAGAACCCTCCTATAATGTTCTTGATTATCATTTCTGTTCTGTTTGCTCTTGTCAAGTGTAGAAATTATACCAGTGTTGATTAATCTGTGTACTTTCTTTTCTTCATCTTTGATTTTTCCAAACTTTTCCCCGTCTTCCACATCCTAGAATATCCTCCCAGCTCTGTTCAGCATGTATTTAAGTTTATGCATGCCAGTTCTGATTTAGTAATCCCTAAGGACAATGCTGTGAAAGTGCTGCACTCAATATGCCAGCAAAGTTGGAAAACTCAGCAGTGGCCACAGGACTGGAAAAGGTCAGTCTTCATTCCAAAGAAAGGGAATGCCAAAGAATGCTCAAACTACCGCACAATTGCACTCATCTCACATGCTAGTAAAGTCATGCTCAAAATTCTCCAAGCCAGGCTTCAGCAATATGTGAACCGTGAACTCCCAGATGTTCAAGCATGTTTTAGAAAAGGCAGAGGCACCAGAGATCAAATTGCCAACATCCGCTGGATCATGGAGAAAGCAAGAGAGTTCCAGAAAAACATCTATTTCTGCTTCATTGACTATGCCAAAGCTTTTGACTGTGTGGATCACAAGAGACTGTGGAACATTCTGAAAGAGATGGGAATACCAGACCACCTGACCTGCCTCTTGACAAACCTCTATGCAGGTCAGGAAGCAACAGTTAGAACTGGTCATGGAACAACAGACTGGTTCCAAATAGGAAAAGGAGTATGTCAAGGTTGTATATTGTCACCCTGCTTATTTAACTTATATGCAGAGTACATCATGAGGAACGCTGGGCTGGAAGAAGCAGAAGCTGGAATCAAGATTGCTGGGAGAAATATCAATAACCTCAGATATGCAGATGACACCACCCTTATGGCAGAAAGTGAAGAGGAACTCAAAAGCCTCTTGATGAAAGTGAAAGAAGAGAGTGGAAAGTTTGGCGTGAAGCTCAACATTCAGAAGACAAAGATCATGGCATCTGGTCCCATCACTTCATGGGAAATAGATGGGGAAACAGTGGAAACAGTGTCAGATTTTATTTTTTGTGCTCTAAAATCACTGCCGATGCTGATTGCAGCCATGAAATTAAAAGACGCTTACTCCTTGGAAGGAAAGTTATGACCAACATAGATAGTATATTAAAAAACAGAGACATTACTTTGCCAACCAAGGTCCATCTAGTCAAGGCTATAGTTTTTCCCGTGGTCATGTATGGATGTGAGAGTTGGACTGTGAAGAAAGCTGATCGCCAAAGAATTGATGCTTTTGAACTGTGGTGCTGGAGAAGACTCTTGAGAGTCCCTTGGACTGCAAGGAGATCCAACCAGTCCATTCTAAAGGAGATCAACCCTGGGTGTTCATTGGAAGGACTGATGCTAAAGCTGAAGCTCCAATACTTTGGCCACCTCATGCGAAGGGTTGACTCACTGGAAAAGACTCTGATGCTGGGAGGAATTGGGGGCAGGAGGAGAAGGGGATGACGGAGAATGAGGTGGCTGGATGGCATCACCGACTCGATGGATATGAGTTTGAGTGAACTCCAGGAGTTGGTGATAGACAGGGAGGCCTGGTGTGCTGTGATTCATGGGGTCGCAAAGAGTCAGACACAACTGAGCGACTGAACGGAACTGAACTGAATGTAGTCAACAAATCAGTAATTGAGCTTTTTTAAAAATTTTTGTGTCCTGTACTTATATATTCTCTTCATTT
Source organism: Moschus berezovskii (assembly GCF_049115385.1). NCBI lineage: Eukaryota > Metazoa > Chordata > Mammalia > Artiodactyla > Moschidae > Moschus > Moschus berezovskii. The sequence goes on from NC_142469.1 coordinate 63,871,090, forward strand.
TACTTTCCTGCCTCTCTTTCAGCTACCATTTTCTCTGTTTGTTTGGTTTGTTTCCATAGCTTGGCTATTGTGAGTAGTGCTGCAATGAACATGGGAGTACAGATATCTCTCCAAGATCCTAATTTCAGTTATTTTGGATATGCCTAGAAATGGAATAGCTAGATCATATGGTAGTTCTGCATTTAATTGTTGGGAGAAATTTCATGCTGTTTTCCAAAGTATCTATACCAATTTGCATTGCTGCTAATGGTGTACAAAGGGCTTTTTTTCTCCACATCCTCTGCAAAACTTGCTATCTTTTGACTTTTTGATGATAATTGTTCTAGCCAGTGTGAGGTGGTAGCTCATTGTGGTTTTGATTTGTAGTGACTGAACTGAACTGAATCATTAATAATGTTGAACCTATTTTCATATAGTATGTTTTTGCTATTTGATGTCTCCTTTGGAGAAACATGTAAGTCTTTTACCCATTTTTTAGACTGGGTTGTTTATTTTGCTGTTGGATTGAAGGAATTCCTTATACATTTTGGAAATTAACCTAAATTCAGATATATGATTTGCAAATATCCTCCTATTCTGTAGGTTGCCTTTTCATTATGTTATTTTGCTTTGCTTTGCAGAAGCTTTTTTGTTTGATATAGTCCCTCTTTTCTATTTTGGATTTTGTTGCTTATGTTTTTGGTATCATATCCATGAAATCATTACCAAGACCAATGTCAGACATTTTCCCTTATGTTTTCTTCTAGGAGGTACACAGTTTAAGGGTTTATCCAGTTTGAGTTGATTTTCGGTATAGTCCAAGTTAATAGTTCAAATTTACTGTTTTGCAGGTGGTTTTCCAGGTTTCCCAGCACCATAATGCCGGTGGTTAACAATAAGATGTTGTGTACTTCCGAGTTTGTTAAGAGGATAAATCATGTTAAGGGTGCTTACCACACACACACGATAAGAGACACAGGAAACTTTAGGAGATGTTGGATATGTCTTTTTCCTTGATAATGGTGATGATATCACAAGTGTTTTCATATGTCCAGACTCATCCAGCTGTAGGCAAGAAAATAGTGTAGTTCTCTGAATTGAATTGTATAAATTATTAATATATGTCCGTGAAGTTATTTAATAAGAAGGTTGACTTCCAAAGTCAGACTGTTTATTTTCAAATCTTGGCTTTAACACTTACTAATTATGTAACACTGAACTTTTCACTTATTTATTTATATATAAAATACTAAATAATTGCTTTAGGTGTCATACATCAAAGTGTTGGAGCCAAACCAGGCAGATGTAGGCACTCCATAATGTTTATTCATGTGATATTGATGGTAACACCAATGATGAGGGTGCTTTTCTGCACCCTCCTCTGTGCTTTGTTTGTATTCCTGTGTCCCAGTGTCTCTCAGTAACCGTAATGCTCCTGGGTTTTTTCTTGTTGACTTTTTTTTTTCTGTTTACTCATTCTTAAACATTGAAAAATCTAGCTCCCCAAACTTCCAACACCACTTCCTGAGAAAAACAATGATGGCATAATGGAAAATAAATAGAACAGAACTTGAACCTGCTAAACTGATTGAAAAATCCATAAGAAGTGAGGGCCAGAAGGAGATAAATGGGTAGTATTCAACTTGCAGCAATGTAGCTACTGCAGATTGAAAAAAACAATGGAAAAATATTGGATTGGGAATTCAAATGTCAGCATTACTATCCCAAATATTAATAAATTAATGACAAGTATAGCTATTGATAGCAATATGGACCTGGAAGATTCCATTAAGCTCCTATAGTTAGATTGATGGCTCTCAGAGTAGGTGAAACACATAAACATTTATCATATTTAATTAGTGCATTCCCTGCATATGAGATAAAATCTTCTATAAAATGTTCTTTGCCTTCAGCCTAAGGTTTCAGCTTTGAATCTATTTTCTATTTCCCAAACTATTTTCATCTATATTGTCTAATTGCTTATTATAGTCCCCTTTGCTTTGAGACTGAATTTTGAAAGCTGCCTGATCCCAAGGTCTTGAAAATATTAGACTCCTTATATTTTTTAGGGACTGCTTTAATCAGAACCCAAACGTCATCTAGATTTCATTATATGATCCCTTTTTTTTTTTTTTGATGACTACAGCCAAAGGGCAAGGAGATCAAAGCAGAGGCCAGTATGTATTTCATTCTCCTAGATGGGAAATGTAAACACTTTTAGACAAGTTTATTTTTGCCCAGATTGATATAGATCCGTATTGTCTTCAAATGTCTGAAGGGTTATTATATAAAATAATCATCAAAGAGAATAAGAATTAGATAATGGGAAATGTTATTTAGAGGTTTAATATAGGGGATACTATTATTTCATGATGACTGATACATTTCCAGAAAATGTATCCTGTCCCTGGAAGTATTACAGAAGTGACTCTATGATTATCTAGCAAAAAATGTTTTAGAAAGTCTCGAGTCAATTGGGCAAATTACTCAAATCAGTGGTCTTCAAACTGTGGTTTGAGGGACCTCAGAGCTCTGCTTCAGGGGATGAGGCCAAGAATACCTCTCTTAAACCAGAGCTGCTACACTTTGTATCTGTTTCAAATTTTGGGGTTCCATATACAATGCTATTTGCCAAAAAAGAGTTCTCTTGGTAAAATAAAGTTATAACTCACTGGACTAGATGACTTTTAAATGTACTTTCATCCCAATAATTCTGTAATATGATTTTGAATGTTTGTGTGTGTGTGTACTCAATTGTGTCTGACTCTTTGCCAATTCCATGGACTGTAGCCTGCCCAGCTCACTGTCCATGAAATTTTCCAAGCAAGAATACTGCAGTAGGTTTCTATTTCCTATTCTGTTGAGTTTTTATGATTCAATGTGTAATGAAAAATATAAAGTTACAAAACAACTACAAAGATAAGCTTTATATTCTTTATTGTTTATTAATTCCTCACTTCAGTAGTATAAATAGTTAATACAGTTTTGAGACAGTGTGGCAAATGTGCTATCCAGGATAAAGGGATATTCTAAGTTTGCTTACATGTCAAGAGATAAATTAAGAATATTAGATATGAAATCCACAGAGTACAAAAATTATTCTCTGAATATGTATTTATATGCAATATATCCTCTAGGCACTCAGTATATTACTTCAGATATTCTTTATAAATATTCATATCCATCATGATTCAACTTTAAAATAATGTACTTCTTTTCAAAGGAACCATCATCATATTTGTGGTAAATAAATTTTCCTTATAATCTGATAAATGCTCATAAACTAAGTACTGTACATTATGTAATAGCAAGATTTGGTCTTCCATTACAAAGCTTGAAGTAGTAAAAGCAAGATTTTTATCCTGGTGAACTTGAGGAATACACAGTTCCATATGAAAATCCATTATTGTGAATTTCAGTATGAGTAAAATCCCCAGTTCCATAAGATGGAAACATCCAATTACTTAAGTATATTTGTCATAAGGAAAAAATAAAATAAGAATTTGTGTCAGGATTATTGAGTACAGATGATGTAGAGGAAGTATGGATGCTGGTTTCCATTTTCCTATTTTCTGTTGGTAACATGAAACATTCTCAGCATTTCAGCTTCTGTGTGTTACAGAATTGATACAACTCTGTGACTTCAGATAACTATCAGAATTATAGTTCTTGTATTCTTGCATCATATACTTTCATTAACATTATCTCATTATGGTCTGGTATTTTCTTTGAATACTTGGTAAAAATGGAGAATGGATTAAAGAGGTAGCCCCGTGTGTGTGTGTGTGTGTGTGTGTGTGTGTGTGCTCATGTGTGTTCAGTCATGCTTGACTCTTGCGGCCCCATGGACTGTAGCCCACCAGACTCATCTGTCCATGGGATTTCCCATACAAGCATACTGGAGTTGGTTGCCATTTACCCACAGAAATAAAATTATATTCTGTGACTATATATGATTAAACTATTGTTGTAGCAATGAGAGACTATGTCCAAAGAAGGAATTTCAGTATCTCATTTCAATGTAATTGGTGAAGACTTGAGTTATTTCCAAAGTTTTATGTAAGCTTAAAGTGGATTTTCCTCGATTCATAACTCTCAATAAGTATGGTTGTGTACGAGTATTAATTTTAAAAATTCTGGTACATCACATGCTTCCCTGGTGGCGCAAATGGTAAAGAATCCACCTGCAGTATGGGAGACCTGGGTTTGATCCCTGGTTTTGGAAGATCTCCTGGAGAGAAGAATGGCTATCCACTCCAGAATTCTGGCCTGGAGAATTCCATGGGCTGTATAGGGGTTGCAAAGAGTCAGACATGACTGAGTGAATTTCACATGCATTCTTTTTTGTTTTACTTTTTCCACTTCTATTTATGTGAAACCTTTGCAAATTTTGGGTCAGGCCCCATAGCATAAGGTTCTTCTTGATGACTGTTTAGTTGTCATAGGTTGTTTGGCACCATCTTTCTGATGTTCAGTAACTTGGCAAGACTGGATTTTATCATTAATCATGTTTGTCCTTTGCATAACTTAATCATTATGCAAACTATTCATATTAGTATGAATAAAATGACCAAATAGTGGCAATTAGTAATTTTATCAGTTGCAGTGACCAAAGTAAATAACTATCCAGCAGATATGTATGCATGCATGCAATTAGTTTTTGTTATTATTATTATATATTAGGAAATTGCTATATTCAGGCAACATCTCTAGATCACATATTGGTTTAGTAATTACCATGTCTATACTAGCATGTGAGATGAGTGCAATTATGCAGTAGTTTGAGCATTCTTTGGCATTGCCTTTCTTTGGGATTGGGATGAAGACACTTTTTCCAGTCCTGTGGCCACTGTTGAGTTTTCCAAATTTGCTGGCATATTAAGTGCAGCACTTTAACAGCATCATCTTTCAGGGTTTGAATAGCTCAATGCTAGTAAAGTCATGCTCAAAATTCTCCAATCCAGGCTTCAGCAATACGTGAACCGTGAACTTCCAGATGTTCAAGCATGTTTTAGAAAAGGCAGAGGAACCAGAGATCAAATTGCCAACATCTGCTGGATCATGGAAAAAGCAAGAGAGTTCTAGAAAAACATCTGTTTCTGCTTCGTTGACTATGCCAAAGTATTTGACTGTGTGGATCACAAGAAACTGTGGAAAATTCTGAAAGAGATGGGAATACCAGACCACCTGACCTGCCTCTTGAGAAACCTGCATGCAGGTCAGGAAGCAATAGTTAGAACTGGACATGAAACAACAGACTGGTTCCAAATAGGAAAAGGAGTATGTCAAGGTTGTATATTGTCACCCTGCTTATTTAACTTATATGCAGAGTACATCATGAGGAATGCTGGGCTGTAAGAAGCACAAGCTGGAATCAAGATTGCTGGGAGAAATATCAATAACCTCAGATATGCAGATGACACCACCCTTATGGCAGAAAGTGAAGAGGAACTAAAGCCTCTTGATGAAAGTGAAAGAGGAGAGTGAAAAAGTTGGCTTGAAGCTCAACATTCAGAAAACTAAGATCATGGCATCTGGTCCCATCACTTCATGGGAAATAGATGGGGAAACAGTGGAAACAGTGTCAGATTTATTTTGGGGGGCTCCAAAATCACTGCGGATGCTGATTGCAGTCATGAAATTAAAAGACACTTACTCCTTGGAAGGAAAGTTATGACCAACCTAGATAGCATATTAAAAAGCAGAGACATTACTATGCCAACAAAGATCTGTCTAGACAAGGCTATGGTTTTTCCAGTGGTCATGTATGGATGTGAGAGTTGGACTGTGAAGAAAGCCTGATCGCCGAAGAATTGATGCTTTTGTACTGTGGTGTTGGGGAAGATTCTTTAGAGTCCCTTGGACTGCAAGGAGATCCAATAAGTCCATTCTCAAGGATATGAGTCCTGGGTGTTCATTGGAAGGACTGATGCTAAAGCTGAAACTCCAATACTTTGGCCACCTCATGTGAAGAGTTGAATTACTGGAAAAGACTCTGATGCTGGGAGCGATTGGGGGCAGGAGGAGAAGGGGACGACAGAGAATAAGATGGCTGAATGGCATCACCGACTCTGTGGACATGAGTTTTAGTGAACTCCGGGAGTTGGTGATGGACAGGGAGGCCTGGCGTGCCGTGATTCATGGGGTCGCGGAGAGTCGGACACGACTGAGCGACTGAACTGAACTGAATTACCATGTCAAGTTACCAGATCATTATCTGTCACTTCAAGGAGATCTTACAGTCTTAGAAGGCACTCAGATGGCTCATATGAGAGTAATATGTGCTCTAAGAGAGTTATGGCAAAATTCCTGTGAATAATTAAAAAAATATATAGCTGAAATAGGTTACTAAGTTTTTATGAAAAAAGATGACATTGGAATTTGACTTTAAAGAATGAATGACTTTGGAGAAGGGAGAGAGATGATGTTGGGAATGTCGGAGGAAAAACACATACTAAGTAGAAAGAAACATGAAGACATGAAAAAAAGAATTGTAGACATAGTCCTTCCCCCAAGTTATAAGGTCAATGCCAAATTCTTCACTATATCACCCACCAAACTAAGTCAAATCATAGGCAGATAAAGGAGTTTTCAGTATATAAATTTTAAAATAGAAATGTTTTCTAAGACCATTTCCTACCCTTTGAAAGGAGCATAAGTACAATGTCTCTGGGACACAGACTTTGAAAACACCCCGCAGTAAATATGGCACCAAACACTGAATGCAGTCCTCTAAATCTGACCAAAATATACAAATAAACCCACTTTGATTTCATGCTTATATGGATTTTGCAAAATACAATGGCTTTTTGTTTAAAAGAGTGATTTCATAAAAATAAGAGTAAGCAATAAAAGAAAGAGTGCTTTCTTTGAGATAGCTATAAGCCATCTTAACAAGAGTGTTTCCAAATGTCCTAAATTCTTACTGGGCAAAATATTTGTGGGCATAAGGACTGACTTGGCCAAAAAGTAATCTTGATTATTCTTGGTAGAGGGGGAAAAGGCATTAAGTTATGATGTAAGCATCTCATTTAAGTAGACTATTGTTTATTTGTATTTGAAATTACAACTTTTATTCAGACACAAACATGTGAATTATATGGTCAGGTAGCCCTATGACTCACTTTATTCCTATTCAGCTTTTGCCTTCTCTAAAAGTACTTTAGACAATTAATCTGAAACTTTATGATAAAGGTCACCTTATCAACATATCTGAGCTTTCAGTTATTTAGTTATAATCAAAATCTGTTCTGACACATAAAAGATGTTCTCATTATGCCAAAAAAGTCTGGTCTGGCATATTAATTTGAAAGCCACCCAAGAATCTTCCTTTCATGAGTAGCATTGCAGCATCATCTTCTATCCCCTTGTAATTGAGTCTGTGTACCCTAAGTTGTGGTATACACCCCACAATCTCTCTTTTTCTTTACTGCTCTCCTCACGAGGAGTTCACCCAGAATTCATCCATAGCCTGACCAACACAATGCATTCTTTATGAAAACGTATTTCTCTAATAGAAAATAATCGTAAAAGTCATCAAAATAACATTGTGTACATTTATGTTTTTAAAAAATAGGAGTAAAACTATTTTAAAATGTTGTGCTAGCTTCTGCTATACAACAACATGAATCAGCCATGTGTATACATATGTCGCCTCCCTTTTAAGCCTCCTTCCCGCAGCATCCTGTCGCATTCCTCTATGTTGTCACAGAGCATTGAGCCGAACTCTCTGTGCTATGCAGAATGTTCCCACTAGCTGTCTGTTTTACATATGGTAGTAGATCTGTCAGTGCTGCTCTCTTAGTTTGTCCCACCGTCTCCTTTCCTCACTGTGTCCCCAAGTCTGTTTTATACCTCTGTGTCTCTATTCCTGCCCTGCAAATAGGTTCATCTGTGCCACTTTTCTAGATTCCATATATATGCATTAATATATGATATTTGTTTTCTCTTTCTGACTTACTTCACTCTGTATAACAGTTTTAAGATTCATCCACATCAGTGCAAATGACTCAACTGCATTTATCTTTTAATTGTTCTCAAAGCCCTGTTAAAGCATCAACTTACCTTTTTTTGTTTTCAAATTACTGATCTCTAAGGATTTTAAAAAAGAAATAAAAAGATGTAGGGATTAAAAAAATCCAAGGGAGAAAAGAATGAGGGAGAAGATATTAGAGGGAAAAAAAAGTCTGAAAATGATTCTTGCATATATTCTTTCCTTAGCAGTCTCTATTGACTCATTCTGATTTACTAAGTTCTTTAATTTTCTTTTAATGTTAAAGTAATATTTGTCACATTATATATTTATAGCATCAGAAACATTAGTAGATCCTTATAAATGCACTAAAATAGCTTTGAAATGATGATTCAAAGTGTTAAATTACTTCTGAATTTTGGCATATTCCAAGACATTATAATATCATCTCTATGAATTTGGTAGATTATAGACTCAATAACCACGTTAAATGATACAATTGCTTTTCTAAACAATAATGAAGGTAAAAGTAAGGGGAACATTTCCACACATAATGACTTTGTGAGGATAATTTTTAAAATGATGTAGAAAGGCAAATAAGTAATTCTCTGTGACTGCTCTTGAAGGACATAAACCAAACATAATCAGAATTAGTCTACTGCAGTCAAATTACAGCTGTTCTACACAATAGTAAACACATGTTTATGCCTTTTAAAAAAATGCCAGACAGGCTCAGAGTCTAGCTTATGTTTTCTTCTGGTGAAAGAAAATGAGAAGCCTGTTTCATCTTTGGAAAGAAATGTTCAAAAATTAACAATATTGTAAAAAACATTCCCCTGGTGTAACTATCCTGAGGTCAGGTAAGGACTCTGGTCCTTGCTTTTTCAACTCATTTCATAGCACAAAACATGAAAACATTATGTACCTGGGTCATTGGACTGAAGAAGAAGCTATGTAAGAGTACTGCTGAGGTACGGTTTTTTTATTTTGTTGGAAGATGTTAGCTACAATTTATTGCAAACTTCTTCTCTTCCAGACATGATCCAAGCATTTAATATGCATAACATTATTTCATCTGCACAACTCTATTAGGTGGTTACTATTATCATCTTTGTTTTACAGATGATGAAATTTGAGTTCAGCGAGGTCAAATGATACTTTACGTGACAGAGCCAGTAAAATGGTGAAATGAGGACAAACTCTGGACACATCGAATGTTTTCTCAGAACTATCTGGCGTGGCTTGCTCAGCCCAGTGCTTCCTGAACAGAATCCCAGGAGAGTGAATGTTGGCACAGAAGTCTGCCCAGTCAATGGTGCCAACCCTTGCAGCAGGCCTTAACTTTTGCAGAATATTTGAGATGGAGGGAAGAAAGTAGGCATAGGGAGGTGGAAGCAATTTATACTATTAGGAACATACCATTTCAGTGCTCAAATAAGCGAGCTAAAGCAACATGGCAGGTATGCCTAACTTTCAGCAGAAGCTAGAAAACTCACAGCCCCCACTTCCAGCTCTGTGACCAGAAATTCAAAGGTATGTCCAATATTCAGATCGCCCAACAGCATAGTCTAGACACACTGACAATATTAGATTGAATGACTGACTGGCTTTCAGCCATCTTACCCTCAGTCTTCTCTGTAGATAGAAGATGTTTAATCATTTTCCCCAAATTTCAACTGGGTATAGTTTTCACTTGACCACACCAGCTATTTGATACACAAGCTGCTTGTTGTCACTGGACATCTCTGTCTGTGAATATACAAGCTAATGGTCAAGTGATGTCTATTTAAAAGACTTGCATACATTTCTGAGTTTATATTTGTTTCCTCTTTTAGAATTGCACATTAAATTGTTACTTAGGCATATATACTTTGACTTCAAGTGTACATTAAAATCATTATTAACATATTTTCATTGATGAATCTGGCAAGACTCTGATGTTAAACAGGCTCTGCTTATACCATCCAAAACCTTTTTTTAGTCATGAAACTCTTCTTTCTTTTTGAAGAGTGTGTTTATTTAATTCCATGCCATTTTCCAGAGAGGCAACTGAAGCACTGAGGTATCAAGGGTTTTTTTTTTTTTAAACAAAACCATAATTTATCTCTGCTTCCCTTTGTAAAACATATTACTGAACTTCATACTCTCTACTTATTCCTTTTTCTACATAACTAAGCTTTCAATATTTCACTTTTGTTTCAACAGTGAACTAGGAAATGAAGGGAGAAGCCACAATTGTATGCTTGGATTGTAACGTGCTGACATATGGAGCCAACAATAGTGGGATGTCATTGATCAACAAAAGGTGTCAAAAGAATTCAAACCTCATGGGATGAGAGTTGGCGTTCTAAAGTCCATATTCTCCCCTTGTGAAGAGCACGTCACTGAATATGGAAATATTTGAATTGTGTTTTATTATGAGAAACAGCTGTAGGGAACCATAGTCAGACTATTTGTATGCCCAGTGACGCTGAAGAAAATGAACTTGGAAATTTATAATCTTAAGGAAGCAAGAATTTTCTTATATGGAAATAAGACCTACTCTGAGTGCTAAAGTTGCCTTCTTCAGCTTAGAGATAATAAGTCTAAAATAATTCTGTGCTCCTCATACCTGTGGATTGATAACTGAACTTAAAGCATCCTTTATAAGAAATAAGGGGACACCAGGCATGGGAATTATTTGGTTATTCCTAATTTAGGGTATATGGGCTTCCCTGGTGGCTCAGATGGTAAAGAATCCGCCTGTAATGTGGGAGACCTGGGTTTGATCCCTGGAATGGTAACATGCCCTGAAGAAGAGAATGGCTATCAACTCCAGTTTTCTTGCCTGGAGAATTCTGTGGACAGAACTGTATAACTCAATGAAACTGTGAACCATGCCCTGTAGGGCCACCCAAGATGGATGGGTCATGGTGGACAGTTCTGACAAAATGTGGTCCACTGGAGAAGGGAATGGCAAACCACTTCAATATTCTTGCTTTGAGAATCTCATGAACAGTACGAAAAGGCAAAAAGATAGCACACTGAAAGATGGACTCCTCAGGTTGGTAGGTGCCCAATATGCTACTGGAGATCAATGGAGAAATTACTCCAGAAAGAACGAAGCTGCTGACGCTGCTAAGTCACTTCAGTCATGTCTGACTCTGTGTGATCCCATAGATGGCAGCCCACCAGGTTCCACTGTCCCTGGGATTCTCCAGGCAAGAACACTGGGATGGGTTGCCATTTCCTTCACCAATGCATGAAAGTGAAAAGTGAGAGTGAAGTCATTCAGTCATATCCGACTCTTAGCGACCCCATGGACTGCAGCCCACCAGACTCCTCCGTCCGTGGGATTTTCCAGGCAAGAGTACTGGAGTGGGTTGCCATTGCCTTCTCTTGAAAGAATGAAGAGAAAGAGCCAAAGCAAAAACAGCGTCCAGTTGTGGATGTGACTGGTGATGGAAGCAAAGTCCGGTGCTGCAAAGAGCAGTATTGCATTGAAACCTGGAATGTTAATTCCATGAATCAAGGCAACTTGGAAGTGGTCAAAAAGAAGATGGCAAGAGTGAACATCAACATTTTAGGAAATAGCAAACTAAAATGGACTGGAATAGGTGAAATTAACTCAAATGGCCATTATATCTATTACTGTGGGTAAGAATTTTTTAGAAGAAATGGATTAGCCATCAGAGTCAACAAAAGAGTCCAAAATTCAGTACTTGGATGCAATCTCAAAAACGACAGAATGATCTCTGTTCATTTCCAAGGCAAACCATTCAATATCATGGTAATCTGAGTCTATGCCCCTATCAGTAATGCTGAAGAAGCTGAAGTTGAATAGTTCTATGAAGACCCACAAAACTTTGTAGAACTAACACCCCTAAAAAAAATGTCTTTTTCATTATAGGGAACTGGAATGCAAAAGTAAAAAGTCAAGAAACACCTGGACTCACAGGCAAATTTGGCCTTGGAGTACAGAATGAAGTGGGGCAAAGGTTCATAGAGTTCTGCCAAGAGAATGCACTGATCATAGCAAACACCCTTGTCCAACAACATAAGAGAAGACTTTACACATGGACATCACCAGACCATCAACACTGAAATCAGATTGATTATATTCGTCGCAGCCAAAGATGGAGAAGCTCTATACAGTTAGCAAAAACAATCCCAGGAACTGACTGTGGCTCAGATCATGAACTTCTCATTGCCAAATTCAGACTTAAATTGAAGAAAGGGGGAAAACCACTAGACCACTCGTGTATGACCTAAATCAAATCCCTCAAGATTATACAATGGAAGTGAGAAATAGATTTAAGGGACTACATCTGATAGAGTGCCTGATGAACTATGGATGGAGGTTCATGACATTGTACAGGAGACAGGGATCAAGACCATCCCCAAGAAAAAGAAATGGAAAAAAGAAAAATGGCTGTCTGAGGAGGCCTTACAAATAGCTGTGAAAATAAGAGAAACGAAAAGCAAAGGAGAAAAGTAAAAATATACCCATTTGAATGCAAAGTTCCAAAAAATAGCAAGGAGAGATAAGAAAGCCTTCCTCAGTGATCAGTGCAAAGAAACAGAGGAAAACAAAGAATGGGAAAGACTAAAGGTCTCTTCAAGAAAATTAGAGATACCAAGGGAACATTTCATGCAAAGATGAACTCAATAAAGGACAGAAATGGTATGGACCTAATAGAAGCAGTAGATATTAAGAAGAGGTGACAAGAATACACAGAAGAACTATAAAAAAAAAAAAAAAGATCTTCATGACCCAGATAATCATGATGATATGAACAGTCACCTAGAGCCAGACATCCTGGAATGTGAAGTAAAGTGGGCCTTATGAAGCATCACTATGAACAAAGCTAGTGGAGGTGATGGAATTCCAGCTGAGCTATTTCAAATCCTAAAAGATGATGTTGTGAAAGTGCTGCACTCAATATGTCAGCAAATTTGGAAAATTCAGCATGGTCACAGGACTGGAAAATGTCAGTTTTCATTCCAATCCTCAATAAGCACAGTGCCAAAAATGTTCAAAGTACCACACAATTGCACTCATTTCACATGCTAGTAATGTTCAAAATCCTCCAAGCCAGGCTTCAATAGTGCATGAATCATGAACTTCCAGATATTCAAGCTGGTTTCAGAAAGGGCAAAGGAACAAGAGATCAAATTGCCAACATCCATTGGATCACTGAATAAGCAAGAAATTTCCAGAAAAACATCTATTTTGGCTTTATTGACTATGCCAAAGCCTTTGACTGCATGGATCACCACAAACTGTAGAAAATTCTGAAAGAGATGTGAATACCAGACCACTTGAACTGCCTCTTGAGAAATCTGTATGCTGGTCAGGAAGCAACATTTAGGAGTGGACATGGAACAACAGACTGTTTCCAAATAGGAAAAGGAGTATGTCAAGGCTGTGTATGTCACCCTGTTTATTTAACTTATATGCAGAATACATCAAGAGGAGTGCTGGGCTAGAAGAAGCACAGCTGGAATTAAGATTGCCAGGAGAAATATCAATAACATCAGATATGCAGATGGCACCACCCTTATGACAGAAAGCGAAGAAGAACAAAAGAGTCTCTTGATGAAAATGAAAGAGGAGACTGAAAATGTTGGTTTAACACTCAACATTCAGAAAACAAAGATCATGGCACCTGGTCCCATCAGTTCATGGCAAATAGATGGGGAAACAATGGAAACAGTGGCAAACTTTAGTTTTTTGATGGCTCCAAAATCCTTGCAGATGTTGACTGTAGCCATGAAATTAAAAGATGCGTGCTCATTGGAAGAAAAGTTATGATCAACCTAGATAGCATATTAAAAAGCAGAGACATTACTTTGCCTACAAAGGTCTGTCTAGTCAAGGCTATGGTTTTTCCAGTGGTCATGTATGGATGTGAGAGTTGGACTGTGAAGAAAGCTGAGCGCTGAAATATGGATGCTTTTCAACTGTGGTGTTGGAGAATATTCTTGAGAGTCCCTTGGACTGCAAAGAGATCCAACCAATCCATCCTAAAGGAAATCAGTTCTGAATATTCATTGGAAGGACTGATGCTAAAGCTGAAACTCTAATACTTTGGCCACCTGATGGGAAGAACTGACTCATTGGCAAAGACCCTGATGCTGGGAAAGATTGAGGGTGGGAGGAGAAGTGGATGACAGAGGATGAGATAGTTGGGTGGCATCACCCACTCAATGGACATGAGTTTGAGTAAACTCTGGGAGTTGGTGATGGACAGGGAGGCCTGGCGTGATACAGTCCATGGGGTTGCAAAGAGTCGGACACGACTGAGCGACAGAACTGAACTGAAGTGACCTGAATTTAGGGTATACCACTAGAACAAGCAGACAGAAAACAACCTTCAATTGGGCCCCAATCATCATTCTTTTATTAATAGTGGATCCAAGGCCAACCTCTGTGGTCTGTCTTAGCTGATCAGCAGTTTCCTTCCCTCTCAGATTTGAGCAATCTGGATTCTGTCCAAGTTTAGTATTTTATTATCTCACCACTATTTTGGCACTAATCTCTTGGCTTCTGAACTGGCTATAAATCAATTTACTTCATAACTGTGTCTGAGTCAAAAGAAAATTTTTTTACTTGGGCATTACACAGAGACAAAACTAAACAAACCATAGTCTGGAGAAAGAGGCAATATTTTCTTTATAATTTATAAAGAAAATGAATAACATTAGCAATTCATACTCAGTCCTTCTTATGAAGCTATCATTTATAACTAATACTTGGAGTCTCTGTGACTCAGTCTATACATAACATCATTAATAATCTCCTAATAATCTCAAAACTGCCATGTTGCAGGCTTCTTTGCCACATTTTTCTATTTTCAGACCACCTGGAATGCTACTTTTTTAATTACCTCAGAGGAAGAAGAGTTATAAAATTGTGTCATATGCTTTTCCAACCAAACTGAATCCAAGTCATTGAGTTGAAGAAATTAATATATTTTATTTTATCTCTTACCTTAAGCAAATCTTGACAATTCAAAGATGTTTTAAGACCTGAAGGCAAATGTAGAGAAAAATTGGACTGGATCTCAGGTGAGCCCACTGTTACTTTACTTACTTTAAGGCAACATTTGAGAGCAATCAGGTAACATTTCATAAATTCCTGTCTAAATCCTATGTGATTTTAATGCTTTGATTTAATACTAAAATAGGTGTCTTTTCAAGTTAAATTTTATTCAGCATTAGCTTTAGACCAAGAAACAAAAAATTTTTTTACTGCTATATCCAAATTTAGAATTTATACTGTCTGCTAACAACTCAGCCAAATAACACATCTAGTGAAGATGTTTTATTCATTCATTTCCACCTAAAATGTTGCAGCCTAAATTTTAATGTGTGTTCTTGATAAGCAAACTAAGAGTACATAATTCTTCATTTTGATTCTCAATAGGAGGTAGAACATTTTTAGATAAATTTCATGTACAACCTGACAAGCTTTCTTTTGCTAAGTGACAATTAAATCTGTTCTTCAATCATATTGGGAAAGCTTTTAGTTTTCTATTAAAGAGAATTTTAAAGCAATATTATATTTTGGAGAAAGTGAAAAAAAATCTTTTCCAACCCATTTTAAGTCTGCTGCCTAGTTGTTCCACAATCGTTCAATATGGTTACCTTCACAATTGTTCATGGACAATAGAAGGGGAAAAAGTAGAAACAGTGACCGATATGATTGTCTTCGTCAGAGTTCCAAAGAATAGCAGGAGGTATAAGAAAGCCTTCCTCAGTGATCAATGCAATTGAATGGGAAAGACTAGAGATCCTTCAAGAAAATTAGATACCAAGGGAATATTTCATGAAAAGATGGACTCAATAAAGGACAGAAATGGTATGGACCCAACAGAAGCAGAAGATATTAATAAGAGGTGACAAGAATACACAGAAGAACTATAAAAAAAAAAAAAAAAAGATGTTCCCAAACCAGATAATCATGATTGTATGATCAGTCACTTAGAGCCAGATATCCTGGAATGCAAAGTCAAGTGGTCTTTGGAAGCATCACTATGAACAAAGCTAGTGGAGGTGATAGAATTCCAGTTGAGCTATTTCAAATCTTAAAAGATGATGCTGTGAAAGTGCTACACACAATATGCCAGTAAATTTGGAAAACTCAGCGTTGGTCACAGGACTAGAAAAGATCAGTTTTCATTCCAATCCCAAAGAGAGGCAATGCCAAAGAATGCTCAGACTACCACACAATTGCACTCATCTCATATGATAGTAAGGTAATGCTCAAAATCTTCCAAGCCAGGCTTCAACAATACGTGAACCGTGAACTTCCAGATGTTCAAGCTGGTTTTAGAAAGAGCAAAGGAACCAGAGATAAAATTGCCAACATTCTTTGGATCATGGAAAAAGCAAGAGAGTTCCAGAAAAACATCTATTTCGGCTTTATTGACTATGCCAAAAACTTTGACTGTGTGGATCACAACAAACTGGAAAATTCTGAAAGAGATGTGAATACCAGACCACCTGAACTGCCTCTTGAGAAATCTGTGTGCGGGTCAGGAAGCAACAGTTAGGACTGGACATGGAACAACAGACTTGTTCCAAATTGGGAAAGGAGTACATCAAGGCTGTGTCACCCTGCTTATTTAACTTACATGCAGAGCACATCATGTGAAATGCCGGGCTGGATGAAACACAAGTTGGAATCAAGATTGCTGGGAGAAATATCAATAACCTCAGATATGCAGATGGCACCACCCTTATGGCAGAAAGTGAAGAAAACTAAAGAGCCTCTTTATGAAAGGGAAAGAGGAGAGTGAAAATTTTGGCTTAAAACTCAACATTCAGAAAACTAAGATCATAGCATCTGGTCCCATCACTTCATGACAAACAGATGGGGAAACAGTGGAAACAGTGAGAGACTATATTTTTGGGCTCCCAAATCACTGCAGATATTGACTGCAACCATGAAAATAAGACGCTTGCTCATTAGAAGAAAAATTATCAAACTAGACAGCATATTAAAAAGCAGAGACATTACTTTGCCAACAAAGTTCTGTCTAGTCAAAGCTATGGTTTTTCTAGTAATCATGTATGGAGGTGAGAGTTGGACTATGAAGAAAGCTGAGCACTGAAGAATTGATGCTTTTGAATTCTGGTGTTGGAGAAGACTCTTGAGAGTCTCTTAGACAGCAAGGAGATCAAACCAGTCAATCCTAAAGGAAATCAATCCTGAATATTCATTGGAGGAACTGAGGCTGAAGCTGAAGCTCCAATATTTGGTCCACCTGATGTGTAGAGACAACTCACTGGAAAAGACCCCAATGCTGGGAAAGATTGAGGGCAGTAAGAGAAGCAGGCAACAGAGGATGAGAAGTTTAGATAACATCACTGACTCAGTGGACAAGAATCTGAGCAAACTCTGGGAGATGGTGAAGGGCAGGGAAGCCTGGAGTGCTGCAGTTCATGGGTTGCAAAGAGTCAGACATGGCTTGTGACTGAACAGTAACAAAAATACAATTATTATTGTTGTTTCTTCTTTATATCATAGTCTAAACTTTGGCAAAGCAGTGGTGAAAAAATTCGTAAGAACTCAGGACTGAATCGTTTGATATTATAGTCATTTCCAGGAGGAAAGTGTGAGTTTGAAGTTCAGCAGAGTTATGCTCTCTTTCAAAATAATACTAAGAAAAGAAGCATAGATTTTTTATCTAAACCTTCATATGTGAGTTGGCAAGCAGTTATATATAATTCATAGAGGCTTAAAGAATCAGTAGCATCAAAATATGCAGAAGAAATGTGGACAGTGTAATGAAAACCCAAGGAGGAGAGGGGAATATTCTCATCTGAACAGTCCCAGCTCCAGAGGGAAAATAAGAGGAGTGAAGGAAAGGTGACAGTAGGAGTCACTCACCTTTTATACTGCAACTAGCTGATGGTGAATTAATTGATATCTTGTCTATTTTTTTGCTGCTACAGTCTCAGGAAAAATTGATGAAAAGACCATTTTCCCTGTAGCCCACAAGAAGGATGCTTAGGGCTTTTTGTTTTGCGTTATAACATCCCTGATCTTCTGTAAAGAGGACTTCCCCTGGATTTGAGGGATCCAGCAGGTTGAAGAGGCCAAGATCCCACTCCCAGGCAGGACTGTGGAAGAGGCGATTGCTCAGTAGTATTGTCTACAGAGCAGCAGTGCCTATGGCCATGGAAAGGGCCAACAGAGGGTGCTGCTTTGTTTTGGGGAAGAGGAATGGGAGCCATATGGGCCATTTTGCATGACCCAAATGGGGTCTGGGGCATATAGGGCAGAATGGGTGGGAAAAGGGAATTGACATCAGACTTCTCACTAACTCTCGTCAGTGGAAACTCAAAGCCATATTTAATTTGATTTTGAAAAACCAAACCAAACAAAGTCTATTTCTTATACCAAGTGTCCTGGAACAGTTCATCTGGTTGGTTACACTGTTAGCACCTCATTAAGCTGACTCAGCTCTCATAACTAGTCTTAAAAACAGACATGCTTTTTCCTGAGTTCCTAGGTGCTCCCCCAAAGTTACCAGGTTTTTTAGAATGTTTGCTAAGGATTCCAAATACCTTAGGAATCTATTTCAAACACCAGAGTTCCTACTTATGTACATGACTCTAAGTTATGTTTGACAGTTCAAATCATGAACTGAAACATTATTTATGTTGCATAACCATCTCTGCTCTTATGTTTATTCTGTGCATAGCTGCTTCATTGTTCTGGGAGCCCATTAAGTTTGCAGTAGTTTATTTTTTAACTATGAAAAGTTGATGAAATTATTTTTGAAAGAAAATGTATATTTTCCAACAATGGGAATGAATGATATGTCCACTATAAAAAATGGTAATGAACCAACAGGCTTAAAACAAGAACTGTTTTACTTGTTAAGATAGCTGATGAACAGGATAAGAGAACTCACACAATTCATCTCAAATTAATTTGTCTGATACATGATCATACAATGCTGTCTGTCAGTGTGAATCCTAAGACATGTACAAGGTTCTTTGTTAGTACACCAATTTGGGCACAAAGCTATTTAAATATGTGACTTGTCAAACAATTGTCTTGAAACACTTTTGAGATACATGCAAAGTGGCATATGGACAAGATAGAAAATGGCCTTTTTACTGTTGCAGTGGAAATCAGCCAAGTTGTTCCATGAAAGTGTACAGAAATATATGTGATTTTTCATTGTATTTATTCTTTTTCCCCTTGAAATCATACTATTTATCAGATATTAAAACAGAACTAAAAGAAAATGGCAACCTGTTCTAGTATTCTTGCCTGGCAAGTGCCATGAACAGAGGAGTCTGGCAGGCTACAGACTATGGATTCACATAAAGAGTCCAACACAACTGAGAGACTAAACAACAGCAACAGCAATATATTTAAACTGTTCCGTTCCATTCCGTCGCTCAGTTGTGTCCGACTCTTTGCGAGTCTGTGGACTATAGCCTACCAGGCTTCTCTGTCCATGGGATTCTCCAGGCAAGAATACTGGAGTGGGTTACCGTTTCCTTCTCCAGGGGATCTTCCCGACCCAGGGATCGAACCTGGGTCTCCCGCATTGGAGGCAGATGCTTTAACCTCTGAGCCAATATTTGTGTACATTTAAATCAACTATAAAATGAGCATAATTTCATTGCTATTCTTAGTTGAAAAAATTAAGAAAATAGAGGCATTTATAAAGATGATCTAGTAAAAATGGTAACTGAGATTTTTTTTTCTAAAACAACAATATCAATTATTCAATATGTCTCATTCATCAGAATGAAATGATTTATAAAAGGACGTTCCTTTCCATGTATGTAGCATTCATTTACATAAAACCCTGACCTAACGTCTGACTTTTAGCAGCTATTTATAAATTAATTAACTATACTCACAGAGAAGCTGTGCACACCTGCTAAATTATGAAGTCAATTGTTCATTTTGCCCCCTTATTGAGTGGAGCATGGCATCCTGAGCAAGCAATTCAGTTATGCTTCAGGGCTTCAGGTGAAGGTACAGGTCCACTTGAGATGGTTTCCAAGCTTTGGCCCCATGACAAAAATTAATCAATATATGATATTCAACCTTTTCCCACTCAAGGCATATTTTTGAATTGAAATTGAATGTACAAAATGTGAAATTATGTTGCCTTTAAACTTCAGGAAAAATATCATATTGCTGCTTTTACAAATATAACATTGCTTGCTGGGTGGTGTTATGGTGGGATTCTATATGTGAAGTGACAAGCTGAGAAACATGACTCCACTGCACGTTATTATGTCTTACGAAATGAGATGCACTGATTGAAAGAAAAACAGTTATGTTCAATCTTCATCCAAATATCCACTGAAAAAAAGTTAATACCCACCTTCTGTTTTTCCTAAACAAGCTTGACAATCTTGGCTAACTTATACCCAATCAAGGCATATTTGAACTTTATGTAAATCATAAATCATATGAATGTGTATGATTATTGTCAGAGAAAAAGAAAGCTAAGCAAAAACTTCCCAGGTTAACCGCTTCCATATTTTCTAAGACAGAGCTGTGGACTTTTATTTTATTGAGAAAGAAAGGGAAAGCTTTGGGGGAATTAAAGATATTTCTTTTGATATAATTTTTGATAATAGTTTTGTTCATGAACAATGGAAAAGCAAGGGTCTGGTGTTAATTCTGGGAGTGGGCGTGCTCAGTTGCTTCAGTCTTGTCTGGCTTTTTACGACCCTATGGACGTTAGCCCACCAGTCTCCTCTGTCCAACGGATTCTCCAGGCAAGAATACTGGAGTGGGTTTGCCATGCCCTCCTTCAGGGGATCTTCCCAACCCAGGGATTGAACCCAGGTCTCTTATGCCTCCTGCATTGGCAGACAGGTTCTTTACCACTAGCACTACCTGAGAAGCCCAATTCTCGTAGACAGGTGTAAAGGGAAAGCTTAGCTCAACTGAGAAGAGAAAGCATCTACCATTCTTATTAAAGACTCTGGAACAAAGTGAGCAAAATTAGCAGTGGAGATGACATTCACTTCCAGTGAATGTTTCTAGGAAACCAGAAAAACCTTGAACTGTATGCCAGGTGCCCAGATCAAATGATAGGGCAAATATTCTTAATTATTAATTTATAAATATTATGCTATAATCTGCTTCTTTATATAGTAGGATAAAATTATGCACATATTTCTTATAACAATATCACATCTAATTTTGCAACTCAGAGATTGACTCCTAATATTAATGACTGGAATCTTTGAAAATTTCCCAGAAAGCCACCAAATATTTCAAAAAGTTCCCAAATTTCAGATCTTATGTTAATATATAACTGCCAACAGATCCCTACACCTGGTTGTCCCAGTGTCAAATTAATCTACCAATTCCAAAATTGAAGTTTTGGCCTTTCGTCTCTCTTTTTCCTCCTAATTTATGTAGTTATTTTTAGACCATTAGGTCCCCTATATTTCCCTGTACTTCTGCGCAGGTCTTCCCTGCCATCCTCTATTTGTGATCTCCTGACAATTTTTCTTCACGGAAGGCATTCAGTTTCAGATATTTCTCTCTGTTTTAAGATAGTCTTACATGCCTTTTGTGAAGAAATTATAATCTTTAACAAATTATTATAAAATTATTGCATTTTCATTATAAAACCTTAGACTACGGAGAAATTCATAGGAATACATGTAAAAGGAGCTTCCCAGGTGGTGTAGTTGGTAAAGAATCCACCTGCCAATGCAGGAGATGCCAGAGACTTCAGTTCAATCTCTGGGTTGGGAAGATCCCCTGGAGTAGGAAATGGCAACCCACTCCAATATTCTTGCCTGGAAAATTCCCTGGACAGAGGAGTCTGGCTGGGGCTACATGTAGGCCATGGGATTGCATAGAGCAGGACATGACTGAGAACGCACTCATTTACTTAAACGGCTATATAAAGCTATTTGATAAGAGACCTCTTCTTCCTCTCAATAGAAGAATCTGTAGCTCTTAATGGTTTAGATTTGTCTCTAGTTAGAACAGATTTGAGGATTCGCCTTGTGCCCAACAAAAAAGGCATATTCACAACACAACTGAAACTTATCCTTCTGTTTTTAAAGTCAGGCGGGAAAGTGCCAAGTTTATGAAGAGCATCATGAATCCAGCAGGCCCTTAGGTCCCTGGGAGAAAGAGTTTTGCTTCTCATGTTCTCCACTGTGCCCTCCCATTCCCTGACTAGTTTCAGAAATACAGTGGTTTTTGTTGTTGTTAAAATAATACTTTAATATAAATCTTGAATTGAAAACAAAAAACAGAGAATCCAAAGGTATTCTTGTGATAGTGTTATGTGATCATCCTACTAGTTTTGATTCTTATGCTAGTAAGAATAAACCCCATTTGTAACCATTAAGAGACATAGGTTAGAACTGAGCTAAAGTTCCTGATCAGTTTGTGGCCACAGCATTGACATCCTCAGAAAGTTCACCAATACCCCTAAGGCTCTCTACACAAGGTTTTGGAAAAAATAGGAATTTTCAGATGAAATACCATGGCTTAATTTTGCCTACTCCTCAAGTAAAATATTGACCCAGATATGTGGGTTAAAAGTTATCAAGAAGCAACAGACTCAGACTTAAAAGTGAATTAAAATACATTAATAGGATTTTCATTATCTAGAAATAAAGTTTTCCCCATTAAATAATTCTTCCTTGCAGGATTGTGTATTTGGTAATGTGGAGGGTCATGATTACCCTGCTGACTGGTATATTCTTATTGCATATGTCATTCCCAAAACATAATCGGCAATCAGTGAATATATGTTGAAAAGGATGATAGTGTACAAAACTTCTAGTCTATGAAGATTGATAAACTGATGAAAATTAGAAGAGCTCACGATTGAGTACCAACTTAAGCAACCTAGTGAGAGAGCATTGTACTCCAAGTTTTAGCAGTGTATTGTTTTGAATTTAATTTGCATATTTTGTTCAATAGTGTGACTAAACTTCATGTGTATTATCAGTTTTTCTTTAATGGGGAGTTGCTCATAGTAATATTTGCTAGTTTTTCCTAAGAAGTTGTTGGTAATATTTCTTTTTAAATTTTATGCTGTCTCTACACAATTAAAAATTTAATTTTTAAATACTTTTAGCAGACTTTTACTCAGTTTTGAGAAATTGATAGTAATTTTATTATTAGTTTGGCTTAAATATTTTCACATGAATCTATGTATACTTTTTTTGCCAAACATCTATTTTCAATTTAAGATTTCTTTTTTTAAATTTTTTTTATTGGAGGCTAATTACTTTACAATATTATATTGGTTGGTTTTGCCATATACTGACATGAATCCGCCCCGGATGTACATGTGTTCTGTCTCCTGAACCCCCCTCCCACCTCCCTCCTCCCCATAACCCCCCTCTGGGTCATCCCCGTGCATCAGCCCTGAGCATCCTGTATCGAACCTGGACTGGTGATTCGTTTCACATATGATAATATACATGTTTCAATGCCATTCTCCCAAATCATCCCACCCTCACCCTCTCCCACAGAGTCCCAAAGACTGTTCTATACACCTGTGTCTCTTTTGCTGTCTCGTATACAGGGTTAAGGTTACCCTGTTTCTAAATTCCATATATGTGTTAGAATACTGTATTGATGTTTTTCTTTCTGGCTTACTTCACTCTGTATAATAGGCTCCAGTTTCATCCACCTCATTAGAACTGATTCAAATGTATTCTTTTTAATGGCTGAGTAATACTCCATTGTGTTTATGTACCAAAGCTTTCTTATCCATTCGTCTGCAGATGGACATCTAGGTTGCCTCCATGTCGTAAAAATGTGTGTGTTTAGAAACTCTTTTAACTCAAGATATGAGATAAATATTTGCCTGCATTTTCTTTTTATCATTTTTAATGAACTTGGTTTTAAATATTTAGTCCACCTCATATTTTAGATTACCTTAATCACCTCTTTCCTGGACTGTTAAAATTGCAATTTATTTAATATATTTGCTTCAATTCTGTCCTCCTTAAATCTCTTCCCTCCCCTAAGTGACCCTTCTAGATTATAGGACTCATTTCTCCCATTCTATAATGTATTTATAAAGGTTCAAGTGCCTTTGGATATAAGACACAAGTGTCTTCACAGTCATATTTTCTTGTATCTCTTTCATGTAAATAACCTTTCAACAATGGCTCTAGGGTTAATTATTAAACATATTATGTAGTTTCAAACTTTTATTTCTTCATACTGCAACAAATTCAATGTTTCAAAGTTTTTTTTTAAAAAAAATTATCAGATTTTAGTTAAAATACAGGAGGAATTCCAGAGAGATAAAAGATTTGCTGTTTTAAAAAATGAACATTTTATTGCACTTAGAGAAAAAATCCTTATTAATGCATCTGAAGTGAAAGGTTTTATTTTGGGACACAAACGTATTTTTTAATAGTTGTATTGCTTTTAACTTGTGAAAACATCTTTTACCAGATCAACTTAGTGGGGGGAACTAAAACACAAATTCTCTTGCTGAAGTAAAGAAACACATTCAATGATGTATCTCATGGATGTTGATTTGCAAAATGAATTCAAATTGACCTCGGTCTGAGCACTGTCACATGAATAGTAAGTTAGTTGAACAAGTATAAACATAAAATAATGATAGATGGCAACATACCAAGATAAAAAGAGCTTAATGTTGGACTACCATAGGGACCAGCTTTAGACAGTTCTTAAATGAATTTAAGGCAGCTTAATGATGTTCAAAGAGGACAGATATTTTGACAAACAAAGATATCAGATTTCACAGCTCAGTTGCTATTTATTGAAGTAAAGATGTTGAAAGAAAGTAAAAGTGTGGAGAGTCCTTTAAAAACAGGAAATAGAACTGCCATATGACCCAGCAATCGCACTCCTGGGCATACACGCTGAGGAAACCAGAATTGAAAGAGACACATGAGACACATGTACTCCAGTGTTCATCACAGCACTGTTTATAATAGCCAGGACATGGAAGCAACCTAGATGTCCATCTGCAGATGAATGGATAAGAAAGCTGTGGTACATTTACACAATGGAGTATTACTCAGCAGTTAAAAAGAATACATTTGAATCAGTTCTAATGAGGTGGATGAAACGGGAGCCTATTATACAGAGTGAAGTAAACCAGAAAGAAAAACACCAATAAAAGCTCAACATTCAGAAAACTAAGATCATGGCATCTGGTCCCATCACTTCATGGGAAATAGATGGGGAAACAGTGGAAACAGTGTCAGACTTTATTTTTTTGGGCTCCAAAATCACTGCAGATGCTGATTGCAGCCAGGAAATTAAAAGACGCTTACTCCTTGGAAGGAAGGTTATGACCAACCTAGATAGTATATTAAAAAGCAGAGACATTACTTTGCCAACAAAGGTCTGTCTAGTCAAGGCTATGGTTTTTCCAGTGGTCATGTATGGATGTGAGAGTTGGACTGTGAAGAAAGCTGAGTGCTGAAGAATTGATGCTTTTGAACTGTGGTGTTGGAGAAGACTCTTGAGAGTCCCTTGGACTGCAAGGAGATCCAACCAGTCCATTCTAAAGGAGATCAATCCTGGGTGTTCTTTGGATGGACTGATATTAAAGCTGAAACTCCAATACTTTGGCCACCTCACGCGAAGAGTTGACTCACTGGAAAAGACTCTGATGCTGGGAGGGATTGGGGGTGGGAGGAGAAGGGGACGACAGAGAATGAGATGGCTGGATGGCATCACCGACTCGATGGACATGAGTTTGAGTGAACTCCGGGAGTTGGTGATGGACAGGGAGGCCTGGCTTGCTGCGATTCATGGGGTTGCAAAGAGTTGGACACAACTGAACGACTGAACTGAACTGAACTGAACAAATATATATGGAATTTAGAAAGATGATGATAACCCTGTATACGAGACAGCAAAAGAGACACAGATGTATAGAACAGTCTTTTGAACTCTGTGGGAGAGGGCTAGGGTGGGATGATATTGGAAGAATTGCATTGAAACATGTGTATTATCATATGTGAAATGAATTGCCAGTCCAGGTTTGATGCATGATACAGGATGCTCGGGGCTGGTGTACTGGGATGAACCAGAGGGATGGGATGGAGAGGGAGGTGGGAGGGAGGTTCAAGACGGGGAACACATGTACACCCAGGGCAGATTCATGTCAATGTATGATGAAACCAATACAATAATGTAAAGTAATTAGCTTCCAATTAAAATAATTTTTTTTAAAAAAAGAAAGAAAAAAAATGCCAAAAAAACAAAGTTAAAATGAAAAAAAAAGTAAAAGATATATATATGTATATGTATGCATGTATATGTATATATGTAAAACTATGACAGAAATCTTAAAGGAATAGACCCTAAATAAGTCTCTATGTATTAACTATCCTTGTTAGTCAGTTGTCTATGCAATCTATTTAAAGCACAAGTAGATAAAATATATTAGATGTTGGTCCAGAAAAACTGGAAAAAATTTTAATCTCTAATTTTAGACCACAAAAGCGCTCAAATTAAAAACAAATTTAGAAGGTTTTAGGTAGCATATAGATGAATTTTCTACATTTCCCCATCCTTTGTCGAGATAATTTAGATGAATTAGTCTTGTGAATTCATTGTTGAAATACATTATATCTCAATGTATTTCAACATTTTATACATTGCATAATTTTGTAGGTGACTAATACATAATTGCACTAAATGTGAATACAGTAAGAGGTTTAATACTTAAATTATCTAATAGAAAAAATCCTTTGCTAAAAAAGAAGAGTTCTTTAATTTATTTGATTGTAGCTGAATTTTTTATTTTGTTGATATACTACATGTGTATTGAGTAAAACAAAAAAAGAAACTGATAGAAACCAAATTCCTATTGATCTTATGTGGAGTTTACCCTTTAAAACAAAGAATAATTACTTCTGCACTGATAAAATCTAGGCCTCAATTTCAGAAGTATTTTCAACTAAGAAAAAGACTGAAAAATAAAGTTCTTCAAAGTAAAAATAAAAAATGACGTTCTTCAAAACATGAATACTAAAATTTAACTAACTACCTCCTTTGTATTCTATGTTTTATTCATAATATACTTTAATTTTTATGTCTTAAATTAACTGAAATCAATTTTGAATTTGTATAAGGTGTATTGTTACGTCAGTGTATTCTGAAAAAGGAAAATTAACTAATTCTGTCTTCTTTATCTTCTAGAATGCTTTCTCAATATAAAATTCTCTGATCTCAACCCTTCCACTTTATTACTATTTGTGTGTGTGTGTGTGTATACACAGTCACTTGAACTGACTCGATACTTGCATATTGAAAGTATACATAAAGTACACGACAAAAGTGCACTTTTTTTCTTTTTACAAACTAATACACAAATCATTAGATGTGCTTCATTTTCTCTATCAAATTTCAGAAAGTACGTGGGGAGACACAAGGAAAATGTGTTTTCAGTTACAGAATCATTACTGTGTTAGTAATATAGTAGGTAGTATTTGTTTAGGTTTACTTTGCCATAGATTCTCTTCTATTCAATACTTGCTAAGCACATAAGTTAGAGCATTTGCTACTCTAGCAAATACGATGGACTTTCGTCATGTTTTCTTGCCTCCTGTTCATGGTCACACAGCTACTGAATAGTGCTCTCTGGATTCATGTTAACCTGTCTGCCTGATTTAAAAGCTTATCCTTTTTCTCATACATGTCAATCATGAATTTTGTTAGGTTGTCCATTCATTCTAGAAAACTGAGGTGACAATCTCAGTTACATAAGAAGAAGAAAAAACAAAATTACATTCCATCAGAGATTTTGGTCCAAAGAGGAGTTAATGAACCAACAGATACTTATGGCAACAACCTCAATTGTTCTGCAGGTGAGGCTGTCTTAACTACAGATCGTGATCTCTCAGGAATGGGAGACTAGAGTTGCCAAGTAGAAGAAACACTACCTTGATTATTCTCCTGAAAGGGAACCTTTTCAGGTTAGCTCAGCCCAGCCTCAAAGAATTTGGATGCAACTCTTACACTATGCGGAGAAGGCAATGGCAAGCCACTCCATTACTCTTGCCTGGGAAATCCCATGGATGGAGGAGCCTGGTAGGCTGCAGTCCGTGGGGTCGCTAAGGGTTGGACACGACTGAGCGACTTCACTTTCACTTTTCACTTTCACACATTGGAGAAGGAAATGGCAACCCACTCCAGCGTTCTTGCCTGGAGAATCCCAGGGATGGGGGAGCCTGGTGGGCTTCCGTCTATGGGGTCACACAGAGTCGGACACGACTGAAGTGACTTAGCAGCAGCAGCAGCAGCTTACACTATGGCCTAATGTGAATTAGCTGGAGACAGTGGACAAGGGCAACCTATATCCACTTTGGCTGCAGAAAATAAAGGAACTCATGCCATGCTGGTTTAAACTATCAAAAAGTAAAATTTTCAGAATGTTTTTCATTGTGATTTCTTTTCTACAAAAGTAAAGATTATCAATATGCTATTACTCATCAGTACTTAAACCAGATTTAGCCTCATGATAACGTTCAAAGAAAAATACTCCTTAAATATAACCAGTGATACTTCTCAAACTTCCAACCAGTCCATTCTAAAGGAGATCAATCCTGGGTGTTCATTGGAAGGACTGATGCTAAAGCTGAAACTCCAATACTTTGGCCACCTCATGCGATGAGTTGACTCACTGGAAAAGAGCCTGATGCTAGGAGGGATTAGGGGCAGGAGGAGACGGGGACGACAGAGAATGAGATGGCTGAATGGCATCACCGACTCGATGGACATGAGTTTGAGTGAACTCTGGGAGATGGTGATGGACAGGGAGGCCTGGCGTGCTGTGATTCATGGGGTCTCAAAGAGTCGGACACGACTGAGCGACTGAACTGAACTGAACTGAACTTCTCAAACTGGCTTTATAATTATTAATCAAAATGATGAGTAATAGTGGCCGAAATGCAGGAATGAAACATGGGTTGCAGATGTATGTATCAGACTTAAAGAAACCAACAAACAAAAAAGTCCTATACCCAGAACAGCAAAAGATGTTTCATGGAAAATCGGGACAGCAGAAAACTAGTAGTCAAATATCAAAATAGAATATAAATGTGACCAGCCTATACTAAATAAAGAATGGCATATATACTTTGCAGTGGTGTTTAAATATAACTCATAAACACATTTCAAAATGTATAAACATTGATTCTAATAAAGCATTTTGAGTAACTAGAGATTAAAACAGTAATTCCATTTTATGCTTGTATTGCCATTATTTTACAGTATGTATATTTCATAAAGTTCTAATTACCCTTTAATGAAAGGCAGTTAAAGGAAAGCAAATCAAGACCTCAAACACTGATTGTGATGAAACATATCTGTATAACCAGAATGGACAATGAAGAGATTTTGTCTAAGCAAATCTGTAAAGTTAAGAGAAAATTGTCACGTGTGCTATCAGTAGTGCTGCTGAATATAAATACTCAAACTATTATTAAGTTTGGAAACTATTAAGATCAAGGTTTTTTTTTTTTTTTTTTAGCTTTACAAAATCAGGTCATTTAAAGAAGAAAAATTACCTCTGACTGAGTACTTTTAAATGCTATCAATTTATGAAATAGGATCTCTAAAAAAATCACCAAGTTACTGACAGTGACTTATCTTTTTAATAAACACTACTTTCAGAACAGAGTTCATTTCATTTCTGAGGATATGTTCTTTGCAGTGGAATTCAATATTGATTAAGCCCACAATTAATAATTTAATTCTAAAACATTGATATTTTTCTGATTCTTTAGTGAATTTTTTTGCAATTAATAAATGTGAATTTAAATTCACTTATTTGTTTATAGAAAAAGTCAATGAATGATAAATTTTACAGCTTGGTAAAATTTGAGTTAATCTTTCTAATAGAATGTTTCTCCCTTCATGGGAAATTACGTATTCTTTTAAAAATTACATATACTTTTTGTTATATGTATATATTTATTAATAGGTACATAGATGTACACAGTCACATACATTTTTTAAAAAGGCTAGGTTTTAGAGCAGTTTTTAGTTTACAACAAATTGAGAAGGAGGTACACAAAATTTTCTTAAGCCCCCTATGCACATACATGCATAGCCTCCTTAATTATAAAGGTCACTTACCAGAATGGTATATTTGTTTCCAAGGATGAACACAGATTGACACATTAAAATCACTGAAAGTCCATAATTGATCTTAGGGTTCATTTTTGGTGTTGTACATTCTATAGGTTTTGACAAAGGTATAATGACACGTGTCCATCATTACAGTATCATACAGAGTATTTTCACTGCCCTAAAAATTCTTTGTGCTCTGCCTATTCCTCTCACTATTTCCATTCCCTTTCCTGGCAGCCACTGAGATCTTTTAACTGTCTCCATATTTTTGACTGAATCCAAAAGTAATATGTATTTAAAGTCTCTTTATGTCTTCTTATAACTTCATAGCTCCTCCCCTTTGTTCTTCTTCTTTTAGCACTGAATAGTAGTCAACTATCTGGATGTACTACAGTATATTTATTCATTCATCCAGTGAAGATCATCTTGGCTGATTCTAAGTCTCACCAATTACGAGTAAATCTGCTATAAGTATGTATGTTCAGATTTTTGTGTGGACATTAGTCTTTAACTCTTTTGGGTAAATGCCAAGGGTTGCAATTGCTAGATTGCTTGGTAAGACTTTGTTTAGTTTTGTAAGAAATTATTGGTCTTTCTTCTAGAGTGGCTGTAGCATTTTGTATTCCACCAGCAATGTATGAAAATTCCTGGTGTTCCACAGCTTTGGTGTTGCCAGTGTTCTAAATCTTGACCATTCTAATACATGTGTCGTGATATCTCAACCAGTTCATTCTAAAGGAGATCAATCCTGGGTGTTCATTGGAAGGACTGATGCTAAAGCTGAAACTGCAATACTTTGACCACTTCATGCGACAAGTTGACTCACTGGAAAAGACTGATGCTGGGAAAGGTTGGAGGCGGGAGGAGAAGGGGACGACAGAGAATGAGATGGCTGGATGGCATC
Organism: Moschus berezovskii; assembly: GCF_049115385.1. Classification (NCBI taxonomy): domain Eukaryota; kingdom Metazoa; phylum Chordata; class Mammalia; order Artiodactyla; family Moschidae; genus Moschus; species Moschus berezovskii. Next base: position 63,902,035 of record NC_142469.1, read on the forward strand.
ACCGACTCTGTGGACATGAGTTTGAGTGTACTCCGGGAGTTGGTGATGGACAGGGAGGCCTGGTGTGCTGTGATTTATGGGGTCGCGGAGAGTCGGACATGACTGAGTGACTGAACTGATATCTCATTGCTGTTTAACTTGCATTTCCCTGATGGCATGATGTGGATCATATTTTCATATGCTTATTTGCCATCTATGTATCTTCTTTGGTGAGGTGTCAATAAAGATCAGTGACCTATTTTATTTTGGGGGGGTTGTTTGTTTTCTTATTGTTGAGTCTTAAAGAGTTCTTTGGAGAAGGCAATGACACCCCACTCCAGTACTCTTGCCTGGAAAATCCCATGGTTGGAGGGGCCTGGTAGGCTGCAGTCCATGGGGTCGCTAAGAGTCGGACACAACTGAGTGACTTCACTTTCACTTTCACGCATTGGAGAAGGAAATGGCAAGCCACTCCAGTGTTCTTGCCTGGAGAATCCCAGGGATGGAGGAGCCTGGTGGGCTGCCATCTATGGGGTCGCACAGAGTCGGATATGACTGAAGTGACTTAGCAGCAAAGAGTTCTTTGTATATGTTGGATAACAGTCCTTTATCAAATATGTCTTTTGTGAATATTTTCTCCTGTTCAGTGGCTTTTCTTCTAATTCTCTTGACTGTCATTCTTAAAGCCAAAGTGTTTAATTTTAATGAAGTGCAGCTTATCAATTTCTTTTTTCATGAGTCTTTCATGCTTCCCGTCTTTTCTATTGTATCTAAAGGCACCTCTCCACTGAAGATTTTTTTCCAATGTTATCTTCTAAAGGTTTTATAGTTTTGTGTTTTACATTGAGGTCTATGATTTATTTTGAGTTAATATTTCTATGAATGGTGAAAGATCTGCATCTAGATTTATTTTTTGCACATGGATGTCCAGTTGGAGCACCATTTGTTGAAGGGAATATCTTTACCCCATGTAATACACACACATATATTTGTTGGAAAGTGATTTATTTCAGCCTTACCAAAATCAGGGTGTTTATATAGACATCTGAAAATACCTTAATCCATCTTAGCAACAGTGCTCAGAAAGAAGAGTTGATTTTAGTGTTCAGCTTTTTTATTTTTCTTCATCAATAATAGATAATCAATTCAAATCGATTTTCTTCTTTTCTAATGCATTTACTTTCCAGTGATTTATGTGCTCATTTCAAACAATTCGACCAAAGCAACCTCCACCCCTGAGCATTAAACATTTGATCAATATAAGAGTTTCATTGTGGAAAGTAGTGTTAAAAGTTTATTCATTCAGTGCACTCTTTAGAGATGATTAACTGTCTTTATTATATTAAAGCAAACCCAAAGCCATCTGCCAAAGGCGATTGTGTCCAAGCACTGAAACCATTTCATGTGAAAACTCATTTTCAGGCTCCTAATTATTTTTCATTATAGTGGCAGTGTGGAATAGATTGGAATTGGACAGTAATTGCCAGGTCTGAGCAGTGTGGACCATTGCAATGTATCAGTTTAGATGAAGTGTGACAAGGATACATCTAGCTACTATATAACTTCCATTAACCAACTTCCCTGTCCCTGATCATGTAACACTTCATAGAATGTGGTCAGCACAAGGTCATCATAATGGCTTTCTGACTGACTTCAAGTATTTTGTACTAGTGCAAGCTGTTAACCCTCTGTGCTAGCATTGTTCTAGTAATGTCCAGTTATTACAGCTGTCAAAAATATCAATTTCTGAAAAGAAGGAGAAGAAAACTTTTAAAAGTGCAAGTTTCAAACTCAAGTTTGACTTCTTTCACATGTCATGTTCCAAAAGGAAAGGCATGTCAAAATTTAAAACAATAATTTCATATAATATAGTTTTAAGGGATAATTGCTCAGTGTTCTTCAGTCAATCCAGTATACTGATCATAAAGTTCTATCCAAGCAGAAAACAGTCTCAAATTATTTCTACATGTGCAACCAAGAAGATAATTTTTAAGCAAATTGATTAATAAAGTAAAACAGCTATCTCTACAGAAAAAAACCCTTTCCCTAAAGAAGTTTCCTCCACAGTAGTAACACTGAAAGAATATTTGATTGATTCTCAACCAGGTAATCTGTCCCCTAAGCCCTCCAAGGGACTTTTATCAGTGTCTGGACACATTTTAAATTGTTGCTGCAGGGGTGTACTACTGGCATCTAGAGGGTGGAGTCCAGAGATGCTATTAAACATCCTAGAATGCACAGGACAGTCTTCCCACAACATTGACCCAAATGTCAATAGTGTCAAGACTGAGAAATCCTGGAATATATGTACTATTTTTAAATTGTTTCCCTGATCCCTAAAATACAAAAATTATGTTTTCATGATTGACTCTTACTGAATGTTTTGTCTCTGTGGAAAATTAAGCTATCAATATCATTTATAAAAAAATTTTCTTCTGTATTATAGTCTGTTTTGTACTTGATATGAGTTCAGTTCAGTGCAGTTCAGTTCAGTCGCTCAGTCGTGTCCGACTGTTTGTGACCCCATGAATCACAGCACGCCAGGCCTCCCTGTCCATCACCAACTCCCAGAGTTCACTCAATTTCATGTCCACAGAGTCAGTGATGCCATCCAGCCATCTCATTCTCTGTCGTCCCCTTCTCCTGCCGCCCCCAATCCTTCCCAGCATCAGAGTCTTTTCCAGTGAGTCAACTCGTCGCATGAGGTGGCCAAAGTACTGCAGTTTCAGCCTTAGCATCAGTCCTTCCAATGAACACCCAGGATCTCCTTTAGAATGGACTGGTTGGCTCTCCTTGCAGTACAAGGGACTCTCAAGAGTCTTCTCCAACACCACAGTTCAAAAGCATCAATTCTTCGGCGATCAGCTTTAGCACTACAAATAGTATTTTTGACTTATGATCTTTTGATTGGCTTTCTGAACTGATAATATCATATAATCCTAGTCTATCTGTACACTGGCAAAAACCTCCTAATGAAATTCTTTCTTTTCCAAAGAGAGTTAAATCAAATTCATTTGACGAGTAGTCATTCTGATTTGATATGAATCTTCAAGATGCTCTACGAGTGATGGGACAAATAATTCACGTTCATGTCATGCATGTGGCCATGGAAGGAATATTTTAACTTGGGAAATTTTGTCTTACACTTTTTAAATTTTATATATTTCTGTTCTAGTCATCTAGTCATGATCATGCTTAGCTAGCATTGTAAGAATTTCTTCTATATGATAGGTGTATTAGAATGATTTATTTTCTAAGTGAGAAAATATTTTGTCAGTTATTCTTTACCTTTAAAATTATCAATATCTTTGTAAGTATTTCACAGGGTGTTTACTTCTATAGTCTGATCCATTATGCTACAAATTCTTTTAAAATGTTAAAGGCCTATAGAGATAATTATCTTAAAATTCATTTTAAAAGTTAGTATGTCCCATATGACTTAAAATATGGTAAAATTTGAGACATCTCCACAAATTTACAAATGAGATAGTTTTTTTCCTTTTCAAACAAGCTTAACAATATGATTGAATTTATGTAATTGCAGCTATTTAAATAATTCAGTGAGAAATGAACTTTTTGAACCACTAATTGAGGAGACTAGTTTTGATGAACAGAATTGCCCAAGTTAGAGAGCCATAAATCCCCACTTTCATTTAGTATTTCCAACTCTTTCCATGACCTTGTGCTCTGTTCTGGGCAGTCTATTAAGAGTTTAATCATAGGTTATAAATATATGTCACAGTTGAGCTGATTAACACGTGGATCTACCTATGTATAGCAGGAAGGAGCATGACCAAATGACCCAGCTAGACTGCTGTAGCCCACAAAATGAACACTGCAGACCCCACACACCAGTCTGGCATGTTTAATTCCACTTTATTCACGGAAATCTAGCCATGCATCTGACTCATGGTAAATTATATTTGCTTATTAGTGTATAGCTCAGGGATTCATTATCTTTTTCACACATACACATACATACACACACACACACTCACACACACACACCTACCTATTTGTACTTGGTACTGTGTAAAGCTCAGTAGACAAAGAATCTACCTGCAATGCAGGAGACACAGGAGTTGCTGGTTCAGTTTCTAGGTTGAAAGATCCCCTGGAGGAGGGCAGGCAGCCCACTCCAGTATTCTTCCTGGAGATCCCATGGACAGAGGAGCCTCATGGGCTACAGTCCATGAGGTCGCAAAGAGTCAGACATGACTGAAGCAGGAGGACTCACAGAGCACTCACTGTGTTAAGCAGTTCAAAAAGACCTAAGTGTCTTCCCTCAGAAATGCCCAGTCTGTAAGATGGCAGTAATGCTGCTAAGAAGGATATGACTAACAAATGGCAGTAAAAACATGAGTAAAGAGAGGACAATGATGAAATAAAATGGTTAATATATTTAATCAACATATCTATTCTTGCACACTAGCAGAAAGAGAAACAGTAGATAGAAAAATTGGTATATAATATGAATAGTCATTTCTGAATAAAATATATATACATAGCCAATAAAAACACGAAACTAATTTCTGGTCTCACTTAACCAGTAAATTAGAAATTTACAATTTAGAAATAATCATTTTTATCATTAAATTGACATTGTGTAAAAGATAGAAACTAGTGTTGATAGAATTATAGGGCTGGAAGTTAACAAAACCAATAGCAGTAAAGTAACTTGGTGATACATCTGTCCAGCTTTTTTTGAAATGTATTTAATATTTCACCTAGATAATGTAGTTTTAATAGTATATTTAAAAATCCTTGCCCATTTGCAGAAAGATTCTTATCAAATGATGTTCAATGTAGTTTTAGTCACAAAAAAATCACAAATAATGACAAGAAAAAAAACAGGAAACAATTGAAAATGTTTCTTAGGTAATATTCAAACAAATTATAGTATATTTGACTAATGTAATTCTGTATAGAAATTCAACACATAAGTATCTACTACCCTGGTGACTCCGTTGATAAAGTATTTGCTTACAATTCAGAAAACCAAGGTTCAATCCCTGGGTAGAGAAGATCCCCTGGAGAAGGAAAAGGCAACCCATTCTAGTATTCTTGCCTGGAAAATGCCATGGACAGAGGACCCTGAAGGGCTACCATCCATGGGGTTGCAAGAGTCACAAAGATGCTCAGACTGACCATCTGAACGTATATTTATATTTTAGCCAAATTGTTAGTGCTTTTTATGGTGAAGAGAGAGGAGGGAGAAGAATAAAGGGGGAACATTCACATTATTAGCTCTCAGTTTTCATTTATTTTTTACAATAATATTCTTTACTGACTGAGCTACAAGGGAAGCCCATGTGCTACATTTTGTAATTTGAAATGAGAGATGGAAAGGCAGGGAGGATGTGACTCTTGCATTTTAATGGTATGTCCTTGTACAAGGAGTGACTTACTTTCCTGCAGGTTTCTGGCTTCCTTTTACTGTTTAAAGATCAGGTCTTGGATTTAAGCGTGGGATCCTATGTTCCTTACATGCTTGTTTCCTAAAGCAGACATTTTTCATTGTCAGGGAGGTCAGCCTGCATTTCTGTTTGGATCTCTCTTTCCTTCAGCAGCTCAACATAACTCCTCACATGTAAAACCACAAAACAATATTGAAAGACTATACACCGCAGTATACAATTCTTTTTTATAGCTTCCATTTTTAACTGTTACACACTAAAGCTCCCATTTATCTTGGTTTTATCCAGACTTTGACTAGAATGCTTTTTTATAATTTATCCCAAATCTTAATTTAAGATTAAATGCTCTTGTTGGATTCCCAGCTTTACTTTAGATAAAGCTGCCACTGACTGTGGTCTTAAATCAGGACACAATATCCCCTGAGCAATAGGACCTTTGACAGCAGGGTTATGCTACACTTCAAACTTCTCCTTTTTTTTTTTAAAGGAAATCATTTTCTTTTGGGCTGAAACCACTAAAAACATACCCCAAAAGGATCAAAGAAATAGCTACAAATATCATCATAATAGGAATATATCCCAACTCTCAAGGTTTGGAAAACTTGAGAAAACAGATGGGATTTCAGGGGATTGTTTGTCATTAAGTTGAACTACTGAGGGAATTATAAGCATAAAGCACAGAAAAAAAAATTTAGGATGTCTGATATAAAAAACTGAGGGTTTAAGAAAATGACAACCTTTGTTTATATCCTGCCCAAGTTTGGGGCTAACTTGGTGATCTTGATCACTTGGTAAATGCAGCTAAAATCAGTACATGCCTTATAGAATTAAATCTAGGGAATTGTCAGCACTATTTAATGACTTTTTTTATTAATGTGATTACTCTAAAGAAGCTTAAAGCTAGAGTTAAATGTATTTTTAGATGTAGACTTCCCTTAAATCAATGGAAAAAAAAATCTGAGAGGCTCTATTCTGTTGCCAAGGTGCTCTCCTAGAAATGGGCAGTTTTGAGCCACAGGTTGTCATATGAAAGAGGTTTGTCATATGTCAAAGTTATTATTAGGATTCAAATTCCATATTAGCTTTTTGGCAAAAGTGAAATTATATTTTAGAATAAATAAAAGTATTATACTAAATATCCAGCAATTTAATATTACCAAAGTTCCTAATAAACATTGCAATCATTGGATTGTAATAAACTTGAGCAGAATACCTTTTGGGAAATTAAAACAACACACCACCACCACCAATAGCAGTACCAATCATAAACCCCACCCTCAATATCTCCAAGTAGACTTTATACATGTAGGAGCATTTGACACCAGTGTAATTGTAAAGAGATGCAAGTGTACTCCTGAGTTCATGTGAGGATACCCAGTCCGGACAAGTCTCCTTATGTTTACTATTGCATTAGGTTCTTAGATATTTTTACAAAATGAGCAATATATTTTAAAGATTCTACAACTTACAAATTGTTCTTGTGGCTATCAATTTCCTGCAGCAGAACTTCAGTGGGTTCTGACACTGATCTTCTTACTGTTTTTGCGAAGGTTATTTCTCCTCCTAACAGGAGTATGACAAGATAGTGCTTCAGAAGATTCAGACAGAGCCACGTCATCTCTTTTGTGACATGGTTAAGGAGATCGTGTTCTCCCTCCTGGGTAAAGGCCAGCAATAATGCTCAATTTCTAGAAGAGTTGTTTTTTTTTTTTTAATAGTGGAAATGGATTTTTGACAGGAGGAAAGAGGAAAGAAAGAAAAAGATCTGAAAGGATCTGAAGGTAAAGCAGGGAAGTGGAAGATCAGAGTGGAAACTTCCAGAAATTTATTCAAGATCTACCTGCAATAAAAGGTGATTTGCAGAATCGATGAAGAACTTGTAATATATTCTGAACTTCTTATTTTCTCATAGTTGTCTTTGTACAAATAGATTCTTACTGTAGTCTCTTTGAGACATTGAGACGTAATAGAGAGATCATATAGTTTCCATGAATAAATAAGAAGTTTGTTAACTAAAATATCTTAAATTTTCAGTCATTAGGGAAGTTCATTATTGAAAATTATTATTTTGTTTTTTTAAACCTTTATTCCTTTTGGCATTATTCAAATCAATGAATTGGGTGAGTTATATTATGTTGCACACACAGAAGCTGCTTTTAAGGAAATTAAAGAGACACATTTTATTTTTTAATTAATTAATTTATTTTAATTGGAGGGTAATTACTTTAAAACATTGTAATGGTTTTTGCCATACATTCACATGAATCAGCCATGGATATACATGTGTTCCCCATCATGAACCCCCCTACCACCTCCCTCCCCATCCCATCCCTCAGGGTCATCCCAGTGCTCTGGCCCTGAGCACTCTGTCTCATGCATCATACCTGGACTGGCGATCTATTTCACATATGGTAATATACATGTTTCAATGCTATTCTCTCAAATCATCTCACCCTCGCCTTCTCCCACAGAGTCCAACAGTCTGTTCTTTACATCTGTGTCTCTTTTGCTGTCTCGCACATAGGGTCATCATTACCATCTTTTTAAATTCCATACATGAATACTATCTCACACTGGATTATGGCAGGACCCTCCAGGCGATGATATCACTAAAGCCATTTGTAAGAAGGGGAACAGTCTAGCTGTGACTTTTGGTCCAGTTTACTCAGTTCTTTGAACTTCAGTTCCCTGTGCATAAAAGGAGGCCAGGGTACAATTTACAGATTTGTACAAAAGAAAAGATATATGTGCATATATGTATATGTATGTATATAACATCTGATATACTGCTGAGCAGTTTAGCAGAATGAAGAACCTCAATAAAACTCTGTAAACTTTAAATTACTTCTCAATTCCTCTATGACCACAGTGATCAATTTCCCTTTAACTACCTGACAGGGTTTGGTATTTTCCTTTGAAGTGATCTTTATGTGCATCAAAACATAAAGACGTACCATGTTCTTATTTGAAGAAAGAGAGAATTTTAAAATAGATTTTCCTTTGCTTTTCCTATAATAATGATAATAATTCAAAAACTGTTTTAAAATTCAACTATAAATATATATAGTTTTTATGCTAGAGGGAAAATGGGAAAGACCTCACAAATTCACTTAATGAAAAAGGCAGTCATCAATGATCCTGTAAATTGGAAATACTCACAAACTGTACAAGATAGCTTGTGAGTTCATTAAGATATTTTAAATCTAAGCATCAGTCAATTTTCTCTGTAGTTTAACCACTGTAATACTTTCAAAAAGTCCTTTTTAATAGATAATTTCACCATTAAGCTCTTACTAAAAAAGTTATCTAAAATGGTTCAGAATGCAATTATAATTATATTATAGTTAGTATTGAATCATTTCTGAAAAGTAGTTTATTTCTAAGTTATCGAATATAAGAATGTTGAGATATCATTTTCTCTATTTACATTCTTAGTTAATGATTGTGCTATTTATTGCAAGAAATATAGTTTACATTCTGTAACCCAAATATGAGAAGTAATGTAGCATAACTCTTGAAAAAAGTTATTTCCAAGATGTCTGCTGCGAAAAAGAAAATTTAGACAATTAGTGAATGAAAAAGTAGTATTTTCTGTTTATCTTAGTAAACACATTTACAAAACTGACCAAAAAAGATTCCTACGTTTCTAAGAAATTACAAATTTAGCCACTTAATATCATACATAAAATTCTAAAGCCATTATATAATTTTAGGGATTTGATTAATTCAAATATTAGTATGGAGAAAGAAAAATATGTTCTGCTGTGCTCTTTATGCTCAAGGGATTTATTCAGCCCCAAAATAACTTCAGAATATTGTCATTTTAGAATATATAAACTTTAGAATATTCTATCTTTGCTGCTAAGTTGCTTCAGTCTTGTCCGACTCTGTGACCGCATAGACAGAGGCACACCAGGCTCCCCTGTCCCTGGGATTCTCCAGGCAGAGTACTGGAGTGGGTTGCCATAGCCTTCTAGCTTTAGAGTATTGTTATTCTTTAATACACTCACACCGAACAAATGAATGCAATAGTATAAAAAGCAATCCCTATAATACTTACAGTTTCAAAGGGCTGAATAATGGTAATAGTTGTCACCATCACCACAGCACCTTTGCCTATGAGGGTCAGCCACTGAGGGCATTCATTCTCTGTTTTTAACCTTGTAAGTAAAAAATATTGTTTGGGGTCAGCATTAATCTTTTTTACTCTTGAATAGCTTCCCTTGGAACTTGTTCTGAATTTCTTCATCAAAGATATAGCAAAGGTCATTATGAAAATGTATACAGAGAAAAACAGTAATTTTCATCATTTCATTCCACCCCAAATTTTATCAAGATGACTTTTACATTTTTATGTGACCTAACTGTTCTATAACTTTGAAAATTCCCATATGTTCCTGGTTATATTAAAGTTGATTGTATGTGCCCATCAGTAAGATATTGTGATTTACATGCAAAATAAAATTGTTTCTTATTTTTAAAATTAGCTTTATGAAAAATTGAATAAAAACAGTATGTATGTATGTATGTGTGTGTGTGTGTGTGTGTATCAATTACCAAAGTCAATAAATCTGGTCTCCATAGGGATTTACTTTAGTTATAATCCAGACAGCTGTATACACAATGTACATGTTGAAATTTCTATTAATTGTTATTCTCAACATGTACTGAGGGCTAAATGTTTTTCCTGTAGTAGTTGTTTCTCAAAGTCCTGAAAATTTTCCAAATGAAAAATGAAGATCATATATATGAGTTGATTAAATTATATGTCTGTATAGACAGGGCAAGCCAAAGCAAATATTGATCTTCCTAAAACCAAAAAGTTAACTCTTTGATAATGAAAATGATCTTTTCCCCAAATACAAAGTTTTTATTCAGCAGAAAAACATAAAAGACTGACTTTAAATAGAAACATAAAATCATAAGTCACAACAAAACATTAAGACAAAAGTTGATGGGAATTAAAAGAAATATAAAAAACAGGGGGCTTCTTTGGTGGCTCAGAAAGGAAAGAATCTGCTTGCAATGCAGAAGACCAGGGTTCAATCCCTGGGTCAGGAAGATCCCCTGGAGAAGAGAATGGCAACCCACTTCAGTATTCTTTTTTTTAAATAAATGATCACTTTGTATTGTAAGCAATGTACAACACTGGCCTGGCTTTGCACTGCAAGCCCTCAGTCAAGATATAGTCAAATAACCATGCTGCAGGTTCTTCTGCACGATCCATAATTCAGACACACAGAGCTGGGGTGGGCTGGAGGGCAGTGGAGAGGGGACTGTCCCCAGTCCTTTCCTCTCTGTACTGGGTTAGCCAAGGCTGACATACTCCACGGAATGATAAACATGGCCCTTCCCAAAGCCAGCCTGTGGCTGCTAGCAGACTGCTCTTCAAATCCTTTGGGCCAAGCCATCCTAGGCCCCACAACTTTTCATCTCACTTCAATATTCTTGCCTGGAGAATTCCATGGACAGAGGAGCCTAGCAAGCTGCATACAGTCCGTGGGGTCACAAAGAATCATACATGGCTGAGGGACTAACACTTTCACATTTTTCACAAAAGAAATATATAATTGAATTTAAAAATAAATTTCTATGTAAGAAACTATTACATTAGAAAACAATAATTTTCATAAAAATATTTCTGAAGCAAAAATAGTGCCATTGCTTATAACTTTACATACAGTTTTTCTTTTGTTTCATAAGCATATGATGTCAAATTCATTTTAAAAAATCTCAACTCCGTAAAAATCTCTTGAGTTTTTAAATATTAAGATTTAAAATATAGTATATTTTTCCAACAACACATTAAAAAGATCATACATCATGACCAAGTGGGGATGCAAGGATTCTTCAATATCCATAAATCAATCAATGTAATACACCACATTAACAAATTGAAAAATAAAAACCATATGATTATCTCAATAGATGCAGAGAAAGCCTTTGACAAAATTCAACATCCATTTATGATCAAAACCCTCCAGAAGGCGGGAATAGAAGGAACATTCCTCAATGTAATAAAAGCTATATATGACAAACCCACAGCAAACATTATCCTCAATGGTGAAAAAATTGAAAGCGTTTCCCCTAAAGTCAGGAACAAGACAAGGGTGCTCACTCTCACCACTACTATTCAACATAGTTCTGGAAGTTTTGGCCACAGCAATCAGAGCAGAAAAAGACATAAAAGGAATTCAAATAGGAAAAGAAGAAGTAAAACTCTCACTGTTTTCAGATGACATGATCCTCTACACAGAAAACCCTTTAGATTCTACCAGAAAATTACTAGAGCTAATCAATGAATATAGTAAAGTTGCAGGATATAAAATCAACACACAGAAATCCCTTGCATTCCTATACACTAACAACGAGAAAACAAAGAGAAATTAAGGAAACAATTCCATTCACCGTTGCAACAAAAAGAATAAAATACTTAGGAATATATCTACCTAAAGAAACAAAAGACCTATATATAGAAAACTATAAAACATTGGTGAAAGAAATCAGAGAGGACACTAATAGATGTAGAAATATACCATGTTCATGGATTGGAAGAATAAATATTGTGAAAATGAATATATTACTGAAAGTAATTTATAAGTTCAATGCAATCCTTATCAAGCTACCAACGGTGTTTTTCACAAAGCCAGGACAAATAATTTCACAATTTGTATGGAAATACAAAAAACCTCGCATAGCCAAAGCAATCTTGAGAAAGAAGAATGGAACTGGGGGAATCAACCTGCCGGACTTCAGGCTCTACTATAAAGCCACAGTCATCAAGAGAGTATGGTACTGGCATAAAGACAGAAATATAGATCAATGGAACAAAATAGAAAGCCCAGAGATAAATCCATGCCCCTATGGACACCTTATCTTTGACAAAGGAGGCAAAAATATTCAATGGAGAAAAAATCTCTTTAACAAGTGGTGCTGGGAAAACTGGTCAACCACGTGTAAAAGAATGAAATTAGAACACTCCCTAACACCATACACAAAAATTAAAATATAGTATATTTTAACAATATCTCTTTGTTTAACCTCACTTTTAAAAACAGCAGAAAAATACTGGGTATGTTTGGCTTGAACTGAGCCTTGAGCTTCATTACTTTATTGTGTTGAAACATTCACTACATGTATTCTCATCAAGCTTAATGGCTATAATGTCTACCACCTCTATTGTTACTTCAAACCATGTCCCAAGTGACACTGTACTTTTATGCTCTTCATACATATATTTGATGTTCAACTGCAGCTGAATATTCTTGGTTTCACCTCAAAGTCATGACCCATCTCATGAAAGTTCTCCTAAAACTCCTTTCTAGATTCTTTAGTTTTCTGATGGCACTGCTTCCCTAAATCCCAAAGCCAAAATAAATAAATGACTTCTAAATCATTTTAATATGATCTCATCTAAATAGTCTATTGGAATTTGAGAATAGGCTTCTACTTATATTGTTTTTTTTAATTTACATTACATGTATTTTACTGTAATGGAAACCCAAGAATACATGACCTGCATAATATTATATCTGCTATATCTTCATACTGTGTCAGTTTAACTAAGTTTGATTCAGATGCCAGGGAAACGGACTTAGACTGTTAACCAGCAACAGAGATCTTGCATGATTCCAGAATTCTCTTCTCTGACTGGTTTTCAGTTAAAATTGGATACAAGATACATTTGCATAGGATTTGGGAATGAAAATAGAGTAGCCAATGTATTTATACTTAGAAGGATAATCAGGCGCTGTTGGGTTCACCCACAATGTAGTGAATCTGCTAAGTCACTCTTCTGGCAGACAGCAGCCCTGCCTGCAGATCTTGCAGCCACAACCAGATCACCCCAGCCAGATCACCTCACTGGATCCCGGACTGGGGAAAGGTGAGGCTCTGTAATGAGTAACCAGCCCTACTATAGGCCATCTGCACTATCCAAGATGAAAGCTTAGAGAGAAGCTGGGACAGATGGATGTGGAGCTCAATTCATTCTCTTATGTTTCAGTTCATCCTTTCGGGTTCTAGTTTGCCCATACTCTTCCCTCATTTCACATTAAGGTGCAGGGGCAACAGTCTTCCATAAGTTGCCTTACCATTTCCCAGGATCTTCCCATGTATCGCTCATGGTAGTTTTGCTTTTAATTCTGATACGCTCGCTCAAAAATGTCAGTAATGACAATGTCAGTTTTTGGCATTGTGCTTTGTATCATTTATTAAATAAAAATTTTTAAAAAAATGTCAGTAATGAGTGTAGGTAATTTGAATTTTAAAGTCACCCTTCTATGTAATTTTCCGTTCTATCTTTTCCCTGTCGTTCCCATGAACCTTAGTCTGAGTTGCACCATTGTTTCAAGGGCAGTTTCTTAACTGATCTATCTTCATTCCTAAGAATGGGGATATATACACAAAGGCTAATCAGACTTTTTTTGGGGAGGATTATAGGTCGCCACTCCAGTACTCTTGCCTAGAAAATCCCATGGATGGAGGAGCCTAGTAGGCTGCAGTCCGTGGGGTCGCTAAGGGTCGGACATGACTGAGCAACTTCACTTTCATTTTTCACTTTCACACATTGGAGAAGGAAATGGCAACCCACTCCAGTGTTCTTGCCTGGAGAATCCCAGGGACGGGGGAACCTGGTGGGCTTCCGTCTATGGGGTCACACAGAGTCGGACACGACTAAAGTGACTTAGCAGCAGCAGCAGCAGCAGCAGGTCATATATGGGCTTAAAGCCACAATGTAGGGACAATCAGGATGGATCAGCTATGAGCGATCAGGTAGTGAAACTTATCTATTGAAACATTAGCCATCTTTTTGTTTTCTGTCATGTTTTAGCAAAAGAATTGGGAAGATTAAAATTTTGGTGGGAACACTAACTTCTTGCTTTGGATCCAGGGATATATCAAATGTTTTATCCTCATAGGTTATCATGAAGAACTTTTGGTATCTGTTAATCATTTCATGCCTCTATTATATAATGAGCATACTATGCGTTTCTGTATATTTAATATTCAATAAACTGTCTTTTAATTACCAGATATCTGTAATCATAATGGTTCTTTAGCTTCTATCCTCAAACTGCTCCAAATAATATTTTTCTATATCTTAAAAAAAAATAATTGCCAACTAAACACTTTATTGAGGTGGATTAACATTCTGAAAGAGATGGGAATCCCAGACCACCTGACCTGCCTCTTGAGAAACCTGTATGCAGGTCAGGAAGCAACAGTTAGAACTGGACATGGAACAACAGACTGGTTCCAAATAGGAAAAGGTGTACGTCAAGGTTGTATATTGTCACCTTGCTTATTTAACTTATATGCAGAGTACATCATGAGGAACGCTGGGCTGGAAGAAGCACAAGCTGGAATCAAGATTGCTGGGAGAAATATCAATAACCTCAGATATGCAGATGACACTACCCTTATGGCAGAAAGTGAAGAGGAACTCAAAAGCCTCTTGATGAAAGTGAAAGAGGAGAGTGAAAATGTGGCTTGAAGCTCAACATTCAGAAAACAAAGATCATGGCATCTGGTCCCATCACTTCATGGGAAATAGATGGGAAAACAGTGGAAACAGTGTCAGACTTTATTTTTTGGGGCTCCAAAATCACTGCAGATGCTGACTGCAGCCATGAAATTAAAAGACGCTTACTCCTTGGAAGGAAAGTTATAACCAACCTTGATAGTATATTAAAAAGCAGAGACATTACTTTGCCAACCAAGGTCCGTCTAGTCAAGGCAATGGTTTTTCCCGTGGTCATGTATGGATGTGAGAGTTGGACTGTGAAGAAAGCTGATCGCCGAAGAATCGATGCTTTTGAACTGTGGTGTTGGAGAAGACTCTTGAGAGTCCCTTATACTGCAAGGAGATCCAACCAGTCCATTCTAAATGAGATCAATCCTGGATGTTCATTGGAGGGACTGATGCTAAAGCTGAAACTGCAATACTTTGGCCACCTCATGCGACGAGTTGACTCACTGGAAGAGACTCTGATGCTGGGAAAGGTTGGGGGCGGGAGGAGAAGGGGACGACGGAGAATGAGATGGCTGGATGGCATCACCGACTCTGTGGACATGAGTTTGAGTGTACTCCGGGAGTTGGTGATGGACAGGGAGGCCTGGCGTGCTATGATTCATGGGGTCGCGGAGAGTCGGACATGACTGAGCGACTGAACTGAACTGAACTGAAAGTGGTTGCTTTCTTTCTTTTCACTTGAACAATATATTTCTAACATAAACAGTGTCCTTTGCTTTTTCCCTGCCAAAACATGGCTCAAAGCTTTTATCACAAATACTTAATAATTAGCACAAATATGAGCAACATCTGATCTGGCAAGAATCAATGGACTTATGAGTATATGTTAGGGGCCTTGAAGGGTGACGAGAAGTAAAAGAAATAAATCAGTCATGTAATGTCCTAATTCAATAATCTTTATTTCAACCTAGGTTTATAATATTTGTGATATGCAGTCAAGCGAATTTCAAACTACAGTTTTTAAATTAAATTAAAAACTAGCACTGGGAACTAAAATTAATGTTACAAAATAATTTTAAAAATATTCATTGTGCAAAATCATAGAAAGCTTGAGTCCTAAAGAAGTAATTCCTTGGGAAAATATTAATGTTCAGTTCAGTTTAGTTCAGTTCAGTCGCTCAGTCGTGTCCGACTCTCCGCGACCCCATGAATCACAGCACGCCAGGCCTCCCTGTCCATCACCAACTCCCGGAGTACACTCAAACTCACGTCCACAGAGTCGGTGATGCCATCCAGCCATCTCATTCTCCGTCGTCCCCTTCTCCTCCCGCCCCCAACCTTTCCCAGCATCAGAGTCTCTTCCAGTGAGTCAACTCGTCGCATGAGGTGGCCAAAGTATTGCAGTTTCAGCTTTAGCATCAGTCCCTCCAATGAACATCCAGGATTGATCTCATTTAGAATGGACTGGTTGGATCTCCTTGCAGTATAAGGGACTCTCAAAAGAGTCTTCTCCAACACCACAGTTCAAAAGCATCGACTCTTCGGCGATCAGCTTTCTTCACAGTCCAACTCTCACATCCATACATGACCACGGGAAAAACCATTGCCTTGACTAGACGGACCTTGGTTGGCAAAGTAATGTCTCTGCTTTTTAATATACTATCAAGGTTGGTCATAACTTTCCTTCCAAGGAGTAAGCGTCTTTTAATTTCATGGCTGCAGTCAGCATCTGCAGTGATTTTGGAGCCCCCAAAAATAAAGTCTGACACTGTTTCCACTGTTTTCCCATCTATTTCCCATGAAGTGATGGGACCAGATGCCATGATCTTTGTTTTCTGAATGTTGAGCTTCAAGCCACATTTTCACTCTCCTCTTTCACTTTCATCAAGAGGCTTTTGAGTTCCTCTTCACTTTCTGCCATAAGGGTAGTGTCATCTGCATATCTGAGGTTATTGATATTTCTCCCAGCAATCTTGATTCCAGCATGTGCTTCTTCCAGCCCAGCGTTCCTCATGATGTACTCTGCTGTATATTTATTTTTCTATATAATTCTCTCTCCTTGGATGGATCATGAGAAGAGATATGTATTCAGGGAATATTGGTTGACTAAATGACTGAATGGATAATTCAACTATAGCTAAGCATAAATTAATCTTATAACAAGTTAATGAAATTATACTACTTTAATTCGGCTTACAAATTAAACATCAAGAATTCTTTTCTTCAGTGACTTTCCACTGTATACGAAATCAATTCAGTACCTTAGCCTGGCATCTAAAGCCTTGAATATAATGGACCTCATTTTATGTGAATCACCCATTATTGTCTTTGCTAGTATTTAAGCTGACTTCCTTTAATATCTTCAGGTCTTTTTATTTTCACTCTTTAAACCTGTGCTCTTTGATTGTTCTACTTTCATATTTATTTCACTTCTGGTCATTATATAAGAAAAGCTTTAGATTAGTTATATGTGTGTTTCTCTGTGTGTGTATGCATGAGTGTTGATGTGTATATGTATATTGACACATATATAAGTCAAGATTTCATCATGTTTATATGGTGTTTTTAAAGGTATCAGTAGTTAGGAAGCAATTGAATACATATAAGAGGAAGAGAAGGGGACAAGTGATGATTGATTTTTGAGGACATGAGAGAAATTATTATCAAAACCATAGGAAAGATAATTAGCTTTGAAGGATGGAAATATTTCATTCAACTGAGAGTAGTGGGAAATGATAGGGATTGGAGAAGATACGGAGATCATTAGCTTGATTAAAGGTTTTTTGCTACATTAACTCTGAGAAACTGAGTTTTTGTTTTCTCCAGGAATTATGGGGGACAGTATCTCCTTAAAGTGAGGGCAACAAAGATGTGATTAGATATTATGTTATGGTTGAGAAATATCGGGAAAATATTAATGTCCAAAGGCACTTCAAATTAAAAATATCAGATAGAAATTTTCTATAAAATTTTTGTATTTTGATTAATAGCCCCAGTTTCCATTCAAGTGAATCGAAGCAGAAAATTATCATAAGCTTCTCCATTTTTCCCTTTCTCCATATTGAAAAATATTAATAATGGCATTTTTTTCCCCCACAGATCTGTAGATTGTCTGGGGGTGCATGAAATAGGCAGGGCATGGCTGGATGTTTCTGCCAATCAGGGCAAGTCCATTCATGTGTCTACAGATTCCTGGGTTTAGCTGTCCCACGCTGAATGGATATGTTTTATGTGTTTCTCATCCTCCCCTAGACTGGTGACTTTCCCAAGGTACTGGCAGAGGTGCAAGTATTTTCCAAACCCTGATTACATCATGCCCATCAATATCCATTGGCCAAAGCAAGTCACATGTCAGAGACCAGAGTTGAGATATGAGGGTTATTCTTTGCCACACTGAGAGAGCCCTATAAAGTTACATGGCAAAGAGCAGATATACAGAAATCAGTGGAGAATAGAGGACATTAATACCATCTACTGCTAAGAGTTAGAGCCCACCCTCATTCAACATGTGCACTTTAGTGTTTAAGGCTGGAAAGATCAGTGTTTTTGGTATTTAAACAAATCTGGATTTACATCTTGGCTTTTCCATTTTGTTATTTCTAATATGGGATTGTAACAATATCTGTTTTTCCTTCACAGTTTTATTGAGATATCATTGACATATAATATTAAATAAGTTTAAGGTGTACAGCTTGTTGATTTGATTCATTTGTATGTTGGAAAATCAATGCATTTAGTTATGACATCCATTGTGTCACATGATTATCATCTCTTTTTTTGTGGTAAGAACTATTAAGATCTACTAAGGTAGCAACTTTTAGTTATATCATACAGTATTTTTATTAGGCATAATCTCTGTACTGTACATTAGATTTTCATTTTTCTGATAATGAGTGATGTTGAGCATCTTTTCATGTGTTTATTAGCCATCTGTATGTCTTCTTTGGAGAAATGTCTGTTTAGTTCTTTGGCCCATTTTTTTGATTGGGTCCTTTATTTTTCTGGAATTGAGCTGCAGGAGTTGCTTGTATATTTTTGAGATTAATTCTTTGTCAGTTGCTTCATTTGCTATTATTTTCTCCCATTCTGAAGGCTGTCTTTTCACCTTGTTTATAGTTTCTTTTGTTGTGCAGAAGCTTTTAATTTTAATTAGGTCCCATTTGTTTATTTTTGCTTTTATTTCCAATATTCTGGGAGGTGGGTCATGGAGCATCCTGCTGTGATTTATGTTGGAGAGTGTTTTGCCTGTGTTCTCCTCTAGGAGTTTTATAGTTTCTGGTCTTACGTTTAGATCTTTAATCCATTTTGAGTTTATTTTTGTGTCTGGTGTTAGGGAGTGTTTTAGTTTCATTCTTTTACAAGTGGTTGACCAGTTTTCCCAGCACCACTTGTTAAAGAGATTGTCTTTTCTCCATTGTATATTCTTGCCTCCTTTGTCAAAGATAAGGTGTCCATAGGTGCATGGATTTATCTCTGGGCTTTCTACTTTGTTCCACTGATGTATAGTTCTGTCTTTGTGCCAGTGCCATACTGTCTTGATGACTGTAGCTTTGTAGTAGAGCCTGAAGTCCGGTATGTTGATTCTTCCAGTTCCATTCTTCTTCAAGATTGCTTTGGCTATTCGAGGTTTTTATATTTCCTTTCGAATTGTGAAATTATTTGCTCTAGCTCTGTGAAAAATACCATTGGTAGCTTGATAGGGATTGCATTGAATCTATAGATTGCTTTGGGTAGTATACTCATTTTCACTATATTGATTCTTCTGATCCATGAACACGGTATATTTCTCCACCTATTAGTGTCCTCTTTGATTTCTTTCACCAGTGTTTTTATAGTTTTCTATATATATAAGTCTTTTGTTTCTTTAGGTAGATATATTCCAAAGTATTTTATTCTTTTCATTGCAGTGGTGAATGGAATTGATTCCTTAATTTCTCTCTCTTCTCATTGTTAGCATATAGGAATGCAAGGGATTTCTGTGTGTTGATTTTATATCCTGCAACATTACTATATTTATTGATTAGCTCTAGTAATTTTCTAGTGGCATCTTTATGGTTTTCTATGTAGAGGATCATGTCATCTGCAAACAGTGAGAATTTTACTTCTTCTTTTCCAATCTGGATTCCTTTTATTTCATTTTCTGCTCTGATTGCTATGGCCAAAACTTCCAAAACTATGTTGAATAGTAGTGGTGAGAGTGGGCACCCTTGTCTTGTTCCTGAGTTCAGGGGATATGCTTTCAATTTTTAATCATTGAGGATAATGTTTGCTGTGGGTTTGTCATATATAGCTTTTATTATGTTGAGGTATGTTCCTTCTATTCCTGCTTTCTGGAGGGTTTTGATGATAAATGGATGTTGAATTTTGTCAAAGGCTTTCTCTGCATCTATTGAGATAATCATATGGTTTTTATTTTTCAATTTGTTATTGTGGTGTATTACATTGATTTGCGGATATTGAAGAATCCTTGCATCCCTGGGATAAAGCCCACTTGGTCATGATGTATGGTCTTTTAAATATGTTTTTGGATTTTGTTTGCTAGAATTTTGTTAAGGATTTTTGCATCTATGTTCATCAGTGATATTGGCCTGTAGTTCTCTTTTTTTGTGGCATCTTTGTCACGTTTTGGTGTTAGGATGATGGTGGCCTCATAGAATGAGTTTGGAAGTTTACCTTCCTCTAAAATTTTCTGGAAGAGTTTGAGTAGAATAAGTGTTTAGTTCAGTTCAGTTCAGTTGCTCAGGCGTGTCCAACTCTCTGCAACCCCATGAATCACAGCACGCCAGGCCCCCCTGTCCATCACCAGCTCCCGGAGTTCACTCAAACTCATGTCCAACGAGTCAGTGATGCCATCCAGCCATCTCATTCTCTGTCGTCCCTGTCTCCTCCCACCCCAATCTCTCCCAGCATCAGAGTCTTTTCCAGTGAGTCAACTCGTCGCATGAGGTGGCCAAAGTATTGCGGTTTCAGCCTTAACATCAATCCTTCCAATGAACACCCAGGGTTGATCTCCTTTAGAATGGACTGGTTGGATCTCCTTGCAGTCCAAGGGACTGTCAAGAGTCTTCTCCAGCACCACAGTTCAAAAGCATCAATTCTTCGGTGATCAGCTTTCTTCACAGTCCAACTCTCACATCCATACATGACCATTGGAAAAACCATAGATGGACCTTGGTTGGCAACTCTTCTCTAAATTTTTGGTAGAATTCAGCTGTGAAGCCATCTGGTCCTGGGCTTTTGCTTGCTGGAAGATTTCTGATTACAGTTTCAATTTCCATGCTTGTGATGGGTCTGTTCAGATTTTCTATTTCTTCCTGGTTCAGTTTTTGAAAGTTGTACTTTTCTAAGAATCTGTCCATTTCTTCCAAGTTGTCCATTTTATTGGCATATTGTTGCTGATAGTCTCTTATGATTCTTTGTATTTCTGTGTTGTCTGCTGTGATCTCTCCATTTTCATTTCTAATTTAATTGATTTGATTTTTCTCCCTTTGTTTCTTGATGAGTATGGTTGATGGTTTGTTAATTTTATTTGTCTTCTCAAAGAACCAGCTTTTGGCTTTATTCATTTTTGCTATGGTCTCTTTTGTCTCTTTTACATTTATTTCTGCCCTAATTTTTATGATTTCTTTCCTTCTACTAACCCTGGGGTTCTTCATTTCTTCCTTTTTTAGTTGCTTTAGGTGTAGAGTTAGGTTATTTAGTTGACTTTTTTCTTGTTTCTTGAGGTATCCTTGTATTGCTATGAACCTTCCCCTTAGCACCACTTTTACAGTGTCCCAGAGGTTTTGGGTTGTTGTGTTTTCATTTTCATTTGTTTCTATGCATATTTTGACTTATTTTTTGATTACTTCTGTGACTTGTTGGTTATTCAGCAACGTTTTGGTCAGCCTCCATATGCTGGAATTTTTATAGTTTTTCTCCTGTAATTGACATCTAATCTTACTGCATTGTAGTCAGAAAAGATGCTTGGAATGAGTTCATTTTTTTTTTTTTAATTGATCAAGGCTAGATTTATGGCCCAGGATGTGATCTATCCTGGAGAAGGTTCCGTGTGCACCTGAGAAAAAGGTGAAATTCATTGTTTTTGGGTGAGATGTCCTATAGATATCAATTAGGTCAAACGGGTCTATTGTATCATTTAAAGTTTGTGTTTCCTTGTTAATTTTCTGTTTAGTTGATCTATCAATAGGTGTGAGTAGGGTATTAAAGTCTCCCACTATTATTGTGTTATTGTTAATTTCCCCTTTCATACTTGTTAGCATTTGTCTTACATATTGTGGTACTCCTATGTTGGGTGCATAAATATTTGTAATTGTTATATCTTTTGCTTGGATTGAACCTTTGATCATTGTGTAGTGTCCTTCTTTGTCTCTTTTCACAGCCTTTGTTTTAAAGTCTATTTTATCTGATATGAGTATTGCTACTCCTGCTTTCTTTTGGTCTCTATTTGCATGGAATAACTTTTTCCAGCCCTTCACTTTCAGTCTGTATGTGTCCCTTGTTTCGAGATGGGTCTCTTGTAGACAACATATATCATGGTCTTGTTTTTGTATCCATTCAGCCCATCTTTGTCTTTTGGTTGGGGAATTCAACACATTTACATTTAAGGTAAATATTGATAAGTATGATCCTGTTGCCATTTACTTTGTTTTGGGTTCGAGTTTATACAACCTTACAGTTTATACACCTAGACAGTGTTTCCTGTCTAGAGAAGATCCTTTAGCATTTGTTGGAGAGCTGGTTTGGTGGTGCTGAATTCTCTCAGCTTTTGCTTGTCTGTAAAGCTTTTGATTTCTCCTTCATATTTGAATGAGACCCTTGCTGGGTGCAGTAATATGTGCTGTAGGTTATTTTCTTTCATCACTTTAAGTATGTCTTGCCATTCCCTCTGGCCTGAAGAGTTTCTGTTGAAAGATCAGCTGTAATCCTTATGGGAATCCCCTTGTGCGTTATTTGTTGTTTTCCCCTTGCTGCTTTTAATATTTGTTCTTTGTGTTTGATCTTTGTTAATTTGATTAATATGTGTCTTGGGGTGTTTCACCTTAGGTTTATCCTGTTTGGGACTCTCTGGGTTTCTTGGACTTGGGTGATTATTTCCTTCCCCATTTTAGGGAAGTTTTCAACTATTATCTCCTCAAGTATTTTCTCATGGTTTTTCTTTTTGTCTTCTTCTGGGACTCCTATGATTCGAATGTTGGGACGTTTAGCATTGTCTGAGACGTCTCTGAGGTTTCCTCATTTCTTTTAATTTTTTTTCCTTTTTCCTCTCTGTTTCATTTATTTCTACCATTCTATCTTCTACCTCATTTATCCTATCTTCTGCCTCCATTATTCTACTGTTGGTTCCCTCCAGAGTGTTTTTGATCTCATTTATTGCATTATTAATTATATATTGACTCTTTTTTATTTCTTCTAGGTCCTTTTAAAACCTTTCTTTCATCTTCTCAATCCTTGTCTCCAGGCTATTTGTAACTCCAATTTGTTTTCAAGATTTTGGATCATTTTCACTATCATTATGCTGAATTCTTTATCAGGTAGATTCCCTATCTCTTTCTCTTTTGTTTAGTTTGGTTGGCATTTATCCTGTTCCTTTACTTGCTGTGTATTTCTCTGCCTTTTCATCTTGTTTATATTGCTGTGTTTGGGGTGGCCTTTCCGTATTCTGGCAGTTTGTGTTTCCTCTTTATTGTGGAGGTTCCTCGCTGTGGGTCAGATTGGACAGATGGCTTGTCAAGTTTTCCTGGTTAGGGAAGCTTGTGTCGGTGATCTGGTGGGTGGAGCTGAATTTTTTCTCTCTGGAGTGCAATGTAGAGTCCAATAATTAGTTTTGAGATGTCAACGGATTTGGTGTGACTTTGGCAACCTTTATATTGAAGCTCAGGGCTATGTTCATGTGTTGATGGAGAATTTGCGTGGTGTGTCTTGCTGTGGAACTTGTTGCCCTTGGGTAGTGCTTGGTTTCAGAGTAGGTATGGAGGCGTTTGATGAGCTCCTGTCGATTAATATTCCTTGGAGTCAGGAGTTCTCTGGTGTTCTCAGGATTCGGACTTAAGCCTCCTGCCTCTGGTTTTCAGTCTTATTCTTAGAGTAGACTCAAGACTTCTCTATCTCCTTTCAAAAACAATGGGCTGCCTTTCTGGGTGCCTGATGTCCTCTGCCAGTATTCAGAAGTTGTTTTGTGGAATTTACTCAGTGTTCAAATGTTCTTTCGATGAATTTGTGGGGGAGAAAGCGGTCTCCCCAGCCTATTCCTCCGCCATCTTAGGACCGCCTCAACATCTTCTTTATATTTCATCCATTGACAGACACTTAGGCCATTTACTTATCTTGACTATTGAGAACAGTGCTGCAATGAACATGGAAATACCGATATCTTTTTGAGGTTCTGTTTGTTTTCCTTGGCTCTATACCCAGAAGTGAAATAACTGGGTTGTATGGTAGTTCTATTTTTAATATCTTGAGAACCTCCATGTTGTTCTCTATAGTAACTGCTCCAATTTACATTCCCACCAACAGTGCACAAATGTTCCCTTTTTTCTACATCCTCTCCAATGTTTGTTAACATTTCTAGTTTTGATGATTCCATTATAACCAGTGTGAAGTAATATCTCATTGTGATTTTGAGTTCCTTTTCCTTGAAAATAAGTGATATTGAGCATCCTTTCATGTACTTGTTGGCCATCTATATGTCTTCTTTGGAAAAATATATGTTCAGTTCCTCTGCCTGTTTTTAATCATTTGTTTTGTAATTAAGTTACAAGTTATATATTTTGGATATTAATCCTTTATTAGATATATGATTTGAAAATATTTTCTCCCATTTCTAAAGTTGTTTTTTCATTTATTGATGACTTATTTTTCTATACAGAAGGATTTTAGTTTGACACAGTCCCACTTGTTTATTTTTACTTTTGTGCTTGAGTTTTTTATATAATATCCAAATAAGTTGTTGACAGCACCAGTGTTAAGATTTTTGCCGTATTTTTTTCCTAGCATTTTAATGGTTTCAGGTCTTATGCTTAAGTCTAACAATTTCAAGTTATTTTTGTGAGTGCTGCAAGATAGGAACCTAATTGCACTTTTCCGTATACAATTATCGAGTTTTTTCAACACCATTTGTTGAAGTCTATCCTCACTGGAAGGTCTCTGTCATAAATTAATTGTGCATAAGTTATATACCAGTTTGTGTTCTGTTCCATTGGTTCGTGTGTCTATTTTAAAGGCAGTACCATATTATTTTTGATTATTTTAGTTTTGTATCATAGTATGAAATCAGGATGTGTGATATCTTCAACTTTGTGCTTCTTTCTCAAGATTGCATTGGATATTCAGGGTCTTCATGGCACCATAAATCTTAGAACCTTTTATTATTATTATTATTTTTGTATATATATTTCTGTGAAAAATGCCACTGGGATTTGATAGAGTTTTCATTGACTCTGTAGATGGCTTGGGGTATCATGAACATTTTAACAACATAGTATTCATTGATCTGATCCATGGACATGGTTAATTTTTTTTTAACTTATTTCTGTCTTCTTCATTTCTTTTATCAAAGTCTCATAGTTTTTAGCATACAGATCTTCACCTTCTTTGTTAAACTTATTCCTCAGTATTTTACTGTTTTTGATGCTGCTGTGAATGTGATCGTTTTATTTAGTTTTCAGATGTTTTGTTATTCAGTTCAGTTCAGTTCAGTCGCTCAGTCATGTCCGACTCTTTGCGACCCTATGAATCACAGCACGCCAGGCCTCCCTGTCCATCACCAACTCCCGGAGTTCACTCAAACTCATGTCCATCGAGTCGGTGATGCCATCCAGCCATCTCATTCTCTGTCGTCCCCATCTCCTCCCACCCCCAATCCCTCCTAGCATCAGACTCTTTTCCAGTGAGTCAACTCTTCGCATGAGGTGGCCAAAGTATTGCAGTTTCAGCTTTAGCATCAGTCCTTCCAATGAACACCCAGCATTGATCTCCTTTAGAATGGACTGGTTGGATCTGGAAATGCAACTGATTTTTGTGTGCTGATTTCTACAACTTCACTGAATTTGTTGATTAGTTCTAAAATGTTTTTAGTGGAGTCTAGGATTTTCTCTATAGAAGATGATGTCATCAGCAAGCAAAGACTGTTTCTCTTCCATTACAATTTGGATGCCTTTTATTTCTTTGTATTGCCTGACTGCTCTGGCTAGGACTTCCAGTACCATGTTGAATAGGAATAGTGTGAGTGGTCACCCTTGACTCCTTGATCATGGAGGAAAATTTTCAACCTTTAATCATGGAGTTTAAGCTTAGCTGTAGACTTGTCAGATATGGACTTTATTGTGTTGAATCTTCCTTCTATATTCCAATTTATTAACTATTTTTATCATGAAAGAATGCTGTATTCTCTCATACGTTTACAGTATCTATTGACAATTATATGATTTTATTTTTTTATTTTATTAATTTAGTGTTATCACTTTTATTGATTTACATATGTTTAACCATCATTACATCAGTTCAGTTCAGTTCAGTCGCTCAGTCGTGTCCGACTCTCCACCACCCCATGAATCACAGCACGCCAGGCCTCCCTGTCCATCACATTACATACCAGGGATAAATCCCACTTAAACATGGTGTATGATTCTTTTAATGTGGCATTGAACCTGGTTTGCTAGTATTTTGTTGAGAATTTTTGTACCTGTATTCACCAGGGATAATGGTCTGTAATTTTGTTTTCTTGCATTGTCTTTATCTGGCTTTGGTATTAGGATAATGTTATTCTCTTAAATTCACCCATTCCAGTCCATTTTAATTCATTGATTCCTAGAATGTCGATGTTCACTCTTGCCATCTCCTGTTTGACGACTTCCAATTTGCCTTGATTCATGGACCTAACATTCCAGGTTCCTATGCACAAGCTGGAATCAAGATTGCTGGGAGAAATATCAATAACCTCAGATATGCAGATGACACTACCCTTATGGCAGAAAGTGAAGAGGAACTCAAAAGTCTCTTGATGAAAGTGAAAGAGGAGAGTGAAAAGGTTGGCTTGAAGCTCAACATTCAGAAAACAAAGATCATGGCATCTGGTCCCATCACTTCATGGGAAATAGATGGAAAAACAGTGGAAACAGTGTCAGACTTTATTTTTTTGGGCTCCAAAATCACTGCAGATGCTGATTGCAGCCATGAAATTAAAAGACGCTTGCTCCTTGGAAGGAAAGTTATGACCAACCTTGATAGTATATTAAAAAGCAGAGACATTACTTTGCCAAGAAAGGTCCGTCTAGTCAAGGCAATGGTTTTTCCCGTGGTCATGTATGGATGTGAGAGTTGGACTGTGAAGAAAGCTGATCGCCAAAGAATCGATGCTTTTGAACTGTGGTGTTGGAGAAGACTCTTGAGAGTCCCTTATACTGCAAGGAGATCCAACCAGTCCATTCTAAATGAGATCAATCCTGGATGTTCATTGGAGGGACTGATGCTAAAGCTGAAACTGCAATACTTTGGCCACCTCATGCGACGAGTTGACTCACTGGAAAAGACTCTGATGCTGGGAAAGGTTGGGGGCGGGAGGAGAAGGGGACGACGGAGAATGAGATGGCTGGATGGCATCACTGACTCTGTGGACATGAGTTTGAGTGAACTCCAGGAGTTGGTGATGGACAGGGAGGCCTGGCGTGCTGTGATTCATGGGGTCGCGGAGAGTCGGACACGACTGAGCGACTGAACTGAACTGAACTGATTCTCTTAAAATCTTGTCTGCACATCTAATTCATCTTTGG
The DNA here is from genome assembly GCF_049115385.1 of Moschus berezovskii. Taxonomy (NCBI): domain Eukaryota; kingdom Metazoa; phylum Chordata; class Mammalia; order Artiodactyla; family Moschidae; genus Moschus; species Moschus berezovskii. The sequence continues at coordinate 63,929,676 of NC_142469.1, forward strand.
ATATTCTCAGGTCTTCTGAAGTTGCTCTTTCCTGCTATCTGCCTGCTCACTGCCACCTAGAATCCCAACACTGCTTGCGTGAAGATATTCCTGCCTAAGATTTGCTGTGCTGTATGCTGTTCTGAGTCGCTCAGTCGTGTCTGACTCTTTGCAGCCCCATGAACTGCTGCCTGCAAGGCTCCTCTGTCCGTGAGATTTTTTTCCAGGCAGGAAAACTGGAGTGGGTGGCCATTTCCTCCTTCAGGGGATCTTCCCCACCCAGGGATCAAACCTGCATCTCTTGTATCTCCTGTATTAGCAGGGAGAATTTTTACCACTAACGCCACCTGGGAAGCCCTTAGGGTTTGCTACTAACCCCTGATTTTTCATTATCTCACTTTCTATCCCAAGTTCCTTATCTTGTTGCTGTACCATTCTTTATTTCCAAAAGGAATTCTGGTAATTATTTTCAGATAATACACTTTGAAATGGCAACCCACTCCAGTACTCTTGCCTGGAAAATTCCATGGACGGAGGAGCCTGGTAGGCTAAAGTCTACGGGGTCACAAAGAGTCGGACACAACTGAACAACTTTACTTTTCAATACACTTTGACTTCTGTTTCAGTTCAATTCAGTTCAGTCGCTCAGTCGTGTCCGACTCTCCGCGACCCCATGAACTACAGCACTCCAGGCCTCCCTGTCCAACACCAAATCCCGGAGTACACTCAAACTCATGTCCACAGAGTCGGTAATGCCATCCAGCCATCTCATTCTCCGTCGTCCCCTTCTCCTCCCGCCCCCAACCTTTCCCAGCACCAGAGTCTTTTCCAGTGAGTCAACTCGTCTCATGAGGTGGCCAAAGTATTGCAGTTTCAGCTTTAGCATCAGTCCCTCCAATGAACATCCAGGATTGATCTCATTTAGAATGGACTGGTTGGATCTCCTTGCAGTATAAGGGACTCTCAAGAGTCTTCTCCAACACCACAGTTCAAAAGCATCGATTCTTTGGCGATCAGCTTTCTTCACAGTCCAACTCTCACATCCATACATGACCACGGGAAAAACCATTGCCTTGACTAGACGGACCTTTCTTGGCAAAGTAATGTCTCTGCTTTTTAATATACTATCAAGGTTGGTCATAACTTTCCTTCCAAGGAGCAAGCGTCTTTTAATTTCATGGCTGCAATCAGCATCTGCAGTGATTTTGGAGCCCAAAAAAATAAAGTCTGACACTGTTTCCACTGTTTTTCCATCTATTTCCCATGAAGTGATGGGACCAGATGCCATGATCTTTGTTTTCTGAATGTTGAGCTTCAAGCCAACCTTTTCACTCTCCTCTTTCACTTTCATCAAAAGGCTTTTGAGTTCCTCTTCACTTTCTGCCATAAGGGTAGTGTCATCTGCATATCTGAGGTTATTGATATTTCTCCCAGCAATCTTGATTCTAGCTTGTGCTTCTTCCAGCCCAGCGTTCCTCATGATGTACTCTGCATATAAGTTAAATAAGCAAGGTGACAATATACAACCTTGACGTACACCTTTTCCTATTTGGAACCAGTCTGTTGTTCCATGTCCAGTTCTAACAGTTGCTTCCTGACCTGCATACAGGTTTCTCAAGAGGCAGGTGAGGTGGTCTGGGATTCCCATCTCTTTCAGAATGTTCCACAGTTTATTGTGATCGACACAGTCAAAGGCTTTGGCATATTCAATGAAGCAGAAATAGATGTTTTTCTGAAACTCTCTTGCTTCTGGTACATTTGTTTATATGACAATCACCTCCATTTGAGTTTGTGTTCCTTAAGGGATGTTTTTCATCTCATATAGTTAGCATCAAACCCATTGTAGATAGTCAAAACTGTCATGAAATTTAAAAGGCATTTTCAGGTCTGATATTTTAGTTCTAATTATATTGCAAAAGGATTTTATGAGACAAAGGGATAATCTTTCTTATAGTAAAATAAAGGTGTATTATCGGGGACCAGCCTCTATATGGCCCATGGTATCCTCGGGATGAACGGCGTCGGCGTCAGAGAGAGAGAGAGAGAGATAGGGGCTGATGATTCCTTGGTTTATGCTGGAAACCAATAAAACCCCAGCACGGGGTTTGCTCTGTTTATGTAGGCTGCAGGCGCCCTCTCGAATCACTGGAGGCACCCCACCAGGGCACCCCCTCGAGTGGGTCTTAGAAGCCCAGGCAGATAAGTAAACTCAGAGGGCCCAGCGCTCCAAGGATCTCAACCAGAAAAAGGAGAATAGAGAAAAGGATGGAAAAAGAGAAAGAACGACACGGGGAGACCAAGCTTCAGTGAGCAAGGCCCAAAACTTTATTTTCCAGTGCTGCTTTTATACCCTAAGTTATGCGCATAAGAAACAGAGAAAGGGAGGTATAGAGTCACGCCAAAATCACGTGGGGTCAGCAGTCTTGACCCTTATCAGGATCAGGGCTTATTTTTGTGTATCTCGTGATAAAAGTTTTTAGGTGGTTTACATCATCTTCTGGCCAGGGGGCCTGCTAACAGTTTTATGGTCCTCTCTCCTGACAATAGGTTAGTTAGCAAGTAAAAGACTTTTCTTTTAAGGTGACTTTCCTAAAGTTAGGTGCTAGACACATAACAAAGTTACATTCCTATAAGGCACCGGCGTAGTGAGCTGCAAGAAAGGAACTTATTAACTTAAGATCTGATGTGGTTAAATCAAAGGCTACTACTTATATTCTCTATATGTGATTAATATATTTCCAAGGATACAATAGATAGAGGAAACTTTGCAGCAAGCATTGATTCAACAATGAAATCTTTTTTAGTACTACTCTAATGATTTTAACTTCTTCAACAGATTCCTGTATTTTAGAATATTAGGCTTTCTGTCCTTGCATGGCTGGGAGGCTATAAACAGTCACACTCATAGTTGTAAGAGCCCGGACAAACTTGTCATGCAAGTTAGAAAGCTATCAGAGGGGCTTGGATTGGAACACTCCTATTAAGCCGAGAACTTTTAAACTACAGCTCTGAATTAATGTTTTCAGAGAAAGGTGGTTGGGGGGAAGCCCCCGTAAGTATTAGAGGACTTGATAAGAGGCATAAGATAGTAAAGCAGTCAGACTCCGGTTTTCTTTGGGGTAGATGCTCAGGTAAGTCCAGGGGGTTCCTCGAGTCCTGATTAGCCTTTGCCGTCAGGCCTCTTCCCTAGTTGACCTTTGCCACGGGTAGGATTTCCCTCGCTGGCTCCCAGCAGTGTATCTTGTATCACACCACTGAAGTATAAGCAAGAAACTCTTTTCTTCATCATATTTTCGTTGGGTTAACATCCCTCATCTTGCTAAACAGTAGACTCCATTCAAATCCCATAACATTTAAATCATGCTAATTCCATTTTAAAATTTGAATTTCTACCTCTAGGATAGGCGAGACTTGTAAAATAGAAGTGGAAAGAAGGCTTTTATTCTTTCCCAAATACTCTCTTCCTTATTGCCTGTGCCTTTCCAATAATATTTCCTTTTGTTATTGACCTTGGCAAGTATGCTGTTCTGTTCTTATTAATTAGTCCTAACTTTAACTGACTTATTTAAAAGATCCCACATAAATGACCCTCGAGCTTCTGGGCTCCTTTAGCTTGTTATCAGCATCTATCTAGATGGGCAACCATCACATGTGAGAGACTAAATTCCCAACAGTTTTCTTTGGCATCTGTGGTTTCTTCTAAGATTTATTGTGACTTAGCTACTTATCATTAACCCCTTTCTGTATGTGAGTACTCAGTCACTTCAATCGTGTCCACTCCTTGTTATCCTATGGACTATTGCCCACCAGGCTCCTCTGTCCAAGGGATTCTCCAGGCAAGAATACTGGACTGGGTTGCCATACTGATATCCGAATACCTTCCCCCCCGCCCATGTTTTGGCAATGCCATCTTATCATTGTCCTTGTTTCCACTGACATTTTGGGAACTAAAACTCTGAGAGAGTAACCCTTATCTCCTCCCTGTATTCACCACTGTTTTCTCCCCATTCTTGAAATACAAGAAAAACAAAAATTAAATTGTCTAGCAAAATGAAGAGATAAATTATAACTACTGGAGATATTTTTCTAATAAAATACTCTCGTGGTCAATATAATGAACAATAATACATCAGTTATGTATTAAATAAGACAACATGTCACATATTTAATATTGCTAAGATTTAGTCTTTTAGGGTTTGAGGCTATGCAGACAGATGTCAAATGAGAAAAACTTGACTTTGTGAACCTCTTCTTTTTAATGTTTAATTCCATCCCTATTTTAAAGGAAATTTAATTTAAGGGAATTATATCCATATGATTCAAGTTCATTTGTATTTAACTGATCAGTGTGTTGTTTTACAAGGCCTGTTTGATGTCAAGAAAGCAAAGTGAGTCCCTTTTCCCCCTAGGCTCTGAAATGCATTTTTTCCCCCTTAGAAGTATTTGGCAGTTTATAAATCCCACTACCAAAGACTGCACTTTGGTTTGAAATTCAGAGCATTAAAACATGGCACAACATCCAAAGGAGCAGTAAATTTCAGCTGAGAAAATAGCCTTTAACATAATGATTTTTCATTTTTTTCTGCTTATTTTAATTTTTAATTACAAAACCAATTTCTTAGGGAAAAGCAACATTGTAATGGAAGCATTAGAGGAAAGAGAGTTCCCCATCATATTAGGAAAGAAGAGTTATAAATAATTCATTAGATAAGAGAACTTTGAAAAATTGGTGTGTTTGCCTTTTTTAATCATCTCCTTCCATGAAGAGAAAACATGCTATATTGAGAAATACCTAGACTTTGAAGTCAGTGTATGATACCCTAACTTAAGAGACACATGGGTTCAGGAGAGTTTCAACCTTTGTTTCATGACTTTAAAAGAGTGTATAAGATCACTAATCTTTAGAAGTGCTCAAATATGGGTCCTTGTCTTTCCTTCCACCCATCATTCCCTTTGCACCTGGGATGGATTCTACACTGATCTTTAATTTTATATCCCTTGAGTCCTTCCCAATATGCATGACTTTGAGAAATGTTTCTCAGAATGTTTGCCTCATTTGTCCTTTTGGAGGAGGGGGGATAGACTTGCTAAAATTACTTACATATTTTTGTTATGTATTATAGAGACTATCAACCTGATTGTGTGTTCTCCACTCACTTTATTACAGGAATGCTTAAAAAAAGGTACATGTCAAAACAACATTTGACAACTCTAAAGAAACACATAATCTCTATTTCTATGTGTTGTCTTTAAGTTCTTATTCTAATATTTATTTCTTTATGACTTTGATTCTCTTAATTTATTATTGTGTAAATCAGACATATTTAAGGTCTATGGATGAGTCAGGGTAAAAATAAATGAAGAAATGCACACTTACATACATAAAAATTCTGTGGATAAAGCTACACAGTGCAGGGCAGGCTGAAACCTACCATGAAAATTCAGACTATAATATAGCAAGGACAGAAATCTGAGAAAATATGATTAAGATCATTTTATATTGAAAGCTAATATTGACTGCTCCCATCCATGATTTGCCAAAGCATTTTTTAACTCTACCTTAAAATGTGGCTTTCCCCCAGCCCCTTACATCCACATTGACACATTTTTACAGAGAGATCTACCAAACTCCAAATCCAGATAGCTCAGGTACACAAGCAGTTGGTTGGCATTACACTGGGAGTCTGGGCAGGCTCATAAGGAAACAAATACCTGAGATGACAGACGCCACTTGTGACCATTCTACTTGGGGCGGAGCAGGGAGGGAGAAGCAGCTCTCTGCAGGAATTTCTCTTTTTATTTTTCTTTTTAGCTTCATTTTATTGTGATGATCTTATTGTCTAGTAGGTAGGAATTAGAAGATAAATGTTGATTGAATGAAAAAATGAGCACCAATAAAGAATATTTCTATCATGAGTATGGCTGTGATGCCAAGAAACTAGATCCCAGAAAGATAAATAAGAATATTTGATTTATTGGTCAATGTTCTTTTCCTGAAAACTTTGAAGTTCAGCGGAGGAAAAGATACAGGATAAAGGTAAATCAAATTGAGGAATTCTGTAAGTGGCTGGATCAGGAAACTGGCTCCTCCATTTTTTTCCTACTCATATTGAATGCAATTTGCCCTTGGTAGTTCTCCAAACCACGTTTTGTGTTCCGTCTGACTTTTGTCTCTTTGGTCGCCTTCCTTTTGGTTATTCCTTCCTTCGGACCCTCTATGACTGTTGTGCTGGTGTTGACATGTATTAGTAGTAAGGACAAAGGATACTGAGGAGCTGCAGTTGTATGATTTACAACTGTTACTATGTACTAGAATATATCCTAGACTTTGTGAATATAATAGTATCTTTGTTATTCAAATTCCATTAAACAACCAGTCAGATTAATCAAATTTCTTAGTTTCTGATTTAAAACATACTAATTGAGGCCAACAAGGCAGTTAGCAGGTAGCTCACCCATATAGCTATACATTTCTCCTAGTCATTAAGTTGTATATTACTTTGCCAACAAAGGTCCGTCTAGTCAAGGCTATGGTTTTTCCTGTGGTCATGTATGGATATGAGTGTTGGACTGTGAAGAAAGCTGATCGCTGAAGAATTGATTCTTTTGAACTGTGGTGTTGGAGAAGACTCTTGAGAGTCCCTTGGACTGCAAGGAAATCCAACCAGTCCATTCTAAAGGAGATCAGTCCTGGGTGTTAATTGGAAGGACTGATGCTGAAGCTCAAACTCCAATACTTTGGCCACCTCATGTGAAGAGATGACTCATTGGAAAAGACCCTGATATTGGGAGGGATTGGGGGCAGGAGAATAAGGGGACGACAGAGGATGAGATGGCTGGATGGTATCACCGACTCAGTGGACATGAGTGTGAGGGAACTCCGGGAGTTGGTGATGAACAGGGAGGCCTGGTGTGCTGTGATTCATGGTGTCGCAAAGAGTCGGACACGACTGAGCGAATGAACTGAACTGAAAAAATGCTTATTCCAGATGTACTATTGTTATTTTAGATAGATAAATAATACATAAATAAATTATGTAAATAAATATTCTAACTATAAGTATGAAAAGAGAGGATATTTCTATTAATGTGAATGCTTTGAAAAAAAACTCAAAGCCAAATGACTAAAACAAAACAAAAAATGATACTGGTTTTGATGTGGACAAGAGAAGTAAAAAATTCTTTAAGACTGTATCATCTTTCTTTTTAAAAATCCTCTGCTTTAACCAACTTATTTGCTTAACTGACCAACCAGTGGTCCCAGTTGTGCTGGGGAAGACATGTGCTCTAAGTATTGGGTGATGTAATGGAAATAATTGATTCAATTCACTCATCCAGAGCAGTGTAACAGACGCTCAACAAGCAGTCGATCATATCAAGGCACATTTGCTCTCTTGCCAGCCTACACAATGTCTGATTAGACATAGCTTGGCTGTACCCAGCCATGCATTTCAGAAGCCATAAAAAATGAGTGTTCTGCAAACACATTTCGCTCCTCAAGAGACATTTTTTAAATAGAAGATTTTTGAAAGTTTGGTCAGACATTGGAGTGTTTGCTTTTTGGTCTCACGAACAGTTTTACACTCCTTCTTCCCTCCTGAATATTAACCTATTTTGCTTTTCTTTTCACTGTCAAAGGAATCCCAGTAATGTACATGTGAAATCCAGGGATCTTTAGAATCCTCCTTCCATCACATGCATTGCACTTGTGTATAGTTGCATCCCCTGGATTCAAGTTCTTATCTGATGTCACTCACATCTTACTGTTTAATTTTTATCCCCCCTTCTTGTTTGCCTCTTGGTTCTCCACATAAAAGAACCAAAGCTAAATTTGACTTACAGGTATAAAGATGGTGGAGGTATCTCCATAAACAATCCAACTAAGAAAATGTATGAGATAAAGGAACCAAAACACCATCTAATTTGAATACCAATGCCTTTGGCCATACTTTTCTTTCTATTGGCCTGACCAATTCAGTCCTCTCGATTGAAGGCAGGAAGAGAAGAGGATGACAGAGGATGAGATGGTTGGATGGCATCACCAACTAGATGGACATGAGTTTGAGCAAGCTCTGGGATTTGATGAGGGACAGAGAAGTCTGGCATGCTGCAGTCCATGGGGTCACAAAGAGCTGGATACGACTGAGTGACTGAACTGAACTGATTCAGTCCTCTCAACTTCGAGCTCCCTAGCCTTAGACCTTTCACTATGCCTCCTCATAATGGAGGAAGTACAGCTTTAGGTATGTGTCTCAGGACATATTTTCAGCTCCACTTCTTATTGCCTCTTAGAACTACTTTTTTTTTGTTTGTTTGCACTGGCTTGTAAACCCACTCAGTATGAACTTAATAATTTTATATCTCTTCTTAGCCCAACAGATTTAAAAATTAGTTTATCTCTTTTGATAAACTAGCCTCACCATCGAATCATTTAAGTTCTCACTCTGTTGAAAGCTCCATAGCCACAGGCTAGCTCCACCACTTTCTCCTCCCAGCTCACCTTCTAGAATCCCAGCCAGTATTATTCTTATTTTTCTTTGCCCAAGGTTAGTATTAAGAAAATTCTCCCTGAAGGAAATGAACCCAAAGTGAACTTGAAGAAAGAATTTAAGTCAAACATGATCTTTAGTGAGAAGGGGAAGATACCTCTGTCCCCAGTTTCTTATTCAGGAACTTCTGTAAGAACTCTGTGCTGTCCCATTAATGGTAAAATTCTCTTCTTTCTCTTCAGTCTGGCTCTGTGTGATCATGTGCCTTTCCACAACATTAAGTACCATCTGTAGGATGAAGGCTGTCTTCTGAGTTACAGAATTTTTATTCTAAATTCCTCATTGACATCTTCATTTGGATGTCTCACAAATCTCACCCTTAATACATCACAAACTTGGTTTTGAATTTCCCCTAAAAGGTGTTGTTCACTGCTGCCTTCCCCTTCTCAGTTAATGGAATGACCATTGACACCGTGGGCATGATCAGGTCTCAGATCTAGGGTTTATCTTTGACCATCACCATGTAAGCCAGTGTACCACCAAATCCAAAAATTAGATGTCCATGATAAATCTCAAATCTATCCACTATTTTGTTCTAATCCCCATCACATTTCATAACAGTTATCTATGTGAGAAATAATATTATTATTTTACTTTGTCCATTTCTCCCAACTAGAATGTAAATTACTGGAGAGCAAGGCTTCTGTCTGTGCTCTTCATTTTCAATTTGTAAGTGCTTAAAAACAAGACAAAATCTGACATAAAGTGGATTCTTATTAGTAATTATTGACTGATTGGGTATTGCTGTGCAGGTCAAAGTTGCTATCATCCTCCCCAGGATTTGTACCTTGTCCACTGTGTTTCCATACTTTATACTCTTCAAAGCCATTCTCCATGCAACAAACAAAATGAGCTTTACAATCATGACGGGATGTTTAATAGGGACATTTACTGCTGCCTTAGGAAAAGCATAATGGCCCAGAGCCAAAGGCCACAAATTAAAAAACAGCCAAACAAAAAACAGGACCCAAATCCCCAAAGAGTGCCCTACAGTTGAGTTTATTTAGCCAGGGGATTATTAAGCACTGTCAGAACTGGCCCCACCAAAATCAACTCCTCCACCAGCCTCCCTTCACCAAGTCTTTCAAGTTAAGATTTTTGGCCTGACAGGAATAGCAGGGACTTTTCTCTGGTATGGAAAAAGGAAGGAGTATATTTCGGCATCATAGAGGCACATTGACTGGTATCCCACCCAGGATGCTTTTCCAGCTTAAGGGGCCTTCATTTCAGTTCAGTTCAGTTCAGTCGCTCAGTCATGTCCAACTCTTTGAGACTCCATGAATCACAGCATGCCAGGCCTCCCTGTCTATCACCAACTCCTGGAATTCACTCAAACTCATGTCCATCAAGTTGGTGATGTGATCCAGCCATCTCATTCTCTGTCGTCCCCTTTTCCTCCTGCCCCCAATCCTTCCCAGCATCAGAGTCTTTTCCAGTGAGTCAGCTCGTTGCATGAGGTGGCCAAAGTATTGGAGTTTCAGCTTTAGCATCAGTCCTTCCAGTGAACGCTCAGGACTGATCTCCTTTAGAGTGGACTGATTGTATCTCCTTGCAGTCCAAGGGACTCTCAAGAGTCTTCTCCAGCACCACATCCAGCCATCTCATTCTCTGTCGTCCTCTTCTCCTCCCGACCCCAACTTTTCCCAGCATCAGAGTTTTTTCCAGTGAGTCAACTCGTCGCATGAGGTGGCCAAAGTGTTGCAGTTTCACCCTCAGCATCAGTCCTTCCAATGAATACCCAGGACTGATCTCCTTTAGAATGGACAGGTTGGATCTCCTTGCAGTCCAAGGGACTCTCAAGAGTCTTCTCCAGCACCACAGTTCAAAAGCATCAATTCTTCGGCGATCAGCTTTCTTCACAGTCCAACTCTCACATCCATACATGACCATGGGAAAAACCATAGCCTTGACTACACGGATCTTTGTTGGCAAAGTAATGTCTCTGCTTTTTAATATACTATCAAGGTTGGTTATAACTTTCCTTCCAAAGAGTAAGCGCCTTTTAATTTCATGGCTGCAATCAGCATCTGCAGTAATTTTGGAGCCCAAAAAAATAAAGTCTGACACTGTTCCCACTGTTACCCCATCTATTTCCCATGAAGTGATGCGACCAGATGCCATGATCTTTGTTTTCTGAATGTCGAGCTTCAAGCCAACCTTTTCACTCTCCTTTTCACTTTCATCAAGAGGCTTTTGAGTTCCTCTTCACTTTCTGCCATAAGGGTAGTGTCATCTGCATATATGAGGTTATTGATATTTCTCCCAGCAATCTTGATTCCAGCTCGTGCTTCTTCCAGCCCAGCATTCCTCATGATGTACTCTGCGTATAAGTTAAATAAGCAGGGTGACAATATACAACCTTGACGTACTCCTTTTCCTATTTGGAAACAATCTGTTGTTCCATGTCCAGTTCTAACGGTTGCTTCCTGACCTGCATACAGGTTTCTCAAGAGGCAGGTCAGGTGGTCTGGTGTTCCCATTTCTTTCAGAATTTTCCACAGTTTATTGTGATCCACACAGTCAAAGGCTTTGGCATAGTCAATGAAGCAGAAATAGATGTTTTCCTGGAACTCTCTTGCTTTCTCCATGATCCAGCCGATGTTGGCAATTTGATCTCTGGTGCCTCTGCCTTTTCTAAAACCTGCTTGAACATCTGGGAGTTCACAGTTCACATATTGCTGAAGCCTGGCTTGGAGAATTTTGAGCATGACTTTACTAGCGTGTGAGATGAGTGTAATTGTGTGGTAGTTTGAGCATTCTTTGGCATTGCCTTTCTTTGGGATTGGAATGAAGACTGACCTTTTCCAGTCCTGTGGCCACTGCTGAGTTTTCCAAATTTCCAAGGGGCTTTAAGGAAGACAAATGAGTTTGGGAGTCTGAGGAGTAAGATGAGAGACTTGAGCAGGAAGTGGATTCTTCATGTGTCTGGACACTGAAGTGAACAGGCTCTTCAGAGCCTTTGGAGAATTTACACCTCTGAAAAAGCTAACATTTGTTGTCCTGACTTGGAGAAGGCATTGAGAGTCAATGTGTTGGCTAAATAAGCAGAAAAAACTGCTGATGAGTGAAGAATAGTGGACTGTGAAAAGAAAAGGCTGAGATGGAACCAGTTTCCCTCACCCTCAACTCACTGTGTGCATTTTAGGAGTCTGCTCCAGCCCACACTTAAATCAAGAGAAGAGAGGCAAAACAAGTTCAAGAATCAAGATTAAAGCTGACCTAGGCTTTTAACATTTGAGCCACTCCAGTGTTCTTGCCTGGAGAATCCCAGGGACAGCGGAGCCTGGTGGGCTGCCGTCTATGGGGTCGCACAGTGTTGGACACGACTGAAGTGACTTAGCAGCAACTTAGCAGCAGGCTTTTACTATCTAACCTTCTTGCCCAAGAGTTTTTTGTTTGTTTGTTTGTTTTCCAGAGTAAAGAAAAGGAGTTACTGGAGTATGTTTGAGGAAGAAATAAAAGGAAAAATAAAGTTTTGTGATCAATTAAAAAGCAAAAGCAAATTATTCCATGCTCTGGCTCAAAATTCTATTGCTTTCCATGGCTTCCTATTGCTTTTAGAAAAAATCAGTCTCCTGGCCAGGCTGGCAGCACTGATGTCATCTGAACCCTGGGATTATTACACTAGCCCAAGGTCTCTGTCCTCTAGTCAGACTGGCCTATTGATTCCCAGATCCCCCCACAAGTTGTTTAACCCCCATAGGGGATTTTTTTTATGTTTTTCCATTGACTGGAGTATTTACCTTTCTTGATTTTTTTTTAAAAAGCTTGTTCCTCAAGGATCTAGTTTAAATGTGAATTTCTTAAATGCTTCCTATGACACCTTCTTCCCCAGCTTGAAACCCATCAATTTCCCTTTGTTTGGATTCTTTGTGGCTCCCCATTTCCCAGCACCAGGACTTGACAAAAATGTAGATTCAATCAATAGGCAATAAAGGAAAGATTTGAGCACTTATCACCTTGAAGGAAAAATCATCTGAAGCTTCATTTCTCATATAAATTTTCAACAGAATCTACTCTGTAAATTTCTTTCTTGAAAAAGGTTTAGCATTTCTGTAAGGCTTTTAATTTTCTGTTGGAGGTAAATAATGTTATGACCTAATAATAAGTTAAAGACTTCAACTCACAGTGCTTTTCTGCATTATTTTTTGTCTTATGTTTAACTTAGCTATTGTGTTGCAAAAGTCAGGCATGACGATGACTAAATAACAGCAATCGTTATCTAATTGTCTTCTTTTCTTATAAAATTTCCTTCCAAGAAGAAATTTTGAAATAGGACTGCATAGGGCTCTTCTCTAGCAGCAAACTGGAACAAAACTTTTGACAGGTACAAACAATTAATTTGTCAAAGACATTTTTTTGTACTGTTATGAACATCTCATAAATATTCACTTGTTTCACAAGGAGTCATTCAAGTAAAGCCGGGGCTATGCCTGAATGGAAAAAAAATCACAGGAGACTCACTGTTGAGATTATTTTGTGTTTCATCAATTTTTCGGATGTTGAGCTCAACTGGTGAGGGTTTGCTAACACTTAACAAAGTTGGCTTATTTCCACAGTCCTTGTTAATCAAGGTCTTGTGACTATTTTAAGAGTGTTCTATTGAATATGAGACCAATCCAAGTTAAGAATTTGGAGTAAGAGTCTACAAAAATGATTTAATATTGCAGGGGGGATATTCTGTAGGGGCTTTGGGTACTGAAAACAATAGGTTTTTTGTCAGTGGTTTATGTCTAAAAAAAGATTCCTGGACCTTTGAGGAATCATATAACTAATTATATCTGGCCAGTGTTTTATATTTGAGAAGTTCCATGATTGTGTTGAAGAATCCCATGGCTGGGATCATATTGTTATATTGTTAGTGAGAAATGACCAAGTACTTAAAGAGACCAGGAAGTTGCATAATTATATTCAGAAATGTTTTGGCTGCAGAAAATTATTTTGTGTTTTGTCTGCAGGGTTTTGCTTGTGTATGTATTTATGTCTGTTTTTGCAATTATCTTTAGCTAATTGTATAATTGCTTCAGCAGTTTTCTGTATGTCTGACTGTCTCTGTAAGCAGTTATTTGGGAGTCATTTATTTTGATGACCAGTGACAGTTTTTAGACAGCCTTACATTTTCAAGTTAGGTCCCCACATAGCCGATTGCATAGAGGACCAGAATGAGGGGTTCTAAGAATTTTTAGACTTTTTTTCATAACCCTGTCTAACAATGATAGCTAGCCATTTCCTTTTATGGAAAATGCCCCCATGGAAGAACATATTTGAATTGGCCTATTTATCCATTTCTTCTTGTGGCAGTCTTGAAAAGAAATGTTAGCACATGCCAACAGTTTCTTCATATGCCTAAAATGTTGTTAGATGTTTGTTTTTGTTCTATTTTTTTTTTTTTCCAGTTTGTGTGCCTGCTCTTGTTTTTTTTTTTAATTGAAATGAGCTGTTTACAACTCTCTCCTCTCAAATGGAGTATAAACTCCTCTAGGTCACTGGCTATAATTTATTCATCATTTATCTCTGGTGCATAGTAGGTATCCTGTAAATATTTATTGAATAATTTATTGTTGTTAGTCTCTAAGTCGTGTCCGACTCTTTTGCCACCTCATGGACTATAGCCCTCCAGGCTCCTCTGTCCATGGAATTTCGCAGGCAAGAATACAGAAGAGGGTTGAAATTTCCTTCTCCAGGGGATCTTCCTGACCCAGGGATTGAATCCCCATCTCCTGCATTGCAGGCGGATCTTTACTGTCTGAGCTGCCAGAGAAGCCCTAAAAATCCATCTGGAAACTGCAAAATCCTGGCCATAAAGTTGTCCAGTGGTGCTTGTATACTGCTGAAGATGTTGATGTTACAAGTAAAATGTGGAGTTCCAAAAGGAAAGGAAATTTAATTGTTCAATGAGCAGAGAACAACATCAAAAATAACCAAAGAAAATTATAGAGACAAAGCTACTTTAAAATTGTTCAAAAGAAGGGAGAAGGTATGGAAAATATGGATATGACAATGTAGCCAGATGGGATATAAGGTAAATTCAAGCCTGGTAGACTTTACTTCCTCATAGAAGGTGGTACTGTAAGCAGAATAAAGGAATAGAGACAAAATTGTCTACGGAAACTTAAAATTGCTAAAATTAAAAAAAAAATCTTAGTAATATAAAATTGAAGGTATTAATAAATAAATTATTTAAATTAATACATTAATAAATAAATTAATTAAAGGTATTAATAAATAGCATGACTTTTAGAACTTCTCAACAAACCTTAGTGAGAAATGTTCACTTCCCTATATCTGCTGCTGCTGCTGCTGCTGCTAAGTCACTTCAGTCGTGTCCGACTCTGTGTGACCCCATAGACGGAAGCCCACCAGGCTCCCCCGTCCCTGGGATTCTCCAGGCAAGAACACTGGAATGGGTTGCTATATCATATCCACCTAAAATATAAATAAATGAATAAATAAATATGTATAAACATATGTAATAGCAGGATGTTAAATACACACACATATACACAGAAGGAATGTTTTTCTCAAGCTTTAGTAACAGAATAAGCAATAAATTTTCATGCCATTTTCATACTTTCAACAGTCATGAAAACGACATTAATTATATTCTATTATACAAAAGATTTTATAGTGTGTAGAAGCAAAATGCTTATAAAAATGTTTACAAAAAAGGAAATATGTATAACATTTGTGAAGATATAATTATCTTCCAGATTTCTTGCAACTTATTCCTGTCATTGTAAAAATCACATAAATAGATCAGAGACACTGTAACGTTGATACCAATACTTTTAAAATAAGATAGAAGAAATAAAAGTAAATATGGTCTAAGCAATCTTTAGGAATCTGAATAAAGATCCCCTGGAAATGGAAATGGCAACCCACTCCAGTATCCTTGCTTGGAGAATCCCCATGGACAGAGAAGCCTGGCGGGCTACAGCCCATGGGGTTGCAAATAGTTGGACACAACTGAGCAACTAAGCACATGGGGAGGTGAGAGTAGTATGCAGTTTAAGGGTGGTAGATGTTGAAATGTGTATTTCTCTATGGAAATGAGCAACCCTGCATTTTTTATTAAAAAAAAAAATTAAAGAGAAAGCTGGATGCTCCATGATAATGACAAATGAAACAATAAACAAGGTAAAAATTTCAGAGGGAGAACTAGCTATCCTGGTGTTGAAAAATGCCTAGAAGACTGTCTCTGCAAGTGAGCTTGAATTCAACTGGATCAAACTGTGTAACAATTTATGTCCTAGTTCAGTTTAGTTCATTTCAGTCACTGAGTTGTGTCCAACTCTTTGCAACCCCATGGACTGCAGCACTCCAGGCCTCCCTGTCCATCACCAACTCCCAGAGCTTACTCAAACTCATGCCAAATTGAGTCGGTGATGCCATCCAACCATCTCATCCTCTGTCATTCCTTTCTCCTCCTGCCTTCAATCTTTCCCAGCATCAGGGTCTTTTCAAATGAATCAGTTCTCCACATCAGGTGGTCAAACTATTGGAGTTTCAGCTTCAACATCAGTCCTTCCAATGAACACTCAGGACTGATCTCTTTTAGGATGGACTGGTTGTATCTCCTTGCAGTCCAAGGGACTCTCAAGAGTCTTCTCCAACACCACAGTTCAAAAGCATCAATTCTACAAGGCTCAGCTTTCTTTATAGTCCAAATCTCACATCCATATATGACTACTGGAAAAACCATAGCTTTGACTAGACGGACATTTGTTGGCAAAGTAATGTCTCTGTTTTTTAATATATTGTCTAGGTTGGTCATAGCTTTTCTTCCAAGGAGCAAGTGTCTTTTAATTTCATAGCTGTAGTCACCATTTGCAGTGATTTTGTAGCCCCCAAATAAAGTTTCTCACTGTTTCCATTATTTCCCACTAATGTCCTAAAGTGAAAAGTGAAGTCGCTCAGTCATGTTTGACTCTTTGCGGCCCCATGGACTGTAACCCACCAGGTTCCTCCATCCACAGAATTTTCCAGGCAAGAGTACTGGTGTGGTTTGCCATTTCCTTCTCCAATTTATGACCTAAGGAAGTCTCAAAAACAATAGAATGATGAACTAACAATTAGTGGACACTTACTGCTGGATGTGGTGCTAATAGAAGCAAATTAGCTTGAATCTTGCTAGAGAGATGAGGGAAAGGGAGTCAAAAAGAGACTGGCTAAAATCACTAGCATCCCTGGAAGCAAGGGTTAGAGTTATTGTGTGCACAACCAAAGTTGCATGCCCTTAGGAGTGACATTAGAGTCACTAAACCACATGGAAATAGACTTCATTGAAATAGTCCAGCTAAGTCACTAAACAAATAAAAGTTAGACTGTGTGGGTATTCAGGGTTGCAACAATATATTACCTTAAAGGACTAGTTTTCTATCAAAAAGAGAGAGGGAGACTTGAAAAACAAAAAAAGTGTGACATATACAGGAAAAAAATGCAGGCAGCAGATATTGTCTTAGATAAGGCCCAGATGTCAGACACAGCAGACAAAGAAGTCAAGAACATGTTGTAAACATGTTCAAAGATGTGTAATAAATATTTTTAAGGAAGTAAAAGGAGATATGATGACACTGGCTCATGAGATAGAGAATATCAGTATCAAAACTAAATGGAAGTTCTGGATTTGAAAAATGCAATAGCAGAAATGAAAAAAATCACTTGCAGGTCTCAGCGGTAGTTTATCTGACAGGAAAAACAAACAAACAAACAAACAAACTCAGTGAATTGGAGGGCAGATAAATATGCAATATAAAGAACAGAGGGAAAAAGAACGAAAAAAAGGGAAATAACCTCAAAAAACTTAGGATATCATTAAGTATGGTAACATATATGTATTGAAGTACCAGAAAGAGAAGAAAAAAAAAAAAAGAACAGGAAAAGTATTGGCAGAAATAATGGCTGAAAACTTCCCAGAATATAATGAAAAGATATTACACATCCATGAAGAACAACAAACTCCAACTTGATGAAAACAAAGAAATCCATACTCAGATATTTCAACTGTTGAAATGTTAAAAGACAAAGGAAAAGAAAAAAATTTTGAAAGACGAGATAAAAATTACCCAATTAATAAATAATAAATAAAAGACATGTCTCCAATAAGATCAATCAATAGCTTACTTCTAATCAGAAATAGTGGAAATCAGAAGGCAGTGAGAAGTCATATTTAAAGTGCTGACAGAAAAAAAAAAGCCAATAAAGAATTATACGTAGAAAACTATCTTTCAGTAATGAAGGTAAAATAAAATCATTCCAAGATGAGCAAAACTGAAAAACTTTATTGCTAGCAAAGACTCCTTACAAGGTTAATAAAGGAAAATATTTGTTAGATAAGCAACAAGGATAGATTGTGCACCACAAAATATTGTAGCCATTATCTTAAAATAACTTCTAATGAAGTATAGTTTGTAAAAATGCAGAATCACTATGCAGTATTCCTGAATCAAATATAATATTGTAAATTATATTTCAATAGAAGAACAAATAGTAAGAGAAAATAAAATATAATAAAGGTATTGCTTCAGAATGGAAGCAAGTGACATAAGAAACTAATTTTAATCCCCATGAAAAATAGAGTGCTAATAAATGTAATTATGTAGGGAATGATAAAGGACAATATAATTGCATTATCCTTTCTTAAGTGATTTAAAAAATAATTGTATAAAATATCATATATGAAACTCTATTGTTAGGTCTGTATCATAGATTTTCTATAACGTAGAAAAATGTAATATATTGACTGTAACAGCACAAAAGAGATCAGTGGGAATACAATTGTATTGGAGGAAGTGTATGATGGTAACTTGAATCCACTTAAATCTACAGGTTGAAATAAAAAGAACTGGATATGTTAGATAAGAAGGTCAATATAACAAATCTTTAAATTTACTTGTTCTTTTCTTCTTTCAGCTTCTTTAAAATACATAAAATTACAAACAGTAATCGTCACAACAATGTATGGTTGAAATTTCAATATAGGTCATTAAACAAACCATAATAAATTGAAAAGTAGTAAAATAATGCAAAGTATGTTCTGTGACCACAGTGAAAAGAAATTAGAATAGAATACCTCAGGGGAATTTGAGAAGTTCACAAATGCAAAGAAATTAAGCAACATACTCTAAATAAGCGATCAGTGAAAGAAGAAATTAAAGAGAAATCAGATATTTTGAAGTAAATGAAGTTGAAAGCACAACATACCAAAATTTCTGGGATACAGCTAGGGCAGTGCTTACAAGGAAATGTATACCATAAATGCCACATTAACCAGTTTTAAATATGTATAGAATTATTTCAAATCAGTTACTAACTTTTCCTATAGCTCAGTGGGTGAAGAATCTGCCTGCAGTGCAAGAGTGCAGGGTTTGATCCTCGGGTTGAGAAGATCTCCTGGAGAGGGAAATGGCAACCCACTCCAGTATTCTTGCCTGAAAAATCTTATGGATAGAGGAGCCTGGCGGGCTACAGTCCATGAGGTCCCCAGGGTGTGACACGACTTAGCAACTAAACCCTCCCACCGTAAGACTCTGTAGAAAGGAGAAAATCAAGCTTAAATCCATAAGGAGAAAGGAAACAATAGTTTAGAACAGGTATCAGTGAAATAGTGGATAAAAAAAATAAAAGACTGACTGAAACAAAAGTTGTTTCTTGAAAATAATTAACAAAATTAACAAAACTTTAGCATGGCTAACTAAGGAAAAATATAGGAACATTCAAAGTGCTAAAATCAAGAATTAAAGAATAGAAATTACTATCAACCTTACAGAAATAAAAAGGAGCATAAACAAACACCACGGAAAATTGTATGTCAACAAATTAGGTGACTTGGATGATATATACAAATCCTAGGAAGCTACAATCTATTGAAACTGATTTCCCCCAAAATAGAAACTTTAAATTGATCTATAGCAAGTAAGTGATTTAATCAGAGTATTAATTTTCTAGAGCTTCTGTAACAAATTTCCACAAATTGAATGGTTGAAAAGAACATAAATTTATTCTTTCACAGTGTGGAAGGCCAAAAGTTTGAAATAAAGGTGACAGCATATCCATTCTCCCTCTGAATGCTTTAGGGAATAAATCTTCCCTGCTTCCTTCTAGTTTGTGTTGGCCACTGGCAATCATTGATGTTCCTTTGCCTTTAGTTGCATTTACACAGCCTTCCCTGTGTGTGTCTTTCTATTATTCTTTCCTTCTCTTATAAGGATTCTTTGATTTAGGATCCCATGCTAATCCACTATGGGCTTATTTTAACTAATTATATATGCAAAAACTTTATTTCCAATTAAGGTCAGATTGTGAGTGGGTGGACATGAATTTTGAGTGCACACTATTCAACTCAGACCAATTAGTGATTTAAAATTCTCCTGCAAAATAAAGCTAAAACCCTGATGGCCTCAATAATAAATTGTCAAATTTGAAAACAAGATGGTTGCTAATTCTTCAAAACTCTTCCAAAAAATAGAAGAGAACACTTTCATAATCATTCTATGAGACGAGTATTACTCTGATACTGAAAACAAACACTGATATCACAAGAAGGCTATAGACCAAATATGTCTAATGAAAATATATGTAAAATAATATCAAACTGAATCTAGCAACTTATAGAAAGTGTTATATACTATAACCTTTGTCTCAGAATTTCACCATACTATATCAATAGCATAAAGGACAAAAGCCATGTTACCATTTCAATAGATTCAAAAAACACATTTACAAAATATAACATCCTTTCAAGATAAAACACTAACTAGGAATAGAAGGGACCTTTCTTGATCTGATGAATGGTATCCACAAGAAATCTACAGTTAACATCGTCTGATGCTCTGACACAATTCTCTGACCCCAGTTGGTGTTCTACGATCCAGTTTAATTCTGACATGAGCTACCTGGAATTAGCTCAGATGATACAAGTTAAGGGCAAAGACCTTAATAAGATTGTTCAGACTACAGACACTAGTCACAAGTGTTAGTGTCCTCAACTGACTCACGCTTCTGTCCAGGAAGCTAGAAATTTCAAAATGTTTCATTTCCATCCCAACTAAGGTGGACTGCAGTACAATTCTGATGCTAATCACCTACAGTTAGCATCACAGTCACAATTGAAGGAGTGCCCTTACTTCTGACACCAGCTTGTCTTGGTGCTACTTAAACTTCTGGGTAACCGAGTCAGGGACCTCTCAGATTCACTATTTTACTAGAACAACTCGACCTCATAGAATCCAAGAATGGGCTATGATTATTACAACATTTTTATTGTAAAGAATACAACTCAGGAATAGCCAGATTGAAGAGATTCACAGGGCAAGGTCTGGCAGAAGAGGTAGGTGTGAAGCTTCTATGCTCTCTTGTATAATCTGGGCATATCACCCTCCCAACATATGATTGTGTTCAATGACTATGAAGCACCACAGCACCTCGGTGTACAAAATTTTTATTGAGGTCATTAAGTAAGCATGATTTATTACCTACATTGAATACATAATTGAACTCACTCTAGACTCCTCCTCTTCCACAAAAGTTGGGCTGGACCAGATTTTTAACCTTCTGATCATGTGGTTGGGCTTTCTGGTGAACAGTCCTCCCAAGCTATCCAGGGAGCCCACCATGAGTCACCTCATTACCATGACAGACACTCCTATTACTCAAGAAATCACAAGGTACTTTGACGTTCTGTGACAGAAATATTTGGAATTTGCTAAGAGGATAGAGCTCAAAAGTTCTTACCACAAAAGATAGAAAGAAAAAAAAAATTGTAACTATGTGAGTTGGTCACATATTATTTTAATTCTGTGTGATCATTTCATAATGAATGTGTATCTCAAACCATCAAGTTGTCCCCTTACTTTAATTTGAATAGAACTTAATCTTAAGGCTAACCCTAAACTTCTTAAGAGCAAAGAATAATAGAATTTTCGAGTCATAGTGATCGTCTTTACTGAACAAAATCTCCCCTTAATAACTAAGTATATTGTTGTTTAGTCGTTGTGTTCAATTCTTTTGTGACCCCATGGACTGTAGCCCCACAGACTCCTCTGTCCATGGGCTTTTCCAGGTGTTGCCATTTCCATCTCCTCAGGATCTTCCTGACCCAGGGATGGAACCCATATCTCCTATATTGGCAGGCAGATTCTTTATCACTGAACCATCAGGGAAACCTAAGTAGGAATATACAGATTAATAACAACTGGATAAATAAAATTGTAGATGGTATAGATTAAAGATCTAGAAAGTAGATCCTTGACTTACAATGGTAGGCAAAGCACATATCAGTACATATTTACTCTTGTGTATACACTGGCTAATGAAAAGCCACACAAATGATGGTTTGAAATGTTGTCACACATGATAAAACTGTCACAGAAATTTTATCATAAACATGACTAAAGCACAGAAAATTTTCTCAGGGTCATCCTTCCAAGTTTCATCATTTCTCCACAGATTCTTGAGAGACTATTTTAATAGGAAATGTATTCACAGGTCATTGACATCGTTTAAATATAATCAACCCCATGTCCAGTCTCTGAGTGTTTCTTAAGGGCTAGATAATCACAAGATTTTGTTTGCTTGTTTGTTTATTTTTACAAGGCTTTAGTTGTGCGATAGTTGTAAACAGTCATTTTGGGGGACAATTCTGCATTATTATTGACTGCCCCAAACATCTCTTTTCAAGACAATTTGATAACAATTGGGAATGCTTTAACTTCTTCAGGCCAGATTTCTGGCTTTAAACCAGATTTCCAACATCGTTTTAGCTGTAAGAGCTCCTTAGTATTTACTGTCTGTAACTTATTCTAATAATGACGGTGCCTGGTGTAAGCAGGTCAGTTGGAAAATTGGAAATAACTCACAGAGTTTAGAACAGTGGAAAAGTAAGATTTTGAGTGTCATTAATGTGGAGTACAAATTATATTGGGAAAGACTGACTGATTTGGTTTATTTATTCATTTAGTTATTTGTTTACTTTAATGTGCTCTGAGTGAAAAAAAAATCTTCATTTTATTCATCAGAGAGTGAGTATGCTGCATGTGACAAAACTACAATGGAAACTGGTTTTTAAGACTGAAATGGATTTATTTGCTCAAGTGATTGAAGAACTCAAGTTAGTTTGACTTGACCCAGGGCTTGACTGTTGTCCTGGAAACTAGTTTCTCTCTCTCTCTCTTTCCCTCTGTCTCTTACTTTCTTCCACTTACTCAGGTTGAGTTTTTTTCTTAAGTCTCTGGTACTCACAAGAAGAATTATGTAGCTCTTGTTGCTATTGCTCTCTTAGGTTGAAATTTGGGAAAGAAAGAGTGATGCTTTCTTTTCCAGAACTTCCAGCAAATGTCTTGTTTAATTTAATTGGTAAAGAAGCACATGAATAATGGGCCTCTTCCTATCAAATTGATACAGGAAATAATCTGGTTGTTTAGTTCTGAGTAACCAGGGATAAAGGCTTCCCAAGTGGCTCAATGGTAAAGAATCTGCCTGCCAAGGGGCAATGTGGATTCGATCCCTGGCTCAAGAAGATCTCCTTTAGAAGGAAATGGCAACACACTTCAGTATTCTTGCAGGAAATACTATGGATGGAGGAGCCTGGCAGGCTATATAGTCCATGGGGTTACAAGGAGTCAGACAGGACTTAGCTACTAAACAACATCAACAAACCAGGGATAAAGTCAAATCCATCAGGAACATATCAGATAAGAAGGAGAATAGAATTGATCTCAAAGGGAAACCTACTTAAAGCAGCAATAATGAAAAGTCTGGTTGGTGTGGGAATAAACAGAAGTTATTCATAGAGTCCACTATTTTTTATGTCTCTCTTATACAAACATACACACATACATACTCAATGTTCATATCTCCAGAAATACACATACATACACTTGCAATAAATTCACCTAAAAATTCACATCTCTAAAAAGCATTTACTAAGTCCTAGTCTAGATCACTGGGAGTCTCATTCCATTTCTGTGTATAACTCCAAATGTCAGAGATCTCAACACATCGTGTAGTTATTACAGGCACCCTAAAACACCCAGCATACATTGTAAAAAGAATAATTAAATGTGATAGTGTTATTTGAAACAGGGGGAAACATAGGGGATAACATGGTAGTCACCAGAGCACAGCACATATCTTATCATGCTGGACAGAAGTGAGAAGGAACATTCTTTTGGCAGTGGATTTAGTTTAGTGACCAGCCAGTTTACCCATGTCCTAGATATCATTTCTGAGAGAAACTCTCTTTATCATGTCCCATGGCCGCATGGAAGTATCTCTTTTGGGGTGTCTTTTTTTGGGATCTGTGCTCTTTTAGAGGCCATCTCACTTTACTATCTATTAAAGAAAGTCAGATATTTCATTTAACCATTATTGTTCCAGCATGAAGTTTTTCTCTTAGTATTCAATACATCTTCCTTAAAAGTAGTATGGTTTTAGTTAATTCTCATGTTTTGAGTATCAGAAAACAAAAGTGAAAAACAATTCTATTGAGCTTTAAACATGGAAATCTTCCTAGAAATATTTAGTTCCCAGAAAGCAGCCTTGGCCTCCACTGATCCCCAAGCCCTCATTTATATGCTGTCCATCTTAGCTTCTGTCTTAGAACAGTTTTGGGGAAAAAATATACTGGAGTGGGAATACTAAGGAATACTAATCTATTTCTCATGGATACATTCCAGTTGCCTCTTGTCAGCAAGAGTGATTGTTGTCTTTACCTTTCAGAGAAGCCAAGCAGGAGGTTCTTAAATGTGATCTGCCAAGACTGGCATGATTTTCAAATAAAGTGCCAGATAGTAAATATTTTAGGCTTCTCTGTCCACATAAGGTTTCTCTTATTCTTAGTTTTATTTTACATTTAGAAAATGTAAAAGCCATTATTAGCTGTGGGGGTATACAGTCAGACCTAGGAATCAATCCAATATGATATGAATTGGCCACATCATATCTAGAGGTGTGGATAAGGCTTCTTCTAGGACCCAAACATATCTTCTGCTAGGGCCCACACCCCTCACCCCCACCCTGCAGTCCCTGTTAACAATATTTTTAGTTTAGGATAAAGAGTTCTTTTATTCCAACACAAATCAATGGATTTGCAACCATCTCAGATTACAAAATGACAGAAGGAGAGACTCTTACTAAAATTGTATTATTTTTACTCTTTGATTTGAAATGCGATAGTTTCGGGTTAGGACAATTTTTTTTCATGTAGTGTTATTGAAAATGGTTATAGATACTCAGTGCATTACAACATTTGAATATATCTTACACAATCACCTAGTGCAGGAACATTGAAATGACTAGGATCTGATTCTCCAAAAACTAGAGACACCTGTTTAACTGGTTTTATACAGCATAAAAAGGGGTTGTCAATATTCAGCTTATGGCAACCCACTCCAGTGTTCTTGCCTGGAGAATCCCAGGGACAGGGGAGCCTGTTTGGCTGCCATCTATAGGGTCACACAGAGTCGGACACGACTGAAGTGACACAGCAGCAGCAGCATACAGCATAAAAAGGGGTTGTCAATATTCAGCTCAGCCTAGAGAGTCTCTTTTTGCTGTCTAACTGACTCCAGATAATCCAAATCCACATGTTAGAAGCTATATTTAGCATCCTGTTTCTGAGGATCTGAATCAATGAATCAATTAGGGTCTTTTTGCTTTCAAGTAATAGAAAACACAACTTTTAAGAGAAAGACAGATATGATAGATAGATGAGGGAGAGAGATTTAGAAGGAGAGAGGGAGAGAACCTAAACCTATTGGCTTATAAACATGGACCATTTCAGTCCTCGACTAGATTCATGCGGAGCTTGATGCTAGATTCAAGTAATGTCATTCAGAACTGCCTTCTCTAATTCTCAGTCCTGCTACCTCAGTTTTACCTCCATTGTTAAGTCTCTTACCACAAGATGACTTCTGAAGACAATCATTCTCCCTTGGTAAAAATGCCCCAACTCCTTCAGATCTCAGACTTGGCTATACAGCATAAACAGATTTCTTTTAAATTTTAAATGTGATGAGTTTTATAAACAAGAACAACATTTACAGCTGTACAATACATAGAGATTTTTCGGAGTTCAAAAAGAAAACACTTAAGTGGAATAAGGGTTATTCTTGTGGACTTAAACTCACTGCTAAACTTAGCACTTATCCAACAAACCTGTGTGCAAGTCAAGAAGCAACAGTTAGAACCGGACATGGAATAATGGACTAGTTCAAAATTGGGAAAGCAGTACGTCAAGGAGGTATGTTGTCACCCTGTTTGTTTAATTTATATGCAGAGCACATCATGCAAAATTCCAGGCTAGATGAAGCTGTAATCAAGATTTCCAGAAGAAATATCAATAACCTCACATATGCAGATGATTCCACCCTAATGCAGGAAGTGAAGAGAAACTAAAGAGCGAGTTGATGATGGTGAAAGAGGAGAGTGAAAAACCTGGCTTAAAACCCAACATTCAAAAAATGAAGATCATGGCATCTGGTCCCATCACTTCATGGCAAATAGATGGATAAACAATGGAAACAGTGAGAAACTTTATTTTCCTGGGCTCCAAAATTACTGTGGACAGTGACTGCAGCCATAAAATGAAAAGACGCTTGCTCCTTGGAAGAAAAGCTATGACAAACCTAGACAATGTATTAAAAAGCAGAGACTTTTGCCAAGAAAGGTCTGTATAGTCAAAGCTATGGTTTTTCCAGTATTACATGTATGGATGTGAGAGTTGTACCATAAAGGTGAGCCCCAAAGTGTTACTGTTTTCAAACTGTGGTGCTGGAGGAGATGACTCTTGAGAGTCCCTGGAGAGTGTGCTCAGCCTCTCAGCCATGTGTGACTCTTTGTGACCCCATGGGCTGCAGCACATCAGATTTTCCTGTCCTTCACTCTTTCCCAGAATTTGCTCAAATTCACCTCCATTGAGTCAGTGATACAGTCAGTCATCTCATCCTTTGTTTTCCCCTTCTCCTCCTCCCTCAATCTTTCCCATCATCAGGGTCTTTTCCAGTGAGTCAGCTCTTTGCATCAGGTGACCAAAGTATTGGAGCTTCAGCTTCAACATCAGTCCTTCCAATGAATATTCAGGGTTGGATTTCCTTTAAAATTGATTGGGTTGATCTCCTTGCTGTCCAATGGACTCTCAAAAGTCTTCTCCAGCTCCACAGTTTGAAAGCATCTATTCTTTGGTGCTCAGCCTGCTTTATGGTCCAACTCTCATATCCTGTATCATAGAAAAAGCTAGGGAATTCCAGAAAAACATCTACTTCTGCTTCATTAACTACGCTAAAGCCTTTGACTGTGTGGATCACAGATAACTGTGGAAAATTCTTAAAGAGATTGGAATACTAGACCACCTTACCTGCCTCCTGAAAAACCTGTATGCAGTTCAAAAAGCAATAGTTAGAATTGGACATGGAACAACAGACTGGTTCAGAATTGGGAAAGCAGTAGGTCAAGGCTGTATATTGTCACCCTGCTTCTTTAACTTATATGCTGAGTACATCATGTGAAATGCCAGACTGGATGAAGATCAAGCTAGAATCAAGATTGCAGGGAGAAATATCAATAACCTCAGATATGCAGATGACACCACCCTTATGGCAGAAAGCAATGAAGAACTAAAGAGCCTCTTGATAAAAATAAAAGAGGAAATTGAAAAAGCTGGCTTAAAACTCAACATTCATAAAATGAAAATCATGGCATCTGGTTCCATCACTTCATGGCAAATAGATGGGGAAACAATGGAAACAGTGAGAGACTTTATTTTCTTGGGTTCAAAAATCATTGCTGATGGTACTGCAGCCACTAAATTTTAACAGATGCTTGCTCTTTGGAACAAAAGCTATGAGAAACCTAGACAGTGTATTAAAAAGCAGAGACATTACTTTGCCAACAAAGGTCCCTGTAGCCAAAGCTGTGGTTTTTCCACTATGGTATTCCCCCCGTTCCCCCACAGCAAAGAGATCAAAGCAGTCAATCCTAAAGAAAATCAGTCCTGAATATTCATAGGAAGGACTGATGGTGAAACTGAAACTTCAGTGGTTTGGTCACCTGATGCAAAGAGCTGACTCACTGGAAAAGACGCTGATGCTAGGAAAGATTGAAGTCAGGAAGAGAAGGGTGACATAGAATGAGATGGTTGGATGGCATCACCGACTCAATAGACGTGAGTTTCAGCAAACCCAGGAAATTAGTGAAGGACAGGGAAGCCTGGCATGCTATAGTCCATGGGGCTGTAAAGAATCAGACATGACTGAGTGACTGAACAGCACCTTATTTCTTCAGTTGCTCCTTTCAAATGTTATTCCTGTCCAAGTAACCTCAGTACGAGTGAATTTCTCATTATTTCAATTTCTTTTTTGCTATATGAGTACAGTTCCAAAGTTTGATTCACTCTGTCTGGCTAACACCCAAGGAACTTTACCAGGACAGTCTATAATTCCTGCTGACCTCCAAAATTTTGAAGAGCGTGAAGATTTTGTTTTTTAAGTTTTTTTATTCCGTGTATAGTTGAGCTATTCCATTTATATCTAAACTTTATCTTAACTGATTCCAGTTAGTTTGCCTCTTTGCTTTTTAGGAATTCTAAATGCATTGTAATTATGTAACCATAAACTAATCATCCAGAGCAAGTCATTTATGGGAGTGAAAGGACATATGTAAATCCTACTGCCCTGGGCTAAAGAAACACAAGATTACCTTACTTAGAATTTGGCAAACAACAGCCCCTTCCATAAGCCCATTAGTTTATATTAACACAGAATAACTTCTGTTTTCCTGTTTCTAATTAGACCTGTTTGAATAATAGAAGGGCTCTTTTATTCTTTAATTATAAGAGATTGATAGACCATGCTATTCAGCACAGCATTATAATTTGGCCCAATACCCCTTTTTCTCTTCCAGTCTTCTTTTTAAGTAATAGAAGGATGATCAATACCTCTGTCTATATCTATCTAATACCAATATCTGTCTAGCCATCTATCTATCCATCCATCCATCTGGGCTTTCCCAGTGACACAGCAGTAAAGAATCTGCCTGCAACGCAGGAGGAATGGGTTTGATCCCTGGGTCAGGAAGATCCCCTGGAGAAGTAAATGGCAACCCACTTCAGTATCCTTCCTGGGAAATCCCATGGACAGAGGAGCCTGGCAAGCTACAGTCCATGGGGTCAAAAAAGAGTCAAATACATTAGCAACTCAGTTCAATTCAGTTCAGTCACTCAGTCATGTCCAGCACTTCGCGACCCCATGGACTGCAGCACGCCAGGCCTCCCTGTCCATCACCAACTCCCAGAGTTTACCCAAACCCATGTCCATTGAGTCAGTGATGCCATCCAACTATATCATCCTCTGTTGTCTCCTTCTCCTTCTGCCTTCAATCTTTCCCAGCATCAGGGTCTTTTCAAATGAGTCAGCTCTTTGCATCAGGTGGCCAAAATATTGGAGTTTCAGCTTCAACATCAGTCCTTCCAATGAACACTCAAGACTGATCTCCTTTAGGATGACTTTTGGATCTCCTTGCAGTACAAGGGACTCTCAAGAGTCTTCTCCAACACCTCAGTTCAAAAGCATCAGTTCTTCGGGGTTCAGCTTTCTTTATAATTCAACTCTCACATCCTTACATGACTACTGGAAAAACCATAGCCTTGACTAAATGGACCTTTGTTGGCAAAGTAATGTCTCTGCTTTTTAATATGCTGTCTAGGTTGGTCATAACTTTCCTTCCAAGGAGTAAGCATCTTTTAATTTCATAGCTGCAGTCAAAATCTGCAGTGATTTAGAAGCCACCCAAAATAAGGTTAGCCACTGTTTCCACTGTTTTCCCATCTGTTTGCCATGAAGTGACAGAACCAGATGTCATGATCTTAGTGTTCTGAAAGTTGAGCTTTAAGCCAACTTTTTCACTCTCCTCTTTCACTTTCATCAAGAGGCTCTTTAGTTCTTTTTCACTTTCTGCCATAAGGGTAGTGTCATCTGCATATCTGAGGCTATTGATATTTCTCCTGGTAATCTTGATTCCAGCTTGTGCTTCATCCAGCCCAGCGTTTCTCATGATGTACTCTGTGTATAAATTACATAAGCAGGGTGACAATATATAGCCTTGACGTACTCCTTTCCTTTTAGCAACTAAACATCAACAGTACATCTAATTATTAAGGGGAAATTTGAGGGCTTCCCTGGTGTCTCAGACAGTAAAGAATTTGCCTGCAATGCAGGAGACAGGCATTTGATCTCTGGGTCAGGAGTAACCCTTGCAGAAGGGAATGACTACCCTCTCCAGTATCCTTGCCTTGAGAATCCCACGGACAGAGGAGCCTGGCAAGCTACATACAGTCCACAGGGGAGCAAAGATCAGACATGACTGAAGCAATTGAGCAGGCACACATCCATCTACCTTTTTTCCCCTTCTCCTCATTTATCTATCATTATCTTTAGTAATTCATGGAGTATACAGATGCATTATTCAGAAATGCTCTATGGAAATTTGAATAACCATTTATGAAGAACTTCCTTAATATGATTCAAAGAATGATAGATAGTTTTTAGTTAGGTAAATTTTTAAAAGTATTTAGAAATTACAAATTTTTACTTAATCTAAAGATGAGGAATATTAGGAATAAAAGAAATCACATGCACAATGGAGAATGTGGCTCCTTGTTTTTGATTTTATTTTTGCCTGAAAGCACAAGCTCCCCTCAAGTGCAGTAAAGAAACCGAGTCTAATTATAGTCATGACAAACTGCAATCATAGAAGAGGGGCTTGTATTGCTTAAAAAGAGACAGTAAGGAAATATTTGTTTATGAGCACTAATTGCAAACATTTTCCTTTCTGGAATATAGAATAGTCAGACTTAGAATAGCTTAAACTGAATAATTGTACCAGATATGACAGAGGGCTAGATAGTCAATTGTAATATAATCCACACATTATAAAGAAAATGCTAATATTCACAGTCAAAGGACATGAATGAACAATTAGAAAAATTCACCTTAAAGGCCTATAATAGTTGAATAAAGTTCTCTGATATATGGAAATTAAAACAAAGCAAATTATTTTTTAGCCAAATTAGGTAGACATTTACTTTCATGAAATGATGAGGATATTAATCAGCATAATATTTCCAAAAACAAGCTACCATCAGTTATCATTTATTAGAGGTGTTAAAAGGCTCATACCTTTTTTTCCCCCAGAGGTTTGCCTGTAGGAATTAGTCTTGAGGATTGAGATAATTTGTCTTTTTTCTACTCTTCTATATTTTCTAAGTACTACGTCTTTAAATCAGAAGAGAATAATAAACGCTACATTGAAACCCCACAGCAAATATCAACATCTACTTTAACTGATGCCCCTCAAGAAAATTAGGCAATAGATCTACAAAATGTACTTTCTTGTACTGTTATTTCCTTTACATTATATGTTAAGTGGAAAATATCTAGACATACAAATGCTGGTAACTAACGACACAAACCCAAAGTAAAAACTTTTCTGTACAGAACTTTTTGAAAGTGAGACAACTCTTCCAGACAATGAAATTTAGCTAAGTTTCCAGTTAGTGAAGATCAGCTCTATACTCTTGAAGTTCTGTTTTAAATATACCCTCCCATGCACTTATCACTGAGAATAAGGAAGTAACTGGTGAAAACAGATGACAAAGTACTCAGACCCCAATAGCTAAAACTGTTTATTCATAGAAGACACATCCTAAAAGATATTTAGTATGTGTCTTATCCTATAAGTGATAATAACAATAGTAGTAGCTATTATTAATTAAAATCTATCATATGCTAGGAAATTTGTGTACACTAATTGTTCATTGGAAGGACTGATCCTAAAGCTGAAACTGCAATACTTTGGCCACCTCATTCGACGGATTGACTCACTAGAAAAGACTCTGATGCTGGGAAAGGTTGGGGGCGGGAGGAGAAGGGGACGACAGAGAATGAGATGGCTGGATGGAATCCCTGACTCTGTGGACATGAGTTTGAGTGAACTCCAGGAGTTGGTGATGGACAGGGAGGCCTGGAGTGCTGTGATTCATGGGGTCGCAGAGAGTCGGACACGACTGAGCAACTGAAATGAACTGAATTGAACTGAACTGAATTATATTCACAAAAATACTGAAGGTGGATCTGAAAAATCTGAAAGTGGATTTACAGATATCACTTTTACAAAAAAAAAAAAAACTAAGTCAAAATGACTTTTAAGAAAATTTACTTAATTTATAAAATTATTATCATGAATCAGTTCAGTTCAGCATCAGAGTCTTTTCCAGTGAGTCAACTCATCGCATGAGGTGGCCAAAGTATTGCAGTTTCAGCTTCAGCATCAGTCCTTCCAATGAACACCCAGGACTGATCTCCTTTAGAATGGACTGGTTCAATCTCCTTGCAGTCCAAGGGACTCTCAAGAGTCTTCTCCAGCACCACAGTTCAAAAGCATCAATTCTTCGGCGATCAGCCTTCTTCACAGTCCAACTCTCACATCCATACATGACCACTGGAAAAACCATAGCCATGACTAGACAGACCTTTGTTGGCAAAGTAATGTCTCTGCTTTTTAATATGCTATCTAGGTTGGTCATTATTACAGTGCTTCCCCGGTGGCACTAGTGGTAAAGAACTTGCTTGCCAATACAGGTAGACATAAGAGACATGAGCTTGATTCCTGGGTCTGGAAGATCCCCTGGAAAGGGGCACGGCAACCCACTCCAATATTCTTGCCTGGAGAATCCCATGGACAGAGAAGCCTGGCAGGCTACAGTCCATAGGGTCGCAAAGAATCGGGCAGACTGACGCGACTTAGCACTGGAGCACATACAATTATTAAATAATGAAATCAATATTTTAGAATAGATCCCTTCATTCTGAAAACAAGGGTATTTTTTTAGATCATTTTCTGCAGGCTCCTAGAGGTTTTTAATGTGGGCAAGAGACTTAGCAGGTGATTCTTTGCACCTTCGTCTACCCCAAACCTACTCTCCATCCCTTCCACACACACTTCAGCAGAAAGAGCTCTCTTTAACCCACATTATGTGTGGTGTTTTCGGAAAGATTCAGATGGAAAATAAGGAAATCAACAGGCACAAACCAAACACTCAAACCAAATGCCCCTCTCTGTTCTTCACCCTCTCTCTCCAGCACTCCCAGCTTTCATGCTTCCCTTTCCTCCTTCCCTGTTTCCCCTTCCACATTTCTTCGCTCCCTCATAAAGCTCCCTAAAGCCAAAACAAGTTATTAGGTATAAAAATAAAATCAGTAAGCATAGATCACAAAGGAGATATGGAGAAAAATATTTATTACTGAATTCTGCTGGTTTCTAAAACCTGGAATTCAGTTTAGTTGTCCATCTCAATAGTAGCTTTCCAGCAGCTTTTCTGTTAGAAGTTATTTATTTATCTGATCTAGAAGACATGGTTGAAAATTGTAGCTTTATTAAATGTCATTGAGGTCAATGCAAGATTTGTGTGTTGATGGAGAGTATGTGTCTCCAAAGTCTTGCCAAAATAACAATTTGGAGTGCAATTAGAGAGGCTTAGTGAGCTGCAACTAGGTTTAGGGTCCAGATTCATATATTAAAGTAGATGCACTTAAATCATCTATGACACAGAACAGAGGTTCTTAATGCTGAGGGGTGTATCAGAATTATCTGTGACACTTTTAAAAAGCAAAAGCCTGTGATTCACCCATACCCACTGAATCAGAAGCTCTGGGAATTACTTTTTTATCCCAAAATCTCTGCAGGGATTATAATATATAAGATTGAAAGCAATTTAAATGTAAGATCAATGAAAGTGGTGCACACCTCAATGTTATAAATAAATGTAGATGTGCATCCATATAAACATATAGTTAATGAACTTCTATAGTTAATATATTAATTTATTTGTCCTTTAGTTAGAAATGATCCACCTTTCACTCTGCTTTCACTTTGTTCTTAATAACTCAGATTTAATTTCGACCCAAGCTAAAATTTTAAATTGACAAGGTCAGTGATAATTATAATGAGGCAGATTCTCACTGAGATGTTAATGTGTTGAACTGAACTTCCTTTAATATTAATGGGAGCTCAATGGAGAGATGACAGTGATAAGTATGTAATGAGTCTTCCTCCTAAAATAAAAACCAGTTTAAAATGTGAAAGCATTTTATTTGTTTGCAGCATAAGAAGAAATACTTCTATCATTTTAATCATTATTTTGGAGAATTAACAAAAATTCTGCAATGACAAACATTTACTTCCTGTGTCTAAGAGTTCTTTTATTCCATCACCTTAAATTAATAGGCAGGCATAGATAAGTAAAGATACAAACTAAAGAGGTGTTGGATGATTGAATATATCTTCATGAACCACCATAATAGAAATCTAGAAAGAGGGCAAAAGTTCTATTAATTTAGCAGCTGAATTTACTCTGGTGCAAAAAGAAAGCCTATTTTCTAAAACCTAAAATTAGCACTCTACTTTAGGAATTCAATTTATAAGGAAGGTTGCAGATAATTTTTAGATATCTTGTTACTAATTATTCAAAGAATATTTAGATCTAGCTATTTCATCTTCTATCACATAATATTTCATTACATTTCCACATGATTGATAACATAAATTACATTTGTATGATATTTATAATTCAAGAAATGGGTTTCTTTTTGTTGCTACATTTAATTCTCATGAAGATTCTGTGAAGTAGGTAGACAGATATCATTAACCCTACTTTATAGATTAAGTAAAAAGACCCAGCCTTCCAGCTAAGAAGTGCAACAATAAAACAAAGGTCTTCTGACTCCAAGTCTATAAAATGAAGGGCCGAGATTATAAAGAGAAATCAATTAAATGTCATTATAACTTACAGAAAAGTTTTAAATGGTTATGAATGAATCATAACATCAATTAATTGTGAAATTATCTTTGATAATTATCTTGTTTACCTAATTTCTATTTTCCCATTTTCCTAAATAACATTGAGTTGGTTGGTAGCGAGTAGACTAATTATATAAAAGGTTACACAGGTCAGTAATTTCTTCCTGATATGTTTATCAACTTATTCTTAATTCTTCTTTTCAAGGTTAATATTGCTACATAAACTATTAAGTACTTAGCTCAGTGTCTGTTACAGAGAAAGTTCTCAAATGTTTAAAATGTGATCTAATTATAATATTGATCATTTGAAGTATCCATGACTTTTCATTAACTGTATCTATGGATTTAATTGAAACCAGTCTTCTGAAAGGGAATTTACTATGATTTGTTGGCATGCTGGCATACTGCGTATTAACAGAGTTTGGTATTATGTTTTATATGCAGTATACTCTATCAAGTATATACTAGACAAAGCTTGAACCCAAGGAACTTGAAAGATGTCACTGTGATTCTATTCCAGAATTTATCTTTATATCTATCAGTGACAAAGGTGTAACAAAGAAGACTTCTTAAATAGTCTCAACTAACCTACCCAAGTATCATTCTTTCTATCTTTAGCATGAATTTTGTCATCATCTGCTCAGAGATTTCAGTGACTTCTTAATAAAGTTAATTTTTAATAGTGATTTTGTTTATCCTTCAATAACTTAGACAGTAGTAAAGTATCTTGCCTACAAACACCAATTAAAAATAAGTAGGCAACAAATAAATGAGTAATGATTTTATAAGTATAAAATTAAAATTTATACATTTCACAAAAGTTCTATATACATAAAAAAAAATTAATGTTGAGTTGAGTTGAGAATTGAGGCTAAGAAATGAGAAAGGTAGCATTTGTAGGCTGAAATTTAGATATGAGGAAAGAAAACAGATAAGGTGAATAGTATTTAATGCTTAACTTTATTTATATAAAGTGCATCCTCCTTGAATGTGAGCTTTG
Organism: Moschus berezovskii; assembly: GCF_049115385.1. Taxonomy (NCBI): domain Eukaryota; kingdom Metazoa; phylum Chordata; class Mammalia; order Artiodactyla; family Moschidae; genus Moschus; species Moschus berezovskii. The sequence continues at coordinate 63,965,052 of NC_142469.1, forward strand.
ATATTGTTATTTTGTTAAAAAATGAGGATTTATTTATTTGCAGTATAAATAATTTTAATACACAGCTAAAGCTAGAATTTATATATTGAAAACTATTATATGAGATTTCCTACATAAACATATACTTAATTATATAGTTCAATATGCTTATGGGCATAAAAAGGGAGATTAAAAAAATTCTTGTAACAAAGTACACATAGAGGATAGGAGAAACTATAAAGCCACTTATCACAAGAGAACACACAGGTACAAGATCCAACATCACTTGCAATGTGTAGTTTCTCATATATAAATAAGAAAACTGTGTTAGAGTTGAGACTCTCAGTATTAGCTAAAAGGAAATATGCTAATTTCATACACGTGTACACCCCATACACAATATTAGCTTATCTGAATAAATCAGATATTAAAGTATAAAAATAAAATAAAAAAATTTTAAATTCACTCATCAATTTATCAGTTTTTAAAAACAAAACATCTTAGTTCAGTTCAGTTCAGTCGCTCAGTCGTGTCCGACGCTTTGTGACCCGATGAATCACAGCACACCAGGCTTCCCTGTCCATCACCAACACCCGGAGTTCACTCAGACTCACAGTCCATCAAGTTAGTGATGCCATCCAGCCATCTCATTCTCTGTCATCCCCTTCTCCTCCTGCCCCCATCCCTTCCAGCATCAGAGTCTTTTCCAGTGAGTCAACTCTTCGCATGAGGTGGCGAAAGTATTGGAGTTTCAGCTGTAGCATCAGTCCTTCCAATGAACACCCAGGACTGATCTCCTTTAGAATGGACTGGTTCGATCTCCTTGCAGTCCAAGGGACTCTCAAGAGTCTTCTACAACACCACAGTTCAAAAACATCAATTCTTTGGCAATCAGCTTTCTTCACAGTCCAACTCTCACATCCATACATGACCACTGGAAAAACCAGAGCCTTGACTAGACGGACCTTTGTTGGCAAAGTAATGTCTCTGCTTCTTAATATGCTGTCTCAGTTCAGTTCAGTTCAGTCGCTCAGTCGTGTCCGACTCTCCGCGACCCCATGAATCACAGCACGTCAGGCCTCCCTGTCCATCACCAACCCCCGGAGTACACTCAAACTCATGTCCACAGAGTCGGTGATGCCATCCAGCCATCTCATTCTCCGTCGTCCCCTTCTCCTCCCGCCCCCAACCTTTCCCAGCATCACAGTATTTTCCAGTGAGTCAACTCGTCGCATGAGGTGGCCAAAGTATTGCAGTTTCAGCTTTAGCATCAGTCCCTCCAATGAACATCCAGGATTGATCTCCTTTAGAATGGACTGGTTGGATCTCCTTGCAGTATAAGGGACTCTCAAGAGTCTTCTCCAACACCACAGTTCAAAAGCATCGATTCTTCGGCGATCAGCCTTCTTCACAGTCCAACTCTCACATCCATACATGACCACGGGAAAAACCATTGCCTTGACTAGACGGACCTTGGTTGGCAAAGTAATGTCTCTGCTTTTTAATATACTATCAAGGTTGGTCATAACTTTCCTTCCAAGGAGCAAGTGTCTTTTAATTTCATGGCTGCAATCAGCATCTGCAGTGATTTTGGAGCCCAAAAAAATAAAGTCTGACACTGTTTCCACTGTTTTTCCATCTATTTCCCATGAAGTGATGGGACCAGATGCCATGATCTTTGTTTTCTGAATGTTGAGCTTCAAGCCAACCTTTTCACTCTCCTCTTTCACTTTCATCAAGAGGCTTTTGAGTTCCTCTTCACTTTCTGCCATAAGGGTAGTGTCATCTGCATATCTGAGGTTATTGATATTTCTCCCAGCAATCTTGATTCCAGCATGTGCTTCTTCCAGCCCAGCGTTCCTCATGATGTACTCTGCATATAAGTTAAATAAGCAAGGTGACAATATACAACCTTGACGTACACCTTTTCCTATTTGGAACCAGTCTGTTGTTCCATGTCCAGTTCTAACAGTTGCTTCCTGACCTGCATACAGGTTTCTCAAGAGGCAGGTCAGGTGGTCTGGGATTCCCATCTCTTTCAGAATGTTCCACAGTTTATTGTGATCGACACAGTCAAAGACTTTGGCATAGTCAATGAAGCAGAAATAGATGTTTTTCTGAAACTCTCTTGCTTTCTCCATGATCCAGCCGATATTGGCAATTTGATCTCTGGTGCCTCTGCCTTTTCTAAAACCTGCTTGAACATCTGGGAGTTCACGGTTTACATACTGCTGAAGCCTGGCTTGGAGAATTTTGAGCATGACTTTACTAGCGTGTGAGATGAGTGCAATTGTGCGGTAGTTTGAGCATTCTTTGGCATTGCCTTTCTTTGGGATTGGAATGAAGACTGACCTCTTCCAGTCCTGTGGCCACTGCTGAGTTTTCCAAATCTGCTGGCATATTGAGTGCAGCACTTTCACAGCATCATCTTTCAAGACTTGAAATAGCTCAACTGGAATTCCATCACCTCCACTAGCTTTGTTAGTAGTGATGCTTTCTAAGGCCCACTTGACTTCACATTCCAAGATGTCTGGCTCTAGGTCAGTGATCACGTTATCGTGACTATCTTGGTCGTGAAGATCTTTTTTGTACAGTTCTTCTGTGTATTCCTGCCACCTCTTCTTAATATCTTCTGCTTCTGTTAGGTCCATACCATTTCTGTCCTTTATCGAGCCCATCTTTGCACGAAATGTTCCCTTGGAATCTCTAATTTTCTTGAAGAGGTCTCTTGTTTTTCCTATTCTGTTGTTTTCCTCTATTTCTTTGCCTTGATCACTGAGGAAGGCTTTCTTATCTCTCCTTGCTATTCTTTGGAACTCTGCATTCAGATGCTTATATCTTTCCTTTTCTCCTTTGCTTTTCGCCTCTCTTCTTTTCACAGCTATTTGTAAGGCCTCCTCAGACAGCCATTTCACTCTTTTGCATTTCTTTTCCATGGGGATGGTCTTGGTCCCTGTCTCCTGTACAATGTCACGAACCTCCGTCCAGAGTTCATCAGGCATTCTATCAATCAGATCTAGTCCCTTAAATCTATTTCTCACTTCCACTGTATAATCATAAGGGATTTGATTGAGGTCATATCTGAATGGTCTAGTGGTTTTCCCCACTTTCTTCAATTTAAGTCTGAACTTCGCAATAAGGAGTTCATGATCTGAGCCACAGTCAGCTCCTGGTCTTGTTTTCACTAACTGTATACAGCTTCTCCATCTTTGGTTGCAAAGAATATAATCAATCTGATTTCGGTGTTGACCATCTGGTGATGTCCATGTGTAGAGTCTTCTCTAATATGCTGTCTAGGTTGGTCATAACTTTCCTTCCAAGGAGTAAACGTTTTTTAATTTCATGGCTGCAATCAGCATACACAGTGATTTTGGAGCCCAAAAAAATAAAGTCTGACACTGTTTCCCCATCTATTTTCCATGAAGTGATGAGACCAGATGCCATGATCTTAGTTTTCTGAATGTTGAGCTTTAAGCCAAATTTTTCACTCTCCTCTTTCACTTTCATCAAGAGGCTTTTTAGTTCCTCTTCTCTTTCTGCCATAAGGGTGGTTTCATCTGCATATGTGAGGTTATTGATATTTCTCCCAGCAATCTTGATTCCAACTTGTGCTTCTTCCAGCCCGGCGTTTCTCATGATGTACTCTGCATATAAGTTAAATAAGCAGGGTGACAATATACAGCCTTGGCGTACTCCTTTTCCTATTTGGAACCAGTCTGTTGTTCCATGTCCAGTTCTAACTGTTGCTTCCTGCATACAGGTTTCTCAAGAGGCAGGTTAGTTGGTCTGGTGTTCCCATATTTTTCAGAATTTTCCACAGTTTATTGTGATCCACACTTAGCAGGTATATCCAATAAAGAGTTTGTTCTGAATTGTGATAACTACAATCACCAAACAAACTATCTTTGGGAGAGCCAGTAATTGTCATATTTAACAGCTATTCATTTCAGATGTACTTTCAAAGATTTAACATGTGTTAATTCTTATATGATTACCATATTTTTAAAAAGCACGTTTATAATCTGAGCTGAGGATGTATTTCAGCTACCCAAAATATATTTTCTTCTGAAGAAACTACTAAAGTTAGTATAGGCAACTTGTTTGATTATTATTCATTATGTGAAAGTTTTTTTTTTTAATAAACTTTTCTCTTGAACCAACTTATATTAACTAATGTTCTACCATTCTATTCTCTTAAATAATTATAGTTAAAATAAACTGGTATAGATTATTTTAGATTCAAACAAAATAGTGCATATAGTGAGTCATTGGTATCCAAAGCACAATTAATGCTCATGAATAGTGGCTGATTTCTCTTAGGACCCTGCATACCTTTGATTATGCTTAACAAGTACTGCTTTGGTCTGTACACAAGTCTTCACATTCTTATAATTGCCTTATTTAATTATGTAAAGCAATGAAAGATAGATGCAAAAAGAGAGAGGATTCTTACTCTGTGAGTTACATTGAGTTATTTCTAAAGACTGTAAAAAGACAGGATATGACTTTAAAAAATGGTGCTGAGATATTTATGGGTGAGAAATGGGGAAAAAAAAGATGGATTTATAATCTGGAAGGATTTACCATTCAGATACTTTTTTGACAATTCTCCCTTCACATTAAACAATACAGCACTGGGATTTGTTGAGCTGTAATTATGGGTGAGGTTTATGAAGAATAACCACCTAGGATTCAAAGCAGCAGATGCACACCAAAAGGAAAGGCCATGAAAACTTTGGTAAATGAATTTTTAGTTACAAGGTTTTCAGCATGATAAAAAGTTAAGGGTCCAAGTCTATATTTGTCCAAATTAATCAAAAGTGACTTATATTTAGCAAATGTCTAGTCCTAGTCACCGGAATAAAGAAATTTACAACCGTTATTATGTTCCTAAAAAACACCAAAGTGCAACTAAAAAATGCTATTATCAGGAGCAGTACACGGGAAGTTTCTGAAAAGTCAGTTACAAAGAATATGGCATCTGAACAATGATTCTTTCATGATTGTGATTGGGTGTGGGGAAAAAAAATTGGAGTGGTCTAGAAAGTGTGGCATAATGGGATACTGTCCCAAGAAATAAGATACTCTGGCACTAGACACTTGTGAAGCATGTTAAAATCTGTGGCCACTGCTGAGTTAATCAGTGCAATGCTGCCCAGCTCTTTTGCTCTCTTATCCTTTCAGCACTTCTAGAGTGTTTTGACCTTTGCTGCTATGCACATTAGTTACAAACTATTGACTGTAATGTTACCCAATAAAGTATGAAGAATTTTCTTGAGTAGAAAAATAACTGTTGTTTATAATTTTTATTTCATCCTTTCCTTTTTCTCTATTTTTTTTAATGTAGTATAGGGGTTTGTTATCATACACATATGTCATAGCACATCTTCATTATTCATCCAAACAGTGGCCCACTGTTGAGAATGCGTTTATGTCACATACAAACCATTGTTTGTAGTTTTCCACTATTTTTTTTCCATCTTTATAAAGCAGCCAGCAGCTATCCTAATATCTTTACAATATATCCTTTTGTTTATGCATGTGCCTTAGAATGTGTTTGTATGTGTATTGGTGAGATTAGGCTTGATTTCTAATGACAACGTCTCAGACTGATGGAGTTCTCTCATATTCAAGTCCTTGTGATTGTTCCAGATCTAAATTCCAGGTTTTCAAATGGGTATTTAGAAACCAGGGTTTCTTACCTTGTTTCTTTGTCATCCTCTTTAGAGATTTTCTTTCTTTGTTCGCTTTTTCCTTCTTTCCTTTCTCTTCCTTTGTGAAGGAGGTTGCAGTGAATAGGAAAGAGAAAGGGGATGGAGGAGTCAGCCCACTGTTCAGAGGCTCCAACACAGATAGCACATGGGAAGTCACACGTGAAGGCCAGAATTTGATAAAATAGCCGCCTCTAGGATCTGGAGGCCTAAAAATGTATCCAAATTAGGTCACAACTTGGCTTAAGTCTGTTACTGTTAAAAAATGGGAGGAAAAAATTGTGGGGAAAAAATAGTAATTCCGTTCACTCACATATATATTTTAATTTACACAAATAATTTTTTATTGCATATAACTTTCTGGTGTTTTCTAATTATCATTTTAGATCTATTTAGTGTGTGTGTTTTGTGTGTCTGTGTGTGTGCAAATGTAATGCATTACTTCTAACTGCTACAGAATACACCATTGTTTGCATCTACCACATTGCTGAAAGCTTCCCTAATGAAAGGTATTCAGGTTTCTTCCAAAGTGCTTTCACTGAAAAAAAGTACTGAAATAAGCATCTTTATGAATCCAAAGCATGGATGTGCTGATTTAATTATTTCATATTGCACATGGATATCCAACTCTCCCAATACCATTTATTAAAGAAACTATTCTTCCCCCATTGTGTATACCTGGCATCTTTGTAAAAAAATTCATTGATTATAAATGCTTCAGATTTTTTTCTGAATTTTCTACTCTATTCCATTGATCTATTAATGTGTTTGTTTTTATGCCAACATCATACTATTTTGATTTCTATAGTTCTGCAAAATAATTTGAAACCAGGATGTAATGTCTGAAGCTCTGCTCTTTTTGCACAAAGTTGCTTTGGCTATTGTGGGTCTAATGGTTCAATATGGATTTTAGATTCTGTGAAGAAATTCACTGAGATTTTGATAGGAATTTCATTGAATCTCTATATGTTTTGGGGTAGCATGGCCATTTTAATAATATTAATTCTTCTAATATAATCCATGAATGCAAAATATCTTCTTCAATTTTTTAAAATCAATATTTTAGTTTTCAGTGAACAGATCTTTCAATTCCTTGGTTAAATTTGTCTAATGTTTATGAAAAAAATGTTCATGAGTAGTGGGTTTTCAATGTTCAGCCATGTTTGCTATGTATCTTATTTCAGTTTGTTTCTTAAAAGCGCTTTTATTTTTTTTCTTTTCTCTTTTTTTTTTTTAATTATGAAAGGATGATAACATTTACAGGTGACTTGGAAATAGCAGAACAAATTTACATATAGTTCTACTATATATTACAATTAATTTTTAAGTAGATAAATTAAGATTTTCAGTTGGAGTTTCAATATCAAACTCTGGAAAATTAATAGAATGAATAAACAGAAAAGTAAAAGGATATAGTAGACCTGAAAAGTCCTATGAACCAATTCAACATAATTAGGATTTATACAATTTTCACACAATAGTAAGATACAAATTCTATTCAGTTCTCATACTATGAACCAGAAGACACTGGAACATATCCAGACACATAAAACAAGGTGCAAAAATTTCATGGTCTAAAGATATTGAAATCATGCAGAGTCTGTTCTTTTACCACTGTGAAATTATGTTAGAAATCAGTCTCAAAAGATACTTGAAAATAACCCACATATTTCAAGCACAGTGTGACATTTACCAAGAGAGATCTTTGATATAGCCATTGAAAGCCTCAATAAAGTTAAAAGACTGAAAAAAAAAAAAAAACCCACAGAGGGTGATTGCAAAGAAGAAAGCACTTAATTGAGAAATTAATATCAAAATGAGATATTAAATATCAAAGATACTTTAAAAAGCCCATGTATTTGGAAATTAAATGTCTACTTTTAAATTATGGGTGTATCTAAGATGCAATAACAAGGAAAATTAGAAAATGTTTGTCACAGAATAAAAAGCAGAAAGAGATTTTATCAGAATTTGTTGCATGGAGCTGACATTGCTCAATGAAACTAAATACAATATGGAGTATTGAATAGGTATGAACACAAATAATGGACACTAAAATAAAATTTTGAACAAAATCTGTACTTTAGTTAATACTGTATCACGTGTTAATTTCTTGTTTTTTTTAAACATAGTATTTCTTTATATTCTAAGAATTGGATTTGACGTTTCAAGCCTCATTCAGTTTTTCAAAAAAATCACTAAGATAAACCTCCTAGACTTTTAGCAGTAATATTAGGTGTCTGAATAAATGGAACTATATCAAAGTTTGAGTAAGTATAAATTAGAAATCTAGCATTCTATTTCATACTCAGTCAAACAAATGGAAAAAAAATGTCATAAATATTTTAGGTAGGCAAATATTCATAAGTTATCTAAAATATATATTATACATACTATTTATATATACATGTTTACAAAAGCTTTTCTACAGCACTTGATAAAGGCTTGAGAAAGAACAAGAACAAAAAAAAGAGACAGAGGAATAGGAGAACATAAACTAAATGAAATGGGAGCACTGAATGTGAAATAGAAAAGGTGAAACAAAGTAGATAAAAGTAAAAGATCATCATACAGTCCAGTTGTTTTTAAACATGGCTGCTCATTAGAAACACATCTGGAGTTTTGGAAGAAAAAAGCCATACCAGGGCATTCATATTTTCAAAAATATTTGTATTTTCCAAAAAATTCCAAGATAATTCTGATATACATCTGGATTTTAAAAAGTGATTACAGGCTTTTCTATTAAATGAGTTTTAGTGATATAGAATTCTATTATTTTCTGTTGACAATGGTATTAATTGAATAAATAGTTACATAATCAAAATAGTGATCCCAGGTGGTGTTAGTGGTAAAGAACCTGACTGCTAATGCAGGAGACATAAGAGACATGGGTTCAATCCCTTGGTTGGGAACATCCCCAGAGAAGGGCATGGCAACTTACTCCAGCATTCTTGCCTGGAGAATCCCAAGGACAGAGGAGTCTGATGGGCTACAGTCCATAGAGTCACAAAGAGTCAGACACCTGAAATGACTTAGCACACACACGCAATCATAATAGTAAAAGATATTTATTAGTTTTAACAATCAATAGCCAGACAAAAAAATAAGATAATTACCATTGATGCCATAATGGAGACTTTATTAACATTATTAACCCAACAACATAGAATAATGCATACAATTTGGGGGTTAAGTAGAGTGATATGTTAAGTGGAAGTGCATGCATGCACATGTTTCATCCACACTGCCAGTATATGTCTTTTGATTGGTGTTTTATAAACATATAAAATCCATTTATATTTAAGGTAATTATCAATATGTATGATCCTATTACCATTTTCTTAATTGTTTTGGTTTTACTTTTTGTAAGTTTTTCCTTGTTTTGGGTTTCCTGCTTAGAGAAGTTACTTTAGCATTTGTTGTAAAGCTGATCTGATGGTGATGAATTCTCTTAACTTTTACTTGTCTGAAAAGCTATTGATTTCTCCATCAAATCTGAACAGTAGTTCTCCTGGGTAGAAAATTCTTGGTTGTAGTTTCTTCCCTTTCATCACTTTAAGTATATCATGCCATTTAAATATACCATGGCCTTCTGGCTTGTAGAGTTTCTCTTGAGAAATCATCTGATAACCTTATGGAAGTTCCCTTGTATGCTATTTGTTGTTTTATCCTTGTTGCTTTTAATATTTTATCTTTGTCTTTAATTTTTGTCAATTTGATTACTATGTGTCTTGGTGTGTTCCTCCTTGGGTTTATCCTGCCTGGGACTCTGAACTTCCTGGATTTGGTTGACTATTCCTTTTCTCATTTTAGGGAAGTGTCCAGTTATTATCTCTGGGTTCTCTCTCTCTCTCTTCTCTTTCTGCAATCACTATAATGTGAATGTTGGTGCATTTAATGATGTTCCAGCAGTCTCTTAGGCTGTCTTCATTTTTTTTTTTTTTTATTCTTTTCTCTGTATTCTGCTTTGTGGCAGTGATTCCCACCATTCTGTCTTCCAGATCACTTATCCATTCTTCTCTCTCAGTTATTCTGCTATTGATTCCTTTAAGTGTATTGTTCATCTCTGTTTGTTTGTTCTTTAGGTCTTCTAGTTCTTTGGCAAACATTTCTTGCATCTTCCCCATTCTTTTTATGAGATCCTGTATCATCTTCACTATCATTTTTCTGAATGGTTTATCTGGAAGGTTTCCTTTCTCCACTTCATTTAGTTGTTTCTCTCAGATTTTATCTTGTCCCTTCATATGAGACATAATCCTCTGCCCTTTCATTTTGATTAACTTTCTGTGATTGTGGTTTTCTTTCTGGTGGCCGAGGGGTTGTAGTTCTTCTTGATTCTTCTGTCTATCCTCTGGTGAATGAGGCTAAGACGTTTGTGAAAGTTTTCTGATGGAAGGGTCTGTCTGTGGGAAAAGCTGAGGCTTGCTCTGTTGGGCAAGGCTGTGCTCAGTTACACTTTAATCTGGTTATCTGCTGATGGGTGGGGCTGCACTCCTTCCCTATTAGTTGTTTGTCTTGAAGTGACCCAGCCCTGGGGTCTGTGGGCTCTATGGTAGGGTTAATGGTGACTACCAAGCAGACTCAGGCTAAGGGGCACCTAGCATGACTGCTGCTGCTAGTACCCTTGTCCCCACAGCAAGTGACTGCTGACCCACACCTCCACAAGAGGTCTGGCTCAGTCTCCTGTGAGGTCACTGCTCCTTTTTCCTGGGTACTGGTACAGGTAAGATTTTGTTTGTGGCCTCTAAGAGTGGATTGTGTTTCCTCCAGTCTTATGGAAGTCCCATAATCAAATTCTGCTGGACTTCAAAGTCAGATTCCCTGGGATTTCTTTTTTCTTTACTTTTGTCAAATTATCGGGGACCAGCCTCGATATGGCCCAGAGTATCCTCGGGATGAACGGCGTTGGCGTCAGAGAGAAAGAGAGAGAGACAGGGGCTGATGATTCCTTGGTTTATGCAGGAAACCAATAAATCCCCAGCACGGGGTTTGCTCTGTTTATGTAGGCCGCAGGCACCCTCTCGAATCACTGGAGGCACCCCATCAGGGCACCCCCTCGAGTGGGTCTTAGAAGCCCAGGCAGATAAGTAAACGCAGAGGGCCCAGCGCTGCAAGGATCTCAACAAGAAAAAGGAGAATAGAGAAAAGGACAAAAAAAGAGAAAGAATGACATGGGGAGACCAAGCTTCAGTGAGCAAGGCCCAAAACTTTATTTTCCAGTGCTGCTTTTATACCCTAAGTTGTGCACATAAAAAATAGAGAAAGAGAGGTATAGAGTCACGCCAAAATCATGTGGGGTCAGCAGTCTTGACCCTTATCAGGATCAGGGTTCATTTTTGTATGTCTCGTGATATACAAAAGTTTTGGGTGGTTTACATCATCTTCTGGCCAGGTGGCCTGCTAACAGTTTATGGCCCTCTCTCCTAACAAAGGTTAGTTAGCTAGAAAAAGTCTTATATTCTTTTAAGATGATTTTCCTAAAGTCAGGTGCTAGACACATGACAAAGTTACATTCCTATAAGGCACAGGTGTAGTGAGCTACAAGAAAGGAATTTATTAACTTAAGATCTGATGTGGTTAAATCAAAGGCTACTACTTATATTCTCTATATGTGATTAATATATTTCCAAGGCTACAATAGATAGAGGAAACTTTGCAGCAAGCATTGATTCAACAATGAAATCTTTTTTACTACTAATGATTTTAACTTCTTCAACAGATTCCTGTATTTTAGAATATTAGGCTTTCTGTCCTTGCATGGCTGGGAGGCTATAAACAGTCACACTCGTAGTTGTAAGAGCCCGGACAAACTTGTCATGCAAGTTAGAAAGCTATCAGAGGGGCTTGGATTGGAACATTCCTATTAAGCCAAGGAGAACTTTTTAACTACAGCTCTATTAATGTTTTCAGAGAAAGGTGGTTGGGGGGAAGCCCCCGTAAGTATTAGAGAACTTGATAAGAGGCGTAAGATAGTAAGGCAGTCAGACTCCGGTTTTCTTTGGGGTAGATGCTTGGGTAAGTCCAGGGGGTTCCTCGAGTCCTGATTAGCCTTTGCCTGTCAGGCCTCTTCCCCAATTGACCTTTGCCACGGGTAGGATTCCCTCGCTGGCTCCCGGCATCAAATCCCTGGGCTGGGAAGGTTAATGTGGGGCTCAGAACCTCCACAACAGTGGGAGAATTTCTTTGGTATTCAGTTCAGTTCAGTTCAGCTCAGTTGTGTCTGACTCTTTGCGACCCCATGAATCACAGCACGCCAGGCCTCCCTGTCCATCACCAAATCCTGGAGTTCACTCAAACTCATGTCCATCGAGTTGGTGATGCCATCCAGCCATCTCATTCTCTGTCATCCCCTTCTCCTCCTGCTCCCAATCCCTTTCAGCATCAGAGGCTTTTCCAGTGAGTCAACTCTTTGCATGAGGTGGCCAAAGTATTGGAGTTTCAGCTTCAGCATCAGTCCTTCCAGTGAACAGCCAGGACTGAACTCTTTTCAAATGGACTTGTTGAATCTCCTTGCAGTCCAAGGGACTCTCAAGAATCTTCTCCAACACCACAGTTCAAAAGCATCAATTCTTCAGTGATCAGTCCTCTTTGCAGTCCAACTCTCATATCCATACATGACCATTGGAAAAACCATAGCCTCGACTAGACAGACCTTTGTTGGCAAAGTAATGTCTCTGCTTTTTAATATGCTATCTAGGTTGGTTATAACTTTCCTTCCAAGGAGTAAGCGTCTTTTAATTTCATGGCTGCAATCAGCATCCACAGTGATTTTGGAACCCCCAAAAATAAAGTTTGACACTGTTTCCAATGTTTCCCCATCTATTTCCCATGAAGTGATGGGATCAGATACCATGATCTTAGTTTTCTGAATGTTGAGCTCCAAACCAACACTTTCAGTCTCCTCTTTCAATTTCATCAAGAGGCTTTGGTATTATTGTTCTCCAATTTGTGGGTCACTCACCCAGTGGTTATGGGATTTGATTTATCCTGATTGTGCTCCTCCTACCATCACGTTGTAGCTTCCCCTATGTCTTTGGACATGGGGTATCTTGTTTTTGGTGGGCTCCAGAATCCTCCTGTTGGTGATTGTTCAACAGCTAGTTGTGATTTTGGTGTTCTTGCAGAAGAAGATGAGCACATGTCCTTCTACTCCACCACCTTGAGCCAATGAAACTCATTCAATTTTATTACTAAATAATATTCCATCTTATAGTTTTATTCATCAGTTCAATAGTTGTTGGTCATTTGCTTATTTCCATTTTGAGGTAATAAGGATAATTCTGCTGTGAATATTCACTTATAAATTTCACATTCTCATTTCTCTTAAATAAATACCTAAGATGGAATTGCTGTGTCATATGGATATGGTAATGCTACATTTAAAATTTTGAGGAACTGTAAAACTTTTCCAAAGTGGTTGCTTTACATTACATTCTTACCAGAAGTATACTAGACTACTGATTTCTTCACATACTGGCCAACATTTGTTGTGATATAATTATCTAATTATAACTACTTTATTGATGTGTAGTACTGACTCATTGTGAATTTGATTTGTATTTCCTTGATGGTTAATCGTATTGAGTATCTTTTCAATATCATTTACTTACTGGACATTTTCAGTATCATTTACTTATTGAACATTTATATGTCTTTTTTGGAGAAATATCTCTTTAAATCCTTGCCCATATTTTAATTGGATAACTTGTCTTAGAATTGGTTTCTTACATCAGAAATCTTGCTAATATTAATCACCTTTCCTTTCTTGGACTATACCCTTCTTGGTCATGGTGGGTAATATTTCTAAATTAATATTTAATTTTCTTTACTAATATTTAACATGAAAATTATAAATATAAAAGCTTAGTAGTGAGACTGTAATTATTTTTAAGCTATAAGTGTCAAATTTTAATATCAGGGATTTGCTAGTATTTTAAAATTAATTTGATAGATTCCAATTTTTTTCAATGCATGACATTATTAAAAAAATTTTTGTTTGACTAAGTTCTATGTTGAAACAATCTATCCAAAGAATTTTCTTTAGCAATAATTGAAGTATTCAGAAAACTATAATTAGGGAGACCTGAGGTGAATCTGAGACAATGAAGAAGTCTACTAGACTGGGAAAATGAAGTACAAATGGTTACAATCACTTTTTAACTTCAACCTTGGAAGCCACCTGGGTCAGCAGCTCTAGAAGGTGAAAGCATCACTTTGGAGATTTGTAAAGGGAGAGGAATTGCAGTGAAAACCCCCACCACCTTCCAACATTCAGAAGGGTGATAAGGATGGCAGTGTTCCAAAGAGAAAAGCCTGTGGGGAGATGGAAGGTGGGGTGGGCAACCATATAAAGGATACATTTTTAGCCAAGGAAAATATTTCTAAAAATTCATAGAAATTTAATTTATGAAAGACTACTCTAACTCATATTTGGCATTTGTTTATTTCTCTTTCCCTCAACCTGGCTGATGCCAATTGTGCTACAAAGTAGATCATACATAGTGGATTTCTTTGAGTGGTGTGTGCAGTAAAATTTTCAGTCCCATTAATGCTGTGCTCTCCAAATTTAGAAGAGGGACTCTCTGTGCAATAGTAATTATAAACTTTGTAAACCGAATTATGATGATTCTCTTGGATATTTATGTCATTTTTATGTAACTGTAGGGCTTTAGTCTCCAGTGACCAAAAAGAAATAAAAACAATTATCTTCACACTAAAGGCAATATATAGATATATATATATAAAGTATTTATCTGACACGACTGAGCGACTGAACTGAACTGAACTGAATATATACTTTTGTAAAATATGTATATTTTAAGTACATATATATACTTTTTTAAACTATGTATATATACTTTTATAAAATATATATATATTAAAAATAAATAAAAGTACTTAAGTGAAAACTTTAGTGGGCAAACTAATTATGTGAGTTTCTCTTAAAATGCAGATTATGCAAAAAGGTCTGAGACTCTGCTTTTTTAAGAAGGTTCCCCATTGATACTGCTATTGCTGATCAGCACTTTGAATACTGAGTTTTTATAGAAGGTAATTTTAATCAAATTATACTAACAGAGTTACTTGAAGGACCATTTCTAAAAGTACATAACTAACCTCATCTTTCCTCCATTCCTCACTTATCTGAATAGAACTGAGGGCCTCTTAATAATGTCAGAGATAGGGACCTGGTCACATGTATTTTGAAAAAAATCAAAATAGTAAAAATATCTGCATGATTCTAATATGACAGACACATCTTCGCTAGGGATTAGAACCATTGCTTAGAAATCAGAGTCATACACAAAATCCTCAGATCCTAGATGTGAACCTATAATTAACTGAGTTCAAAATGAATTTGCCTAATTTGGGATAACTATGGAGTAAGTAATTCTGATTTTGTTAGAATGACAAATTGAAAATAGACTCCCTGGAAAATAAAAAAAATAAAAAAAACACCAAGAATTATGGACATAAATGCCAAACTGAAATAAATCCAAGAAATACATGTGTTCCACTAATATTCCATCATTCATATGATTCTAATTGTAACCACTGAGAGTGTGTTAATGATTTTAGCTTCATATACATTACAATGGCATTCAATGACAAATTAGATTATCTACTTATAACTTTATTTAGGAAGAAACATATTCCCATTAGGAACAACCTCTCATTTTTCTCATCAGAGTAACAGTGCAGTTCCTAGGAGAAGTTACTTGGTCAACGCCAGCAGTCTGCATCAATTTCCTACTATCCAGGGATTCTGAGATTCAAACATCTGTGAAATTTCCAATGGCTTCTTCATGCCAGTGGAAAGTAAAAAATTTCTTGCTTTGATGGTGTTTCCAGATGTTCTTAATGCTGCACATATGGCAAGGGCCATTCTTTCCTAATAAGCTGAGGTTTTCAAAGAATCACACAAGGCAACTGAAATGCGACAGACCCTGAAATCTATCCATAGATTGGCTTTATCTGAAAAGCATTTATATTCCTGACAACCAATATAATTATCCCAAAACCGATATGCAAGCTTTTACACAGTCATAATGATAGAACAATTTGTAAAATACCCTTGGTTTCTGGCACAGAAAGGCAGCTTAATTACTGAAAAGAAACTTGAGTTTGCTAAAATTTCCTTTTGAAATTGTATGTTGTTCTGTTGTCATAGACTTTGAGGATTAGCTATTGGGAGATACTTCTGGGGCATATAGCTGGTAAAGTGAAATTGCCTTTAGTTTGTTACTTTCTTTTTCATGTGCCCTTATCCGCATCCTCAACTGTTTTACCCAGTTAATTGTTGTTACATTTTAATAAAAATGTAATAAAATACAAATTTAATAATTTAAAAGAAAACCCACAGTGGAACCTTTTCCAATTCTATAACAAATTGATTGAGGCTGTTATCTTTACTTAAGCTATTGAAATGGCTTCCTAAACTTATTAGAGCAGTGTTTTTTAAAATACGGTTCTAGGAGCAGCAGTGGAAAAATCACCTGGAAACTTGTTAAAAATTCAAATTCTCTGGCATTCCTATAGGTCTATAGAATGAGAAACTCAGGCAGGACCCAGTATACACTGTATTTTAACATGGCTTACAGGTGATTCCGATGCATAGTAATGTTTGAGAACCACTGTGTTGGACTACAGTGCCAAAATAGAACAGTCATGGCGAGAGGGTAAGGGAGAAGTCATCTACAAAAAAGGGTATCAAAGAAGACTTCACAGTAAATATGGACTGTAAACCACTTCCAAAAAGCATCTTTTACAAGTTCCAGAGGATTTTTGTTGAAATAAAGGGTTGCTGCTGCTGCTAAACCTTTTCAGTCATGGTCGACTCTGAGCAACCCCATAGATAGCAGCCCACCAGGCTCCCCCGTCCCTGAGATTCTCCAGCCAAGAACACTGGAGTGGGTTGCCATTTCCTTCTCCAATGCATGAAAGTGAAAAATGAAAGTGAAGTTGTTTAGTCCTGTCCAACTTTTAGCGACCTCAGGGACTGCAGCTTACCAGGCTCCTCCATCCATGGGATTCTCCAGGCAAGAGTACTGGAGTGGGGTGCCATTGCCTTTTCCAGAAATAAAAGGTATCAAAGTTGAAAAGAACATCAAGTTCTCAATAGGAATGCATTGTCTACTTGGGGCACGTGAAGACAGTCTGAGTGGTTAACTAATAGGGCTACTTAGTAGGAAGCAACTTAGTAGGAGAAAATGGAGAGTCACTTGCCTCACTTTGTGAGAGGCTGTTTTATGGATTTTATCTTCTCAGCATAAAAAAGCCTTCAAGAGTTATCAACCAGAGGAGTGACATCAACATATTTGCTTTGTAGGAACATAAATTTGGCACCAGTGTAGTGGACTGAGTTATGCAGAGAGTGAGAAAGAGGCCAGTTATTCAGTTGTTTTGATTTCAAGCTGAGAAATGATGAGGTTTTAAATTACAATTATGGTAATGGGAGCTGATTTTAATGGATTTTCAAGGTAACATTGTGCCTAATTAATGTACTAGAGTGAAAGTCCTCTCCTAGTTAAGGTGTAGAAATTAACTAAATCTATTTACATCATCTTAACAACCAGAAAAAAGAAAAACAGATAAACTAAGATCACTCTTTTCTTAAAAATCCTCAAAGAGTTGTGGACATACATAAGTTTAAATTAACTAATTTAAAAGAAGGACAAATTCTATATAGGTGAACAAATAATAGACATTTAGAAATCAGTTGAAAGTGAAAGGATGAACAAAAATGTATGTAAAGAATTATTAATTTAAAAGGTTAAACTTTGCTAAAAGAATTCTGTAAGATAAAAGAACTGCATGGGCAGAAATTGGTTACTATCTGGGCTGAGGGAGAATGAACTGAGACAGGAACTGAGAACTTAGAAGAGCCTTATAAGGACCCATTGGATAGGGTGTGGCTGCCCCAGGAAAATGAGACTTAATAGTAGTGGAAATTTTTTCTTGGGATTGTAGATGAGCAAGAGCTGGTTGTAGATATAGGTCTGCCTTTCAGAATGAGGTAAGAAGGTGTGTTGCATCAGGGTATGCATTAAAGTGATAGATGAGGATGAGGTAACTCACTGTTAGAATAAAACATATCTAGAAGAGGACCCAGGGGAACAATAGGTGAGAAGAATCCCCTTGTATTAAGAAAGAATGGTAACAGGAGCAAAAGTAGAAAAGTGTTGTCTCATAAGTCAAAGAAAGAGAGCTCAACATGCAACACACCTTATTTACCAACATTTTTTTAAGCTGGCAGGAATATCTGTATATAGAAAGAAGCTTCTTTTGTGATGCTGGGGAGGATATATTATTTACACTTTTTAGAGAAGGAATGTAGCAGATACTTAATAACATCAGAATACTCACATCCTTGCACATGGTGAGTCCCCTTCCAGAAAGAAATATCATAGACAAAGGTTTCCTCATAGCACAACTTGCAGTGAGAACAAACTGAGTTGCCCAAAATAGGGGAATGATTATACAAATCATCGTTAATCTGTACACTAAGTTAATATGATGTAGCACTAAAATGATATTGTTACAGAATTTATAATGACAAGAAAACCTAACAATAGAAAGTAAATGAAAAATGTGATATATAATATATAAGAATTATAATCTCAAATAAGCAAAGTTTTTAGGAAAAAAGTCAAATCTTCTTATTTGGTGTGTTACAAAATTATAATTATAATTAATTGAACTTGATTCTACAATTGAGCTGGAATAGTAATCCAGGAATTTCAAGTATATTTTAACAGATATATGACGGTGTTAATAGTCAACATTGTCAGTAGTTCTAAGAATTCTTAGCAAGACCAAAACTAGGATGCTAACATGCTGGTGAAGGATCACACATGAAGACTTCTGTGGTGGCCCAGAATCCACCTGCCAATACAGGGGATTCAGGTTCAATCCCTAGTCTCAGAAGATTCCACTTGCCATGGGGCAACTAAACCTGTGTGACATTAACTACTGAAGCCATGAGCTCAGAGTCTGTGCTCTGCAACAAGAGAAGTTGCCACAAAAAGAAGCCTGTACACTGCAACAAAGAGTAGATACCCACTCACTGCAACTAGAGAAAGCCCATGCATAGCAATGAAGACCAGTGCAGACATAAATAAGTAAATAATAATTTAAACAAAAGATCACATATGACCCTTGGGAGACAATCCTCAGTAGAGTCACAGGAATAGACACCACATGGAGATGGGTTCAGAGAAAAAGTTGAAGTCAGTTATAATAGACTATACAGTGAAGATATTAATTTGTTATTTAGAAGGGGGGAAGAGAATAACTGATTAAAATCTATGAGAGTATTTGTGGGTACATTAAACATATTATATGCTGAAGAGACTGGACCAAGGAAGAAGGTAGCTTAAGGGCATAGGAGAAGGGACAATTGCAGATCAAAGTCCTAAGGGAATTGGGTGCAAGGGATTCAGTGCCCATTTGAGGCATTGCCAGGGTTCATTGCATATATGTTTCTATAAAGCAGTTGTATACTAATACACTGGATCAGCTGTATTTTCATACATATAATTATATCATATCATAATTTAATATTTTACTGTGTTTGGCGTAGGGTATTTTGCAATAGCTATTCTATTCTGTTGCACTGACTTAAGTAACATGGGGGCTAGACAAGCCATATCTGGATAGTTATTGATTGATAGCTGAAAAATTAACAATTTTCTATAAAGGCAGTCTAATTTTTACTTAATCAGAAGTAAAATATTGCACTAATTTCATGTGTGTGAGAGAGAAATTTTAAGTACAACCTACAATGTACAGAATTCTGACATAGGTATTTCTTTGACCTGAGTGTCACCTTATGAAGCTTAACTGTTTCTCCTTAAGCTCAAACCTTAGTATGTAAACAAACCTCTTGAGAAGAATGGATTTTTTAGGTCCTTCATCCGGATCAAGGGGCTATTGATACAAACTAGAAGTTCACTGGATGTCACTGTACAGGTTGGGAAAGAAAGAGGAGAAGGAAAAGAGTGAAGAGAAAGAAGAACAAAAAATGAAAGAGAATGGAAAGGCAGAGAAAGGAAAGGAAGGTTGGGAGAGAAGAGAAAATATCTCAGTTGGGTGTGTACATATGTGCATGTGCACCGGAATGGGGCAGCCTCCTAAGTAGGAGGAGAGAGAGAGGAAGAACATGTCCCTTACAAGCCCAGTGTGGGCACACGCTGTTGGCAGTGCTAGAGACAGAGGCTGGGATGCTGGTAACCAGATGTGCCATTTTCATGGCTCCTGGAGCAGACAGAACCAGGGTTGGGTCAGTTTTCGTTGCATCTGGGAATCATTTCATCTCTCGTGACATGAATACTCACCTAATATGTTCACTTGATCTTTTGCGTGTGTGTGTTGTATAGTTATGCATGAAAAATACAGCTTACTGTTCTCTTAAACATGACAATTTATATTTTGGGTTCCTCTGTAATGGTGGAAAATGTTGGGAAAGAGACAAAGAAGTAAATAATAAAATTTGGAAGAAATAGAAAAAAGGTCAGGATGTAACTGTATGAGCCATATCCAGTATGGTTTCATGGAAAGAGCATTTCATGGGCAAGGGATCTAGGAACTTTGCTTCTATTTCAAGTTCTGTCATTTTCTTCTAACTGTGAGACCTTGGTCAAGTTACTATCTTCTCTGGGTAAATTTTATTCACAAATTAAATGGGGAGGTAGACTAGATGCAAGAAACTTAGACACTGGTGTGTGAAGAAGAGAGGTGTTTGATATATTTTTCTGTTCATAAAATTTATATATTTTTTTCTGACAGAAGGTTAGAAAAAACACATAGAGACCCATGTGAAATCTGTCAAAAAAACTAGAGTAACATGTATGGAGCAATAATAACAATGATAAAACAAGCTGACTTTCATTGGATTGCTGACTATAATTGTAGTTTGGTCCTGAGGAAGGCAGGTGATGTTTTCCTCTTTTGTACTCACATACTTATTTGGTCTCAGCCCCTGAATGCTAGGGTTTTTCCTCATGGCTCAGACAATAAAGATCTGCCTGCCATGCAGGAGACCTGGGTTGGATCTCTGAGTCAGGAAGAACCCCTGGTAAAGGGAATGGCTACCCACTTCAGTATTCTTGCCTGAAAAATTTCATGGACAGAGGAGCCTGGGGGACTGTAGTCCCTGGGGTTGCAAAGAGTTGGACTGATTGACGAACACTTTTCACTTTCCTGAAGGCTATGTTGTAAACCATTCCCATTGTACTGAAAATCCAGGTGTTTCTTGGTTTTACTAACTTATATTCAGTACATTGTTGTTGTTCTGTTGCTAAATTGTGTCCAACTCTTTGCAAACCCATGGACTGCAGCACACCAGGCTCCTCTGTCCTACACTATCACCTGGAGTTTGCTCAAATTCCTGTCCTTTGAGTTGGTGATGCTATTTAAAGACCCTGAGGTGGGAAAGATTGAAGATGTCCCAGAGGATGACATGGTTAGTTAACATTTTCAGTACATGGCATAGTGCTATTCTGAAGAAATCCTGAAGAAGTTGATTTTTTTATAAATTAATGTATTAATACATTCTTAGCTAAAAAAATCCCTCTTTGTCAGCCACTGATATAAATATCTATTAATATTTACCTGAAACAAAAAATTTTCACATGAAGCAACACTGAAGTATTTTTCTTATTTTACGTGATTTCTCATTACTATCATAGATATATGAATGGTTACTATTGGTTTATTTTTCCCTATATGCCAGACATATTACACAACATATAATAATGTTCTCATTTAATCTACATCACTATCTTGGAAATATTATCCACCTTGTTTTTAAATAAGAGAAATGGACCCCCGCCCCCGATTTCAATAAACTGGCCCAAGAGTCTTAGTTTTCAGGCCTACCACATGATTCTGATTCTTCTTTTACCACAGTATAAACTAAAATCTATTTTAGCATATCCACAAATTGTCTGTTTTTATCTCTCTGATTACTTGTTGTTGGCTTCCCTTGTGGCTCAGCTGGTAAACAATCTACCTGCAAGGTGGGAGACCTGGGTTTGATCCCTGGGTTGGGAAGATCCCCTGGAGAAGGGAAAGGCTATCCATTCCAGTACTCTTGCCTGGAGAAATCCACGGACCGTATAGACCATGGAGTTGCAACAAGCTGGACACAACTGAGCAACTTTCACTTTTACTTTCACTTGTTGTTAATGCACCTGTCCTAAACTCCTGGAATAAGCCTTCTTTCAGGCTACCCTTGTCTTCAGTCAGACCTACTCATCAGCATGTGGTCTGTCGATATTGTCAAGTCAGGGCAGCTAAGACCTTGCCTATGGAGCTTGTCCACTGAGTTAATAAAGTAGCCCATATCTTTGTGCAGCTGTGTATGTAGCTAGAACTACTCAGTCTGTCTTTTCCTAATCCCTTTCATGTAAAGATAGGAATGCTTTCACTAAGTTTAAACTTGTCTTATTTCTCTTAATCTTTTCTAACTTTGGCTAGGAATAAAATGCTGATTCATAATACGTAGAAGACAATTTCAACATTAATTGCACCAATTTGTGGTATGACCTTATAAAGTTAATCAGTTAGTCAAATGTTTAGCTTAATTTTGAGTATAACTGAAAATAACATCAGCCTTTTTAGTAAAATATATGAAAGCTTGGAAATGCTTTGGAGTTAGATAAGAATGTGCATGTCAGAAATCATTACTATTTTGTGTAACTGTTGTGTCTGTGCTCAGTCGTTCAGTCATGTTGAACTCTGTGACCACATGAACAGACCACCAGGCTCCTCTGTCATTGGGATTTCCCAGGCAAGTATACTGGAGTGGGTTGCCATTTCCTCCTCCAGGGGGTCTTCCTGACCCAGGGATTGAACTCATGTCTCCTGCATGTCCTGCATTGCAGGTGGATTCTTATCACTGAGCCATTGTTTAAATTGATGTTCTTATTCTGTATCCACAGATTTATGTATAAGCATATAGTTGATTTTCTCCCATTAGAAATAGAAGGAATTAGAAATTAGTGCTATACATCTGTGTCCATCACAAATAGTGAACTATCCTATATAAATACAAAAAACTATTTTTCATGTGGTTCAAAAGATTCCCCCAGCTATACTATTGAGAGAGTTACAAGATGACATGAGAATATTTGTCTGCAATATGGACTTTGCTGTTAATTGATGCTTGTTGTAAAAAGCTTAATATTGTTGTGAAGAAAAGGTGAGATGAACACTGGTACTATGGAGATTTTTGTGGGTTTTATGGTTAAAGGTGGAGTAAGATTTTCAGAATGATTGATTGCTTTGTTTCATCATATCTGCTAGAGCCATGTGACCTGAAGGAGTTCTAATGGAGTCAGGAAAATCTATAGACTTTTCTCACTTCCTGTTGCACCACAATGAGCTGTTTGGGATTTGGCACTTTCTTTGTTATGTCTTATAGGATGAACACAAAGGGAGAGTCAGAGGTGAGTCATTCAGTTGAGCTAAAAGGAATAGATTTTTGGCTGTGTATAAACACAACTACAGAATTGATTATTCTCATTGAATTGACTGATCAATTTGGTCCAACAACAAATTTGAGTTTTATCTTCTTTCAGTATATTGATTAAATACACTGGTTGCTTTTGTATGTTTACTTGTATGTGGACAACTGCAACATAGATAGTTAACATGGGGAGTGGTGTCAGATAACCTCAGCTTATACCCAGCCTCCTCGATTATCTTATTTTGTCTCAGTTTTCTCATATGTAAAATGGAGACAATAGCAGAATGAATTTCTTAGGGTTAATAAGGGTAAATCAATTAGATAATATATCTAACAAACTTGAACAGTACCTGGCACAAAGTAACCTTATTTACTATTGTTTTTATCATCATAATTAAACTTATATTTACAGATATATGCACATAAGTTCTGTTATGCACACAAGGTCAAGTTATGTATGTATATAATACATATTCACTTAATATATTCAGTTTAAAAACTCATTAAACTAAGTAAAATTTTTAATTAATTTAATTTGACTTGTTGCTTAAAATCATGTGAAGAAATTAACCAGATGTTTGACAACCTATGTTGTGTCAACTTGCCACAAATAGCCAATTCAATTAAAAATGTAATTATTCATTCCAATGGTCTGTTTACACAGTACAAGGCATTTAGTTTGGCCACATTTTTACTTAATTGCTCAAATAATTGGACTTTGGGTAGACAGAGCCTAGAATGGTCAAATTTGATGCTACTGAATGATTTGGTTGTTTAGATTTGTCATGACTCATTAACTATAAGTAGCAACAGAATTATTTCTGGTTTCCTGCCATTCACAGGACTGTGTAGTTAGGTTGCAGACAATTTTAGCAGTGAGAATATTTAGTTATAGTGTTTAATTACACTTCATCCATGAAAATACAACATCAATTTTAAAAAATTTACTATTATATTTTAGAGAGTACATATGTCATATAATATAATATAGTCCCCAAATGGTGCATATTTATATGTAAATTATGTATGTACACACATATACACAATTATACTCATTACCTGGAATTTTCTTACATTCTTATTAAGGAGTGTGATAAATGCCAAGCAGTAGTCTGCTTAGTGTACTTAAGGCTATCTGTCTTTCAATCTATCTAGTGAAAATATTTTCAAATATTTAAAAAGCAAATACTCATTTAAATAATGTGATAGTGTGATATTTTTGTCTTTCAGAATTACACATATAGGGCAACAGTAATGAAGGAAGAGAAAAATATGAGAAACAATTTATTGAGCATTCAATTACTAAAAATAAAAGTTGTCACTAATGGAAATTCAAATATGTACAACCCATTAATTCATATTTATTTAGGAATTACAGTTAGCCTTACCACTGGAATCTATATTTAGGCATTTCTTTTGTCCCCAAACTATTCCTGATGTTTTCTGATATATGTTGTAATGAAAATAGACAAAGCCACAAAGGAATTTCCTCTCTATCAAGAGCTTAAATGAGAAATTACACAGTTCGAAAAATCAGTTGTGCATTAACTAACTTCAAAAGAAATTTAAAAGAGGAAGGAAAGTTCCAGGCAGTAAAAAGCCCAATTAAAAAAACCACGAGGAATTCTGCAGTTTCAGGTTTTGTATTTTTCTTTTGT
The DNA here is from genome assembly GCF_049115385.1 of Moschus berezovskii. Classification (NCBI taxonomy): domain Eukaryota; kingdom Metazoa; phylum Chordata; class Mammalia; order Artiodactyla; family Moschidae; genus Moschus; species Moschus berezovskii. The sequence continues at coordinate 63,989,870 of NC_142469.1, forward strand.
TCTTTTATTTCTTTCTTTTTTCTGTAAACCATCGAGAAACATGGAAAGCTTTTGTAGTTGTATTACTAAATATATACCAAACTGTATATATTTACAGTGTGTGTCTTTACTCACTACGTGAAATATTCTAATAAGGTTAGTAATATGTGGTAGAAAGTGTGAATTTGCTTGCTACACCACAGCCTGCCTAAGCACAAAAATAATTTCTTTTTACTGAGAAATACCTCATTTCTTTCCAGTGTGTGGACAGGGTCTTTGGCGACCATCTTAACCCCAAGTGGATCTGAGGTGAAAAAAGAATATCATTTAAGTGGAGTTGTTTTCCTTCAAGGCATGAAATAACTGGTAAGAGTCTGTATCTTTTTACCTTTTCGGCTGGAGTTGAATGTGTATGAATCTGATGTGTCAAAAAATATTTATAATAGATGACTTGGGGCCTGATGCTGCAGCCCTCAGGCAGTCAAAACTCCAATTGACTTCAGTGAGAACTTTACTTGTCCAAGGTCCAGCTGCCTTGTGCCTGCAGGGGAAAAGAAAAAGCTTAAGTGAAGCATTGGTTCAGGGCTTCAAGAACTATAGACAAAAAGTCTTAGATAATGGGAGAAAGAAATCTGCAGCTGGTTTCCTGTTTGAGAGCTGTAATTGACAAAAGTGGCTTGGTCTACTAAGAATAGTTTTGATTGATTTTCATCCACTTACTTATCAACATAAAGTCTGTGTGTCTGAGTAGCAAAGTAACACCAGTGCTTTCCACACTTCTTAATTCTATTTAGATGTCAAATGCCCTTAATAAGTATTCATGAAGAGCAGCCCGTAACTCACTCTATCCCCAAGATTTATCGATTATATACGAGGCATGACAAGAGAAATATAGTAAGTATAAATCAAAGGTCAAAAGATTATGGAATAAAATGTTCAAGAAGACTTTCCATTCATTGAAATTAGAGGTAAGGTGAAATGCAGGCACTTTAAAAATCTACTAGTTCTAACACCTCAGTATGTGAATGCAGTGACTGGAACCCAGGGGTGGGAAAACTCTTTCCACTGTATTATAATAATCTCTTCCTTTGCCATATTCCAGTTTCATCTGTTTTTCCTTACTCCCCTCACCCTCCAAAAGATTACTTTTTCTTGGGGAAATTTTTCCATTTTATTTGAAAGGATATCAACGAGGTTAAAATGAAACAATCCTTTAGCTGTTTTAGTTATAGCATCTTAGAGACATTTTCCTCATCTATTGAGTAGGGTGCTTGTGCTAGATTACTTTAGCAATTAACTACTGGCTGCATTATAATTTCATCTCTCTATTTTTAACCTTAACGTTTATACTTCTCCTATGTTTTCCTAATAGAACTTCTCCTGGAGAAAACCACTGTTTTGTGAGTTCTTTGCTTTTTTCTGTAATATCTTTCTGCCTTACTTTGAGCTTTCCTGGTGACTCGGTAAAGAATCCACCTGGAATGCAGGAGACCAGGATTCAATTCCTGGTTCAGGAAGATCCCCTGGAGAAGGAAATAGCAACCCACTGTTTTTGCCTGGGAAATCCCATGGAGAGAGGAGCCTGGTGGGCTACCCATGGGTTGCAAAGAGTTGAACAGGACTTAGCGATTAAACCACCATTACCCCTTACTTTAGATACCAGTACCTTAACACTGCCCTGTCAAGTGCAATGAGACATTCACTGGCATCCCATGATTCAAACATTTTGACATAGAGATACTCCAACATTTCAGTATCATCCAAAATAAGAAACACATACTGCCTTCCCATTCGGTGTACACACCCACACACACATACTTGAAAGACCATTTTTCTAAAACTTATGTATGTTATGTGTAATATAATGTTTGCTATTAACTAGGATTTCATCCCATTGAACTTGCTGGGTGGTTATCAATACATTAATTTTACACTCCACTAATGAATTGCAACCTGTAGTTCCTGGGATAGTAAGCTCTCTGGTACTTTTGCAACTGTTAAAGAGACAGGCTGGGTTTCCCTGGTGGCTCAGTGGTAGAGAATCCTCCTGCTAATGTAGGAGATGTGGGTTCAATCCCTGGGTTGGAACGATTCCCTGGAGGAGGGAATGGCTACCCACTCCAGTATTCTTGCCTGGAAAATCCCATGGACGGAAGAGCCTTGTGGACTACAGTCCATAGCTTTGCACAGAGTTAGACATGACAGCATACACAAAGAGATAGGCACGTTGATCACATGTTTGCACTTCTGAAAAGATGGATGGAGATCTGGTACTTTTTAGGAACTGATCACCTTATTAGTATGAGTTTAAAGGACATGCGATAATGGTGAAAGGGAAATTTGAGGGCAAGAGGCATTTTTCACTGCTGACTGACTCCCAGGCACTCAAAGATATTGGTAACTCATTCATGATCTTCACTGACACATCTTCATGTGCTGTTTCAGAATTTTGGAATTGTTTGCCACATTTAGTTGGGAATGCATGAATGTAGATATCAAGAAAGGTAATGCTTTACCCAATAGTAGGTTTCTCATAGAGACTGCCACTGAATTAACAATGCAGATATTGGAAACACTTTGATTTTGTTTCTCAGGCATGGCTTGATTCAACATGTTCTGATGACCTGTGTTCTTACAATGTGTCTTAAACAACAATAAAGCATAAGACAACCTCTTTCTTGCCCTCAAGATTTCTCTGGCCCCTGGCACCTTTATAGGTGTTCAGATAAATTATGAAGTCTGTATCAAGGAAAAGCATCTGAGGGAATTAATGATTTTTTTTTTTTTGCTACACATTTGTTAGGAGGTAGACATCTGCACTCATCTCACACGCTAGTGAAGTAATACTCAAAATTCTCCAAGCCAGGCTTCAGCAGTATGTGAACCGGGAACTTCCAGATGTTCAAGCTGGTTTTAGAAAAGGCAGCGGAACCAGAGATCAAATTGCCAACATTTGCTGGATCATCGAAAAAGCGAGATAGTTCCAGAAAAACACTTATTTCTGCTTTATTGACTATGCAAAGCCTTTGACTGTATGGATCACAATAAATTATGGAGAATTCTGAAGGAGACGGGAATTCCAGACCACCTTACCTGCCTTCTGAGGAAGCTGTATGCAGGTCAGGAAGAAACAGAACTGGACATGGACTGGTTCCAACAGACTGGCTCCAAATAGGGAAAGGAGTGCATCAAGGCTGTATATTGTCACCCTGCTTATTTACCTTATATGCAGAGTACATCATGAGAAATGTTGGCTGGAGGAAGCACAAGCTGAAATCAAGATTGCCGGGAGAAATATCAATATCCTCAGATATGCAGATGACACCACCCTTATGGCAGAAAATGAAGAAGAACTAAAGAGCCTCTTGATGAAACTGAAAGAGGAGAGTGAAAAAGTTGGCTTGAAGCTCAATTTTCAGAAAACTAAGATCATGGCATCTGGTCCCATCATTCATTTCATGGCAAATAGATGGGGAAACAGTGACTGACTTTATTTTTTGGGGCTCCAAAATCACTGCAGGTGGTGACTGCAGCCATGAAATTAAAAGACGCTTACTCCTTGGAAGGAAAGTTATGACCAATCTAGATAGCATATTAAAAAGCAGAGACATTACTTTGTCAACAAAGGTCCATCTAGTCAAGGCTATGGTTTTTCCAGTGGTCATGTATGGATGTGAGAGTTGGACTGTGAATAGGGCTGATCACCAAAGAACTGATGCTTTTGAACTGTGGTGTTGGAGAAGACTCTTGAGAGTCTCTTGGACGGCAAGGAGATCCAACCAGTCCATCCTAAAGGAGATCAGTCCTGGGTGTTCATTGGAAGGACTGATGTTGAAGTTGAAGATCCAATACTTTTGCGAAGAACTGACTCATTTGAAAAGACTCTGATGCTGGGAAAGATTGAGGGCAGGAGGAGAAGGGGATGACAGAGGATGAGATGGTTGGATGGCATCACTGACTCAATGGACCTGGGTTTGGGTAGATTCTGGGAGTTGGTGATGGACAGGGAGGTCTGGTGTTCTGTGGTTCATGGGGTTGCAAAGAGTCAGACAACAACTGAGCAACTAAACTGAAACTGAGACATCTGAAGATGAGAGAGTCTTTCTATGATAGAGCAGCCAAGTCACTATCACCAAAAACTCTGTAAAGCAGGTAAACAAGAAGCAATCATTTACCAACAGTTAACTAATTTTTACATGAGCTATTCACATGTGCTTAAGAGTCTGCAAGACCACAGTTCATGGATTGGAAGATATATGAAAACTATCAAAAGTATATATTTGCAATGTCATTTATTATTACATGATTCCTTTTTGAGTACCTATGATAAACCTGCAATGTAAGTGCTAAGTGCTAGGGAACTCATGATTAGTGAAAGGCATGTTTGCAGAGTGAAAAAACTGAAAAAGAAGTTCTAAAGATACTTCTAAGTAGCATTAAAACTAATACTAATGAAGAGACTTGAGTATACAAGAACCAAAGAGAGCTGTTTCGTTTCTTCTGTTTTGTTCTGAACTTCGGAAATGTGGCTAACAGAAAAAGAATGAAGCAGAGAAAGAAATCAAGCCATAATAATTTTATTTTATGCTGAAAATTACAAAGCTGTCTTTAAAGTTATTTTGCTATCAGAGTAATTAATTTAAAATAGCAAGTGGAAACTCTGCAGTTACTCAGGAGCCATTATTCAGAATTCATTGTCCACCAAAGCATTTAAAAGAAATTTTTGGCAATATAAAAAAAGGAAAATAAGGCTTAAGAGAGAACAGCTACTGATGGGAGGTGTAGGTAATGTTTCCTAGTAGGAAAATATATTATCATAAGAAGAAACATTTACCATAAAACATTCCAGAGGGGAGCGATTGGAATTATGTCCCCTTCCATTGTGTTGACATAATGTGAAAACAGCCAGTCAAATCAGTTCTGATTTTTAATTGCACATAATAAAACACCCAGACAAGCATTGATGGGATCAGTCACTTTTCAACTTGTTTTACATTAGGAAGAGAAGGCTTGAAGTCTGTCTTTTAGCCAATTCTTTATACAGGTTCATTTAAAAAATGTCAAAGGTTGGTTTAGTGTATGGATTTTACATAGGATACATATCCATTTTCAGTTAGAGATGATTCTTTTTCTTGATTACTTGTGACTTTAATTGTATGCAGGGTTGTCCTCCTGGAAAAGCAAATTGATGCGAGTGCCCACAGACCCTCAGGAGCTATGAGGGAAGGGGGAAAACAAAGGCAGCCAGCAGCTGGTGGCTAAAATATAATTAGTGTCAATATGTAAAATACAATTAGCATCAGCATGCAGCCTGCTCCCTAGGCCTGCCTCAGCTGTCTTTGGTCATCTGTGACACCTCTTCCCTCAAATTGTCTACCTGCCGACCAACTGCTGTTCTTCATGTCAGTGATTACTAACTATTGGTTAAAATACTCACAACACAACTTCCAAACTTAATCTGCATAAAATATTAAGCCTATAATTAGATGATTTAAATTATATATTTTGGGTCCTGTACCTCCACAGACAAGGCCTCCTTATACCTGTACTTGGCTATTAAAACCTATCTTGTTAGGACATCTTAATTTGTCACAAGAAATCACTGTAGTTTAAAAATAAAGGAACAGTTACTGCCATCGTCATGTTATCAAAATCAGACCATTAAGTCCTAGAAATTCTTATATTTATAAAAGAATAACAGAATAATGTTTGCCAAAGAATTCATATTAAAAGTTGCTAAATTTTGATTTATGGAATGAAAAGAGTCCTGTTTGGTATCATTAAGATGAAGGAAGATAAGCAACTACTAAACTGCTCTCCTTCAAGAAAAGTAATAGTTATTTATTAACTTAGGAGTGGATTGTACTTTAAATATTTATATGTGAGCTCTCTGGTTGGAACTTAGAATGTGTTTTCTTAGACACATTGGGTTTAACATGGGTTTGAGTTTATAAGGAAGTCAAGAAAAATCTCTGATATCTATAGCATACCTGGGGATAGGGCATAAAACCAATAAATAGGACTTTTTCTAAGTCCTATTTCTTAAGTCCTGCAATTTCTAAGTCCGGCAGTTTCTTACTGTTGTAAAACTCTCACACATCTCAGAGTTTATATTGAAACTCTTTTCCCCTCCCTTCCTTCTTTCCTTATTATTATTATTTTTGGACAGCATTTCAAATAGAATAATTTTCCATTGATTTACATTATAATTTCCCCAATGATTTCTTTTCAATTGTATTGACCCTTGGTTAATTCCTACCTCTAGCCATATGAGTTTAAAATTTCTTATCTTTACTCATCATCAAAGAATTTATTTAAAAAACATTAATGCACTGGAGGACTTTTCACTTAATGGGATTTTAGTGACTCATTCCTTTTGCAAAGGGAAGAGGCCTTAATAAATGCAAAGATAAGCCATTGATTATCTGTTCATCTTCTCTAAAACTGTGGATATTTTAACATGAATACCCAGTAAGTTTTGAGAAGTACTCTCTTAAGCAATGTCCTGTGTGATGCCAGTCACTCCAGAACATTAGGTGTGGGTGTTGGATCCCACTGTCATTTTTATACAATGTCAGTATTAATCCTTCATCCTTTGTGGGGAGCGCTGTTATGGGAGTTAATTCTTGAAAAGATTATTTAGGCACAGCTAGAACATTTGTAAGGTTTCACAGCTGCAAGATGGAGGTCTATATTGGCCTTTATTGTTCAGTTGCTCAGTCGTGTCCAACTCTTTGCGACCTCATGGACTGCAGCACACCAGGCTTCCCTGTCTTTTACCATCTCCTGGAGCCTACTCAAACTCATGTCCATTGAGTTAGTTATTGATGCCATCCAATCATCTTGTCCTCTCTCTTAACTACTTGCAAATAGATATCAAGTTTTATGTGTGTGGTTTGGACAGGGCTGATGTGGTGACAGCAGTCAATTAGAGATTAGTTAACCAAGTATTCCATTATGGTTGAAGCAGAATTTTGTCAGTGACATAACCTAAAAGCCCTAGTTACCAAATACCATATCAACTTAAAAAATTATCAACTGTAGCAAATGTCAGTTTCACTTAAAAGCAACCAGTATCATTATGGTTTCCTGCTTGATGTTTCCTGCTTGACATCCATCTCTTGTTTACTTCAATTTTGTTATCTAGTATTTATACAATGCTAAAGTATACATATATTTTTAAAAGATAAAGCCGTAACTCTCATAAAAATAAAAAATATATAGGCATCAATGAGTTTATTTAAGTAATTATTCAAAAAGAGAACTAATAAGTTGTTATACTAGTAGGTTTAAAGGAGAATTGAAAGATATATATATACACGCCATTATCAGTAATGCTGGAATGAACTTAAGTATAGTTGAAGAACAGGTCAGTACTGACAGGCCAACAGCCACTTGCATTCCACCAGACACAATTCATTTTGCATTTCTGTGGACAAGGCTCACTTGCATTGTTATCAAACTTCTATAATGTACAAAATGATAAAATAGCTCAAAGATGATGAAAGATAGAAGTGAACACTAAAAGGCAGCCCAGATAGAATACCCAGTAATCATTAGTTTGTCCCACCTTAAAGTCTTTCACAATTTTTCTTGATAGAAACATGTCTTTTTGACTATTAATCCTAGATTTAGAGTCAGTGTGAAACAGAGATGTGTGAGGTGATGTTGTTTTTTTTTTCCTAGTGGGACGATGTCCTCAACTGATATATATCTTCTATCAACATAATGGCCTAGAGCCTGAGCTCTGAATTCGGTCTCTGACACTTAGCTTAGGGACCTCAGGCAAGTTACTGTCCTTCATAGTTCTGTGCTTATAAAGCTTCTATCACAATATACATTATTGTATAAGTTTGCTCTGGAGGGTTTCTACTTTATTTTGGATTAACTAAATATTTTTTGAATCAATTTTTATTTCTTTGCTGGTTTATTTAGGGTTTATGTTATGCATCTTGTCACAGTGTACCTTCAAGGTATATGTCTATAAGAACCTAACATATAGTATAAAAACCTCACAAGGGTAGATTTACTTTCTCCCCTCATGACCTTGTCATATTGTTTTCATGTATTTTACTAATACATATTCAATATATTCATTACTACAATACATTGCAACTGCAGTATACATATTAATTTTGTTGCAATATTTAATTACATTTTAAATGTTTTTAAATTATAAGAACAAATCTTACACATATTTCTATGTTTTCGATTCCTTTGTGTAGATCCACATTTTCATCAGGCGTGCTTTTTCTTCTTCCTGAAGGGACTCATTTTAAATTTTTTTTTTTTTTTAGTGCAGGTCTGTTGTGCTGAATTCTTTAAACTTTTGTGAAAGTGAAGAAAGTGAAGTTTCTCAGTCGTGTCTGACTCTTTTCAACCCCGTGGATTGTAGCCTGCCAGGAACCTCCGTCCATGGGATTTTCCAGGCAAGGATACTGGAGTGGGTTGCCATTTCCTTCTCCAGGGGATCTTCCCAACCCAAGGATTGAACCTGGGTCTTGCGCACTACAGGCAGAATCTTTATCAACTGAGCCACCAGGGAAGCTGAGGAAATCTTTATTTTATTGTTTTTGAATGATATTTTACAGAATATACAGTTCTAGATTGTGTTTTTTTTTTCTTTCAGCACTTTAAAGATGCTGTACCATTTCCTCCTTTTCATTCTTTCCAGCAGGAGATCTGCTGTCATCTGGATGTTTGTTCTAATGTACAAATAGTGTTTTATTCTTGATGTTTTTAGGACTTTATTTTTATCATTGGTTTTGAGCAATCTAATTGTTTTGTTACTCAGTGTTGTTTTCTTGGCTTCTGATGCTTGAGGTACATCAAGATTCTTGGAGTGATGGTTTTACAGTTTTTCATCAAATTTGAAGCATTTTAGAATATCGTTTCTTCACTTTTTTTTTCTATTCTGACTCTCTCTCTTTGAGGGACTCTAATACATGAGTATTTGACAGCTTAAAGTTTTCCCACAGAATACTTTGCTCATTTAAAATTATTTTTTTCTGTCTTTATTTCAAGTTCACTAATCTTTTCTTCTAAAATATCTACTTGGGTAATACAATCTAGTGTGTTCTTTTTCTTTCCATTTCAGACTTTTTTTTCTATCTCTTAATAATTTGATTAATTTTTTAAATATACCTTTCATGTCTCTTTCTGAAAATAATGGAATACATGCTTACATTCACTGCATATTAAAACATATGCTGCTGCTCGGTCACTCAGTTGTGTCCAACTCTTTGCAACCCTTTGGACTGTAGCCTGCCAAACCTCTCTCTCCATAAGATTTTCAGACAAGTATACTGGAATGAGATGCCAATTCCTACTCTTCCCAACCCAGGGATCGAACCTAAGTCTCCTATGTCTTTTGCATTGCCGGCAGATTCTTTACCACTGAGTCATTGGGGAAGGTCATTAAAACATATGTGATAACTCTTTTAACATCCTTACCTACTAATTTTCACAATGTCATTCTGGGTTTGTATCAACTGACTGATCTATTTCCTCATTATGGATTATATGTTCCTACTTCTTTACACATTTTTTTTTTTTTTATTTAATGCCAAGCATTGTGAATTTACCTTGGTGGTCAATAGATATTTTTGTTTTCCTATAAATATTCATCAGTTTTTTTCTGAGTCACAGATTAATTGCTTGAAATCATTTGATTCTTTCAGCTTTCACTTTTAAGATATGCTTACTAAGCCAGAGCAGTGTTTAGTGTTCGCCCTGCAACTGAGGCAAGATTCCTCTGCATATTTCATTCAATTTCTGAGAATTATGATAATGTTTCAGTCTGGCTGATGGGCCCAGACACTATTCCTGACTTGTGTATGTACCAAGTGCTATTCTCTCTAATCCTTTTAGGTGTTTTTTTTTCCAGTTTTATCACATTCATGTGATAATTAGTACTTGACTGGATGGTTGAGGGTTATACAAACAGATCTCAGTGTTCTTTACCACATAATTCTCTCCCCCATATTCTTTCCAATGTATTTCTTTCACTTCTGTTTTCCTAGATCTGCCTTATCTCTTCAAACTCAGGAAGTCTGTTGGGCTTTGCCTAGCTTCTTCTCTTCTATGCTGCAACCTACACACTCTTATCAAGGAAGTAAGTTGTCCTGATCATAGAGCTCACCTCTTCTCTTTCCCATTTCACATGTACCACTGTCCCTTGTTGCCAGATGTTCAATGGTTTAAAACTATTGTTTCATACATTACCTTCCAGTGTTTCACTGTTTGAAGGGAAAGGGTAAATCTGGTCCCTTTAACTTCATCTTTGGATAAAGCAGAAGTGTGTATTTTAACTCTTCATACAGTAATTAAAATAGAAGTCCCCAAACTTTTTGGGACAGGGGACCAGTTTTGATGAAGAAAATTTTTCCATTGAGCTGGGGATGGGGGGATGATTTTGGAATGATTCAAACACATTACATTTATTGTGCACTTTATTTGTATTATTGTTACATCAGCTCCACCTCAGATCATCAGGCATTAGATTCTGGAGGTCAGAGACCCCTGCCTTAAAATATGTACTAATTGAATAAAATATTTTGCAGCAATCAGTACAGAGAACTTCTGAGAGAATGCTGGCAAGTGATAGACAAGAAATTCCTAGTTAAGCCTACATGAAAACAGAAACAGAAAAACAGAAGACATTTTGAACTAAGGGCAGATATACCAGCAAGACTGCTGAATTTTGAAACTGGGTTACAAAGCCCCACATACCTATAGAAGAGGGTGCTGTTGATGTGCTCAGGCTTGGCCGATTCTTTGCAACCCCATGGGCTGTAGCCCGCCAGGTTCCTCCGTCCACGGAATTTTCCAGTCAAAAATACTGGAGTGGGTTGCCATTTCTTTCTCCATAGAAGAGGGTACATATAGGTAAATGAATATACACTTCTCTCTAACTATACTTCCCAGTCATTTCTAGTTAGAGATGATCTTTTAAATTTGATCTAAAAAAAACAGTGCGGTCTCCACATGACAATAGTTGTATTCTTTGTTGATTTAACAATTACAAAATGAGAAAAGGTGACCATGAATTTAGTGACACTGAATTTCTTCAACTTTATTAAACTTACTAGCATCTATCTGTTACCAAGTCTGAGGTTGAACTACTCTACAAATGATAGGCCAATAAATCAAGAGACAAGTTGGGATAAAGAATAGTGATTTTATTTAGAAGGCAAACTATTCCTGAGAAGGTGGTGGACTAGTGCCCCAAAGAACCATCTAACTAGAGTTAGAATTCAGGATACTGTTTTACTAAAAGGAGAGGAGTTATGGTTGATTGTTGCAAGCTTCTTGGTGCCAGAATCCTTTGTTCTAGTGACAGTTATTCTAGCTCCAGTAACAGTGTTCCTATAAACCTCCAATAAGATAAATATTATTCTCTCCTTGCTACTTTTTATCACTATATGAATGGAAAAGTGTTATGTGGAATAGATAAGAACATTTAGAATGGGCTACCCTGTAATATCAAAGTTATAAGCAACATTATTTCAGGAAAGATACAGAGTCAGCATGACTAAGTACAGGTAACAGAGCACAAAAGTTAGAGGTAAAGGAATAAACTCAATACAGATTCAAGTTTGTTCTTCTTGCTCACATATCTATATGAAAAAGAGGAGCTATTCATTTACTTATCAAAATGTTTATTTATCTACAAATAATTCTTGACACATAAATTGAAAACTCCTTAAAAATTTCAGAGTCCAATACAGCCTGAAGTTTGGAAAAAAATCAAGAAAATAACTGAATCAATTAAAATATTAAATGATTGTACATAAATATATACCTATATCTAGATAGCTAGGTAAATAGCTAGCTAGATAGAGAGACAGCTCTTTATAAAAACCTAAATTCCTATAGCGTTTGGGTTCTTCTTACATAATTTTCTATGATTCTTTGTGAAAACAAACAAACTGACAAAAATGTGTTGGATATTTTAACTCTAAGTATATTGGCAACCCACTCCAGTACTCTTGCCTGGAAAATCCCATGGACGGAGGAGTCTGGTAGGCTACAGTCCATGGGGTCACAAAGAGTCGGACAAGACTGAGCGACTTCACTTTCACTATATGAATTGGAGTAGATCTAATCAATCACAGTCAGCTCCCTCTCCCCACTTATAGTTAAGTATGGTTTTTCAGGCACTCTATCTATCAGATCTAGTCCCTTAAATCTATTTCTTACTTCCACTGTATAATCATAAGGGATTTGATTTAGGTCATATCTGAATGGTCTAGTGGCTTTCCCTACTTTCTTCAATTTAAGTCTGAATTTGGCAATAAGGAGTTCATGATCCGAGCCACAGTCAGCTCCTGGTCTTGTTTTTGCTAACTGTATAGAGCTTCTCCATCTTTGGCTGCAAAGAATATAATCAATCTGATTTCGGTGTTCACCATCTGGTGATGTCCATGTGTAGAGTCTTCTCTTTTGTTGTTGGAAGAGGGTGTTTGCTATGACCAGTGCATTCTCTCGACAAAACTCTATTAGCCTTTGCCCTGCTTCATTCCGTGCTAAAAGGCCAAATTTGCCTGTTACTCCAGGTGTTTCTTGACTTCCTACTTTTGCATTCCAGTCCCCTATAATGAAAAGGACATCTTTTTTGGGTGTTAGTTCTAAAAGGTCTTGTAGGTCTTCACAGAACCGTTCAACTTCGGCTTCTTCAGCGTTACTGGTTGGGGCATAGGCCTGGATTACTGTAATATTGAATGGTTTGCCTTGCAAACAAACAGAAATCATTCTGTCATTTTTAAGATTGCATCCAAGTACTGCATTTCGGACTTTTTTGTTGACCATGATGGCTATTCCATTTCTTCTAAGGGATTCCTGCCCACAGTAGTAGATATAATGATCATCCGAGTTAAATTCACCCATTCCAGTCCATTTTAATTCACTGATTCCTAGAATGTCAACGTTCACTCTTGCCATCTCCTGTTTGACCACTTCCAATTTGCCTTGATTCATGGACCTAACATTCCAGGTTCCTATGCAATATTGCTCTTTACAACACCGGACCTTGCTTCTATCACTGGTCACGTCCACAACTGGGTATTGGTTTTGCTTTGGCTCTATCCCTTCATTTCTTCTAGAGTTATTTCTCCACTGATCTCCAGTAGCATACTGGGCACCTACCGACCTGGGGAATTCCTCATTCAGTATCCTATCATTTTGCCCTTTGATACTGTGCATGGGGTTCTCACGGCAAGTATACTGAAGTGGTTTGCCATTCCCTTCTCGGAGGTTCATGACATTGTACAGCAGACAGGGACCAAGACCATCCCCATAGAAAATAAATGCAAAAAAGCAAAATGGCTGTCTGAGAAGGCCTTACAAATAGCTGTGAAAAGAAGAGAGGCGAAAAGCAAAAGAGAAAAGGAAAGATATAAGCATCTGAATGCAGAGTTCCAAAGAATAGCAAGGAGAGATAAGAAGCCTTCCTCAGTGATCAATGCAAAGAAATAGAGGAAAACAACAGAATAGGAAAAACAAGAGATCTCTTCAAGAAAATTAGAGATTCCAAGGGAACATTTCGTGCAAAGATGGGCTCGATAAAGGACAGAAATGTTATGGTCCTAACAGAAGCAGAAGATATTAAGAAGAGGTGGCAAGAATACACAGAAGAACTGTGCAAAAAAGATCTTCATGACCAAGATAGTCATGATAACGTGATCACTGACCTAGAGCCAGACATCTTGGAATGTGAAGTCAAGTGGGCCTTAGAAAGCATCACTATGAACAAAGCTAGTGGAGGTGATGGAATTCCAGTTGAACTATTTCAAATCTTGAAAAATGATGCTTTGAAAGTGCTGCACTCAATATGCCAGCAAATTTGGAAAACTCAGCAGTGGCCACAGGACTGGAAAAGGTCAGTCTTCATTCCAATCCCAAAGAAAGGCAATGCCAAAGAATGCTCAAACTATTGCACAATTGCACTCATCTCACACACTAGTAAAGTCATGCTCAAAATTCTCCAAGCCAGGCTTCAGCAATATGTGAACCGTGAACTCCCAGATGTTCAAGCAGGTTTTAGAAAAGGCAGAGGCCCCAGAGATCAAATTGCCAACATCCACTGGATCATGGAGAAAGCAAGAGAGTTCCAGAAAACCGTCTATTTCTGCTTCATTGACTATGGCAAAGCTTTTGACTGTGTGGATCACAATAAACTGCGGAAAATTCTGAAAGAGATGGGAATACCAGACCACCTGACCTGCCTCTTGAGAAAACTGTATGCAGGTCAGGAAGCAACAGTCAGAACTGTACATGGAACAACAGACTGGTTCCAAATAGGAAAAGGAGTACGTCAAGGTTGTATATTGTCACCCTGCTTATTTAACTTATATGCAGAGTACATCATGAGGAACGCTGGGCTGGAAGAAGCACAAGCTGGAATCAAGACTGCCGGGAGAAATATCAATAACCTCAGATATGCAGATGACACTACCCTTATGGCAGAAAGTGAAGAGGAACTCAAAAGCCTCTTGATGAAAGTGAAAGAGGAGAGTGAATAGGTTGGCTTGAAGCTCAACATTCAGAAAACAAAGATCATGGCATCTGGTCCCATCACTTTATGGGAAATAGATGGGAAAACAGTGGAAACAGTGTCAGACTTTATTTTTTTGGGCTCCAAAATCACTGCAGATGCTGATTGCAGCCATGAAATTAAAAGACGCTTACTCCTTGGAAGGAAATTATGACCAACCTTGATAGTATATTAAAAAGCAGAGACCTTTCTTTGCCAACAAAGGTCTGTCTAGTCAAGGCTATGGTTTTTCCCGTGGTCATGTATGGATGTGAGAGTTGGACTGTGAAGAAAGCTGAGCGCTGAAGAATTGATGCTTTTGAACTGTGGTGTTGGAGAAGACTCTTGAGAGTCCCTTGGACTGCAAGGAGATCCAACCAGTCCATTCTAAAGGAGATCAATCCTGGGTGTTCATTGGAAGGACTGATGCTAAAGCTGAAACTGCAATACTTTGGCCACCTCATGCGACGAGTTGACTCACTGGAAAAGACTCTGATGCTGGGAAAGGTTGGGGGTGGGAGGAGAAGGGGATGAGAGAGAATGAGATGGCTGGAGGGCATCACCGACTCTGTGGACCTGTGTTTGAGTGAACTCCGGGAGTTGGTGATGGACAGGGAGGCCTGGCGTGCTGTGATTCATGGATTCGCGGAGAGTCAGACTTGACTGAGTGTCTGAACTGAACTGAACTGAACTGATGGTTTTTCAAATTACCAACTTTTGTTGAATTTTGGAAAAAACAAGGAAATTCCAGGAAAATAGCTACTTCTGTTTCACTGACTACACTAAAGCTTTTTGACTGCGTGGATCATAGCAAACTTTAGAAAATTCTTAAAGAGATGAAAACCAGACTAACTTACCTATCTCCTGAGAAACCTATATGCAAGTCAAGAAGAAACAGAACAAGACATGGAAAAAATGACTGATTCAGAATTGAGAAAGATGTATAACAAAGGTGTACATTGTCACCCTGGTTTATTGAACATTTTATATTCAGAGTACATCATGTGAAATGCCCAGCTTGATGAATCACAATTTCAGCAATTAAGATTGCTGAGAATTATCAACAACCTTAGATATACAAATGATAAGACTCTAATGGCAGAAACTGAAGAACTAAAGAGCCTCTTGATGAGGGTGAAAGAGCTGAATGAAACTCAACATTAAAAAACTAAGATCACAACATTCAGTCCTATCACTTCATGGAAAATAGAATTGGGGAAAGTCAAAACAGTGATGGATTTTGTTTTCTTGGGCTCCAAAATCATTGTGGACTGTGACTGCAGCCATGAAATTAAAAGACACTTGCTCCTTGGGGTTCCTAAGAGTTGGACATGACTCACCTACTAAACGGAGAAGGCAATGGCAAGCCACTCCAGTACTATTGCCTAGAAAATCCCATGGATGGAGGAGCCTGGTAGGCTGCAGTCCGTGGGGTCGCTAAGGGTCGGACACGACTGAGCAACTTTACTTTCACTTTCACACATTGGAGAAGGAAATGGCAACCCACTCCAGTGTTCTTGCCTGGAGAATCCCAGGGACGGGGGAGCCTGGTGGGCTTCCATCTATGGGGTCACACAGAGTCGGACACGACTGAAGTGACTTAGCAGCAGCAGCAGCAGCTCCTTGGAAGGAAAGCTGTGACAAACCTAGACAGTGTATTAAAAAGCAGAGACATCACTTTGATGACAAAGGTCTGTTGATTCAAGAATGAAGAAAAAGTGAAAGTCGCTCAGTCATGTCCAACTCTTTGTGACCCTGTGGACTATACAGTGAATCAAATTCTCCAGATCAGAATATGGGGGTAGCTGTTTCCTTTTCCAGGGGATCTTCCCAACCCAGTGATTGAATCCAGGTTTCCTGCATTGCAAGTGGATTATTTACCACCTGAGCTACCAGGGAAGCCAAAGAATACTGGAATGGGTAGCCTATCCCTTCTCCAGCAGACCTTGCTGACCCAGGAATGAACCGGAGTCTCCTGCATTGTAGGCAGATTCTTTACCAACTGACTTACTAGGGAAGCCATAGATTCAAAACTATGGTTTTTCTAGTAGTCATGTATGGATGTGAGAACTGGACCATAAAGAGGGCTGAGTACCAAAGAATTGATGCTTTCGAACTGTAGTGCTGTATAAGACTCTTGAGAGCCCCTTGGACTGCCAGGAGATCAAACCAGTCAATCTTAAAGGAAATCAACCTTGAATATTCATTGGAAGGACTGATGCTGAAGCTGAAGCTCCAATATTTTGACCACTTAATAGGAAGGTCTGACTCATTGGAAAAGACCCTGATGCTGGGAAAGATTGAAAACAGGAGGAAAAGGGATGACAGAGGTTGAGATGGTTGGATGACATCACTGACTCGATGGACATGAGTTTGAGCATGCTCCAGGAGTTAGTGATGGACAGGGAAGCCTGGCATGATGCAGTCCATGGGGTCTCAAAGGGTCGGACACGACTGAGTGACTGAACTGAACTGAGGATTGAGTAGACTGATTTCTGGCCTCAAACAAGGTTTGGTTCACCAGTGGTATAGAAGCTGGAAGCAACATTTATAATTTATGTATCCAACTTATGTTACATACATGAGGTGGGTTTTTTGTTTGTTTGTTTTGAGATCTGCAATATGAAATAAAGATTCCTGAAAATTGGAGTAGTAGTTTCTTTCTTCAAAGAATACATTTATTCTGCTTAAATCTTTTATTTTATTCAAATGCCTCCTTAAAAATGTCTCAGGCTTTTAATGGAAATCATCAAAATAATTAAATAGAGCACCTACAAAGATAAAAGCAGAGCCAGCAGAGAAATAGGAGAAACATTTCTGTGGAAAAACAATAGAGAAAAAAGTCAAAGATGTAAGATCTGCTCACAGAGCATTTCCTAAAGGTTACATATCAGCTCCAGGCAAAGAGCAATACAGAATCACCCTTAAATCTTGTTAAAGATTATGACCCATAACAAATTAAGCAATAAAAACAGAAGGAACACTTGCAGATCTCCATACTTCTCTAAATCAAATAATAACAACAAAAACATAGATTGCACTAATGTCTGTTGAATCAAACAGCCTTTTCTCTCTCTGCACTGCCTTGTACTTTCAGCTTTGTAGTTAGCTGACCTTTTTCTGTTATTATTCTCTGATATATTTAGCATCTACATGCTTATTTACAGGCTTGTTTCTTGAAATGATGCTGACACATTTTAAAACTACATACCATGATTTTATTTTTAGAATATTTCTTTGTTTTTCTTTAATATGTCAGCAATTCTTGTTTATTGGTTGTTTTCTAAAGCTTGCAGAAATCTGAAAAGAAAGTGGCCTATTATCTTTTTTTTTTTTTTTTTCATTTGGCCTGGGGCTGTCTCAAAATCTGTGATAATTTTTAGGTTTATTTATTTTTTAGTGTATTTTATTTAGCTCCTATTGGATGAGTAATATATAGTTGCTGCCTTTAAAACATTTATTCATTATTGGAGTGATAAAATAGGCATTATAAATAGTAAACTGAAATACTAATAAGTGCTGGAAAAGCATTTTTAGGTGGGATTTCCTGTAAACAAAAGGAAAATAAAAGTGAAAAAACAAAATTGGATCATATAAAATTTGGTCACTATCAAGTTTTATTACTCTATACTTCTGTTACTTAAGTCAATTTTCTTAAATCGTGGAGGTATATTGTTTTTATTATTAAATTAAGAAGAACATGTATTCTATAGAACTGTTTTAAGGGCTAACTGAGTCTATTTAAAGATCCGGGTATTTAGTAGGTACAAAATTTGATGTTACTTCTGTATTAAAGCCTTCAGAGATTTCACATAAAAAACCAGGATTTTCCCCAAAAAAGGAGGAGTTGGTTATGTTAAAAGTAACATGTTTTTATATAGCATGGTTAAACATTTTGTCAAACATTATATATATAATATATATATACACACAGACACACATATATCAAATGTATCATAAGTTACCACTACATTATGCAACTTAATATTGCTATATATCCTCTTAGAAACTTATTTTTATTTTTCAAAATGACAGAAAATATAAGGTATAGCTTTTATTATTTGAAGAAATATAAAGTTGGCTTCCCTGGTGGCTCAGAGGTTAAAGCGGTCTCCAATGCAGGAGACCCGGGTTCGATCCCTGGGTTGAGAAGATCCCTGGAGAAGGAAATGGCAACCCACTCCAGTAGTCTTGCCTGGAGAATCCCATGGACAGAGGAGCCTGGTAGGCTACAGTCCACGGGGTTGGTTGAAGGAATATAAAGTTAATACCAGTCATTATGTTTTATTACTGTTCAGTTCAGTCACTCAGTTGTGTCTGACTCTTTGCGACCCCATGAATCACAGCACTCCAGGCCTCCCTATCCATCACCAACACCCGGAGTTCACTCAAATTCATGTCCATCGAGTCGGTGATGCCATCCAGCCATCTCATTCTCTGTCGTACCCGTCTCCTCCTGCCCCCAATCACTCCCAGCATCAGAGTCTTTTCCAGTGAGTCAACTCGTCGCATGAGGTGGCCAAAGTATTGCAGTTTCAGCTTTAGCATCAGTCCTTCCAATGAACACCCAGGATTGATCTCCTTTAGAATGGACTGGTTGGATCTCCTTGCAGTCCAAGGGACTCTCAAGAGTCTTCTCCAGCACCACAGTTCGAAAGCATCAAATCTTCGGCGATCAGCTTTCTTCACAGTCCAACTCTCACATTCATAAATGGCCACGGGAAAAACCATAGCCTTGACTAGACAGACCTTTGGTGGCAAAGTACTGTCTCTGCTTTTTAATATGCTATCTGGGTTGGTCATAACTTTCTTTCCAATGAGTAAGTGTCTTTTAATTTCATGGCTGCAATCAGCATCCGCAGTGATTTTGGAGCCCAAAAAAATAAAGTCTGACACTGTTTCCCCATCTATTTTATTACTGTTACCATCATTATTATGCCAAGCTTTAGGCATCTAGTTATTCTTAATGTAATATGTGTGTAATAAAAGACTGAACATTTTAAAAAACTAACTTTTATTGGAGTATAATTGCTTTACAACATTTTGTTAGTTTCTCCTGTACAGCTAAGTGCATCAGCTATACAATTACATATGTATACATACATATACTCATTTTTTAATTTGCTTCCCATTTAGGTCACCACAGAGAATTGAGTAGAGTTCCCTGTGCTATACAGTAGGCTCTTATTAGTTATCTTTTATACATATTAGTGTTTACATGTCAATATCAAATTTCCAGTTCATCTTGCCCACCCCTTCCCCATTGGTATCCATATGTTTATTCTTTACATCTGTGTCTCTATTTCTGCTTTGCATATTAAGTTCATCTGTGTCATTTTTCTAGATTCAAAATATAAGCAATCTTATACAATATTTATTTTTCTCTTTCTGACTTACTTCACTATGTATGACATCTCTGGGTCCATCTATGTTTCTGCAAATGGCACAACTTTATTCCTTTTTATGGCTGAGTAATATTCCATTGTATAACACACACACACACACACACATATATATATATATATATATATACACACCATATCTTCTTTATTCTCCTGTTGATGGATATATAGATAGCTTTCATGTCCTGGCTATTGTAATTAGTGCTGCAATAAACACTGAGGTAGGTGCATGTATCTTAATGAATTATGATTTTCTTCAAGTATATGTTCAGGAGTGGAATTGCTAGGTCATATGGTAGTTCTATGTTTAGTTTTTTAAGGAAACTCCATACTGTTCTCTATGGTGGCTGTATCTATTTACATTCCTGCCAGAGGTGTAAAAGGGTTACCTTTTCTCCACACTCTCTCCAGCATTTATTTTTTGTAGATTTTTTTGATGATGGCCATTCTGAGCCAGTATGAAGTGATATCTCATTGTAGTTTTGATTTGTATTTCTCTATTAATTAGTAATGTTGAGCATATTTTCATGTATTTTTTGGCAATCTGTATGTCTTCTTTAGAGAAATGTCTATTTAGTTCTTTTGCCTATGTATTTATTTTATTTAGATTCATGAACTATTTGTGTATTTTGGAGATTAATCCCATGTGAGTTGCTTTGTTTGCAAATATTTCTCTCATTCTGAGGGTTGTCTTTTCATCTTATTTATGGCTTCATACCATATTAAAACATAAATTTGTCTGTTTCAATTGACATGCAATTAACCCATTCAAACATTATTCAGTATTATTATGATTTAATAGAAGTTCATAATATGTATTTAACAATGTCCACAATTTTCCTTTTCCTATATGTGAAGGTTCTTTTATTTCACAGGAAATGAAAAATAAATATATATTTAAAGCTAAAAATAAAAAACATGGAGTAGAATAATCTACATAGAGGTATGTGTGAATAAAATTATAGACTAGCAGAAAAGTACAGGTCAGGCCCAATGGCACAAAGATCACATCACTTAGAGGAATTGTATACATAGGAAGGACCTTAGAGAAAAATATGAAATAGAAAGCTGAGGCAACATGAAGAAAATTCTTAAATGCCAATTTATGTGCATGAGTGATATTTAGTTGGCAAATTAGAAATATTCAACATCTTAAGCTGGCTTTATCACATAAGTAACCACAGAGAAATCATTTAAGGGGCTAAAGAGCCAAACTGGCCTCCAGTTATGCTACCTGATATATAAATATGTCTATGACATCAGGTTTCTTTCCCATATTCTATATGTTTTTAAAAAAGTAATTATATTCTTAGTATGTTGCATATGTTCAGTGGCTCAGTCATGTCTGACTCTTTGAGACCCATGGAACTGTATCCTGCTAAGCTTCTCTGCCCATGGGATTTCACAGGCAAGAATACTGGAGTGGGGTGCCCTTTCCTCCTCCAGAGGATCTTCCCGACCCAGGAATCCAACCCGTGTCCCCCATGTCTCTTGTATCGGCAGTCAGGTTCTTTACCACTAGTGCCACCTAGGTAGCCAATTTTATTCTTAGAAGTAATATTATACAATGTACATCTCATATATGTATTAACAGGTAAAGATTACACTCAAATATGTCTTTGGACGTGGATGGTACACTTTTTAATTTACATAGCAATACCCAGATCAGTGCCCAGCATGACATCAGTATTTAAGAATAAAATTTGATGCAGGAAAAAATACACTATTTTAAAAGCATTTCCAAATAATATCTAGTTCCAAGTTTATTTTTCTCTTAAAAAAATAGTGTTTTGATACAAAACCTGACTTTCTATGTGCAATTTCAATATGTGATTTATTTGGTCTCTCTCTGACAAGATTTTTGACTAACATTTGTTAAATGTTCTTTTATAAAATCATGCATTATAGGAGGGAAAGTCTTGAAAATTTCTCCATACCTCACCTTTGAACAGTATGAAAAAATCTCACTGGACTAGTATGTTGAAAACATAGTGAGTGACTGTTTTAAAATGTTTTGATAAGTGAAAAGGGAAAGTGAAGTCGCTCAGTCATGTCTGACTCGTAGCGACCCCATGGACTGCAGCCTACCAGGCTCCTCCGTCCATGGGATTTTCTAGGCAAGAGTACTGGAGTGGCTTGCCATTGCCTAGCAGTTTCCAAATATAAGGCATTCTACATGCCTAAATCCACTTAGGTTTCTCAATGTTACTATATTTTGGGACGTTGGGGCCCCGCCGGGCTCCTCCATCTATGGAATTTTCCAGGCAAGAATACTGGAGTGGGTTGCCATTCCCTTCTCCGGGGGATCTTCCGCACCCAGGGATCAAACCTAGGTTTCCCTCATTGCGGGCAGACTCTACCATCTGAGCCACTAGCGAAGACTCCTTATATTTTGCATACTGATAACCCCATTCAGGGCTTTACTGGTGGCTCAGCGGTAAAGAATCCGCATGCGGTGCAAGAAACGCAGGCGACCCACTTTCGATCCCTGGGTAAGGAAGAACCGCTGGAGGAGGGCATGGCAACCCACCCCAGTATTCCTAGAGAATCTCATGGTCAGAGGAGCCTGGCAGGCTATACAGCCCATGAGGTCGCAAAGAGTCAGAAACGACAGAAGCAGCTGAGCATGCAGGCAACTCCGTTTCACAGAACAGAAATCTCAAGGTTCAGGAGTTTAACATATGAAAAGTAAAATAGAGGATATAGAATTCCAGTTAGATACGACTGACGCAAAGCTGTTTCCTTTTTGATTAGCCATGCTGTCTCATAAAATTTTCCCAAGTCTTACTATCCTATGTGTGGGTGCCTGTGTGCATGCTAAGTCACTCTAGTCCTGTCTGACTGTGCAACCCCATAGACTGTAGCCTGCCAGGCTCCTCTGTCCTGTAGAATTCTCCAGGCAACAATACTGGAGTGGGTTGCCATGCCCTCCTCCAGGGGATCTTCCCCACCCAGGGATCAAGCCTGCATCTTGTGTGGCTGCTGCATTCATTGCAGGCAAATTCTTTATGGCTGAGCCACGGTGGGGGGTGGGGAGGAGTGGAAGTGAAAGTCACTCAGTCGTGTCCAACTCTTTGCGACCCCATGGAATTCTCAGGCCGAATACTGGAGTGGGTAGCTTTTCTCTTCTCTAGGGGATTTTCCCACCCCAAGGATCGAAATCAGGTCTCCCACCTTGCAGGCGGATTCTTCACCAGCTGAGACACAAGGGAAGCCCCCCGGGGAAGCCCCATCCTATGTGTACAAAGGCCTATATAGAATTTAAATGATTTATCTAAGATATCTAAGGAAATAGCTTCAAAAATATGACAGTCATGGTAACTGAATCAAATTTTTGCCCAGCAGTGCCAAGTGGAAGGTTCAAATATACTAATATTGGTTTTAAGCTCTTCTATATGTTGACAATTCATATATCATGAATTGAACTTGGAGCCAAAATGATCCTATAGGATATGATGGTGTTTTTTCTTAATGAGTATTTTTTTTACCTTGCTGGGTTTTACCTGCAAGCGTTCCTTGTTAATCACAGCTAGATACATGTACATTTATTGAGATACATAAGTCATATCACCTAAGAAATTAAATTCATAAATGATAATTATTTCAGAAGGATTTTCTCCATACTATGAATATAAAACATC
This sequence comes from Moschus berezovskii, assembly GCF_049115385.1. Classification (NCBI taxonomy): domain Eukaryota; kingdom Metazoa; phylum Chordata; class Mammalia; order Artiodactyla; family Moschidae; genus Moschus; species Moschus berezovskii. The sequence goes on from NC_142469.1 coordinate 64,013,425, forward strand.
ATTCTTCTGCTTATGTTATTATCTATCCTATGATGCTAAGGGGAAAAAAATCCCAAAATAAAGCACAAAAAAACCCAGATACTGGTTTTCACTTTATTTTATGGAATGTTCCAGAGTCATTTGTTTTATGGATGAATTGAAACAATATCATGTTGCAGCTTCTTAAAAACAAACTTAATATGTACTTTGGGAAATAAAAGCCAACAAAATATTTTTTTGCTGACACTTAATTTCACCATAGTTAAACCAGAGGAGAATAATAGAGTTGTCAAATGATATTGCAATGCAAAAGAAACTGTAGCATGATAGATTTTTTTTTTTCCAAGATAACATTCCTGATGATACCATAACCCAGAGAATATATCCAAAGTGCCTGACACAGAAACAAGTACATATTCTGTGTCAGGAATGGTCAGACTAGTTCATATTTGGGTGCACATCAGTCACAGAAAGGGGTTAGTTGGGAAGATTTTTAATTACATCACCGTAAATCAAGTGAATACATGGTGATCGGGTACCGGAGTCGAGCCAGATCCTGTGTAAACACACACAGGGAGAGAGAGAGAGAGAGAGAGAATCTGAGAGAGAAGTACAAACAACTCAAATTCAAATTCAATGAAATCAGAGACAGGTATACTTAAATATAGGAAAAAAAGGCAGCATGACCAGAGACACTGAAAGAAAAAAACATAATACCTAGAAACTAATATATATTTAAAAATCTTTTTCTAGAAATATGTGTTAATATGACTTGTCATAAGACCACTGGGCCAAATCTGTCATCCGTAAGGTATAGGTCAGAGGCTAAAGTAGAAACACTAGAGCATTAAAGCTTGTAACAGACAAAGTAATTATAAATATGTTATTATTCCTAAAACTAATGAAGCACGTAAGCATCAAAACTACTTGTGAATTAACGGAAACCCTAAGAAAATCATCTTATAATAAATTGTGCAATTTATAACAACAGCATCATTAAGAGATAGATATGGGTAGAGACACAAAGCTATATGGTGAAATTTTATTACTATTGCAATATAACATTTAAAACAACTGGAGTCAGAACAGAGGTGGGATTATCTTTGACTTCCCAAGAAACAATAGAACAAATTTGCATAAAATCAACTATTATACCCAGTCATTTATCATTCATATTTGAATTCAAAGAGAGCTTCTCAGATTTTTGTTTTTAGAAAAAAATTTCTTTGCCTCAGGATTTTATTTGCAAGCTTCAGATCCTTGAGAGGTACTCTTTCAAAGAAGAAATGTACTACCCATTTGTTTTCACTAATTATTACCAGATCTTTTAGATACTTAGATAAATAAATTCAAGAACCACCTGCTAATGAGAAATAAATTGCTGCTTATTAGCTTACCTAATGGATATAATTATTGACAAAAAAATGTCACATATAGTTCCATTATAGAAAGGAAATCAGGTAATTTTAAAAGATTTCAAACTCACAGACTACATTAGTGAAGAAGGAAAAAGGATCAAGAGAGGTAGATTTAAAAGACAAAATTCCAAGACTTACAAGGCAATACCTTAAAAATGATTTTTATTGTAAAAAAATAATAGATAAGTATAGAACTTTGAATGGGGAACATGGTAGATTGAAGATTGCTAAGACGGTCACAATTCTTTTTGCAGTTGTTGTACAGTTGTTAAGTCATGTCCAACTCTGGGACCCGTGGACCACAGCCCATGCCAAGCTCCTCTGTCCTCCACTGTCTCCCAGAGTTTGCACAAATTCGTGTCCACTGAGTTGGTGATGCTATCTAACCTTATCATCCTCTGCTGCCCACTTCTCCTGCCTTCAGTCTTTCCCAGCAGCAAGATCTTTTCCAGTGAGTGTACTTTTTCTATCAGGAAGCCAAAATATTGGCGCTTCAGCAACAGTCCTTCCAATGAATATTCAGTGTTGATTTCCTTTAAGATAGACTGGTTTGATGTCCTGGCAGTCCAAAGGACTCTCCTATCGGTAGGTAGACACTGTTTCCCCGAACTTTGAATCTGGGCTAGCCTGATCGCTTGCTTAACTGATAAAGAACGTGACACAAATGTTGCTGTATGAGTTCTGAGCCTCGGTCTGTAAAAGCCTGGCAGCTTCTGCTAACATTTGCAACCCTGCTGCCACAGGAGAAAGTGGAGGCTTCCTTCTGTCCATTACAAGTCGGGAAAATATCGGAAGTGAGAAATGTTTCCTGGAGTTTGTATCTTTTTCCACCGGAAAATTAATCAGATACTAGAAGGCACAGGAGCAGCAACGTGAGTGGACACTTAAACTGGTAAAGAAGAATGAAATCAAAGAAAGAAGTCATTTCAGTTCTCAATGTGCTGGCCTGTGTTTATTAATTAACAAAGTTCTGTTCCAGATGGCATCTGCTTAGGAACAGCACAATGCCCTGCCCATCTGATGTGTCTGAAGGGATGTTCAAGAAATAAGCATTTTAAAGCAAATTCATACAAAAACAAAGGGCAAAATATATATACAAAATAAAAGAACCCTAAACAAAAATATCAAAAGAATTAAGCAGTATAGTTCAAAAATGCATAAAATGTAATAATAAACACACTTGAAAGATTCTGCTGTCTTTGAGATATAGCTTTAAGAATTTAGGAACTAATAATAAAATTAGAACAAAACAATCTATGTTATTAAGCATAGATGATACCATTAAATACTATAATGCATTGAATTAATCACTAGATTCCTGAATTATGGAAAATAAAATTTGAATCTGCACTTCTGTAATAAGTCCTTTTACAAAATAACACAAGTTTAAAGAGTAGAAAACAGAGGGGAAAAGTACTAGATGTTTCATAACACCATCCAAAGTTAGTAACTGTTAAATTTTTAACATCTATTCTTACAGTAGTTTTCTTTCTCTGTATTTACATGAAGCATAATCTCCAAACCCTTATTTTTTAACTTTTCATTTTATTTAAAACTGCCCAGAATATCCTCAGTACTTAGAATCCAAATCTAGTATGAAAAGTTTCTATGCAAAAATACTCTCATGTAGTTGATGAAAGTGCAAATTGGTACTATCTTTGTGTGTGTGTGTGTGTGTGTGCCTTCTGTAGTGTCCAACTCTTTGCGAATCCATGCTACTATCTTTAGGAGGGGATATTTGGCAATATATAACAACATTTTTAATGTTTATATATTTGATCGAGAAATTTTGGGAATTTAATAAAGCTGTGACAAATATATGCAAAAGTGAGCTATAAATACTGTTAATTAAATAAAATATTTTAAAGCATATTTATTCAAGGAAAAAGCTTTGCTAGGCATTCTCTAATCCAGTTGAATATAATTCAATCACCAAGATAATGTTGTGGAAAAAAGGAGTGGTATTTCTACATTATGATATATTAGGTGAAAATGTTGAAAATATGTTATTTAATATTCTAGGCTCTTTTAAAAGATTTCATTCATCTAATATGCTCTTACTATATTAAGTACTAGTCTAAGCACTTTATAAATCTTGACTCAATTTTGAATCTTTCTAATACTCATTGAAGAAGGTATTATCCTTTTTCCCATTTTACCAATAAACACATTGAAGAATGAACACATTAAGTAATTTTTTTGAGGTCACATAACTACTAAAGATGGGACATTTAAACCCAGCCACTTCACTCCAGAGATGGTGCTTTTAGTCCCTTACTGCGTTATGATGCTGCATATTTGTGTGTGTGTAAGTGCATGTGTATATCAACACACATATGTATACTCTTTAGCTATGTAAAATATACATTATATGTACATAAACACTTGTAATCACTTTAAAGTAGTTTGTAACTTTTTCAAACATGATATTGCAATCTAAATCAGACTATATCACTAAACTTTGTGGTGGTTTTTATTTGTTGCTGTTGTTCAGTCACTCAGTCCTGTCCAACTCTTGAGACTCCATGGACTGCAGCACGCCAGGCTTCTCTGTCCTTTACCATCTCCCAGAGCTTGCTCAAACTCATGTCCATTGAGTCGGTGATGCTATCCAACCGTCTCATCCTCTGTTGTCCTCTTCTCCTCCTGCCTTCAACCTTCCCCAGCATCAAGGTCTTTTCGAGTGAGTCAGCTCTTCACATCAGGTGGCCTAAGTATTGGAGCTTCAGCTTCAGCATCAGTCTTTCCAACAAATATCAAGGTTGATTTCCTTTAGGATTGACTGATTTAATCTCCTTGCTATCCCAGGGACTCTCAAGCATCTTCTCCAGCACCACAGTTCAAAAGCATCAATTCTTCAGCACTCAGCCTTGTTTATGGTCCAACTCTCACATCCATACATGACTACTGGAAAAACCATAGCTTTGACTATACAGACCTTTATCAGCAAGGTAATGTCTCTGCTTTTTAACATGCTGTCTAGGTTTGTCATAGCTTTTCTTCCAAAAAGCAAGCATCTTTTAATTTCATGGTTGCGGTCACCATCTGCAGTGATTTTGGAGCTTAATAAAATAAAGTCTGTCGCTGTTTCCATTGTTTTTCCATCTATTTGTCATGAAGTGATGGGACCAGATTCCATGATCTTAGTTTTTTGAATGTTGAGTTTTAATCCAGCTTTTTCACTTCGCTCTTTCACCTTCTTCAAGAGGCTCTTTGGTTACTTTTCACTTTTTGCTATAAGGGTGATGTCATCTTCATGTCTGAGATTATTGATATTTCTCCCGACATTCTTGATTCCACCTTGTGCTTCATCCAGCCTGGCATTTCACATGATGTACTCGGCATGTAAATTAAATAGGCAGGGTGACAATATATAGCCTTGACATTCTCCTTTCCCAACTTTGAACCTGTTCATTGTTCCATGTCTGATTCTAACTGTTTCTTCTTGACCTGCACACAGATTATGCAGGAGGCAGGTAAAGTGGTCCAGTATTCTCATCTCTTTAAGAATTTTCCACAATTTGTGATCCACACAAAGGCTTTAGCATAATCAATGAAGCAGAAGTCAATGTTTTTTTCTGAAATTTTCTTGCTTTTAAAGTGATCCAACAGATGTTGACAATTTTATCTCTGGTTCCCCTGCCTTTCCTAAATCCATCTTGAACATCTGGGAGTTCTTGGTTCAAGTACTTTTGAAGGCTAACTTAGAGAATTTTTATGCATCACTTTGCTAGCATGTGAAATAAGTACATTTGTGCTCATAGTTTACTATTAGAATCTGCTAAATAAAATTTAAAAAGCTATACAGTAATTACTTAAGAAAGTAACTTATAATACAAATGGGCTCTACTGTTCTTCCCAGCACTTTATATTAGCTGGTATAATATTGGTAGAATATAAGGAATCATTCTCCATATTTCTTTGTAGCTATAGGTGAAAACACATAAAGAAAGAGGATGGAATAACATCTGTGTGCATAATATGTTGTTTGTACTTTACAGTGTTTTTTGCATGATTTGCCTGTAGTTTCAAGTTACAATCTTTATAAAACTCTTGGGTTAATAGCATTATCCTTAACTTACAATGAAAAAAATGAGGTTCAGACATATTTATGTCTCTCAGTAACAGCAAGTTCACAGCTAGATAGTTTCTTCCTGTCTCTACATTTCTTGTTCATTTTTGACTTTTGTGTGTTTTTCAATTCAAGTCTTACAATTCTCTCCATCTGATTGAAGGGTGAGATGAGATCCAGAATTTTCCAAAGCACCTCACTGAAAATAGATTGCTTTCCAGTAAAAAATGTTGCTGTTTTCAACTCTAAAGGGAAAGAGAGTCTGATATTTTAAACACAACATGTGTGTTCCCCCTCCTCCTAGTGTTGTAACTGGTATATATTTATTCTGTGGGAAAATGCAATATTTAATAGGAATGTTTTAGATGCCTTGTGTGATTGTTCCAACATGCTTAATCGAAATAAAGAAAACATTACTCTACACTACTCCTATTAAGGCAAACCAACTTAGAACAAGACCAGTGCTATTCTCTTGTATCTCTAATAAATAGACAGCTCCCTGGAAGCAGCACTGGGAGATACCCAAGAAAGAAATGAAGTAGCTTCAATTGTGTCATGGGTTACACATGCATGTTCTTTAACAAATTTCTCAAAAATGCTAACAAGCACAAGTTGCTTCTGCTGACTTTTAGAATTCATCTCTGCTGTATCTAATTATCAATGATTTCCTAATTTTTTAACCCAAAACAATTGTCCAGAAACTCAATGTAAAATCTAAGTGTAATCTCTGATGTCAATTTGAAATAGTTTGCTGTGTCAATGACCCACTGACCATCTTTCATCCTTTTATATTCTGATTACTTATTTTTCACTTAACTGATAATTTATGAGGATTTTATAAGCTGTATTTAATTGTGTCAGATAGTGTGTAATCACAACTGGAGGAATAATGTTAGGCTTCAATATATGGGTTTGAATGTTTTATGAAGTAAAGCAATAGCCTTAGGTCATAAAAAGCCAGGACTTCATCTGAAACATGATTGACAAGTATGTCAGGAATTATATCAGTCAGTAAAGACATGATACTTCACTTATTTAAAAGGAATGTACCTGTAATTTCTATTCATGAAGTATTTAATTGAGGTATCATTTCTTTTGCACTTCAGCTATGAGATAATAACAATAATGTGTCTCAAAGGCCTAAATATCATAACACTCTATAAATTATGGAACAACAGACTGGTCCAAATAGGAAAAGGAGTACATCAAGGCTATATATTGTCACCTTGCTTATTTAACTTATATGCAGAGTACATCATGAGGAACGCTGGGCTGGAAGAAGCACAAGCTGGAATCAAGATTGCTGGGAGAAATATCAATAACCTCAGATATGCAGATGACACTACCCTTATGGCAGAAAGTGAAGAGGAACTCAAAAGCCTCTTAATGAAAGTGAAAGAGGAGAGTGAAAAGATTGGCTTGAAGCTCAACATTCAGAAAACAAAGATCATGGCATCTGGTCCCATCACTTCATGGGAAATAGATGGAGAAACAGTGGAAACAGTGTCAGACTTTATTTTTTGGGGCTCCAAAATCACTGCAGATGCTGACTGCAGCCATGAAATTAAAAGACGCTTACTCCTTGGAAGGAAAGTTATGACCAACCTAGATAGTATATTAAAAAGCAGAGACATTACTTTGCCAACCAAGGTCCGTCTGGTCAAGGCAATGGTTTTTCCCGTGGTCATGTATGGATGTGAGAGTTGGACTGTGAAGAAAGATGATCGCCGAAGAATTGATGCTTTTGAACTGTGGTGTTGGAGAAGACTCTTGAGAGTCCTTTGGACTTCAAGGAGATCCAACCAGTCCATTCTAAAGGAGATCAATCCTGGGTGTTTATTGGAAGGACTGATGCTAAAGCTGAAACTCCAATACTTTGGCCACCTCATGTGAAGAGTTGACTCACTGGAAAAGACTCTGATACTGGGAGGGATTGGGGTCAGGAGAAGGGGACGACAGATAATGAGATGTCTAGATGGCATCACTGACTCGATGGACATGAGTTTGAGTGAACTCCGGGAGTTGGTGATGGACAGGGAGGCCTGGTGTGCTGTGATTCATGGGGTTGCAAAGAGTCAGCGACTGAACTGACTGACTGACTGAACCTCTATCTGCATACAGTTTATGCATAATGTTTATCTGCTGATAAACATTTAAACTTGAGACTTCATTGTATTGGATTTGGATTGAAATAAGATTGTTTTTAGCCCACTTGCAATATGAAAATATGGAATTATAAGGTTTAGTGCAATTAGAGAAGTACTTATTCTTCGACTAATGAAATTCATTTGAAAAAGTGATCTGGAAAAAAATAGTATTTAAATAAACAGAATTTAACTTTGTTTAAACTCTAAAAAGCTGAACTGTTTGTTAAATATTCTCAGTTTTTCCCACTTCTTGGCATCTGGTAGATATGCACTTAATAGTCTTCTTGTAGTTGGGTGAGTTGTTGTGACCAGTTCTGGCGGATGTGTTTCTAGTATCACTTTCAGTTCAGAGTATTCTATTGCTTGTATGAGAACTCCAAAGTTTTATTTCTGCTTTGACACAAAGGTTTGGAACATGAGACATTGTTATTGTTCTATTAGTTTTGATACCTCTAAGACTATGTAATGTGATTGTTCCTATTGACCTGGAAAGACAGGTAGCACATATAAGAAAAGAATATTATTTTAAAACTTATATTTAGGAGCTGTTTATTATTACAATATAAGCTATCTTTATACTGACCTGAATACAGTCGGTACCTAGAAATGAAGTACTGCTATACACACAACTAAGATGTGTGTCATTGGCTTGGAAACCAGGCTGTAGGTAGTAGAGAAATGTACACTGAATAGCCAAATAATGAAAATATATGTTACTGCCCTATACAGTGGCAAAACATTTGGTAAAATTGTTGCTTGGTATAACTTGCAAGGCAGGTAATTCATCTAATGATAAATATGCTTATACATTTACACGCACAGTTACACTCAAACATAATGATACATTACAGAAAAAGAGATGGGAAAACAGGTTAGTAGCATGTGTTGGTTAATGTTGGTGGCATTGACCAAGAGCTGTAGGAATGATGAGAGCTCATATAAGGCAACACCTGGTTTGCAAGCAAGAAGAAAAAAAAGCATTCAGAAATTCATAATTTTCTAAGTGGTTACTTCTTATACCAACCCAATAAAAGTGCAATGAAAATGGCCATTGAGTAACAAAATCTTATTAGAACTCACCGTATGGCAAAGATCAAATAAAGAATATGGCTGTCACACCCACTATTAAACTTCTGAATGAATTAATGTGGCACCCAGTAAATCTTTTCAGTTGGAAAATAGCTCTAGGAAAAGAGATTGATTTCCCTGAAACCATGCTAAAAAAGCTGTTCAGTCTTTCCAGGAAACACATTCCCCAATGCCACTTCAGAGGGAGTCAGGGAAGTTAATGCAAAAGGGTCTTTTGGAGGGTTGAACTTGGATGGGATGCCCTACTAGAGAACAAGGAGCCCAGTTCCTCACCTGCATGACAATGCGCTTTCATTCATCTGTGCAGCGGAATTTCAGAATTGCTATGGAACAGCGACTCGTGTATTTCTCTTTTTTTTCCTTTTAAACAGAAACCAAAAAAAAAAAAAGTGGTTATCCAGACCCTGTTTCACCATTATACACTAAATTTTTAGTTCATAGATGTCCAAACCAAAACTGATCCTTTTACTTCATCAGTTCAGTTTAGTTCAGTTCAGTCACTCAGTCGCGTCCAACTCTTTGCGACCCCATGAATCACAGCACGCCAGGCCTCCCTGTCCAACACCAACTCCCGGAGTTCACTCAAACTCATGTTCATCGAGTTGGTGATGCCATCCAGCCATTTCATTCTCTGTCGTCCCCGTCTCCTCCCGCCCCCAATCCCTCCCAGCATCAGAGTCTTTTCCAGTGAGTCAACTCATCGCATGAGGTGGCCAAAGTATTGGAGTTTCAGCTTTAGCATCAGTCCTTCCAATGAACACCCAGGATTGATCTCCTCTAGAATGGACTGGTTGGGTCTCCTTGCAGTCCAAGGGACTCTCAAGAGTCTTCTCCAGCACCACAGTTCAAAAGCATCAATTCTTCGGTGATCAGCTTTCTTCACAGTCCAACTCTCACATCCATACATGACCAAGGGAAAAACCACAGCCTTGACTAGACAGACCCTGGTAGGCAAAGTAATGTCTCTGCTTTTTAATATGCTATCTAGGCTGGTCATAACTTTCCTTCCAAGGAGTAAGCGTCTTTTAATTTCATGGCTGCAGTCAACATCTGCAGTGATTTTGGAGCCCCAAAAAATAAAGTCTGACACTGCTTCCACTGTTTCCCCATCTATTTCCCATGAAGTGATGGGACCAGATGCCATGATCTTTGTCTTCTGAATGTTGAGCTTCAAGCCAACCTTTCCACTCTCCTCTTTCACTTTCATCAAGAGGCTTTTGAGTTCCTCTTCACTTTCTGCCATAAGGGTGGTGTCATCTGCATATCTGAGCTTATTGATATTTCTCCCGGCAATCTTGATTCCAGCTTGTGCTTCATCCAGCCCAGCGTTCCTCATGATGTACTCTGCATATAAGTTAAATAAGCAGGGTGACAATATACAACCTTGACGTACTCCTTTTCCTCTTTGGAACCAGTCTGTTGTTCCATGTCCAGTTCTAACTGGTGCTTCCTGACCTGCATACAGGTTTCTCAAGAGGCAGGTCAGGTGGTCTGGTATTCCCATCTCTTTCAGAATTTTCCACAGTTTATTGTGATCCGCACAGTCAAAAGCTTTGTTATAGTCAATGAAGCAGAAATAGATGGTTTTCTGGAACTCTCTTTCTTTTTCCATGATCCAGCGGATGTTGGCAATTTGATCTCTGGTGCCTCTGCCTTTTCTAAAACCTGCTTGAACATCTGGAAGTTCACGGTTCACATAATACTGAAGCCTGGTTTGGAGAATTTTGAGCATGACTTTCCTAGCATGTGAGATGAGTGCAATTGTGCAGTAGTTTGATCATTCTTTGGCATTGCCTTTCTTTGGGATTGGAATGAAGACTGACGTTTTCCAGTCCTGTGTCCACTGCTGAGTTTTCCAAATTTGCTGGCATATTGAGTGCAGCACTCTCACAGCATCATCTTTCGGGATTTGAAATAGCTCAATTGGAATTCCATCACCTCCACTAGCTTTACTTCATAGATTACCAAATTAAAATCAGCCACATTTGAATCTTGGCATCAGCCAGAGATTATGAATTTTGACTTTGATTCTGGGACTGAATGAAAGCATATTGGATGTCTCCTTTGGGGAATGCGTGAGTAACTTATCACATGGTAATGAGATTAATGGGATGTTTGATTATCAGAAGTGACCTTTATCAGTAATTATCACAGCTTATCGAAACTTCCAATTTAGAATATGACAGTACTCTTAGAATGTGACATCATTGAGCTTCCTTTGTAACTAGTTATATTTGCCCACATAACTAGTTATATACCATGAAATAAAGCTTTTCCATTATCCTTTGTTAGCACATAGCAGTAATTTTGGCTATGTCCTACCTTTGTTTCTTTACTGTGATGCAATGTATTCTTTCAGCAATTGAATGAGAGATATAAAATGATTATCAGTACATTTTTGGGGAGGAGGGACAATTCCTTTCCTATTCTTTCCAGAAAACTGGAGCTTTCTTTTTTTGTTGTTGTTGTCAGTCCCTCAGTCATGTCCTACTCTGTGACTGCATGGACTGCAGCACACCAGGCTTCTCTGTACTCCACTGTCTCCTGGAGTTTGCTCAAATTCTTGTCCATTGAGTCGGTGATGATATCTTTCTTTAGTTGTTGACTGTATTTCTGCTTCAAGTGAGTTATAGGAGATTATCATGAAGTTTTTGCTTGCCCAACTGCAGTTAGCATTGCCTCCTGGCTATTATGACTGTGTCACACAGTAAGTACCAGCAGCTCAACATGTTAAGGTTGTATGGATTAGTCCACCTTGCTGTTACAACTCAGCCTGTTCTGAGGGGCAATCCAAAATTTGCAGATAAGAAAACTACAGGTTAAAAGTGAAGTTGAAGAGACCTTAAGACAAAATGATTCATCTTGGAGAGGTTTCTCTCTAATAGTAAACGTTTTAAGAAATAGGAGCAAGAAGGAATAAATGGATAGGGCTCTAGGATCCAAGAGAAAGATACCAGAATGTCTGACAGATATGGATTCAGTCATATAAATTATGTAAAGGCCATGATATTTTGGTTTGGATTGATTTATACCATAGAAAGGCAAGTCAAATTGTATCTTAAGTGTAGGACCCCTGGGAAAGTGCACAAAACAGATTCACTAAGTGGTTTAACTCTAATCCAAACTTTGTATAGTACTAAGTGCTCTAGTGTACTATTTTGTCTTTATACATTTTGTGTTCCTCACAACTCCAGTTTACTGAAATCATCATTGTGAGATGCCCATTTGGATTGCCTGTGGGAGTAAAATGTGTGATAGTTAACGAAGAAAGGCAAGGAACTATTGGGAGGTTATATCTTTAGGGTCTTTGTTCCTGAAAGGAAACCTTCAACTTCCCCACACACCATTGTCTGGTTGATGACAATAAAGTTTTTGTAGCAATAGAAACCCGCTTAGGATTATTATCTATTTGAGTAAATCACTTAATATATGTCTGTTTTTGTCATGGTTGTTCAGATAGACTTTATTGATAGACGATTAATAAGGAGAGAGAGAAGGGAGAGAAAGAGAAAGGGAGACGGTGATATTTGCATGGTAGAAATTCCATTTAGTCCCTGGGATAGACAGAAAGCAAAAATCTATTATGAGAGAAAGAAACTGGTGTACTGACTATGTGCAATACCAGTTCTTGAAATTAATTAAAAAATGTAGAGGGGTGTATGAGCGTGTGGATGTGTGTTTGGCAATTGATGTGACTTGTCCGTGGTGGCTCAGAAGATAAAGTGTCTGCCTGCAATGCAGGAGACCTGGGTTCTCTCCCTGGGTTGGGAAGATCCCCTGGAGAAGGAAATGGCAACCCACTCCAGTATTCTTGCCTGGAGAATCCCATGGACAGAGGAGCCTGGCAGGCTACAGTCCACGGGGTTGCAAAGAGTCGGACACAACTGAGCGGCTTCACTTCACTTTACATGCTAATTTAGCATTTTAAAAATGCAGCAGTAAATTAAATCAAATAATTAAACTCAGTTGGTTCCACTTATTAATGAAAGAAGTTACAATGTATATTACAGGTGTTTCACACAAATTTTTGAGTCTATTGATAAACATACGATTCATATTACTTTGACACACTTTGAATCATTTTATACATTGTCTTATTAGTGTTGCACTAATCACCACCTCTTTCTATGCAAAGAAAACTGCCTTAAGTGATACTCAAGATACTTAAGGTACTCATATCTTCTGATGCTCAGTCCATTGCTTCACCCAATAGGCTTCCAATTATGTGGAATTAAAGAGCATTTACAAGTAAAACTATAATGCATAAATCTTAAACATTCATCAATACTGGAGTGAAACAGGCTTATTTTGTAATTTAGTTAAACTTTGAATCAAATACCAATAGGATCGTTCTGGCTTGATATACTTTTAAGTTATTTAGAAAGCTAAGTGAGTATATATACCTTAAGAAATATCCTGTCTTAATGTGCTCTAGACAGAATGTTTTGTCTGTGTACAGTTGCAAGGAATTCGCAGGCAGTCTCATCCATCTTTACTGTTCTCCTCTTTTCTTCCATAACCCACCCCTCCTTGCCTGCTTCTCATTAAGCTCTTTGTGTATATGAACAAAGCCATTCTGGTGGCTGATAATGAAAAAAACAGAGATATGTAACATGGTTTATACGATTTGTCAACCATAACGTGAAAGCATGTTTCTGCTTTCAAATAAAATTAAACAATTTGCACATTATTAACTTTTCTTAACTTTTGTATGTAATAATTGCAAAGACATTCTTTAGGTAAACTTCATAATTTCTCTTCCTATCTCATATTTACTATATATATTCTTTTTTCTTTTGCTTTCTACCCCCGAGAACCTTGCTGCAAATATTCACAGCAGCTGCTGGCACCATCTCTCCTGTGGGAATACACACACTTTACTTATGTTTACTGAGATGTTTTGAGGAAATGATTCAGTCAATAGGACTTCCCATTATAATAGGAATTGAGAAAGAGTAACTTAGAAAGCGTATATATTCCTTGATCTCTGAAAAATCTATTTCATTAATATAAAATGCTTGGGTGCAAATTAGCTTCTTCTTGTAATTTGGTTCTCTGCCCATTCATGTAAGCTCTAGAGAGAGAAATGATTTGCCATATTAAAAATATGTAATAAGTCATTGAAATTTAAATTGCAAAGCAAAACAAAAAAAAGTATTAGGTGGTTTCCCCTTTAATTTTGCTGATGGAACAATTCTTGTACATTATCCCCATGATGATTTCTAGTGCTATTAGGAAAATCTAATTAGCTATTTAGGACTGTATTTGTGAAGAAATGTTTACTTAATAAAGAAAAGTAAACAACTGACATTGTGTGTTTTCAATTTGTGGCAAGAAACCTATGAATTTTATTATTTAAGAAGAAAATGTGACTTTTGGTGTTAATAGTAAAAATTATAGCATGATACTAGACGAAAATGTAATAGTAAAGATAACATTTTTTGGTTATTTTTCAGAGATAAGTTCATCTACTTTACCTTATGTAAATATTCAGCAACTTAAATATAAACATATAGTATGGGAAAATTACTAATCTGATATATTGCTGCTAGTTGTTGTGTCTCACTTCATATTCATAGAGATTTTTAATATTTTATTGGACTTTTAATGTTAAATATTTAGAATCCTTTTTACTAGTTATTTTGGATGTATCCTGTATAAATAAACCGTGACTGATTCTGGGTAGAAAATATTTTTCACATATGAGCTTTTTCCTGTTTAAGTCTGAAAAAAATACATAATTTAATCCTAAAATAAATTTACAATTTTTTGTGGCACAGCTATTATGCCATTTTTGTAGATTTTCAGACATACACCAGTGTGTGTAATTACTATCCCATGTCTTCCAGAACTTTGCAAGAACAGGTAAAGAGAGTGCCCAAGAAAAAATACAAGAAATGAAGTGTGATGACAGATCCAACAAGTTCAGAAAATAAATATTATCAAATATGTGAGTTTGTTGGTAAGAGATTTGTATAACAAAAAGATTTGTATAGTACTTACCAATCCTATCCTCATAGGTCACCTATGAGACAGAGGGGAAAATAGGTAAATACATATATCACCATATTTTGAGAGTAGAGCTCTCAAATTAGATACAGTGTCTGTGCAAATGAGAAGTGAAATTATTTGAGTACATAGAAGCAAAGTTCTTTTTATTGAAATATATATATATCATATACATTTGAAATGTATATACATATGTGTGTATATATATATATGTATATATATATATGATAGTCTTGCTGCTACTACTGCTGTCACTTCAGTCATGTCCGACTCTTTGCAACCCCTTGAATCTAGGTGGTAGCAAAGAAATTCATAAAACTTATTCTGTAAGACTTTTTCTGATATCCTTATTTTATAAATTAAATTGATGTATTTTAAGACTTTATAGCATTGAAAAGAATATAGGGGAATAATTCTATTATAGTTGTTGAATACTGTTAATATTTTATTTTTGTAACTTCTTTCTAAATAAGTAAACTTTACTTGAAATAGCTCATGACTAATTTCTCCATGCCTAGTTGATTCAATTTCCTCTGCTATTAATATTGGTTATCTCCTCAAAGCCCTTTATTTTAGATATACCAAAATGTTTATGCAATTTTTGACTCAAACCTCCTCTTCATGGGAAGGGAACTAACATTTTTTTTTCAATTCTTCAAATAACCATAGGGATAGGTTTTGATACCTGAAAACTATGGTTGGCTTCTATTGTGGAAGAGGTTTATAAAAAGGATTTGATTATGTCTACGTAATATAATAGTGATATAAATACCTAGGATTAGAGATTTCACTAACAAGGCAAAATTTATTGATCTCTTAACATAACTAATGGTAATAACATTGGCAATTTATTATCAAGTAGTACTCTTTCAACATTCCCTTATATAAACTCAATGTTAACTTAGGGGAAAATTAAGAAATGTATAATTATATCCTGTTTTTTATAAGGTTAAAATTGAGCTTCCATGAATGTTGTTTATTTAATCTCACTAGCAAAATATGTGACTGGAAACCCATTGAATCCCAAGTTTATTTTTTCCACTATTTTATACAAATCAAATCTTCACTAGACTATCAATAAATCCCTAGAGTTAGAACAACTTAAAAATATCTCTAACTCAAACACTAAAATATACAACTGTAATGAGATGAAAAACACATTACTCTTTTTTTTCTGATTTCTGCCAGAGTATTAACTGGTTCTTCAGTGTACATATATCCTTGTAATCCAGATATCTATAGGGACCAAAGAAGTAATATAAATTAGTGAAATAGGGCACACATAACAATAAGAGTCATGGTCATGGTGGAGAGTTCTGACAAAATGTGAGAAGGGAATGGCAAACCACTTCTGTATTCTTGCCTTGAGAACTCCATGAAAAGTATGAAAAGGCAAAAAGATAGGACACTGAAAGATGAACTCCCCAAGTTGGTAGGTGCCCAATATGCTACTGGAGATCAGTAGAGAAATAACTTCAGAAAGAATGAAGAGAAAGAGCCAAAGCAAAAACAACACCCACTGGTGGATGTGACTGGTGATGAAAGAAAGGTCCGATGCTGCAGAGAGTAATATTACCGTCAGCAAAAGCAAGAACTGGAAATGACTGTGGCTCAGATCATGAACTCCTCATTGCCAAATTCAGACTTAAATTGAAGAAAGTAAGGAAAACTACTAGACCATTCAGGTATGACCTAAATCAAATCCCTTATGATTATACAATGGAACTGAGAAATTCAAGGGATTAGATCTGATACACAGAGTGCCTGATGAACTATGGACAGAGGTTCATGACATTATACAGGAGACAGGGATCAAGACTATCCCCAAGAAAAAGGCATGCAAAAAAGCAAAACGGCTGTCTGAGGAGGCCTTACAAATAGCTGTGAAAAGAAGAGAAATGAAAAGCAAAGGAGAAAAGGAAAGATATACCCATTTGAATGCAGAGTTCCAAAGAATAGCAAGGAGAGATAAGAAAGCCTTCCTCAGCGATCAATGAAAAGAAATAAAGGAAACAATAGAATGGGAAAGACTAGAGATCTCTTCAAGAAAATTAGAGGTACCAAGGGAACATTTCATGCAAAGGTGTGCTCAATAAAGGACAGAAATGACATGGAACTAACAGAAGCAGAAGATATTAAGAAGAGGTGGCAAGAATACACAGAAAAACTAAACAAAAAAGATCTTAGTGACACAGATAATCATGATAGTATGATTACTCATCTAGAGCCAGACATCCTGGGTGGTAAGTCAAGTGGGCCTTAGGAAGCATCACTACTAACAAAGCTAGTGGAGGTGATGGAATTCCAGTTGAGATATTTCAAATCCTAAAAGATGATGCTGTGAAAGTGCTGCACTCAATATGCCAGCAAATTTGGAAAATGCAGCAGTGGCCACAGGACTGGAAACTGTCAGTTTTTATTCGAATCCCAAAGAAAGACAAAGCCAAAGAATGCTCATACTTCTGCAAAATTGCACAATATCACACACTATTAAAGTAATGCTCAAAATTCTCCAACCCAGGCTTCAACAGTTCATGAACTATGGACTTCCAGATGTTTAAGCTGGTTTTAGAAAAGGCAGAGGAACCAGAGATCAAATTGCCAACATCCATTGGATCATCAAAAAAGCAAGAGAGTTCCTGGAAAACATCTATTTCTGCTTTATTGACTATGCCAAAGCCTTTGACTGTGTGGATCACAACAAACTGTGGAAAATTCTAAAATAGATGGGTATACCTTCAGACCTCCTGACCCGCCTCTTGAGAAATCTGTATGCAGGTCAGGAAGCAATAGTTGAAACTGGACATGGAATAGCAGACTGGTTTCAAATAGCAAAACGAGTATGTCAAGGTTGTATATTGTTACCCTGTTCATTTAGCTTATATGCAGAGTACATCATGAGAAATCCTGGGCTGGATAAAGCACAAGCTGGAATCAAGATTGCTGGGAGAAATATCAATAACCTCAGATATCCAGATGACACCACCCTTATCGTAGAAAGCAAAGAAGAATTAAAGAACTTCTTGATGAAAGAGAAAGAGGAGAGTGAAAAAGTTGGCTTAAAGCTCAATATTCAGAGAACCAAGATCATGGCATCTGGTCCCATCACTTCATGGGAAATAGATGGGGAAACAGTGGAAACAGTGGCAGACTTTAGTTTTTTGGACGCCAACATCCCTGCAGCTGAAGACTGCAGCCATGAAATTAAAAGACACTTACTCCTTTAAAGAAAATTTATGACCAACCTAGATAGCATATTAAAAAGCAGAGATATTACTTTGCCTACAAAGGTCCATCTAGTCAAGGCTATGGTTTTTCCAGGAGTCAAGTATGGATGTGAGAGTTGGGCTATAAAGAAAGCTGAGCACTGAAAAATTGATGCTTTTGAACTGTAGTGTTGGAGAAGACTCTTGAGAGTCCCTTGGACTGCAAGGAGATCCAACCCATCCATCCTAAATGAAATCAGTTCTGAATATTCATTTTAAGGGCTGATGCTGAAGCTGAAACTACAGTCCTTTGGCAACCTGATGCAAAGAACTGACTCATCTGAAAAGACCCTGATGCTGGGAAATATTGAAGGCAGGAAAAGAAGGGGATGATGGAGGATGAGATGATTGGATGGCATCACCGACTCAATGGACATGAGTTTGGGTAAACTCCAGGAGCTTGTGTTGGACAGGGAGGCCTTGTGTGCTGCAGTCCATGGGGTTGCAAAGAATCGGACATGAGTGAGCAACTGAACTGAACTGAACAATAAGTAAGTGATCAGAGCTATAGAAACAACAGATCTCATGCCCATGGAAATTCAACTTAATTGTTAATCAAGTATTGGTAACATGCAACTGTAAACAGCTGCTGAAGAGTAGTCTAGGAAGGCTCGCAGGAAGTGATTAAGAGAAAAATGTGCTTGTCTTGAAGTTTAAGGCTATGGGTCAGTAGATTCCTGATGAGATAGTTCTTGATTATTATCTATAAGAAATTCTTCAGTGGAAGCTTCCATAAGTCTCTTATCTTTATTCTTCAGAGGGAAGACAAAATGAAAACCACAATCACAAACAAATCAGACTGATCACATGGACCACAGCCTTGTCTAACTCAATGAAACTATGACCCATGCCCTGTAGGGCCACCCAAGATAGATGGGTCATAGTGTAGAGTTCTGACAAAATGTGGTCCACTGGAGAAAGGAATGCTAAACAACTTCTGTATTCTTGCCTTGAGAACCCCATGAACAGTACAAAAAGGCAAAAAGATAGGACACTGAAAGATGAACTCTCCAAGTTCGTAGGTACCCAATATGCTACAGAAGTAGAGTGGAGAAATAACTCCAGAAAGAATCAAGAGATGGACCTAAAGTGAAAATAGTGCCCTGTTGTGAATGTGACTGGTGATCAAAGTAGAGTCTGATGCTGTAAAGAACAATATTGCATAGGAACCTGGAATGTTAGATCCATGAATCAAGGTAAGTTGGAAGTGGTCAAACAGGAGATGGCAAGAGTGAACATCAACAATTTAGGAATCAATGTACTAAAATGAACTGGAATGGACAAATTAAATTCACATGACCATTATATCTATTACTGTGGGCCAGAATCCCTTAGAAGAAATGGAATAGCCCTTACAGTCAATAAGAGAGTCCTAAGTACAGTATTTGTGTGCAGTCTCATAAAAGAATGAACCCTGTTTGTTTCCAAGGCAAACCATTCAGTATCACATTAATCCAAGTCTATTCCCCAACAACTAATGCCAAAGAACTGAAGTTGAATGGTTCTATGATGACCTACAAGACCTTCAAGAACTAACAGCAAAAACAATGTCCTTTTCATCATAGAGAATGAAATGCAAAAGACACCTGGAAGTAACAGTAAATTAAGTCAAGAGATACATGGAGGAACAGGAAAGTTTGCCTTGTAGTACAAACTGAAGCAGGACAAAGGCTAACAGAGTTTTCCCAAGAGAATGCATTGGTCCTACCAAACACTCTCTTGCAACGATACAAGAGACAACTCTACACATGGACATCACAAGGTAGTCAATATGGAAATCAGATTGATTATATTCTTTGCAGCTGAAGATAGAGAAGTTTTATATAATCAGTAAAAATAAGACTGGGAGCTGACTGTGGCTTAGATCATGAACTCATAATTGCCAAATTTAGTCTTAAAATGAAGAAAGTAGGGAAAACCACTAGACCATTTAGGTATGACCTAAATCATATCCCTTATGATTATACAGTGCAAGTGACAAATAGATTCAAGGGAATCTAACAGAAGCAGACGATGTTAAGAAGAGGTGGCAAGAATACACAGAAGAACTATACAAAAAGATATGCATGACCCAGATAACCACGATGGTGTGATCACTCACCTAGAGACAGAAATTCTGGAATGCAAAGTCAACCGGGTCTTCGGAATCATCACTTCAAACAAAGCTAGTGGAGGTAATGGAAGTCCACTTGCGCTGTTACAGATATTAAAAGATAATGCTTTGAAAGTGCTGCACACAATATGCCAGCAAATTTGGAAATCTCAGTAATGGCCACAGGACTGGAAAAGGTCAGTTTTCATTCCAGTTCCAAGGAAACACAATGCCAAAGAATGTTCAAAATACCTCACAATTGCACTATCTCATATGATAGCAAAGTAATGCTAAAAATTCTCCAAGCCAGGTTGCAATAGTATGTGAACCATGAACTTCATGATGCTCAAGTTGGTTTTTAAAAAGGCAGAGGAACCAGAGATCAAGTTGCCCGTGTCCATTGATCATAGAAAAAGCAAGAGAGTTCCAGAAAAACATATACTTCTGCTTTATTAACTATGCCAAAGACTTTGACTGTGTGGAAGACAACAAACTGTGGAAAATTTTTCAAGAGATGGGAATACCAGACCACCTGATCTGCCTCCTGAGAAATCTGTATGCAGGTCAAGAAGCAACAGTAAGAACCAGACATGGAACAACGGACTGGTTCCAAATTGGGGAAAGAATACATCAAGACTGTATATGGTCATCTTGCTTATTTAAGGTACCTTGCAGAGTACCTCATGTGAAATCTGGGCTGGATGAAGCAAAAGCTGGAATCAAGATTGCCGGGAGAAATATCAATAACCTCAGATATGCAGTTGTCACCACCCTTATGGCAGAAAGTGAAGAGTAACTAAAGAGCCTCTTGATGAAAGTGAAAGAGGAGAGTGAAAACTTGGCTTAAATTTCAACATTCAAAAAACTAAGATCATGGCATCTAGTCCCATCACTTCATAGCAAATAGATAGGAAACAATGGAAAGAGTGAGAGACTTTGTTCTCTTGGGTTCGAAGGTCACTGCAGATGGTGAATGCAGCCATGAAATTAAGATGCTTGCTCCTTGGAAGAAAAGCTGTGACCAACTGAGACAGCATATTAAAAGGTAGAAACATTACTTTGCTGACAGAGGTCCATATAGACAAAGCTATGATTTTTCCAGTAGTCACCTATGGATGTGAGAATTGAACTATAAAGAAATCAGCAAAGAATTGATGCTTTTGAACTGTGGTTTGTAGAAGACTCTTGAGAGTCCCTTAGAGTGTAAGGAGATCAAACCAGTTAATCCTAAAAGAAATTAGTCCTGAATATTCATTGGTAGGGCTGATGCTGAAGCTGAAACTCCAATACTTTGGCCACCTGATATGAAGTACTGACCAATTGGAAAAGACCCTGATTCTGGGAAAGATTGAAGGCAGGAGGAAAAAGGGATATCAGAGGATGAGATGGTTGGAGGGCATCACCGTCTCGATGGACATGAGTCTGAGCAAGCTCCTGGAGTTTGTGATGGACAGGGAAGCCTGGCATGTATAGTCCAAGGGGTCACTAGGAGTCGGAAATGACTGAGCAACTGAAGTGAGCTCAACTAAGTTGCAAGAGATACTAAATATTCACTAATCTACTAGGTGAAAAAAAAATGCTGACTGCCACATTTCTATAAGGATTTGGAAAGGGTTGTAAATGGTCGTGTATTTAAAGATGAGCCAAAATAAACAATACTACTAAAAGAACAAAGTAGTAAAGTTGTGAATTGTAGATATGATATGTGGATATGTTTCTTTTGAGAAAGAAACACAGAAACATGATCAAGTTCAGAAGAATTTAGAAACAGTTTTGTAAGAGTTATTCTGAGATTGTTGTCTGGTTTAATTCACAATGTTTTATTTTTCTATAAAATGTTCCTACCAACTGGTAATGTGACAGGGAACATATTATCCGCTGATATATTACATTTCATTTTAAAAAGATCTAATTCTTGGAAATGTCTTTTATATGACTAGCAGAATATTTATCCTTTCCTTCTGTCGCACGTGTGTATGCTCCTCGGTTGTCTCGTCACAACAAAAATTTGGAGTCACGGACATTAAAGCCCCGTCAGCGTGTCACAACTCTTGGGTCTTGGACAGATCGTGTTATGGCTCTCAGGTCTCGAATGGACCGTGTTATAGCTCTTAGACAAATCAGTGTTACAACTCAGTGTTACAGCTCTATTTTATTTAGAAGATAGCAGGAAAATCCATCTTCGAGGCGTGAGGGCACATCGGTCCAAAGACGCGAAGAGAAGAGCGGCCCAGCGCGCGGGGGAGAGAGAAAGAGAGCTAGCTTTGGCTCCTCTTTTTATATGCTATTTCCCCCCTGGGCCTGCCCTATGTAAATTGGACCAGCCAGGAGTGTTGTTTGTTTTACCTGAAGTCCTCATTCCGGTCCTCGGATCTTCCTTTGTCCTCTGAGGGCTTTTCCCTTCCTTGTCTTTTGGCCACCGCCATTTTGGACTCTTTTTCCCTATTCTACCTACCTAACACTTCCTATATATCGGATTTGGTTTGATTTTGCTCTTTAAATTTCCTTAGACTAAATTCAGTCCATATCAAGTGAAATCATTGACTTATGCGAAAGGAATATGTTAGATTCCCAGTGGTCCTCACATCTCTGGGTTGAAAAATCTGAGTTCATATAATACATTTATGAATCTTTTCCCTTTCTGCTGCTTCTTCACACTTTTCACATGTTCACAAGTATGGCTGACAGTTTTGAAATGAGAAGCACAGTCCAGGAATGGAAGGGTAGGAAATTATGGCCAGACAATGAGTTCAATTGTATATCTTGAAATCAATCATGAAATTTGCCTAAGATGTTGATAATGAGTAGGTGAGATATTTAAGACTGTAGGTTGATAATGTAACTATTTAATCAACAAATATTTGCTGAAGATATATTATGCCAAATCGATGTGTTAAGCCCCAGGGATATAGTGGTTTTGTTTACTACTGTTTAAAAAATGTAAAAGGAAATAGAAAAAAAGAAAAAGAAAGTATTGCTGCCAATACAATCAAGGAAGGCAAATGAACAGAGTGGGAAAGTCAAGGAACTCAAATTCTAGACTATTGATGCCCTAATCTGAGAAATCTGCATATGTTTAACTCACACAAATGCAAAATTTTAAATATCTCATCAGTTTTGGCCATCTAAAGGAAGGGGCCAAAATTCACCCTACTGATGTTCGTAAAAATATAACTCATTTTTTAAAAATTGGAGAATAATAGATTTACAATGTTGTTTTGGTTTCTGCCATTCAACAACGTGAATCAGTCATAGTTGCAAATATATGTCCTCCCTCTTAAGCCTGCCTCAACCCTCCCACCACAACTCCCCAGGACATGTCCATAAAAACATAACTTTTTAAGTAAACTGAATTAAGTATGTATTCCTTGGTTGTATATTATTTAAAATACAAAATCTGAACATAGATTTAAAAATAAAGGTGTTGCTGACACCTTAAGGGATTCTTTAGATTGAGTCCGCAATGAATCTAATCAATCTTCAAGAAAGTGGACATTTAAGTAGAAGAGAAAATATCACAACCATGGTAAATTTCGTAGCTGATGTGCCTTGGAGGCTGAGCTGTAAACATAAGCAGAATATGTAAATAGCATCTGCTTTCATAAACCTGGGGAAAATCTTTCTGAAATACACAGAAAGATTATGGGAATATGGTAGCCTGTTCATATAATAAGAAAAAAAGACATATATTCTATATATGGAGATACACATATATTGGAATTTCTGGATTTTATATATATATATACAAGAATATTAGAGAAGGAAATGGCAAACCACTCCAGTATTCTTGTCTGGAAAATCCTGTGGATAGAGGAGCCTAAAGGACTACAGTCCATGGAGTAACAAAAGAGTCATACATGACTTAGCAACTAAACAACAACAATATGTATATGGTATATGTATTCACACACAGTATATGGATATTTTTTCCCCATGATTCTGTCAAAAGCTCTACTAGGGAAGTTAGTTAGTTAGTTAATTCAGCCACTCAGTCGTGTCCAACTCTTTGCGACCCCATGGACTGCAGCACACCAGGCTTTCCTGTCCATCACCAACTCCCAGAGCTTACTCAAACTCATGTCCATTGAGTCGATGATGCCATCCAACCATCTCATCCTCTGTTATCCCCTTCTTCTCCCGCCTTCAATCTTTCCCAGCATAAGGGTCTTTTCTAGTGAATCAGTTCTTCGCATCGGATGGCCAATGTATTGGAGTTTCAGCTTCAACATCAGTCCTTCCAATGAATAGTCAAGAATGATTTCCTTTAGGATGGACTGGTTGGATCTCCTTGCTCTCCAAGGGACCCTCAGGAGACTTCTCCAACACTATAGTTCAAAAGTAGTATTAAGGTTATTCAGTTAGCTGTTTATCATGTTATTAGTTTATCTGCTTTTACTAACATGTGCATTGATGAAAACCTCCTTGTCTATACATTGGTTAACTAAGGAATTTGTGTTTATTACTAACAGTGAATATAACATAAATTACTTTCATATTGCTATTATGTAGATTATTTTACTGTCATCATGCTATATAAATATAAACTTGACAGACTGCAAAGGCTATATAAGCTACTTGGGACTTGTATATTTTTTTTTGTCTTTACCACCTTCCCTTGTGGTTCAGCTTGTAAAGAATCCAACTACAATGTGGGAGACCTGGGTTTGATCTCTGGGTTGGGAAGATCCCCTGGAGAAGGGAAAGGCTACCCACTCCAGTACTCTGGCCTGGAGAATTCCATGGACTGTACAGTCCACGGGGTCACAAAGTGTCTGTACATGACTGAGTGACTTTCACTTTCTTTCACTTTCACCACCTTCATGCTATTTCAGATAATTTTCAATTGCAATAAGATGTCTAAGAAATGGCAACCTATCTTCAGTATTTCCAGATTTGTGAAGTTATAAAGATCTTTACTTTTTCAGTGGCTTTTATTTTTCCTTGCAACAGAGAAGCATGACATACACACCGTCTGAAAGTAGATTTCTTTTTGCAGAAGCATGAATTATAGCCTCCTTTGTTAGCAAGCATATTCTTGTAAGTCACTAAACAGTGTCAGACTTTATTTTTTTGGGCTCCAAAATCATTGCAGATGCTGATTGCAGCCAGGAAATTAAAAGACGCTTACTCCTTGGAAGGAAAGCTATGACCAACCTTGATAGTATATTATAAAGCAGAGACATTACTTTGCCAACAAAGGTCCATCTAGTCAAGGCTATGGTTTTTCCCATGGTCATGTATGGATGTGAGAGTTGGACTGTGAAGAAACTGATCGCCGAAGAATTGATGCTTTTGAACTGTGGTGCTGGAGAAGACTCTTGAGTCCCTTGGACTGCAAGGAGATCCAACCAGTCCATTCTAAAGGAGATCAATCCTGGGTGTTCATTGGAAGGACTGATGCTAAAGCTGAAACTCCAATACTTTGGCCACCTCATGCGATGAGTTGACTCACTGGAAAAGACTCTGATGCTGGGAGGGATTTGGGGCAGGAGGAGAAGGGGACGACAGAGAATGAGATGGTTGGATGGCATCACCGACTTGATGGACATGAGTTTGAGTGAACTCCAGGAATTGGTGATGGACAGGGAGGCCTGGCATGCTGTGATTCATGGGGTCACGGAGAGTCGGACACGACTGAGAGACTGAACTGAACTGAACTGAACTGAATGATAAGATGCTCTAGCCTGGCTCTATCAGCAAAGGTTAGAATCTGTGGATACTAGACTGAAACAGCTTGTATGTCCCATCTCTGTTTGCATGCACTAATGTGTGTATTTTCTGGACTAAGGTAGAACTAGTAGTTCTAATTCCATCCTCAATTAAAATAATCAATTTGATCATTAGAACAGAGATATTGTTGGCAAATTACATTCATTAACGATTTTAGTATGAGATAATGCCTTCAGTTTCAAGAAATCTTCAGTCTTTCTATTTCCTTGGCAGTCCTCTAGGCATCGTTAAAAATAAAACGGAAAGAAAATACCTACATCACACCACAGGTTTCTGTAAAAGCTAAACATCTTTAACTTCCACAATCTTATTGTGCATAAGAACTTTGTTTATAAGTGGTGATTCTCATTGCTTATGTTATATCTTGTGTTTGTGCTCACTTCTTTATTATTCTCAAATCCTTCCTGTACCCTCACCCCAAAACATTAAAATAATAAAACCTCTCCCTTAACACTATTTCCTCCTGTTGCTACCTCCTCCTCTCTCTTCTCCATTGCAAATAAACTTTTTAAAAACTTTTTGTTTTATATTGAAATATAGCAAATTAACAATGTGGTGATAGTTTCAGGTGGACAGAAAAGTGACTTGTCCATACATATACATGAATCCATTCTCCCCCAAACTCCCCTCCTATCCAGATTGCCACATAACCAGATAAACTTTTAAGTGAAAGAGATTTCTAAATGCATCTCCATTTTTTTCAATTCCTCAAATTATTTGTCAGAGTTTGGAATCTCTAGTGCAGACACCGAGGTGGAATTTGAGATGCAAGATCCTTTTTGGGGCTCAACACCTGTGAAAAAAAAGAGAAGACACAGGATTGAGTATAAGGAGAAACAAGTGGATGTTAGCTGGTTGACATCTCAGTCAAGCCAGCAAGAAATTTGGCAGGCCTGTTGCCTACCAGAATGGGCTTCCCTGGTGGCTCAGTGGTAAAGAATCCGCCTGCAATGCAGGAGACATAGGTTCTATTCCTGGGCTAGGGAGATGCCCTGGAGAAGGAAACGACTACCCACTCCAGTATTCTTCCCTGGAAAATCCCTTGGAGAGAGGATCCTGGTGGGCTCCAGGCAATGGGGTCGCAAAAGATTTGGACATGACTTAGCACCTAAACAACTATCATTGTTGTTAGGACATCACACATCGGGCTGAAAATGCCTCTGCCTTGCTCAGCAGCCTGGTGTGGGGCACCTGGGTCATGGGGTTTCTGAAAGTGATCCTCACTTTGAAATAACTGATAGCCCGAGCTGTCTGCTCACTAAACACCCCTAGAATATGGGTCTGACTAGAAGTTCCTCCTGTCTACCACATTATTTCATTATGGCTTTTCAAAGTTTTCAGCATAGCTTCTCTAGCAAAGGTCACCAATGACTATCTCTCTAAATGTGATAAACAATTTTGGGCCTTGAATTATTGTCTCAAGCACAAGCTTTGTATTCATTCTGTCTTGGTTATTCAAGTTCATCACA
The DNA here is from genome assembly GCF_049115385.1 of Moschus berezovskii. NCBI lineage: Eukaryota > Metazoa > Chordata > Mammalia > Artiodactyla > Moschidae > Moschus > Moschus berezovskii. Next base: position 64,040,696 of record NC_142469.1, read on the forward strand.
GGGAAGGGCTTAGTTTACATTGTCAAAGTCCACTCTTCAAGATACCCATGCATTTCTATGTGTGCAATTCAAGAAATAGAAATATTTATATCATCTTCTGCAATTTTCCTTCAACCAAAATGATAGATTTTTCTTTACTTTTTCCAATTTCTAAAATGTACAGTACATCTCAGAATTACCCATTCTGTATAGGATGTAGTTGAGAACAGTGTTTGTCTGGCAATTACACCATCATCAATAGAAAGATTCTGCAAACCCTGATTTGCAGTAAACCCTTTGTTTAAGTTTCATGACATTTCTTGCATTGTTCATTTGGCTGCTTTTATTGAACTATTGCAATAATTCTGAAAAGATGTTCCTTAGGACATTTCAGTGCTCATGAACATTGGTTCTGGCTTGTTTCTGCCTTTTCAGTCAGTGGAAGTTGATACAGGACACCCAATTTCATAGATATTGCTTATGCTAAGCACAAGCATCCCATAAAATGTCTTTCATTAAATAGGGAAACCAAAATAGATGATAACTAACACTTGATGGTATATTAAATATAGTAGATAGTATATTAAAAAACATAGACATTACTTTGCCCACAAAGGTCCATCTAGTCAAGGCTATGGTTTTTCCCGTGGTCATGTATGGATGTGAGAGTTGGACTGTGAAGAAAGCTGAGTGCTGAAGAATTGATGCTTTTGAACTGTGGTGCTGGAGAACTCTTGAGAGTCCCTTGGACTGCAAGGAGATCCAACCAGTCCATTCTAAAAGAGATCCATCCTGGGTGTTCATTGGAAGGACTGATGCTAAAGCTGAAACTCCAATACTTTGGCCACCTCATGCGAAGAGTTGACTCATTGGAAAAGACTCTGATGCTGGGAGGGATTGGGTCAGGAAGAGAAGGGGATGACAGAGAATGAGATGGCTGGATGACATCACATACTCAATGGACTTTGGTGATGGACAGGGAGTCCTGGCGTGCTGTGATTCATGGGGTTGCAAAGAGTCGACACGACTGAGCGACTGAACTGAACTGAACTGAACCCAGCATTAAATATTAGGCTGGAACAAAGAAGATTTATGTAATTGCTGCTACCTCCAAAGTGTCTGATATGCAAAACAGTTATCTCAACAGTCATCTCTATCACTGTAAACTAGACTTTCCCAATGTCTATGTAGTATTGCCATTTTGGTCCAGAGAATTAGTTGCTAAAGCTCTGCATTGTAGGATATTTAATGGCTTTCCTTGCCTGTACCCCATAAATGCCCATAGCATTCTACTCTCTCCAGGTTCAACAACCAAATGTGTCTCCAGACACATTGCCAAGTGTTCCCTGGGAAGAAATTCTCCCCCTGTTAATAATTACTGCTTTAACCATGAATTTGCCAGACACTTCATATATAAAAAGAACCTACAAATATCCTCTTATTTTTGGTATTTATCCACTCCTTTTAACTACCATATTTTATTTGTACTTAAAATATGTATTCCTGCTATTCTCCTGTAATTTTTACACATCTTGCAGATCTTTAAGATGAGATTCGAGAAGAAACTCTGAATTAAGAATTTTTTACACACTTGATTACTGTCTAATCAACACTATAAAAATGAGGTATTCAGAATGAAGGAGTAGTTTATTTTTCTCATTTCTGTCTTTCAGTAAGTGGAATAATGTAGCATGTGTGATGGATTTTTGAAACATAATAAAAGAGCTAAAATATTACGCAGCTAGGAATGATGGAGTTCCTAGTTCAAGAGTGGAACTCTTGGTCTTGGTAACATTATTTTAGTTCTTTAATTCAATGGTAATAACACTAGTTTTCCCAGAAAGATGTTTAAGTTTTCTTTTTCATAAATGATTCCTCTTTTCGTTTTGTAAGGTAGTTTGAATTTATAGTTTAGCATAATTGAGGCCAATTATAAAGGAGAAGTAAAATGTTTCTGATAGTTTTATTATTATTAATAGACAACAATAGTCAAACCTGTATTATGAGAACAGAGGTTGATCAAACATACTTAGTCTATTTGAAATGTAATTATGTGTTGAAAAGAAATCTTTAAAATGGATTTGCTTGTTAAAATCTGCTTCACCTTATTTTTAGATTCTAGCTAAATAAGTCTTGTTAAACAAATGGGATATATTCATATAATACATACATACATATGTATGTATATGTACATATAAATATGTATAATGTACACATATTAATCATACTGGATCCCATTATTTATAAAATATGTATTCCCTTTGTTCTTTCCTATCAGATATTAAATACATATGAAAATCAAGTTTATGGATATTACTCAGATTGTGTTGAACTGCCCCATGCACGTACATGAATTTCTGTGTGTTCAGCATATGACACACAGACTGCCAATTTGAGCATTAGGAAAAATGCAACGGATTTTCCATTAAGTATGCTCCCTCAGTGAACACCCTCTGTTTTTCTGGCAAGACCCAGCAGGGTCTGAAAAATAAGCAGCATATTGGGAAAAATAATGAATATTTATGCTTTATGGAATCCTTTTTACATTCATTTCCATGTGTACTTCTAGACCCCAAAATACTAAAATAGTAAAGGGGATAAGGAAAATCATGGTTTAACTCCTTAGATTAGTGATAGGCAAACATTGAGACTAAGCCTACTGATGCCTAGGTTACCTGGAGGCACAATCCATGCAAACTCAACATATTGGTTATTTGCATCTCTATTTAACATCTCTGCACTATGTGATTTCTGTAAAATGAACTTTGATTCTATAGTGGCATAGAAGCATAAACAAATATTATTTAATGAAGAAGAAAAAGTTATTATCAGAAATGTATAACTAGGTGAGGAGAGTCAAAAAAGGATATCCTGGGGAAAATAATGGTTTGAGGGCGAAAACAAGATACTCTTCAGGCATAGTTTTAAACATGAATGTGTTCATAAATAGATTTATGTGAAAAACAAAAGCAAGAGTGAAAAGCTGTGGATGAACCTCTGTTAACTTATAGTAGTTTACAAAGATAAACCTAAAGTGCATATGGTCCTGGAGTCTTTTTTAATTTAAAAAAGTATAAAACTACTTCATATTATTTTAAGGGGCCTACCGATTAAAGTGTTTATGGCAATTTCTTGCTTAAATAGCCAGTGATCTAAATTTGGTAGTGGATGTTGGTAAGTCTTGCTTCTAAGTAACCCCCAGCTAGGGGAAAAAGAGTGCAAAACATATGGATAAATTAGAACTTATTTTCTAACAACCTACTATTTTACAAAATCCAGAGGATGGCTGTCACCTAGAATCATTTATTGCTTTATATTTGTTTGTAGTCAGAGTTAGATAGTAGAACTCTTTATTTTTTTTTTTTTCCTCGCAAATGTTATCATCGATGAACGGAAGTGGAAAACCACAATAACAGTTAATAAACTTCCATTTTAAAAATAATAAATGGGAGCATTTTACCAAAATGAAATTTTAATCAACATTGTCTCCTCAATTTCAGAATTTCACTTAGTTTGAGGTACCTCCAGAATTATAACACAGTGCTAGAATAGTAATATATTAGAGAGAAACAGTTTTCAGCCTATTTTAAAATCCTAAATCTTAGGGATGGTGCCCATAGTTCATTTCTCAATACTGAAATTGTGGAGAAGCACTCCACTCCTAGACCATGTGAATGGAATCTCAAAGAAGCCAGTCTGAAAAATGAACTTTTGCCTCTGAAGGGCTGTTAGAGCTTATAGAACATGGTTCTCATTTCACTCTTTGAACAAGAATAAAATAAACTAGAAAGGAAGTTTTCTCCACTTGACATTTGGTGTCTTCTTAAATGCAAAAGTGTGACTTGATCATGCTCAGAGCTTAATTAAAGACTACTCACTCGGGAAAGAAAGAACTCCCTTCAAGGAATTTGCAGCTGTGGTGCCAGCATCCTCTGTCCTGTTATAAAGAAAAATAATTGAACGGCAAAGACTGCAACAGAAAAGTCTAAATGTTCTAGGGACTCTCTCAGACATTTGTTTGAAGTTTTTCTCAAGTATTTTAAGCTTTAGCCACTGCTGGATTCTTCCCGTTGGGAGGATAGGAGGGTTGGAGATCACATGCCCAGGATTGAACCCAAGATGTGCGGCATCAAACTGTTTACCCTTTGACCTCCTCTGCCTCCTCTGCTGGGCTACAGAGTCCGCTTCCTCTAGATTAAGAAAAAAAATCAATTTTACCAGTGAAAAAGGCTTTTAACTTAAAGCTAAATTCCCTGAAGTTAAAAAAAAGGACGAAATCTCTCAACTTTTTCATAAACTGTACTAAAGACCAAATTCTTGTAACATTATGAAGAAACTTTTACCTCTATCTCTGATTCTCTGTTTCCTACGTTTTTAAATTAAACAGAACTATGTTTGAAAAGAATGAAATCTCTAATACCTCCATAAATGAAAAGCCTATTACTTTCACTTTAAAGCTGTATATTCTGTCACCAAAGTGTAACCTTTCAACTTAGCTGGACCTTTCCTAATCTTTAAAAATGCATTGACTATCTTAAACAATTTAAGATATTCAATTCAATGACACATTACCTCAAATTATCTTGCAATAACAGTAGTAAAAAAAAATGACCGGTGTTCTCATCACAATAACTTGAAAGGCTAGTGTTTGTAGACTGAGGAAAAGTAAAAGAAAATAAAAAACTAAAACTGTAAGAGCATGAGAAAAATCAGTCATCACATTTTCTCCAAGCCCGTTTGGAGAGCTCCACATTCACTGGTTTGTGTACCTAACCACAGCAGAATCGATTTGATTAAAATATTCATCATGTTCAAACTGTTCACATTCTTAAAGACTCTTTCAGGACAAGCCATGGAGCATGGAGTGAAGTTTTAGTAATATTTGTGAACATTTAAAACTGACCAGGGTTGAGTGTACTATGGACTATTTAAGATCTTATGTACTTGGTTTTACTAGTTAGAACTCAGTAACCACCTAGTTATCAAAATGATGGTTCTGGACAATGTCTGTTCCTGCTATGAACCAGAAATACTGGCATATCATGAACATGCTCCTTATTTAAAATTCTATATTGTCTTTAAGTTTGAGGCAAAGGATTTAATGCAATTAAACACACGCAAACATGCACCCACATCTGCATGCACATAGGGAATACCTGTTATGTAATAAGAAATATTCTAAAAGTGCTACTTTTAAAGATAATTTCCATATTTTATAGTATGGTTTTACCCAAATCATATTTTACTCTTTATATTTTCTGTAGCTAATTATTAATACTTTGAATGATTTAAACATGAATTGCCTAAAATAAAGTTAGTTCTTTGAAGATCTACAAGACAGCTTTTCTGCCTTAAACCCTGAATGCTCATGTCATAAAAATTATTAGTTTTTTCTAAAGAGGGATGCTTCCATGAAAACAGTGTTACTGATTAGTAAACAGGAGCATCTTTTAAAAGTAACCACTTTCAAAATAGAAAAACTAAAGAAGGAATAATTTCATAGGAAAATTCTGTATCGCAGTTCAATAGTTAGTGGCAATTAGTAAGCACTTAATACATAATGAATAATCGATTGATGAATAATTGAAGCAATATGTTACAAAATTTTTGTTCTACTATACTTGGAACAAGTTAATGACAATAATTTCTGAGTTTGAAGAAGGCTACTCAGGAATTCTGTCAGCAACTTGTGTGTACCTAAAATCACCTTCATTCTCTATACCTGGGAACAAATACTAGTTAAATACACATAGTCCAAGAGTGAGAAGTTCATTTAAATATTTTGTTCATTGTAACATTTGTTCTGCTATAAAGTTCATTAAATATAAGTATAAAATATAACATAGTCTTTCTTTTCAGCTCCAATATTTGAAGATCTCTCAAGTTGTCATTCTTTTCTTTAAAACAGGAAAAAACTGAACAAACTGAAAATCAGTGACTTTTCTTGGACTGGTCAGCATATGAGGATGCAGAGCAAAAGGCAAAATGAACTGCGTATAAGCACTGTTCTCAAGTTTTGGGAAACTGCGAAGAAGGCTGATCGCCGAAGAATTGATGCTTTTGAACTGTGGTGCTGGAGAAGACTCTTGAGAGTCCCTGGAACTGCAGAGAGATCCAACCAGTCCATTCTAAAGGAGATCGATCCTGGGTGTTCATTGGAAGGACTGATGCTAAAGCTGAAACTCCAATACTTTGGCTACCTCATGCGACGAGTTGACTCACTGGAAAAGACTCTGATGCTGGGAGGGATTGGGGGCGGGAGGAGAAGGGGACGACAGAGAATGAGATAGCTGGATGGCATCACCGACTCGATGGACATGAGTTTGAGTGAACCCCGGGAGTTGGTGATGGACAGGGAGGCCTGGCGTACTGTGATTCATGGGGTCTCAAAGAGTCGGACACAACTGAGCGACTGAACTGAACTGAACTGAAGGTTGTTTCCCACAGGGGTAGAAGTTAAAATTCCAGTCCTGCTAATCACATATACTAGAATTGAGCAATTAAGTAAATGCAGATGGCGGGAACCAGGTTCTTCCCACTGTTGGAAAGTTTAGAGATAAGCAAAAGAATGAGTCTAAAATGATCCATGTGTAAATGGATTAAAGTCAAAAATATCATTATAGAACTCTAATATAATGTATGGTTGCATAAAAACTATTTATAGATAAATGTGTACATGGGTGGGTATGAAGGGGCTTCCCTGGTGGCTCAGACAGTAAAGATTCTGCCTGCAGTGCAAGGAGACTCAGGTTCAGTCCCTGGGTCAGGAAGAACCCCTGGAAGAGGAAATAGCAAACCACTCCAGTATTCTTGCCTGGGAAATCCCATGGACAGAGGAACCTGGTGGGCCAAAGTCCATGGGGTTGCAAAGAGTCAGACCCAGCTGAGCAGTGGGTTACTATACACACATATATTTCCTTGCTCTCTCCACTGAGCAAACCTAGAGGCAATTAGCACACCTAGATGCTAGATTTTTGGTTTATAATGCCATTCCCCAGTATAAAGAACCAAGCTCTTTGGAGAAATGGATGATATTGAAATGAGGCAGAAAATATACAAAATAGGCCTAGAGCATATTGGAGTGCAAGAAAGTAAGGACATGTTAAAGAATGCTGGGAAAGATTGAAGACATTGATCAGTTCAGTTCAGTTCAATTGCTCAATTGTGTCCCACTCTTTGCGTCCCCATGGACTGCAGCAAAACAGGCTTCCCTGTCCATCACCAACTCCCAGAGTTTATTCAAACTCATGTCCATTGAGTCAGTGATGCCATCCAACCATTTCATTCTCTGCCGTCCCCTTCTCCTCCTGCCTTCAATATTTCCCAGCATCAGGGTCTTTTCAAATGAGTCAGCTCTTCGTATCGTGTGGCCAAAGTATTGGAGTTTCAGCTTCAACATCAGTCCTTCTAATGAACATTCAGGACTGATCTCCTTTAGGATTGACTGGTTGGACCTCCTTGCAGTCCAAGGGACTCTCAAGAGTCTTCTCCAGCACCACAGTTCAAAAGCATCAATTCTTCAGTGCTCAGCTTTCCTTATAGGCCAACTCTCACATCCATACATAGTTAATCATAGCTTTTCTTCCAAGGAGTAAGTGCCATTTTATTTAATGGCTGCAATCACCATCTGCAGTGATTTTGGAGCCCCCCAAAAATAAAGTCTGCCACTGTTTCCACTGTTTCTTCATTTATTTGCCATGAAGTGATGGGACCAGATGACATCATCTTGGTTCTCTGAATGTTGGGCTTTAAGTCAACTTTTTCACTCTCCTCTTTCACTTTCATCAAGAGGCTCTTTAGATGTTCTTCACTTTCTGCCATAAGGGTGGTGTCATCTGCATATCTGAGGTTATTGATATTTCTCCCGTCAAACTTGATCCCAGCTTGTGCTTCATCCAGCCCAGCATGTCTCACGATGTACTCTGCATATAAGATAAATAAGCAGGGTGACAATATACAGCCTTGATGTACTCCTTTTCCTATTTGGAACCAGTCTGTTGTTCCATGTCCAGTTCTAACTGTTGCTTCCTGGCCTGCTTGCAGATTTCTCCAGAGGCAGGTCAGGTGGTCTAGTATTCCCATCTTTCATAATTTTCCACAGTTTATTGTGATCCACACAGTCAAAGGTTTTAGCATAGTCAATAAAGCTAAAATAGATGTTTTTCTTGAACACTCTTGTTTTTACTATGATCCAGTGGATGTTGGCAATTTGATCTCTGGTTCCTCTGCCTCTTCTAAAACCAGCTTGAGCATCTGGAAATTCATGGTTCACGTATTGTTGAAGCCTGGCTTGGAGAATTTTAAACATTACTTTGCTAATGTGTGAGATGAGTGCAATTGTGCAGTAGATTGAGCATTCTTTCCATTTTCTTTCTTAGGGATTGGAATGAAAACTGACCTTATCCAGTCGTGTGGCCACTGTTGAGTTTTCCAAATTTGCTGGCATATTGAGTGCAGCATGTTCACAGCATCATCTTTCAGGATTTGAAATAGCTCAACTGGAATTCCATCACCTCCACTAGCTTTTTTTGTAGTGATGTTTCCTAGGCCCACTTGACTTCACTTTCCAGGATATCTGGCTCTAGGTGAGTGATCACACCATCGTGATTATCTGGGTCGTGAAGATCTTTTTTGTATAGTTCTTCTGTGTATTGTTGCCACTTCTTCTTAATATCTTCTGCTTTTTTTAGGTCCATACCATTTTTGTCCTTTATCGAGCCCATCTTTGCATGAAATATTCCCTTGGTATCTCTAGTTTTCTTGACAAGATCTCTAGTCTTTCCCATTCTATTGTTTTCCTCTATTTCTTTGTACTGATCACTGAGGAATGCTTTCTTATCTCTCCTTGCTATTCTTTGGGACTTTGCATTGAAATTGTTTTATCTTTACTTTTCTCCTTTGCTTTTGGCTTCTCTTCTTTTCACAGCTATTTGTAAGGCCTCCTCAGACAGCCATTTTGCTTTTTTGCATTTCTTTTTCTTGGGGCTGGTCTTGCTCTCTGTCTACTGTACAATGTCACAAAACTCTGTCCATAGTTCATCAGGCACTCTGTCTATCAGATATAGTCCCTTAAATCTATTTCTCACTTCCACTGTATAAAAGGATTTTATTTAGGTCATACCTGAATGGTCTAGTGGTTTTCCCTACTTTCTTCAATTTAAGTCTGAATTTGGCAATAAGAAGTTCATGATCTGAGCCACAGTCAGTGCCCGGTCTTGTTTTTGATGACCTTATAGAACTTGTCCATCTATGGCTGCAAAGAATATAATCAATCTGATTTCAGTGTTGACCATCTGGTGATGTCCATGTGTAGAGTCTTCTCTTGTGTAGTTTGACGAGTGTGTTTGCTATGACCCATGCATTCTCTTTGCAGAACACTATTAGCCTTTGCCCCACTTCATTCTGTACTCCAAGGCCAAATTTGCCTGTTACTCCAGGTGTTTCTTGACTTCCTACTTTTGCATTCCCTATAATGAAAAGGGCATCTTTTGGGGGTGTTAATTCTAGAAGTTCTTATAGGTCTTCATAGAACTGTTCAGCCTCTTCAACATTACTGGTCAGGGCATCGACTTGGATTACCATGATATTGAATGGCTTGCCTTGGAAAGGAACAGAGATCATTCTGTCGTTTCTGAGACTACACCCAAGTACTGCATTTTGAACTCTTTTGTTGACTATGATGGCTACTCCATTTCTTCTAAGGGATTCTTGCCCACAGTAGTAGATATAATGACACAGGATCCGACAGAAATGGTCCAGTCTCAAAGACTATGGCTAGAACACTCTGAAGAATAAAATAAAGCAGCACCAGATTATACCCCAAAGTTTAAATTAAATATTCATGAATCCATACTGATGAAAATAAATGACTGAATAATGGGTAGAGGATACACAGATCTCCTGTGCAGCAGAGTTCCAAATTATTATATATATACTTTGTCCTCAAGGGAGTGAAGCATAAGTCTCTATTTCTTAAGCATGGGCTGTGCATAGCAACTTTCTTCCAAAGAGCACTTTACAAAAAAAATGGAGAGGGGAGTATGTTTTCGGTGGAAGAACCTGACAAACACTGTCTCAAAAAGCTGACCAAGGTCAACATGCTGCTGCTGCTTAGTTGTTCTGTTATGTCCAATTCTTTGTGAGCCTATGGACTGTAGCCTGCCAGCCTCTTCTTTCCATGGAATTTTCCAGATAAGAATACTGGAGCAAGTTGCCATTTCCTCCTCCAAGGGATTTTCTCAACCAGGGATGGAATTTGCATCTCTTTTGTCTGCTGCATTGGCAGGTGAGTTCTTTACCACTAGAGCCACCTAGAGAGTGCTTGATCACGTCAATAGTATGTACACTTAATATAATGTGATGAAAATAGCACTTTACCTCTGTAGTCTTCCTTACCCACAACACATAATACCAGTCTAATCATGAGAAAACTCTAATACAAATCCCAACTGATACATTCTACGAAGTACTTGACTATTGCTCCCCAAAATAGTGAAAACATCAAAACCAAAGTCTGAGAAGTTGCCACAGCCATGAGAAATCTAAGGAGACATAACTAGACTAAAGACTGTGATATTCTGCTTGAAATTCTAGAACAAGAAAAAGGTAAGAAGTAAGGAAATCTGAATCAATAAAATAATTGATTTTATTTACTGATGTATCAGCATTGTATCTTTTTTTTATTAAATAAAATAAATGGACTGTGCTAATGTAAAATGATAGAAATAGAAGAAATTGAGTCTAAGATATAGGGAAACTCTGTAATAGCTTTGTTCTTTGTCTGTAAATCTGAAGCTCTTCTAAACAAATAGTTTATTAAAATGTAACATGTTCTGAATGAATATGTAACATAATACTGTGGGGAAAAAAAAAAAAAAAAAAACTCTTAACAATCCTATACCAATATGGCTAACATACTTGCAATGAACTGTTCTCAGTCATAAATGTGACCCTTGAGGACTCAAGGGCATAGCCTAGTTCCAAAAACAGTGTTGTCTAAACAATTAGAGCATAAATGGAACAGGAAGAGAGGGCACAAATTGACTTAGTGGCAAATAAACTTTAAATATTTCCAATATAGGGAGAGGCTTATACCAAGAACCCAATTCTTGAAGGGGAAGATTAAAGAGAATTTAAAACATCCAACAAAATATTTGAGTTATTGATATTTTGAAGTGGGTAGATGATGATGCCTGCTCAATTTTGATAGTTTTTACTGGCTGCCACATCATTTACAACACTGTCTTTGGTTTATGAAGCTATTTGCTAAGAGTGTGTCTAAGAGATTTAACACTAAGCAGTTGAATATTTTTTAATGTAGTCAAATATTTAACATGTAATGAACAAAAGGTTATTTAAGAAATTACAGCATCTGAAATTTTTAATTTTTTAATAACATTGAATTTCAATTAGGGATTGAATATATTATCAAAGGAGCTATTCTGTGTTTCAGTTCAGTTAAAATTTTGATTAGCATTATGCTTTACATGCTTTGTCGAAACAGTGTAGAATACTTTCATATTCCTCATGGCAAACTGAAATTAATTTCAGCTCTGTAGAAAAAGAAAATTATTTAACCTGGTTTTTCATTTATTGTAAATATATTAAGAGTTATAGAAATCAGTGTTTAGTCATAAGATGCAAAGCAAAGAGCTGAAAGAAGTTATGAATGAATGAGCACAATCTATCGGGCTTGCAAAATACCCTCTCTTCTACACTAATTTAAATATTTACTGAATGTTAATATTCAGATCTAGATGTGCGTGCTTTTTTTCTGAAGGTCTAGGGAAGAAATGATGAATGTTTAGCTCAGAATTAAAATAGTCTATTTAGAGAGAAGAGGGTTTTGCTGTCCTGCTATTGTTCTTTTATGAAACGTGGTTTATTTTCCCCACCTATCTCTTCTCTGTTCTATTTCAGTGTTTTAACTACAAGCTTTAGATTAAAAGTGTATTCATGCGTACTATGGTAAGGAATGAGTGGTGGTATCTGATAATATAAATGTGAAATAAATAATAGGCCAAAGTGTTTGTGGAAAAAGAAACTTGGAATGAAAGAAAATTAGATTTAAGATTTCTTTCAAGTTATCTACATTAACAAGGGGGGAAGGTTTCTGACTTCGATCCAACTTAAAAGGTGTAGTTCACAGATATTTCCTGCTCCACATTAAAGTGAATTTTCTTTTGTTCTCTTAGAATAATTATATGTGCAGGACTTCATAAAATTAATTACAATATTAATTTGCATATATTTGGAAAAGTGTCTTTTTTCCCCCAAATCACCTTTCAAAGCGAAGAATATTTTTACAATTTATTTTTGGTTGGAGTAAAATTGTCTTGGTTTCCGCCATATAACAATGAAGATCAGCCATAATTATACGTATATCACCTCCTTCTTGACCTCCCCTCCTCTCCGCCCCATCCCTATTTGTAGGGAAGGAATGGAGATGTAGATATAGAGAACAAACTTATGGACACAATAGAGAAAAAATATTTACATAAATCTTAAGATATTGGTCCACACTCTTATGTCCAATGACCAATGATCTTCACACAGAAAGTGCTGCCCACAGACCCAGAAAACAAGAACCCTAGATCCAAGTCCCATATTTTCCAAGTCTTGGTTCTGGTCCTCCTTTAATTGTGCTTTGCTCATCTTTGAAGCCTGGGGTATGTTCTCCGAGATCTCACACCTGTATGGAACCTTGCTCCAATTCTAGAAAGAGCAACCAGAGCCATCCTCTAGGTCTGCATCTCATCACTGCCCTTGAAGTGTGACAGTGGCATTGAATGCTTATTTATAGCAGTGAGTACAAGGAGCTTGGACATTCAGACTGATGAGACCTTAAATGTGTAAAGAGCCCACCTGTTACAGAACAGAGCAGGTATAGGAAAAGAAAAGGTCATGAGCACTTCCATCTGTGGGCACTGAAATGTTAAGGTTGGATTTGTTTACAGTTAAATTCCTCCCTTCTATTTGAGGAATACGTTATTCTGCAGATATGTATTTTGAATGTAACCCCAATGTGACAGTGTTTAATTATTTTTGACTTGCCTATGAAAATTGGTGTTGTTGTTGAATACTTTTTCTAAATTTATTTCTCCTCAATTTAATGTGCATGTGAATTTCTTGTGGATCCTGTTAAATGCAGATTCTGTTAAACAGATATCTGGGACCTGGGATTCTGCATTTCTAATTAGTTCATCTAGAGCCAACTTTGAGTAGCAAAGTTATAGAAAACGCAGCAGTACAAGGCTGGTTTTGTCTGGGTGTTGTTACTTCTAATGTGTGGTACAAGTGATATGATTTGAAGCCATTATAGGAACGGTGATGGTGGGACAATAGCAATTCACATTTAATTTATATTCTTCTTTAATCAGTGAAAATATGACTATTCAAAAAAAATGTGCATTTATTTTACCCTTTTGCTCCTAAGACAACCCGTCATTGAAACTTGTTTATAACTGGCTAAGAGATTTCACACATTGCTGTCATACATTAACAATATAAACCTAAATTCTAAAACGTCACATATCAATTTTCATTGAGGTTCTTATTTCTCACCACAGATTTTATTAACAATATAATACCACCTAAGCAATTCAGTCACATATGAGGTTTATGGAACTATTTATTTCAGATTTAACAATAGCTGTGTTGCTTTTTTTTCTTCAGGGTAAAAAGGATTTATTATAACTTTGTGTAAACAATGGCGAGCAAAACAAAGGAAATATTATTCTATAAGAACCTATTGTTGAAAATCCAGACCAAACAAGTAGAAGGCAGGAAAAAATGAAAGGAGAATGGAAGAAATTAAACAATGTCAAAATTACAAGACATTTTGATGTTGAACTCTGGACAAAGCTGTGCCCTTTGGGCATTCATATGGCAACCTCTTAATTTCTGTTTCTGATCCCACCTTCCACATAATAGTCTCATGTAATACTTTATGAACTTCAAATTAATTCATTTTGCTGTATCATCTGTTGCTGTGAAGGGAATTTGGTGACTAAAGACATTAAAATATTGCCTAAAGAAAGTCTGATATTCTACCAGTTCCACAGTTTAGATATACAGGTAGTCTAGATTTTGTGTCCATTCAGATTCTGCCATCATCCAGGTTGGTAGTTTGGTGCATGCTAAGCATTTTATATAATACCCTGTCCCTGTACCTCCCAAATTAGAATCCTCTATATTTGAAGGCATATTCCACTCCTGTCTCCTATTGCCCTAAAAGAGATTATTGAAATATGTGTTAAAGTATTACTTGAATTTAGACTACTGTAGAATATTTTATGAAAAAAATGAGAGGCAAATCATTTGAAATATTAAAGGTAAACTATAATTTAATAAACATGTTCTATCACATTCTTATCATAGACACCATGGAGTGAATTATCTAAGACGATTTCCTTAAATCCTCAAGGAAGAATATAGCTAAACGGATTGTTGTTTGGATTTTTAAGATGGAATATTTCTTTTTTATATTAATTCAAAATACAGATAAGTTTGACTTTAGAAAATAATAACTAGCAATTAGAGACTTTATAAAAATATTTCTGAAATGTAGGATTAATAAAGTGGGATCAAGTGTGCTGTTATATTTCATGATTAACTCAATTTGCATATATATATTTTAAGTAGATGATAAATTATTTTTGTCACAAATTATATTTTTATTGGGACGAAATTTGTGTGTTCTTATTTTATATATTTTTTATATGTTTAGAAGGTAATTTTATATATAGTCACTGATAATCTGAGCAAAGTATACATTTAAAGACTTAAAGCCTTATAAAATTACAAAAAAAAAAAAAAATGAATCCTCTCCTGGCTTTAGGTGGTTTAGCTTCTATTATACAGTTCTTAAATGATTTCGGTTTACCTCTGAAACCATACAGGAAGAAGAATAGATATTAAGATATATAAGAAAGATGTGAAAAGAGGGGTAAAGAGTTGAATATATTAGTAGGGTATATGTGCAATTAAGTGAAACAGCATAAAAACCACTCTATCCTACACAAATTACCCAATATTTATATTGTTACTTTAGACAGGACATTTCAATGTATTGAAAGATACTCAAATAGCTGAATTAAACTTAGAATTATTTTTTTCTAAATGTGGAATTATTTAGCATATAATATATTAAATAATTACATACAAACACATCATCATTTTGTACATCAAGAGAAGACAGTCTTTATACTTCATTTTTCTCCTATGTCTTGAGGAGAACTGTTCTGGAATATAAGTTTTTGATATCTCTGTTTTTTTTAAATCTAATAGTTCCAAAGTTTGGTTTTAAACCCTGATACTCTTTTTTGATTATTTTTTCTCAACAATGTGGTTGCATATTATTCAGTCAATGGACACTTCATAATTTATTTATAAAATTTGCTAGTGACTACCATTTTGGTTGTTTTTAGTTTTTCCTACTAGAAGCACTACTCTGCTGCTGCTGCTAAGTCGCTTCATTCATGTCCGACTCTGTGCGACCCCATAGACGGCAGCCCACCAGGCTCCACCGTCCCTGGGATTGATTCTCCAGGCAAGAACACTGGAGTGGGTTGCCATTGCCTTCCCGGAAGCACTACTCTGCTGCTGCTGCTACTGCTGCTGCTAAATTGCTACAGTCATGGCCGACTCTGTGCGAACCCATAGACGGCAGCCCATCAGGCTTCCCCGTCCCTGGGATTCTCCAGGCAAAAACACTGGAGTGGGTTGCCATTTCCTTCTCCAATGCATGAAAGTGAAAGGTGGAAGTGAAGTCGCTTAGTCGTGTCCGACCCTCAGCGACCCCATGGACTGCAGCCCATCGGGCTCCTCCATCCATGGGATTTTCCAGGCAAGAGTACTAGAGTGGGGTGCCATTGCCTTCTCCGAAGCACTACTCTAGTCTTTGCCAATTCCTCTTTGGCCAGTTGTTTATTATCTCCTCATGCAAACCCAAGAAATAGGATTGATACGTTGAATCAAATGTGCGTCCAGAAAGATTGTACCAATTTTTACCCACCCACCAAAGAATGCAACCATGTCAGGTTCGCAACATTTGGCAATGGTATTTCAAGCATTTTTAACCTGTACTAAGGTGTTGGAGAAGACTCTTGAGAGTCCCTTATACTGCAAGGAGATCCAACCAGTCCATTCTAAAGGAGATCAATCCTGGGTGTTCATTGGAAGGACTGATGCTAAAGCTGAAACTCCAATACTTTGGCCACCTCATGAGACGAGTTGACTCACTGGAAAAGACTCTGATGCTGGGAAAGGTTGGGGGCAGGAGGAGACGGGGACGACAGAGAATGAGATGGCTGGATGGCATCACCGACTTGATGGACATGAGTTTGAGTGAACTCCGGGAGTTGGTGAGGCCTGGCGTGCTGTGATTCGTGGGGTCGCAAAGAGTTGGACACGACTGAGTGACTGAACTGAACTGAAGGCTAAACAAACAAACAAACAAAAAAAACCCTTCTGGTTATTTTAACTTGGGTTTTGTGTTTTTTAAATTACTATACATTTGCATTTTTTCCTTTTGTGAATTACCCATATGTCCCATTTATTTTTTTCCTAGTTTAGTGTTACTGTTTTTCTTTAAATTAACAATAGTATTTTATATTTTAAGAATAACCCTGTATCTTTCATATACTTTGAAGAATTTTTTTCTTGTCACTTATATAATACTTTAAAAATATCATTTATATATATATATATGTATGATATGTATTATTTTAAAGTGATCAAGACTCATATTCCTAGTGCTATTGATTTTAGTGCTTTTTAAAAATTATCTTTCTATTCCTTCTGTATATAGATTATGTAGAACAATTCCTTATACTTTCAGTACTTTATACTTTTCATATATATAGTCACATGACTTACAGCATGGTGTGTTTGAATCTAAATACAATATTGGCCTTATGACATTAGACTAATCTTGTTGAATTTGGTGCTATATTATAAACTAATTTTACTTTGAATATTAATCATGTGACATATTAATAATCATTGCTCTTTTCTCTGTTTTGTTCTAATTCCCACTCAAATTTTTAATAAAATTATACAGCATCACAATATTTCTGCATGCAAGAAATCTCAAAATGCCAACTGCCAAGTCACTTCAGTCGTGTCCGACTCTGTGTGACCCCATAGATGGAAGCCCACCAGGCTCCCCCATCCCTGGGATTCTCCAGACAAGAACACTGGAGTGGGTTGCCATTTCCTTCTCCAAACAATCTCAAAATACTTCATGTTATAAACATCTGCGGGATAAAATGTCAGATAATAATCATAGGAAATTAAAATTCAGTGTAACCATAGCATATTGAACCTGTACTTTGCCATTATAACTTACTAAATTTGAACCTTTCTATGTGTTATTTGTTGATTTTTTAAAAATAAACAATCTTATTCATATCTGTCACTTTTTCGAAATCATCCTTTTCCTTTTCAAACAGGTACCTCAATGAGTTTGTTTAAATCTTGATTAGTTCCAGCCTTTACATAAATTACATGAAGTACACACTTGAAAGGAGAAAAAAAATCCACTAGGCAAGTTATTGTTGGCCTGCTTACTTCTCCATTGTCAATTATGACATGACAGTCACTAAACTGACTTCTCATCCTTTCATCTCCAAACCCTGTGAGTGTGCTTGACCATGATTTTTTTTTTCTCTGAAATTCTGCTCATCCTACTCAAGAGTCTAGAACATCACCACCTGCCCTGTGCACCTCAATAAATATTAATTACCACTACTAATTCGAAATGTTGACACATGCATTTCTAACTACAATTGAGGTTACGTCTGAGGAGAAGATGGTTTCAGTTAATTAAATATCAGGGAATATTTTCACAAGATTGGAGACATTTGACAAAGCAATCAAGTCCAAAGCATACTGTGAAAGTTTTTGAGACTTAAAACACTGCTTTAAATCTTCCAAACTAGAAATATCCCTGCTTTGGAACAGTCTGATTAACACCCTAGAGGCATATGTTTTCCATTTCTAGAGCCTTCTATTAACCTTATGCTGATTTAAGAGCTTAAACAGAAAATGGTTATACATATAATTCATTTTTATTACTTTCAAGTGTTAAAATATTAGTTGTGCCACCACAGTTCTGAAGGCATCAAGATAATGCAAAGTGAAATAAATAATTAAAACAATGCACAATCTTTGTCAAAAATTTGAAAAATAAGATTTTTCTCATCTGATGAATCAAATGTCCAATGGTGGTTCCAAGGAATATTCCTCGTCAGGTAGAAAGGACCATTTTCCTCAAAGTTACAGGGTTAATTTAGAAGTTTGATGAACTCCAATGATGTGATACGTGCTGGAATGCAAACCCTATTCCCCTTTAGCTGAGATAAAAGTTCTTAGAAAACTGAACTTATGAAACATGGATGTGTGATTGCATAGATTGAATAGGAAATCATCCATTGGATCTGTATGGAATTGTGTTATTGAATTTCCATTATGGCAACCAAAGCTTAGACAAGATACTAAGATATATTGTATTCATATATCAAGGGCCACTGCTGTATGTATGAAAGAGCAAGGGGAGCAGACGAAGAATGAGGATTGAATACTATATTATACAAACATGTGGGAGACTATCTCTTGTCTGAGAATCATCACTTAACTCCTGCTTTAAAAGTTGTCCACACTTTCGTCACACCTTTAAATCAAATGTCTTAATGTCTTGAGAGTGTAGTACCTAACAGCATTTGTTCTGAGGTATATTTTCAAGTATGTTTAAATTGCAAACAGATTTGATGGATAGACATAGTGCCTTTCTCAGGAGCATAGAGCGTGTTCTCTGTTCAGTATAATAAGGATAATGTTTCCCCCTGGAGTAAAGTTTGCTTGTAGCCCAATATGAAATTTAGAGTTTCCTTGCTTTTGCTGTTTTTGTTGTTCAGTTGTTCAGTCATGTCAGGTTCTTTGCCACCCCTTGGACTGCAGCATTCTAGGCTTCCCTGTCCATCACCATCTCTTGGAGCTTGCTCAAAGTCATGTCCCTTGAGTCAGTGATGCCATCCAACCATCTCATTCTCTGTCATCCTCTTCTCCTCCTGCCTTCAATCTTTCCCAGCATCAGGGTCTTTTTTAAGCGAGTTGGCTCTTTGCATCAGGTGGCCAAAGTATTGAAGCTTCAACCTCAGCATCAGTCCCTTCAGTGAATATTCAGAATTGATTTCCGTTAGATTGCCTGATTGGATCTCCTTGCTGTCTCCAAGGACTCTCAAGAGTCTTCTCCAACAGCACAGTTCAAAAACATCATTTCTTTGGTCCTCAGCCTTTTTTGGTCCAACTCTCACTCCATACATGACTACTGGAAAAACCATAGCTTTGACTATACTGACCTTTTGTTGGCAAGGTAATGTTAATGTCTCTGCTTTTTAATGATTATCTTGGTTTGTCATAGCTTTTCTTCCAAGGAGCAAGGATCTTTTAATTTCATGGCTGCAGTCACTGTCTGCAGTGATTTTGGAGCTCAAGAAAATAAAGTCTCCCACTATTTCCATTATTTCCCCATCTATTTGCCATGAAGTGATGGGACCAGATGCCATGATCTTAGTTTGGTGTTACTCAACTGTTACACAAACTCACTGTTTAGCATTCAACTGGGCTATTCCCTGTCAACCTTGTTTGATTTTGAGAGCAAGGGGTACTAAAGAAAACATAAATTGTATTATGTCTGCTACTCTGAGTAATCAAGTCCATTGTCTCTGACATAGGGTCTCACATCTTCTGTTAGCGTTCACGAACCTATGGCAGGTCTAACTTGTTAGTGTGTATTTAGGGTGAAACCTCACCCTTCCCCTTCACAGTTCTTGGTAATTATATTTAGAATATATGTTCAGTTCTCTCGGATGTACTTTATGGGAGAATTGAAAAGGGTAAAATATATCTGGAGTAGGGTGATAATCTAAAAGCCAAAAGAAACAGAATCTAAGACATGCTTCTTCTAGAAAATAGGAAGCCTAGAAATGACTGGGCTTCTAATCTTTATAGATTAGAAGGATTGCTATGTAAAAGAGGGATAAAATTTTTCTGTATTTTTTCAGAGTCCTGAAGGAACAAGAATATAAATTCTCTCTTAATAAAATGAATAATACTTGCAACAACAGATATTGAAAATATTGTCTAAGTTACTACAGTAGTAATGTTGCTTCTGGTCAAAGAGGGATCTTGAAACATTGTGCTAGGAAATGTGAAGGCTATTGAAATCTCAGAATATTTGTCTTTGAGGTCAAACTGAGTTGTGAAATATTATGTATTTATATGTAACAATGGCATAAAATTGATGCTAAGGGAAGATATTTAAATGTTAGTATGGCAGATTATGAAAAGACAGATTCTGGTACAAGCTTGGAAAATTGAGGAATACTTTGTGTAAAGATGAAATTTATAATTATACCTTGAGATTGATCAGGTTCACCGGAAGGAATGGGGTGACAAAGAATTCCACCTATATCATTGAGTAGAACTTGTATTATGCATGAAAAACTAACCAGAAATGAAAATGTTGGGATGGAATAGAAGGGCTACTATTAGCATATTGAAAAAAATTTCATATGACTGAAATGAATTTTAGCAATTGCTTGTAGTGTTATTTGATTACTGCCTGATTTCTTGCAGGTGTGAACATCGTACATTCTTCTAAACTTAAGGACATGGATTGCAATTTTGCAAAAGGGATGTCACTATTTTTACTTATTTATATTTAATTCACTTCATAATGTATTTAGCATAACCTCATTACAATGAATCATATTAAAGAACCACTTAAGCACTTGTTAATTGAGGTGAAAGTATGCAATATCTTTTAGTCATCATTTAACTTCTTTGACTTAGAAATATTTCTGGCTAAAATAGAGACTGTGTCCTCTGGATTTCCTGTGGCATTTGGGAAAAATTTTACAGTGTTCACCAATAATTAATGTTTTCCAAAAATTAATAATTACCTGAGGAAATGATGCTGATTTTGTTGCTCTTTTGAAAGAGGTAGCAATGTCTTTTGAACATATTGGCAATTAGTGATCCTAAAGTGAAAGTGAAAATAACTAATTCGTGTCTGACCCTTTGTGACCCCCATGGACTATGGAATTCTCCAGGCCAGAATGCTGGAGTAGGTAGCCTTTCCCTTCTCCAGGAGATATTCCAAAACCAGGGATCAAACCCAGATCTTCTGCATTGCAGGCTGATTCTTTACTAGCTGAGCCACAAGGAAAGCGCAAGAATACTGCAGTGGGTAGCCTATCGCTTCTTCAGGGGATCTTCCCAATCTAGGGATCTAACCAGGGTCTCCTGCATTTGCAGGTTTCTTTACCAATTGAGCTATCAGGGAAGCCCAGTGATCCTGAAAGGATATGAAAAATACAGATGAACAATTCTTAAAAAGGAAGAACTCTGTAAACTCATTTAAGAAATTATTTTCACTTCTTCCTGGTAGTAGTGGTTGTTACTAGTAGTTCAAGAAGCACCATCTAGAGTTACCTGATATATTATGAAGCATACAAAATAAACAATTATCCTAAATGCAGATAGCTCAAGAGCAAAATTAAATTTAATTATAATTTCTTGAGATATGTATTCTTAGTAGGTATTTTTATAGGTACAACCAATTGTATGACTCAAATAAATTTGCATTTGTAAAATATTTATATTTAGGGTTTTATTTAAATCCAGAGATTAACTGACTAAAGGATACCCACTCTTACAGATATGAATATGTGATCATTTAACCATAAAATGTTTAAAAATACTATTTTTCTCATTTAGGTCTGATCCCTAAATATTGGTTTATAAATATATTTTAGAATATATTTGGCTAAATGGAAGAAGAGGTTTTTACATGTACAGAGAATCAGAGGCAGTGTTTATTGAACGAGGTTACTGAGAAGGGATGGATTTATTAATCAATATATTGGTTTATTCTGAAAATGGTAATTTCACCTTACCTTTTATTTGGTTCTAGAGTTTCCTAAGAATCATTCCTGGTGACTAATTTTTCTTGATATTCTTTCAGTAAGGGGACATTCCAGGGATTCTGAGATTATTATTTGTGATTTTCATAATTTGTTACTAACTTTTCCTAGTTCTTTTTTTAACAAAAGATAAGATGTGACTATTAGGCAAGACTTAAAGATATCTGTCACTCTTTATCACTTTGCACATCCCACTGATGATACAATATGATGATGTATATAAATTTTGACTAAAATACTTATATTCATAAAAGATAAACTTAAGTGTATAGTCACCTAATAATAAAGTTCCAAAATACATGTTACATACAACATTCCAAAATAAATGTTACATAAAAGTGACATCAATAACCTTAGCTGAAGATTTTCATATCACAGTGTTAGTGGTTGAAAAAATAAATAACTGGGAGGATAAAAAAAAGGTAAGATAGAAAAAGGATCTGACAAGCATTGTCGACTTACTTGAACTTATAATTACATTAATAAAACACTACATACAATAACTGCAGGAAAAAATTAAACTCTTTCAGGTGAACACATTCTGGGCCACAAAACAAGTCTAAATATATATTATAGGTTTAAAATAATTCAGAGAGTTTTGTCTGACTAATGGTTTAAATTATAAATTAATAAAATAAGATTCAGATATTTAACAAATATCTAGAAATGAATCAACAGTTATGTAACTTGTTGGTCAAAGAAGAAATCAGAAGTAAATAAAATTTGCGTTTGAATGAATATAATGACAATACAACGTATTAAAACTTGCAGAATGCAGCTAAATTGGTGCTTAGAGAGATATCTCTAACTATAAAACCCTACATTAAAAATAAGAAATGTTTAAATTGATTATCTAGGCCGCGCGGGGCCGAGTCGAGCCGAGCGGCCACCCGCGACGCGTCGCCGGTTTAAGCGCAGTGCGGGGCCGCGGCCGGGGGCGGCGGTAGTGAGACCAGAGCTGCGCTCCAGCCCCCTTTTCCCTCCATGGTTTCTCTCCGCTCCGGCGAGTAACTTGGCTCCGGGGGCTCCGCTCGCCTGCCCGCACGCCGCCCGCCGCCCAGGACCGCGCCGTCGGCCTCTGCCTCGAGCCGACCCCTTCGGACGGCCCTCGCTGCGCAGGCTGGGACGCCTCTCCCCACTCCGCCGCCGCCGCGGAAAGTTAAGTTTGAAGAGGGGGGAAGAGAGAGAAACATGGACATGAAGAGGGGGATCCACCTGGAGCTGAGGAACCGGACCCCGGCAGCTGTTCGAGAACTTGTCCTGGACAATTGCAAGTCAAATGATGGGAAAATTGAGGGCTTAACAGCTGAATTTGTGAACTTGGAGTTCCTCAGTTTAATAAATGTAGGCTTGATTTCAGTTTCAAATCTTCCCAAACTACCTAAATTGAAAAAGCTTGAGCTCAGTGACAATAGAATCTGTGGAAGTCTGGATATGTTAGCAGGAAAACTTCCAAATCTTACACATCTAAACTTAAGTGGAAATAAACTGAAAGATATCAGCACCCTGGAACCTTTGAAAAAGTTGGAATGTCTGAAGAGCCTGGATCTGTTTAACTGTGAGGTTACTAACCTGAATGACTACCGAGAGAGTGTCTTCAAGCTCCTGCCCCAGCTGACCTATCTGGATGGCTATGACCGAGAGGATCGTGAAGCCCCAGATTCAGATGCCGAGGTGGATGGTGTGGATGAAGAAGAGGATGATGAAGAAGGAGAAGATGAGGATAAGGAGGAGGATGAAGATGGTAAGGAAGAAGAATTTGATGATGAAGAGGATGACGATGAAGACGAAGATGTAGAAGGGGAGGAGGATGAAGGTGAAGTCAGTGGGGAGGAAGAAGAATTTGGACATGATGGAGAAGTTGATGAAGATGATGAAGATGAGGATGAAGACGAAGATGAGGATGAAGAAGAGGAAGAAAGCGGGAAAGGTGAGAAGAGGAAGAGAGAAACAGATGATGAAGGAGAAGATGATTAATAAGACCCCGTTGTTAGGTTTTTGTGTAAGACTTGCTGTAGCGTGGATAGCTGTGATTGGTGAGTCAACTGTCCGTGGCTACCAGTTACAACAAGATTGTAACAGCATTTTTACTTTCTGTACAACAAAGAAGCTTTGTAAATAAAATCTTAACATTTTGAAAAAAAAAATAAATTGATTATCTAAACCTTTTACTTTAAGAGAGAAAAATAAAAGCAAACTGAAGCTAAAGGAAAAATATAAGAGCAAAAACCAAAGAAATATAAAAAGAGAAATAAATAGAGAAAATCAATAAACCAAAATCTTAAAAAAAAATACTTTAATCAACCTCTATTGTTTTCTCCAAAAAAAAATTAAAAAGAGACAAAATACAAATGACTAACACTAATAATGAAAAGAAGCATATCTATACATATTCTCTAGATATTCCAAAAATGGATTTTATGAACAACTTTGTGTGAATAAATTTGATAATTTATCTTAAATGGATAAATTTCTTATAAAAAAGAAGTTTATCCATCTGATATGTCAAGAAAGGAGAAAAAATAGAATTGCACAAAATGTGCAATTAAAACCACAAAATGCAGAAAAAAAATAGAAGACAGAAACTGGGGACAAAGAATAAGAACAAGTAGAAAACAGTAACAAATATGGTAGATATTAATTCAACTACTTCAATAGTCACTTTGAACATCAATGGTCTAAACTCACCAATTAAAAAAAGATTCAAAGTGGATCAAAAAACAAGACCCAACTATGTGTTGTCTCTTAGAAACCTACTTTAAAGATAAAGACACAAATTAATTATAAATAAATGAATGAAGACAGATATAGGATACTAGCACTAATCAAAAGAAAGCAAGTGTAGCTATATTAATTTCAGACAGTGCAATTGTAGTCAAAAAAGGTTTTCAGGGATAAAGACATTACATATTGATGAAGGGGTACATATTTAAAGAAAATATAACAAAGCTTAATGTGCACAGACTAACAACAGAACCTTAAATTATGTGAAACAAAAACTAATAGAGTTGCAAGAGAATCAAATGAATTCATATCACAGTTGGAGATTTCATCCCTCTACCAGAAATGGACAGATTTTATAGACAAAAAATCAGTATGGACATAGTTGACTCAACAAATCAGCAATAACAAAAGTAAGCAACCCAATTTTAAAAAGGGCTAAAATCTTAAGCAGGCATACTGCAAAAGCTATACAAATAGCGAAGTACATGAAAATGTGCTGAACGTCATTAGTCATCAAAGGTACACAAACCAAAACTAAATTGAGGTATCATTTCTTACCTCCTGAAATGGCTAAAATGAAAACAGCAGACGTATTCAAATGCTGACAAGAATTTTGAATAAGTGGAACAGTCATAATTTATAATGTAAATGTAAAGTAGTATAACCATTGCAGAAAAAATTGAAAAAATATTATAAAATAAAGCATATTCATGACCATATATTTCCAACTCCAGGTATTTTTTTAAGAGAAGTGAAAACAGATGTCCATTCACAGAATTTGTATATGAATTTCCATAGAACTTGAGAAGTTAAGAACTGTCAACAACCTAAATATCTATCAAATATAAGTGAATAAGCAAATTGGGGCTTAAATAAACAGTAGAATGTTCCTCAGAAGCAAAAAGGTATGAAATACTGATACATGTAACAATATGGATAGCTCTCAAAACATGCTGAGTGAAGGGAGGCAAGGAGAAGAAGACTATATACTGTATTATTCATTTATTTGAAGTTCTAGAACAGAATGTTCTAGAATGTTTAATGATTAAAGTTGAAAAAGTGATTGCCTCTTGGTCAAAGATGGAGTGGGAGATGTAAGGAGATTCTCTACAGATAGAAATGCTCTGTTGTCTTGTTACGGATCTTGGAAACAGAATCCTATATCCTTCATGTGCGTGTATTTAATTATACCATAATTATACATACATTGCAAAATTTAAAAGTTAGGGAAACTCCCCCATAATATTAGCAACTCAGCAGGTTCATAAAAAATTACTTAGAGGTTCCTAAACTACTGGTGCTGAATTCCAGATAGACTCATGTATTTTATAGGGGAATCTGTAAATCTGAAAATAAACAATGTGCTCTGTAAATAATATATTACAATACTATGTTTTTAAGTTTAAGAAGATTCATAACATTGTGATTCATTAAACTTAAGTTTACATAAAGTGGTTTATCAGTTCAGTTGCTCAGTTATGTTCGACTTTTTATGACCCCCATGGACTGCAGTATGCCAGGCTTCCTTGTACATCACCAACTCCTGGAGCCTATTCAAATTCATGTTCATTGAGTTGGTGATGCCATCCAACCATTTCATCCTCTGTCATCCCCTTCTCCTCCTGCCTTCAATCTTTCTCAGCATCAAGATCTTTTCTAAAGAGTAAATTCTTTGCCTCAGGTGCCCAAAGTATTGGATCTTCAGCTTCAGCATCAGTCCTTCCAATGAGTATTCAGGACTGATTTCCTTTAGAATTCACTGGTTGGATCTCCTTGCAGTCCAAGGGACTCTCAAGAGTCTTCTCCAACACCACAGTTCAAAAGTATCATTTTTCAGCACTCAACCTTCTTTATATTCCAACTCTCACATCCATACATGACTACTGGAAAAAACCATAATTTTGACTAGTCAGAACTTGGTCAGCAAAGTAATGTCTTTGCTTTTTAATCTGCTGTCTAGTTTGGTCATAGCTTTTCTAAAAGCATCTTTTAATTTCATAGTTACAGTCACCATCTGCATGAAGTGATAGGACTGAATGCCATGATCTTGGTTTTCTGATTGTTGAGTTTTAAGTCAGCTTTTTTACTCCTCTCCTTCATCAAGAGGCTCTTTAATTCTTCTTTGCTTTCTGCCATAAGGTGGTGTCATTTGCATATCTGAGGTCATTGATATTTCTCCTGGCAATCTTGATTCCAGCTTGTGCTTCATCCAGCCCAGCATTTCACAGGATGTACTCTGCATATAAGTTATATAAGCAGGGTGACAATATACAGCCTTATCATGCTCTTTTCCCAATTTAGAACCAGTCTGTTTTTCCATATTCAGTTCTAACTGTTGCTTCTTGACCTGCATACAGATTTCTCAAGAGGCAGGTAAGATGGTCTGGTATTCACATCTCTTGAAGAATTTTCCAAGTTTCTCATGATCTTTGGCATAGTCAGGAAAGTAGAAGCATATGTTTTTGAAACTCTCTTGCTCTTTCAGTGATCCAATGGATGTTGGCAATTTTACCTCTGGTTCCCCTGCCTTTTCTAAATCCAGCTTGAACATATGGAATTTCTCAGTTCATGTTGAAGCCTAGCTTAGAGAATTTGGGCATTACTTTTCTAGCATGTGAGATGAGGACAACTGTGCAGTAGTTTGTACATTCTTTGGCATTGCCTTTCTTGGGAATGGAATGAAAACTGACCTTTTCCAGTCCTGTGACCACTGCTGTGTTTTCCAAATTTGATAGCATGTTGAGTTCAGCACCTTCACAGCATCATCTTTTAGGATTGGAAATGGCTCAGCTGGAATCCCATCACCTCCACTAGCTTTGTTCATAGTGATACTTCCTAAGGCCCACTTGACTTACCACTCCAGGATGTCTGGCGTAAGGTAAGCGATCACACCATCATGGTTATCTGGGTCATTAAGATCTTTGTTCTATAATTCTGTGTATTCTTGCCATCTCTTCTAATATCATCTGCTTCTCTTAGGTCCATATCATTTATGTCCTTTATTGTGCCCATTTTGCATGAAATGTTCCCTTGGTATCTCTAATCTTCTTGAAGAGATCTCTAGTCTTTCCTATTCTATTGTTTTCCTCTATTTCTTTGCATTATTCACTTAGGAAGGCTTTCTTATCTCTCTTTGATATTCTTTGCAAATCTGCATTCAGATGGATATATCTTTCCTTTTCTCCTTTGCCTTTAGCTTCTCTTCTTTTCTCAGCTATTTGTAAGACCTCCTCAGACAACCATTTTGCCTTTTTGCATTTCTTCTTCTCTTCTTGGGGGTGGTTTTGATCACTGCTCCTGTACAATGTCACTAACCTCACTGTCCGTAGTTCTTCAGGCACTCTGTCTATCTGATCTAATCCCTTGAATCTATTTGTCACTTCTACTGTATAATCATAAGGGATTTGATTTAGGTCATACCTGAATGGTCTAGTGGTTTTCCTTGCTTTCTTCAATTTAAGTCTGAATTTGGCAATAATGAGTTCATGATGAGCCAAGCTTCAAAAAGCTTCTCCATCTTTAGCTGCAAAGAATATAATCAATCTGATTTTGGTATTGACCATCTGGTGATGTCCACTGTGTATCTTGTGTTGTTGGAACAGGGTGTTTGTTATGACCATTGTGTCCTCTGGCAGAACCCTGTTAGCCTTTGTCCTGCTTCATTTGATGTTCACTCTTGACATCTCCTGTTTAACCACTTCCAATTTACCTTGATTCATGGACCTAACTTTCCAGGTTTCTATGCAATATTGCTGTTTATAGCATCAGACTTGATTTCCATCATCAATCACATGCACAACTCAGCATCGTTTTCACTTTGGCTCCATCTCTTCATTCTTTCAAGAACTATTTCTCCACTGTTCTCCAACAGCATATTGGGCACCTATTGACCTGGGCTTCCCTAGTGGCTCTGACAGTAAAAGCGTCTGCCTAGAATGAGGGAGACTGGTGTTCGATCCCTCGGTCAGGAAGATCCACTGGAGAAGGAAATGGCAACCCACTCCAGTACTCTGGCCTGGAAAATCCCATGCATGGAGAAACCTGGTAGGCTACAGTCCATGGGGTCTCAAAGAGTCGGACGTGACTGAGTGACTTCACTTTCATTTTTTTACTGACCTGGAATAAAAAGGTCAGTAAAAAGTCAGTAAATGTAAAAAGGTAAACGTAAAAAGGTCAGTGTCGTATCTTTGTGCCTTTTCATACTGTTCATGGGGTCTCAAGACAAGAATACTGAAGTGGTTTGCCATTCCCTTCTCCAGTGGACCGCGTTTTCTCAGAACTCTCCAACATCACCCATTCATCTTGGGTTGCCCTACATAGTATGACTCATAGTTTCATTGAGTTAGACAAGACTGTGATCCATGTGATCATTTTAATTTTTTTTCTGTGATTGTGATTTTCATTCTGTCCACCCTCTGACTGATAAGGATAAGAAGCTTGTGGAAGTTCTCTGATGGGAGTGACTAGGCATGGGGGAATATGGGTCTTGTTCTGATGGGTGGGCCATGCTTAGTAAATCTTTATCCAATTTTCTGTTGGTGGACAGGGCAGTGTTCCCTCCCTGTTGTTTGGTCTGAGGCCAAACTATGGTAGGGGTAATCGTGGTAATGACAATCTTCCTCAAAAAACTTATGCCAGCACTGTTGTATTCAGTGCACATGACCCCACAGCAGGCCACTGTCGACCCACGCCTCCACCATAGACTCCTGGACACTCACTCAGGCAATTCTCGCTAAGTCTCTTATCGGGGTCACTGCTTTTTTTTCTCCTGGGTCCTGGTGCACACAAGATGTTGATTGTTTCAAATTCCCTGGTGTTTCTCAGTCCCTTTGCTGGATCCCCAGGGTGGGAAATCTGTTGTGTGTCTTAGAACTTTCATAACAGTGTGAGAAGTTCTTTGGTATAATTGTTCTCCAGTTTGTGGGTCATCTGCTCGATGGCTCTGTGGTGGGACTAATGGCAACCTCCTCCAAGAGGATATACACTACATGGCATGCCTCCCAGTTCTGCTGCATTCAGAGCCCCTGTCCTCATGGAAGGCCACTGCCTCCGCAGGAGATACTCAAACATTCAAAGTCAGGTCTGGATCAGTCTCTGTGGGATCTCTGGGTCCTGATGAACACAAGGTTTTGTTTGAGCCCTCTGAGCATCTCTGGTGGGTATGGAGTTTTGATTATAAAAGAGATTTTGCCCCTCCTGCTGTCTTGTTGGGGCTTCTCCTTTGCCCTTGGACGTGGGCTACCCTTTTTTGGTGGGGTCGCAAAGAGTCGGACACGACTGAGCCGCTGAACTGAACTGAAATGAACATTCTCCTGTTGATGGTTGCCCAACAGCAAGTTGCAATTTTGGAGGTCTTGAGGATAAGATGAGCACACATCCTTCTACTCTGCCATCTTTCAATTCATTTCAGTTTAGTAGTTCAGTCATGTCTAACTCTTTGCAACCCCATAGACTGCAGCATGCCAGTCTTCCCTGTCCATCACCAACTCTAGGAGCTTGATCAAACTCATGTCCATTGAGTCAGTGATGCCATCCAACCATTTCATCCTGTGTAGTCCCCTTCTCCTCCTGCCTTCAATCTTTCCCACTATCAGGGTCTTTTCAAATGAGTCAGCTCTTCGCCTCCGATGGCGAAAATACTGATGCTTCAACTTCAACATCAGTCCTTCCAATGTGTATTCAGGACTGATTTCCTTTAGGATTGACTGGTTTGATCTCTTTGAAGTCCAAAGGACTCTTAAGAGCCTTCTCCACCACCACAGTTCAAGAGCATCACTTCAGCACTCAGCCTTCTTTATGTTCCAACTCTCATACCCATACACGACTACTGGAAAAGCCATAGTTTGACTAGACAGAACTTTGTCAGCAAAGCATTGTCTCTGCTTTTTAATATGTTATCTAGGTTGGTCATAGCTTTTCTTCCAAGGAGCAAGTGTCTTTTAGTTTCATAGCTGCAGTCACCATCTGCAGTGATTTTGGAGCCCAAGAAAATAGTCTCTCACCGTTTCCATTGTTTCCCCATCTCTTTGCCATAAAGTGATGGGACTGGATGCCATGATCTTGGTTTTATGAGTGTTGAGTTTAAGCCCACTTTTTCACTCTCCTCTTTCACTTTCATCAAGAGGTTCTTTAGTTCCTCTTCGCTTTCTGCCTATATAAGGGTGGTGTCAACTGCATATCTGAGGTTATTGATATATTGATATTGAAAAGATTCTCCCTGCAATCTTGATTCCAGCTCATGCTTATCAAGCCTGGCATTTAGCATGATGTACTGATTGCAGCCATGAAATTAAAAGACACTTGCTCCTTGGAAGGAAAGTTATGACCAACCTAGGTAGTATATTAAAAAGCAGAGACATTACTTTGCCAACCAAGGTCCGTCTAGTCAAGGCTATGGTTTTTCCAGTGGTCATGTATGGATGTGAGAGTTGGACTGTGAAGAAAGCTGAGCACCAAAGAATTGATGCTTTTGAACTGTGGTGCTGGAGAAGACTCTTGAGAGTCCCTTGGACTGCAAGGAGATCCAACCAGTCCATTCTAAAGGAGATCAATCCTGGGTGTTCATTGGAAGGACTGATGCTAAAGCTGAAACTGCAATACTTTGGCCACCTAATGCGACGAGTTGACTCACTGGAAAAGAGTCTGATGCTGGGAGGGATTGGGGGCAGGAGGACATGGGGACAACAGAGAATGAGATGGCTGGATGGCATCACCGACTCTATGGACATTAAATTGAATGAACTCTGGGAGTTGGTGATGGACAGGGAGGCCTGGCGTGCTGTGGTTCATGGGGTCACAAAAAGTCGGACACAATTGAGTGACTGAACTGAACTGACTCTGCATATAAGTTAAATAAATATCTTAGATCAACTATAAAGTGGTTTATAGTTCATTTGTAATTTATTTAAAAATATCAACTGATAGTAACTTACAATTACTATATTTGCATTTATTTTACACTGCAAAGAGTATTGAGAATGATTGAATTCAGGAAAATTAAAACATTTTGTGAACCATAAAACACTGCACACATCAAAAGCTGCATTGTTGTATTATCGTGTATGACTTCTGAGACTTGGTAATTACTTGCACCCATCTATTTTAGTCTCAGAAAGGAAAACATGTCAGCCGCTAAGCAGTTGGGGAATAATAATTAATAGGTTTCTATCTCTAAAAAAAGACATGATGGTATCTTTGGAAGTTCCAAACTCATTCAACATACTTACTGCCTTAAGACATAATGTGTTTCTCTCATACACGTACAAGAAAGAAATACGGGCATATTAAGAAACAAATAGTCAATGATGTGTCTTCTCAGTTACATTCTACATGGAGCAGCTATAAGCCATGCCTCTACTCCCAGTTGTTCTACCAAACAACTGTGTGATAACATGGACAAGTTAGTTAAATTCCTTGTGATTAGGCTCTCCATCTGTTAAAACACATTAGATTAAAAAATTCTGTGGAACTCAAATAAATATGTTTTTTTCTCCTGTGCCCTGGGCCACCCATTTGGCTAATCCATGGGTATTATACACCATACAGTATATGAGTAAAAGTTCTCCTGACTAAACAATGTAATATAGGAAAATAAATTTTGTCTCATGTTTGACTTTTAATTCTTCATAGTTTCATTTTAATGAGAAACATGCAATCCCCCAGCCTCTGGAAGCAGAGCCAAGGCCAACTAAATCCACCAGCTAAGCAGAGAGGTAATGATGATGCTTGTTCTGCAGGCAGCTGCAGAACTGTGCATTTGGTTTATCAAGTAAGATATTTTAAGTGCTATTACTGCATTTTCCAGGCTGAATAATATCAAAGAAAGTTAATCCCAAAGGAAAAAAAAAAACAGCTGTACAAAACAATTTATTTGGACAATCATTATGTCTTTGTTCACTGTTATGGTTCTGAGTAAATTTGAATAAAAGCATACTTTTTATAATTTACTTTTTTATAAAAAGAATCCCATTTTTATTTATTTTTAATCCAAATATAGAAGAATGAATGTTTCTTTTCCTATTCTCTAAGCAAAGATTCAAACATGACTAGCAACTAACACACACACAAAAAGATTGTAAAGTCTGAGAAAAGATCGTCTTCACAATCAAGTATTCTGTAGTATTATGTTTTAAAAAAATGTTGTTTTAAAATGCTATGTTTTAAATAATGCATAAATACTGAGAAAATGAAGAATTATTCTGTAAAAAGGGACATGCATGTGCTTAGTCATTCAGTCATGTGCAACTCTTTTTGACCCATTGGAGCCCACCAGGCTCCTCTGTCCATGAAATTTTTCAGGCAAGAGTATTAGAAAGGTTACTGTTTCCTTCTCCAGGGGATCCTTCTGACCCAGGAATTGAACCCATGTCTCCTGTGTCTCCTTCATTGCAGGTATACTTTTTTACCTGCTGAGCCATCAGGGAAGAGCAGAAAGGGACATAGTATGAATGATAATAATAATAATAATAATAATAAAACATGTGGGTGTTTACTAAGTGTAGCACATAGCAAAATTTTATTTGCTAAGGATATGTGCAATATATATTAAGTGCAAAATAAAATAGACTGATTTGATTTATTTTAAACATGAATAACCACTATATTAATTTGCAACTTAAACACAGCTGTAGCATATTTTGTAAATATTCCAGATTGTTTGAAGGAAGCAAGTTACTTTTTGATATTTTGTCTCAGACACCTTAAAACTACCTTTAAAGAGTTGTAGCAAGATAATATATTTTAGCTGGATTTACAAATCAAAACCTAGAATTATCCTTCCATTTGGACCTATAAAGGAATTTAGCAATTCTGTAATATTCAGTCATTTTCTCATTGTGTAAAGTTCTTTATATTTACTCAAATGTATAAAGAATATTTTCATAATACTCAATATGAAGATTCCTTGAGAAAATATTTTTTCATTGGGAAAATTTGATGATAGTTTTGATGTTATCCATTAAAAGTAGCAAGCATACTTTATAGAAAAATGGTAATCATAGTTCATCTGTCATTATCTTTAGAAAGTCAAATGTCAAATGTCAGATAAATTGCCTTGAGATAATTCAGATTTTAACACTTTTCACTATGCACAGTTTGATCTTACCTGGCAGAAATAAAGTTAATTGGCCCAGATTAACTTTCCTTAGTATCAGACCAGGGCTGTGTCTGTAAAACACATTATGTCACTAACCACAGTATTGACCATCTTTGTAAATCTCTGTCCTTCTTCCTGACTTATCAGCTTCTCATCCAGGGCTCCAGCATGGGTTGAACTTCTGTTTCTTTTCTGTCCTCTCAGGAGTGGATGGTAACATCCCCTAGCTCTAGCTGGTCTCTCAATGTCTTAATATCTCTTTCTTTCACCTTGCCTGTAACTTATCAATTTCTCTTTAGGATAACATTTCAGTGCTTCTTTCACCTCCTGCCAAGATCCTGAATGATATAGTATGGCATCTAGGTAGAGGAATGCAGTTTTACAAATAGAGACCTGAATTTCAGGAGAAAGACCTGGATCTAGATCCTAGATTTCGGAAGTTTAGCATACAGCAGTAGTTGGAACCAAGAGCATCATTTTGGTTACCCAAGTGCAGACTATAGAGTATGGAGAAAAAGTCAAAGAAAGACTATTTAGAGAAAACACAAGAAAAATGTAATTGCAACACAGAAGAACTAGATAAGAATGGTATTTGAATAAAAATAGAGCAAAGGTCTACAAATAAGATTGGTTTATGAAAATTTATAAATAATGAAGAAAGATCAAATGGTATGAATGTTACAAAAAAACTATTGGATTTCATCATAAACATTTTCCTTTTTCATGGCCAGAGAATTGCAAGAAAACTGGATAACTGGAAAACATACTTTATTCTTTAAAGTAGCTAAGTGGAGTTTAGAAGAAGGATCATTTATGAATACCAGTGTTTTAGAAAATAAAAAAGAGATGGAGTGGTAGGTTTGCAGTGAATAGGAACTAGGGAAAGAGGTTTTGGTGGGAAAGGAAGGATAATTAGATTTTAGGGGGTCATGATTCATTATGTGAATTTTTAAAATTTCTGTCTATTCCTTCTGTTAAAAATCAAAAGGGAGTATCTAAATTACTTTTGCTCTCAGCTCAGCATATGTTCACCAAGAACCCCCCTTCTTTGGGGAAAAATGTCACAGGCTAATCCAAGCTTCAACCCATGTCCCTCCAGTATTCAAAGGCAGAAATTCAAAAGCCACATAAAACCTATTAAAATATTTACAAAGTGTTGCCCCTGTCCTAAATACCATTCCCTTAAGTCTGTATGATGATGTTGATACTTTTTATCTTATAAAACTCTCAAGAGTCTCACAATTCCATAAAAAAATGTGTTCACAGGCTTCTTGAACACACACTCATACATGCAAACATGTACAGAGGTGTAATATAATGCAGGATGGTTGTAACATGTGAAAAAGAAGTCACAGTCTGTGTTTTGGTCAGGCGTTTGTCTAGTCCAGCAAACTTTTCTCGTGCTTTCCTACAGAACGGGTGTTTGGCCCTGGAAAGTTTTGTTTATATTCTAAACAAGTCAGTTGGCCAAAGTTGATTAACATCTGTAACTTATTAGCACTAGAATCTCAGCATTTATTTTTAAATGTAGCATCATAGGCTGTTTTCCAGACAATATAAATTAAAATCTCTTGGTGGGATCAGGGATCTACATTTTCATAAACTTCTTGGTCTATTCTTGTGCACACTAAATTCTGAGAAATATGGCCATAGAGCAGAGAGGTGTGTGGACAACTGAGGCAATGGAACCCTCCTTTTGTGGGTAGTTGTTCCTCCTCTCTGATAGATTCTGGTACATTTTTGCGTTCTTTAAGTAAAACTTCTGTTAAATTCTATTACAATCTAAGTTAAACACCAGTTTTAAATTAGTGTCATTTGTCTATAGAACTAAAATATCTGTGTTTTCTGGAGCAAAGATAGACATAATAAAGAATGATGCCTGTATAATGGTCGTGGGTTTTAGAATTTCAAATCACTCTTGTCTGTGGCTCCTGCTTCCTTATATCTCTCTTGTCAGTATAATGAGTATATCTAGAGGAGACAGCATGGTTCTAACAATGACTAGAGGAGCAAATGGAAGTTTCTGGAATGTGTTAGTATTATCCAACAAGCATCTGGTTTTCCTAAATTTCTAGATATTGAGGTTACTTGGGGCTCTTCTATAGACCACAGGTATGGCAAGCATGAAGATAAAGTGACAAAATAGAATTATTTTAGTGACAGCTGACAATAGTAAAATGCTTTCGAAACAATAATTTTTAAAAATAGTACAATATCACATTAAAAGTTAAATATTTCTACATTTAGGAATAGTTTAGGTAGCTCTAAATGGTGAATGCACTATTAGTTTTATTACTTATCTTATGGGTTTCAGGGCCCATTTACTTGAATAACAAATATGAGCATAGTGCACTGATTCCAGTAAGCTTATCTGGGGTTCAGATGCCATGTGCAAACCATCTGAGCTACTCTTTATAGTTTATGCTAACCAGAAAACCTCAATAAAATAAAAGCATATCATTCTTATAGTTGCACATAGTTTATTCATTTAGAAGCGCATTCTGACCTTAACTACTTACATGTCCATCTTGTTGAAGATAATGGGATTTGTTTTGGGTAATGAAAGTCAGAATATGGCTTAGTAGACATTATGGAACTTATAGAACTCCATGAGCATATATTTTCATTCTTGTATAAAGAGAAGATACTTTTGCTTTCTGTGATCAGTTGCTGTCTTATCATTCCAAAAATTAAACAAAGTATGGTACATACAGTATAAGCCAATACGAATTATCTGAACAGTAATGACCTCTATTACTGTTGTACCATCTGCTTTTCTTATGTACCACCATTTCAACTAATCACTTATAATTGTTTTCAAGATGTCTAGACTGTCTGAAGTTAAATCATCAAAGCAGAATCACTGGTAGGTGGAAGGGTGACAGAGGTGAACGTTGAGAATGTCTAGAGAGCCCTGAGTACTAATAGGGTTAGGACCTTCTGCTACTCCCTTCCTACTCCCTTTGAAGCAGTACATAGTGTTCTGTTGGGGTGAACACTTGCAAACTGGAACAAAGGGTTCAGGACCCTGGCATAAAGCTTCGTCTTTCCATATAATACTCAGCTACATGCCTCACCTCTCCTTTCATGCATTTCTCTCGGTTACATAACTCTTATCACTTTTACAATGAAGACTAGTTACTCCGGACAAAATATTGAAAACTGGAAATAATACAAGTCCATGTCATGGCATATATAATCATGAATGCTCTTCCCGCATCAACCGTAAAACAAAAATTTAAATACTTAATATGTTCTGCCTACTTTTTTTTCCCAAGTAATATTCTTCATCAAGTATTTTTAAATGATTAATGCGCAATTAGTTTTTTTCCATCATCTATTTTGTTCCTTCTGCTTTCCCAATTCATTTATTTATATTTATTGATTTCTATCCTGTCTAAATGTTTTATTCAATATTACTGAGAAAATTTACACATTAAAAGCTATGAGTACTTCATATTCTTCTGGTTAAATGCTAAATATTTAATATATCCTTTTGATATAAGGCACTTTTATTTGTTTGCTTGTTTGTTTATTTTCACCCATTTCTCTCACTTCCACTCCTCTCCTCTGCAACCACCATTCTGCTCTCTATATCTGTGAGCTTGTTGTCTTACTTTGTTTTGTTTGTTTGTTTTTGTTTGTAGATTCCACATATAAGATAAATCGTACAGTATTTTTCTTTCTTTGACTTATTTCATCAAGCATTATGTCAAGTTGCATATACATTGTATAAAATGGCAAGATTTTTATCCTTTTTATGGCTAAATAATATTCCATTGCACATATAAGCACAGTTCCTTTAACTACTCATCCGTCCATGGACACTTAAATTGCTTCCACGTTTCGGCTATTGTGAATAATGCTGCAATGAACATGGAAGTGCACGTATCTTTTCAAATTAGTGTTTTTGCATTCTTCAGATAAATACCTTGAAGTAGAAGAACTGGCTCATACGGGAGTTTCATTCTTAATATTTTTGGGGGAATCTCCATAACCTTTTCCATAGTGGTTAAACCAATTTGGATTTCAAACAGTGTTCAAGGGCTCACTTTTCTCCCCATTTTGGCCAACACTTGTTATTTCTTGTCTTTTTTTGATAATAACCGTTCTGAGGAATGTGAGTGATATTTCAATGTGGTTTGATTTGCATTTTGGTGATGATTAATGACATTGATAATCTTTTCATGTACCTGTTGGCCATCTGTATGTCTTCTTTGAAAAAAGTCTCTTCTGATCTTCCACCAATTTTTTAGTCAGATTTTTATGACTTTGCTATTGTGTTGTATAGTTCTTTATATATTTTGCATCTTAACCCCTTATCAGACATATGATTTGCAAATATTTTCTCCTGTTCAGTGTATTGCCTTTTTATTTTGTTGGCAATTGCCTTTGCCATCAGTTCAGTTCAGTTCAGTCACTCAGTCGTGTCCGAATCTTTGTAACTCCATGGACTGCAGCATGCCAGGCCTCCCTGTCCATCACCAGCTCCTGAAGTTAACTCAAACTCATGTCCATTAAGTCAGTAATGCCATCCAACCATATCATCCTCTGTTGTCCCCTTCTCTTCCTACCTTCAATCTTTCCCAGCATCTGTGTCTTTTCAAATGAGTCAGCTCTTCACATCAGGTGGCCAAAGTATTGGAGTTTCAGCTTCAGCATCAGTCCTTCCAATGAGTATTCAGGACTGATTTCCTTTATTATGGACTGGTTAGATCTCTTTGCAGTCCATGGGACTCTTAATAGCCTTCTCCAACATCATAGTTAAAAAGCATCAATTCTTCAGCGCTCAAATTTCTTTACAGTCCAACTCTCACATCCATATATGACTACTGCAAAAACCATAGCTTTGACTAGATGGACTTTTTTGGCAAAGTAATGTCTCTGCTTTTTAATACGCTGTCTAGGTTGGCCATAACTTTTCTTCCAGGAAGTAAGCGTCTTTTAATTTCATGGGTGCAATCACCATCTGCAGTGATTTTGGAGCCCAAAAAATAAAGTCTGTCACTGTTTCCACTGTTTCCCCATCCTTTGCCATATAGCCACTTTATGTGATATCATCCCACTTGTTTATTTGTTGTTGTTGTTGCTTTAAATTTTAGTGTCAGATTCAAAAAATTGTTACCAAGACATCTGTCAAGGAGCTTACTGCCTGTTTCTCTGGTGTTTTATGGTTTCAGGTTTTACAATAGATTAAAAGTATTGTAATCCAACCAATTGCCTCGCTTAATCTGAATTTTCAAATAATGCCACATAATCTAATGCTAGTAGAACTTTGAAACAAGTATAACACTCAACAATGAATAAAGCATAGTTAAATTTTTTCCTTTATTTTTTAAAATTAAATTCAATTTGTCATTTGTGACATATTCTCTGGTCAACAAATTTGTATTGTGAAATGATGTCTTCTCCATCAGATTCAGTATTGTCTCCTTAATCTCATGCCTCTGGAGGAATATATAAAAGAAATAAAATGCAGGATGTTTCTGAGTCATGGAGAATGACCTGCAGGACCTATATAGTCAGACACAAGTTCTGGTCTTCCCTGTCTCCATTTAGGACCTTAAGGTTGTAGACAGCCCATACCTTCTCTTGCTTAATAATCATAGTCCAGTAATTCTGAATTAAGGGATTTAGCAATGACTTCAGAAAAGGCAATGGCACTCCACTCCAGTACTCTTGCCTGGAAAATCCCATGGATGGAAGAGCCTGGTGGGCTTACAGTCCATGGGGTCGCTAAGAGTCAGACACAACTGAGCAACTTCACTTTCACGCATTGGAGAAGAAAATGGCAACCCAACCAGTGTTCTTGCCTGGAGAATCCCAGCGACGGGGGAGCCTGGTGGGCTGCTGTCTATGGGGTCGCACAGGGTCAGACACAACTGAAGCGATAGCAACAGCAGCAGCAGCAGCAGAAATGACTTAGGACACTTCTTCATTCTCACAACTAGAAGGATATTACTAGAGTCTAGTTTTAGCAGACAGGGTTCCTGCTAAAAATAACCTTTAGGACAGAAGCAAAGAATTTTCCAGATCAATATATTAATAGTGCCAAATTTGAAAATCTCCCCAAATATCTCCAATGACTTGAAACAGATATTTTCTTTCATTAAGTATTTTAAATTGTATTCAAAATTAGAATATAAACTATTGGTAACTTAAGCATAGCTCAAAAAACCGTTTGATTTTAATTGTTATATTGCCTATGCTTATATTATAACATAAAAATGCTTTGAAAATGAACAGGGATGCTATGCATTTTAATAGAAAGTTGAATTAGCTCATGTTTGTCGCTGAATTTAGTTGACAAGGTGCCCACTCCGGAGTATTTACAACCCATAGATCTGTGTCAATTCTCTGGGAGGAGTATTAAGACCTACAGTAAATACTTTAAGTTGATCATCTACAACTTGATACCAAAGTATAGATTTTAAATAACTAGTCTGTACTTCAGCAATTTTTTTTAGAGGCATTGAGGTTTGTTGAAGTCTTTTAGTCTTTTTCTTAGCAACAATCCCTCCCTCTTCCTGTGGATGCTAAGAACCAAAAAATTCTAACTTAGAAACAGTTCAGGCTCATAATAGTGTGAAACAGCTAAATATTGCTTTTGGCTTCCTAACCCCTTAGAGAGTGAGTGTTCTCACAACATTTTTTCCTCAGGATCTATAGAAACCTGCTATGTGAGAAGGACCTAAAGTGGATGTACCTGGAGCTGAAAGTGACTGCACTTGATTGGGTTGCTAGGTGAGAATTCCCTCTCTGAGTAACTGGAGTTATAAAGCTCCTCACCCATGTTTGTGTTCTTTGTATGTAAAGGCTCTTCAGCTTTCCTTGGTAGATATAGGTAAGCGGGTTTGTTCCTTTAATTTCATAAATATTTATTGTGTGCCTGATAATTTTAAGTCACTCAGGAAGGGTGAAGGGAAAGTGAAACTGAAGTATGAGGCTGCCAGGGAAGGCTTGTTTAAGGATTATGTGAATGAAGGAGGTCTGATGAACAGAAAATCAGGGTAGTTGTTAGTGGACTATCAGAATTCTTGGGCTGGTGTACAGCAAAGTGAGAAAAGAGGGATAACATCGAGAGCAGAGGATGAAGGAGGAGGCCTATCTGTGTTACACTATGCTTTAGAGATAAGTCATTATGCTATGACGCATTGCGTCAAAGGGATAAGTTGTGTAAGAGTACAGAAGTGGGGGTTGTTGTTTAGAGTGGTAACATTAGGGAGGCCACTGGAGGAAGATGAACGGAATATTTAAATGATAATGAGCAAAGTTGCATTTTAGTCTATCCTTGTTTTGGAAGAGAGAACTGGTGAAACAAGGATGTTCACAGATAAATGTGGTTTGATACATGTGGTCTCTGTGTATTCTAGGTACTATCTGGAGACCAGCAACTACCACCACTTAAGAGCTGGCGTGAGGGGCTCAGTGTTAGCATTTTTCTTTTCATTAAACTGAATGTTTTATTTGATGGTTAAGAATGTATCCATCCACCACTTTAAATCTGCCTCTTATGCTTTTGGGGGGTTTCCCAGGTGGCTCAGTGGTGAAGAATCTGCCTGCCAAGCAGGAGACACAGGTTTGATTCCTGGGTCAGAAAGGATCCTCTGGAGAAGGAAATGGCAGCCTGCTACAGGATTCTTGTCTGGGAAATCCCATGGACAGAGGAGCCTGGCGGGCTACAGTCCATGGGGTCACGAAGAGTCAGACATGACTTAGAAACTTAACAATGACAACGCTTCTGGGAAATTCTCATTGACTCTTTTCAATTTTTATTCACTCTTGCTAGCTCAGCCTTGTCATCTCAGCACCACAAAATATCATTTCTTTGAAATTCATCACTGACATTATTGAGTCAACATGGAATGTAGAAGACAATTGGGTGCAGCATCAGAGGTCCCCCAAAAGGGTACTTGGGATTAAGTTTGGGCTTTTGCAAACTGTGTTTCTCTCTTATGTCTGTCCTCTTAATCTCCTGTCTATCTTTTGAGGATCATTAGCCATTAATCATTATCTTAAACATGATTTGTTGCTAAAAACTAGAGTTTGCTCAATCAGATTATGTTCAAGAATCATCTAGTTACTTTGTCTTGGAATAATCTGCCTTAATGACTTGATCACTTGGGTCATTCTTCTAAGGGTGAAGTTCATCCAAAAAGAAGCTATCCACAAAGTTTTCTTAATTGATCTCCTCTCATAAACAGAGAAAAAACCTATAATGTATTTTGAACATACAACTGTTTTTCCAATAAGAAAGTCCAAATTTTACAGTTGACTGGAATCAAAGTAATGTCTGTGAATAGTAGGCTTTGGGGCATCATTCATCCAGCTAATATTTGGCAGAAAATCCTTTTCCTTGTCTTCCAGCCTATTTGAAAGGCAAAGTCTGCCAAACTTTGGGTCAGAGTCTTTATGACCTTGACTGTGGAGGTCATTATTTTAAGATTTTCTACTTGGAAGTGATTCATATTTGGCTGCTGGGGAAAATGAGGTATTTTTGTTTTGTTTTTTAAGGGGAGGCTTCATTATTCAATGACTATTATTGCGACTTTCCTTTTCAACTGTTTACAATTCTGGAATTATCATCTTTGCTTTCATGCAACCAAGATTGTGTGTGTGCATGCTCAGTCACTCAGTCTGACTCTTTGCAGTCACCTGGACTGTAGCCCACCAGGCTTCTTTGTCCATGGGATTTCCCAGGCAAGAATATTGGAGCAGGTGTCCATTTCCTCTGCCAGGGGATCTTCCTGACCCGCATCTGTTGTGTCTCCTGCATTGGCAGGCGGATTCTTTACCACTGCACCACCTTGGAAGCCTACAACCAAGATTATTTTTTAAACATTATAAAGCAATGAAGTGCAGTGGCTAAGACTATGGTCTCCATATTCCTGATGGGTTTTGGACACGACTGAGCGACTGAACTGAACTGACTGACCAGTTATTAGCTGAAAAATTATTTTATCTCTTTGCATGTGGTACTTAATCTGTTCAAAGAAGTGATGGTTGTACTTTGCTCATAGGTCGTAAGGGGCTTAAGACAATGTCTGGAATGTAGTGTTTGCTTAGTAAATGCAAGTATTTCTATTCTTTCACCAAAACACAAGATTTGTAAAGACAGGGATTATTGTCCACAATATTTTTTGCTTTACTTCTGATGCTTACAAGTCTGGAACAGAGTTGGAATTCAGGGAA
Organism: Moschus berezovskii; assembly: GCF_049115385.1. Lineage (NCBI taxonomy): Eukaryota > Metazoa > Chordata > Mammalia > Artiodactyla > Moschidae > Moschus > Moschus berezovskii. The sequence continues at coordinate 64,083,674 of NC_142469.1, forward strand.
TACTTGTTAATAGACTTTGTCAATGGAATATGGTGGTATCCCTCTTTCTCTCTGTCACAGGCACACACAAACACACACAGTAAAACCATCTTGTCTCTGAATGAGCTGGTTGGGCTGACTTTGACTGTATGTAACACTTTTATCTTCTTACTTAAGTATGATCAGATTATCACCACAAATTTCACAGCTGTCAGTTCATTAACCCACTAAGTGTCTAAGCTAATATCAATGTGATATTACTGGTACACCTGCTACCCACACTACAAATTTAAAAGTACCCCTTTCTGTGTTGCTAATTGACTCAATCATTACCTTCATGAACAGACGGTGATGTTTTCCTGGACAGAGAATAGCATGCATTTAAATATACTCTAAAATCACACAGTGAAAATCAATTGAAGTATAATGGAAATGAGGAACACTGAGGATTTTGTTGATGCCATTTTAAGGCTTTTACATTTCTTTTAAAATTAATCTCCAAAAATGTGATAGAAGAGCTTGAATTTTTTCTAATTTTACCTAGAAAAATAATCATTGTTCTGATTATTTCAGGACTCTTATTTACACTAAACCTAATATTGCAGGTAAGGTAAAAATATTGATTCTCAACTTTAGCAAGTTATCAGTCAACTGGAAGTGGAAGTCTCTCAGTTGTGTCCAACTCTTTGAGACCCCATGGACTCATCCATGGAATTCTCCAGGCCAGAATACTGGGGTGGGTAGCGTTTCCCTTCTCCAGGGAATCTTCCCAACCCAGGGATCAAACCAAGGTCTCCCACATCACAGGTGGATTATTTACCAGTTGAGCCACTTAAGGGAAGCCCAAGAACACTGGAGTGGGTAGCTTATCCCTTCTCCAGGGGATCTTCCCAGCCGAGGAATCAAACCGGGGTCTCCCACATTGCTGGCAGATTCTTTACCAACTGAGCTATCAAGGAAGATTGGAAATCTTGTTAAAAGAGTTTGCTGGACCCCACCCACCAGTTTCTGATTCAGTACTTCGGAGGTGAGACCTAAGAGTTCACTTTTCAAATGTGTTTCCAGGGGATGCTGATATTGAAAACCCAAAAAAGTCACTTTAAAGGGTCATATCTGCAAATATTTAGTCTCAATAATGGAAGATTTAGGCAGTTGTTTCTATTTTTTGAAGGACCACAAATTTTGAAAAAGACTAGACATGTCTCTTTAGATTTTAATCAATGATTGAAAAACTACAAAGATTTCAACTCAGACTTTTTTCTAAAAATGCTTTCTTTTCTAGTAGACAGAGCAGTCCAAAGGTAGAATATATGAACTGAGGAATAAGGGTTCTTTGTTGTTTGAGATGTTCATATTGAAAGTCTAGGACAAAGGCAAATTCAAAGACAGGGTAGGATTTGGCACTATGTGGTGCTGGGGATTTCTTTTAATCCTGAGCTTGTGATTCTAAGGGATTTCTTTAAATGATCCATCTGAATTACTGTCTTCAAGCCAGAAGGTGTCTAAAACATTTATCATTCGATGATCGATTAGTCATGAATGGTATATCAGTTTCCTGTGGCTGCTATTAAAAATTAACACAAACTTGGTAACTTAAGATAACAAATTTATTCTCTTAGGCTTCTGACTTCTTTGGAGGCTCTAGGGCAGACTCCATTTCTTTGTCCAGATTCTTTGTTTTGTGTCTGTGTCCCTCCAATCTCTGCCTCCTTGATGACAGTGCCTACTCCTCTTCCATCTGTGTCAAAGCTCCTCCTGCCCGCCATGATAAGGGCACTTGCCATGGCATTTAGGGCCCACTCAGACAATCCAAGATAACCTCCTCCTCTTCAAAGTCTAAATTTAATCACATCTGCAAAGACACCTTTTCCAAATAAGGTAACATTTATAGATTCCAGGTACTAGGCCTAATATCTTTGGGGAAATTATTTAGTTTACTACAAATAATGATCTCTTTCTTATACCATTATGATATTAATTTACTATTTAAAATATTCTTATTATATAAGAAGTTTTTCTACTTTATAATATTTTTGCTACCGTGTAGGTAAGAGAAAAGACAGGACAGTATTTACTAACAGTTTTCCTACATGAGGGCAATTTAACACTTTTTTTCAAAATGAGATTTTAAATAATACATAGATAATGTTAAATATTTCTTGACAAGTATAAAGGAGGATATTTCACTATATCTCCTTTTGGGGATATGCAGCAACTACTCTCAATAAAACTGACCTAATTTACATCTCAGAGCAGATATACTCATGAATAAGTGGATAAGAGGCTGATTATTGGCCTAATTTTAACAAGTATATAAAAAATTTTGAATTATTATAAACCTAAGTTTCAATATTCATACTTAGAAAATGAGGTTTGACATATTAAATTCATTAAAATTGAAAAATATTGTTGCACCTAGCTTATTTAGGGACCCAACATATAGTTCTTGAATTGTATTTCTCTGAAGACTGGGAAAATGAAAACAGCAATTATCAAATTTTCCAAATGTCAGCCAAGAATACTGAGAATTTAGAGAATTGAATACCTCAATTTTTATTTTCAACATATATTAGAAAATTTTGCAGATATAGCCTTTGTTAGGCTTAATTTTTATCCTCTTGCTTATTAGCAATTTAATACCAAAACTTAATTAAATCAAATTATTTGCTATCTTTTAAAATTGACAGGCTGTATTTTTTAGAACAGCTTTATTGCAGTGTATTTCATATGCCATTTAATTCCACCACTTAAAGAGTATAATTCAACGGATTGTAGTGTACTCACAGAATTTTACAACTACAACTGCTGTATAATTCTAGAACATTTCATCACCCTAGAAGGAAACCCTGTTCTCATTATTGGTCATTCCCCATCCTCACACCTACACCCAGGCAAACACTGGTCTACTTTTTATCTACTCTAAACATTTCCTATAAAATAAATCAGACACGAAAGGGTCTTTTCAAGTGGTTTCTTTCACATAGTATATGTTTTCTAGGTTCATCTGGTTGTAGTATGGATCAGTACCCCATTCATTGTCATTGCCAACTTACAGTCTGTTGTATAGATATATTATGTTTTATCTACTATTCAGTTGGACATTTTGGTTGTTCCACTTCTTGGCCATATGAATAACAATGACCCAAATACTGGCATATAGTATTTGGTATCAAACAAAATCATATTGGAAATTATGCTAATAGAATCTGTGTGATTTTGAAGACTCTGAGAACAAGAAAATTGAAACTATTAGTTACCATAATACACTAAGTGGTAAATTATATTAGTCATTGACTCCATAATTCTAAAATCTTAGGTTCCAAACACTGGAACTACAGTAAGCATTAATAATTACCCCCACTCTCCATGTGCTGATATATACATTTGCACAGTAGAATACATATTCTTTTCTATACCCTGAAATAAGGAGAATATTATAAAACTTCCATGGAAAACAGAAAGGCCCTTGAGATCCTTAGTCAATCTAAAACTTTTTTGAGTACTAGACTGTCTTTATTACACTTGATCTATAAACCTGACTTCTAAATGCTCGTTTAAATGATTTATGTATTTGTCAGAAAGAGATAGCTTTCATGGTTTGATAGCTCATTTTATTTTAGCACTGAATCATATTCCGTTATCTGGATGTGTCATACTTTAACCATTCACCTACTGAAGGACATCTCTGTTGCTCCTAAGTTTTGGCAGTTAGGAATACAGCTGCTATAAACAATCTATGTGTAGTTTTGTGTGAACATAATTTTTCAATCCTTTGGATAAATACTAAGGAACACATTACTGGATTATATGGCTAGAATATGTTTAGTTGTGTAAGTAAATGCTAAACTGTCTTCCACAGTGTCTGTACTATTTTGTATTCTTACAAGTGATGAATGACAATTCCTCTTTGCTCCACATCCTCACCTGCATTTGGCATTGTCAGTATTTTGGATTTTAGCCATTCTTATAGGTGTATCAGTTCAGTTCAGTCACTCAGTCGTGTCTGACTCTTTGCGACCCCATGAATCACAGCATGCTAGGCCTCCCTGTCCATCACCAACTCCCGGAGTTCACTCAAACTCATGTCCATCGAGTCTGTGATGCCATCCATCCATCTCATTCTCTGTCTGTATAGTTCATATCATTGTTTTAATTTGTATTTTATGATGTAGAAGATCATTTTATTTACTTATATGCCATGTTTTATATCTCCTTTGGGAAGGTGTCAAAGTCTTGGCCCATTTTTTAAATGGATTGCCTGTTTTTCTCTTGTTGAGTTTTAATAGTTCTTTATATAGGTGGGATAATAGTCTTTTATTAGATGTGTCTTTCCATTTTATTTTCTCCAATCACTGGCTTGCCTTTTAATTCTCTTGTGATAATCTTCTTCAGAACAGAATTTTTTTTTATTTTAATGAAATCCAGTCTATCAATCACTTGAGACATTTTTTGACACATAGTTGACAAATACTTTCCAAAAGAAATAGTTTAGTCAGAATATTCTAATGTACTCTAGAGTATATGTTTTCAATGTACTTGTCTATTTTAAAGAGGGAACTAGTTTTTCCTACGAAAGTAGATTTTAAAGATAAAAATATTTAACAGAATAACACATAACAAAGTTAATAGCTTATTTTATATAACAATAATTTACACTTATCTGGAAACTGCCCACTTATTACTAAAAATATGTAGCCTCATCTCCATAGTATATAACCTGGTAAAAATAACATATTAATAGGTTCATCAGTATCAATTAATTTTACTCAAGTGCTACCAAAGACCACATTTATTAAATAAGTGCAAAATTATGCAAAGTTCACTCACCATATTTCAAAGTTAAGCTAAAATTTTGAACCCAAGTGTAAATACCTGCATTTTTGTTAAAATTGTAAAACTATTATATATTTGAAAGGTACAATATCTTAAAAGTGAACTTTAGGCAAACAGAATCATGGTACTCGCCTTGTATTTGCTGTATCATGCTGAAATCAGAATAGAGCAATTCTTAGTCACCTCCTGTTCTCAAACTCTATTCTTATGATGCTTTCTTTGGATTTCTATTGTTTCTAGGAAAACCAAGACTAGATGTTTAATCAAATCTTGTTTATTATCCCCCTGGAATTTGCTCGGTCTAAGTCACATTGCTTTAACCACCAGATTTCGATTCCCAGAATTAAGACATTATTTGACTACAAGTTGTCACAAAGTGTAAAAATGCAGTATGCAATTGTGTACGCTTTCTTGTGTCTTCTGTGCATACTGTAATGCTTTTCCATTTCCCTTCTTCCTATGGTTGTAGATTTCAAGCATCTGAATTTTATTTTAAGTCAACTGGAAACATTAGGTTGATGTGGATTATACACAGGGGATCTGAATGGGAAACTTGTTTATTTCATCCATATGGGTTTATTGTAACTTCACCAGAAAAACCTACAAAAGAGCACCTCAGTGAGAGAGAAAATGGCATTATTTTTGTTTTCAGCTCCAAAGGGGGAAACTAAATTTCATCCCAGGGAGCATTCCATCTAACCAGATCACTCTTATGTTAACAGAATCCAAAGTCACGTGGCACTGCCTTGCTCTGCTGAACTTAAAACTACTTATTACTGTGCTCCCCTGGAAATCTAATAGAGTTTGAAATTCAGAATACTCAACATCACCTGACAGGTTTCTCATTTCAAATGGTCAAAACTTCATAGAAATGCACAAATCTATGACTCCTTTATTTCTGGACTGATGATGTTTATTCTACTTGGATGCACGAAGGGCCTTGGACTCTGGTATTCCTACAGCTGCAGAATCTGGCCAAGCAAGGGCATGTTTCTTTGCAAAGCTTTCCTGATGCTTCAATTATGGTCATTTGTTACAAGGTGACATTGTCTTTAGTATGAGAGACATTAAATTCTCTCCTGAATGAGTCATACAGTATCTGAGATAAGCAGATTGCTTCAGACTGAGTTATTTTTCCAATCTAATTCTTTTACACATTAAGTTATTTGGAAAACTCTGAGAAACTGAAAACGGTGTCTTAGTCTCTGGTTTTCATGGATTGTCAGAAACTTTTGAGAGAATGTACATCAAAAGATTTAAGCATTTAGCCATATCACAAAAGGAAACCATGGATTTTAAAACATCATAGAGAGAGAAAACAAAATACATTAAGTGAGGGTGAATTTCACAATTTCTGACATTATGGAATGAAGTCAAAAGGGTTAGTCATTTCTTAACTCTTTGAAGGCAGACATTGTTTTAGGGGTTGATTCCTGAAAGCATAACTTATCAAGTGCTAGTTCTAAAGCTATGTATATTATTTAATTGAAAATCACAACTAGCCTTTTTCTGAATTAAAAAAAACAAAAAACAAATGCAAGTAAAGGAAGAAAAATATTCCTGATGCAGGAACACACATATAGCTAGCTTGCTAAGTCTTCCAATCAATTGAGAAGGACTGCAACATACTAAGGGGAGAAGGCAATGGCAACCCACTCCAGTACTCTTGCCTGGAAAATCCCATGGACGGAGGAGCCTGGTAGGCTGCAGTCCATGGGGTCGTGAAGAGTCGGACACGACTGAGCAACTTCACATTCACTTTTCACCTTCATGCATTGGAGAAGGAAATGGCAACCCACTCCAGTGTTCTTGCCTGGAGAATCCCAGGGATGGGGGAGCCTGGTGGGCTGCCATCTATGGGGTTGCACAGAGTCGGACATGACTGAAGCGGTTTAGCAGCAGCAGCAGCAACATACCAATAATTATAGATGGAAAGCCTAGATGAGAGTTAACATTTATTCATAATAATAACAATGATAACAAACAGAGCACTTCATCTGTGACTGTATTTTACCATCATATTATTTAACTTTGATTCTAGCCCAGTAGTATAGATTTTACTTTGTTTCACTTCGTGTAGATCAGAAAAAAAACCAAAGGACAGAAAATGTCTGCTACATTGACCAAAGTCATACAGCCAGTAGATAGTAAAACGGAACTCAAATCCTGGCTGCTTTAGTTAACTTGGTTTACTCCTTGCAGGGAGGATTTATACTTTTTTTTTTTTTTTTAGAATTATTATTTTAAATATGTCTAGAAGCTACATTTTGCAAATACACAAAAACTATTCATTTTCAGGTCAAAGTTAATAGACAAGTTTCCTTTGAATTGATTGATAGAAGTCAAATTGACTGTTCACCTTTTAGATATTATGAAAAGCCCTAGTAACTGACCTAAAGCTAATTGATTTAGTAAGGCTGAGAAAACATTACCTCCCAGAGAAGGGCTAGTTTTGAAGAAGTAAATTTATCTTCCTGCCAAACAGTTCTGTAATGGATCAATTAGATCCTGAAGTCCTTATATTACTAGAAAAACCTGCCTTCTGTAGTTAGATTATTAATCACCTGACTTTTACTTTCCTTGCCCTAAAGCAAGGAGTGACAAGTTTTTCTACAAAGGGCCAGATAGTAAATATTTTAGGCTTTGCAAGTCACATGTGGTCTCTGCCACATATTCTTATTTGTGTCCTTTCTTTATTTATTTCTTTTTTACAATTTTTTTAAGTTAGTTAGGAGCTGTACAGAAATAGGTCATAGGCAATATTTGGACTAAGAGCCCCTGGTTTGTAAATCCTTGCCATAGAAGATTGTGTTCGCCATTGACCCTAGAAGTTGCTCCAAGATAATGACCCTTCAAAGTTCACTACATATGGCTTAAATTCTATATACCTGTGTATATGTATTTTTATATACATATAAAACACAAAGAGTATACAGTGATATCTATGGGAATTAAAAATTTTTGACCTGCAAATTTTTATTTTCATAGAGCTAATTTTTTCAGAGTTTGTTTCACATGCCATGGGACAATCTGCCTATTTTTCTTACTGTACTTATGTATAGCCTCTATAAGTGGTATTTGAAGATCAGGAAAAATTATGCTAGTATCTTTATGCCCATTTTAGATACGTTTACACAGGGGACAATTTGAATGCAATTAAGTGGAATACTTATTGTTGTAAGAAAAATCACATTAAACACTCCTGAATGATCTTTCAACTTTTTTCTTTCTAAAATGTCACCTTTCCTGTGCTGCCAGCATGACATCACTGAACATGGTGCCAGAGTGAGACACGTACAATGAGCTTTCACAAGCTGCTGCAAACTGTCTCTGGCACATCACAGGCTTCAGTCAATATTTGTGCCCTCAGACAAAAAAATAAATATAAAAAAGCTGGTAAGGCCTGTTATAGTCAACAGTTTCTAGCTGGACTACATGTTGTCATTTGTAATTTCTCTGTTTAGGTCATATCCAAGACAGTAATTTGCTGTGGGTGCTGAGTGATAACACTAGAAAGTGTTTTTAAGCGTAGCATGTTAACATTAGATTTGGTGGAGTCTATGAGTCATTACTTTGCCAACAAAGGTCCGTCTAGTCAAAGCTATGGTTTTTCCAGTAGTCATGTATGGATGTGAGAGTCGGACTGTGAAAAAAGCTGATCGCTGAAGAATTGATGCTTTTGAACTGTGGTGCTGGAGAAGACTCTTGAGAGTTCCTTGGACTGCAAGGAGATCCAACCAGTCCATTCTAAAGGAGATCAGTCCTGGGTGTTCATTGGAAGGACTGATGCTAAAGCTGAAGCTCCAATACTTTGGCCACCTCATGCGAAGAGTTGACTCATTGGAAAAGACTCTGATTCTGGGAGGGATTGGAGGCGGGAGGAGAAGGGGACGACAGAGAGTGAGATGGCTGGATGGCATCACTGACTCGATGGAGGTGAGTTTGAGTGAACTCTGTGAGTTGGTGATGGACAGGGAGGCCTGGCATGCTGTGATTCATGGGGTTGCAAAGAGTCGAACACAACTTAGTGACTGAACTGAACTGAACTGATGAGTCATTTAATAAGACTTTTTTTGAATGGATAGGAAGGACCTTGATGTCCTAGCTGCACTGCCATTTGGGTTGTCCCAATTAATCTCTTGGGGACATGGGTCTCTTCTACTATATAACCCTTCAGGGGATGCCTGAGAAGGTTTTTTTTAATGCCAGGAAAGAAAGTATTATTAATACTAGTGAAGTTCACTAAATACCTTTCTTTTATTTCAGCAATTTAAGCATAACTCTTACAATAATATTTTCAGTCATTTTTCATGTCTTTAAGAATTATTTGCATGTGTGAATTTGGATTTATAAGCTCCTTGTATGGAGGAACCTCGTATTTTTATAAAATCGTTTTATTTCTAGTATCCCTCACACTGGGTGACATGGAGAGGACTTCAGTGAACATTTTGTTTTATTTATGAATATACAGAAGATATCAGTTATATACATATGTGAGAAAATGTAATACAAATGGAGACTTGATTACAGAAATAAATGTGTTACCTATTAACACTTCTTTTTCATATCCTTGGCATTTATAACAAAAATATCATAAGACATTCTAATCAAGTGGCAAACAACAGATCAAAGTACAGATGCATTCTTTGTTGTACATGAAATCCTGCTTCTGATAATGAATCTGCCAATGCTAATTGATTTGCAGGTGTACTTATTTCTGAAGTCTTAATAACATTCTGGGAAGATGAGCATATAGATCCCATCAGACTCCTTTTGAGATAGCGATAAGATGGTTTCATTTTAATCATGTACAACAAGCCAAAAATATGATTGAGGAAAGCCTCACATCTATAGGCAATTCCCAAGTCTGTTTATATGTAATTTGGTTTGGCTAACGGCATTGCTTTGAATGTGCCTAAAATAGTTTTCTAGTTTATTGTGAAAGTGTAGAACAAGCAGGTTTCAACTTCAGCTTCTAATAATGTATGCCTCGACAACTAAGCAATAGGGCAAAATATGTACAACCTTTAAAAAGCAAAAACAAGATTAAGAGGAAACCGTTCGCAAAAATGAAGAATGTGAGCATCCAGGAATGTGATCACAGCATTTGGAACCACCCCTGTCTCATGTCCATTTAGAATAAGTAGAATACTACTTTTTGTATTTTGAGGTTCTTTTTCAGTCAAGTACATGTGGGGATAATTGACACATAGTAAGATCCATTTTTTGGAGTACAGTAGACAAATATATAGAGCTATATAACTATCACTCTCACATCCATGGATGTGAGAGTTGGACTGTGAAGAAAGCTGATCACCGAAGAATTGATGCTTTTGAACTGCAGTGCTGGAGAAGACTCTTGAGAGTCCCTTGTACTGCAAGGAGATCCAACCAGTCCATTCTAAAGGAGATAATCCTGGGTGTTCATTGGAAGGACTGATGCTAAAGCTGAAACTCCAATACTTTGGCCACCTCATGCGACAAGTTGACACACTGGAAAAGACTGATGCTGGGAAGGATTGGGGGCAGGAGGAGAAGGGGACGACAGAGAATGAGATGGCTGGATGGCATCACCGACTCTATGGACATGAGTTTGAGTGAACTCTGGGAGTTGGTGATGGACAGGAAGCCCTGGCATGCTGTGATTCATGGGGTTGCAAAGAGTCAGACACGACTGAGCGACCGAACTGAACTGAACTGAACAATCAATGCCATAAGGATATAGAATTTCATCACTGAAAATTTTCCTCTGCTTCTTTATTATCACTCTTTCATCACCTCCCTGCACCTAACATCCCACTATCTAGTCTTATTTCTCTAACTTTATCTGTTAAAAATGTTGTATAGATGAATTCATGCTCTATCACTTTATATCAGGCTGCTATGTTTAGCAAAATATTTTTACATTTATCCAATGCTTCTACTGCATAAATGGGCCATAATTTGTTTATTCCTTCACCAGAGGATGGAAAAGGGTTTTTCACAGGTTTTGATTGTGTCAAATAAAGCTGCTATAAACAGTATTGCACAGATCTTTATATAAATGTACATTTCATTTATCTTTTTAACCATGTAGCATTGTGTTTGTATATCATATGGTACATAAATGTTTAAGTGAACATAACTTCATGAAAGAGACTATCATGCTGTTTTTCAAAGTGGTTCTAGAATTTTTTCATTCCCATCTGCAATATATGAATAATCCAATTGTTCTGGGTCATCACCAATACTTGGTATTGTCAATTTTCCTTTCTGACTGTAGTCATTCTAATGGTTGTTTAGTACAATCTCACTGTGGTTTTAATTTGCATTTACTGAAAACTAAACATACTAAGCATCTTTTTATTTATTTGTCATTTCTATATTATTTCATGGTGCAATATTATTTCAAAGCCTCTACCACAACCTCTCTTTTAAACCGTGTTTGTTTTTTCCTTATCATTGAGATGTAAGAGTTCTTTACACATTTTGCAAAAAAGTTCTTTACAAGGTACATGATTTGTGTATCTTTCCTCCCAGACACTGGTTTGTCCTATCATTGTTTTACAGTACCTTTTGAAAAATAGAAATTGTTAATTTTGATGCAGTCTAATTTTGACATTTTTTAAATGACTTAAGTGAACATTATTCTAGTTAAGAAATCTTTGTTAAACACATGGTAGTAAACATTTTCTCCTATGATTTCTACAGGAGTTCTCTGATTATGGATTTAAGTTTATTTTTATATACAGATGTGTAAATGTTACAGCTCCATTTGTTAATGAGACTATATTCCTTCATGGAATTAACTTTATACCTTTGCAAAATGTGTCAAAATGCATCAACTATGTGTGAGTCTATTTCTGGACACTCTGTTCTGTTCCACTGATTGATACAACTGTCATTTTATGAATATAGCACCATTTTGAGTATGATTCCCTGTAGCTCAAGTGGAAAAGAATCTGCCTGCAATGCAGAAGACCAAGGTTTGATCCCTGGGTTGGGAAGATCCTCTGGAGAAGAGTATGGCAACCCACTCCAGTATCCTTGCCAGGATAATCTCCATGGACAGAGGAGCCTGGCAGGCTACAGTCCATGGGGTTGCAAAGAGTCTGACACGACTGAGCAATGAACACACACACACAAACCTTTATACAAAGGTTTCAAATCAGGTACTGTGAAGTCTCTAACTTTGTTCTTATTTTCTCAGAACTGTTTCCTCAGACTTTCTATACGACTTTAGAGTCAGTTTATTGATTTCTATACAAAATCCTGTTGGGATTTTTGTTGAAAGTGACTGCTTCTCAGATGTGCTGAGTCTACTAAAGTAATAACTTGTCTCTAATACTGTATTGCCAGTTTTCGTTTCTAGCTTTTCCATTTGATTCATACTTAATATTTCTTTATTCTGATGAGTTTCCACATTTGTTCATAAATATTTCCCACCTTTTCCACTGAATCTTTTAGTATATTAATTATAGTTATTTTAAAATTCTCTGATAACATCAATCATTGCTTCATATCTAAATCTGATTCTGTCAATTGTTTGTTCTCTTAACAATGATTTTCTTTTATTGCCTTGTTATTTTCGTATCTTCATAAAACTTTCCCTCTTGTGTACTCCTGTAAGAAAAAGAGCCTTCTTTGTCTCTTTTAATTCAGCTTGTTTCAACCTGAAACTGTTTCACTTGGTATTTCTTCTTCTGGAATGTTATTAAGTCAGATGGTAGTATATCTGCTTCCTTGTCATTCAGGTCTCAGCTGGAATGTCTCCACAAAAAGAATTTGCTGACCATTCAAATACAAGTTGCCCACTGGATATTCTTTAACAAGCAGAATGGTTTTATCTTATTATTGAAAATATTAGTTATTGTCCCTTAATAGTATGCTTCCAAGAAAGTATAATGTTAAATATTGTCTTAGTCCATTCAGGCTTATAAGCAATAGAAATTTATTTCTCACAGTTCTGTAGGTTGGAAGTATGAGATCAGATTACCACGAATGTTAGATGAGGACTCTCTTCTGGATTTCAGACTTCCTGTTGTACTATTACATCATGAAAGGGATGAGCTAAGTCTCTGGGGCCTTTTCTATCAGGGCATTAATCCAATTTATGAGGGCCCCACCTCATGACTTAATTATTTCTCACAATGCCTCCCTCCTGGTACAATCACATTGAGCATTAGTATACAACGTATGAATTTGGCAGGGGGACAAAACCATTCAGGTCATAGCAAATATGTTATCTACTCTATCCCCAGTGCTTAGAATAATAGAAGGCAAATAATAGAAGTCAATAAATAATTAAGTGAATGATTTACACAATCTTTCTCAAGTAAGAAAACACCATCTTTTACCTTATACAAATATTCTTTGATGTCTTATTCAATTTATAGTTTCCTCTGTATAAGTTCTATATAATAATTATTATTAGATACTTTAGTTAGTTAAGTTCATTTCTAGACATTTTATGTTTTCTATTTTCTATTGTTATTTTGCATGGGATTTGTTCTTCAGTTTGTTTTCTCTATGGATATAACGAAACTAATGATATTGTCTGTAATATTTGGTAATAGTCTACTTTATACAATATAATACTAGTTCTAGTTTGATTTTTTTTCAATTTTGAATTTTGCATAGGAAGTCAATTAGAGTTATTGTGAATTGGAGAGGTAAATCCGCACTAAAGTATAGATGGGAGTAAGTAATAATCCCATGAAGGTCTTTTTTCCTAAACACATAAGTTCCTATATAATTTCCTTGTTTGTGTTGGTAATAAGAAAAGACTGAAGAAGTACTGAACAAAAAGCACTATCACAAGAGTGATATGAGAAATTAAACATGTCTGAATTATTTCAGACATAAAACAGGTTATTCTATTTTTTCCCTTTAAGTGCTTCATTAGTTATATTTTTTAGAGCTTTTATTTGTCATGTTAAATAGTAATTTTAATTAGACTTTCTTTTCTTCAAGAATTGTTTAATTCTGTCAAACCATCTTTTGCAAACTTTTTGGATAATCTATCTCCTTTGATTTAGTTATGTGATGAATCCTACAAATAGGCTGTAGAACATTAAACATTTTGTTTTAATTTTCTTTTAATACATTTGTGGATTAGATTTTTTAGTTACCTGTTAAGGGTTTTTGCATATACAGTAGAAACTCCCATGTTTTCTTTGTTACAGTGACTTGGTTTCTTTGAACGTCAGTGTGCTCAACTAAATGATTACACTGCTCAGACTTTCTTGAATTTCTGTATGGCTAGAGTTCAGATGATGTATTACAAGCAGAAGTGTGACTTCACTTCTAGGAAGTATTCTTAAAAGGATCTAATTTAGCCAGGATATGTACCCTTTTGTTATTTCTCCTTTCTCTCTTTTTTTTTTTTTTTAGGCACAAATTTCTATGCTGGAGCTCCAGCAGCCCTTCTAGAATATGATCTAAAAAGGAAGCCTCCTATGAAGAGACTAGAAGAGAAAGATGCCAGAAACCTGGGTCTCTGATGTTTCTGTAGCTGGTATACCAGCCCCCACCTGCCTACATTTGAACTCATTTATGCGAGAAATAAACTTCTACCTTAAGTGACTAATTTTGCATTTCCTGCTGCTTCACCTAAAGGTAATCTTAGTAGATTAGGTTTATCCATAGTCATAAGTGAGATCGGTCTGCAATTTTCCACTTTTAAAAATCTATCTAATGTTTTTGATAAAAGATATGCTAATTTTGAAAAGTAATCAGAATCCTCTCAATCTTTTCCTTAATTTTGAAGATTAGCATTTACCTACCATAGTCAAGGGTAGTTTTAGAAACACTTTAGGACAGTTTTTTTCTTAGTTTAAATATTTTTCCTCTCCCTGTGTTAGTTAGCATTAGTATTTTAAGAAAATTGTCCATTTCATTCACTTTACTCAAGTTATGTGCCATTCTAATATTTTACCCTTTTCTGTACTATATACTGCATTTGATATAATATGGATTTGAGTATTTTAGCTGGTCAGACTTACTGGGCAGACTATACTGGGAAGTTCCTGGGATTAATTTTCCTGTTCTTCAAAAGAGATACAAAGAATACACATTTCAGCATCCTCATGTCTGAAAGAGACCCCTAGGAATTCTGTAACCATGTTGTAGAGCTGGCCTTTGATGAAATCATGTACAGAGAAGGGTAGAGTGAAGAACATCACCGGATCCCTTACAATGTAGTATGTGGAGCAGCCCTATATTTGAACTTTACATCTTGTGAGATAATGCACTTTATCAACAGTGATGTCAATTGAGTTAGAGTTTCAGTTCAGTTCAGTTCAGTTCAGTCGCTGTGACTAAAAGCTTCTTTACTAATATACATTTCTAGATTTTTTTCTAATATTTTTTCCATTTTTATGTTTCACAGTAATTTATGCAATTATTATGTTTTTGTATTCTCTAAGTTCTCAAGTTGTATATGAATTCAGTTTGTTTTAATGCTTCTGTATTTAATAATGAAAAGCTTCCTGTAAGTGTGGCTTTAGTTATAGATAGGAGAAGGCAATGGCACCCCACTCCAGTACTCTTGCCTGGAAAATCTCATGGATGGAGGAACCTGGTAGTCTGCAGTCCATGGGGTCTCGAAGAGTCGGACACAACTGAGTGA
This sequence comes from Moschus berezovskii, assembly GCF_049115385.1. Lineage (NCBI taxonomy): Eukaryota > Metazoa > Chordata > Mammalia > Artiodactyla > Moschidae > Moschus > Moschus berezovskii. Next base: position 64,099,095 of record NC_142469.1, read on the forward strand.
CTTCACTTTCCCTTTTTACTCTCATGCATTGGAGAAGGAAACGGTGACCCACTCCAGTGTTCTTGCCTGGAGAATCCCAGGGATGGCAGAGCCTGGTGGGCTGCTGTCTATGGGGTCACACAGAGTTGGACACAAGTGAAGTGACTTAGCAGCAGCAGTAATTATAGATCAGTATTGCATCAGCCTTATTGTTAAAAACTTTTATTATTTTAGCAAATGTATATAAATATATAGACATAATATCTTATTATATATATATATATATACACGCATAACTCCAGTACTTTGGCCACCTCATGCGACAAGGTGACTCACTGGAAAAGACTCTGAAGCTGGGAAGGATTGCGGCGGGGAGAAGAAGGGGACAACAGAGAATGAGATGGCTGGATGGCATCACCGACTCTATGGACATGAGTTTGAGTGAACTCAGGAGTTGGTGATGGACAGGGAGGCCTGGCATGCTGTGATTCACGGGGTCGCAAACAGTCGGACACGACTGAGTGACTGAACTGAACTGAACTGATGCATACATATGTCATGTGCATGTTGAAATGTTTGTTTTAATTAGAGTATTAATATCCACTTTTAGTCATACTGGATTCTGAATTTAAGAAAAGTAGTGTAGAATTATTCCTTGGCGAGATGAAGGTATATGTTTCCTACTATAGTGACTAGTTTGTCGCATGAATATATTCACTTAATAATACATAAATTTCAGTGCATTTTTTAGCAGTTTATTTTATTCTCATCTTCTATATTATTTATTTTTTGCTTTCTTGGCCTTTCAAAGATTATTTTTTCTGGTAATTTACTATGTTTAAACTGTTTTAACTTTATCAGTTTTCTTATATAAAATATATGTGATAATAATGCTGATTGTCTTTACTTAGTTTCTTTTCCATTACATGCATAACTCCATATAAAAATATGCCTCAAAATAATTGAGCCTCCCAAATTATGGATCATTTTTACTTTACTCCATTATTTCAAATATATTAATCTCTTCAATGCATATATTAAGCATCAGAAATTCTCAGAATAATCAACAGAACCATTTATTTATAGCTACTGCCATACACAATGAATTTTATCCCAAATATGAAAGGGTATAGTTAGAAGAGAAATAAAATATCGCTACTGACATTTTCCTGAAGCTTTCTTTGTAATGAGTTTAATATAATTTGTTGTTGTTCATTCACTCAGTCATGTCCAACTCTGCGACCCCATGGACTGCAGCACACCAGGCTTCCTCGTCTTTCACTATCTCCCAGAGCTTGCTCAAACTCGTGTCCATTGAGTTGGTGATGCCGTCCAACTATCTCATCTTCTGTCATCCCCTTCTGCCTTCAATATTTCCCACCATCAGGGTCTTTTTCCAATTAGTTGGCTCTTTTCTGCTGAATGAATACCACATACATATTTTCTAGGTACTATTGGAAAAAAATTGAAGTATTTGTGGGTTTGTTAAAGTACTACATGCATCTGTGCTAAGTTGCTTCAGTCATGTCCCTTTTTGCAACCTATGGACTGTAACCCACCACCCTCCTCTGTCCATGGAATTCTCTAGGCAAGAATACTGGAGTGGATTGCCGTGCTCTCAGGGCCTCTTCCCAATCTAGGGATTGAACCCACGACTCCTGTGGCTTCTTCACTGCCACTGGATTCTTTACCACTGAGTCACTGGGGAATCCCTTATTAAAATCCTGCTGCTGCTGTTGCTAAGTTGCTTCAATCATGTCCGGCTGTGTGTGACCCCATAGACGGCAGCCCACCAGGCTCCCCCATCCCTGGGATTCACCAGGCAAGAACACTGGAGTGGGTTGCCATTTCCTTCTCCAATGCGTGAAAGTGAAAGGTGAAAGGGAAGTCGCTCAGTTGTGTCCTACTCTTAGCAACCCCACGGACTGAAACCCACCAGGCTCATTCATCCATGGGATTTTCTAGACAACTCTAACTCTTATAGTAAAGGCAGTACATAAAATACTCTCTATATGTTTATAGTCTAGTCCTTTTTTATGTGTGATTAACCACATTCACTGTGAAGGAAGAAAGGAGCAGGATGCTTTACATTGACACTGATGGAGTGTTTATTGTTGTTCAATCACTAAAAATGACCAACTCTTTGTAACCCCATGGACTGCAGCACGCCAGGCTTTCCTGTCCTTCACTGCCTCACAGTGTTTTGCTTTTTTGTCTTTTCCTAAAATAATGTCTATTTGCTGATAAAGAAACTGAGCTCACTAGTGTTTCAAGCTATTTTCTTTTCATTTTCTGCTTATTTATTTAAAAAAATGGTATATTATGTTTGTTTTTCTTTAAAAACAGAAGAAAATAATCCAAACATGTCCTTCATGAAGTACTATTTAGTACTTTTGTCATTTCTATATATCTCAGAATTTTAATGAAAACATTTAAACTGAAGGTAAATTAAATCTAACAAACCTTATTGTGTCTCTTAACAGAGCAACTAGAGGGAATTATTTCAAAGATACCTGCTTCAGCCTCTCAGGAGGAGGATTTGGACACTGCATTGCTTATATGAAGAAGCTCTGGTGCCTTTTCTCTTTCCTGTTGGGCACGACTCAGCCCACCTAATTGGTAAGTAAAGCCTCTTTTCTCTTAGGTTAATCATTCCATTAATGTGGTGATAGATGTAACATTTCAGGAACAGGCATTAATATTAAGTTTTGCAACTTGTTGAAGTCCTGCACTGCTTGTTCTTCATTGTTCATTATTTGAGATTTAAACTGCAGTGGAGTAGGCACATCATTAATCCTGCCTGTGGAACTTAGTACCTCAAGCAAAGTCACTATCTTGGTAATATTGTTATAGAATCAATTTTATAGACACACACAGGGTAAAAGCAAATTCACTAGATATGCCCAGGAAGCAATCTGAAGAGTGGATTTCATAATGTCATTGAGGGCTGGAGTCAATAAAGAAGTTATGATGACTAAGAATATTATCTGCCTTTTGTTGGTATAAAACTATAACTCATAAAGGACATGGATAAAAATACAATAGTAAATGACAATAAATATCAAACTGATAATTCTTAGAAGTTGCACTAATGTTAATTATTAATAAAATTAACTTTGCTTTAATTTATTTTATTTGGATTTGTTTCCTTGCCTGAACTGATTGTCATTATAATGTTGAAATACGGAGGATGGACTATAACATTCCACTGAAATACTTTTGTTCTAGGATTTTATGGTAGCCATCACACATCTGTTTCATATCTTGCTTTTTATGGTATTCTGCTTCACTTGATTAATGGTGTGAGTGTACCAAACACTAAGCTTTTAAGAGATGTTAGTGCTTTTATAAATAATCTTTCATTAGTGTGATAAAATTCAAATATTTTTCTCTATTGTAAAATGTTTATTTTATGATCAATTTTGTTTGTATTTATAAAATTGAGAAATCCCCTTATCTGGATAATAGTGATGATCATCCGGACTCCCACAGTCTTAACTGAGTTTCCATCTATCCCATCAACAACAACATGTAAGGATTGCTGTTTACTAGTATCCTAGCCACTCAGAGTTCTTTAAGTATACTCCTTTACTTATTCATGCATTCTATTTACTATCCCAAGCAACAAAACTATTATATGTTCTATTGAAGCAATTGATTGATTAATTAAAGTATTCATTCAAGTAGCACTGCCTGATTGTCTACTATGTAAATACAGGAATATCTCAGAGACATTATGGATTCAGTTCCAGACCACAGCAATAAAGAAAATATTGCAATTAAGCATGTGTGTATGCTAAGTCACTTCAGTCATGTCTGACTCTTTGTCACCCTATGGACTGCAGCCCATTAGGCTCCTTTGTCCATGGGATTCTCCAGGCAAGAATACTGGAGTGGGCTGACATCCCTCCTCCAGCAGATAGTACCACTAAATTTTTGGTTTCTCAGTTCATATAAAAGTTGCTTATACTGTACTGGAGACCATTAAGTGTGCCAGTAGCATGTCTAAAAATCAATGTACACACCTGGGGCGGATTCATGTCAATGTATGGCAAAACCAACCAATATAATATTGTAAAATAATTAGCCTCCAATTAAAATAAAATAAATAAATAAATAAATGAGATACACCGTGACTGAATTTTATAAAATAAACTTATGTACTTTGTGATAAAAAATAAAAATAAAAAACAATGTACACAGTTTAGTTAAAAGTGCTGTATTGCTAAAAATGCTAACCATCATCTGAACCTTTGGTGAATTATAGTATTAACAGTATCATAAAAGGTAACTGATTACAGACTATCACGACAGATATAACAATCATGGAAAAGTTTGAAATAGTGTGTGAATTACCAAATGTAACACAGAGATATGAAGTGAACAAACGCTGTTAGAAAACAGTGCCAATAGATTTGCTTAAAGCAGGGTTGTCACAAATTTTCGATTTGTAAAAAATGTAAAAATATGTAATATCAAAGTGCAATGCCTGTATAGGATAAATCACATGTTAATGGAGTAGTAGTGGGAAAATATGTAATGATCTCCCATTAGTTTTTTAAACTGTATTAATTTCAATATGAATCTCTTTTTCAATATGCCAGACATCTTTATGTTGTGAATACTACCACCTATTCTTCACTATCAGTACCTCTCTTTTTAAGCATCTTTTATACCTGTGTCCCAGTCACTATTCCATTTCTTATATTCACCTCTCTCCACTATATATTTCCTATAAAAACTCTTTTCCTTTCCCATATCCTGAATTATCAATTACTTTCTAATTTGAAGGAAAATAATCAGTATATATCAACTTTCATTTTTTAAAACATAAAACTCTTGAAAGCCTGATTGTTGAAAGAGCATCTCACCAAAAATATGCTTTGAACAGTCTTTTTCATCCTTGCATATTTAACTCTGTGACATAAATAATCAGGCACACAGAGATTAGCCAGTAATGTTGTGAAAAACTGTACTGCTGCTTCACTTGCCAAGATATCTTACAAATCTTTTTTTATGAGTTGAATCACTTCTCCCAAAAGTTGCTGAAGTCCTAATCCCTCCTACCTGTGAATGTGACCTCAGTTGGACAAAAGATGTTTGCAGATGATCAAGTTAAGTGGTCATTAGGGTGGGCCTGTAATCCAATGAGATTGGTGTTCTTACGAAAAATTTAAACACAAAGATGGCAGGTCTGTTGGGATATTACCAAGTGATGATGAAGACAGCTACAAGCCAAGCAATGTCAAAGACTGCCAGCAAAAATCAGTAGCTAGGAGAGACATAGAACAGCTTCTTCCCCGCAGAGCTCAGAAGGAACCAACCCTGTTCTGACACTTTGATCTCAGACTTTTAGCCTCCAGAACTGTGAGACAAAAATTTCTGTTGTTTCAGCTGCTTAGCTTGTGGTACTTTATTATGACAGCCCTAGGAAACAAATACAGTTGTTTTCTGAATTCTGCCATGAAACATATGCAGGGATTGGAATGGTGGCTCACACACAGGAAATTTTGTCCAGCATTTTAAACTCTTGGTATTGTGGAATTCTTCCTCTGCATTTCACCAGATGATTTCTGGCACTCCCATATTCTTGCCCTCTTCTGAAATGAGGCTTGCTTTTATTCAACCCAGGAAATCATTAGGGGCCATTAGCAGCAGAAGGCTGTTTACTGCAGTCAGACTCATTGGTAAGTGTAGCCCTATCAATAATACGGCACTGGAAAAGTCAATTTAAGCAATAATTTGCCATTCAGTCCTATAGTTAGGTTCTGAATATAAAAAATTTCAAAAAGTCTTTCAAAAAGATTTTACATGATACTATCTGCTAGTTCAGTAATACAATTTAAGGGTAATGAAGAGGGAGGCAACACAGGCCTTACTGGTTTCCTCCTGCAGTGAGACATTTCAGGTTAGAGCATAGCATAATGACATCTGTAAATAAGGGAGAAATAGCCAATAAGTTCTGAAGATAAGGGAGAGTATATTTCTTTGTTGGGATGATTAGCTAGGGAGGCACTAGAGAGTTTAGAGTTCTTTTATGTCTTTTTACTTGCTCAACCATCCCTATTTTCCCCCTATTCTGTTAGCTAATGCTCAAGTTTAACATAAGACTAAATGCCAAGACCGTGAATTCAGCTGAATGTATAAGAAACCTACAGAAAGGAATTCCAGACCTTGGTTTTTACTCACCTGGCCCAGCAGATAAAAAAATAAGAAATTCTTTTCCAGTAAGAGAACTCTCTTAGTTTCCTTCTTTGCCTCAAGACAAGAAGATAGAAATTGAATAAGACCTCAAAAACAATCGCTTCAGTTCTATAATTCCTCATCCCTTCAATTCCTATCCTAGTGCACTCAGGATCCCAGAGTCCTGCTCTCAGTACGACTGTAGTTCTAGTTACATTAGGTAATAATTGAATTAGGCATTTCACCACAGCATGCTATGGGCATTTAGGTTACCATTGTGTAGTATGAGGCAGTTGACCAGATAACTTATTTCTAGTATCCTACACTTTTCTGATTTTTGGCTGGCAAAACACTTTTCTGTTTTTGGCTGGCAACTTACTTTCTGATTCTATTTCCTGTATAAAATGTTGTGTTCTGCTTTTGTGATTTGGTTGTGAGTAGCAAATTATGATTTCTTTTGATGTAAAAAGAATTTACTCAAAGGATATGAGGGAACACACTAAAGGGAAAGCTAAACAGACGGGCTTGGAACAGAGAGAAAACAGGGAAATTCAGGACTTTTTATAAACAGGAAGTGTTGATTTGTTATTAATAAATATGCATAAAATTACTCTAGGCAGATAGAACTCTGTTATTACTAAAAGGTGTTTGTGACAAAAGCTAATTACTTTTCTGGATGAACTAAAGTTGGTTAACATGAAACTATGGAGTTTATTATTTAATATATAGACAGGCCTATAATTTTGTTTTGCCTGGCACAGTGAACGTTCCTATAAAGAAGAACCATACTCATGTTATCCAAATAGGCAAGTCAAGGGAGATTGAATTTCAAAATTGCCAAGTAAGCAAAAAAAGGAGCAGAGAGCATTTGTGTCCCCACACTAAAATATTATGCATTTTCTTGTCCCAGAGAAAATTCCTATATTAATGAATACCTTAAAATCTATGCATGTGCATTAGGATACTTCTATTTGCAAGGAATAAGCCCAACATGAATGAATAAGCATAAAAAGGGATTATCAGCACTATTTACACTGGTTGTATAAGCAACCAGTGACAGCAAAATGGACCTGGGCAATAAGAATCAGAAACCAAAGTAAAATCAGAATTCTTTCTTCTTGTTGTTCATATTCCCTTTTATTTGTATTATATCTTAATTGCTGAGATTAAATTCCACACATGAAAGTGAAAGGAACACAGTCTTGTCCACCTCTTTGCGATCCCATGGACTGTAGCCTGCCCAACTCCTCTGTTCATGGAATTCTCCAGGCAAGGGAGTACTGGAGTGGGTTGCCATTTCCTTCTCCAGGGGATCTTCCTTACCCAGGGATCAAACCTGGGTCTCCTGCATTCCAGGCAGATTCTTTACCAACTGAGCCACCGTTCCGATCCGTTCCGTTCCGTCGCTCAGTCGTGTCCGACTCTTTGCGACCCCATGGACTGTAGACTACCAGGCTTCTCTGTCCATGGGATTCTCCAGGCAAGAATACTGGAGTGGGTTACCGTTTCCTTCTCCAGGGGATCTTCCCGACCCAGGGATCGAACCCGGGTCTCCTGCATTGGAGGCAGATGCTTTAACCTCTGGGCCACCAGGGAAGCCCCAACTGAGCCACCAGGTAAGCCCAAATTCCACACATGGTGAGTGACAAAGTCTAAGACAACATTAAATTCACAATCTTACAGCTCTGCATTGACAAAAACTCTCTCCTTGCCTAGATAGAATTTAGTTCAGGGTCAATGCATGTTATAGGATGCTAGGGGCTGGCATGTGGGGATGACCCAGAGGGAGGATAAAGGGAGGAGGGAGGTGGGAGGGGGGTTCAGGAGGGGGAACTTATGTAAACTCGGGGCGAATTCATGTCAATATATGGCAAAACCAACCAATATAATATTGTAAAATAATTTGCCTCCAATAAAAAATAAATTAATTACAAAAAAAAAAAAAGAAAGGTTCAGAAAAAAAGTAAGCCCTAATCCCATGCCATCACCTGTGGTAGAAGACCATAAGTCCCAGTTTCATAAGAATAACCCAGTTGCCCTGTTTATGTCTATTATTATATGTTTATGAAAAGTCTTTCCTTTCACCCTCAAAGTTAGACAGGTTGCAACAATAAATACTATGGTCAGTCCTACTTCCTACAGCTGGCAGAACCTGACATATGTAAAGAAGCTTGCTTTTGTTCTAATCAGTCCAAAGTGGATGCAGTCACTATTCCATCCAGGGAAAGTCTCTGGTTCCAAGGAAAGGTCATGTATTTGGGTAAAGAACTTGCTGATTTCTCTAGAAACCACAATTTTCATTATGTGACACTAATTTCCTAGTGGAACTTATGTAATAAATGATCAAATTAAGCCAATATGGGCTTTTAACATTTTTATTGACTGTCGTGAAGCAAATAAAATTAAAAGCTTATAAAATCCACAAGTATCCTGTGTCCTGTGAGAATGCCTACATATCTTTTTCACAAACGCTTCTTAAGCACTCTTTGGTGAGGATTATTCAGTTGCAGTGTGCTAACCTTTGCTAAAAAGTGGACCAAAAAAAAAGAAAAAATGAAGATACATCTACTTGGGATAATACCCTGACAAGAAAGGTGTGTGTTTTCATTTCTCTTTCAAAACTGGTAAAGTAGAGATTTACTTCTTTTTGTTTGTTGTAAAATATCAAACCTAGGGAAGAAAGTGTAAACAGAAATTCTCTCAATTGGGAAATGTCCTTTTAAGCTTTCATTCTAGTTTTTCTGATCTGAGAGCAAAGAGGATTACAAAGAACTCCCATTTGAAATTGAAAGATATATATATTTTTTGGTAGCTCAGGGAATAAGTACAACTGGGAGCTTTGTCAAAACTGCCGTCACCTGAGACTGAAATAAGCTAGGAAAGAGAGAACTAGTCAAGTTTTAAAGACAAAGAATAAAAAAGCTCATTTTATTACTTTGCTTAGAATCCAGGAAAAGGGTGAAAACCAAATAAATGATTAGCGAGGCAGGTGTTCCATTCTTCAGATTGAGTTTACCAGCCAAAGCCCTTAGATCAGAATGCAAGAGAAGAGAAAATTCCAAATATGAAACTTCAGCTTGGGACCACACCTCATTCACTTTTTACATGCCTGGCACCTAGTAGGATCTTTGTTAATAAAGTTTCAATGAAGTAATGGGGAGTTAACATGTCTCATAAGTCTGAATGGCAGTCTGTAGAGTGTGCCATATTTTTATTAAGATGCAAATATAACTTCAGTTTATTCTTCCATAAATTTATAACTGCTGTCTTTAACTCAATAAACACAAAATTTTCTATGATAATTGAGCATAAATAATGCTAACAAAGTCTGAGGGGTTCCTTTTGAGAAACTGATAAAACTGGAAATCTCAAGATAAAACTTTGGTGATAAATACAACTCCTGGCAATTCAAAGATGGCCCAAAGATTCTTCATGAGATCCTTTGGGATTCTAAGGAAGACATGTTTACATAGGAGCATTGAGAGGCAACTATATAAAGAATTGTTTCCAATGAACCAGGTTTGGTTCTGCTACTAACTGTGTAATTTGGAACAAATTAATATCTTGTCTTTGGTTTTTCATTTGTATGGTAAACTCCTTCCTCAAATTGTTTTCTGAATGGGATAATAGCAGGATCCTTATTTTAACAAAGATTTGGTAGGAACTAGGATGGCATCACCGACTTGATGGACATGAATTTGAGTGAACTCCGGGAGTTGGTGATGGACAGGGAAGCCTGGCATGCTGTGACTCATGGGGTCGCAAAGTCGGACACGACTGAGCGACTGAAATGAACTGAACTGAACTGAAAGAAAGAAAGGTGTTACTGTATCTGTTCTGGTTAGAACTCCTAACATAAAGGGAAAATTCCCACAAGTCTATGAGGTCTGTACAGAACTCCAGGGCTATTAAGTATATAGCTGTTCCAGTTATCCAGTTATCCACAGCTGTGCAATACCTATCTCAAAATTCCAGGGCTGTTACACAAAAACACTCATTTATTTTGCTTACCAATGTGTAATTTTGTCAGCTAATCTCTACTCAACATGCTGTCAGCTGGAGCAGTTCACCTTGGCTGGAGGACCTACTTACAAAATGATTTAATCTCCTGAATGGCAATTTGATGCTTATTCTTGAGCTTCTCCATGGCACAGCCAGCATGGGCTTCTTCACTGCTTAGGGACTGATTTTTAAGAGCAAATATCCAAAAGACAGGAAATGGAAGCTATCAGTTTCATAAGGAGGAATATAGAAACTGGCACTGTATCGTTTCCACCATATTCCCTTGCCCAAGCCGTGATATAACCTGGAATTAAGGGAGAGATTCAGACAATCTGGAGAAGGGAATGGAAACCCACTCCAGTACTCTTGTCTGGGAAATCGCATGAACAGAGGAACCTGGGGGGCTACAGTACATAGGGTCTCAAGAGTCAGACACAACTAAACAACTACCACCACAAACATAATGGGAGAAATGTTGAAAAGTACTGGAGCTGTCTTCAAAACCACAACCACAGTAATTGCCATGGTCCCTGAGACAAGCTTTATTATTATTATTTTTTTTTTTTTATTTAGACAATATTATTTTAATGTTTGGCTAAGCATTTTATTTTGGAGATGAAAGACAATCTCTGCACAAATGGATTTTTCAAAAGGAATCCCATGATTTAAGAGTCCTTTAAGGACAGACTAGCACTCTGTGCTGATTTGAAAAAACTCATCTCTATTAAAACACACACACACATAGCATCCTTGTTCTATTATACATCCCCAGAAAGCAAGTTGATCAATATGCAGGGTTTAGCATTGGTTCTAGTAACTTAATATCATTCTCATCAACTAAATCTCATTGATGCTTTTGAACTGTGGTGTTGAAGAAGACTCTTGAGAGTCCCTTGTACCACAAGGAGATCCAACCAGTCCATTCTAAGGGAGATCGATCCTGGGTGTTCATTGGAAGGACTGATGCTAAAGCTGAAACTCCAATACTTTGGCCACCTCATGCGACAAGTTGACTCACTGGAAAAGACTCTGATGCTAGGAAAGGTTGGGGGAAGGAGGAGAAGGGGACGACCGAGAATGAGATGGCTGGATGGCATCACCAACTCTGTGGACATGAGTTTGAGTGAACTCCGGGAGTTGGTGATGGACAGGGAGGCCTAGCGTGCTGTGATTCATGGGGTTGCGGAGAGTCGGACACGACTGAGCAACTGAACTGAACTGAAATCTCATCCTGTACCAAGTAACCCTATAAGTAGACCATTTTTGTTACTTTGTCCCACAGTGGGATTTTATTTTTTTGTTTGTTTGTTTTTTTATTTTTTTTTTTCACATCTAGGCACTATTTTATTTTTTTTTTTCCATCTATTTTATTTTATTTTTTTTTTCAAAAACAATTTTAGGAATCTTTACTTAAAAACAACCTTATCTTAAAATGGAGCAACTTTGGTTTTACAAGCAGCAAGCAAAATACAGAAGCAAAAATGCATTACAGGAGCATTAAGTTCTACATTAGGTCACAGCGTCTAATCTGAAATCACACCTGTAATATCATTTTTCAGGATATCTGGGAAATAGTTATTTCCCAGGATGTCTGAACCATAGCTACTCTATTTTGACTTTTAATTGTAAAAAAAAAAAAAAGAATTTTAATAGCCAAAGCAGATTTCACCATTAATGACATCAGTGTTTTTCTAGGTATGAGAAGATGCAAGAATTGGAACTCATAAAACCTTTTTCTGAAAAGATCTAACTATCTGAAGGCCTGTTCTGCCAGGTTTTTTTTTTTTTTTTTTTCAGAGCACAGAGTGCCTCATTCCTGATTTTCACCCTGAACCTCTTTCAGGGGGTGTTGAAGGTCATCAGCTTGCAATGGTCATGATGTAATCTTTGTAGAGGCAGCTGGCAAGTACCAATTTCCAGTCATCAGGGTCCCTTCATAGCCACATATCTGACCATGTGACACCATTTCATGGCCATTGTGTCCCGTGGTGCTTGGAAGGCTCATTCCCAGGTCTAGGGAAGTGATGGGCCACTCAGTGTGCTAAAATTGGACCAGGCCTTGCAAGTAGCAAAAGTCTCTGGACCACTGTCTTACTAGCCTCCTGGTCCAGGAAAATATTTCCTTTTGTTGCTTTTCCCCATACCCAGAGTCACATTATTACAATTATTGATCTCATATGGAACTGTCAGTTCAGCATTATATCACAGGCTCAGTGAAACAAGTGACATAGAAAATAATATAGCCATAGCTAGCAGTTATTAGTAAAATAAGAATTATAAGTCAAGAACTTTCATTAGATAAAGCCTGGTACACCCCAAGTCACCTGACTTCATTCATTAAATGATTATAGTCTGGTGTTAATCTCCTGGTTGTACATTATGGAACATCAGACCTTTATCTGAAGATTGGTTACTGAGATAAGCCTTAGAAACTAACCTAGAGTGTCCTTTTTAATAACTTAATTAAATCTTTTAGCAGTATCACGTAACAAGGAACTGTCTCAGCAGTGAGTCTTAGTAAACACTAGACATTAACAAAACTAGAAACTTAATTTAACAATTTACAAAACTTAATATTCCGTGATTTTTCATTATGGAGGCCCTGTAACCAGGGAGGCTTTAACCCATCAAATAAAAAATGAGGTTTGTCAGGAAGCTGGGAAAAGCCAAGCAGCCATCTTGGATTTCCCATAGCCCTGACTCTGATTTCCAGGTATTGTTTTTAATTTTCCAATTTAGAAGCAGACTGTTGCCATGGTTTAAGGACATTAGGATGGCACAAGTCTAACAGAGTTTGTGTATAAGCAGAATGTGCTTTTACATATCTACAAACCCAACAATTAGGTTAATTTCTAAAACTAGCATAGGATCAGGCCTATGGTAGAAAAACATTTGATTTATATGCAGAGGGCTAAGAAGTCAAGAAAACATTATAAATGATCATACGAATCAGGTCCAGCATCTTGGGCAAGCTGTCTACCTCTGATGTTGTCGTCTTCTCATCCTGGTGTAGTGTAGTTTCTTCTGAAAAAAGTCCTTCCATCCAGGTTGGAGACAGTCCTTTAAATTATGTCCTTTTTTTTTTTTTTTTTCAGTCCTGGTTGCAGGTCACGAGGCGTCTGATGTTCATCCAAAGATAGATCACTCAGATAAGCTTCAGAAACAAACTTAGGGTGTGACTTTTCTTAAAATCTTTTTCTGCTGATAATACTATCCCACAGGCTATCTCTCATCTACATCCAAATCAACTCTCTCCAGCTGGGTTGTATTTTTATTTATTTATTTATTTTTAATTGAAGGATAATTGCTTTATAGTATTGTGTTGGATTGTATTGTTTTGTAGTGTTTCTTACCTGCTGTTTCCCAGTGAGCTTGCAGCCAAGTTAGAACACTTGTAAATTCTTTGATCATGGGCAGCTGAGCTCATCATGAACTAAATAACCCCCCGGTGGTGCAGACGTGAGAGATGCCGGCCCTGGCGCAAAGAACCACGCAAAGAGGTGCGGCTGTGAGGAGCTACCCCACGCCTGAGGCCAGGGCCAGCGGCCGAGAGAAGCTCCCCCACGTCCAACAGGCGGTGGCTGTGCGGGTGCAGGAGGGCCGAGAGGAGCTACTCCGCGTTCAAGGTCAGGGGGGCGGCCTTGAGGAGATACCCCACATCCAAGGTAAGGTGCAGCGGCTGCACTTTGCTGGAGTGGCTGTGAAGTGATATTCCACGACGGAGGTAAGAGAAACCCAAATAAGACGGTAGGTATTGCGAGGGGGCATCAGAGGGCAGACAAACTGAAATCATAATCACAGGAAACTAGCCTATCTGATCACATGGACCACAGCCAAATGTGGTCCACTGGAGAAGGGAATGGCAAACCACTTCAGTATACTTACCTTGAGAACCCCATGAACAGTATCAAAAGGCAAAATGATAGGATACTCAATGAGGAAGTCCCCAGGCCAGTAGGTGCCCAGTATGCTACTGGAGCTCAGTGGAGAAATAACTATAGAAGGAATAAAGGGATGGAGCAAAAGCAAAACCAATACCAAGTTGTGGATGTGACCAGTGATAGAAGCAAGGTCCGGTGCTGTAAAGAGCAATATTGCATAGGAACCTGGAATGTTAGGTCCATGAATCAAGGCAAATTGGAAGTGGTCAAACAGGAGATGGCAAGAGTGAACATAGACATTCTAGGAATCAGTGAATTAAAATGGACTGGAATGGGTGAATTTAACTCAGATGACCATTATATCTACTACTGTGGGCAGGAATCCCTTAGAAGAAATGGAGTAGCCATCATGGTCAACAAAAGAGTCCGAAATGCAGTATTGGATGCAATCTGAAAAACAACAGAATGATTTCTGTTCATCTCCAAGGCAAACCATTCAATATTACAGTAATCCAGGCCTATGCCCCAACCAATAATGCTGAAGAAGCCGAAGTTAATCTGTTCTATGAAGACCTACAAGACCTTTTAGAACTAACACCCCCAAAAGATGTCCTTTTCATTATAGGGGACTAGAATGCAAAAGTAGGAAGTCAAGAAACACCTGGAGTAACAGGCAAATTTGGCCTTGGAGAATGGATTGAGGCAGGGCAAAGGCTAATAGTGTTTTGCCAAGAGAACGCACTGGTCATAGCAAACACCCTCTTCCAACAACACAAGAGAAGACTCTACACATGGACATCACCAGATGGTCAACACCGAAATCAGATTGATTATATTCTTTGCAACCAAAGATGGAGAAATTGTATACAGTTAGTGAAAACAAGACCAGGAGCTGACTGTGGCTCAGATCATGAACTCCTTATTGTCAAATTCAGACTTAAATTGCAGAAAGTAGGGAAAACCACTAGACCATTCAGATATGACCTCAATCAAATCCCTTATGATTATACAGTGGAAGTGAGAAATAGATTTAAGGGACTAGATCTGATTGATAAAGTGTCTGATGAACTCTGGACAGAGGTTCGTGACATTGTACAGGAGACAGGGACCAAGACCATCCCCATGGAAAAGAAATGCAAAAGAGCGAAATGGTTGTCTGAGGAGGCCTTACAAATAGCTGTGAAAAAAGAGAAGTGAAAAGCAAAGGAGAAAAGGAAAGATATAAGCATCTGAATGCAGAGTTCCAAAGAATAGCAAGGAGAGATAAGAAAGACTTCCTCAGTGATCAATGCAAAGAAATAGAGGAAAGCAACAGAATAGGAAAAACAAGAGACCTCTTCAAGAAAATTAGAGATTCCAAGGGAACATTTCATGCAAAGACGGGCTCGAAAAAGGACAGAAATGGTATGGACCTAACAGAAGCAGAAGATATTAAGAAGAAGTGGCAAGAATACACAGAAGAACTGTACAAAAAAGATCTTCATGACCAAGATAGTCACGATAACGTGATCACTGACCTAGAGCCAGACATCTTGGAATGTGAAGTCAAGTGGGCCTTAGAAAACATCACTACTAACAAAGCTAGTGGAGGTGATGGAATTCCAGTTGAGCTATTTCAAGTCTTGAAAGATGATGCTGTGAAAGTGCTGCACTCAATATGCCAGCAGATTTGGAAAACTCAGCGCTGGCCACAGGACTGGAAGAGGTCAGTCTTCATTCCAATCCCAAAGAAAGGCAATGCCAAAGAATGCTCAAACTACCGCACAATTGCACTCATCTCACACGCTAGTAAAGTCATGCTCAAAATTCTCCAAGCCAGGCTTCAGCAGTATGTGAACCATGAACTCCCAGATGTTCAAGCAGGTTTTAGAAAAGGCAGAGGCAACAGAGATCAAATTGCCAACATCCGCTGGATCATTAAGAAAGCAAGAGAGTTCCAGAAAAACATCTATTTCTGCTTCATTGACTATGCCAAAGCCTTTGACTGTGTGGATCACAATAAACGGTAGAAAATTCTGAAAGAGTTGGGAATCCCAGACCACCTGACCTGCCTCTTGAGAAACCTGTATGCAGGTCAGGAAGCAACAGTCAGAACTGTACATGGAACAACAGACTGGTTCCAAATAGGAAAAGGTGTACGTCAAGGTTGTATATTGTCAACTTGCTTATTTAACTTCTGTGCAGAGTACATCATGAGGAATGCTGGGCTGGAAGAAGCACAAGCTGGAATCAAGATTGCCGGGAGAAATATCAATAACCTCAGATATGCAGATGACACTACCCTTATGGCAGAAAGTGAAGAGGAACTCAAAAGCCTCTTGATGAAAGTGAAAGAGGAGAGTGAAAAGGTTGGTTTGAAGCTCAACATTCAGAAAACAAAGATCGTGGCATCTGGTCCCATCACTTCATGGGAAATAGATGGAAAAACAGTGGAAACAGTGTCAGACTTTGTTTTTTTGGTCTCCAAAATCACTGCAGATGCTGATTGCAGACATGAAATTAAAAGACGCTTGCTTTGGAAGGAAAGTTATGACCAACCTTGATAGTATATTAAAAAGCAGAGACATTACTTTGCCAACCAATGTCCATCTAGTCAAGGCAATGGTTTTTCCCGTGGTCATGTATGGATGTCAGAGTTGGACTGTGAAGAAAGCTGATTGCCGAAGAATTGATGCTTTTGAACTGTGGTGTTGGAGAAGACTCTTGAGAGTCCCTTGGACTGCAAGGAGATCCAACCAGTCCATTCTAAAGGAGATCAATCCTGGTTGTTCATTGGAAGGACTGATGCTGAAGCTGACACACCAATACTTTGGCTACCTCATGCGACGAGTTGACTCACTGGAAAAGACTCTTATGCCGGGAAGGACTGGGGGCAGGAGGAGAAGGGGACGACAGAGAATGAGATGGCTGGATGGCATAACCGACTCTGTGGACATGAGTTTGTGTGTACTCCGGGAGTTGGTGATGGACAGGGAGGCCTGGCGTGCTGATTCATGGGGTCGTGAAGAGTCGGACACGACTGAGTAACTGAACTGAACTGAACTGAAGTGTACTGATGGTAAAAGATCCGCATCAATAAGTTAGTTAGATTCTGGTAATATCCCAGTAGGTCAGTTAGGCTTTAGTAATACCTCTGTGGGTTAATCACTGCTTAATTAGCTTCTCCTGTGGTGCTGGAGAAGACTCTTGAGAGTCCCTTGGACTGCAAGGAAATCCAACCAGTCCATTCTAAAAGAGATCAATACTGGGTGTTCATTGGAAGGACTTATGCTAAAGCTGAAACTCCAATACTTTGGCCACCTCATGCAACGAGTTGACTCACTGGAAAACAGTCTGATGCTAGGAGGGATTGGGGGTAGGAGGAGACGGGGATGGCAGAGAATGAGATGGCTTGATGGTATTACCGACTCTATGGACATGAGTTTGAGTGAACTCTGGGAGTTGGTGATGGACAGGGAGGCCTGGCGTGCTGTTGTTCATGGGGTCGCAAAGAGTCGGACACAACTAAGCGACTGACCTGAACCGAACTGATCGCTGACCTTGCTAAGAAAGGAGAGCTCTTGCAATTCAAAATGGCCTCTTTCCCCTCTCCTTGCTGAAGCTTGAGAGGATTCTTCTCATATTTACTGAGAACTCCTGTAGGTAAATCTTGAAAAACTGTGGGGGCCCTTGTGCTTTGGTCTCCCTGGAATTTTTACATTTCAGAGTTGTCCAGACCAAGCCTCAAGCAAGTCACTAATTACAGTTCAATCTTTCCTACCTCAGAACTGGTTCCTGAGGCCATCTCCACTAGTGAGTCGGCTCCTATGAGCTGCATTTGTCTATTTCTAATGAATCCTAGGAAGGAAAGTTATGACCAACCTAGATAGCATATTAAAAAGCAGAGACATTACTTTGCCAACCAAGGTCTGTCTAGTCAAGGCTATGGTTTTTCCCGTGGTCATGTATGGATGTGAGAGTTGGACTGTGAAGAAAGCTGATTGCCGAAGAATTGATGCTTTTGAACTGTGGTGCTGGAGAAGACTCTTGAGAGTCCCTTGGACTGCAAGGAGATCCAACCAGTCCATTCTAAAGGAGATCAATCCTGGGTGTTCATTGGAAGGACTGATGCTAAAGCTGAAACTCCAATATTTTGGCCACCTCATGCGACGAGCTGATTCACTGGAAAAGTCTCTGATGCTGGGAGGGACTGGGAGCGGGAGGAGATGGGGATGATAGAAAATGAGATGGATGGATGGCATCACCAACTCAATGGACATGAGTTTGAGTGAACTCCGGGAGCTGGTGATGGACAGGGAGGCGTGGCGTGCTGTGATTCATGGGGTCGCAAAGAGTCGGACACGACAGAGCGACTGAACTGAACTGAACTGAACTGAATGAATCCTAAGTAAGTTGTTGGTTTTCATTCTGTTCAGCTATTATCTCTTTTATAAATCAGTGTTTAATTTGCTAACCTTTTGTTAAAAATCTTTGAGACTGTGTTCACGAGAGGTATTATTTTACAGTTTTCTCTTATGCTTTGTAATGCTATTGGACAAAGATTAGCTTCATAAAATGAATTGCCGGGGTCCCCCATCTTATATTTCTAAAATGTATGTATAAATTTGGCATTAATTTTAAATTGTTTTGCCTAAATGTTCAGTAGTTTCACCAGTGAGGCTGTGTGGGCCTGGAATTGTCTGTTTTGTTGGAAAATTTGAACCTAAAAATGGAAATGCTAGAATGAATATAGGACTATTTAGCTTATCTATTTCTTCTTAAATGAACTTTGGTGATTTCTTTCAACCAATTTGCCCATTTCACCTAAGTTGTAAATGTAGGGAAACTTAAGATAGAAGTAGTTTTGTTCAGGCTTCAGAGATAATTTAGGCCTCTGATGAATTTGTTCATGACCTTACCTGGACTACATGTGAATTGAAGTCACTCAGTTGTGTCCGACACTTTGCAACCGCATGGACTGTAGCCTGCCAGTCTCCTCTATCCATTGGATTTTCCAGGCAAGAATATTGGAGTGTGTTGCCATTTCCATCTCCAGGGGATCTTCCCAACCCAGGGATTGAATCAAGTCTCCCGCATTACACTCAAGACTCCTTAACGTCTGACCCACCAGGAAAGTCTGCTCCTAAACCTGGTGGCACTTAAGATAAAAGGGAGTTAGTTGTGGAATTTTTGAGCTTTGAGAATTTGGATATTCCCTGAATTTGGATGGAAAATCTTATGATACCGAAGGTAAAATGAACAATGCTGTTGATGAAAACCAGAGCTGCCCGTTTACACTCAAACTGATAGTATCAGTTTAAGGCCTGATATTATAATTGAGATTCCCCCAAACTACAGTTTAAGTCTCACCCTTAGGGTGAAATCATTGCCTGGGACCTCCTCCAGTTGGGACTTCAGATTGCTATTATCAGAAACTTCCCAGCAATTGCTCAAGTCTGGTTGTAGGTTTTGGCCCAAATTGGTGATCTAAAAACGCTCTTTCTTTCCTTCTAATGACTGTATATTGAAATTAAGTTCAACGACTTTCTATTCAAAAAATTAAAACTGTTTTTTTTGTGTGTGTGTGTAATGAATGGTGTCTTTTTGCTATCCAATCCTTCGAACCTAAAACAAATGTAAAACTTTCAACAAAACAGCAAAATATATTAGCAGAGAGTGGATAACAAGGACAAATTTGTGATTTTTTTCCCCTCTGATTAGTCAGGATAGAAGCTTATCAATTTTTTTTAACTCTTTAAAGAATTAGTTGTGTCTTTGAATTCCTTTGTGATTTTGTTTTCCCCATCATTATCCAATCTTAACTTCACTATTTCCTGTTATTTGGGGTAATTTTATTATACTTATTAAGGTAGAAACTTACATTATTGACAGATATTTTTCTAATATAAGCAATATAAATGCTTTGTGTTCTGCAAATGTTATTAATATGTTGAGTTTTGATTTTAATTTACTTAAATTTTTAAAATAATTTTCTATAATGTTTTTTATTTGAGTCATGGGGTATTTATAAGTATCAGTTCAGTTCAGTCGCTCAGTCATGTCCGACTCTTTGCGACCCCATGAACCGCAGCACGCCAGGCCTCCCTGTCCATCACAAACTCCTGGAGTCCACCCACATCCATGTCCATTGAGTCGGTGATGCCATCCAACCATCTCATTCTCTGTTGTCCTCTTTTCTTCCTGCCCTCAATCTTTCCCAGCATCATGGTCTTTTCCAATGAGTCAGCTCTTCGAATCAGGTGGCCAAATATTGGAGTTTCAGCTTCAACATCAGTCCTTCCAATGAACACCCAGGACTGATCTCCTTTAGGATGGACTGGTTGGATCTCATCACAGTCCAAGGGACTCTCAAGAGTCTTCTCCAACACCACCATTCAAAAGCATCAATTCTTTGGCGCTCAGCTTTCTTCACAGTCCAACTCTCACATCCATGCATGACCGCTGGAAAAACCATAGCCTTGACTAGATGGACCTTTGCTGACAAAGTAATGTCTCTGCTTTTTAATATGCTGCCTAGGTTGGTCATCACTTTCCTTCCAAGGAGTGAGCGTCTTTTACTTTCATGGCTGCAATCACCATCTACAGTGATTTTTGGAGCCAAGAAAAATAAAGTCTGACACTGTTTCCACTGTTTCCCCATCTATTTCCCATGAAGTGATGGGACCAGATGCCATGATCTTTGTTTTCTGAATGTTGAGCTTTAAGCCAAATTTTCCCCTCTCCTCTTTCACTTTCATCAAGAGGCTTTTTAGTTATTCTTCACTTTCTGCCATAAGGGTGGTGTCATCTGCATATCTGAGGCTATTGATATTTCTCCCAGCAATCTTGATTCCAGCTTGTGCTTCTTCCAGCCCAGCATTTCTCATGATGTACTCTGCATGTAAGTTAAATAAGCAGGGTGACAATATACAGCCTTTACATACTCCTTTTCCTATTTGGAACCAGTCTGTTTTTCCATGTCCAGTTCTAACTTGCTTCCTGACCTGCACACAGATTTCTCAGGAGGCAGTTCAAGCGGTCTGGTATTACCATCTCTTTCAGAATTTCCGCAGTTTATTGTGATCCACACAGTCAAAGGCTTTGGCATAGTCAATAAAGCAGAAATAGATGTTTTTCTGGAACTGTCTTGCTGTGATTCATGGGGTCGCGGAGAGTCAGACATGACTGAGCAACTGAACTGAACTGAACTTGCTTTTTCGATGATCCAGCAATTTCGATGTTGGCAATTTGATCTCTGGTTCCTCTGCCTTTTCTAAAACCAGCTTGAATATCTGGAAGTTCGCAGTTCATGTATTGCTGAAGCCTGGCTTGGAGAATTTTAAGCATTACTTTACTAGAGTGTGAGATGAGTGCAATTGTGTGGCAGTTTGAGTATTCTTTGGTGTTGCCTTTCTTAGGGATTGGAATGAAAACTGACCTTTTCCAGTCCTGTGGCCACTGCTGAGTTTTCCAAATTTGTTGGCATATTGAGTGCAACACTCACATTTATAAGTATGTTAATTTCCAAATATTTTGGGATTTTTTTTTTTAGAGATCATTTGTTACTGATTTCAAATTTAATTACAATTTTCATAATATATATGTGCATGATTTGAATTCTTTAATTTTTATCAATACGTGTTTTATGGCATAGAATATAATCTCTCTTGGTGAATGCTACATGTATTATTGAATGCATGTTTTGAGTTTGCTGGTTGAGGTGTTCTAATATTAATTAGGTCAAGCTGTTCAGAGAATTGGCCAAGTTCTGTTTGTCTTAAGTGTTCTATTAATTACTGAGAGATCTATGTGGTGGTATGTATTTTTCCTTTCATTTCTATTTACTTTGTTTTCTGTGTTTTCAAGTACATTGTCAGCAGTATATATTAAATGCATTTAGAAATGTCATATCTTCTTGATGACTTTATCATTGTAAAGATTCTGGTACCATTTTACATTTGCATCATTTTATATTAATACAACCGTTCTAGCTTGCTTTTTATATTTGTTTGGGAAACTTTGTTCTACTTACTTTAACTGTATCTGTATCTTTGTATTTCAGCAGTCTTCTTGTGGATACTATAGAACTGGCTCTTTTTTTAAATGAAGTGGTTAATAATTCTGCCTTTTAATTGAGGTGTTTAAATGTTTTAAATTTAATGTATTCATTAATCTTATTTTTCATATTTTTTTTTCATTTAAAACCTCTTCTTGCTTTCTGTTGGATTAAATTTGATTTAATTAATGATTTAATTGCTTTGCACTATTGACATTTTCTGTATTTTGTTTATAATCTTATTAATGGTTACTTTGGAATTTTCAGTATGTACCTTTATTTCTTGACAGTTTACCTTGTCATAATATTAAGTCAGTTCAAATGTAATATAAATTTAATGACAGTATTTTTTCATTGTCTACTTCATCCTTCATTTGTTGCTATAAATTTTATTTTTACATAAAACAGTTACCTTTTAAAGGAATTGAAATATAGTTTTTTTTTCTTTTATGTATTTTGTCCACATACTTTATTTAGATCCAAATTTCTAACTGCTGTAATTCTTCTGGTAGGAGAAATTCTTTAGCATTTTCTGTAGTGTAATCTGTTGCAAATGAATTCTTATAAGATTTGTGTTCTGAGAACTCTGTTCTTATTTATTGTTATTTTAAAGGGCAAATTTCTAAATTGACAGTTTATTTTTTTCAACATTTTAACAATATTGCTCCATATTCTGTTTTGCACATTTTCTGATGAGAATTCTGGTGTAAATTTATAAATTCCTTTCCCTGTAAATGATGTGCCTCCCCTCCCCCCACCCATAGGCTGCTTTCTGAATAGGCTTTTTAAACAGTAGATTGCAGTGAATTGTGATGTCCCTTGGGATATTTTTATGTTTGTTGGGCTGGGAATTCATTAAGCTTTTAAACCTGTAAATTTATTGTTCCTATCATCTTAAGAAGCTATTAAACCTTTGTTTCCTCGAGCTACCGCTTCTCTTTCTGGGACCCCAATTACATCTTCGAACAATTGCTTTGATTCTTTTAAAATCTTCTATTTCTGTCCCTATTATACTCTTGTTTTTCCTACATTCTTTGACATACAGAGCATTTTATTCCTTTTTTTTACATGCTTATCTGCTAGTTCCATCATCAGAATCTGTTTCTATTGATTTGATTTTTTTTTCCTGGTTATGAGTTACATTTTCCAGCTTCTGTGCATGTCTAATAATTTTTCATTGGCTTTCACATGTGCCAGACATTAGGAATTTTAGATTACTACATTTTGTCATTCTCTTGACAAAACTCTATTAGCCTTTGCCCTGCTTCATTCTGTGCTCCAAGGCCAAATTTGCCAGTTACTCCAGGTGTTTCTTGACTTCCTACTTTTGCATTCCAGTCCCCTATAATGAAAAGGACATCTTTTTTGGGTGTTAGTTCTAAAAGGTCTTGTAGGTCTTCATAGAACCGATTAACTTTGGCTTCTTCAGCATTACTTGTTGGGGCATAGGCCTGGATTACTGTAATATTGAATGGTTTGCCTTGGAAACGAACAGAAATCATCCTGTCATTTTTAAGATTGCATCCAAGTACTGCATTCCGGACTCTTTTGTTGACCATGATGGCTACTCCATTTCTTCTAAGGGATTCCTGCCCACAGTAGTAGATATAATGGTCGTCTGAGTTAAATTCACCCATTCCAGTCCATTTTAATTCACTGATTCCTAGAATGTCAACGTTCACTCTTGCCATCTCCTGTTTGACCACTTCCAATTTGCCTTGATTCATGGACCTAACATTCCAGGTTTCTATGCAATACTGCTCTTTACAGCACTGGACCTTGCTTCTATCACTGGTCACATCCACAACTGGGTATTGGTTTGCTTTTGCTCCATCCCTTTATTTCTTCTATAGTTATTTCTCCACTGAGCTCCAGTAGCATACTGGGCACCTACTGACCTGGGGAATTCCTCATACAGTATCCTATCATTTTGCCCTTTGTTACTGTTCATGGGGTTCTCAAGGCAAGTATACTGAAGTGGTTTGCCATTCCCTTCTCCAGTGGACCACATTTGGCTGTGGTCCATGTGATCAGATTGGCTAGTTTCCTGTGATTATGATATCAGTCTGTCCGCCCTCTGGTGCCCCCTAGCAATACCTACCGTCTTATTTGGGTTTCTCTTACCTTGGTCGTGGAAAATCTCTTCACAGCCGCTCCAGCAAAGTGCAGCCGCTGTACCTTACCTTGGGTGAGGGGTATCTCCTCGAGGCCGCCCCTCCTGACCTTGAAGGCGGAGTAGCTCCTCTCGGCCCTCCTGCGCCCGTGCAGCCACCGCCTGTTGGACGTGGGGTAGCTCCTCTCGGCCGCTGGCCCTGGCCTCAGGCGTGGGGTAGCTCCTCACGGCCGCGCCTCTTTACGTGGTTCGTTGCACCGGGGCCGGCGTCTCTCGCATCGCGTCTGCGCCGCCGGGCCGGCGTCTCTCGCGTCGCGTCTGCGCCGCCGGGGCTGGCGTCTCTCGGAACACCTGGAGTAACTGGCAAATTTGGCCTTGGAGCACGGAATGAAGTAGCGCAAAGGCTAATAGAGTTTTGTCAAGAGAATGCACTGGTCATAGCAAACACCCTCTTCCAACAGCACAAGAGAAGACTCATCTTGGACTCATGGACATCACCAGATGGTCAACACCGAAATCAGATTGATTATATTCTTTGCAACCAAAAATAGAGAAGCTGTATACAGTTAGCGAAAACAAGACCAGGAGCTGACTGTGGCTCAGATCATGAACTCCTTATTGCGAAGTTCAGACTTAAATTGCAGAAAGTAGGGAAAACCACTAGACCATTCAGATATGACCTCAATCAAATCCCTTATGATTATACAGTGGAAGTGAGAAATAGATTTAAGGGACTAGATCTGATTGATAGAGTGCCTGATGAACTCTGGACAGAGGTTCGTGACATTGTACAGGAGACAGGGACCAAGACCATCCCCATGGAAAAGAAATGCAAAAGAGCAAAATGGCTGTCTGAGGAGGCCTTACAAATAGCTGTGAAAAGAAGAGAGGCGAAAAGCAAAGGAGAAAAGGAAAGATATAAGCATCTGAATGCAGAGTTCCAAAGAATAGCAAGGAGAGATAAGAAAGCCTTCCTCAGCGATCAATGCAAAGAAATAGAGGAAAACAACAGAATAGGAAAAACAAGAGACCTCTTCAAGAAAATTAGAGATTCCAAGGGAACATTTCATGCAAAGATGGGCTCGATAAAGGACAGAAATGGTATGGACCTAACAGAAGCAGAAGATATTAAGAAGAAGTGGCAGGAATACACAGAAGAACTGTACAAAAAAGATCTTCACGACCAAGATAGTCACGATAACGTGATCACTGACCTAGAGCGAGACATCTTGGAATGTGAAGTCCAGTGGGCCTTAGAAAGCATCACTACGAACAAAGCTAGTGGAGGTGATGGAATTCCAGTTGAGCTATTTCAAGTCTTGAAAGATGATGCTGTGAAAGTGCTGCACTCAATATGCCAGCAGATTTGGAAAACTCAGCAGTGGCCACAGGACTGGAAGAGGTCAGTCTTCATTCCAATCCCAAAGAAAGGCAATGCCAAAGAATGCTCAAACTACCGCACAATTGCACTCATCTCACACGCTAGTAAAGTCATGCTCAAAATTCTCCAAGACGGGCTTTAGCAGTATGTAAACCGTGAACTCCCAGATGTTCAAGCAGGTTTTAGAAAAGGCAGAGGCACCAGAGATCAAATTGCCAACATCCGCTGGATCATGGAGAAAGCAAGAGAGTTTCAGAAAAACATCTATTTCTGCTTCATTGACTATGCCAAAGCCTTTGACTGTGTCGATCACAATAAACTGTGGAACATTCTGAAAGAGATGGGAATCCCAGACCACCTGACCTGCCTCTTGAGAAACCTGTATTCAGGTCAGGAAGCAACTGTTAGAACTGGACATGGAACAACAGACTGGTTCCAAATAGGAAAAGGTGTACGTCAAGATTGTATATTGTCACCTTGCTTATTTAACTTATATGCAGAGTACATCATGAGGAACGCTGGGCTGGAAGAAGCACAAGCTGGAATCAAGATTGCCGGGAGAAATATCAATAACCTCAGATATGCAGATGACACTACCCTTATGGCAGAAAGTGAAGAGGAACTCAAAAGCCTCTTGATGAAAGTGAAAGAGGAGAGTGAAAAGGTTGGCTTGAAGCTCAACATTCAGAAAACAAAGATCATGGCATCTGGTCCCATCACTTCATGGGAAATAGATGGAAAAACAGTGGAAACAGTGTCAGACTTTGTTTTTTTGGGCTCCAAAATCACTGCAGATGCTGATTGCAGCCATGAAATTAAAAGACACTTGCTCCTTGGAAGGAAAGTTATGACCAACCTTGATAGTATATTAAAAAGCAGAGACATTACTTTGCCAACCAAGGTCCGTCTAGTCAAGGCAATGGTTTTTCCCGTGGTCATGTATGGATGTGAGAGTTGGACTGTGAAGAAGGCTGACCGCCGAAGAATCGATGCTTTTGAACTGTGGTGTTGGAGAAGACTCTTGAGAGTCCCTTATACTGCAAGGAGATCCAACCAGTCCATTCTAGAGGAGATCAATCCTGGATGTTCATTGGAGGGACTGATGCTGAAGCTGAAACTGCAATACTTTGGCCACCTCATGCGACGAGTTGACTCACTGGAAAGGACTCTGATGCTGGGAAATGTTGGGGGCGGGAGGAGAAGGGGACGACGGAGAATGAGATGGCTGGATGGCATCACCGACTCGATGGACATGAGTTTGAGTGAACTCCGGGAGTTGGTGATGGACAGGGAGGCCTGGCGTGCTGTGATTCATGGGGTCGGGGAGAGTCGGACACCTCTGAGCGACTGAACTGAACTGAACTGAACATTTTGTCATATCCCTGAAATAATGTTCTTGGTTTTGGTGTTGTTGTTGTTGTTTTGTCTGCCATGAATTTAAGTTATTTAGGGTGAGTCCAAAGTAGTGTTTTATCCTAGACAAATTTATCCCAGCACTACAATGCTCCATTTCTGTGAATCCTACCTAATGCTCTGTATATGACTCGGTCTTTTTCTCTTGGCTGTTGTAAATGTAAGCTATTATAAGACCTGTGTGGACACTAGAAACTTTTCTATTCATTTTCGGTTTATTTTAGTCAAGATTTTGGTAATTTCCTCTCAGACTTGATCAAATTAGTTCTAGGCCAAAGACTTGAGGGAACATTAAACTTCCTTTAAAATTTTAAATGTGTTAACAGAGTATTCTTTGTAGAATTCTCTAAATAAATATTTTATGCTGTATTTATTTATGTCTCTCATTCTTGAAAAAAATATCTTAATGGTCTTGTCAAAGAAACAACTTCGTTAATTCTCTAATTTCTATCTCTGTTTTCCATTGTGTTAATCTCTGATCTTTTTATTCCTTCTATTTTTCTTTGAATTCTCTTATTCTTTTCATCTTTAAGTTGGACAGTTGGCTTATCAATAATAAACATTCATTGTTTTTGAATATAAGTATTTATATAGATTAATTGCCCTCAAATTAATTTTTAGCTGTTTCCCATAAAGTTTAAGATGGTATATTTTCATTAACATTCTATTCCAAGTTTTATTTAAAATTTGTATTATATCTTGATCCATGAATGACTAAGTTGCATTTAAATATATGTTTATACATTTTTATATTATCATTTTCATTTTTTATCACCTTATTACCATTAGCATAGGGAGTATCTTACATATTAGTTTTCTAAAACCTGTTAGCACGTTTTATAATTGATGAGCATGTGACAAATTTTATAATATGCTAAGGGCTTGAGAAGTTATTTTTTCAAAAAATATGCTTTAAAAAATTTTATGCATATGCCTTAAATAAATATTGATGTTGCACAATCCTTTTATTTTTAGTTAATTTATTGTTTGCTTGGCTTATCAAGTATCATGGAATATATTTTAATGTCTTTCATTATAACAAAGATTTGCTACTTTCTTATTATTATTTAATTTTTGTTATTTTTTCCCCACTATATTATGAGATGAATATAGGTATTATACCCAACAGTTTGTACCTCCCACTTCTACACTTCTGTTTCCCCCCTCCCCCACACTGGTATTCACTAGTTTTATCTTTGTATCTGTAAGTCTACTTCTTTTTTTTTCTTAATTGAAGTATAGTTAATTTACTTCCTTTATATTACTAGTTTGTTGTATTTTAAGTGACATTACTCAGTATTTAACTTTCTCTACCTGACTTATTTTACTTCACATGACACCCTCCAAGTCCTTCCATGTTGCTGTAAATGGCAAAATTTCACTCTTTATGTCTGAGGAATATGCAAAGTATATACTCTTAATGCTTCTGCCCTGAAGTGATATATGATACTTCCATTTCCATTTACTTAAGGCAAGTTATATTGTGAAACTAACATAAATCATGAAGTGTGCCGTCCTACTATGTGTCATGAATAACAAGAAGCCCACAGTATCATATATGATAATTAGTTGTATACTGGAGCTTGCACATTCTCCATGTCCCTGAGAATGTTTCATATCATATTTTGTTTCTTTTTTGTTATATTTTTTCATATTTCCCAAGTTAGGTGATAAGGGGAAAAGTTAGATATAACATTTCCCTGTTGTTATATAAATCAATAGAAGTTTAGGATTAGAATAGTTGGTTTTGCCCTCTACTTATCTTTATCTGCAAAAAGACATCATCGATCATCTGTTTATTTTATAAGCTCTGACAGTTTTCCAAGGTTCAAAGTTCAAATGGCATGTGGTTATTGGTTCAGACATCACAGATATGAAAAGAATGTGTGAGTTTTAGTCAGCCATAACCTGCAGCTGTCTCCGTGGTTCCAGATATAGTTAGGGTACTTTCTGTGCAGACTTACAGTTGTAGGAGTCACATGAAATGTGACGGAAATGTCACATGTAGCGGGGATAGTGACAGCATGGGTGACTAAGGAAGCATCTTGAGTCAGTTTGATTCTAGCTCAACATCTTAAATGATACAAATCAAAACACATCACATAAGCAAAATGCATGAACTATTCAGCCTAGAGTCTTAATTCCACATAGAAAAAAAAATTGTCACAGCATTTAATGATATTCTCAGTATATATTT
The DNA here is from genome assembly GCF_049115385.1 of Moschus berezovskii. Lineage (NCBI taxonomy): Eukaryota > Metazoa > Chordata > Mammalia > Artiodactyla > Moschidae > Moschus > Moschus berezovskii. The sequence continues at coordinate 64,128,279 of NC_142469.1, forward strand.
CTCTGAAATTTGCAAAGAACACTGAAGAAGAAAAAGAGCTCTGCTTTTGTTAAAACTCATACGAAAATAATAACTTCTTATGTTAGTACCTGCTAGTTAAGTCTTAGTCAGGTGAATTATTTTTTGGCTGTCATGTGATAACTTTTATGATACACCTTAAAAGCAGTAAGGTAGTAAGTGAAACTGAATGTTTTAAGTGGCATCAAAAAGAATCTACTTTTTGAATGGTCTTTGGTAATTGTAGTCCTTTTGTGCTAACATTAGGAGATTAGTCAGAACCTTTACAGCATTGAAAGCTTCTGATGCATAGTCCAGAGGTTTTGGGTGCTCATGTGTCTTCTCTTAGTTTCTGCTCCCTGATAGTCTAAATAAATAATAATGTCCTCAGGACCCAGCATCAGAATCTGTGACATTTCATTTAGTTCAGCTGACATTTATCAAGCACATACTCTTTCCTGCTTCATTTTCTTCTATTAATGATACCTGTATTTTCCATCTCCAACACCACCAACTATTTGAGTCCTCACCCTATGCCAGAAACTAAGCTGTGTAGATATAAAGTTCACAGATCTGGCCTTCAGGAGGGTTCATGGTAAGGGCTTCTATTGCATTCTCACTAGAAGGTTACCCTTCCCCATGTCTCAACCACTATATGGGACATTCATTCATTCATTAGTTGCTCAGTCATGCCAACTCTTTGTGATGCTGTGAACTGGAGCCTGTCAGGCTCCTTTGTCCATAGGATTCTCCAGGCAAGAATACTGGAGTGGGTTGCCATTTCCTTCTCCAAGGGAACTTCCCAATGCAGCAATTGAACCTGAGTCTCCCACATTGCAGGCAGATTCTTTACAGACTGAGCTACCAGGGAAACCTGCTTATATTAAAAAAAAAAAAAAAAGTCTTTTGTATACGTAAAATTCAAATGGAACTTTTTTTTTTTCCCCTAAATCATCCAAGCTGTGAGGCATTGAGAGCAAGGGTCTATAAATAGACTTCTCTGAAATATAAACTCAGTACATGGAGTATTCTAGCCCTAAGCAAGGGAAGTATAACCAATATTTTCTCTATGTATAATCTATCTTGAGAACTGTTTAATCTCTCTCTCTTCCCTGTATCTTAAAATACCTTTACCTATTCACAGAAATAACAGGGGGACTATATACCATCACACTTTCAATTAATTTATGGCAGAGAAGGCACATAACAGGAAAAGCAATGACTTAAACCGAAAGAGAATAAGCTATGAAAAAGCCTTGTCATTAGAATTTCACTCACTCAAAGTTACTTTTAGAATAATACTACTATATCTATCTGAAAGAATAAAATAATATCTATCTCATGCAAAAGGACATTGGTGAGTAAGCATGTAAAAATTGTTAAAAAATATCAAAATAGAATAGGAAGGCAAGTATGTTCTACTCAAGATCAGAAATATCTCTAACTTTCCTGTAAGAAAATTCTATTAGGCCAAATATAAAGCATGAACACTTGTAGAGAATAAATGTCTTTTCACCTCCTGTTCAATCTTTAGAGAGCTAAGCATATAAAAATTAAAAGTAGCAAGTTTATAGCAGTGATTCACCATGAAAGTATAATGATAGCAAAGCAACTTTAATTTGGGTGCTATTCATGAAAGGCGAAAATGTAAACTTCAAGTTTTATTGACAAATGAATTACAGGTACAAATTCTTAATGGGATTCTCAAAAGCCCATTGATTGTTGAATCCATTTTCTGATTCTTTGGAGGAAATTTCTAGGGTCAAGACACAATGCCAGGCAGAATATTTTTGTAATGAGAGCAGTAGCTTTCGAGTAGGATGGATAAATGTGAATATTGGCAGCCTCTCACACTGATTTAACTTCACAGAAATTTCTGAACTCCAAGATAATGGGAATAAAAATACACTGCACATATGATGTTATAAGAATTAAGATTAAGTGTCTAACATCAACCATATGTTAATCCTCAATGGCCAGAAACTATTTTATAATTATACTATCAGTATAATAAAAAGGTAGTTGAGTACAGTCAGTACTAAGAGTTTCCTTGTGGTATTTTAAATTTTCTCCTTTTATTCAATTTCTTCTGTGATTTATTTCTCATATTGGTAAAGACAACGTGACATATTGTTCATTGTCACAGTAAATGACAAGGAAGATAGACTGTATCACTTTCAGTAGCATCTGTCCCCTATTTTTTTAGATTTTAAATACTTCGCATGAATAAACTTGAACAACGAAAATACATCAGCTACCATGGTTTTCTAGCATCTTCTGTTTACTGTCTTAAGTAGCAGATATGTTGACAATAATTGGTGTGAAATGATTATGAGAAACTGACCTGAAAATTTCAAATGTATTTTGAATATTAAACTTCCTTTAAGAAGACATATATCTAGAGTTTTCAATATATGCATTAAAGTGGCATGAAAAACCTTCAGGATATCTGAAGTAGTTACATGCCTGATTTGCTAATTTCCATCTCTAATGTCATCATATCTCTTATCTCTTTCCTCCTGAATTATCCACTTAGGAATGGAGACTGTATCCCAATTCTGCCTAATGAAACATGAGAGAAAGTTAGCTGAGGGCATCTTGGAAAACTAGTTCCTTCTCATAAAAAGAGAGATTAGACAGAGAAAGAGTCATCCTCTGAATATTGTCATGTCAAATTATAACACCTGGAACTGTTGTTGCCATTTTACAGTCATGAGTGGAAGCATCCTAAGGGCCATCGCCACACACAGTTGGTTGAGAAGACATATGCAAAACCCTAGGTGCTTGATGATCTGAACCTAAATGGAGACTTTTACTCTTGGACCACATTTCATAGGGTTGTGAATTTTAAAACCAATTACCATCACTGTTTTCTGTAACACGAATGTATAAACCACCAGAACCGAAAACCAGGAAGCCCTCAATACATGTTAACTATCTTCTTTCTCATCCTCCTATGTATTTCTCGTCAATATCAGCATCATCCTTCAATCCTTAACACAAACTCTATCCCCTGCAGCTAAAGCAGTGACCTCAAGTCTTCTCTTGGTGGCTCAGTTCCTTTCTGTCCACCCTTCAAGGTGGACCAAAGGCTATCTCAGATCTGCTGCTCTCATAGCACTCTGCCCTGTTCTTCCTTGTCACTGATGACAACTATAATTGAATCATAACCTATTAATTGCTTGTTTGTCTCACTAGATTATAAACTTGTAAGGATAATAAACTTTCCTGCCTTATTCAATGTTGTCTATCCAGTATAGCCCTGAAAATTAGGAATGAAGTTTTTATGTTAAAATGAAAAGAATGAATGGGATAAAATTGAAAATATTAAATACGAGAAGTCACTGTTGTTCTTCTAAATACACTTTATCATTCATTCTGAAAACATGTCTAATAAATTAAATATACTACTTACAACTGGATGAAGATTTGACAAAACTTGATTGACTCTGAAACTGTCCCATAAGCAGTATCTTTCAAAGAAAGGAAAGGGATTGGGAATGAGTAGAACTGAAGGAACTGAGAAGGGAGCTGTCAGGTATACCAAAAATTATGGTACTCATGGGGTTAATGGCTTTTATTTGACAGTTGTGTTTTGCCTCACTTTAATTGGACATACAATTTTCTTTGCGTTTTGCAGTTGACAACTCTTCAAGGACAAATACTGAACCCTGTGGGGGGAAGAAAAAAATAACAGATTGCCAGATAGACTAAAAAACAATTTAGCGCTCAGCAAGGAAAGAAGTGAGAACTCAGGTTGAAACAGCCCATGTAGACAATGTCACCACATCACTTCTAGGTAAAAAGGAATCAAAACACCCCCTGAACATCTCAATTAGGGAATTAAGGTGAACTGAAACCTTTTCCTGAAGCCCTGCCAAATATTTGACATAAACTTCAATTTGCAGCAACAAGCTTCAAGACATCAATTAGAACTAAAATTTTCTTTTAGAAAAATAATCCAGGAAGGAGTCCACTTAATGTTTTCTCTCATAAAGCTCATTTTGTTTAATTGATCTGAGGCTCCGTCTGCTTAAATATAGACTTGTCTGTTCTTGAGGGATATCAGATTCTACTTCCTCTGCTGTGATCCAAAGAAAACTTTATACAGATAAGTGTGTCTGTGTGTATGTGCACACAACTCATTATGGAATCAGACTCCAGTCAGGGAGAGTTGAAGATTGCTACCTTTATGAAGATTCTTCTCAAATGCATACAATTTTTCTCAGTTATTTAAATCTCTTCTATTACCAATAACTGTATTTAATTTCAGAGTGTCAGAGTATTCCTAAGTATTTTCTCTCTCTCTCTAAACTTAACTTGCAAATCTAATTGCACTGGAAAGTAAGGTATTGCAATGTTTTTCTGCTTAACTCTTAAGGGATTTACCAACTGTTGAGGCAAGTTCTCTTCTATGTAGGAAGCCAAATACTCGATTAATGAATTACAGTCACTTTTCACTGCTGATGCTAGCATCTGAGCAATCCTTCCACTTACCAGCAACATACAATTTGAAATTCTAATTTTTCTCATCTATTCTTATTTCAAGATTCCCAATAGCAGTACAAACCCTGAGTGTACTTCTGTTATTAAGACAAACCCGTATATGAAAATGAAAAGCAACAAATAGTTCTAAAATTAAAAATGGTTAAAAAAACTACTCATTATAACTTTCAAAAAAGCATTTTGTATAACTATTTAGCTGTATAATTAGAATAATTTCAGGAGTAGCATTCTTGGTTGAGGGCGAGAAAGTTAACAGTGCTCTCACAGGAATTTTATAAAATAAAACAAAGAGGAAGGGGATAGCATTCTGACATAACCAGTCATCTAAGGCTGTATTTGACTACAATATTTGAAATGACATTTGTCATTAAAATAATCATTTTTTAGAGCGACATTTATTATGCATCTCTTAGATACTTTAAGGCAAAGGGACACAGAGGTAAATATGCACATTACACTTCATAATAGTGTGGACTTTGAAACCATTGCTGTGGTTTACCAGATGACACTACTTCTTGCCTCTTATCATGTATGTGACCTTGACCAGGTTACTTAAACTTGCTTTGCTTCAGTCTCCTTATGTCCAAAATGGGAATAACCAGAGTGCCTTCCTTTCAGGATTGTTGTGAAATTTTATTCAGGTTTTTTAAATTGTCTGACAGACACTGAGCTTGCATTAAATGTTAGCTGTTATTCCTACTATGATTCAGTTCAATTCAGTTGCTCAGTCATGTCTTACTCTTTGCAACCCCATGGACTGTAGCACAGCAGGCTTCCCTGTCCATCACCAACTCCTGGAGTCTACTCAAACTCATGTCCATCGAGTCAGTGATGCCATTCGACCATCTTTTCCACTGTCATCCCCTTCTTTTCCCACCTTCAATCTTTCCCAGAATCAGAGTCTTTTCAAATGAGTCACTTCTTCACATCAGGTGACCATAGTGTTGGAGTTTTAGCTTCAGCATCAGTTCTTCCAATGAATATTCAGAAGATATAGGCAGAACTGTTCTCTGTTGGGAAATTTTAGTTATCACACAGTTATAAAAAGGAAGCAGGCTTCATAATTTAGAGACCTTTTTTTCTAAGCACAGCAAAATTTCACCATAAGCCTTGCATTCTTTTCCTTTGTACCATTTATGAAGAAAGCATATTTGGAAGCTTTATTCTTTTCTTAACTGTGAGAACTCTTGGATTTCTCTCGAAAATGTTGAGGATTTATTGAAGTAAATAGTTTCCAAATGTCATTTAGCTTTAATTTTTTTTATTATGCTCCTTAACATATATATTAACCTACACATATCAATGAATGATACTACTTATCCTTCTTCAGCTTCTTTATAGAGCATTGCCTACTGTGCTAAAGTCATAAGAATTTGACTATGACAAATACAAATAGACCATGTCTGACAACAGCACTTGGTAAGATATAAATAAGCATGTATCTCATTGTCTCAATATCCAGACAGCTTCCTCTCAAAACAAAATATTTTATAGGAACTTTTCATGAGTATTTTATTATGTGGGGAGTAGAGTTTGACTCATATTATTGATGGGGTTATTCTTATATTAATTCTCTGGATCATTTATCTTTTTTTAATGGATAATCCCCACTTATTTATGAGAAATGAATAAGCAAATCAGGCATAGTCCATACAGGGATATCCACAATTACCATAAATATACAGACTCTGCTAAAGTACTCTTCAGGTATACATTAGGATATGTATATCACTTGCAAACCAATTACATCTGTTTCCTAATGTTGCTGTGATAAATTGCCATGAGCTCAATGGATTAAAGCAACACAAATTTTCTTACAGTCAATCCACACTTGTCCAAACTAAGTTCCTCTGAGCTGAATTCAAGGTGTCTGCACGACTCTGTTCTGATCTGGAGGATCAAGAGGAGAATACTTTTGTTTGCATTTTCCAGCTTCTAGAGGAAGCCAACATTCATTGTCTCCAGGACCCCTTCCAACTTCAAAGCCAGTGATGGCAGGTTGAGTATCACATCTCATCATTCTAGCATTGACTCATTTTCTTCCCTCTTCGACTTCTAAGGATTTATGTTTGTTTACATCAGACTTTATTTTGGGGGTCTCCAAAATCACTGCGGATGCTGATTGCAGCCATGAAATTAAAAGACCCTTACTCCTTGGAAGGAAAGTTATGACCAACCTAGATAGCATATTAAAAAGCAGAGACATTACTTTGCCAACCAAGGTCCGTCTTGTCAAGGCTGTGGTTTTTCCATTGTTCATGTATGGATGTGAGAGTTGGACTGTGAAGAAAGCTGATTGCTGAAGAATTGATGCTTTTGAACTTTGGTGTTGGAGAAGACTCTCGAGAGTCCCTTGGACTGCAAGGAGATCCAACCAGTCCATTCTAAAGGAGATCAGTCCTGGGTGTTCATTGGAAGGACTGATGCTAAAGCTGACACTCCAATACTTTGGCCCCCTCATGTGACGAGTTGACTCACTGGAAAAGAGTCTGATTCTGGGAGGGATTGGGGGTAGGAGGAGAAGGGGATGACAGAGAATGAGATGGCTGGATGGCATCACCAACTCGATGGACATGAGTTTGAGTGAACTCCGGGAGTAGGTGATGGACAGGGAGGCCTGGCGTGCTGTGATTCATGGGGTCGCAAAGAGTCAGACATGACTGAGTGACTGACTGAACTGAACTGACTGACACAGGACCCACCTGGGAAATCCAGGCTACTACTCTTCCTTTGTTTAATTAAGGTCAGGTCATGAGCATGTTTGCATCTGTACACGCCATGTTCTCTCTTGCCATGTAACTAACAATTATTCACAGTTTCTAGGTATTAGAACGTGGACATTTTTGACAGTTGTTATATGGCCTACCACTCCATGCTAAGGTGTTGTGTTCCTTAACCACAGTAGCTGCAGTAGAAATGTTTTGGGGGTGCCCACCTTAAGCATGCATGTGTGCTAACTTGCTTCAGTCTTTTCCAACTCTGTGTGACCCTATGGACTGTAGCCCACCAAGTTCCTCTGTCCATGGAATTGTCCAGGCAAGAATACTAGAGTAGGTTGCCATTTCCTTCTCCAGGGGATGTTCCCAACCTAGGAATCAAACCTACAACTCTTTCATCTACTTGCATTGTTTGGTGGGTTCTTTACCAGTCGTGCCACCTGGGAAGACCCACCCTGAGTGTACCCTTTCTTAAATGTTTGCCCATCTCCACTGGTCACAGCTGAATGGAACTAGGGGAACATCTAACTGAAGAAGGAGCCCATTTACAGATTAGTCAATAATTTATGATATCTGAAACTAGTACCAAAGATAGGCTGACCAATTATCTCCTTGTGGATTTGGATCTAGAGACAGAAGATATCAACTGTCTGCTGATTCAGGAGCTACAAAGTTATGCAGACTTGGAAACTAGATGTCAGTCACATTTTTTTTTTTTTTTTAAGCATGGGGCTTCCCTGGTGGTTCAGAGGTTAAAGCTTCTGCCCCCAATGTGGGAGACCCGGGTTCAGTCCTTGGGTCGGGAAGATCCCCTGGAGAATGAGATGGTAACCCACTCCAGTATTCTTGCCTGGAGAATCCCATGGACGGAGAAGCCTGGTAGGCTACCGTCCACGGGGTCGCAAAGAGTCGGACACGACTGAGCGACTGAACGGAACGGAACGGAATCAAACTAAGGAAGCTGGCTGACAAAAGGGTTGTATAGAAGAGAGATTGCTGCTGTGGTTCAGTCACTAAGTTGTGTTTGTTTCTCTGCAACCCCATGGACCATAGCATTACAGGCTTCTCTGTCTTCCACTGTCTCCCAGAGTTTGCTCAAATTCATGTCCATTGTGTCAGTGATACTATCTAACCATCTCATCCTCTGCCATCCCCTTCTTTTGCCTTCAATATTTCCTTCCATCAGGGTCTTTTCCAATGAGTCAGCTCTTTGCAACAGTTGACCAAAGGATTGGTGCTTCAGCTTCAGCATCAGTCCTTCCAATGAATATTCACTGTTGATGTCCTTGAGGATTGACTGGTTGGATCTCCTTGCTATTCAAGGGACTCTCAAGAGTCTTCTCCAGCACCACAATTTGAAGGCACCAATTCTTTGGCACTCAGACTTCTTAATGGTCTAACTCTTACATCCATAAATGACTACTGGAAAAACCATAGCTTTGACTATATGAACATTTTTTGGCAAAGTGATTTCTCTACTTTTTACTACACTGTCTAGGTTTGTCATAGCCTTTCCCTCCAAGGAGTAAACATCTTTTAAATTCATGGCTACGTCACCATCCTCAGTGATTTTGGAGCCTAAGAAAATAAAATCTGTCACTGCTTACACTTTTCCCTTTCAATTTGCCATGAAGTAATGCAGGGAAGCTGGCTGAGAAAGGGGATATATAGAATAGAGGCACTAAAAAAAAATGAAATCTATGAAGTGGCCTTAGGAGATAACATGTGCTTACCTGGATACTTTAGTTCCTCCCATTATTTCTTTTTTTAACATATTTTTAAATTTTATTTTTAATGGAGGATAATTTCTTTACAATGTTGTTTCTTTCCGCCATACAACAACATGAGTCAGCCAAAAGTATATATATATATATATATATATATGTCCCCCTCCTCTTGAACCTCTCTCCCCTCCCCCACCCTATCCCACCTCTCTAGGTTAGTCACAGAGTACTGGGTTTAGCTTCCTGTGTTATACAGGAGCTTCCTATTGTTTTTGATGATGTTGATATTTTTGAAGAGTACAGGTTAAGTATTTCATAGTGTGTCCCTAAATTGGTATTTGTCTGATATTATCTCATGACTGGACTAGAGTCTTGGATTTTCAGGAAGGATGAGGTAAAGTGATAATCTCTTCACAGCCCAGCAAAGATACATTTTGTCAGTATGGCTTACTGTTGACGATGCTAACCTTAATTACCTGACTGAGACAGTATGAGTTTTCTCTACTGTAAAGACAAAGAGTGGGTTGTTATCCTCTACCATCTTGAAGGTGGAATATCTACATAAATTATTTTGAATCCTTCTCCATCCAGAATTCACTCACTGTCCTTAAAAGTAATTTATTTTTTAAATCATTTTCTTGTACTAATGTGGACTCATAGATATTTACTTTATTATTTGGCTTCCAATTCAATTTTCTTTTTTAAACTCATCATCTGAGTATTTACTACATTGTTGACTCTTTTCTCACTCTGTACACTTTCTAAAATCAGTTTTGTGCCCATTGCTTTAACTGTTGTTTATGCTCAAAAGATTAAAATTATCTATCTCCCAACTTCTCCTAACTACTGAAAACTTTCTCATGAATGTCTTGATGGCATCTACAGTGAGTACCAGGTAGGCCTGTTGTGTTTACTTCCTCCTAAACTTCCTCGTAACAGAAGAAAGCTGTTGATGACTAATCTTGTGTTTCTGTAAGCACACAGACTAGTCATCAGTGAAAAATTGCAACATATATATACATACATCAACTCTATTGATAATTATTTAATCTAAGGTCGATGTTGATAAATTAGCACCAATGCAGACTTAGAAAGTGTGTATAGAACTTTGTAGTTAGGTTTATGGGACACAATCTGTGATAAAAGAAGCATGTTAAAGTTAAACCCTTGTTTAATACATTCTCTGACTTGGCAGCACCTCACCAAAAGCAAGTAAAATGCCATCACTGTCAAGGGGAACACATAACCCAAGAGGAATTTAGAAGATTCAACAGGCTTTGTTCTCCAGTGTCCTTTATCCTAATAGCCTTTGATATGCCTGGCTGGAAATGTAATTTTTATAGTAATGAGAAAACTGAAACCTACCTAAGACTTACGTTACAGCACTCATTTTTGTTACTCGTCAAAGCCAATCATTTTGGGAGAATTTCAACACACAAAACTCAACCTGTCCATAATGAAACTTGAGTATTTCCTTCTTACCAAATTAGATCCTCTCCCATTCTTCCTTATGTCATTAGATGGCATTACAATTACAAGATAATACCAATATTTCCCAGAATATTTTACCAATTTATGGAAGAGTTATCTTTGGTTCTGCATTCTCCCCTTTCCTTCATCTCTAACTCAGTGCTGGGTCCGAGATATTGCTTGCTATATAGGCACCTAATTCATCAAATTATATTCATTTTTATCACCAATGTACTAATTCAAGTTATCCTCTTTTCTGTTTGGTTCTATTTTGGAAATATTCTGGCACCCACGTTCATTCTTGACCAACCAGTCTTGTCTTCTCACTTGAATCAAGCAGCATTGTTAAAGCAAACGTATGAGCACCTTCAGTCAGTTCAGTTCAGTTCAGTCACTCAGTCGTGTCTGACTCTTTGCAACACCATGAATCACAGCACGCCAGGCCTCCCTGTCCATCACCAACTCCCGGAGTTCACTCAAACCCACATCCATCAAGTCGGTGATGCCATCCAGCTATCTCATTTTCTGTCATCCCCTTTTCCTCCTGCCCCCAATCCTTCCTTCCTGTTTATAACCATGAATGGAATTTCACTGCTCTCAGGATTATGACAAAATCTTCCAACCCAATTTATAGATCTTTTGCAGTCTATTTTCTGTATTGATCCTCAGTATTATGTTGTATTAAGTATTCATCCTTCTAGTATTATGTTCTCTCCCTCCCTCACCTTCTTGCTCTTTCTCTTTCTCTCATTCTCTCTCTGAACCCCATCTTCTTGCTTCATCCTTTAGGATAGGTCACACCCCTTCTGTCCATCATGCCTGTATTAGCCCTTTGCACGAAGTTCTTTTCTTTCTCTCCCTCACCAGGCAATGCCCATGATCATTCTTGAGATCTCAGCTCAGCCATCACATGCTGGAAAGCCTTGCCTTATCTTTCTGATGAGCTCAAGTCACTTTAATGTGCTGAGATCCTCTACCACCACAAGCACCGCCACCATGTTTCTCTTTCATAGCACTGATCTCAGTGACAATGCTATATTTACTTGGGATTTTAGTTAGATTTTCTTTCTTCCACTGTTCTGTAAATTTGGTAAGTGTAGAAATTTGGTATTTATTCATTTCTGTGGATTTTCCAAGGTGTCCCAGTGGTAAAGAATCTGCCTGCTAATGCAGAAGATGAATTTGATACCTGGGTCAGGAAGATCCCCTGGAGAAGGAAATGGCAGCCCACTCCAGTATTCTTGCCTAGGATGGTCCACGGAAGGAGGAGCCTAGCAGGCTACAGTCCATGCCATCACAAAGAGTCAGACACGATGATTGCATGACTGAGCACACACATACACATCTCTGTATCTCTACTATTTAAAATGGTATCTGGAATATGTTGTTGTTGTTTAGTCACTCAGTTGTATCTGACTCTTTTGCAACCCCATGGACTATAACCCACCAGGATCTTCTGGCCCTAGAGTTTTCCTGGCAATAATATTGGAGTAGGTTGCCATCCTAGTCCAGGGGATCTTCCCAAACCAGGAATCGAACTCATATCTTCTTCATTGCAAGCAAATTCTTCACCACCAATCCATCTAGGAAGCCCATCTAGACATGTGCTTAATTGCTCAGTTGTGTCTGACTTTTTATGGACTGTAGCCCGCAAGGTTCCCCTGTCCATGGGGATTCTCCAGTCAAGAATACTGGAGTGGGTTGCCATGTCCTCCTCCAGGGGTTCTTCCCAACCTAGGGATTGAACCCAGGTCTCCTGCACTGCAGGCAGATTCCTTAGCATCTGAGCCACCAGGGAAGCCCAATCTGGCACATAAAAGTACTAAAATTTGTTTTAATATTTCTGAGTAAATCCAGAAATAAGTAAATCTGTTATTTTTCCAAGTGAAGAAATAAAAGCCTAAAGGAATGAAGTGCAAGATAATCAATTTGTTAAGGTAGAGACTAGAACAGTTCTGAATTTTGAATCTTATTCTGTTACTCTCTCATCCTTGCTCCTTTGTAATTGAATTTAAAGAAAGGAAGGGCAAACCAAATAAAATTCAGGTGCAAAACATGCAATAAACTTTTATGCTGGTTCTAATATGGCAGATGTTTTTTCAGAGCTACAGCTTGATTTACTTATATATTTATTTTTCCTCAGATACATTGAATTAGCATAAACGTAGTCTTTGATTAATGACAGACATTATTTTTTATGAATGTCCTTTTTAAATTTAACTGGATGGAATTTTTGTTTTTAATAAAAGAATAAACATTCACTAAGCCACCATTAAACACAAAAACTAATCTTTCAAATCTCTTCCACTTCCCTTACCTGTTTGTCACCTTACTGATATACAGTGGTAACAATTCCATCCCTTTTCATGTGAGGATGTCTGTTTGCCTCATCCCAAAATGAAGAGATCCTATGCCTTCACATACTTTCTGACATTTGCTTTATTGTCTGACTTTTATTTTTTTCCAGTAAAATGGGTACAAAATGATAACTCGATATGGTCTTCATTTGCATTTGTTCAAACCCTGAATGGGCTTGAATCATCAGATATTTATTTTCCACTAATTCCCTTTTATTCTAAGTTGTATAGACCAGAGCTCCTTTGTCTACTTATAGAATAAGTTATTTCACTGAAAATCATGAAAAAGAATTATCTTTCAAATCACTTTATTGTGATGCACCATTTTATTATGGTGACAATAGATATTGTTTGGAAAATAGGAAATGGAAATTACTAAAGATTAGCATATTTTCACCCCACCCAATTTTTTCTTTTCACATTTGGGGACTGTAGAAGAATGGGTTTAGCTTAACAATCTGTTCTACCAACAAGCAGGTGGAATTCTACAGGCATAATAAAACTGATATTTAGGATGAGATACCTACATGAAATGAGAGGAATGATTACTTTGCATACATATGTATCTGTATGTCTTTGTGTCTGGAACTCCTAAGCATGTGTATTGTAATAAATTCAAGGCAACACCCATCTGTCACTTGTTCCACAACATTATTAACTAACACTTACTGGCAACATATCAGAGAAGGCAAAGGCAACCCACTCCAGTACTCTTGCCTGGAAAATCCCACGGACGGAGGAGCCTGATAGGCTGCAGTCCATGGAGTCGGGAAGAGTCGGACATGACTGAGCAACTTCACTTTCACTTTTCACTTTCATGCATTGGAGAAGGAAATGGCAACCCACTCCAGTGTTCTTGCCTGGAGAATCCTAGGGATGGCAGAGCCTGGTGGGCTGCCATCTATGGGGTCATGCAGAGTTGGACACGACTGAAGCAACTTAGCAGCAGCAGCAGCAGTGACAACATATGTATAACTTAATCCAAATAGAATTTTGCAAAGATGATCTACATCTTGGGAACTTTTCCTCTTACAAGTTATTGCCAAAATATTCCATCAAAGTAATCAAAAAGTCTAAAAATAAAATTTTACTCATTTTTCTACAGTTTTTTTTTCCCCCCTGCAGGTATATATGATTTCCAGTCATTTCTGGGAAATACCAAAGTGATATGGTATTACCAGTAAGTAAAACCGATGCTCTGGAAGATGAGTCCTGTTTATCTTGGGACCTGTGATATTAATGGCAGAAGTACATATGTAGTCTAAAATCAACAAAAGTTCTCTAAATTATTTAAATCTATATGTTATCTAAGGAAAGGAAAATATTTGGTTTTTACACATGAAACTACTTTAAATTTACTCTAAAATCCAGATAGTATTTATTCCTAAAGCTATTTTCCAGAAATTCATGAGGTTTCACAAGTGTCACTGGAAATTCTATAATTCCTTGGAGTGCAAATATTTTATAGGAGAAGACATTGGTCAGTGTGAATTCTTGTAATAGTGTATATGCTGGATCAAATGTCTGCATTCCCAGCCAGTTACAAAAGTCAACTCTGATCAACAGTCCCAGGGCTGTTTAATATTTTACCATGGCAATCATCAAGGTTTCCCTCTTCCTTCTCATGTATTTACATTAATAATGGACCTTTTAGCTACTACGCTCAGAGAGAAATTTGCTTCTCAGAAATAGTTTACGGAGCCAAACTTCTTTTCAGTGTCAAGCTGAGCTCAAACCATTGACTCATTGTTTTTGTTTTCCCAGATAATATCAAACATGTGTCCCAGATCATGTAGAGGGAACCTGCTCAGAAATAATTCTGACTGCATTTGGTGTACAAAGTTTGATACCAGCTGCCAGGAACTATGTATTTCAATGTGGGCCAGATGTTGGGTATTTGTGCATAAAAATGATGGAAAAAAATATGCTTCCTTCATATTCCAAGGTTTTGCCAGCCATTGTTCTGCAGGAGATTTTTATATACTTATAGTACAATGGTATCGAATTATTAAGTGGGAAGAGTAGGTTATCCCACAAAATTGGCTCTTCAGAAGAATCATTATAGGAGGGGAGTAAAAGCAATATAATTTCCAATCATCTGTGATTGATCTTGTCTCACATCTCCAAGTCAACTCTTGCCATTCTTCATTTAAATCTATGTACTCTACTGTCAAACGTTGAGGTAATATGAGATCATTTTATCATTTTCATTAGAATGTTATAGGAAGTATATCACAGATATAGAAACAAAGCATGAAACATTGCTAGACTGGTGAATTGGGGAGAGTTTGGATGTTGAGTTATAGTAATTTAAACAAAGTACATCTTTTGGCATAAAATATCTGAATATCATACCTTAATTCAATTAGGCTACTCATACAAAGCTTTATATGATGGAGTTCTCATTTGCATTTGATACCTGAGGCAAAATTAATTTTCCTTTCAGATGGATATATAATAAAACCCTACTAGCATTGTCTTTCTTTAAATCTCTTTTAGATAAGAAATCCTGGGAGCATTTTAAGCTTCTTAAAATACTTGATGGAATGGATGAAACCAAACTCTGAAGAACTAAAGATAGTCAGTTAACACATATGTCAGTATTAAATAGCCCCAAGAAATTAAAGATCAAATGTGGATTTGACAGATAAGGATCTCTGAAAAATATGGGGAAAAAACCTGGAAAAAGTCATAACTGCTTTGCTTCAGAAAGTTAAAAATTTAAGCTAAAAACCTTAATCATTTTTCTTTATATATAAAATAGGAAGAGATGCAGAAAGTGCTATAGGCAAATCCTTTTGCTTTTAACTAAAGAGAGAAATATGTAAACTGGGTCAAAATTAAGTAGTTAATGTATTCCAAAAATAAAAATTCTGTATGTCTACATAGAAATTTTTACATATTTTTAAATCAGGGAAATATAGAATCAATATATACATAAAGAGAGACTGCTTGAAATTTGAGTACACTTTGATATAGAAATTAAGTTTGTATTCATTCATCAATAAAAGTGAGCAGACTTATGAATGTATTTGCATTCTAGATAATGATAATGATACTTTTTCAAGGTAATAATGAGCCTGCTAGTTTTGTTTTTTAAATCTAGTCTAGAAGTCATATCCTAAACATAAAAATAATTGACTCAAAGCTCAGTGTTCATATATCAACCTAAAGGGAAACAATGTTCAGTGAATGTAATTTTTGAATAAATATTCAAGTGTTTTTTTCTGAGTTCAGATCAGATAAGAGTTGTGAGTCCTATTGCTTTAAGAGAAAGCATCTAAGATACACTACATGTTTACGTAGCTATGCTATGGAATTACTTCCTCAACCCTGAGCTATTCACTCACAAATACTGCTGCACTATGCTAGCCAGTCAGAGATCCTTGAAAGAAGAATCTATTTTATAAAGGCTTTTACCATATAATTGTGGGAGATGGTAGATCTGCCATTTTGGTAGCTCTTAGCAGGACTTATGATTAGCTAAGTTATCTCTCTGGTCACAATCTATGTAAGTTCTCATCCAGGGTGCTGAGAACAAAATTCTTGAAGAAAATTCTCATAGACACTGTATCAAGAAGGATCAGTAGCTATGGTAAGCCATTTATGTGGTTGATATAAATCATGTGGAAAGAAATGAAAGATTTACCACAAATCATGCATACATGCTCAGTCATGTCTGACCTTTTGCAACCCCATGGACTGCAGACACCAGGCTCCTCTGTCCTCCACTGTCTCCCAGAATATTCTCAAATTCATGTCCATTGAGTTAGTGTTGCTATCTAACCACATCATCCTCTACAGCACACTTCTCCTTTTGCTTTCAGTCTTTCCCAGCAGTAGGGTCTTTTGCATGAGTTGGCTCTTCACATCAGGTAGCTAAAGTATTGGAGCTTAGCTTCAGCATAGGTCCTTCCAATGAATATTCAGCGTTTATTTCCTTTAGGATTAACTGGTTTGATCTCCTTGAAGTCAAAAGGACTCTTCTCCAGCACCATGATTCAAAAGCATAAGTTCTTTGGTGCTCAGCTTTCTTTATGGTCCAACTCTTTGATCCATACCTGACTACTGGAAAAAACATAGCTTTGACTATACGGACCTTTTTCAGCAACCAGGAGTTTGAAATTGCTGGGTAACATTTGGGGCTTTAAAATGTTTCTGATTAGGATCTAGAGTTTAAAATATATTTTATGATTAAAACTATGTGGCATATTAATATATACCATCCATCAATAATTATGTTTATTTGTCATCCCACAATAGAAATATCTGAGACTTGAATAATACAGAATTCTTTGTTGTGTGATTCTCTCATTCAGCTCAATTAAATATAATTTTCACTTTCTGGCAGTCAGTAAATTATAGGATAGGATCAATGGTGACTCCTTATAAGAATGCATTCCAGAAACATCAGTATCAGAGAGCTTTGATACTAAAATATAATTTCTTGATGAATTTAAGTGAAGATATATACTGCACTATGGGCTTTTCTGGTGGCTCAGACAGTAAAGTGTCTACCGGCAATGCCGGAGACCTAGGTTTGATACCTGGGTTGGGAAGATACCCTGGAGAAGGAAATGGCAACCCACTCCAGTATTCTTGCCTGTAAATCCCATGGACGGAGTTGCCTATTGGGCTACAGTCCGTGGAGTCACAAAGAGTTGGACAAGACTGAGTGACTTTCACATAGACATACATATACTGCTAATTATTACTGAGAAGGTCAGTTATAAAATGCTCTTACATAACAACAAATCAGGTGAATATATTGGAGAATTTTTGTTTTGTTAACTTTTTGCATTGCTTTGAAACAAGATTTTTATTTTAGAAGCACCATCATTTAAGGTACATGGTTCAGTTCAGTTCAGTTCAGTCGCTCAGTCGTGTCCGACTCTTTGTGACCCCATGAATCACAGCACGCCAGGCCTCCCTGTCCATCACCAACTCCCAGAGTTCACTCAGACTCATGTCCATCGAGTCAGAGATGCCATCCAGCCAGTGATGCCATCCAGCCATCTCATTCTCTGTCGTCCCCTTCTGCTCCTGCCCCCAATCCCTCCCAGCGTCAGACTCTTTTCCAGTGAGTCAACTCATCGCATGAGGTGGCCAAAGTATTGGAGTTTCAGCTTTAGCATCAGTCCTTCCAATGAACACCCAGGACTGATCTCTTTTAGGATGGACTGGTTGGATGTCTTTGCAGTCCAAGGGACTCTCAAGAGTCTTCTCCAACACAAAAGTTCAAAAGCATCCATTCTTCGGCGATCAGCTTTCTTCACAGTCCAACTCTCACATCCATACATGAGCACTGGACATGGTTAGATACCTCAAAATTTCTGAAAGCTGACTTCAAAATAAGGATTCAGATTCATAGGTTATTATTTCTTTGTAAATGAGCTTACTGCAATTAAATGTAATGCTATATGTATATGTAATGTATATGTAATGCTAAATGTATATTCACTTTAGGAGAAACATATACACATATGTACATGTAATGTATATATGTATGTAATGCTAAATGTATATTCAGTTTAGGAGAAACTCAGAAAATAGTAGAGTTTGCAGTCTGATGTACTCAAGAGAGAAAAATCTACAGAAGTAAACAAAAATTGTCTCAGGATGTTTCTAAGAATAGGATTAAAGGATATGTTTTCTACTTGACTAAATAATAAACACCTACAGAAAATAAGTGAAAGGTGTGAATTTAAATTACAATTGAAATAGCAGTGTAAGGTTTCTAAGTCCCTTGGAATGAGGCATCTAGCCTTTATTTTTTTATTTATTTTAATTGGAAACTAATTACATTACAATCTGGTAGTTGTTTTTGCCATACATTGATATGAATCAGCCATGGGTTTACATGTGTTCCCCATCCTGAACCCTGCTCCCACCTCCCTCCCCATCCCATCCCTCTGGGTCATCCCAGTGCACCAGCCCTGATCACCCTGTCTCATGCATTGAACCTGGAATGGTGATCTGTTTCACATATGATGATATACAGGTTTCAATGATATTCTCTCAGATCATCTCACCCTCACCTTCTCCCACAGAGTCCAAAAGACTGTTCTATACATCTGTGTCTTTTTTCTGTCTCGCTTATAGGGTTATCGTTACCATCTTTCTAAATTCCATATATATGCGTTAGTATACTGTACTGGTGTTTTTCTTTCTGGCTTACTTCACTCTGTATAATAGGCTCCAGTTTCACCACATCATTAGAACTGATTCAAATATATTATTTTTAATGGCTGAGTAATATTCCATTGTGTATATGTACCACAGCTTTCTTATCCATTCGTCTGCTGATGGACACCTAGGTTGCTTCCATGTGCTGGCTATTATAAACAGTGTTGCAATGAACATTGGAGTACATGTGTCTCTTTCAATTCTGGTTTCCTTGGTGTGTATGCCCAGCAGTGGGACTGCTAGGTAATATGGCAGTTCTATTTCCAGTTTTTTGAGGAATCTCCACACTGTTCTCCATAGTGGCTGTACTAGTTTGCATTCCCACCAAGAGTGTAAGACGGTTCCCTTTTCTCCCCACCCTCTCCAGCATGTATTGCTTGTAGACTTTTGGATAGCAGCCATTCTGACTGGTGAGGATCCTGCTGTGATTTATGTCGGAGAGTGTTTTGCCTATGTTTTCCTCGAGAAGTTTTATAGTTTCTGGTCTTACGTTTAGATCTTTAATCCATTTTGAGTTTATTTTTGTGTCTGGTGTTAGAAAGTGTTCCAGTTTCATTCTTTCACTAGTGGTTGACCAGTTTTCCTAGCACCACTTTTAAAGAGACTGTCTTTTCTCCATTGTATATTCTTGCCTCCTCTGTCAAAGATAAGGTGTCCATAGGTGCATGGATTTACCTCTGGGTTTTCTATTTTGTTCCACTGATCTATGTATCTGTCTTTGTGCCAGTACCATACTGTCTTGATGACTGTAGCTTTGTAGTAGAGCCTGTCGTCAGGCAGGTTGATTCCTCCTGTTCCATTCTCCTTTTTCAAGATTGCTTTAGCTATTCGAGGTTTTTTGTATTTCCATACAAATTGTGAGACTATTTGTTCTAGTTCTGTGAAAAATACCGTTGATACACCTTGATAGGGATTGCACTGAATCTCTAGATTGCTTTGAGTAGTATACTCATTTTCACTATATTGATTCTTCCAATCCATGAACATGGTATATTTCTCCGTCTATTTGTGTCTTTGATTTCTTCCATCAATTTTTTACAGTTTTCTATATATAGGTCTTTTGTTTCTTTAGGAAGATATATTCCTAAGTACTTTATTCTTTTCGTTGCAATGGTGAGTAGAATTGTTTGCTTAATTTCTCTTTCTGTTTTCTCATTGTTAGTGTATAGGAATGCAAGTGATTTCTGTGTGTTAATTTTATATCCTGCAACTTTACTATATTCATTGATTAGTTCTAATAATTTTCTGGTAGAGTCTTTAGGGCATTCTATGTAGAAGATCATGTCATCTGCAAACAGTGAGAGTTTTACTTCTTCTTTTCCAATCTGGATTCCTTTTATTTCTTTTCCTGCTCTGATTGCTGTGGCCAAAACTTCAAAAACTGTTGAATAATAGTGGTGAGTGTGGGTACCCTTGCCTTGTTCCTGACTTTAAGGGAAATGTTTTCAATTTTTCACCATTGAGGATAATATTTACTGTGGGTTTGTCATATATAGCTTTTTATTATGTTGAGGTGTGTTCCTTCTATTCCTGCTTTCTGGACAGTTTTTATCGTAAATTCATGTTGAATTTTGTAAAAGGCTTTTTCTGGATCTATCAAGATAATTGTATGGTTTTTATATTTCAATTTGTTAATGTGGTGTATTACATTGATTGATTTGCAGATATTAAAGAATCCTTGCATTCCTGGGATAAAGCCCATTTGGTCATGATGTATGATAGTTTTAATATATTGTTGGATTCTGTTTGCTAGAATTTGTTAAGGATTTTTGCATCTATGTTCATCAGTGATATTGGCCTCTAGTTTTCTTTTTTTTTTTTTTTTTTTGTGGTATTTTTGTCTGGTTTTAGTATTAGGGTGATGGTGGCCTCATAGAATGAGTTTGGAAGTTTACCTTCCTTTCAATTTTCTGGAAGAGTATGAATAAGATAGATGTTAGCTCTTTGAATTTTTGGTAGAATTCAGCTGTGAAGCCATCTGGTCCTGGGCTTTTGTTTGCTGGAAGATTTCTGATTACAGTTTTTATTTCTGTGCCTGTGATGGCTCTGTTAAGATCTTCTATTTCTTCCTGGTTCAGTTTAGGAAAGTTATATTTTTCTAAGAATTTGTCCATTTCTTCCAAGTTGTCCATTTTATTGGTATATAGTTGCTGATAGTAGTCTCTTATGATCTTTGTATTTCTGTGTTGTCTTTTGTGATTTCTCCATTTTCATTTCTACTTTTGTTGTTTGGATTCTTCTCCCTTTGTTTCTTGATGAGTCTGGAATATGGTTTGTCAATTTTATTTATCTTCTCAAAGAACCAGCTTTTAGCTTTGTTGATTTTTGCTGTGGTCTCTTTTGTTTCTTTTGCACTTATTCCTGCCCTAATTTTTAAGATTTCTTTCCTTCTACTAACTCTGAGGTTCTTCATTTCTTCCTTTTCTAGTTGCCTTAGGTGTAGAGTTAGGTTATTTATTTTACTTTTTTCCTGTTTCTTGAGGTAAGTCTGTATTGCTATGAACCTTCCTCTTGGCACTGCTTTTACAGTGTCCCATAGGTTTTGGGTTGTTGTGTTTTCATTATCATTTGTTTCTATGCATATTTTGATTTCTTTTTTGATTTCTTCTATGATTTGTTGGTTATTCAGAAGCATGATGTTTTGCCTCCATGTGTTGGAATTTTTAATAGTTTTTTTTTTCCTGTAATTGAGATCTAATCTTACTGTCAGAAAAGGTGTTTGGAATGATTTCAATTTTTTTTTTTTTTTTAATTTACCAATGCTAGATTGATGGCCCAGGATGTGATCTATCCTGGAAAAGTTTCCATGTGAACTTGAGAAAATGGTGAAATTCATTGTTTTGTGGTGAAATGTCCTATAGATATCAATTAGGTCTAGCTAGTCCATTGTGTCATTTAAAGTTTGTGTTTCCTTGTTAATTTTCTGTTTAGTTGATCTATCCATAGGTGTGAGTGGTGTATTAAAGTCTCCCACTATTATTGCATTATTATCAATTTCCCCTTTCATACTTGTTAGCATTTGCCTTACATATTGCAGTGCTCCTCTGTTGGGTGCATATATATTTATAATTGTTATATCTTCTTCTTGGATTGATCCTTTGATCCTTATGTAGTGTCCTTCTTTGTCTCTTTTCACAGTCTTTATTTTAAAGTCTATTTTATCTGATATGAGTATTGCTACTCCTGCTTTTTTTTGGTCTCCATTTGTGTGAAATATCTTTTTCCCACCCTTTACTTTCAGTCTATATGTGTCCCTTGGTTTGAGGTGGGTCTCTTGTAGACAGCATATATAGGGGTCTTGTTTTTATATCCATTCAGCCCACCTTTGTCTTTTGGTTGGGGCATTCAATCCATTTACATTTAAGGTAATAATTGATAAGTATGGTCCCGTTGTGGAGAAGGCAATGTCACCCCACTGCAGTACTCTTGCTTGGAAAATCCCATGGGCAGAGGAGCCTTGTAGGCTGCAGGCTATGGGGTCGCTAAGAATCGGACACAAATGAGCGACTTCACTTTCACTTTTCACTTTCATGCATTGGAGAAGGAAATGGCAACCCACTCCAGTGTTCTTGCCTGGAGAATCCCAGGGACAAGGGAGACTGGTGGGCTGCCGTCTGTGGGGTTGCACAGAGTCAGACACTACTGAAGCGACTTAGCATTTACTTTGTTGTTTTGGGTTCAATTTTATACAACCTTTCTGTGTTTCCTGTCTAGAGAAGATCCTTTAGCATTTGTCGAAGAACTAGTTTGGTGGTGCTGAATTCTCTCTGCTTTTGCTTGTCTGTAAAACTTTTGAATTCTCCTTCATATCTGAATGAGATCCTTGCTGGGTACAGTAATCTGGGTTGTAGGTTTTTCTTTTTCATTACTTAAAGTATGTCCTGCCATTCCCTTCTGGCCTGAAAAGTTTCTATTGAAAGATCAGCTGTTATCCTTATGGGAATCCCTTTGTGTGTTATTTGTTGTTTTTCCCTTACTGCTTTTAATATTTGTTTCTTTGTGTTTGACCTTTGTTAATTTGATTAATATGTGTCTTGGGGTGTTTCACCTTGGGTTTATCCTGTTTGGTACTCTCTGGGTTTCTTGGACTTGTGTGACTATTTCCTTCCCCAATTTAGGGAAGTTTTCAACTATTATCTCCTCAAGTATTTTCTCATGGCCTTTTGGCATCTAGCCTTTAATGTAAGAAGGAAAGGAGATGAGTAATCATCTTAATTCATGCTTAGAAGTGGCATGAGAAGCATGTTACTGGACGAGAAAGAATTGCAAATTAATTTACATAATTTCTCTCTTCTATTTTCTTCTGTCAGGCACTCCAGGGCCTCCAGAAGATCAGTAAAACAGTAATACAACAGAATGGACAAGACTGGGCAATTCATTAAATGTAGGGACCAAGAGAAAAAAGGATGGAATAAAAACTGTTCTCTTTTGATTTGGATGATAGGTGTTGGTGCAGGGGCATTGTGTGAAGGCACCATTTATAAAAGTAGTGGTTAGAGGGAGGAAGGTGTGAATTTGTAGTTAAAGAGGCAGCATTTGGAACTTGAACTGTAGGACTCAGAATAGAAATGGGAGTAAATACATTTGTTAGGAAATCCCCCATAAAGTAAAAATAAATAAAGCTATGATTTTACGATAAGATTACTAAGGGGGAGATTTTCAAAGAAAGATAAAATAGGCCTTTAGCTACAGGCTTAAGGACACCTCCATTTAAAAACTGAAAAGTAAGTGCAGATATATGTAGAAAAAACAGATAATTATTGAGGAAAAACCAGGAGAAGTCTGTGGATAATCTCAACCGGAGGTAATAAGAAATGAAATAGGTAATCAATAAAAAGTTTAGAGATGAAAAAAAAAAAAAAAAAGGTTGAGGGGATAGATCAAGAGGAAAGAGGAACTGAAGATGATGACATGGGTTCATCAGTCATGCAGCAGAGTTCTGAAGGAGACTTGAAGGGAATAAGCCTCAGAGTGTAGACCACATCATCCTCTGAAAATGGGTGTGTCAGATGTAGATTCATAAAGACTGGGGGGAATGGTGAGGTGGAAAACGAAATTGAAGATCCTCTGTTTTTTCTTTATATGAGGATTGGAAGGGGACACATTTGGAAAGGTGATATAAAAATATAAGCAAGTGTAAATGAGAGATGATAAGGCATTTTTAAATTAAGATGAAGGTTATATGCATGAGTTTGCATATGTCTTTAACCACAGTTGCTAGCCTGTGAGTTGGTTTAATAAGTAGGAGAGAAGTATGAGTGAAGGAGAGTGAGGCCCAAGGGAATCAAAATCTCAATGAAATAGTGACTGAAATAGCTATCAAAGGATATCAAAAGGAGAGAGTTCACCCCAAGGCCGGGATAGCATTTAAGCAGTGGAGTAGGTCCTGGGTTATGACTTTCATCCTTTCATTTATTAAATAAGCATTAACTTTGCCTGGAGAATCCCAGGGACGGGGGAGCCTGGTGGGCTTCTGTCTATGGGGTCACACAGAGTCGGACACGACTGAAGTGACTTAGCAGCTTAGCAGCAATCCACTAAAACTGTGTTGAAGATTCTTCAGCGATGATCTTCACCATCTAGTGAGGAGAAGTGTTGAGTCTCCCAAGGACCATTTCAATTATATATATATTTTTAATTTGAATCTAATTGACTTAAAGTAAAACATGAAAAATTAAGTCAAAAAATTTCCTTCAGTTTATAATGAGGCAGGGGAAAACCCATGAAATGGCATAATATTATTTTTTATGAGGATAAATGTCTAACTTTCTGCTAAAGATGTTCACATATTTCTGAGCTGATAAAATATTCTGATTTTTAGAAGTAATTTCATTCATACATCTAGAATTGAAATTTTCTTAAAATGCTTGGGGGAAAACACTAGGGAATATTTTTGTTGTTTATCCCCTGACAAACTCTTTCAATTTTATTGGCTTCATGATTTGGGAAATATTTGACAACAAGGCAAAACTCAAAGGGGTGGAGTTTATTACTCTCATTTATTTTGCTTCAGGGTCAAAGAGAGTTGAAACATTTAACTCTATAGTGCATCTTCTGCACATGTTCCTACCATGGGTGCTGACACATGTTCACATGTGGAAAGATTCACACTTCTGAAAAATGTTGCTTCATGCCATGCCTACTAAATCACTGGGCCATGGTACTTTTTAATTACTATAAACATTACTCATAGACAGGTTGATTTAGTAGAAGATGGTTAGAAATTGTTGAGTCCTCTGCAAATAGTGATCAAAATGAATTTAAAAAATCATCTGTAAGACTTGTTTATAGCAAAAATCAGTTTTCAAACTGAAAGAGTTAGACATCTGAGGTTTGTAGATTGGAACACAAAAAGCAAATAAGGCATACAATGATGGTGGAAGAAATTGTAACTAGAATTGAAATCTTTAGTTTCCTAGAGATAGACTTTTTCTATAATCTCCTCAAAAGTGGAGATAATTTTAAAGTAATAGTGGAAAAAAAATACCCCACCAAATGTGAACTATTTTTATAAAGTCAAAACCCACAGTCAAATAATCATTATGGAAACTAGAACCAGTACCCAGTATTATTGAGTGCCTAGCTCAACATTCAGAAAACAAAGATCATGGCATCTGGTCCCATCACTTCATGGGAAATAGATGGGGAAACAGTGGAAACAGTGTCAGACTTTATTTTTTGGGGCTCCAAAATCACTGTGGATGCTGATTGCAGCCATGAAATTAAAAGACGCTTGCTTCTTGGAAGTAAAGTTATGACCAACCTAGATAGTATATTAAAAAGCAGAGACATTACTTTGCCACCAAGGTTCATCTTGTCAAGGCTATGGCTTTTCCAGTGGTCATGTATGGATGTGAGAGTTGGACTGTGAAGAAGACTGATCGCTGAAGAATTGATGCTTTTGAACTGTGGTGTTAGAGAAGACTCTTGAGAGTCCCTTGGACTGCAAGGAGATCCAACCAGTCCATTCGAAAGGAGATCAATCCTGGGTGTTCATTGGAAGGACTGATGCTCAAGCTGAAACTGCAATACTTTGGCCACCTCATGCGACGAGTTGACTCACTGGAAAAGACTCTGATGCTGGGAAGGATTGGGAGCAGGAGGAGAAGGGGACAACAGCGAATGAGATGGCTGGATGGCATCACCAATTCGATGGACATGAATTTGAGTGAACTCTGGGAGTTGGTGATGGACAGGGAGGCCTGGCGTGCTGTGATTCATGGGGTCGCAAAGAGTCGGACATGGCTGAGCGACTGAACTGAACTGAACATTATTGAACGTTCGATTTTGTTATTTCTGTTTTTACTAGCTGCATGATTCTATAGTGTCTCAAAGGTATGTAAATTTCTACCTTTTTTGTACAAATTTTACAGATGTACTGATTTTATTCTTAATTTTGCATGATACCTGAACAGTTGAATTTTATTTTGCATTTTCTACAGCTATTGTATCAAATTTAGTTCTCAAATCCAAAACAAAAGGATGCTAAAGTAAAGAACTCATTTCACCCAAAGTTACGTTATTTTCTAAGTTATTAAATTTTTTGCAAGCATTAGGAGATAGACTAATTGTCTGTATTAATAAAACCAAAAAACATACCAATAGTCACCCAGTCATCAATATTAGAAATTATAAGTTTTGTAGTGCGAAGTTAGCCAACGGTCTCTTTTTAGTTATGAAAACTGAAGAGAGCAGATGGCTACCATATTTGAGATTAGAATTCAAGCCTTATAATTACTTCCATTCAGTTCAGTTCAGTCGCTAAGTCGTGTCCAACTAATTGTGACCCCATTAACTGCAGCACACCAGGCCTCCCTGCCATTACCAACTCCTAGAGTCCACCCAAGTCCATGCCCATTGAGCCGGTGATGCCATCCAACCATCTCATCCTCTGTTGTCCCCTTCTCCTCCTGCCCTCAATCTTTCCTAGCATCAGGGTCATTTCAAATGAGTCAGCTCTTCCTATCAGGTGGCCAAAGTATTGGAGTTTCAGCCTCAACATCAGCCCTTCCAATGAACACCCAGGACTGATCTCCTTTAGGATGGACTGGTTGGATCTCCTTGCAGTCCAAGGGACTCTCAAGAGTCTTCTTCAACACCACAGTTCAAAAGCGTCAGTTCTTTGGTGCTCAGCTTTCTTTATAGTCCAACTCTCACATCCATACGTGAGCACTGGAAAAACCATAGCCTTGACTAGATGGAGCTTTGTTTGACAAAGTGATGTCTCTGCTTTTTCATATGCTGTCTAGGTTAGTCATAACTTTCCTTCCAAATAGTAAGCGTCTTTTAATTTCTGGCTGAAATTACCATCTGCAGTGATTTTGGAGCCCAGAAAAATAAAGTCTGACACTGTTTCCACTGTTCTCCCATCTATTTGCCATAAAGTGATAGGACCGGATACCATGATCTTAGTTTTCTGCATGTTGAGCTTTAAGCCAACTTTTTTACTCTGCTCTTTCATCAAAAGGCTATTTCATTATTCTTCACTTTCTGCCATAAGGGTGGTGTCATCTGCATATCTGAGGTTATTGATATTTCTCCCAGCAATCTTGATTCCAGCTTGTGCTTCCTCCAACTCAGTGTTTCTCATGATGTACCCTGCATATAAGTTAAATGAGCAGGGTGACAATATACAGCCTTGATGTACTCCTTTTCCTATTTGGAACCAGTCTGCTGTTCCATGTCCAGTTCTAACTGTTGCTTCCTGACCTGCATACAGGTTTCTCAAGAGACAGGTCAGGTGGTCTGCTATTCCCGTCTCTTTCAGAATTTTCCACAGTTTATTGTGATCAACACAGTCAATGCCAATATCTGAAATGCTTCTAATTTGTTATAATCTTCATATCATTTGCTTATTTCTCTTCTGTAGATGAAGAGAACAAGCCCTTGTAAAATCAAAGTTGCAGGCGAATTCTTTACCAGTTGAGCCACTAGAGAATCCTGAACACTCCCTTAGTAAGCTGCTATAATGTTCTAGACAATGTGTTTAGCAATTTGCTTATGCTTGCCATTACTTTTTTAAAAAAATGTTTTATGTATTTATTTTTAATTTACTTTTCTTTTTTTGGTGATAACATGTACCCAGCTGGAGATTGAACCCACACCTTCTGCACTGGAAGAGTAATAGTCTTAACCACTGGATTGCCAGGGAAGTCCCTGCTTACCATTACTTTTTAACTCAATCACTGATATGCTTTTTATCCCATTTTTCCAGTTTTGGTGACAAAGATTCAGATTACTAAACTTCTCCCTACTAATATAGACAGTAAATGAGCATAAAGGTTTCACCAAGTTGTTTTTGCTTCATAAGTAAAGTAAAAGTAAGCAAGTAAGTAAAGTCGCTCAGTCGTGTCCGATTCTTTGCGACCCCGTGGACGGTAGCCTACCAGGCTTCTCCATCCATGGGATTCTCCAGGCAAGAATACTGGAGTGGGTTACCATTTCCTTCTCCAGGGGATCTTCCCGACCCAGGGATCGAACCCAGGTCTCCTGCATTGGAGGCAGGCGCTTTAATCTCTGAGCCACCATTCTCTGTAGAATAGCTCTTCCCAGATCCATCTCCTTTTCATTGTTAATTATGTAATCTTTCCTAACACTAATGCCTCCTTCATCAACTTATATTCAAAGCAATGTATTTTTTTGGCATTTATAATATTTATTTCCTGAGGAGCATTTTGTTCTTTCTGCTGCCCAGTGACATACATATCACTTCATTAGAAAAAATGCTCAAATTTTTTTCTTCTTTATTTCCTGAAATAACATCTGGAAGAACAATATTATGTTGACACTGAGTTCTTAAAATAAAATCTCATCCTAGATGATGTATGAGAAGTAAATCAGCAATTCAGAGAACTTGCCTTCATTATTGGATAACAAACTCATGATTAGGCAAAGATTTTCCTGAGATGAACCAGAGACTCATCCTTAAATAAAATAAGCTGACTTTTCATTTATGACAACTATATATTTCTGAAACATTGAGCATGATGCTTCATGGCATTCTTGTTGATGTAACATCTCAAATAATGCTTTATAAATATGGAGAGACCCATTAAACAGATGAGTTAATGAGCACAAGGAAATCAGATGTATGCTTGGAGTTAAATTATAAACTACTCAAAAAAA
The DNA here is from genome assembly GCF_049115385.1 of Moschus berezovskii. Lineage (NCBI taxonomy): Eukaryota > Metazoa > Chordata > Mammalia > Artiodactyla > Moschidae > Moschus > Moschus berezovskii. The sequence goes on from NC_142469.1 coordinate 64,157,361, forward strand.
AAAATCTGAAGGCTTTTGAGACTTGAACTGTTGTTTAGTCAACAAAGTAATGAGAAATTAAAAAAGATATACATGTAAGCCTGAGGTGATAGTTTCAGATCCATTAAAATGGTGCCTAATCCTACACAGTCAGATACATATTTTCAAAGGTATTACTGACAAATAATAGAAATGAGATATTTCAAAGATGCGCTAGCACATGCTGTGATCCCATGTATTCTTCACATACTGGTTTGACATATTTTTCTAATTAAACAGTAAAAGGCAATTGTCAGTTAATTGATTTTTAAGAAGTTAATTTAAAATATATACTATTATATTGATTTAAGTAGTTTATAGCATAATTTTCTTCCTTTTTGGCATCAAGTGCTTTCATTCTCTCTTTTCTCTCCATACACACACACACACACACACACAGATACCATCCTTTTCCTATTCATCAGCGATTTGACACTCTGGCTTGAGATAAAATTCTCACACTGAAAGTACTATTTATGACTATAAGCAACGAAATACAGAATAGCAGATCTGGGATAGATTGACAATCATAATAACAACTATTATCCTCTAAAGCTGTTTCCTGCTACTTAAAGGGGCAGTATCCATTATAGAAAGAATATATGAGTCATTCTTTAAAGTATGGCTCCACTGGAAAAAATGTTTTGTTATGGTGATTGTTACAAATATAAGCCTATTGCCTTTGGCTCTTTGAAATGAAAGCTGCTTCATTTCACTTAAGAAGGTTATGTGAACATGTTTAAATTGGTTACATTTGAATCCACGTGTGGTTAAATCTTTCTTCCAGAGAGAAAAGAAAAGTTATTCATCTCCATTTCTACTACAACAATCTTAAACCTGAATTTTCTACCTCACGTTCTGAGTACAAAGTCCTATTTGTGTTCTCTGTACCTCAACAACATATATCATTTAAATTTATGAGTATAATCATTTCAAACATTATAATGGCCATATTTTCCCTGTTCATGAACCTCTGTTCATATCCAGTAGTTAAGCAGATAAAATATAAACCCTATTGTTTTGACATTCAATAAATTAACATACACTGCCTTGGAAAAAATATTTCCTCATTCCCTTCCTCTCAGACATGGATGTCTGAAAAAAGTAATGCGAAGAAGTAAAAATTGAACATTTACTCTGCTGTCATTGTATATTCTATATTACTATTAAGATAGGCATTTGTGCAGACTGGATAATAAGACATCTATAGTGATCATTAGCTTTTCGGCTTCTTTCTTGCATTTTCTTGGGGAAAAATTCTCTATTCCCAAGACTTGCACTGAATTCTAGCTTTTGATTCAGAGTACACCTCATTTCAGAACACAGACACTGGCTCAGGCTTGGGTATAGTGGCTCATCTCTGGCAGTTTTGCCAGAACTATATAGAAAAAGATACTCTCCTCCTGAGTTCACTGATAAGAAAAACCATGGAAGCCTGGAGAGACTGGAAGCCTGGAGAGACCAGAAGCCATCTTCAACAACACATGGAAAAAGGAAAGACCTTACCTGAAAAAAAAAAAAAATCAGGAGGACAAGAAAAACATCTCTGATGACTTTTTGAGCAGCAGGACTAGGTTGTTTGAAACTATTTATCTGAGTTGAAATTTATTTTTTTAAAGTGAGTTTGGTTCTTTTTTTATATTTACAACTATAAAACTAAAGAAATACTGTTAAACATCTGACTACGGTGACTTGATTAAAGGTATTATATATCATTCAAGAGTCTTTTGAAGTAGTTTTCCATCCAAGTCCATGCTCGGTCATGTCCGACTCTTTGCGACCCTATGAATCATAACCCACCAGGCTTTTCTGTCCATGGGATTTTTCAGGCAAGAATACTGGAATGGGTTACTATTCCCTCTTCCAGGGGATCTTTTTGACCCAGGGATCAAACCCATGTTTCCTAGGGCTCCTGCATTGTACTCAGATTCACTGGGAAAGCCTTGAAGTAGCTTTTAACAATGTGAACTTATAGTAAATGATGCTTGATTTACTGTATACAAAGTAATTTTAAGTAAATATAATCTTCAAAATAATTATAACAGAGGATTCATTTAAAATGCTTTTTATTCATTTTTGTTTGTAATAGTTTGTGTCTTAATTTTTCATTAGAGTTATTTTATTTTAAATTAATGGTGTCTTTAATAACACACCTGTTATTTTTTAAGGCAGAAGATATACCATCAGTGTCTCCCTCCATACCTTGCCCAGTTCCACCCCATCAACAAGTGGCAGACTATTAAGTAGATTTCTGTATGTAGATTTTTATGCATATGTATTATGTATATTTCTAAAAATTTTATCCATATACAAGTAAATACATATCTCACCCCTATTTTTACCCAACGGGGAGCATATCTTACCCAACAGACAGCACTGTTTCCCTTACTGCATTTAATGTTTGGGCTGAAAGCTCCCAACTTTAGTTCTATAGGCCACACCTCACCCCTTAATTCTAAACCCACATGTCCAACCACTTAATTGATATCTGTAATTGGGTATATAATAGATAGCTCAAAGTGAACTAGCCTAAAATTAAACTTGAGACCTCTTTTCATGACACCTCTGTTTCTAGGTTTCTTCATCTCAGTCACTGACATCTGCATTCTGCCTGTTTAGGCAGATGATGTCACCTATTCCTTTCCACCTGTTTCTCTCACAATTCCAACAATAAATCCTATTGGCCCTACTTGAAAATGCAATCACAAGTCAACTGAAGCTCACCATTTCTGTTTGCCACATTTCTAAGGTTCTAGTAATATTAATAAACTAATAAGTTATGAATAACTAAAAGAGCCTTTGTATTCATTCTCTCTCAGTCTTACAGTATAGGGAAATAAAATTTTATAAAGGAAGTCCAGTAATTGTTACTTAATGAGGAGGATAAATTCAGAAAATTTATAGGTATTTCAAAAGAACTAGTTTGAAATTTCTTTTAATGCATTTTCTACAAAGAATTGCACTTAATGGAAAAGAGTCTGATGCTAGGAGGGATTGGAGGTGGACAACAGAGAATGAGATGGCTGGATGGTATCACCGACTCGATGGACATGAGTTTGAGTGAACTCCGGGAGCTGGTGATGGACAGGGAGGCCTAGCCATGCTGTGATTCATGGGGTCGCAAAGAGTCAGACACGACTGAGCGACTGAACTGAACTGAACTGAACTGAATGCTTAAGCAGTTCTCATATATTTGGGCTCAGAGTTGGGCTTAAACTCTGTGGTATTAACCAACTGGGGCATTGTAAGAAAGCACAGTGCCCCTGTACATGCATCAGTGTGTGTTTGTGTACTCAGTCATGTCCTACTATTTGCAGCCCCATGGACTATAGCCCACTAGGCTCCTCCGTCCAAGCCATAAAGAGACAAAAATACTCAGTAAGGATTCTTCTTGCTTAATCCCAGAGAATAGATTTAATCCTGGCAAGTTAGGTTAAAGGAAGCTGTTGTGACATACTGTAAAACTTACAGGAGCCTGTCACTGATATATGTACACATGTATGAAATATGTGTGAAAGTGCATTATAAAAATATTGGCTATTATAGTAAAAGGCTAAAAAAGTGTTTAAAGTATGAGTCCATTAAAACTTAAAATTTCTCTTAGAAGGTTAAAGGATATGTTCACATGTTTAATCTGGAGACATTATGTGGCATTCCATCAGAGATGTATGAAATAGCATAAGCTCAACAATCAAGTTATTATGAGGAGTTATGGTGCTACTTTCAAATTTAAAGATTTTACTTTGTGTCAAATATCCAAAGATTATGTTTCTCCTGTTTGACTTAGCTGCTAATTACCTACAGGTTATTTACAACACACACATCATCAGAATTTGTATTCTTCTGCATTGTCATATTACATATTTTATTCTTTCATACCTTCATCTTCACGTTCACTTTGATTCACTTGCACCTATTACAGGAAATAAACTGTGATACCCTGTGTCTACAAAACCATACATGATAACAAAATTCAATAAATGTATAGGTGATTGAAGAATCCCTTAAAAAAAAAAGGAATCATAACAGGGAAGTTCTTTGAGAGTTGCAAAGGTAGCTTGCTTTATTAACTATGTTTACCTAGCTCATGCAAACAATATAATAAGATGAAATTCAAAGACCTATCTTGCTTCAGCCAAGGAAGATGGAACTTAAAACCTGGGGCCTTTAGAGTTTCATATAGTAAATTCAGGACTTATTTGCAGTACAGAATAATCCATTGAATAATCAGTGGGCTTTAACCTACTGGCTCCTAAAAAGCAAGAGCACCAAAACTGCCTAGGAGAATACTGCTCCTGCACTACGTTCCAAACAACATAGACATGCTGGAGATGACCTCAGGAGTCACTGGAGGAGCTAAGGAAGAGGCCTGGTGACCAGAATCCACGGACCTCACCCCGCTCCAACAGAACACTGCCACTTTTACACTTTATATTCTGCACTTTGAAAAGAGCTGTGCTGCTAAAGAATTTTGAAGTCCTCCTAGAGAAACTCAGAGTGACTGAAAAGCACATATCTTTTCTTAGCTTCTTTCTATTGAATGTGTTATTTTAAATATGAATTAACCTCTATGCCCTTCAGTTCATCTACCAGTCAAGGGAGTAGTGTAGATTATGTAGTCACTATAAGAAAATCATTTGATATCTGCAAGTTTAAAGAGTGACTTTTTTTATTAAAAGCAAAATGTATAAGAAATAAGTAAAATTAGTTAAGGCAATGTAATAGTTTGCCTACAAACTGAAAAACAAAAAGAGAGAACCAGGTGTTTATAACTAAATTCTACTCTATGACACTTTTGATTTGTGTATGGAAACTATTCTACTAGAACATTTGAAGAAATGAATAATTTGCCATCGCTTTTTCTTATATACTGATGGTTTGATTGAGCAATGAAAGATTTTATGTCCTGTAATAGGTTGTTGACTAACACACTAATAAAATTTGTACAGCACTCCAATATGAAAAAAAAAAATAAAGGTATTGAATTATGAATGATTTAAATTGAAATCTAAACAGTCTCAAGAGATATCATCAAATAGTTACATACCGAAACTTGGGGAGATAGTATTCTTTGAAGTGTTTGCTTTATAACTTATATATGCTTTACATGTATTCATTTGCCTGAACATTTCATTAGTGATTGAATGAGAGGAGTTTGGTTTCCAGGATAGCTGAGTAAGCTTCTACTGTGCCCACTCCAGCTGCAGACACACACACGCACACACCCACACACATTTCTCCAATAAATAGAAATAACATATATTCCATCCTAAATACATAATCCCTTCTTGAAATAATTATGAAGCCTACAATCCTAAAGTCAAACAAGTGTTATCCAGATCTCCCCCTGGTAGTTCTTAATTATTTGATGCTGTTTAAACTGTCTAAGACACAACTTATTCTTCTGTAAAATGAAAGTGAAGTCTCTCAGTCATGTCCGACTCTTTGCGACCCCATGGACTGTAGCGTACCATGCTCCTCCGTCCATGGGATTTTCCAGGCAAGAGTACTGAGTGGGTTTTCCTTCTCCAGGCCATCTTCCTGACCCAGGAATCAAACCCGGGTCTCCCACATTGTAGGCAGATGCTTTACCTTCTGAGCCACCAGGGAAGTCCTCTGTAAAATGAATGGGTTTACTTTTCTTTCCAGTTTTAAAAATTTGAAATTAAAGCATTTTGAGGCACAAATAACAAAACAAAAGTAAATGTAATCAAATATTTTGTATTGCTATGCACTCTACTGTTAGCTAAGTTTTCTCTTATCCATACTCAGTAAGTCTGCAGTGACCCTCCTGTTAAAAGCATAGATGGCCTAACAGCCTTTGGATCTAAAAATTACAATCAAGTATTTCTATATATTTTCTTAGCATTCAGATCATTATTTATAATGTTTCATTATTTTTTTAATAAACATATCTCTTGAGTGATATTTTTATAATTTTTCCCTCAAGTGCCCAATATTTCGGGGTTAAAACAATATTCATAATTACATTAAAATGAGAAAAAATATTTCTTCCTAAAAACAGTGAAGCTTAAGATACTAAAGAAACATTTAATCAACCTGTATTGAGTTTTTTAATCTAAAGGTGAGTATTAAGTAACACTTAATCTTGAACTATGCAATGTTTACTACAGGTGCCAACTTCACAGTAGAGCAGCAAAGCCAATGTCTGTACCACAATTAACCTGAATGTAAGCTATGCAATTAGAAGGCTATTTGCAGTATTATATAAGCATGGTTACAACCATTCTGGGGGTTTTCCTTAAACAGGTTCTAATTACCCATTCATGTGGTATCAATAATAACTAAATTTTATGCCCCTGTAAGAAGCGACACTACGAAGGTGGCTACATATGTTATTTTTAAGTGAGTTCAGCATTTGTTTTACTTTTCAGAGCAATAAACTATAATTGTACAATTTATTTTCTGGACTAATGCAGTGGCTTTTCTCTCCTTATTTAGCATAGAGGGAATTTTTGTTTTAGAACTTGTGATAAAAGGAATGTTACAGATACACTAAATTTTTGTTTTAATAGTGATTGTTTTCATATGAAAGTTTTTAAATATATGAAATATAAATAATGAAAACAACCGAGAAATACTAAAGCATAATTAGGTTATTTCTAAGATGAAGGAGAGCCATTACTATGTATTTTTCAATTTTATCTGCTCTTATTTACACCTGACAGGAAATTCTAGAGGGCAATTAATGGCATTTTTCACAAGAGACAGCGTATCATTTTTTCTTTTAGCAATGACCCTGATCTCTATGCCAAACAGAGGAATCAGATAAACATTTAGATGACAAGGTTGAATCCCAGTAGCTCATGTGGATAACTACTTTTTTCAAAAATTGCTGGGAACAAGGATTGTCTTTAAAATATTAAAGCTGTAAACCCAAGACAGTATGATGAATTGAGAATTTGTAAACTATACATATAAATACTGCCCAAGGACAGTAAATCAATAAGGTGCAATACATGGAAAAAAAACTGAGATGGGGAACTTTTTTGTCAGGAAGATAATGATAATAGAAAGCATCAAGAAAATGTACTCAAATAAATGAAACACAACTACAAGATTATCTTTAAAACAAACTTTATGCATACGTTCAATGGAGAAGCTTCAGTTTTTTGACTACCTAAAAGCTGTAACCTCTTTGTTTACTTATAGTCTTGATAAGGGGTTCTGAGTTGGAGATAAAAACAATTATTCCTTCCCCCATTGTGAGCCTTAATATAGCACTTTCCAAGTGTATTTAATTCACAATTTGAACAGCAAGATTATCACATAAAAGTAAGTCTAATGGAAGAAACATTCTCAAAACATAGCCACAAAATCCAGAGTTTTAAACAAATTTCAAGGTTCATATGCAATGAATTTTTTCTTATCTCCATAAAGACCATCAACTATGAAAACATGATGGACTTAATGATAGTACATTTCAAGATGGTACTGCATAAAAAATGTATTAAGTCTAAATATGAATATATATTCATATTTCTATTACAATATAAAAGCCAACAAAGCATGACACAAGCAAAGTAAACTGCTAATAAAGGCAAAGGAGTTCCTGAGCTTAGTTGTTAAAATGAATCTGAGCATAGATTCTGGGACACATGCCCTCAAACTAATAGAAGATAAATCCAAACACAGATTTCTATTGCCATCAGATCATCTGTTATGTATGTACATTTGGAATCTAAAAAGCTCTTTCTCCAGTACCTCATCTGAGGAATTATTTAAATTGAGCAATGCACTTTTTTGCCTTTAGAAATATGGAAAAGAAGTTCTGAGTTTGCATACTTTTCCTGATTCAGAATGTACTCTGCTTAGTTGCTCAGTTGTGTCTGACTTTGCAACCCCATGGACTGTAGCCTCCTAGTCTCTTTTGTCCATGGGATTCTCCAGGGAAGAATACTGGAGTGGGTTTCCATGCCCTCCTCCAAAGGATCTTCCCAACCCAGGGTTCGAACCCAGATCTCCCGCATTGCAGGCAGAATTTTTACCATCTGAGCCATCAGCAAAGCCCCATTTAAAATATGGGCTCAAAAATATGCATTCAGCCAATCAATAAATGAGCTATAATCATTTTAAAACCATGTAAGACAGTTGAAACCTCAGGTATAGAAGCCTATCAGTTCAGTTCAGTCACTCAGTTGTGTGACTCAGTGCGACCCCATGGACTACAGTACGCCAAGCTTCCCTGTCCATCATCAACTTCCAGAGCCTACTCAAACTCATGTCCATTGCATCGGTGATGCCATCCAAGCATCTTTTCCTCTATTGTCCCCTTCTCTTCCTGCCTTCAATCTTTCCCAGCATCAGGGTCTTTTCCAATGAGTCAGTTCTTTGCATCAGGTGGCCAAAGTATTGGAGTTTCAGCTTCAGCATCAGTCCTTCCAATGAATATTCAGGACGGATTTCCTTCAGGATGGACTGGTTGGATCTCCTTGCAGTCCAAGGGACTCTCAAGAGTCTTCTCCACCACCACAGTTCAAAAGCATCAATTCTTCAGTGCTCAGCTTTCTTTATAGTCCAACTCTCACATCCATACATGACTGCATGTCACGGAAACAATGACAAGCCTATCACTTCAGTTCAATTCACTCACTTAGTTCTGTCCACTTATTTGCAACCCCATAGACTGCAGCATGCCAGTCTTCTCTGTCCATCACCAACTCCCGGATCTCAAACTCATGTCTATCGAGTTGGTGATACCATCCAACCATCTCATCCTCTATTGTCCCCTTCTCCTCCTGCCTTCAATAATCTGTCCCAGCAACAGGGTCTTTTCCATTGAGTTCTTTCCATCAAGTGGCCAAAGTATTGGAGTTTCATCTTCAATATAGAAGCCTATAGATATGCATAAACTCCAGTCTGTATACCAGGTCAGCTAACTATGTCTGTTTTTATAAATAAAGTTTTTTGGAACATGGCCATGCTTGTCCATCTCTGGACTGCTACTGTCCTACAACAGCAGAGTTGTTTAGTGGCTACAGAGACTACATGACCTGCAAAACTGATTTATCAAATGCCTTTTATAGAAAAAGGTAGCTGATTTCTTCTGATTAAATATAAAATTCTTAAGATTATAAAAATTTTCACTTGTTAAATTCTCTTTCAATAATATGTGCTATTTCTTTTTCCTGATTACTCACCTCCAGTCAGTCTCTGAATCCAATGTTATACATGATAAATGGGTTTCACAACTATAATAATATTGACCATTACAATGTACATGCATGTTCATTCATATCCAACTCTTTGTGATCCCATGGACTGCAGTCCTCCAGGCTTCTCTGTCCATGGGATTTTCCAGGCAAGAATACTGGAGTGGGTTGCCATTTCCTTCTCCAGGGGATCTTCCCAACCCAGGGATACAACTCATGTCTCGTGCATCTCCTGCACTGCAGGCAGATTCTTTACCCTGGGCTACCTGGGAAATTATGTCAGTATCCTGTCCCAAAGTATAGTGGAATCAAATAGTTACTGAGAGAAAAATTGTTTAGAGTCTTCTGTAACTTACAGTTGGTCCTAATTTTTATAGACACTATTTAATTATATGACAAGTTGAATGTGTTAAATATTTCTTTTAGTAATTAATAACTTAAAAACTTTCCTTGAAAGAATGTGGACAGTTTCTAATCAGCAAATGAGATCCTGATAGACTTGTTCACATTTTACAAATAAATGTTAGATCACGGTTGCTGCTGCAGCTAAGTCACTTCAGTCATGTCTGACCCTGTGCAACCCCATAGACTGGCAGCCCACCAGGCTCCCCCATCCCTGGGATTCTCCAGGCAAGAACACTGGAGTGGGTTGCCATTTCCTTCTCCAATGCATAAAAGTGAAAAGTGAAAGTGAAGTCGCTCAGTTGGGTCCGACTCTTAGTGACCCCGCGGACTGCAGCCCACCAGGCTCCTCCATCCATGGGATTTTCCAGGCAAGAGTACTGGAGTGCGGTGCCATTGCCTTCTCCAAGATCACGGTTAGCTTAAGCAAAAACAAATGAATTAGAAAAATATTACATATTTTACAAAATCAAAGGAAGACCTAAAATGACCAGACCAGGTGAATGATATAAATAAAGACATTTCCAAGAATCTTGATATTAAGTTTCGTGACCTCTTCTATGGGCACACTACCATTAAAAAAAATAAAAAAATACTCCAATTGCATTTTTTTGGAGTATCTACTTGAAATTCAAAGTTTGGATACAGAGTTACATTTGCTTGGCTTGGCTCTTATTTTTAACCAGAGAGACTAAAGTTTATGACCCACAATTTATAATGCCATAGAGGTCACAAGGAGGAGGTACTTAAAAAAAAGTAAGGGATGCCATATAAAGGACTAAACAAAAGACCTCCACTAAGGCATTTTAAGCAAAGGAAAAAACATGCTTAAAGTTGAAGTTGTGTGAAAACATATGATATACTGTAAAAAACAATGAGGAATATTCTAAGACAGGAGCTCCAGATATTTGGAGATTGAGTGTTATTGGTAGCAAAACAATACATAGAAGATAGGTCAGGGCTTTGCAGACCATATGGGCATTTGTTAAGTACTCATTATTATAGAATGAAAGCAGCGATTGACAATATGTAAACAAATGTGAATGTGTTTCAGTAAAATTTTATTTGTTAAAAATGTCACATTTGATTTTATCTGCAGACCATAGATGCTGACCCATGGTCTAGGTTCATGGTTGCCACAGGAGACTGAATATGTGTTAAGTTATAAAAGATGAACTCCTAGAATGTAGGAAAAACAAAAGACTTTCATTTATATATTTTTTATTATCCTTTGGAAATCCCTATATTATATATGTACATAATTGTATAGAATATATGTGTAGAATAATGTATTACTACAATTTAAATATAAATATGTATACAATGGATGTGCTTGCTCAATACTATTCTACTGAGGCAGATATATGATAGAAAAGAGAGATATACAGACAACTGCTTTAAGTAATAAAGAATAATTGAATAAAGAGCCTCTTGATAAAAGTGAAAGAGGATAGTGAAAAAGTTGGCTTAAAACTCAACATGAAGAAAACTAAGATCATGGCATCTGGTTCCATCACTTCATGGCAAATAGATGGAGAAACAGGGGAAACAGCGGCTGACTTTATTTTTCTGGGCTCCAAAATCACAGCAGATGGTGATTGCAGCCATGAAATTAAAAGAGGCTTACTCCTTGAAAGTTATGACCAACCTAGACAGCATATTAAAAAGCAGGGACATTACTTTGTCAACAAAGGTCTGTTTAGTCAAGGCTATGGTTTTTCCAGTAGTCATATCTGGATGTGAGAGTTGGACTATTAAGAAAGCTGAGTGCAGAATTGATGCTTTTGAACTGTGGTGTTGGAGAAGACTCTTGAGAGTCCCCTAGATTGCAAGGAGATCCACCCAGTCCATCCTAAAGGAAATCAGTCCTGAATGTTCATTGGAAGGACTGATGGTGAAGCTGAAACTCCAGTATTTTGGCCACCTGATGCGAAGAACTGACTCATTTGAGAAGACCCTGATGCGGGGAAAGATTGAAGGCAGGAAGAGAAGGGGTCGACAGAGGATGAGATGACTGGATGGCATCACTGACTTAATGGACATGAGTTTGGGTAAACTCTGGGAGGTGGTGATGGACAGGGAGGCCTGGCAGGCTGCGGTTCATGGGCTCACAAAGAGTCAGACATGACTGAGTGACTGAACAGAACATTTTTAAAATCAGTGAAGTAAGCTAATCAGATTTTTCAGAAGGATACTTTTTCATGCTGTATTTTTATCATATTTATTTTTTAACGTTGGGTACAGCCATCATTTTAATTCAGAAGTTTTAATTTGCTTTCTTATGTCATGGTTATTTAGTTTTTTCAAATATAGTGTTTCCTGATGGTTTTCCCAAATTGAAACCTTAAATAAAGTGTTACTATTATAGACAATAATGATAGCAAAATAAAGAATAAAGAATTTTAGCAACTTGAGATCTTATTGCAACAATCTAACTCAGTGCAGTTTTTGGTTATCCTTGTAGAAAACAGTGAAGCCATTCAGTAGAGCAAGTCTAATCTTCATGATAGAAAAGATGAAGTAATTAAATGGTGAAATATCTGAACTACTAATGCCAAAAGAATATTAAAAGGAGTAATGTTGAATGACTTTCATGATTTAATACAATGGAAAAAATGCATTTTTAAAATTTAACTAAAATAGGAATTCTTCCTGTCAGAGAGAGTGAAATGCACATTTCAAAATTAATATAGTACAACAAAGACAACAGAAAATAGCTTATCAGGCTGAAAGGACTGTTGAAAGATCAAGGAAACAGACAAATTAATATTATTTTAACACAAGAGGATATAGTTTCTAGAAAATAATGGAAAAAACTTCAGACGTTTATTGGGAAAGGTTTGTTCTCAAAGGGGGAACAAATCAAATATAAACCATTTACATAGAGTTTGAATTTAAACATAAGAAGTAACCAAATTCTGGTATGTATGATCTATAGAAAGAATACAGTAGAAGCTTAACCAAACCGGAGAAAAAGGGACACTTGGACAAAGTGCAAACAGATACTATACTCTTGGCCATCAAAGAAGGTGCTTGAAAATTATGCTATACCTAGGGGTGACCCATCTTGCACTCTGCCCTTAATATCACTGCCTCCCCATCTAAAGCTCTACCCTGTGTTATCCTTCATGTTGGTAAAATCAAAAATTGGGCCAACCAGAAAATGACCATCCACTTTCATTCATCTTATTCATTTGCTCAGTATTCCTCTATAGTAACCTTTCCACCTTATTTTATTTTATTCAATTAAAGTATAATTGACTTGCAATATTATGTTAGTTTCAGGTGTACAAAATCATGATTCAATAGTTTTATACATTATGAAGTGATCACTACTCTAAGTCTAGTTACCATGTGTAATCATACAAGTTATTACCAATATGATATTATTGATTATATTCCCTATGCTATATGTTGCAGTCCCACCAGTTCAGTTCAGTTCATTTCAGTTGTTTAGTTATATACAACTCTGCAGACACATGGACTGCAGCATGCCTGGCTTCTGTGTCCACCACCAACTTCCAGAGCTTGCTCAAACTCATGTCCATTGAATTGGTGATGCCATCCAACCGTCTCATTCTCTGTGGTCTCCTTCTCCTCCCACCTTCAATCTAACCCAGCATCAGAATCTTTTCCAGTGAGTCAGTCCTTCACGTGAGGTGGTCAAACTATTGGAGTTTCAGCCTCAGCATCAGTCCTTCCAATGAATATTCAGTACTGATTTCCTTTAGGTTTGACTAGTTAGATCTCCTTGCAGTCCAAGGGACTCTCAAGAGTCTTCTCCGCCACCACCGTTCAAAAGCATCAATTCTTTGGCACTCAGCTTTCTTTATGGTGCATCTCTCACATCCAGGCATGACTAATGGAGAAATCATAGCTTTGATTATAAGGACTTATGTCAGTAAAGTAATGTTTCTGCTTTTTAATATGCTAAGTTTTTCATAGCTTTTATTCCAAGGAGCAAACATCATTTAATTTCATGGCTGCAATCACCATCTGCAGTGATTTTGGAGCCCAAGAAAATAAAGTCTTTCACTGTTTCCACTGTTTCCCATTTGTTTGCCGTGATGTGATGGGACTGGATGCAATGATCTTCATTTTTTGAATGTTGAGTTTTAAGCCAGCTTTTTCACTCCTCTTTCATTTTCATCAAAAGGCTCTTTAGTTCCTCTTTGCTTTCTGCCATAAGGGTAGTGCCATCTACATATCTGAGGTTATAGATATTTCTCTCAGCAATCTTGATTCCAGCTTGTGTTTCATCCAGTCCAGCATTTGCATAATGTACTCTGCATATTAAACAAGGTGACATTATACAGCCTTGATGGACTCCTTTCCCAGTTTTGAACTAGTCCATTGTTCCATGTCCGGTTCTAACTGTTGCATCTTGATCTGCATGCAGATTTCTCAGAAGGCAGGTAAGGTGGTCTGGTATTCCCATATCTTCAAGAATTTTCCACAGTTTATTGTGATCTACACAGTCAAAGGCTTTGGCATAATCAATGAATCAGAAGTAGATGTTTTTCTGGCATTCTCTTGCTTTTTTGATGATCCAGTGGCTATTGGTAATTTGATCTCTGGTTCCTGTGCCTTTTTTAAATCCAGCTTATACATCTGGAAGTTCACAGTTCACATATTGTTGAAGCCTGGTTTGGAGAATTTTGAGCATTACTTTGCTGGTGTGTAAGATGAGTGCAATTTGTGCGGTAGTTTGAGCATTCCTTGGCATTGCCTTTCTTTGGGATTGGAATGAAAACTGACCTTTTCCATTCCTGTGGCCACTGCTGAGATATTCAAATTTGCTGGCATATTGAGTGCAGCACTTTCAGAGCATCATCTTTTAGAATTTACAATAGCTCAGCTAGAATTCCATCACCTCCACTGGCTTTGTTTATAGTGATGCTTCCTAAGGCCCACTTGATTTCACACTCCTCGATGTATGGCTCTAGGTGAGTGATCACATCATCGTAGTTATCTGGGTCATGAATATCTTTTTTGTATAGTGATGTTGAGCATCTTTTTATGTGTGCATGTTGGCCATCAGTATGCATTCTTTGGAGAAATGTCTGTTCAGGTCCTCTGCCCAATTTTTAATTGGATTTTTTTTTAGTTGTATGAGTTTTTTATATATTTTGAATATTGATCCCTTAACAGCCAGAACCTCTGCAAATATTTCCTCCCATTCAGTAGGTTACAATTAGTTTGTTTTTAATTTCTTTTGCTGTGTTGATTCTTTCTACCTCGTTTAGAATTCAAATCAATTGGGTCCAAAAAATTGTTTTGTCAGTTATTTCTTTCTGTATTAGATTAAGTTTTTGAATTCATCATTATAATCACTCTTTTGTATAAACACTAGTATCTTATTTAAAAATAATAAATTATCAATCAAGTCTTTATTAAATAACTACTTGTATGTATTACTGTTGCAACACTGCAGTCTGTTATTTTAGTAAAATTGTATGAAATGGATGAATGATATTTTTATAGAGGTAGAAGAGGATGGTGATAATGGTTGGGAGCTTTCTGGAGGCAGTGTAGCTTGATTAAGAATTTCAGAATGTACAGAAATTGAATGGATAACAGGGCATTTGTAGGAAAGAGTCTCTGATGAGAATGAGTTGACTAAAATATGAGGTTAGGTTGAAGGAATAAGTGATTCCTTATTTTTTATAGGTAATTAGCAATAGGAATTCTGAAAATACTTCAAAAATGTAAAGTTCATCTTTGTGCATACCAGTTATAAAGTTTGCAAAAAAATTTATAGCAGAGACCACTGGACAGGACATGCATTTAACAGCAATCTATTTTTTAGGATGCATTCTTAGTCAAATAATAACACCTCTTGGGTTGTAAGAACATTATTTTTTCAACAAAAATATCTCTGAAGTTTATATACTTGATTATATTTAGTCTCAGGCATTAATTTATATGTATGAAAATTATAAAATTAATTAAGTTAAATGTTTAGTATTTGATTAAGTCTCTTTTATATAATGTCATACCCAATCATTTTTATGACCTCAATATATTTAGCATGACATGGTAAACAAGATTAAAAGCACAAAAGCTACTTACTGAGCTCAATCAGCATTTTCCCCACGATCTGCATTTATTACAGACTTTCATTTGCAACTTGGTATAAATTGAAATCTAAGTGTATATATTAAAGACAATTAATCATATTATGTTAATGTCTTCTTATATCTTGATCTATGACAGCCATCTTCTGCATTCATTAATCCTATGTCCTATTTTAGGACCTAAAAGCTAATTTCAAACTTTGGGACTAAATTCAAGATTTTCAGTTACATATCAAGAAAGCTTTCTTAGTAGATGCAAATAATGGTTGTACTTAAGAAATAAAGTAATGGCATAAAATGTCCTAGATTTTCCTTCTAAAGAAACACATACCAGATTTATAGAACACAAACTTTGCAAAACAAAACCAAATCTCATCAGTATGCTAACCCCAAACATTGATGTTTTACTTAAAATAGGGTGGTAAGAAGGAGAAATGAGTCTACTTTTGTATCAATAGCCATACATTTCATTCTAAAAGACCTGTGCTATCATTATCCTAGGTAATATCTCTAAGGGCAAGCTATTGTCTGGAAACTGAGAAGAGAGCATGCAGAAAGAGAGACAAAGTAAACTTATGCTGATTGTTTGTCTAGCCAGGTAGATTATTAATGGCTATTGTAGAGATAGGTCATTCTCTATACATTTTATAATCTATTATTCTTTCTGAGTAAACATGTATTACTAACCAGACAAATATGTCAGAATGTCCAATCTACTACTGCCACTGTTAAGTTACTACAGGGGTGCCCAAGTCTTTGAGACCCTGTGGACTGTAGCCCAGTGGGTTCCTCTGTCCATAAGATTCTCCAGGCAATACTGGAGTGGATTGCCATTTCCTTCTTCAAGGATCTTCCCAACCCGTGAACTGAACCCACATCTCTTCTGTCTCCTGTATTGGCAGGTGGGTTCTTTACAACTAGTGCTACCTGGGAAGTCCATGCAGTCTGCCAGGTTCAAGTAACATGCATTTATAGTTTCAGATTCACTGAACATGTTTTCAAGAGATAAAGACACACATGTATACACACACATACCCTTTTTGAATGTTATCAATAAATAGTCCAGATTACAGGAAAATCATAAATGTAAGAACAAGGTTTAACATATGAACATGGAAAAAGAATCCGGAATAAATTGAGTAGAAGTCAAAGCTTTTCTGCTGCAAAAAAGAAACTATTTCATATGAAAAAGATCACCACTTTTCTAATATAATTAAGACAATAAAATACACAATTCTAGTATACTTGAACAATTACATTAAAATCTTAACTTGCATACAATTTTCATAACAAAAATGCATACAAATAAACTCTTCTTACATTAGACTTTTCTTTTTCAATAGTGAAAATTGAAAAAAAACATGTTGGTTGTAAGAAACATAGTTCTGAGAAAATATGCTTATTAGTTGAGGTTCTATATTCATTTTTATATAGTTTATATATGAATGACAATAGGAATTCATTATTAAATATATAAGAAATGAGAATATATATGTATATTTCTATATGTGCACAAGCATGTGTGCTCAGTCAACTTCTTGTGACCCCATGTACTGTAACCCGCCAGTTTCCTCTGTCCATGGAATTTTCCAGGCAAGAATACTGAAGTGGGTTGCCATTTCCTACTCTCGGGAATCTTTCCGACCCAGGAATGGAATTCATGTCTTTGAACTTGTGTCTCCTGCATTGGCAGACAGATTCTTACCACTGAGCCACCAGGGAAGCACATATTTCTATATGTATACCTACATTAATATATTTTCCAATTGTATCCGATGTAAATGTATATAAGCATGAATGCAGAGTATAGATAGATGTTTATATATACATAGAATCAAGCTATAATAAATAAGATGAAATAATAACACTGAAAAGTCCTGTTACAAACAAAAATATATGAGATAAGCATCAAAATACATAGATATAGATCTTCTGGAATAAGTAATAATAAAATGTGGAAAAATTGAGTACAATAAAATCAAAATGAATTTTTGAAAGAGACTGTATTTAAGTATTATTGAATTTAGCAATATTGTATTATTAAAAATAACTACCCTCAGGACTTCTGTGATGATCTTTGTCTCCACACTCCCAATACAAGAGGCACAGGTTTAATCCCTGGTCAGGGGACTAAGATCCTGCATACTGCAAGCTGGGAACAAAAAAAAACATGTGAACAAAAAAAACACACAGGCACACAAAACACACATGAGAAACTACCCTTCCTATTATAGACTCACACAAAATTAACATGGTTTCCAAATGAGAGAAAAAAGTGAGAACACACCAAATATCTCATCTTAAATGGGAGGAAGAAAAATATCATATCTTTTTCGTTTTTATTCAACAAAAGGAGAATCTAAATCAATACAACTGACATAGGATCAGATACATCAGATATGCCATCCAATGATGTAAATTTACTCTTGGGAGCAGGATTGTAGAACAGTTGCTAAGAACAGGATCTGGAGCAGAAAGCCTGAGTGTAGAGACCAGATCTAATGCTTGCTAGTGGCTGACATTGTTTAAAAACTCTGGGCTTTAGTTTCTTCGCAATAAAAGGAGGATTATAACATGCTCTCCCATCGGGTTATGAGGATGATTCAATTAGTTTCAATAAGAAAAGCTCTTAGGACAGTGCCAGCACATAAAAAACATAGGTATTTGCTGTTGCTAGTATTTTTGCTAAAAGAAGCAAAGGATATCAGATTATATATTACTTACAAGAGGCAAATTTAAACACACAAGATGTTAAAAGTCCAGCTAAGAGTTTAGGGAAATACATGTAAGTCGAAAAAAGAAAAGATCTGAATATTAATATCTAAGAAAATTACACACCCATGAGAAATAAAGGGAAATAATAAGGTGAGTAAAAGCCAAACAGTAGTGTTTATAATAAGGATTTATGGATCAAGACGCTGTATATTTAAATATATGGCAATAAAGTCTATTTTTAAAACAGCTGGATATTCAAAGAGAAATGGACAAATGCATAAATGTATAGGGAGATTTAAACACAAAACTACAGGTCTTTGAGTATAGTAGATTAAATTCATAAAAATAAAGATACAGCCGATTTGAATAATTTAATGAGGTTGAACTTTATGTATACATCTTTGATGTCTGTGTTCTATCACAAATACATTTCTTTTCAAGGCAAAACCTGAAAGAAATTGCCAAAAGGATTATAAGATATTTATCCCAACAGGAATAAATGCCACACTCAAATTATAATAATTTAAAGGGTTTTTATTTACAAAGTGACTATTTAGAAAATGGGTGTGGGGGTCTATGAAACCATAAGGAATTCTGTAGTAACCCAAGTTCAGAAGCAGCAGGCCTCAGAGGACAGAAGAAGAGAGATGTTATACATCCAGAAGGATAACTGGATAATAAACACCATGCTTGTGTTCACTCCTTTGCTGTGACTTCTTGAGGGTCAAAGCCAGCTCAAGGTCAGAAAACTGAGGAGTCCAGTGATATAATTCCATATAGTTCACACATTTGTGTCATAAAGCAAAGGGGTTAAGAATGATATTGTGAAGAAAAACAGAAGATATCAGCTAGAAAAGCCACAAAAAACTCAGTAAATTAAAAAAATGAGGAAAAGCTGATACATTCACTCTGATCTCAAAAAAATAAAAATTTTAATAACAATTTAAAGTAAAAATCACATTAACTGATTTCTTGACTCACCATTCCTTCTTGAAACTCTATTTCCTTCCATTTCTCCCCCAAACCATATTAGTTAATTTTATACTTCACTAGTAGTTTCTGCAGTCCATGGGATCGCTGAGAGTCGGACACGACTGAGCGACATCACTTTCACTTTTCCCTTTCATGCATTGGAGAAGGAAATGGCAAGCCACTCCAGTGTTCTTGCCTGGAGAATCCTGCGGTCGGCGGAGCCTGTAGGCTGCTGTCTCTGGGTACGCACAGAGTCAGACACGACTGAAGCGACTTAGCAGCAGCAGCAGTAGTTTCTTCACAAAAGTCTTATTTTTAAATTCTGTCTTTGTATGTGAGAGCCAACGGTTCAGTTCAGTTCAATCACTCAGTCGTGTCCGACTCTTTGCGACCCCATGAATCACAGCACCCCAGGCCTCCCTGTCTATCACCAACTCCCGGAGTTCACTCAAATTCATGTCCATCGAGTCGGTGATGCCATCCAGCCATCTCATCCTCTGTCATCCTCTTCTCCTCCTGCCCCCAATCCCTCCCAGCATCAGAGTCTTTCCCAATGAGTCAACTCTTCGCATGAGGTGGCCAAAGTATTGGAGTTTCAGCTTTAGCATCAGTCCTTCCAATGAACACCCAGGACTGATCTCCTTTAGAATGGACTGGTTGGATCTCCTTGCAGTCCAAGGGACTCTCAAGAGTCTTCTCCAACACCACAGTTCAAAAGCATCAATTCTTCAGCACTCAGCTTTCTTCAAAGTCCAACTCTCACATGCATACAAGACTACTGGAAAAACCATATCCTTGACTAGACGGACCTTGGTTAGCAAAGTAATGTCTCTGCTTTTTAATATGCTATCTAGGTTATAGGTCAGATCAGATCAGATCAGTCACTCAGTCGTGTCTGACTCTCTGCGACCCCATGAATCACAGCACGCCAGGCCTCCCTGTCCATCACCAACTCCCGGAGCTCACTCAAACTCATGTCCACAGAGTCGGTGATGCCATCCAGCCATCTCATTCTCCGTCATCCCCTTCTCCTCCCTCCCCCAACCTTTCCCAGCATCAGAGTCTTTTCCAGTGAGTCAACTCGTCGCATGAGGTGGCCAAAGTATTGCAGCTTCAGCTTTAGCATCAGTCCCTCCAATGAACATCCAGGATTGATCTCCTCTAAAATGGACTGGTTGGATCTCCTTGCAGTATAAGGGACTCTCAAGAGTCTTCTCCAACACCACAGTTCAAAAGCATCGATTCTTCGGCGATCAGCCTTCTTCACAGTCCAACTCTCACATCCATACATGACCACGGGAAGAACCATTGCCTTGACTAGACGGACCTTGGTTGGGAAAGTAATGTCTCTGCTTTTTAATATACTATCAAGGTTGGTCATAACTTTCCTTCCAAGGAGCAAGCGTCTTTTAATTTCATGGCTGCAATCAGCATCTGCAGTGATTTTGGAGCCCAAAAAAATAAAGTCTGACACTGTTTCCACTGTTTTTCCATCTATTTCCCATGAAGTGATGGGACCAGATGCCATGATCTTTGTTTTCTGAATGTTGAGCTTCAAGACAACCTTTTCACTCTCCTCTTTCACTTTCATCAAGAGGCTTTTGAGTTCCTCTTCACTTTCTGCCATAAGGGTAGTGTCATCTGCATATCTGAGGTTATTGATATTTCTCCCAGCAATTTTGATTCCAGCTTGTGCTTCTTCCAGCCCAGCTTTCCTCATGATGTACTCTGCATATAAGTTAAGTAAGCAAGGTGACAATATACAACCTTGACGTACACCTTTTCCTATTTGGAACCAGTCTGTTGTTCCATGTCCAGTTCTAACTGTTGCTTCCTGACCTGCATACAGGTTTCTCAAGAGGCAGGTCAGGTGGTCTGGGATTCCCATCTCTTTCAGAATGTTCCACAGTTTATTGTGATTGACACAGTCAAAGGCTTTGGCATAGTCAATGAAGCAGAAATAGATGTTTTTCTGAAACTCTCTTGCTTTCTCCATGATCCAGCGGATGTTGGCAATTTGATCTCTGGTGCTTCTGCCTTTTCTAAAACCTGCTTGAACATCTGGGAGTTCATGGTTTACATACTGCTGAAGCCTGGCTTGGAGAATTTTGAGCATGACTTTACTAGCGTGTGAGGTTATAGGTAGCATATATTTATCTATTTATAAGCGTCTTTTAATTTCATGGCTACAATCACCATCTGCTGTGATTTTGGAGCCCAGAAAAATAAAGTCTGACACTGTTTCCACTGTTTGTCCCTCTATTTGCCATGAACTGATGGGACCAGATGCCATGATCTTAGCTTTCTGAATGTTGAGCTTTAAGCCAACTATTTCACTCTCCTCTTTCACTTTCATCAAGAGGCTTTTGAGTTCCTCTTCACTTTCTGCCATAAGGGTGGTGTCATCTGCATATCTGAGGTTACTTATATTTCTCCCAGCAATCTTGATTCCAGCTTTTGCTTCCTCCAGCCCAGCATTCCTCATGATGTACTCTGCATGTAAGCTAAATAAGCAGGGTGACAATATACAGTCTTGACATACTCCTTTTCCTATTTGGAACCAGTCTGTTGTTCTATGTCCAGTTCTAACTGTTGCTTCCTGACCTGCACATAGGTTTCTCAAGAGGCAGATCAGGTGGTCTGGTATTCCCATCTCTTTCAGAATTTTCCAAAGTTTGTTGTGATCCACATAGTCAAAGGCTTTGGCATAGTCAATACAGCAGAAATAGACGTTTTTCTGGAACTCTCTAGCTTTTTCCATGATTCAGCGGATGTTGGCAATTTGATTTTTGGTTCTTCTGCCTTTCTAAAATCAGCTTGAACATCTGGAAGATCACGGTTCACGTATTGTTAGACACATAAATTAATCCAGAAAGTAACACCTTCATAAAACTAATAAATATTAGGTATAAAAATACTAATTTGTAGAAACTAAAATGTAAAACTTATGAAATAGTAATATGGAAGATAGAATTAGGGATCTCCATGTTAAAGGACTCTAAGTTATTCACAGCCTTCAAGAGAGTAATGGTATTGACACCTCATTATTTAATATGAGAATTAAAACAATTTATGGCAACTGAAAAAGATTAGGACATCTAAGCCAATTAATAGGAGTAAAGAATAAAAGCATACTTGGTCAATTAGACAGAAGGTAGGGAAGGAGGAAGAGCAGACAGAGAAAATAAATGAGCTAAACAGAAGGTAGAAACTAGTATGTTAGAACTAAATCAAAATAAATGAAGACATTTAAATAGCCTATTAAGAAAAATGTATCTAATTAAAATAAAATACAACTCAGTTTTGTGCTATTTACAAAACTTACATTTGAAGCCAAATGAATAAAAGGAATGGAAAAATATCTTCTAGGGAGAATTGCCATAGCCACATTTGGGAAAATATTAAAAGTCTATTAGTAGGATATACTTATGTGTATGTATATATGAAATGTATCTATAATGAAACATGTAAAGAATATAAAAATGTGAGTTGAATCTATATAAAATTTGCGCACAGTTTATCATGGCTTTGAAAAATCATGTTACTTAATCACACAGATGATAAAATAAAATTTATATTTAAATCCATAAATCAACAGTATGATATAGTTTTTTGTAATTAAAACATGAACCCTGAAAACATACATATCAAATTAATGACCATGATACTCATCTGAGAGAGAGAGGTAAGTCAGTTGAGAGAGTGATCAAATGATTCTTCAATATAAAATAAAACTGACTGCTAATATCTGTTATTTATAGATATTTAGTAAGTAATGTTTGTTGCATTACTCCTTTTGTGTGTGCTTTTTTACTTATTCAATTTTTTAAGGCAGACTACGAGGAGATTTGCAAGAGAAATAGAAGAATTTGGGGAGCAGGGGCGGTTAATATTACACATGCATCTCAATGCAAGGTTTGTGAGATATGCCACAAAAGTGAGATCTTGACAGAAGTAAAGATCAGACATCATGGACACACACAGATATATTTCTAATGCTCAGAATCTCAACCAATATGTTAACCTCTACACGTGGCATTAGAGTTTATAATTTTTTCAGCTTATTATTCTTTACAATATAGACTAACCTCTCTTTGTTTCATTTCTCCTGTATTACATGAAAGACATTCAGTTCAGTTCAGTTCAGTCGCTCTGTCATGTCTGACTCTTTGCGACCCCATGAATCGCAGCATGCCAGGCCTCCTTGTCCATCACCAACTCCCGGAGTACACCCAAACCCATGTCCATTGAGTTGGTGATGCCATCCAACCATCTCATCCTCTGTCGTCCCCTTCTCCTCCTGTCCTCAATCTTTCCCAGCATCAGGGTCTTTTCAAATGAGTCAGCTCTTCGCATCAGGTGGCCAAAGTATTGGAGTTTCAGCTTCAACATCAGTCCTACCAGTGAACACCCAGGAGTGATCTCCTTTAGGATGGACTGGTTGCATCTCTTTGCAGTCCAGGGGACTCTCAAGAGTCTTCTCCAACACCACAGTTCAGAAGCATCAATTCTTAGGCACTCAGCTTTCTTTATAGTTCAACTCTCCCATCCATACGTGACCACTGGAAAAACCATAGCCTTGACTAGACAGACCTTTGTTGACAAAAGTAATGTCTCTGCTTTTTAATATGCTATCTAGGTTGGTGATAACTTCCCTTCCAAGCAATAAGCATCTTTTAATTTCATGGCTTAAGTCACCATCTGCAGTTATTTTGGAGCCCAGAAAAATAAAGCCAGCCACTGTTTCCACTGATCCCCCATCTGTTTCCCATGAAGTGATAGGACTGGATATCATGATCTTAGTTTTCTGAATGTTGAGCTTTAAGCAAACTTTTTCACTCTCTTCTCTCACTTTCATCAAGAGGCCCTTTAGTTCTTCTTCACTTTCTGACATAAGGGTGGTGTCATCTGCATATCTGAGGTTATTGATTTTTCTCCCGGCAATCTTGATTCCAGCTTGTGCTTCCTCCAGCCCAGCGTTTCTCATGATGTACTCTGTATATAAGTTAAATAAGCAGGGTGACAATATACAGCCTTTATGTACTCCTTTTCCTGTTTGGAACCAATCTGTTGTTCCATGCCCAGCCCTAACTGTTGCTTCCTGACCTTAGATAACGCAAGAATACTTGGACAAAAAAATAGCCCCAGAAAAGAAAAGGATAATCAATGGCATATACAACTTCCTAAGGACAAAGCAAACAAACAAACAAGGTTATTTTGGCCTGGGAGAATGAAGGGGACCTTGTAGTAAAACCCTTACTACAGTCTTATAACTTGAAGATGGTCTAGATAGACTTACTTAAGGGCAATAGGGGTCACACTCCTTGCTAGTGGTGATCATATTGTAAAAGAGAGAGGTAGGTCAGACAACCTCAGTGTATCAGAACCCCCAAGGTGTGTTAGAGACTTCTGAACAATCAGCTCTATTCAGCTTCAACTGATGCTTTTAATTTAAAAACTGGTATTAATGTTGCTGTGCTACTGGTTTCTCAATGGAAGAAATTCTGACGGTTATGAGAAATCCCCAGATTCTTTGAATACCAAAAACAATTTGACATTTACAGCATTATGCTGGCAAGCACTGTGAAACAAGTAAACCCTGGCTTTGGGCTACAATTGGCCACCAGTATGAGACCAATTTGGAGAGGTCAATGGCACCCCACTCCAATACTCTTGCCTGGAAAATCCCATGGATGGAGGAGCCTGTTAGGCTGCAGTCTGTGGGGTCGCTAAGAGTCGGACACGACTGAGCGACTTCCCTTTCAATTTCACTTTCATGCATTGGAGAAGGAAATGGAAACCCACTCCAGTGTTCTTGCCTGGAGAATTCCAGGGACGGGTGAGCCTGGTGGGCTGCCGTCTATGGGGCTGCACAGAGTCAGACACGACTGAAGAGACTTAGCAGCCGCAGCAGCAGCATGAGACCAGTTGAGTTCGCCCAGGTGGGTTTTCTTAGAATGAAGTTCCGGGAAGTCATAGTCAGAGCCCCAGAACAAAAGCTGTCCCCTCAACCAAACAGAAGGACTGTCAGTATAGAAAATTCCCTACCTGCATGACCACTTCATTGTGTAGGCAGTTCTTTGTTTGGCACAATGTACACTTTGTTCCTGGCTCTAACCCTAAGAACTTCCCTTAGCACTGTTGAGCTCTGTGGCATCTTTCATCCTATTGAAGTGTATGCACAAAACTGGATTGTAGTATGTTGAGAAACTTTTCCATGCTCCTGAAAGCTTTAGATGCATTCATGGCACTAAGAGTGTAAAACCCATGTTGTAAAATATTTGTTGAGTGAGCTTCTAAATTTTAAAGCTAACCACCTTCTGGATTATATCGTAAGTAAGAATAAAGATGATAAAAACCTTACCTGAGGAGATTTAGAACGCGAACAGTTCCCATGTTATATGCACAGGAATGGACTCCATTGTGGGAAAGAAGCTGAGCAAAGAATAACAGTTATGGTAAACACAAATTGCAAGAGCTATTTTTATTTTAATTTGTGCTCATGGTTCACATGCCATCAGGGCTAAGTGTATATCAGGGTACCCACATAGCAGGACTGAGAGCTCTCCACCAAGAATGGAAGTCCTCTAAACCAGAAAAGTAGCCTAACCTCAGGTTTTCACAACTGAGCCAAATATCTCTTTGGGAATGTTAAAGCAATGGTTTTCTCATTCATTTAATTTCTTTACAGTTTTCATATTAACAACCTACCTTCCCTATACATTCATATAGTATATCAATTTTATTTGTTTTTAAATTAACTTTTACTTGTGTATGTTTGCTTTATAATGCTGTGTTAGTTTCTACTGTATAGCAAAAAATGAATCAGCCACACATGTGCATATATACTATCACTTTCGGACTTCCTTCCCATTCAGGTCACCACAGATTATTAAGTAGAGTTCCCTGACCTAAACAGTATGATCTTATTTTATGTTGTTATTGTTTAGTGGCTAAGTTGTGTTCAACTGTTTTGTGACCCCATGGACTGTAGCCTGCCAGGATCCTCTGTCCATGGGATATCCCAGGCAAGAATACTGGAGTGGGTTGCCATTTCCTTCTCCAGGCAATCTTCCAGACCTAGCAATCAACCTGTGTCTCCTGCATTGGCAGGTGGATTTTTTTGATCACTGAGCCACCAGGAAAGCCATATCTATTTTATACATAGTATCAACAGTGTATATGTATTAATCCCAGTCTCTGAATTTATAATAAGTTTTAAATCGGGTTAATAGTAAATTACATGGAAACAAGCTCATTTCAATGTTTATCCTTCATACAATCCAATCATCAATTGAATCTGTTTTTTTCTTAATAAGCATATTAAAATACAATAATTTACTCTATAAGTTGAATAGAGACCAGAGAACAGTATAGGATAGAGGAAACAAATGCATTCTGATTTAAATTATAGAAGCAAGTGAATAAATAGGCAAAGTGTCACCACAATTAAGTGTGTTGATATTCTCATCCCCCTGATTTCCCAAACTGACATTACCATAACAGTTAAAATGAAAAAATAACCATAGTAAAATCATGTGGTTACTTCAAGGAAATAATCATTAATGAATAGCTCTTAGTTAGAAAAGCAAATGAGTCATGGAGAGTATTTCAAATTTAACTTTATGATTGCCCACTCCTGTCTTAAGTAGGGTTGAACTGGCATGTGAATTTCCACTTAGCAAGTGTGCAGTAAAATGAACATTATCACTGGAAATTTCATCAAGGCTTCACTATTGAATCAACAATTGGGTTAGTGTTTGGTTGTATGTGTTTAATGAATCAATGGCTTAGCTTTGCTTAAATGCCATGTAATTATGTGATTGATTTGTCATACACATAGTATGTTTTGACTACCTTTATTATTTCTGGTTTCTATTTGCTTTTAAGGATTAAGAGCATATGAAAGGTAAAGTGTATTGAAAGACAAATTTACGTGTCACCTTCTTATGAAAGCATCATGAGAGGCTGTATCAATAACACTTTCAGACTCCTGACACCTTTATGGTGTATATAGACAATAGAGATTTTTAAAAACTGATATAACTATATATTTTCTGAATTAGAATGGTTTCAGAGAGCTGCTTCACTAAAATTACAGTTGAATTGCTTTTATTGCTGTTATATCTGGTAGAATCAGTAAAAATCAATCATTCAAAACAGAGCTACTCTATTTACTGGAGAAAAAATGTTCTGACTAAATATGAGGGTAAGTGAACTTTATATTTGTCTAGATTAAATTTTTATTTTTTGTTCTTGGTATTCTATTTTGGCTAATATATGTCATTAAAAGATTATATATTTTAATATACAGGGATATTTCAAAATAAAAATATATATATAATGAAGAATATATCTTGATATATTCCTTTCCTCTAGTTTCTAGTACTTAAATTTTTATTATTTTTAATTAGCTTATAAATATATGAAAGAGAGAGATTTGTTAAACACAAATTCTGAATAACTCCTGGTGGATTTTTATTGAACTGACTTTTTGTGTTTTCATTTATGCATTCAGATCAGGTCAGGGTGCACTATTTGGTTAATAAAGTATTATTATTTTTTTTTTTTGCCTAAAACGCAAAAATCTATAATTTGCTTCTAGTTTTCAATTTGCAGTGATTCATTACACCGTTAGTTGACTACCTTCCCTAGAAGACATCCAAATATTGAATTTTCAGTGCTTGTTTTTCTTAAGATTCTCTACTATCTCCAAGGGAATTGTATACAGTGCAGCTTCTTTTTGGAGTGATATATATGCTCTTTGGTAGTTAAACTTTCACTCAGTTCTTAATATAACTGAAGACAGAAATCATTAATCATACCCCAAAGCACAGAACTATGGTTATACCTCTGTTGTTTCAAGGTAATAAGTAAGGTCTGTTATCTTTTATGTCCAAGGAGGTTTACTCAGCTGGTCATTATACAGCTTTATCCATTAACTTACCTTCCGTTAACTATTGTTCTGTATTTCAAAACCAATAGTTTATTTGACTATGGTTATATGTGTATTAGAAGACTACACAGAAATAAAATTGGTAAAATATTCAATAGCCTGAAAACTTTTATAAAGACTTTAATTTGTTTTTGAGGTATTTGAAAGGATTCCATTTACCAATCTTTTAAATAATATTAAACTTGAAAAATAAACTGACCACTGGAAAACCTAAAGTATTTCAATTATACCTAAATGATCCATTCATATATATATATATATATGAACATACATGGCTATCAGTTCAGTTCAGTTCAGTCGCTCAGTCGTGTCCGACTCTCCGCGACCCCATGAATCACAGCACGCCAGGCCTCCCTGTCCATCACCAACTCCCGGAGTACACTCAAACTCATGTCCACAGAGTCGGTGATGCCATCCAGCCATCTCATTCTCTGTCGTCCCCTTCTCCTCCCGCCCCCAACCTTTCCCAGCATCAGAGTCTTTTCCAGTGAGTCAACTCGTCTCATGAGGTGGCCAAAGTATTGGAGTTTCAGCTTTAGCATCAGTCCCTCCAATGAACATCCAGGATTGATCTCCTTTAGAATGGACTGGTTGGATCTCCTTGCAGTATAAGGGACTCTCACAATTGAAAACATTCTTTAAGAAAAGCTGCTAGTTTTAATTATCTTAAATGATTTTTATCTTTAGTCTACTAATAAATATGTTTAATGGACTAGGCTCAATTCTTCAGTCTCCTTGCAGTCTGAATCCGTCTGGTCTCTATTCTTGTTTACACTCCTCTCCTCCCACACCATAAGCCCTTCTGATAATGAGACATAACCCACTGCCCTGCATCCTCCTCTGCTGTAGACATTCCTCCTGCGCTGTTTCCGAAACACTTCCAATATGTTTTTTGAAAATCTGATTCCTTAGTTTTCAAAATCCCTGATATGTTCCCCCATTTCTTTAAGAATGTTCTTCCCTCTCTCATGCTTCATGGTATGATGCAGGTGTCTCATTTCCAACCAGAAGTCAATCCATCTTCATTCACTGGATCAAATACCTTCCAGTTTTACATAACTGTGAGATATATATATATATATATGATGTGAGAGTTGGACTGTGAAGAAAGCTGATCGCCGAAGATTTGATGCTTTTGAACTGTGGTGCTGGAGAAGACTCTTGAGAGTCCCTTGGACTGCAAGGAGATCCAACCAGTCCATTCTAAAGGAGATCAATCCTGGGTGTTCATTGGAAGGACTGATGCTAAAGCTGAAACTGCAATACTTTGGCCACCTCATGCGACGAGTCGACTCACTGGAAAAGACTCTGATGCTGGGAAGGATTGGGGGCGGGAGGAGAAGGGGACGACAGAGGATGAGATGGCTGGATGGCATCACCGACTCGATGGACGTGAGTTTGAGTGAACTCCGGGAGTAGGTGATGGA
The DNA here is from genome assembly GCF_049115385.1 of Moschus berezovskii. Taxonomy (NCBI): domain Eukaryota; kingdom Metazoa; phylum Chordata; class Mammalia; order Artiodactyla; family Moschidae; genus Moschus; species Moschus berezovskii. Next base: position 64,187,101 of record NC_142469.1, read on the forward strand.
CAGGGAGGCCTGGCGTGCTGTGATTCATGGGGTCGCAAAGAGTCGGACACGACTGAGCGACTGAACTGAACTGAACAAAGGTTTTAGGAGTTCTGTGCCAGGAGCGGTTCCTGGCACTGAACTCCTAAAACCTTTGTAAATTCCTAAACAATAAAAACACTAGAAGCATCTTGTTCTAAGAAGGTGATTCAGGCTGGCTCTTGGATGGGGCTGGTCACTAGTAATATCAAGCCATAATTAGAAGCTTGGGATTTTCAGCACCACCACTCCTCCTCCAGAGAAGGGAGGGGCTTTACAAACAAAGCTGATAATTTATCATGCTTGTATGAGGAAGGGGCTTCCCTGGTTACTCAATGGTAAAGTATCCATCTGCCAATGCTGGAGACCTGGGTTCGAGTGCTTGGTCAGGAAGATCCCTGGAAAAGAAAATGGTAATCCACTCCAGTATTCTTGCCTGGGAAACCCCATGGAGAGAGGAGCCTGTGGGCTACAGACCATGGGGTCACAAAAGAGTTGGACATGACTTAGCAACTAAACAACAACAACATGGGAAGGCTCCATAAAATCCTAATAGAACAGTGTTCAGAGTGTTTCCAGGCTGGTGAACATGTCCACAAGGGGAGGGTGATGAATCCCAACTCCATGAGAAATGAAACTCCTATGCTGGTGCCTTCCAGACCTCACCCGCTGTATGTCTACATCCAACTCTTCATCTGTATCCTTTATCACATCCTTTAGTAAACTAGTAAAGTTAAGTGTTTCCCTGAGTTTTTTGAGCTGCTGTAGTGTACTAATAGAATCCAAGGAGTTTAAGCCTCTGATCTGTAGCTGTTTGGTCAGAAGCGCAGGTTACAGCCTGGGTCTAAAATGTCTATATGTGTGTGTGTCTGCATTGAGGGGCAGTCTTATGGGATTGAGGCCTTAACCTGTGTGATATGACACTATCTCTAGGTAGATAGTGTAACAGTTGAGTTAAATTGTTTGTAGGACACCCATGTGGCACTGCAGAAAATTGCTTGTTGTGGGGAGAAAACAACACACAAAATCCACACATTTGGTGATCATAAGTGTCAGGAAGGATATGTTCTGTGTGAGTAGCAAAGAAGATTCCCAGGATACAAGACACAGTAGGGAAGTACTACCTTAATCTACTCTGCTCCCTGCTCTCTTTCTTTCTACTTCTAATTCTTAACTGCCCCCTTCTCTCAGCCTTCATATATGCCATACGATGACCATCCAAAGCACAATCTGAGTCCTTTTCCTTTCCAGCTCTCTGTTTCCATGCATAGTCAATATCACCACCTCCTGAGTCACTAATTTTTTGTTTACCATTCACCCTTCAGCTTATTCAACCAAGGGTTGAAAGACTAACAAATCAAAAAGTACAAGTAGTTAAACTTAGATAAACAATAAATCATTTTTAGTATAAACACATTCCGAATATTGCATGTATTTTATCTGACAACTCTAATTTCCCAAATATCCATCTTTCCTCATGAGCCAAAACTGCCCTTGTTTTGATCATAAATAATATTTTGTTGCTAATCCAACTTTCTTAGAAACTGAGAAGAGCCCTTCACTCACCTGGAACAGCCTGAGAATGCCAGATAATTAACACTTTCTGGAAGTAGCCATCTCCAATGGCAAAAAGGTTTTGATGAATAAATATTTCAGGTCCTGTGCCCTTCCATAGGTTAATTCTGAAGTGTGTGACTGACTTCATTTCCAAGAGTTGCACCATGGGATTAAGCACAAGGGTAGTAGCTGACTTGAATAAGGTGCCTTGTGTTTCCTGATTCATCCTCCTTAGGTCATTTCATTACTCATTTGTCAGTGTTCCTAACACTTTTCAAATACATCACTTGCACTTGAATCCTTACCTCAAAGTCAGTTTTGAGAAGAAACCAAACACAAGGCTCAAGGGTGTGCCTATTTCACTTTTCAGTCTGTTTCTTTTTCTTTTTTGAAAATACTTTCTTTGGCTGTATCATATAGAAAGTGGGACCTTAGTTCCCCCACCAGGAATTGAACCCATGACCCTTGTATCTGATACACAGAGTCTTAATCACTGGACCACTAGGGAAGTCTCCTCAGTCTATGCCCTTGACAATTTCTTCACTTTCCTGGCTTTGCCAAACTCCTCTAGATAAATTCATATTTTCCAAAATTGTATATCCAGCTCGGACCATTCCTTTTAACTTTTAGGCTTACAAAGCAAATGGTATTTGTGATCCATCAGAATTAGTCTCAAGCATCACAAAATTAACATGTTCATTTTTTCTTTATATGTTCTTCCTCTTTATCAATAAATTGCTTCCCAATCAACCCAGTTATTTATGTAAAATCTTAGGAAGAGGCATTCTCAGCATTACCCTTCCTCTCACCAACACAGCTCATCTGTTACCATGCCCCAGAAACTGCCTCCAAAGTGTATTTGTATAGGTGATCATGGGACTCCCCCAGTGGTCCAGTGGTTAAGACTAGGTGCTTCCAATGAAGAGGGCATGTGTTCACTCCTAACTGAGATTTCACATGCCATGTGGCCAAAAATAAATAAGTAAATTTAAATAATAATAATAGCAGGTCATCGCTCCCTTGTGACTGCTGTTAACTTGGCCCACATCACAGAAATCTCTTATAATATCCTCCAACCAAGCTTCTCCCTTCTAGTTTTGCCCTCCTCCAATCCATTTCCCAAAGAGCAGGCAAAGTGATTATCTAAAAGGACAAATTATGTTTTGTAGTACTCTGCTGGTTAGGCTTCATTGGCTACCTATTTCCTTCTACTGCTGCTACTGCTAAATCACTTCAGTTGTGTCCGACTCTGTGTGAGCCCATAGATGGAAGCCCACCAGGCTTCCCCATCCCTGGGATTCTCCAGGCAAGAACACTGGAGTGGGTTGCCATTTCCTTCTCCAATGTGTGAAAGTGAAAAGTGAAAGTGAAGTTGCTCAGTCGTGTCCGACCCTTAGCGACCCCACGGACTGCAGCCTACCAGGCTCCTCCATCCATGGGGTTTTCTAGGCAATAGTACTGGAGTGGCTTGCCATTGCCTTCTCCGATTTCCTTCTAAATACTGTTTAAATCCTTAACCTGGACAACAGAGCCAGACCTGTGCAATCTGGTCTCAGATTAGGTCTTCAACTCAAATACAATCCCTCTGACACATTAATATTTTTGATTAATTGAATCACTAAGCTCATGCTATACTGTAAGTGTAATATTCTATTCCTTTAGCTCATTCTTTGCTAATTTAGCTACCAATTTTTAAAAAAATATATATCACAACCCATAATGATATATTTATTTTCATGATTAGTTGGTAAATGTTTTCCTTCCCTACCAGAATGGAAGGGAGGATAAGACAGAGCATTTGTTCTCATAGAAGACAGAGACCCTGTTTTGTTCCATACTGCCCACACAATTTCCTGGGACATATTATTGTGTCTGATTCCTGGTACAGCTTGATGATTGAATGAATAAACTAAGAGTCAGAAAATGCATATGTGATAAGCTATGCATAGTGAAGGGTTTTAGCCTAATTTGCTTTTCCCTAATGTACAGAATCTAAGGGAAGCCGTGGCATCTAACCTTCATTTAACTTCCATTATGCTTTTGGCATTTTGCTGAGCCTTTTGTATGTTTCTCATTTGATCTTCACAAGTCAAACATCATTAGAACCATTTTAAAGATCAGGAAAATGAGTCTCAGATGCTCAAAAAGATTGTGACTCATATAAATCTAATAAGTCTTATAAATGTCAGAGTTGGAATTAAAATCTACATTTGTTCTCAAAATACATCTCTTTCCAGTAAGATTCTAAAAGTTTCATTGAATGATATCTTATTCCATCTTGGTGTTGTAACACTAGGAACTGATCTCAGAGATTATAGAATCTATTAAGTTTAAAAAAGTTTTGTACAGTAACATACAACTTGCTTTATCAAATGCTATTTCTTAGCAAGCTTTACTACAGAAAGACATTTTTCCCGTTTTTAATAGTGAAAATTTCTGGAAATAAGAAGCTATTATTTATGTGTTAGAGTACACAGCAATCTTAGATAAGCACCATCATATAGGCAGATATCCATAGCAACACAGAAAACTTCCCTGTGTCAGGAGAAGCAAAATTATCACAGTACAGCACTTAAACCTATGTACCTTAAAGCCAGCTGGGTTCCAATTACTGTCCACACTTACCAGTTGTGGGACATTTGGCAAATTACTTATTCTTTCTTTACATTTGTTTGATCTTTGATAAAATGTGGATAATAACAGTACTTGATGAGTGTAATTGTGAGGAATAAATAAGTTAAAGCATATACAATGGTTAAAGTAATCCTCAGCTTGTAAAAAGTGCACAAGAAATATTAGCATTGGCTATCTGCCTCTGAAAACTCATTATGACTAGTTTGTTAATTTGTTCAGCCATATTAAGTCACCACAAAACAGATTTTTAAAATCAATTAAAAGACTGGTAATATCATTGCCTCTCACTCTAGATGGGGAAGACAAACACTGAAATAATAAATAAACTAATAAGATAATTTCAAATGGTGACAGTTGCATGAATAAAATGAAACAGAAAGTTATGTGTAATGCAATAGGTTTGAAGGTTACAATCCCAGATTGTATGAACTAGAAAGTCTGACATTGAGCTAAGCCCTCAATATGAAGCCATGCAAAAATCTCTGGGACTCAATTTATGAGGACAAATCAAACCTGTTTTTTTAATTGTAATCAGTAAGTGATACATGAAAATAGGGCCTTAGACTGAAACGCGGTATATTCTTTGTTCACACTTCCCAGAGTTCTACTCCTAGATTTGGTGAGCAGCCTCTGTCTTCTCTGAAAATCCGTCAGATGATCACACTCCCTTAAACAACATTTTTATTTACTGGCAAATAGAGTCAAGAAGCATCAACACGACAACATTTAGAGAAGAGTAGAAATGTAAAAAGGATATCAGGTATTAAAATGACTGTTTTGTTCCAGATACTCTTTTATAATAAATACTTTAATATATATTTTCATTTAGCCTTTTCACAAAAGCTCAGGTTATAAAGTCTATTATCTTCATTTTTCAAAAGTGGCTCAGAAAGACAGATACATGACTAAAGATTGCAGCTTAGATTTGAAGTCTACCTGATTTTACAGTCTCAGTTCATAGCCTGCTGATGAACATTGCCACAGCCCAGACTTACCACATTTGTTTCTTATCCTGTTGCTATTGTTGCTTGTGGTGGTGAGGTGGTTATATTTTTGAAAGCATTTGCTTTCCATTAATTCTAAATTAACTTTAATTAAACTGTACTATCTATAGTTTGATTTGAGCCTTTCCACTTTACAGAGGAATGTGCTAATACTGGTATTTACCATTATACTATCCTCTTTTGCATTTTAGTTTGATCATTATTCTTATAATTCTCTCATTTTTTACTTAATGTTGTAAAGAACACTCTGTACTGTATAACTGCAAAAAGCATTTGAATTTTAATCATAAAATCCAAGTTGATAATCATTCCCACCTTCGTTTTGTTCTGAATGTCTTTAAGATGAAAAAAATTGTTTGTATGGATAGCTTTATTTCATTAAAAAAAATTCAAGCAGCCCACAAGCTTTGTGTTGAAGTTAAACAGTGTAGATCATTTGAGTTCTGAAAGCGTATTGAAGTGCCCAGGTGTGTTATCATTGTACAGTCATAGCCTTTGTGTCATCCTCTCATCTATTTATCCAAGGGGAGAAGAAGGAGTGAGTATGTACACGGAATCAATAATAGACTCTAATTAGACTGCATGGAGAGTTTATTGTGAATATTATTTATTCACTTTCTGAAATCATTCTTATCAGACAGTTTTAGTAAGCAACCCAAATGGGTAAAATAAATTTGTCTTAGAAAAATTTTCTTATGACTTCTCTTATTGCCTCCAAAATAAATACAAAGAAAATGGTCTGAGCTATATATTCCCACATTTCACAAAACAGACACTAAATCAGTTCTAAAAATGCTGCTTTTTACTAACTCTCCTCAAGCAATTAGTAGGACTAAACATGCTTAAACACTTACAGATAATATCTGAAAATATGTAACAAACTTAAACAAATTAGTGTTAAGTGTTTTTAAAACCTGAAGATGTAAACCACATATACTGAGATTCTATTAACAACTGAAACCATACTTGGTCTGGGGAAGATTGGACTGCTTTTCTAGTCGCAAAAAGAAAAAAAAAAAAAGATTAAAAAAAAAATAATAAGGTCATTTGTCTCAAGGAAATTTTAATTAAAAAGGAAAGCATCAAGAAATAAAATTTTATAACACATGTATTAGGAAAATACTTATGAAAAAATAAAAACACAACTTCTTTCCACTTCATGTGTCAGCAAATAACTCATTTTCCCATTCTGATTTGATAACATTTGGACTCAGTCAAAAGAAAATATAAAGTGTTCATTGGAAGTGTGAAGAGGTCATAAACTTAAACCATAAAATATTTGGAGATTTTGCTCTTTGAGTTCTTGTTGCATAGTTCAGTTATGACATAATTAATCTCCCCTTAAAGAAGAAAAATAATATTTATTCTTAAAAATTCTCGTCTGTTAGGTGGCAGGTCCTATCATCTTGACTTTCCTCTTACCCAACTGTCTTTGTCTCCAGATACAGAGATGTGAAAACAAATGATTTAGGAATTCCCTTGTTCTAAATGCAAAGAGTCATTGCCCTCCCTGTAACTGAAAGCTAATTCATCTCCCAGTGCTCAGACTCCCACTCCAATTCACATGTTCAGAGACTTTGCTCTAGCTAATAATTCTTTTCTCTGCATTATCTATAACATTTTGGTCATCACTGGTTTCTTCTTATGAATGTGCTCAATTTCATATTAAAAAGTAATTCTCTTGATTCTGTCTCCTTCTGCATGCATGCTAAGTTGCTTCAGTTGTGTCTGACTCTTTGGGACTCTATGAACCATAGCCCACCAGGCTCCTCTGGCCATAGGATTCTCCAACCAGAGTGGGTTGACAGTCTCTCTTCCAGGGGATTTTCCCAACACAGGGATTGAACCCATATCTTTTATGTCTCCTGCACTGGCAGGTGGGTTCTTTACCACCAGTGCCACCTGGAAAGCCCCTGTCTCCCTCTGCTGCTACTGCTGCTAAGTCACTTCAGTCATGTCCGACTCTGTGCAACCCCATGGATGGCAGCCCACCGGGCTCCCCTGTCTCTGGGATACTCCAGGCAAGAATACTGGAGTGGGTTGCCATTTCCTTCTCCAATGCATGAAAATGAAGTGAAAGTGAAGTCGCTCAGTCATGTCTGACTCTTCAAGACCCCATGGACTGTAGCCTACCAGGCTCTTCCGTCCATGGGATTTTCCAGGCAAGAGTACTGTAGTGGGTTGCCATTTCCTTCTCCAGTCTCCCTCTAACTAAACATAAAACTTAAATGAGTTTTGAGACCCCGTCTGTGTGTTACTATCCTCTTGCTTTCTCCCCTTTCTTCCTCCCCTTTACTGGGAGCAATCTGGTAACATGTCTTTCAAGTCATTAAAATTGCTTTGCTAAGGTCATTAGCAATTCTATTTGCTGACTGCAAAGACCAGGTTTCAGTGAATATTCTGACCCCTTTTTAACTGAAATGCTAAGATGAATTGTTCAAGTTGTTTTCAGCAAACAAATCAACCACCCAGTTTGGCACTAGAGTAAGAAAATTATACCAACTGATGCTTCTCCTGCAATACATTCTGTGTCATGACACAAGTGAACACAGGAAGGAAAGGGTCTAGGTGATAGTCATTGTTCATTGACCAGTTAAAGTAAGTGATTACTTGACCTTGCTGTACTTTATATCATTATTTACATGATTAAATACTTACCAAATACCATATGATGTAAGCATCTAAAGCATGTAAAATAAGTAGGTCAGAAGAAGATCAACAAATTAAAGGGACTGGTGGCAGCATTTAAAAGATGAATGTCTATTAGTCTAAAAATTAATTTTGCTTTTAATTTCTCATTGATTCAATTCATTTTCTTATAAGATTTTCATTATCAATTAATTAAAAATACACCAAGAAAAAGTACACATTAAAATAGAATCTGAAATGCTATATAGTGTATTTTATTTTTTTGATCCCTTATATATAAAATGCAATAAAATTCTAATTCCATTAATGTAGAAAAATGTTTCACATAAATAAAAGAAAACCCCTAAAAGCTATAGCAATGATCTACTAATATCATTTAAGCAGAGCTAAAAATTAATTTTAAAAAATATTAGATTAGTTTTATATATTTATATATATACGCATATTTCATGCAAATTCAGATAGATTTCACCAATCAAAACAGAAGATATTAAGCTCTAAAGCATGCCTCTGGTTCACAGCTTTGGTCTCATCTATTTTAAGAAAAAAAAAAAAAAAAAGCAGCATGCTGTTATTTATTTCCAGGTGCAATAAAATCTATTTAATTCGAAGACTGATTAAAGTACAGAAACCTCATGACAAGGAGTGAACTGCTGCTCTACCAATCAAACTAGGGTCTGACACAGACTACCAAACACAGAAGAGAAGAGTCAGCAGGGGAAAATGTCAGCAATGATATTATGCACTTATACAAACTTTGCTACTACCATAAGTCATGAAATTAATTTAAATAATGTATTGATAACATTTTGAACTTTAAGGTATTAAGCCTATACTGGATATTTTCCTCTAAAAGAATTAACCCATTAAAATGTGTCAGTAAAAATGACCACTTAATATTCTACTTGTATTTGTTTTATTATGTGTTTCAGAGGACATGAATAATTATATAAAACTTAAGAATAAATGAGAAAATTCATCACATATGCCCTTTATGCTTATATTTAACTAATTTCCAAGTCAAATACTTTGAGATAAGAAATGTTATGACTCAATTTTTAAAAATTTTAAATTTTTGTTTGTTTCTTATGTTTACAACTTAGAGATAAATGATGAGATCGGGAGGGTTTAACCTAACATATCCTACTTAGAAAATTTTGAGACATTATTATGCTAATATTATTTACTTGCTCAAAAGACCAAAATGCTAGAAAATGTAGAAATTTCTCTTTGAAAGTAAATTTCTTCTATTGGGATTTATGAACTTAAAAATAAAAATTTTAAGCAATTCAAAATTTTCTCACTGCTATTTGAATTATTATGCCATTATTATTACTGTGCAATTACTATTTTAGAGTGGTCATGCTTAACCTTTAAATTCTAGGTAATAGGTATCATTAATTAGGCCAAAGAATGTAATTTAAAATTAAAGATCTGGATTAAAGTACAGAATCTACTGTCTTCCATGAGAAATTTACTCACTTTCCTGAGACTTCATTTCCTATATATCAAATTGTTAAAACACTTATCATATGATTGTGTCTTTATAGTAAAGGTAACATAGAAAGTAAGTAGTAGGAATTCAGAAAATACTAGTTTTCTTTGTATTAATAACTAGGTTAGAAAAATTAGTCATGAGTTTATTGTTTTTATTCATAATCATTTAAGTATTATGTATGAAATTATGCAAAATATTACACATAGAGGTAGCATAAGATTTCTAAACACTCAAAACTGAAATTTATGTGGCACATTGTTGAACATGTTAACATTTTTCTTGTATAAGCCTGAGTATATAACTATAAAAATCAAAAGGAACTAATGACCTTTAGGAAGTAAAATTTTAGGCAGACTAGACTGAAAAAAAAAAGCTATTCAATTTTTTTTTTTTTTTTAAGTTAGCACATTTCAATGCTAGGAACAGAGGAATCCATTTTTCTCCTCAATTACCAGCAACTTAGTTTGAGATATTATCTGGTATAGTACTGTCTCTTTTGGTCACCACCTTATCTCAAATCCATCTTTCCTACAGTTGGTAGAATCTTCTAATAAAATGCAAATTTGAACTGTGGTGTTGGAGAAGACTCTTGAAAGTCCCCTGGACTGCAAGGAGATCCAACCAGTCCATCCTAAAGAAGAACAGTCCTGGGTGTTCATTGATAGGACTGATGTTGAAGCTAAAACTCCAATACTTTGGCCACCTGATGCAAAGAGCAGACTCATCTAGAAAGACCCTGATGCTGGGACATCTTTTTGGGTGTTAGTTCTAAAAGGTCTTGTAGGTCTTCATATAACCGTTCAACTTCGGTTTCTTCAGCGTTACTGGTTGGGGCATAGGCCTGGATTACTGTAATTTGAATGGTTTGCCTTGGAAATGAACAGAAATCATTCTGTTGTTTTTAAGATTGCATCCAAGTACTGCATTTCGGACTCTTTTGTTGACCATGATGGCTACTCCATTTCTTCTAAAGGATTCCTGCCCACAGTAGCAGATATAATGGTCATCTGAGTTAAATTCACCCATTCCAGTCCATTTTAGTTCACTGATTCCTAGAATGTCGACGTTCACTCTTGCCATCTCCTGTTTGACCACTTCCAATTTGCCTTGATTCATGGACCTAACATTCCAGGTTCCTATGCAATATTGCTCTTTACAGCATCGGACCTTGCTTCTATCACCAGTCACATCCACAACTGGGTATTTGTTTTGCTTTGGCTCCACCCCTTCATTCTTTCTGGAGTTATTTCTCCACTGATCTCCAATAGCATACTGGGCACCTACCAACCTGGGGACTTCCTCATTCAGTATCCTATCATTTTGCCTTTTGATACTGTTCATGGGGTTCTCAAGGCAAGTATACTGAAGTGGTTTGCCATTCCCTTCTCCAGTGTACCACATTCTGTCAGACCTCTCCATCATGACCCATCCGTTTTGGGTGGCCCCACACGGCATGGCTTAGTTTCATTGAGTTAGACAGGGCTGTGGTCCATGTGATCAGATCGACTAGTTTTCTGTGATTATGATTTCAGTGTGTCTGCCCTCTGATGCCCCCTTGTAATACCTACCATCTAATTTGGGTTTCACTTACCTTGGTCATGGGTTATCTCTTCACAGTTGCTCCAGCAAAGCACAGTCACTGCACCTTACCTTGGACAAAGGGTATCTCCTCAAGGCGCCATTCCTAACCTTGAACATGGAGTAGCTCCTCTTGGCCCTCCTGCGCCTGCGCAGCCACCGCCTCTTGGACATGGGGTAGCTCCTCTTGGCCGCTGCCCCTGACCTCGGGCGTGGGGTGGCTCTTCTTGGCCACACTTCTGTGTGTGGTCTGTTGTGCTGGAACCGGTGTCTCGCGTCTGCGCCAGCCGGAGCCAGGGTCTTGCATCTGTGCCACTGGAGCCGGCATCTGGGGACTGGAATGCAAAAGTAGGAAGTCAAGAAACACCCGGAGAGACAGGCAAATTTGGCCTTGGAGCACGGAATGAAGCAGGGCAAAGGCTAATAGAGTTTTGCCAAGAGAACGCACTGGTCATAGCAAACAACCTCTTCCAACAACACAGGAGAAGACTCTACACATGGACATCACCAGATGGTCAACACCGAAATCAGATTGATTATATTCTTTGCAGCCAAAGATGGAGAAGCTCTATACAGTCAGCAAAAACAATACGAGGAGCTGACTGTGGCTCAGATCATGAACTCCTTATTGCCAAATTCAGACTTAAATTGAAGAAAGTAGGGAAAACCACTAGACCATTCAGATATGACCTCAATCAAATCCCTTATGATTATACAGTGGAAGTGAGAAATAGATTTAAGGGACTAGATCTGATAGATAGAGTGCCTGATGAACTCTGGACAGAGGTTCATGACATTGTACAGGAGACAGGGACCAAGACCATCCCCATGGAAAAGAAATCCAACAAGAAAAATGGCTGTCTGAGGAGGCCTTACAAATAGCTGTGAAAAGAAGAGAAGTGAAAAGCAAAGGAGAAAAGGGAAGATATAAGCATCTGAATGCAGAGTTCCAAAGACTAGCAAGGAGAGATAAGAAAGACTTCCTCAGTGATCAATGCAAAGAAATAGAGGAAAACAACAGAATAGGAAAAACAAGAGGTCTCTTCAAGAAAATTAGAGATTCCAAGGGAACATTTCATGCAAAGATGGGCTCAATAAAGGACAGAAATGGTATGGACCTAACAGAAGCAGAATATATTAAGAAGAGGTGGCAAGAATAAACAGAATAACTGTACAAAAAATATCTTCACGACCAAGATAATCACGATGGCGTGATCGCTCACCTAGAAGCAGACATCTTGGAATGTGAAGTCAGGTGGTTCTTAGAAAGCATCATTATGAACAAAGCTATTAGAGGTGATGGAATTCCAGTTGAGCTATTTCAAATCCTGAAAGATGATGCTGTGAAAGTTCTGCACTCCATATGCCAGTAAATTTGGAAAACTCAGCAGTGGCCACAGGACCGGAAAAGGTAAGTCTTCATCCCAATATCAAAGGAAGGCAATGCCAAAGAATGCTCAAACTACTGCACAATTGCACTTATCTCACACGCTAGTAAAGTTATGCTCAAAATTCTCCAAGCCAGGCTTCAGCAATATGTGAACCGTGAACTTCCAGATTTTCAAGCAGGTTTTAGAAAAGGCAGAGGAACCAGAGATCAAATTGGAAACATCCGCTGGATCATGCAGAAAGCAAGAGAGTTCCAGAAAAACATCTATTTCTGCTTCTTTGACTATGCCAAAGCCTTTGACTGTGTGGATCACAACAAACTGTGGAACATTCTGAAAGAGATGGGAATACCAGACCACCTGACCTGCCTCTTGAGAAACCTGTATGCAGGTCAGGAAGCAACAGTTAGAACTGGACATGGAACAGACTGGTTCCAAATAGGAAAAGGTATACGTCAAGGTTGTATACTGTCACCTTGCTTATTTAACTTCTATGCAGAGTACATCATGAGGAACGCTGGGCTGGAAGAAGCACAAGCTGGAATCAAGATTGCTGGGAGAAATACCAATAACCTCAGATATGCAGATGACACCACCCTTATGGCAGAAAGTGAAGAGGAACTAAAAGCCTATTGATGAAAGTGAGAGAGGAGAGTGAAAAAGTTGGCTTGAAGCTCAACATTCAGAAAACAAAGATCATGGCATCTGTTCCCATCACTTCATGGGAAATCGATGGGGAAACAGTGGAAACAGTGTCAGACTTTACTTTTGGGGGCTCCAAAATCCCTGCAGAGGCTGACTGCAGCCATGAAATTAAAAGACGCTTACTCCTTGGAAGGAAAGTTATGAACAACATAGATAGCATATTAAAAAGCAGAGATATTACTTTGCCAGCCAAGTTCTGTCTAGTGAAGGCTATGGTTTTTCCCGTGGTTATGTATGGATATGATAGTTGGACTGTGAAGAAAGCTGATCGCCGAAGAATTGATGCTTTTGAACTGTGGTGTTGGAGAAGACTCTTGAGAGTCCCTTGGACTGCAAGGAGATCCAGCCAGTCCATCCTAAAGGAGATCAATCCTGTGTGTTCATTGGAAGGACTGATGCTAAAGCTGGAACTCCAATACTTTGGCCACCTCATGCGACGAGTTGACTCTGATGCTGGGAGGGATTGGGGGCGGGAGGAGAAGGGGATGACAGAGAATGAGGTGGCTGGTTGGCATCACCAACTCGATGGCGGTGGGTTTGAGTGAACTGCAGGAGTTGGTGATGGACAGGGAGGCCTGGCGTGCTGTGATTCATGGGGTTGCAAAGAGTCGGACACAACTGAGCGACTGAACTGAATTGAACTGATGCTGGGAAAGGTTGAGGGCAGGAGGAGAAGGGGATGACAGAGGGTGGGATGGTTGGATGGCATCACTGACTCGATGGACAAGGGTTTGGGTGGACTCCGGGAGTTGGTGATGGACAGGGAGGCCTGGCGTGCTGTGGTTCATGGGGTCAGAAAGAGTCAGACACGACTGAGCGACTGAACTGAACTGAATGACCATTTCACCTCCCCATATGTGTCTTCTCATTGCCATAACACATATTTCCATGTTTCTTATTGTAGCACACAGCTTCACTCTTTTCTAATATCTGTCTTCCTTTTTCAATCCCATGTGTTGCCACTGTCTATCTCACATTTTAAGCTCCAGCTTATATATAAATATATATATTGGTTATAAATATATATAACCAAGATATAATTGGTTTTATCTTTTATGAGCACTCCATGTGACTGCTCATGACTAGTCCTTTACTCATATAGTGAGATTTCTCCAGAATACCTGTCTCTAACATCACTTGGTGTGAATAAACCCTGTTTATATCTGTCAATTCAGTTGTGCTGTTATCACCTCCATGAAAACTTTTGATGTTTCCCTTACACAGTCAGGGATATACCTCAAACATAAAGGAATAAGCATAATATCCAAAACAAAGAAAAGAAAGACTAAGTCAGAAAAAATATTAGTGTGTGTATACAACAGATGAAAGGGTTAGTGTACAATATATAGAGATTCTCTAAATAATAGGAAAATATCTGCTGAACTAATGTGAAGTGGGAAACAAATACATTTAAGTAGTTCAGAAAAGGAGAAACTCAAGTAATTAGCCTGGGGAATGAGTGGATTGTCAACCTTAAGTATTATCAAGAAATCACAAAAAAAATTCAATGCTACTTTTTACACATTACTTTTGAAAAATGTTTGAAATGATCAATAATATCCTGTGTTGGGGGGGGGGGGTGAAGTTGGGTAAACCAGCTCTGGTACACTAAGTCCTTGAGGAGGTCAATTAAAATATACACATAGTTTGATGAGTCAGTTTGCCTTACAAAAACATGTGTGTATGAAGATACGTATTATATATTTTAAGTAGCAAACATTTAAGAGCCTATTAAATACAGTGTGTTCTTACTTTGAAATCCCACACAAATAATGGGGAAAAAAAACAAAAAATAGATTATTTCATGTATTTGCAAAAATGGTAAGCATAATGATTATGTCACAGAACTTTAAGAATAGTATAATATTCTTATATTGATATATATTTTTATTTTAAATATAAGTTAAGGCAAGAAGAATGGCATAGTTAGTTAAAACATAGATTCTGTTAAGACTGACTGTGTTTAATTCCCAGTTACACCACTTATTAATCGTATGTCTTTCAACCAGTTACTTAACCTCTCTCTGTCTTGCTTTGTTTATTTGCAAAGTAGATTATATACATATATATATATATATATATTTTTTTTAATGGGTAATGAAAAGCTTGAAAGATATACATGGATATATCATTTGTGGATATTTCTGTATTTATGAATAATCTATATTAGGCATGCTACAAGTTGGACACGACTGAGCGACTTCACTTTCAATTTTCACTTTCATGCGTTGGAGAAGGAAATGGCAACCCACTCCAGTGTTCTTGCCTGGAAAATCCCAGGGATGGGGGAGCCTGATGGGCTTCCGTCTATGGGGTCACACAGAGTCGGACACGACTGAAGTGAGTTAGTAGCAGCAGGCATGTTATCTACTATTGTAAATTTTTTTCAGTGTGGAGTTGTTCCTATCTATAATAAGAACAAGTCTTCCATGTGAGCCAGGTAAACACAAACAAGCACAATTAATTCTGTTATTATGACAAGGACCCAAGTCACAAATGACAGCATATAGGTTATGAGTTTATTTTCATGGATATGCCACAGCATGTAGAGTAAGAAAATTCACCCTTGTCCACTTTTTATACAAGATAAAAAAATGAAGTTTAAAACCAAATTAAGTGTATACTGATAGAAATAGCTTTGAGAAACTATCAGTTTGCTCAGGTGTTGTTCACCGAGTTTGACAAAACTGGGCAGTAAACTCTTGGAAACAGTTGTCAGTTCAAATGACTTTGTCAAGATATCTATCTGGATCAATATAGTTATTTTTTTTAAGGTTTAGATTTTTAAAATACAGGATTGAATGCAATTTTTGGTTCCAATAGTAAGAGAGAAAAACCAATAGAGAAATGATTAAACATTAACATTATGATGTAGATAATATGGTATACAAATTGATTTTTAATTCTTCCTCACACATACTGGTAAAGCATTTATTCCTATATAGCAGATATAAGTATTTTCTTCTTGTTTTGTCTTTATTTGCACATTCATGATAATCTGATTATTTTCTTTCTTTCAAGTAGGTCTGCAGAAGAATTGTTGCTTCTACTTATCAAGTTTTTCCCTAACAGTGCAAAGAATTTGGTCTCCCTCTATGCATCTGTACAATGCCGACACTCAAATTAGAATTTACTGTATTCTAAGGAAGATTTCTATTTTTTGGTCACATGTTCCCTATATAGGGAAGTATATCTGGAGGTCAATTTTCTCTTTCCATAATCAGAAAATGAACATGATTGGACCACTTGTCTCACTGGGTCTAACCTCCAGGTTGAGCTGCACTATAACAGTCCTTGTCTCCAGGGGATCTTTCCAACTCCAGGTTGAAATCCACATTTCCTGTGTCTCACATTCATAGGCAGATTCTTTACTACTGAGCTACCTGGGAAGCAATGAGATGGAATATGACCTTCTAAAAAGAGTTCTTTAGTAGAATGTCGTTGATTCTGCAAAATTTCCTACAGTCTATTTGCCAGCATTTCCATGGTCACAGGAACCTGTGATCTCACTATTTAAATGCTTTTTCCCCTTCTATATAAACTACACTTAAGAATATAAGACCAACTGATTTAAAATAAAATGTATTTAGAATTGACTGAAAAAAAGTCTTTTGATGCTAAATAGTTATATCTTACATGCAATAAAAAATAACTTGAACATTTCACTGATACTTGCACATAAATGAAAAACCCAGTTAAAAAATCTTGAAAAATCACAGGTTATTCAAGCTCTGACAGAGTCAGTTTTGACATGTAACCATTGGGTTATAAAGGGTAAAATAATTTCATAGTAGGAATGAAATTTTTATTAAATAATTGAACAGATAGATGAAAAAGGAATTAAGTGAAATATATATATTTGCAAATTATCTCACTACTGCTGCCTGGGTTCTTGTCCAGCTTTCATTCAATTTACTCTGTGTGGATAGTGAAAAATTTTATCTCCACTGTACCAACTACTAACTCTGTAAATGGCTATTCTCTCACAGATAGTAAAATAATTTTGACATCCAGGCAGTCTGCAAATAAAAGTCTAGAAGTAACTTTGCTCTCTCTATTATCAGAAAAGACACATGCTCAGGCACCCAGGGAAGAATTAAAATCAATGTAATATTTAACAGCTATAGGAGTACCTAATAATCCACTTTGATTGTCCTCATGGGAAATGCAAATTTACGTTTATGTCTTTTATAGTGATTTCTCCAATCAATCAAATGACTGAATTTGGAATATCCCAACTTTTTGATTGATCTAATCTGTCAAATGATGAAACTGGATTCTCATCCCTCTAAAATGGTGTTTTTTTCTCTTTTCTTTTGCACAGACTGATTTACAATCTTTTCTTCTATTGCTCCCTCTGGTACACTCTTTCCATGTATTCTACCAGCTTTTGTGTTAAACAGTTTAACTAAATTGAATGAAGGCTCATCCCCTCATTAACTTTAAATCCCTGCCTTCCTACTTTTAAATTAACAATGCTCAACTATCAAGGGAGTTTTATGACCATCAACCCATTTCTTTCTTTTCATGATTATATAAATACAGTTATTATGTTCCCAATGAGATCACTATTAGAACACATTTTCTCTGAGATTAAAACAAAGCCATTCTGCCTAAATTGTACATATTTTTAAATTTTTAAAATTGATTCTACATTAGAGAGAAGCTGAACGGCATTGCTAATATTATTTTAGGTATGTAACTTCAATTCTTAATATTTTAAAGTTGTATCTAATCAATGCTTATAAGAAGATATTCTTTATTTTATAATATTAAAGATATCATTTTGATTTTGTATTTATAATTATTTTCCCATACCTTGAAATAATACTAATAGTTAATAAAACTAGATATGTTGCTATTTTACTTAAAACAAGTTGCTATTTCACACATTTTTATCATGATATGCTTTTTGATTGTGACATTGAATTTTTTTTTTCACTAAATAACCTTCTATTAATGATTCTCACATTTGCTCAAAGACACTTTCTGTGAAATTCTATCATTTAATTTTTAATACATTTTTCAATGCTTTAAAAAATTTCTTATTGGTGTTTCAAAAGGAAGGTCACCATAAAGATTGTGACTGACCATATGTGGTGGCGAGTTACCAAATGACCAAAGAAAGGATTGATGAATAACAGGATAGGGAATGGAAACTCATTCATTCAACATTGTGCGTGTGATGTTTTATACTTAATGCTGTAGATGTTAGGATCACTAAAGCACAACCTCTGTCCACAGATACAATCAGAGGCTAGTGGGGAAGAGAGAATGTAGCTACTAACCATAAGACAGGAATATTACACAAAAATTGTGAAAGAAGCATAAAATGCTTTGAGAACAAAGAGAGGAAACAAACGACAAGTGAGGATGAAAAGAACATTTACCAAGTTTTTCATCTATTTAAAATCAGGTATTCAGTGATGCTACACAATAGACACATTGCTAGCTGTCATGTAACAAATATCTATAAAAAATGTATAAAACAAATTATGCTACTCTCATGGTGTTTAAAATTTAGTGTGTGATATTTAATCTACCCAGTCTCAAAACAAAGATGTGCAGGAGGCAGAGAAATATATTTCAAGCATAATAAGGAGCAGAAACAAATGAACTTGAGATTATAAGATGATTATAAGTACACAGAATCATGTATATGCATTTGAGTATAGGGGAAAAGATGAGGGTAGGAAAAGAATGTCACCATACAGGGTGAGAACAGAACATAAAGGAACTGGAAGCCCACATTAGAATTATTTTTAAATTTTATTTATTTGGCTGTACCAGGGCTTAGTTATTTCTCACAGACTTTTTGATCGTTTTTGCAGCATTCAGGATTTTAGCAGTGGTGTGTGAATGTTGTGGCATGTGGTATCTGTTTCCCTAAACAGGGATAAAACCTGGGTGCCTTGCATTGGGAGCTCAAAGTCTTAGTCACCTAACCCCCAGGGAAGCCCCCTCCTATTAGGATTTCAACCTCACTTGTTTAATCAGTCAATTGTAATCAAAAACTTTTGAGTAGAGATATTGATGGATCAAATTGCCAAAAAAATCTGTTAGATCACAAAAAGCAAGATCATTCCAGAAAAACACTTACTTCTGCTTTATTGATTATACCAAAGCCTTTCACTGTGTAGATCACAACAAACTGGAAAATTCTTAAGGTGAAAATTCTTCAAGAGATGGGAATAAGAGACTACCTTACCTGGCTCCTGAGAAATCTGTGTGCAGGTCAAGAAACAACAGTTAGAAACAGACAGAGAACAACAGACTGGTTGCAAATTGGGAAAGGAGTATCTCAAGGCTGCATATTGTCACCCTGCTCGTTATATGCAGAGTACTTCATGCTAAATGCTGGGCTGGATGAAGCACAAGCGGAAATCAAGATTGCCAGGAGAAATATCAATAACCTCAGATATGCAGATGACACCACCCTTATAGCCACCAAAGAGCCTCTTGATGAAAGTGAAAGAGGAGAGTGAAAAAACTGGCTTAAAACTCAACATTCAAAAACTGAAATCATGGCATCCAGTCCCATTATTTCATGGCAAAACAATGGAAGCAGTCACAGACTTTATTTTGGGGGGCTCCAAAATCACTGAGGATGCTGATTGCAGCCATGAAATTAAAAGATACTCCTTGAAAGAAAGTTATGACCAACCTAGACAGCATATTAAAAAGCAAAGACATTACTTTGCCAACAAAGGTCCACATAGTAAAAGCTATGGTTTCTTCAATAGTCATGTATGGATGTAAGAGTTGGACTGTGAAGAAAGCTGATCGCCAAAGAATTGATACTTTTGAACTGTGGTGCTGGAGAAGACTCTTGAGAGTCCCTTGGACTGCAAGGAGATCCAACCAGTCCATTCTGAAGGAGATCAATCCTGGGTGTTCATTGGAAGGACTGATGCTAAAGCTGAAACTCCAATACTTTGGCCACCTCATGCGAAGAGCTGACTCATTGGAAAAGACGCTGATGCTGGGAAAGACTGAAGGCTATAGGAGAAGGGAATGACAGAGGATGAGGTGATTGAATGGCATCACCAACTCAATGGACATGAGTTTGAGCAAGGTCTGAGAGTTGGTGACATACAGGGAAACCTGGCATGCTGCAGTCCATGGGGTCACAAAGAGTCAGATACTATCGAGCAATTGAACTAACTATTGACAGGTCTTTTTGGTGAATTACTGATTCAGAAAAGAAGACCAGTGATGATATCTACTATAATCATCCAGTAGATACTGAAGTTTCTTTTGAATGTGGAATAAGGTAGCAATATAGAATAAGAAAAAGGAATACAGGGACAAGATGGTAATACAGGAGATGGCAAGAGTGAATGTCGACATTTTAGAAATCAATGAATGAAAATGGACTGGAATGGATGAATTTAACTCAGATGACCATTATATCTACTACTGCGGGCAAGAATCCCTTAGAAGAAATGGAGTAGCCATCATACTCAACAAAAGAGTCCAAAATGTAGTACTTGGATGCAATCTCACAAATGATAGAATGACCTCTGTTTGTTTCCAAGGCAAACCTTCAACATCACAGTAATCCAAGCCTATGCCCCGAGCAGTAATGCTGAAAAACCTGAAGTTGAATGGTTCTATGAAGACATACAAGACCTTTAGAACTAACACCCAAAAAAGGTGTCATTTTCATTTTAGGGGACTGGAATGCAAAGGTAGGAAGTCAAGAAACACTTGGTCACAGGCAAATTTGGCCTTGGAGTACAGAATGAAGCAGGGCAAAGGCTAATAGAGTTCTGCCAAGAGAAGACACTGGTCATAGCAAACACCCTCCTACTAACACAAGAGAAGACTCTACACATGGACATCACCAGATGGTCAACACCAAAATCAGATTGATTATATTCTTTACAACCAATGATGGAGAAGCGCTATACAGTCAGCAAAAACAAGACTGGGAACTGACTGTGGCTCACATCATGAACTCCTTATTGCCAAATTCAGACAAAATTGAAGAAAGTCAGAAAACCAATAGACCATTTAGATATGACTTAAATCAAATCCCTCAAGATTATACAGTGGAAGTGAAAAAAAGATTTAGGGGACTAGATCAGATAGACAGAGTGCCTGATAAACTATGGACAGAGGTTCATGACATAGTACAGGAGACAGCGATCAAGACCATCTCCAGGAAAAAGAAATGCTAAAAACCAAAAGGTTGTCTGAGGAGGATTTACAAATAGCTGTGAAAAGAAGAGAGGAAAAAAACAAAGGAGAAAAAAGATATACCCATTTGAATGCAGCGTTCCAATGAATAGCAAGGAGAGATAAGAAAGCCTTCTACAGTGATCAGTGGAAAAACAAAAACAATAGAATGGGAAAGAATAGAGATCTCTTCACAAAAACTAGAGATACCAAGTGAACATTTCATGCAAGTTCAGTTCAGTTGCTCAGTCTTGTCTGACTCTTTGCGACGACATGAATCACAGCATGCCATGTCTCCTTGTCCATCACCAACTCCAGGAGTTCACTCAAACACACGTCCATCGAGTCGGTGATGCCATCCAGCCATCTCATTCTCTGTCGTCCCCTTCTTCTCCAGCCCCATTCCATCCCAGCATCAGAGTCTTTTCCAGTGAGTCAACTCTTCGCATGAGGTGGCCAAAGTATTGGAGTTTCAGCTTTAGCTTCAGTCCTTCCAATGAACACCCAGGACTGATCTCCTTTAAAATGGTCTGGTTGGATCTCCTTTCAGTCCAAGGGACTCTCAAGAGACTTCTCCAGCACCCCAGTTCAAAGGCATCAATTCTTCGGCGATCAACTTTCTTCACAGTCCAACTCTCACATCCATACATGACCACTGGAGAAACCATACCCTTGCCACCGCATGCGATGAGTTGACTCCCTGGAAAAGACTCTGATGCTGGGAAAGGTTGGGGGCGGGAGGAGAAAGGGACGACAGAGAATGAGATGGCTGGATGGCATCACCGAATCTGTGGACATGAGTTTGAGTAAACTCCGGGAGTTGGTGATAGACAGGGAGGCCTGGCGTGCTGTGATTCATGGGGTTGCAGAGAGTCGGACACGACTGAGCAACTGAACTGAACTGAACTGACTAGATGGACCCTTTGTTGGCAAAGTAATGTCTCTGCTTTCCAATATCTATTTAGGTTGGTCATAATTCTCCTTCCAAGGAGGAAACGTCTTTTAATTTCATGGCTGCAATCACCATCTGCAGTGATTTTGGAGCCCAAAAAAATAAAGTCTGACACTGTTTCCACTGTTTCCCCATCTATTTTCCATGAAGTGATGGGACCAGTTGCCATGATCTTACTTTTCTGAATGTTGAGCTTGAAGCCAACATTTTCACTCTCCTCTTTCACTTTCATCAAGAGGCTTTTGAGTTCCTCTTCACTTTCTGCCATAAGGGTGGTGTCATCTACGTATCTGAAGTTATTGATATTTCTCCTGGCAATCTTGACTCCAGCTTGTGCTTCTACCAGCCCAGCATTCCTCATGATGTACTCTGCATATAAGTTAAATAAGCAGGGTGACAGTATACAGCCTTGACATACTCCTTTTCTTATTTTGAACCAGTCTGTTGTTCCATGTCCAGTTCTGACTGTTGCTTCATGACCTGCATATAGGTTTCTCAAGAGGCAGGTCAGGTGGTCTGGGATTCCCATCTCTTTCAGAACTTTCCACAGTTTATTGTGATCCACACAGTCAAAGGCTTTGGCATAGTCAATGAAGCAGAAATAGATGTTTTTCTGGAACTCTCTTGCTTTTTCCATGATCCAGTGGTTGTTGGCAATTTGATCTCTGGTTCCTCTGCCTTTTCTAAAACCACCTTGAACACCTGGAAGTTCACAGTTCACGTAGATGGGCACAATAAAGGACTGAAATTTCATGGACCGAATAGAAGCAGATTATATTAAGAAGAGGTCACAAGAATACACAGAAAAACTATACAAAAAAAGATCATCATGACCCAGATATCATGATGGTGTAATCACTCACCTAGAGCCAGACATCCTGGAACGTGAAGTCAAGTGGGCCTTAGGAAGCATCACTATGAACAAAGCTAGTGGAGGTGATGGAATTCCAGTTGAGCTATTTTAAATCCTGTAAGATGATGCTGTGAAAGCGCTGCACTCAGTATGTGAGCAAATTTGACAAACTAAACCGTGGCCACAGGACTGGAAAAGGTCAGTTTTCATTCCAATTCCTAAGAAAAGCAATGCCAAAGAACGTTCAAACTATTGCACAATCGCACTCATCTCAATGGTAGCAAAGTAATGCTCAAAATTCTCAAAACCAGGATTCAATAATACGTGAACCCTGAAATTCCAGATGTTCAAGCTGGTTTTAAAAATGGCAAAGGAACCAGAGATCAAATTGCCAACATCCACTAGATTATCAAAAAAGCAAGAGTTTCAAAAAAAAAAGTCTATTTCTGCTGTATTGTCTATACCAAAGCCTTTGACTGTGTATCACCAGAAACTGTGGAAAATTCTGAAAGAGGTGGAAATACCAGACCACCTGACCTGCCTCTTGAGAAACCTATATGCAGGTCAGGAAGCAACGGTTAGAACTGGTCATGGAACAACAGACGGGTTCCAAATAGGAAAAGGAGTACATCAAGGCTGTATATTGTCACCCTGCTTATTTAACTTATATGCAGAGTACATCATGAGAAACACTGGCCTGGATGAAGCACAAGCTGGAATCATGATTGCTGGGAGAAATATCAATAACCTCAGACATGTAGATGATACCACCCTTATGACAGAAAGTGAAGAACTAAAGAGTCTCTTGATGAAAGTGAAAGAGAAGAGTTAAAAAATTGGCTTAAAGCTCAACATTCAGAAAACTAAGATCATGGAATCCAGTCCCATCATCTCATGGCAAATAGATTGGAAACAGTGAGAGACTATTTTTTTGGTTCCATAATCACTGCAGAAGCCATGAAATTAAAAGATGCTTATTCCTTGGAAGGAAAGTTATGACCAACCTAGACAGCATATTCAAAAGCAGAGACATTACTTTGCCACAGAGGTCTGTCTAGTCAAGGCTATGGTTTTTCTAGTAGTCAGGTATGGATGTGAGAATTAGACGATAAAAAAAAAGCTGAACACTGAAGAATTGATGTTTTTGAACTGTGGTGTTGGAGAAGACTCTTGAGAGTCCCTTGGACTGCAAAGAGATCCAACCAGTCCATCCTAAAGAAAATCAGTCCTGAATATTCATTGAAAGGACTGATGCTGAAGCTGAAGCTCCAGTACTTTGGCCACCTGATACAAAGTGCTAACTAATTTGAAAAGACCCTGATTATGGGAAAGATTGAAGGTGGGAGGAGAAGGGGATGACAGAGGATGAGATCATTAGATGGCATCCCTGACTAAGTGGACATGAGTTGTAGTAAACACCGGGAGTTTGTCATGGTCAGAGAGGCCTGGCATGCTGCTGTCCATGGGGTCGCAAAGAGTCGGTCAGGATTGAGCAACTGAATTGGACTGAACTGATAGAATAAGTGATAGGAATACAGGGACAGGATGGTACAAGCTTGGGTGTTAGGATGTGATGGTAATAAAATTTCTCATGAAACTTCAGTATAGTGAAATTTGACAGCCCAGCTCTCTGGTAGACATTTTGGATTTGAAGACTTTGTGGTTCATATTGGTTGAGAACCAAAGTAAGTATCTAGAAATGGAAGGAATTTCAGAAATAAAGATTAATATTTAAATGACATGAGTATTTGTTAATAGTTAAAGGAAGTGGATGAGATTGCCCAAGGGGTGTGAGCTAAAATAGGAAGGAAATGGATAAAAGGAGAGCGTAATGGTGACCAATTAAAATAAAGGGGTAAGAAAAGAGAAAGGAGATCCTGAAAGGTCTTTTTAAAGGATAGTTAGGAAAATCACTAAAATGTTCCCAGAAAAAAGAAAAAGAATATTAATAACAGTATATAATTGAATAATCTAATACATTCGCAGACTCTTAAAGAGCTTTATAGAATCAGAGTCAGTAGAATATAGGACAGCAATCATTCTAAAGAAGAGTGAGTAGGAGATAATACGGTAGTAGCAGCAAATGAAATACTAAGGGATTTCTCTGGTGATCCAGTGGTAAAGAATCCACTTTCCTGTGCAGGGGATGTAGGTTCTATCCATGCTCAGGGAACTAAAGCTCCCACAGGGCACATACCGGTAAAATTCTAGAAGTTATATTAGCAAAAACATGACATTAAGGTTTATCACAGAAGTCGGACTTGATGTAGTGAGTAAACTACCACCGCCATAGAAGTGAAAGCTTGATTTATTCTTAAAATTGTGTACAATTTAAATGCTACAGTTTATCAGTTTAAAGTTAAAAAAAAAAAGATTTTCTCAATAGGTTAAAAAATATCCTGCTAAAATTAAAAGACTCTTACTCCTTAGAAGGAAAGTTATGACCAACCTAGACAGCATATTAAAAAGCAGAGACATTACTTGGTCAACAAAGGTCCATCTAGTCAAGGCTATGATTTTTCCAGTAATCATGTATGGATGTGAGAGTTGGACTATAAAGAAAACTGAGCGCTGAAGAATTGATGCTTTTGAACTGTGGTGTTGGAGTAGACTCTTCAGAGTCCCCTGGACTGCAAGGAGATCCAACCAGTCCATCCTAAAGGAGATCAGTCCTGGGTGTTCATTGGAAGGACTGATGTTGAAGCTGAAACTCCAATATTTTGGTCACATGATGCGAAGAGCTGACTCATTTGAAAAGACCTTGATACTGGGAAAGATTGAGGGCAGGAGGAGAAGGGGATGACAGAGGATGAGATGGTTGGATGGCATCACCGACTCAATGAACATGGGTTTGGGTGAACTCTGGGAGTTGGTGATGGACAGGGAGGCCTGGCGTGCTTCAGCTCATGGGGTCAGAAAGAGTCAGACACGACTGAGCGACTGAACTGAACTGAACTGAACTGAAAACTTACTCAGTTGCATTGATGGGTCATTAAGTGAAACAATTATCTATGTGCTCAGTCGCTCAGTCATGTCTGATGCTTTATGACCCCATGGACTGTAGCCCAACAGACTCCTCTGTCCAATTCTCTAGGCAATAAAACTGGAATGGGTCACCATTCCCTTCTCCAGGTGATCTTCCTGACCCAGCGATCAAACCTGAATCTCTTGCATTGCAGGCAGATACTTTACTGTCTGAGCTACCAGGGAAGCCCAACATTTTTGCTCCCTATTTCACTTTTTGGTTTCCCTCAGTTTTGGCTATGGAGAAACACACACACACACACACACAGTGGGACCTGCATCCTCTTGTATATTAGTTCAACGTGACAAAGTATTACCCTCCCAACCAGAGCTATGAGTGAGTTTTTAAAATTCCATTTCACATTTCTCTTTGGTTTGTTGCTTCTGGGTGTTGCCGTACCCTACTGGGAATGATCATTAAATACCATGGCATCAGCCCACTCCCTTTCTTCTCTTGCCAAATGCTGAATTCTTTAGTTCAAAGCAATATTGTATAGAACTAACAATAAATAAAGCTTTCTAATTCCTTAAGAGTTGCTACTGGCAGAGGTAGACAGGAAAACCGAATCCATATCTAGTGCAATGATCTGCTGCAATAGAGAATGTATTCTGTCTGCTATCTTCTCTAAGATAAAAGAGGTCTAATAGAATCTACTTATCACGAGGTGGCTGGACATTGTTCTCTGCCCCTGGAAGGTAGGGCAGTCAGCACTGGCTACAGCCAGATCACAGATGAGGTAGGGAAGGGGTACAGTGAGAACTGGACAAGGATGGGTTACTTGTTGAAAAGTTAATGAAAACGTCTCTTTTGACTTTTTCCTTAAAAAGTTCAATGATCAAGTACCCAGGCTGCTAGTGAAAGAGAGTGATATTGATAAGATATATATATATATTTTAAACACCTAGTTATTGAGAGTCTTTTCATGCACACTGAGTGTTTATATTGGAAACAAGTATTTTTACTCCTTAGGACTCTTCTGTATGATTCATCCTTATAATATGGGCATATCCAACTTGATGGCTTAGTAGATGCAGTAATATATCTGGTTCACAAGGAGCTTATCAGGATTTTTCCTCAGAAGACCTGAATTTCCTCCCAAATACCATTGTTCTATACTGCGATTCCCCATCAGCACTTGACATGGTTTCCAGAGAATGTTGCTGTCTGACAACAGGCACCTTAAACACTTTTGATTCTGA
Organism: Moschus berezovskii; assembly: GCF_049115385.1. Classification (NCBI taxonomy): domain Eukaryota; kingdom Metazoa; phylum Chordata; class Mammalia; order Artiodactyla; family Moschidae; genus Moschus; species Moschus berezovskii. The sequence continues at coordinate 64,214,342 of NC_142469.1, forward strand.
CAGATCGTAGTCAGAAATGGTAGCACTCTTTACAGCCTGGATCAACTGAAGCACATACACTGCTCTGAGCCCCATGCAAAGCTCTCAGTATTCTGGATTACTAAGTAAATAGATAGAGTAGCATTTCCAAATATGTATATCAATTGAGCAACACACTAAATTTTGGCATATGTCATCTACAAATCCAAGTGATCCAACAGGCATTGTTCTTTTTTCCTAGTTAGGAGATGCAAGGTGCAAGTTATCTGACACTTTGCAAGAGGCATTCCAACATACCCTAGATACCTCAACAGCCAAAAAACGTATTTCAGTGGCAAGCACCTTTCAGTTCAGTTCAGTTCAGTCGCCCAGTAGTGTCCGACTCTTTGCGACCCTATGAATCTCAGCACGCCAGGCCTCCCTGTCCATCACCAACTCCCGGAGTTCACTCAAACTCATGTCCATCGAGTTGGTGATGCCATCCATCCATCTCATTCTCTGTCGTCCCCGTCTCCTCCCACCCTCAATCCCTCCCATCATCAGAGTCTTTTCCAGTGAGTCAACTCTTAGAGTCCTTTAATTTATTTTCCATTGTCTAGTATGCATATATCTTTCAAAGTATTTTGGATACCTGCTACTTACCAATCAATATGCCCTATCAACATAGACAATCATTGTAATAGATCAGCATGATTTCCTATAGGAGACAAGATAATTAAGGACCCACTGAGCTAAATGATAAGGCCAAGCCCAGGAATTGATGGGGCCTTTGTGGCAAAACAGTGCAGTTTTACCTGCCAGTTGAAAGTAAGTGACTTTGGGTATTCTCTGTTTATCGGTATTGAGGAAAAAATGCATTGATCAGCTTGATAAGTTTGCATGTGTCAGGGATTATATTCCCTATTTCCATTAAGGTGAAAATATAATTGGAGACATCTCTGATTGAGCTTATGGATAGGTCACTGTCATTCTCAGTGATCCATTCATCTTCTACATCGGACACAGTTAAATGGGACTGCAATGGAATAATCACCTTAGTGGATGGATATTGCATCTTTCCAATTCTCAGGGCAAAAACTATGGAATCATTCTTCACTTCTATCCTCTCACATGCACATCCAATTTGTCAGGAAATTCTATTGGCTTATATGACTGTGATAGCCTCCAAACTGCTCTCTTATTTTCATCTTTGTCCTCTACCATTGATTTTCAGTGTAGCAACAAGAAATACTTGTAAAATATAAGGCAGATCACGTCATTCTTCTGCTCAAAATGCTGCTGTGTTTCTTCACTTCACTCACAAAAAAGAATGACATCCTTTCTGTGGCTGGAAACACTCTGTGGGTTCTGGGTCCTCATTCAACCTCTGAGTTCGTCTCCTGTGCTCTTTATTCACTCAACCCCAACCACAGTGTCCTTCTTGCTGTATCTCAAACACACCGGTCACACTTTTGCCTTAACTTCTTATTTTCTAGTTATTTCTTGTATGTGAAATGTTCTTCCCCCATAAATACAGATTTCTAGCCCTTTGTGCATGTATGCATGCTAAATCACTTCAGTTCAGTTCAGTTCAGTTCAGTCGCTCAGTCGTGTCTGACTCTTTGTGACCCGATGAATCACAGCACGCCAGGCCTCCCTGTCCATCACCAACTCCCGGAGCTCACTCAAACTCATGTCCACAGAGTCGGTGATGCCATCCAGCCATCTCATTCTCCGTCGTCCCCTTCTCCTCCCGCCCCCAACCTTTCCCAGCATCAGAGTCTCTTCCAGTGAGTCAACTCGTCGCATGAGGTGGCCAAAGTATTGCAGTTTCAGCTTTAGCATCAGTCCCTCCAATGAACACCGAGGATTGATCTCCCTTAGAATGGACTGGTTGGATCTCCTTGCAGTATAAGGGACTGTCAAGAGTCTTCTCCAACACCACAGTTCAAAAGCATCGATTCTTCGGCGATCAGCCTTCTTCACAGTGTGACCCCATAGACTGTTACCTGCCAGACCCCTCTGTCCACGGGATTCTCCAGGCAAGAATACTGGAGTGGGTTGACAATTCCTTCTCCTTTCTAGCACTTTACTTTCTTTAAATCTTTGCTCAAAATCATTCACTCAGTGAGGCCTCATCTGGCCCCCTATTTAATACAACAAACTTGTTTCCTTCCTCATTGCTTGCCTAGTCCTGCTCATTCACAGATTCCTGCTTTATATTTATATAAATATAAATTTATATTTTATAGAATAATAAATACAATTTTCCTTCTACTTAAATATGTATTAAAACATCAACTCCCAAAGAAAGAACACGATGGCAGAGGAGTAGGTGGATGTGGAGTACATCTCTCTCCATGGATGCATCAGGAATACACCTTCAGACACAGAAGTGCGTGCAGAACACCAGTTGAGAATGGACAGGAGTACCTGACCAGCAGAAAAGAATGTATAGACCCATGCAAAACTCAGTAGGATGAAGGAACCACGGGGGAAAACAGGAGTGTTAGTAGGACTGGACCTGCCCTCAGCTGGTGGGGGAACTGAAGTAGGGGTCCAATCCCCACATCAAGGCAATTGTCTGAATCAGAGGAGAAGCATTTAAGGCTGAGAGTGAAACAGCTGATCTGTGGCAGCTTACATGGGATAAGAATCAGACAGTCCTTGCCACAGCCATACATACCCCAGACAGGGACGTAGATCCCCTGGAAGGTGCAGCGGCTGGGAGCTGGAGTTTAGGGATTGTGGAGTAATCCCAGAGCAAGGGTTGCTGCTGACTGCAGAGAGATTAAGGGTGTGTGAGGGAGGAGATTGTGGTGAGAAATGCCTGCGGAGGAAAGCTGGGCAGCAAGGTGATACTACTGAGTCATGTGTAGGGGGTGGAGCCATCACCACAGCCTCTCTCCCCCCACACACAAGCACTGGCAGCTGAACAACAGAGAGGCTGGCCCATCAAATGCCTGATGCACTGAACTACACAGTAGGACCCAACCTAGGGTGCCCCTTTAAGTGCCTGACCTGCAGATCTACACAGCAGGACCCCAGCCAGTGGGGATCCTCTTTGTGCCTGACACACCAAAAACAGAGAAGGACCCCAGGCAAAGGAGCCCTCTAAGTGCCCGAATGGATGGAGCTATGGAGAAGACTGCCCATAGAGGCCTTCTGATCTCCAGCTAAAAGAAGCTCAAATAAAGACGCTGATAGGGCCATAACTCCCGCAGTGGAGGTAGTCCATGTCCCTGCACACTTGGTGCTGCCAGGGTCCCCAAAACCAAGTACATGCACCACCTTCATGCTTAACTCTCACTGGGGCAGAGCTGCCACAGGCAAAAAGAATCTTGTGTCTATGTGCGCAGAGTCACTTTGGTTGTGTCTGACTCTTTGTTACCCTGTAGACTGTGGCCTGCCAGGTTTTCTCTGTCAGGGAGAGGGGGGTCTGCAGGTATGAATACTGGAGCATATTGGCCGATTCTGGTTGCCATACCCTTCTAGAACACTATATTTCATGCTGCCCTAGCTGCCAACTCCACTGAGTACCTGGTGCTGCCAGAACCCCTGTAACCCAAGCAGCTGCACCACCTCCACACAGGGGCAAACCCAAGTCCTCCAGGGCAGCCTCAGAAGCAAATCCCAATGGATGACCCACAGGCAGAGGTGGAAATAAAACCACAATTGAAACCCAGGGGCAGTGTGGCTAAGGAAGAAGACCCAAAACCTTCCCACCAGCTGTACAAGCTTCAGATTAAATCCACACAATCAACTAAGCAGACTCTGTGTGGAATATATAAAAGGTCATTGAGAATGTCCAAAAAAGAAAATGCACTAGTTCTGATAGCTGTGGACATTGGAGGCAAGAACACAGAGGAGCAGGACCAGATTAGAATCTGAGCTGCCCCCACAGCAGGTCCAGAGATCAGGACAGTGTTGGAGGGCATCCTAGAGAGGTGAGGTGGACTGTGACTCCCAGCGAGGCGAAGGACTCTGACAGCAGTGACTCAAGAAAAACATTTATTATTCTTACTTTTGACTTGTACTGTAGATTCTTTTGGATTTTTTTTTCATTTTCCTTTTTTCCCCTTCTGTTGTAGTTGTCAGTTTTACTGGCACTATGAAATCTAATTAAGTTTTTGAGCTTTTTTTTTTTCCTTCAGTCACATTTTTTATTGTTGTTATAACCCACTGCCTCTATGTTGGGCTTTTGCAGTTCTGGGGAGCTTTCCTTTTTCTCTCTCTCTCTTTTTCTAATTTTAATTTTTTAAACCTATTATTGTTTTTCTACATTTATTCCTTCGTTTGCTTTTCCTACTGTCCTTTTCCCCTTGCAGTTAATCTTTAATGTATATAAATCTTTATCTACCTCTATTTAACCTTGCATATCTATTCTTTCTTTCTTTTATTTCCTTTCCTTTCCTCTCAACATATTTGTTAGTTTTATATCCATCGCTTTATTCCCCAATTGGCACCTTGCTTCAGTTTTGTTTTCTAGTTTGTGTTTTAGTCAGTTTTGTTCTGGTAGACATAATTTTTGGTTTGCTTTGTTCGCTGGGCCAATCTATTGTACTTTATTTTGTTGGACTGTTTTGATTTTGGGTATGGAGGTAAATGTATATGTGTATATTCAGTCACACTTTTTATTTTTGTTATAAACCTCTGCCTTTATGTTGGGCTTTTGCTGTTCTGTGGAGTCCCCTCCCCCTTTATTTTTCATTTTTATTTTTTTATAATTTTAATTTTTAGTTTTTTAAAGCCTATTATATTTTTTCTAGATTTATTCCTGTGCTTGCCTTGTCTACAGTTCTTTTCCCCTTGCAGTTAATCTTTAATATATATAAACCTTCTTCATCTGCCTCTGTTTAACTTTGCATATCTATTTTTTCTTTCCTTTCCTCTCAGCATATTTGTTAGTTTTGTTTTCATTGCTTAATTCCCTACTTGACACCTTACTTTAGTTTTGTTTTCCAGTTTTTGCTTTAGTTAGTTTTGTTCTTAACTGATAAATATAATTTTTGATTTCCTTTTATCACCAGGTCAATCTATTGTACTTTATTTTTGTTAGACTGTTTTGACTTTGCTCATGGGTATGTATATATGTATATGCTTTTATTCCATTATTTTAACTAGTATTTGGCTGATTTTGTAACTGCCATTTGTCTGGGGTTCATCTTTGGTTTCTCATTTTTGGCTATTTGTTTTAATCTCACTTAATGCCATAACAGATCACGTGTGGAATCTTTATTCCTGGACAGAAATCAATGTCTGAGCCTTTGGAGTGGGAGAACTGACTCCAAGACCCTAGACTACCAGAGAACTAACCCTAGGGATTATCAGATAGTGAGAACTCACACAGATAAAACCACTTGAATACAAGACCTGGCATCACCCAAATACCAGTAGCACCCTGTGCAGAATACTTCATCTATCTAAACAAAAAACAAAACAGAAAATACAAACTCAATCAGCAGCAGACAGGATTACCACCTCACTCAGCCTTACCCATCAGAGGAAAATAAACAAACAAAAACTCAGCACAAATCTCACCCTACAGGCATCTTATGCAAACCACTGGACCAACCTTAGGAGGGCAGAAACTAAAAGGAAGAAAGAATTCAACCTTGAAGCCTGGGAAAAGGAGACCTCAAACAAGATAAGTTAAAAAAAAAAAAATAATGAAAAGGCAGAGAAATACCACACAAATGAAGGAACAAACTAGAAACACAGAAGTCGAAATAAATGAAGAGGAAATAGGAAAACTACCTGAAAAAAACCATTCAGACTAATGATAGTAAGGATAATCAGAAACCTTGAAAACAAAATGGAGAAAATGAAAGAATCAATTAACAAAGACCTAGAAGAACTAAAGTATAAACATACAAACAACATAACTACTGAAACTAAAAATACTCTAGAAGGAATCAGTAGCAGAATATCTGAAGCAGAAGAATGAATCAGTAAATTGGAAGATAAAATTGTGGAAATAACTTCTGAATAGCAGAGTAAAGTTAAAAGAATGAAAAGAACTGAAGATAGTCTCAGAGACCTCTGGGACAGTATCAAACACACCAACATTTGAATTATAGGGGTCCCAGAAGAAGAAGAGAAAAAGAAAGAGTATGAGAAAATTTTTGAAGAGATTAAAGCTGAAAATTTCCCCAACATGGAAAAGGTAATAGTCAATCAAGTCTAAGAGGCACAAAGAGTCCTGTGTAGGATAAACCCAAAGAGAAACACACCAAGACACATAATAATCAAACTAACAAAGACTAAACACAAAGAAAAAATATTAAATGCAGCAAGGGAGAAACAACAAGTAACATATAAGGGAAACCTTATATGCTTAACAGCTGATCTTTCAGCAGAAACTCTGCAGACCAGAAGGTAATGGTGGGATATAAAGTACTGAAAGGGGAAAATCTACAACCAAGATTACTGTACCTGACAAGGATCTCATTCAAAATTGATGTAGAAACAAAAGCTTTTCAGAAAAGCAAAAGTTAAGAGAATTCAGTACCACCAAACCAGCTTTACAAAAAAATGTTAAATGGACTTGTATAGTCAAGAAATACAAGAGAAGAAAAAAAGAGATACAAAATCAACCCCAAACAATTAAGAAAATGGCAATAGGAACATATATTTCAGTGATTACTTTAAATGTAAATGGATTAAATTCTCCAACCAAAAGACACAGACTGGTTGAATGGATATAAAAACAAGACCCATATATCTGCTGTCTACAAGAAACCCATTTCAGACCTCAAGACACATATAGACAAAGTGAGAGGATAGAAAAATATTTTCCATTAAAGTGGGAAGCAAAAGAAAGCTGGAGTAGCAATCCTCATATAAGACAAAATAGACCTTAAAATAAATAAGATTATAGGAGATAAGGAAGGACACTATGTAATGATCAAGGGATCAATCCAAGAGGAAGACATAACAAATGTAAATATAGGAGCACCTCAATACATAAGAAACACTAACAGACATAAATGGAGAAATTGACAGTAACACAACAAGAGTAGGAGACTTTAACACTCCATTCTCACCAATGGATGGATCATCAAAACAGAAAATAAATAAGGAAACACAAGTCTTAAATGATACATTAGATGAGATGGATCTCATTGATATCTTCAGGACATTCTATCCAAATGCAGAAGAATACATCTTCTTCTAAAGTGCCCATAGAACATTCTCCAGGAGAGAATACATCTTGGATCACAAATCAAACCTCATTAAATTTAAGAAAATTGAAATCATATCAGGCATCTTCTCTGACCACAATGCTATGAGACTAGATATCAATTGCAAGAAAAAGACTGTAAGAAACACAAACACATGGAGCTTAAACAACACGTTTCTAAATAACCAACAAGTTACTGAAGAAATCAGAAGGGAAATAAAAAAAATTTCTAGAAACAAATGACAATGAAAATACCACAACTCAAAACCTATGGGATACAGCGAAGACAGTTCTAAGAGGGAAGTTCATAGCAATAGAATCCTCCCTCAAGAAACAAGAAAAATATCGAATAGACAACTAACTTTACACCTAAAACAACTGGAAAAAGAAGAACAAAAACACCCCAAAATCAGTAGAAGGAAAGAAATCATAAAGATCCAAGAGAAATAAATGAAAAAGAAATGAAAGAAACAACAGTAAAGATTAATAAAACTAAAAGCTGGTTCTTTGAGAAGATAAACAAAATTGACAAACATTTAGACAGACTCATCAAGAAAAAAATAGCAACAAAATTAGAAATGAAAAAGGAGAGGTTACAACAGACAAATACAAAGAACTGTAAGAGACTATTGTGAACAACTATATGACAGTAAAATAGGTAACCTATAATAAATGGACAGATTATTAGATAAGCTCAATCTTCCAAGACTGAAGAAGGAAAAAATAGAAATTATAAACAACCCAATTATAAGCACTGAAATTGAAGCTGTGATCAAAAATCTCCCCAAAAGCAAAAACCCAGGAACAGATGGCTTCACAGGAGAATTCTATCAAACATTTTAAAGAGCTAATGCCTAGCCTTCTAAAACTCTTTCAAAAAATTGCAGAGGAAGGAACACTTCCAAACTCATTCTACAAGGCCACCATCACCCTGATACCAAAACCAGACAAAGACAACAGAAAAAGAAAACTACAGGCCAGTATCACTGATGAACATAGATGCAAAAATCCTCAACAAAATTTTAACAAACAGAATTCAGCAACACAGCAAAAAGCTCATACACCATGATCAAGCTGGGATTATTCCAGAGATTCAAAAATTCTTCAATACACACTAATCAATCAAAGTGATACACCATATTAACAAATTGAAAGATAAAAACCATATAATAATCTCAATAGATGTAGAAAAAGCCTTTGACAAAATTCAGCACCCATTTATGATTAAAACTCTTCAAAGAACAGGCATAGAAGGTACCTACCTCAACATAGTAAAGGCTATATATGATAAACCTATGGCAAACATTATTCTTAATGGTGAAAAACTGAAAGCATTCCCCCTAAGATCAGGAACAAGACAAGGGTGTCCACTTTCACCACTATTATTCAACATAGTTCTGGAAGTCCTAGCTACAACAATCAGAGAAGAAAAAGAAATGAAAGGAATCCAGATCAGAAAAGAAGTAAAGTTCTCACTGTTTGCAAATGGCATGATTCTGTACATGGAAAACACTAAAGTTAGTATCAGAAAAATTCTAGAGCTAATCAGTGAATTTAACAAAGTTGCAGGATATAAAATCAATACACAGTAATCACTTGTATTTGTATATACTAACAATGAAACATCAGAAAGAGAAATTAAGGAATCAATCCAATTCACCATCACAACAAAAAGAATTAAATATCTAGGAATAAACTTACCTTCCTTGGAAGGAAAGTTATGACCAACCTAGATAGCATATTAAAAAAAGAGACATTACTTTGCCAACCAAGGTCCATCTAGTCAAGGCTATGGTTTTTCCCGTGGTCATGTATGGATGTGAGAGTTGGACTGTGAAGAAAGCTGATCGCCGAAGAATTGATGCTTTTGAACTGTGGTGCTGGAGAAGACTCTTGAGAGTCCCTTATACTGCAAGGAGATCCAACCAGTCCATTCTAAAGGAGATCAATCCTGGATGTTCACTGGAAGGACTGATGCTGAAGCTGAAACTGCAATACTTTGGCCACCTCATGAGATGAGTTGACTCACTGGAAAAGAGTCTGATGCTGGGAGGGATTGGGGGCAGGAGGAGAAGGGGATGACAGAGAATGAGATGGCTGGATGGCATCACCGACTCGATGGACATGAGTTTGTGTGAACTCCGGGAGTTGGTGATGGACAGGGAGGCCTGGCGTGCTGTGATTAATGGGGTCGCAAAGAGTTGGACACAACTGAGCGACTGAACTGACTGAAGGAGACAAAAGAACTGTACACAGAAAATTATAAGACTCTGATAAAAGAAGTCAAAGACAACATAAACAGATGAAAAGATATTCCATGTTTCTGGGTAAGAAGATCAATATTTTGAAAATGACTATACTAGCAAATGCAATCTATAGATTCAATGTGATCCCTATCAAATTACCAATGGCATTTTTCATAGAACTAGAAAAAAAAATTTCACAATTCATATGGAACCACAAAAGACCCCAAATAGCCAAGGCAGTCTTCAGAAAGAAGAAGGGAGCTGGGGGGAATCAACCTTCCTGACTTCAGATTATCCTACAAAGCTACAGTCGTCATGAAAGTACGGTACTGAAATATAAACAAATGGAACAAGAGAGTAAGCCCAGAAATAAACCCATGCACCTATGAGTACTTTATTTTTGACAAAGGAGTCAAGAATATACAATGGGTCAAAGACAACCTCTTCAATAAATGGTGCTGGGAAAACTGGACAACTGTGTGTAAAAGAATGAAATTAGAACACTTCCTAACACCATATACAAAGATAAACTCAAAATGGTTTAAATACCTAAATGTAAGACCAGAAATGGTAAAACTCTTAGAGGAAAACATAGGCAGAACACTTGATGACATAAATCAAAGCAAGATCCTCTATGACCCACCTCCTAGAGTAATGGAAATAAAAACAAAAGTAAACAAGTGAGACCTGATTAAACTTAAAAGTTTTTGCAAAGCAAAGGAAACTATAGGCAAGGTGAAAAGACAACCCTTGGAATGGGAGAAAATAATAGCAAATGAAACAACTGACAAGGGATTGATTTCCAAAATATACAAGCAGCTCATACAACTCAGTACCAGAATAACAAACAACCCAGTCAAAAAGTGGGAAAAAGACCTAAACAGACATTTCTCCAATGAAAACATACAGATGACTAACAAACACACATGAAAAGATGCTCAACATTGCTCATTATTAAAGAAATGTTCATCAAAACCACAATAAGATGTCACCTCACACTGGTTAGAATGGCCATCATCAAAAAGTCTACAAACAATAAATGCTGGAGTGGATGTGGAAAAAATGGAATGTTCTTGCATTGTTGGTGGGAATGTAATTTGATATAGCCACAATGAAAGACAGTATGGAGATTCCTTTAAAAATAGAAATAAAACCACCATATGACCTAGAAATCCCACTTCTAGGCATTTGCCCTGAGGAAACCAAGTTGAAAAAGACACATGTATCCTGTTGTTCATTTACAATAGCTAGAACATGGAAGCAACCTAGATGTCCATCAAAAGATGAATGGATAAAGAAGTTGTGGTACATATACACAATGGAATATTCAGTTCAGTTCAGTTCAGTTCAGTCGCTCAGTCGTGTCCGACTCTCCGCGACCCCATGAATCACAGCACGCCAGGCCTCCCTGTCCATCACCAACTCCCGGAGTACACTCAAACTCATGTCCACAGAGTCGGTGATGCCATCCAGCCATCTCATTCTCCGTCGTCCCCTTCTCCTCCCGCCCCCAACCTTTCCCAGCATCAGAGTCTTTTCCAGTGAGTCAACTCGTCGCATGAGGTGGCCAAAGTATTGCAGTTTCAGCTTTAGCATCAGTCCCTCCAATGAACATCCAGGATTGATCTCCTTTAGAATGGACTGGTTGGATCTCCTTGCAGTATAAGGGACTCTCAAGAGTCTTCTCCAACACCACAGTTCAAAAGCATCGATTCTTCGGCGATCAGCTTTCTTTCTTGACTAGACGGACCTTGGTTGGCAAAGTAATGTCTCTGCTTTTTAATATACTATCAAGTTTGGTAATAACTTTCCTTCCAAGGAGCAAGCGTCTTTTAATTTCATGGCTGCAATCAGCATCTGCAGTGATTTTGGAGCCCAAAAAAATAAAATCTGACACTGTTTCCACTGTTTTTCCATCGATTTCCCATGAAGTGATGGGACCAGATGCCATGATCTTTGTTTTCTGAATGTTGAGCTTCAACCCAACATTTTCACTCTCCTCTTTCACTTTCATCAAGAGGCTTTTGAGTTCCTCTTCACTTTCTGCCATAAGGGTAGTGTCATCTGCATATCTGAGGTTATTGATATTTCTCCCAGCAATCTTGATTCCAGCTTGTGCTTCTTCCAGCCCAGCGTTCTTCATGATGTACTCTGCATATTACTCAGCCATAAAAAGGAACATATTTGAGTCAGTTCTGATGAGGTGGATGAACCTAGAACCTATTATACAGAGTGAAGTGAGTCAGAAAGTGAAAGATAAATATCATATTCTAATACACATATATGGAATCTAGAAAAATGGTACTGACACATTTATTTACAGGGCAGCAGTGGAGAAACAGACATAGAGAACAGACTTATGGACATGGGGAGAGGGGAGGAGAGGGTGAGATGTATGGAAAGAGTAACATGAAAACTTACACTACCATATGTAAAATAGTCAACAGGAATCTGCTGCATGGGTCAGAAAACTCAAACAGGGGCTATGTATCAACCTAGAGGGGTGGGATGGGGAGAGAGATGGGAGGGAGTTTCAAAAGGGACGGGATATATGTATCCTATGGCTGATTCCTGTTGAGTTTTGACAGAAACAACAAAATTCTGTAAAGCAATTATCCTTCAATAAAAAAAAATAAATTAAAAGGAAAAAAAATCAACTCCCTCTTTGAAGTAACTTGCATCCCTTGCCTGAATTAGGTTTTCCTGCCTATACCCAGCATAACTTTTATTTTGGCTTCTATGATTATGATTCCTTTATTTTCATCATAGCTTAACATATATAGATAATTTGTTAAACAACTTATTACATATATTTTATATTTTTCTGTATTTTTCCTATATTCTATATGTTTCTCCTTTAATATGAAACACATTGAACTTATTTCACTTATATTTATTATTATTTAATTTTCTTTGCTATAACATGGTCCCCACGTTGATAGAACCATTATCTGCTTTGATCATTGATATACCTTCAGGGTATAGAATGGTGTGTGGCATGTAGAAAATGCTCACAAGATATTTAAGGAATCTATGAATGACTAACTGGACAAATCTTTAATGGAGATTAAGTGAAATAAAGCAAGTTGAAGAAAATGTGTATCATATAATTCCATTTACATAAAAAGGGGAAATGAAAACTATAATATGTTGTTTAGCAACTCATCCATGTGTTAAATTACAAAGAAAAACAAAGGAATTATAAAGCACAAAGTCACAATAGTAGTTATTCCAGGTATAGTGAGGAAAATGTAATTCAGGTGAGAGATGCAAGTTACTTTACAGAGGGAGATTATATATTTTACATATTTGAGTAGAAGACAAAATTGTATTTGACTTTTTTGTTCATTATATGTTCTTTGCTTCATATTTAAGAAATAATTAATATCATCATATATTAATTTTTAATTTTAAAATGCATTAGTATGAGATTTTTTTAAGTAAACATTCATTTAGATGTTAGATGCTAGATATTGTCCTTGATTTGAACAAAACAGGAAAACAAAAACAAGCAAACAAACAAACAAAATGAAAAACCTTTGTCATCCCACAGTTTAATTCTAGTGAGGGAGATAGTAAAAAATGTGTATGTTGTTCTGTGGTCTCTAAGATAAAAGTCATAAGTATAGTGGAAGTGTCACTTTATATGTGAACATCAGGAAAGACCTCAATGAACTAAGGCCTGAGAAACAAGGGAATCCCGATCATGGAGAGATCTTGGGGAAATTATTTTAGGCAGATAGGCAAGCTGATGTGCATGTCCTGATTTGAAAGTATTTAGGGATTAATAAGGTGGCCTGTGTGACTCAAGAACAGAGAAATCAAAGGACAGAGCTATACAATATGAGGCCAAACTCTACCACAAGGACTTCATATTGCCCTCTGAATTAGAAACCTTGAATGCTTTGATCAAAATAATACTATAATGGAGCATTTAGAAATAAAGTCATTTTGACTGCTGTGTTGGGAATCAACTGTGGGAAGATAAGGACAGAGTTAGGGAGAAGACCTGCTAAAAGACTACTGTAGTAAACCAGGCAGAGATAACAAGGACGGGGACATGGACCAGTTTATCACAATAGATGTGGTGAGGTGTGGTCAGATTCTGGGCACAGTTTGTAGGTTTTCCTGATGGACTGGATATAAATTGTGAGAGGAAAAGAGGAGTCAAGAATGACATCAAGGTTTATAACCTGAGCAATGATAAGATGGAGCTATGTAATGATAGGGTTTCCCTGGTAGCTTAGTCATAAAGAATCTGCCTGTCAATGCAGGAGATGTGAGTTCAGTCCCTGGTTTAGAAAGATTCCCTGGAGAAGGGAGTGGCTACCCACTCAGATATTATTCCCTGGGAAATCCCATGGACAGAGGATCCTGGCAGGCTATAGTACATGGGGGTAGCAAAAGAGTCAGCCATGACTTAGCAATTAAAAAACGAAAAATGTACTAATAGGGAAAACTATGTGGAACAGTGTCTTAATCTTTTGGGCTGGTATCCACTATGTGACTTTTAAGTTTATTTCTCACAGTTTTGGAGGATGGCAGTATAAGATCGGGGTGCAAACAATTTAGTGTCTGGTGAAAGCCCTCTTCCTGCTTTATAAACAGCTGCTTTTTGTTGTGTTCTCACTTGGTGAAAGGAGTAAAGGGTTCTTCTCTGAGGCCTTATTATTTTATAAGGGCACCAATTCCATTCATGTGCTATAATCACCTCCCAAAGGCCCCACCTACAAATACAATCATAATGAGAATTTGGCTTCAGCATATAATTTTGAGAAGACACAGACCTTCAGTCCATGGCAATTAGGATTCAGGTTCAGCTTTAGATGTTTCCAATTTGAGATGTAACATGGGTTGTTGTATAGTCTCTAAGTCGTGTCCTACTCTTTGCAATGCTATGGATTGTAGCCCTTTAGGCTCCTCTGTCCATGGGATTTCCCACGCAAGAATCCTAGAGGATGCAGCTCTTTCTTTCTCTAGGGGATCTTCCTGACTCAGGAATTGAACACGTGTCTCCAACATTGGCAGGCAGATTCTTTACCACTGAGCTACCAGCAAAGCTCCATAATATGTATTAAGCAATTGGTTATACAAGCCTGCAGTTCAGAGAAGAGATCTAAAAATAACAATTTTACTGGATGGAATAATCTCAGGTATGTGCAATGATTTATCAAAGACTAAGCTCTGGAGTCCTCTGACATTTGACATCAGAGAGTTGAGCCACTAAAGGAATTTGAGGGTAACTGGCTAAGGAAGATGACCAAGAAATTGTGGTGTTCAGTACCGAGTACATGCGAAAAAGATGAAACTGAAAAATGAGTCATCAGCTGCTGTAATGCAAAAAAAAAAAAAAAACTTAAAATTGCTTCTGAAGTAACATGGAGAAAACCTAGGTAGCAACAGTTTGTGTGTGTGTAACACTGAGAACAAAATGAATACAAGCAGAAGCGTGGAAATGATGTGTATGGCCACCATAAAGCTAAAACAATTTTTAATTTCAATAAAAGAAAAAAGAGTTTAAATTCCTTTGAATCTATGTAAGTTTACTTCTTAATATTTCTTGATCATGCTTCTGAGAATGGTCATATCTTTACTTGGACCCTGGTTATTTGGATGGTTTGAATTAACAGTTTGTGAGAGTATTTGGTGAGGCATTCGACTTTGTTCACTGTAGTAGAATATTTTACTACATTTGCATTTTAATCCATTTGCATTTCCTTCCCTCCATAGAATCAAAATGTTCTTGGCGTGCACCATTCCTGGGAACCCACCAGGGCACAGTACACCAGTTTCCTTGTGGTAAACTTCTGCAATCAGCCACCAGCTGTAACAAGAACAGTGTTTCAGTGATAGAGCTGAAGCCAGTTGGAGAAGAGATCTTGAGTTTATTATTCCTTCAAGGATTTTGATGCTAGTGAACCAACATGATATTCTTTCTTCCAGGATTTACAGTCATCGTAGTTAAGACATTTCTTTTTTTACTACCATATCATTTATAATCAATTTTCTCCTGAAAGGAGATTGGATTTACTACACACACGATGCACCACATCATTTTCAAGACCTACACACTCATGAATTTAGTCAATGTAGAAGGGGAAATTTTCTTTGCTTTTACACAGTGTTAGCAACTTTATCTGTCACTAACTTTCTACTTAGAGTCCTTAACAACCCCACTGATTCTTTCCCTGGTTGTTTGCTTCTTTTATTGATCTGTCTTTTCCAAAGCCATAGGCAGTACCAAGCACAACAAACAATTTAAGGTCTTTATTTGTCTCTTGAGTCAAACAGTTTGAAATCCATCTGATGATATTATCTCTTCAGCCCATAAACTTCATAGTGGGCTCAATAACAAAACTTTATGTTTTCAAAACATAATCTCATTCTAACTTTTTTCTGTTGTCACATAAGACACTACCTTAGGTTCTCACTACATTTATTCTATCAGTTTGCTAAACAGTGGCATATAAACATACATTGGTTTTAATTACCCATATAACACTTTCTTATGCATTTGTTCCTTAAAAACACATTAAATATATAGCTTCCTGCTTTGTGGTAAAAGTTTTCTGAGGTACTGTTTACTCACATTTAGTTATATCCTCAGGGTTATCATTTGTTATTCTGCAGAGTTCAGTAATGTTCTAATTCTCTGTTTTCTAAATGCATAAGGAATTTTCTAGATTCTCTTTATGTTTGTGACTCTGAAATAAAATATTTCATCTGACAATGAAGCTAAGATTCACTTTATCAAATAATATATTTTTGTATCCCCTCACATCTAACTGCTGCTGATTTTTTAAATATATATTTTTTCTCCCCCCCGCCAAATTTCAAGCTCCACCTTTATGGGAATCTTTTTGTTTTCTTTGTTTTTTTCATATAATTTCTTGAATAGGGCTAAAGGACTTCTTGGACATGGCATTTCTTTATATATCAATGAAAGGAACTGGTGATAATGTAGTGAACAAGATAGACACAGATTCTGCTGTCACAGACCATTAATCAGAGATGCAATCAATAGAACAGGTAGAGTGAGTGATGGGGAAGTATAGGATGCCAGCTAACCCATTAGGATTGACTATTTCTCCACGCTTCACTCTGGTGCTGTTCATGACGCCATGGTAGAATGCTGTTCAACCAATATTCACATTCCCTGCATTTAAGAGTCTTATATTCAAGGAATGAGACAAAGAATAAGTGTTTCATGAGCACCAGTTATCTTGAGGTCTGAGAACTGTTGAAAGAGCAGTAGGAACAAGCCAACTACAACTCTACCAACTTCAGGATTTTGCTCAGTGTTAGAACTATGGGATTATATTGTTGGAATTCAAGGAGGATACTTTAATATAATGGTTTTTTATGTCATCAGATCCCCATCTTTCATTTGTCATCCTGAGATTATTTCAAACCTTTATGCCAACTTTTACCTCTGAAACCTGTCTGTATTAAAAGGAGCTTGATCAGAATATTCTGTAGTAAATCTACTTCTTTTTAAAAATAATTTTATTTCTTTTATTTTTTTATTGGCTGTGCTGGATCTTCATTGCTGGGTGGGCTTTTTCCTAGCTGCGGTGAGTGGGGGCTACTCTCTAGTTTTGGCTTCTCATTCAGGTGCCTTCTCTTGTTGCTGAACACAGGCTCTAGGGCGCACAGGCTTCAGTAATTGCAGCACAAAGGCTCAGTAGTCACAGTTCCCAGGCTCCAGAGCACGGGCTCAATAGCTGTGGTTCACATGCTTAGTTGCTCCACGGCTTGTGGGATCTTCCCAGACCAGGAATCAATCCCACGTCTCCTGCATTGGCAGGTAGATTCTTTACAACTGAGACACCAGGGAAGCCCAATCTACTTTTAATTTTCTGTTAATAGCCAATGTGAACATGCCACAACCACTATCACTATCCTGAATCCAAAATTTGTATAGAATTTGGGGAAGGGACAGGGAATGAATAGAGAAAACTGTGGATGCACTGTGATACACATGATGTGCTCCATGTGTAACTGAAGCTATATTACACCAGACCATAAGGAGTGACACATGAAGTCTAGATAAATAGGCAGAGGCAGGATAAGGGATAGTAAAATGAATAATATGAAAGGTCCAATTAGATGGGAAATAAAGACAGAAAGTTCCAACAATAAACATTTAGTAGAATTTACAGAAAGCATCTGGAGCACAATATTGAGGAGTTTGGAAGAAGAAAACACAATAATATGTGCTGGTTTTTCAGGGGAAAATATCTATCCTGGTACCAACATAATGGCTCAGCCTTAAAGGACATGACTTCAACCTATTGATTAAAATACAATTTTACTAAAATAAAAAATAAATAAAATATGAGTTTTGTCTAAGGAGTCAGATAATAACCCAAAAGGAATCAACAATGAAACTGATCCTGGACCAATGTGCTAAAGCCCTATACTGTATATTTCATTTTCCTATAAGAGAGGAGGAGATTTACAATTTAAAAAAAAGTGCTAAATGATCTCCATTTATAAAATTGGGGAATTACAGAGAAGATTCAAGGTAAAGAAAATTCAGAGATGATCTTGAATGAATACCATCCTCATAATAAACAAGCTTTTGATCATTTTTTGTTACAGAGTTGATGGATTGGCTGTAAATCCACGGCATTGACAAAAAGTTTCTTCTCAATGTGAAGTGACAGGAGATAGTCACAGCATCAGTAACTTTTACTATGTAAGAAAGACTTTATTGGAAGAACAACCTCAAGTCCATTTCTAAAACTTTAGAAATCTATATATGAGTTCAGTTAATAATAATTAGGTTCAATCATAACATCCCCTTCATAAATTATGCAGAGTTAAAGAAGAAAGCTGATTACTGAAGAATTGATGCTTTTGAACTGTGGTGTTGGAGAAGACTCTTGAGAGTCCCTTGTACCGCAAGGAGATCCAACCAGTCCATTCTAAGGGAGATCGATCCTGGGTGTTCATTGGAAGGACTGATGCTAAAGATGAAACTGCAATACTTTGGCCACCTCATGCGACGAGTTGACTCACTGGAAAATACTCTGATGCTGGGAAAGGTTGGGGGCGGGAGGAGAAGGGGACGACCGAGAATGAGATGGCTGGATGGTATCACCGACTCTGTGGACATGTGTTTGAGTGAACTCAGGGAGTTGGTGATGGATAGGGAGGCCTGGCGTGCTGTGATTCATGGGGTCGTGGAGAGTCGGACACGACTGAGCGACTGAACTGAACTGAACTGAACTGAAGATAAACCCACATTCATTTGAAATAAGTTATCTGTTTCTCTCTTTTCACATCCCTTTAGTAGTTTCTTCTTTGGTCCTTCCTGATTTGACATTCTCATTATTCAACTTTGAACACTCATTTATCCACTTTTCTTAAACTTACTTCCTATTTATAGATTGTACCATGTTTTAGTGTCTAGAGTACTGACTGATTACACTTCCATGCCTGGAAACAATTCTGGGCATGCCAGTCACAGTTCTGTAAACCTGTCTATCCTTCATGGAGAAATATTTGATCTTAAAATTTCCTGAAATTTATCTATTTTCAATTTATAAATGATTACAAAAAACTAACTAAGCTTCTGCTTCAGGGCTTCAATGATGTCTCTACTTAGGAGTAGAGAATTACTCTTTGATTCTTTATCTGTTTTCCCATCAATGGGACATTCTACTTTTATTAAAGTAAATCTGACACATTAGTTATAAGATTGTAGAACTCATTTAGTGAATTCAATGAAACTTCAATTTGTCTTTTACTATTAGTTATTTCCTTCCATGTTTCTAAAATCTGATTCTAAAGAACAAGAGAAAGAAATAAAGAGTGAAAATAAAATACTGTAAAACAAAAGCTGAATATTTGTATCATCTAGTGTACAATTTATATAGCTTGGGGTATTAAAATCAGTATTGTCCTGAATGCTAGCTTTGTGTGTTTATGAAGATTATCTCAAATTGTATACATTTTAAAATTTGCTTTTGCCTTCAGTGTTTCCCTTTTGAATTTCATATAACTATAATTTTTGAAACAGCCATTTTAATTTACTTTTAATATTAGTAAAAATGTTTAATGTTTTAACATATTTCTAAATGATCTGATGCAAGGCAAAGAGAGGGAACTCAAAAAATTCTAATCTCAGACTTTTCTTCTAGTCAGCTGGATGAGTTTAATTTTGAATACACAAATAATGATGTTATCTCTAGTTTCATGGAGAAACTCACATCTACTTATAAATCCATATTTTTGGATCTTTCTTTGTTAATTTAAAATTCCCTCTATAGTCAAGTAGATGTGCATAAATAATTTACTTCCTTCAGTGTATCAAAGGAGATTTACTTGGACAAAATGTAGAAGCATTTTCAATCTTTAAATATGTGTGGCCAAATTGCTTTTAGGAAAGACAGTATTAAAATCATATAACACACCAGTAATGAACACTTTATAGTGTCATCATTAACACCAAATACTTATATACTTTATCAATAAGTAGGCAAAATTAATCTCTTGATTGTTGGAATTGGCTTTTCTTTGATAAATAAATAGAAGAAATGCATTTTAAGTTAATTCTTCTATCTAGAAAATCTATCAAGGCATTTATATTTTCCTTTTATTTTTAATATTTTTGCCCAAGTATTAAACAATTTTTTAAAATCATTTAAACTCTGTATGAAGACATCATGTAAAAAATGAAAACAAAATGAAACATTTGCAAATAAGTTCCTGAATATGACATTTATTCTTACTAAATAAAAAAGTCAATATCATGAGATTAAATTGTATCCATAAAACCTGGTGGCAAATTCTACATTGTGAAAAATGAAGTGTGTGAATATGTTTATAATGTACAGAAAGAGAGAGAGAGGTTATGCCAAAATATTTTTGTCTTATTATCTATAAGGCATAAAGAAGCATAATTTAAAAAAAATAATAATAAAATGAATTTGAAGGAATGACCATCAGTAACTTGATAGCTCTGAGATTTTTGGTAATCTGTGAGACTCTGGCAAGTCTATTTGGCATCATTAAAACTTATGCATGTAGAACTCAGTGAAAAACCCTTCTATCGCTCACTCCTGGTGTGTAAGAACCATCCCTGCCAACTCTAAAATGGGAGAATCCCTTACATCAATGAGTGAGTGACCACTATCAAGTCCTTTACACAAAACAAAATAAAGGATGGTTGTTGTTGGTAAAGGTTTGTGAGCCAGACAATGGGGTTAAAATATTCTTTTTATTCAATTGATGCTTATCAGATTTTATAGACTATATTTCTTACAATTACATTTACAATTTTGCTAATTTATTTGACATAAAAAAAGCAAGAAACACGGTGCAATCTTGATAATTTGAATAGAATAAAGAAAATAAAAATTTTCTTTATCAATGCAGAGGCATTAACTCATCAAGGAAGACCAAAGCAGAGCATATATGATGTAATTGTATAGCACTAGATTTGGACCCATATTGGATATGGAAGCTCTTGTGAATTCCTAGTGTCTGATTTCCAAGTGGAAAATAGCAGTAGTAACCTCTAAGGAATAGGGAATGGGTTATTGCATTATAAAGCCATCAGTAAACCTTACAAAAGAGTTCCTCAGATGGCTCAGTGGTAGAGAATCCCCTTGCCAATCCAGGAGACACAAGAGAGTTGGGTTCAATCCCTGAGTCAGGAGGACCTCCTGGAGGAGAAAATGACAACCCTTTCCAGTTTTCTTGCCTGGAAAATTCCATGAGGAGGAGCCTGGCAGGCTACAGTCTATGGGATTGCAAAGAGTTGGACCCGATTGAACACCCACATATACATAAAACTTATAAAAAATGGACTTAGACAAAATACTATTATTTATTATTTTGCCTAGATGCCAACACACATACCAATTAATTAATTTAGCCATTACTAGTTCCAAAAAGAAAACTGGGAAGGTGCATGGTACTGACTACTGGTCATTGGTCATTGATTCTAGCTGATCTAGATAAGGAAGAAAGTTGTATCTAGCCTGGAGGCAGTAAAATATCTCAACCAGAAGCAGCAAGAAAGAGACTCAGAATTAAAAGTAATCTCATGTCTCTCAGCTTCCTCCTACTGTTGTGACAACATACAAGTCTTCACCCACAAATCAACTTTGATTTTTCTCTGGTAGAGACTCTAAATTTGGGCTGTCTCGCATGTATAGAATTAAAATAATTTATGAAAATGCAATCTAAATCAGCAACAGAAAGTGTTTTCAATGAGGAACTGATAGTATATAACTTAAATGAAATTACAGATAGAAATAAGATTTATTTTTTTCTTAAAGAAACATGTCCAGAATTCAAATAGTGTGATAGGATGAACATAGAGAAAGGTCTTCTTAAATAATACAAATCTGCTTTATTTGCAAACTACTTATTCTATAGTGAAATCCTCCTGAGTGTAATAGCCAGGTGACAGAGCCTACAGTGGTGTGGTAGGTACATATTCATTCCCATACCTTTGTCCACTTCACCCTTGGTGTCCACCTTCTATCCCATTCATAGTAAGCTAATTAGTGACTTGTTTGGATTAATGCAATGTAGGGCTTCCCTGGTGGTTCAGAGGTTAAAGCGTCTGCCTCCAATGCGGGAGACCCGGGTTCGATCCCTGGGTCGGGAAGATCCCCTGGAGAAGGAAACAGTAACCCACTCCAGTATTCTTACCTGGAGAATCCCATGGACGGAGAAGCCTGGTAGGCTACAGTCCACGGGGTCGCATAAAGTCGGACACGACTGAGCGACGGAACGGAACGGAAGTGGATTTTAAATACACTATAACTAGGTAGAAGTTTAAATATGATTGTAAGTTTGTCTTGTTGCTCATATTTAGTCACTAAGTCATGTCCAACTCTTTACAATCCCATGGACTGTAGCCTGCCAGGTTCCTCTGTCTGTGGGACTTCCCAGGCAAGAATACTGGAGCAGTTTGCCATTTCCTTCTCCAAGGTATCTTCCTGACCCAAGGATTGAACCTACATTTCCTGCATTGGCACATGGATTCTCTACCACCGAGCCACCCAGAGAATTTCAGGGGCTTGTCTTCGTCTCTTGCTAATTCCCACTGTCAAAAGAATGGATATGCTATAAATAGTGTCCTCTCTTTCAGCCTTGATCTTAAGGGAGATTTCTTGAGCAGAGCCATGCTAAATGAAGTTGAGTCACAGAAGTCATAGATAACCTGCAATCACCAATGCTTAAGGGGTAAGGCCTAATATTGTAAAATAATATGGGTTGATTGTTTACCAACAAAGCTAACTAATACAAGTGTGGATTCAAATAATGGTTAAATAAATGAGTAGATATCTCTTTTAAAAGTAAGATTTATAATAGGAAAAAAACATAAACATTAACTATTGTTTTTTTTAATATTTTATTTATTCTATGTAGGCCTAATAATTCTTTCTTTACCTTACAACTTCTGAAGAATGGTTCTTCCATTTCTAATTATGAGAAGAATTTTAATTATAAAGAAAGAGGGATGCTGTTCAAATAGTGGCCAATTTTCTATAAATATTGTGGTTCAGTCATGTAATGAGAAATGTACTATTTGCAGAGAGAAAGCATTCAGATATTTCTTCATTACAAAATTAATGAAATAGGAATAATGTTATGACAATATTAGCCTTATTTCCAATATTTATCAACCTACCATGACTTCCAATTAGCTTTGCAACTCAAAGTTGAATAAATGTCCTTCAGGAGAATGATGAGCACATGCAGATTAATATTAAAAACGACTTTGTTCATTAGTTAACAACTTTATTCAAGTCACCTCTAGGCTGATTGTAGAAGATTCAGGCAAGTTTTCTGACATTAAAATCATACACAGAAATGCAGCATGCCTAAATTCAAAATATATCATAGTTTTTGGATTAAAAAATGTTTAAACAGGAAGATATTAAGGAAACCTAGTCAAAATTTAATATAAATGACAGGGATGAAGCAATTGGCATTATCTGAACAAGGCCTCCGATTTTGTTTCCAGTTTCATTATTTGCATTAATTATGTATTGGCAGTTTATTTTTTATGCATGAGAACTGAGAGAGAGATACCGATCCAACTGCGTATCATAATTGTCCTTTCAGAAGCAAAAAATGTCCAATAACAAATATAGCAAAAGATTAAGGGCCCCATTTTAGCTTTATGTTTCTATGATTGTGTTAGTCTCATTTTTTCCCAATTCACTGCCGAACTGATATGCAGTAGTATTATTTCATAAATTCTACTTTTCAATTTGTTCAATGAAGATGACACCATGCATCCTGAAATTAGCTTCTTATTTTCAAAAAAGTTTTTGAAGCTTGTGATTCAAAGATTTTGAAGTTGTGAAGCTTTTTAGAAATGTACACATTTCTAGGTGTCATTGTCTTCAACCATAAGATGACAACATTTTAAATATGTCATTAAAATGCATCCTACCTGATTTGTAGAGGGAATAAATATTCAAAGACGTTATCCATGTAATCCTATTAAAGCAATGTTTGCAAGGAAACGTGTCGCATGCTCTTGAATCTTTGAAGCTCATGATGATTGTAAGCCATGCTATGGCTCTGTTGTTAAATTTTCCCAAAGCAGTTAAAGCTAATGGCAGTAACAAATGAAATGCTGTAAATCCAGGAAAGCAGCAAGCCTGCTTAATTCCTGAGGCATAAATTTTAATCATTGAAATAGAATTTTTTTTTTCTGTTTCCTTAGCTAATCTCACTTTCCTTTGTTTTTTCCCAAGAGGATTTGATGTTTTGTTAAGAATGAAATCAATTATAGTACAACTGCAATTTATAAGGGATTTAGCCCTAGACAGAAGTCACTAAGATGAGGAAAAGGTGTTTCACTCTGTTTTTCAAGCAGGTCTCTATTTCTCTCTCTCATTTGTTTTTGTTTTTTTTTCCTTGTATTTTCATTGAGAGAGTTCTCACAAATTAAGCACATTGGCTTCCCACGTGGCTTAGTGGTAAAGAATCTTCCTGCCAATACAAGAGACAAAAAAGAGGTGGGTTCGATCCATATGTCAGGAAGAACCCCTGGAAGAGAGCATGGCAACCTAGTCCAATATTCTTGCCTGGAAAATTCCATGGGCAGAGGAGTCTAGAGCGTTACAGTCTATGGGGTCACAAAGAGTTGGACACAACTGAGCACACAGGTACATAGAATGGTCACTCGTTCAGAGAGTTATTTCTTGAATACCCTTTACTTCCTTTTCTGGAAGCTAAAAACTGTTACGTGTCATTTATACATTTTAACTGGGGTTCGTATATGGACTATATTGGTTTGCTTTGTCTGGTGTAGTATTTGAATTACCTCTATCAAAATTCTCTGGGATGTTATCTAATATGCAGATTCTTGGTCTCTGACTAAAATTTACTGAATCAGAATATTTACAACCATGCCTGCATATTTAACAAAGTTCTCAGGTGCCTCTGAAGTTTTTGAACCATTGCTATAAATGAAGAAGTGGATGATGATTTAGTTACTGAATTTTTTTACCCTTTCCTGATCATTTGGATTTTTTTCCCCTCTTTTTAACTTATTTGCTGTAACAAACTTTCTTCAAAGCTGAGCTTTACCTTTCATCAATAGAATCATAGTTCAGTTCAGTTCATTTCAGTCGTTCAGTCGTGTCCGACTCTCCGCGACCCCATGAATCACAGCACGCCAGGCCTCCCTGTCCATCACCAACTCCCGGAGTACACTCAAACTCATGTCCACAGAGTCGGTGATGCCATCCAGCCATCTCATTCTCGGTCGTCCCCTTCTCCTCCCGCCCCCAACCTTTCCTAGCATCAGAGTCTTTTCCAGTGAGTCAACTCGTCGCATGAGGTGGCCAAAGTATTGCAGTTTCAGCTTTAGCATCAGTCCCTCCAATGAACATCCAGGATTGATCTCCTTCAGAATGGACTGGTTGGATCTCCTTGCAGTATAAGGGACTCTCAAGAGTCTTCTCCAACACCACAGTTCAAAAGCATCGATTCTTCGGCGATCAGCCTTCTTCACAGTCCAACGCTAGTTAAATCTGAAAAAAAAAAAAAAAAAATCTTTGCCCTAAGGTAATAAGTTTTATTTTTCTTACTTTACTACTTTTGTTATGTTTCCAAATAGGAAATAAGTTTGTTTGTTTTGTACATTAGTAACTTGGACTTGTAGAAGATTAAATATAAGTGATTGGAAAAATTGTCTACACTGACTTTTTTATAACTTGAGACTCTTCCTTCCAAGAGAATGAAAATAATTCAGTGAGAGTTTAGCTGGGATATCTGAGTAATCAATAGCTGGAAAGAAAAGAGTACAGTTATCAAAAGATGGACTTGTTTGTTTCATATTTTAAAGACAACTACATTCAAGTCAGAGCAGCATAGAAGGAAAACCACAAAACAATAGAATAGTAATAACATAAAGAGTGCTGAAACACTGCCCCACTGTACAAATGGGCAAAATCTTTAAACTACCTCATATTAGCCATTAGCCCTGTACTCAGGTGTACATGCATGGCACAGTTCAAATTAAACTGGTGTTGATTTCATGCATTATGCATCACACTAGGAGATTGAAATAACCATTATTTTCTAAACTTCTACATGAATTACAATAAATTAAAAGCTTATATATTGGAAAAACTGGTACAGTGTAGAGGGAAAACTCAGGAAAATTAAAGGTGCATTATTAAATATACTGTATTAGAGTGTATGTGCATGTGTGTGTATATTAAATCAGCAAATTGTCTTAAGAATAATCTTTAAAACTGACTTTTCATAGAAAACATAAAAGTCATTTTGAATAGACCTGAGCATAAAAGAAAAAAAAAAAAGACTCAACTGCTGAACAGTTACTGTAGTTTAATTCTCAATCATAGTTCAGTTCAGTTCAGTTCAGTCGTTCAGTCGTATCCGACTCTTTGCAAACCCGAGAATCACAGCATGCCAGGCCTCCCTGTTCATCACCAACTCCCGGAGTTTACCCAACCTCATGTCCATCGAGTTGGTGATACCATCCAGCCATCTCATCCTCTGTCATCTCCTTTTCCTCCTGACCCCAATCCCTCCAAGCATCAGAGTCTTTTCCAGTGAGTCAACAGTTCGCATGAGGTGGCCAAAGTATTGGAGTTTCAGCTTTAGCATCAGCCCTTCCAAAGAACACCCAGGATTGACCTCCTTCAGGATGGACTGGTTGGATCTCCTTGCAGTCCAAGGCACTCTCAAGAGTCTTCTCCAACACCACAGTTCAAAAGCATCAATTCTTTGGCAATCAGCTTTCTTCACAATCCAACTCTCACATCCATACATGACCACTGGAAAAACCATAGCCTTGACTAGACGGACCTTGGTTGGCAATGTCTCTGCTTTTTAGTATGCTATCTAGGTTGGTCATAACTTTCCTCCCAAGGAGTAAGCATCTTTTAATTTCATGGCTGCAATCAGCATCCACAGTGATTTTGGAGCCCAAAAAAATAAAGTCTGACACTGTTTCCACTGTTTACCCATCTATTTCCCATGAAGTGATGGGACCAGATGCCATGATCTTTGTTTTCTGAATGTTGAGCTTCAAGCCAAACTTTTCACTCTCCTCTTACACTTTCATCAAGAGGCTTTTTAGTTCCTCTTCACTTTCTGCCATAAGGGTGGTGTCATCTGCATATCTGAGGTTATTGATATTTCTCCCAGCAATCTTGATTCCAGCTTGTGCTTCTTCCAGCCCAGCGCTCCTCATGATGTACTCTGCATATAAGTTAAATAAGCAGGGTGACAATATACAACCTTGACGTACTCCTTTCTCTATTTGGAACCAGTCTGCTGTTCCATGTCCAGTTCTAACTGTTGCTTCCTGACCTGCATACAGATTACTCAAGAGGCAGGTCAGGTGGTCTGGTATTCCCATCTCTTTCAGAATGTTCCACAGTTTATTGTGATCCACACAGTGAAAGGCTTTGGCATAGTCAATGAACGATAGAATGATCTCTGTTTGTTTTCAAGGGAAACCATTCAATATTACAGTAATGCAAGCCTATGCCCCAACCAGTAACGCTGAAAAAGCCGAAGTTGAACGGTTCTATGAAGACCTATAAGACCTTTTAGAACTAACACCCAAAAAAGATGTCCTTTTCATTATAGGGGACTGGAATGCAAAAGTAGGAAGTCAAGAAACACCTGGAGTAACAGGCAAATTTGGCCTTGGAGCACGGAATGAAGCAGGCAAATGCTAATAGAGTTTTGCCAAGAGAACGCACTGGTCATAGCAAACACCCTCTTTCAACAACACAAGAGAAGACTCTACACATGGTCATCACCAGATGGTCAATCATAGTAAACAACACTAAATGATCTTGAGACAACTCTTCTTGTCCATATAAGGTATTTTCTTTTAGATTTTATGGATTCTTCTTTCAACTCCCTGTTTTATTTCATCTCATTTGATATGACTTCTGTAATCTTGAAATTACATAGTGAGAGTGAATGTCTCTCAGTTGTGTCTCACTCTTTGTGATCCCATGGACTGTAGCCTGCCAGGAGCCTCTGTCCATGGAATTCTCCAGGTCAAAATATTGGAGTGAGTAGCCGGTCTGTTCTCCAGGAGATCTTCCAAACCCAGGGATTGAACCAAGGTCTCCCGCATTGCAGGTGGATTCTTTACCACCTGAGCCACCAGGGAAGCCCAAGGACACTGGAATGGGCAGCCTATCCCTTCTCCAGGGATTCTTCCCAACCCAGGAATCAAAGCATGGTCTCCGGCATTGCAGCGAGATTATTTTTAACAGCTGAGCTACATTGGTCATTCAGTTCAGTTCAGTTCAGTTGCTCAGTTGTGTCCGACTCTCTGCGACCCCATGAATCACAGAACGCCAGGCCTCCCTGTCCATCACCAACTACCGGAGTTCACTCAAACTCATGTCCATCCACAGAGTCGGTGATGCCATCCAGCCATCTCATTCTCGGTCATCCCCTTCTCCTCCCGCCCCCAACATTTCCTAACATCAGAGACTTTTCCAGTGAGTCAACTCATTGCATGAGGTGGCCAAAGTATTGCAGATTCAGCTTTAGCATCAGTCCTTCCAATGAACACCCAGGATTGATCTCCTTTAGAATGGACTGGTTGGATCTCCTTGCAGTATAAGGGACTCTCAAGAGTCTTCTCCAACACCACACTTCAAAAGCATCAATTCTTCGGCGATCAGCTTTCTTCACAGTCCAACTCTCACATCCATACATGACCACGGGAGAAACCATTGCCTTGACTAGACGGACCTTGGTTGGCAAAGTAATGTCTCTGCTTTTTAATATACTATCTAGGTTGGTCATAATTTTCTTTCCAAGGAGTAAGCGTCTTTTAATTTCATGGCTGCAATCAGCATCTGCAGTGATTTTGGAGCCCAAAAAAATAAAGTCTGACACTGTTTCCACTGTTTTTCCATCGATTTCCCATGAAGTGATGGGACCGGATGCCATGATCTTTGTTTTCTGAATGTTGAGCTTCAAGCCAAATTTTTCACTCTCCTCTTTCACTTTCATCAAGAGGCTTTTGAGTTCCTCTTCACTTTCTGCCATAAGGGTGGTGTCATCTGCATATCTGAGGTAATTGATATTTCTCCCGGCAATCTTGATTCCAGCTTGTGCTTCTTCCAGCCCAGCGTTCCTCATGATGTACTCTGCATATAAATTAAATAAGCAAGGTGACAATATACAACCTTGACGTACTCCTTTTCCTATTTGGAACCAGTCTGTTGTTCCATTTACAGTTCTGACTGTTGCTTCCTGGCCTGCATACAGGTTTCTCAAGAGGCAGGTCAGGTGGTCTGGGATTCCCATCTCTTTCAGAATGTTCCACAGTTTATTGTGATCCACACAGTCAAAGGCTTTGGCATAGTCAATGAAGCAGAAATAGATGGATTTCTGGAACTCTCTTGCTTTCTTCATGATCCAGCAGATGTTGGCAATTTGATCTCTGGTGTCTCTGCCTTTTCTAAAACCTGCTTGAACATCTGGGAGTTCACGGTTCACATATTGCTGAAGCCTGGTTGGAGAATTTTGAGCATGACTTTACTAGCATGTGAGATGAGTGCAATTGTGTGGTAGTTTGAGCATTCTTTGGCATTGCCTTTCTTTCAGATTGGAATGAAGACTGACCTTTTCCAGTCCTGTGGCCACTGCTGAGTTTTCCAAATTTGCTGGCATATTGAGTGCAGCACTTTCACATCATCATCTTTCAAGATTTGAAATAGCTCAACTGGAATTCCATCACCTCCACTAGCTTTCTTCGTAGTGATGCTTTCTAAGGCCCACTTGACTTCACATTCCAAGATGTCTGGCTCTAGGTCAGTGATCACGTTATCATGACTATCTTGGTTGTGAAGAACTTTTTTGTACAGTTCTTCTGTGTATTCTTGCCACCTCTTCTTAATATCTTCTGCTTCTGTTAGGTCCATACCATTTCTGTCCTTTATGGAGCCCATCTTTGCATGAAATGTTCCCTTGTATCTCTAATTTTCTTGAAGAGATCCCTTGTTTTTCCTATTCTGTTGTTTTCCTCTATTTCTTTGCATTGATACCTAAGGAAGGCTTTCTTATCTCTCCTTGCTATTCTTTGGAACTCTGCATTCAGATGCCAATATCTTTCCTTTTCTCCTTTGCTTTTCACTTCTCTTCTTTTCACAGCTATTTGTAAGGCCTCCTCAGACAGCCATTTCAATGTTTTGTATTTCTTTTCCATGGGGATGGTCTTGGTCCCTGTCTCCTGTACAATGTCACGAACCTCCATCCAGAGTTCATCAGGCACTCTATCTATCAGATCTAGTCCCTTAAATCTATTTCTCACTTCCACTGTATAATCATAAGGGATTTGATTTAGGTCATATCTGAATGGTCTAATGGTTCTCCCTACTTTCTTCAATTTAAATCTTAATTTGGCAAACAGGGGTTCATGATCTGAGCCTCAGTCAGTTCCTGGTCTTGTTTTTGCTAACGATATACAGCTTCTCCATCTTTGGTTGCAAAGAATATAATCAATCTGATTTCGGTGTTGCAGACGTGAGAGACGCCGGCCCTGGCGCAACCGACCACGCAAAGAGGAGCGGCCGTGAGGAGCTACCCCACGCCTGAAGCCAGGGATGGCTGCTGAAAGGAACTAACCCACGTCCAATAGGCGGTGGCAGCGCGGGCGCAGGAGGGCCGATAGGAGCTACTCCACGTTCAAGGTCAGGAGGGGCGGCCTTGAGGAGATACCCCTCCTCCAAGGTAAGGTGCAGCGGCTGTGCTTTCTTGGAGCAGCTGTGAAGAGATATCCCAAGCCCAGGGTAAGAGAAACACAAATAAGAAGGTAGGTATTGCGAGGGGGTGTCAGAGGGCATACACACTGAAATCATAATCACAGGAAACTAGTCGATCTGATCACATGGACCACAGCCAAATGTGGTCCACTGGAGTAGGGAATGGCAAACCACTTCAGTATACTTGCCTTGAGAACCCCATGAACAGTATCAAAGGGCAAAATGATAGGATACTGAATGAGGAATTCCCCAGGTCGGTAGGTGCCCAGTATGCTACTGGAGCTCAGTGGAGAAATAACTATAGAAGGAATAAAGGGATGGAGCAAAAGCAAAACCAATACCCAGTTGTGGATGTGACCCGTGATAGAAGCAAGGTCCGGTGCTGTAAAGAGCAATATTGCATAGGAACCTGGAATGTTAGGTTCATGAATCAAGCCAAATTGGAAGTGGTCAAACAGGAGATGGCAAGAGTGAACATAGACATTCTAGGAATCAGTGAATTAAAATGGACTGGAATGGGTGAATTTAACTCAGATGACCATTATATCTACTACTGTGGGCAGGAATCCCTTAGAAGAAATGGAGTAGCCATCATGGTCAACAAAAGAGTCCGAAATGCAGTACTTGGATGCAATCTTAAAAATGACAGGATGATTTCTGTTCGTTTCCAAGGCAAACCATTCACTATTACAGTAATCCAGGCCTATGCCCCAACCAGTAATGCTGAAGAAGCCGAAGTTGAACGGTTCTATGAAGACCTAGAAGACCTTTTAGAACTAACACCCAAAAAAGATGTCCTTTTCATTATAGGGGACTGGAATGCAAAAGTAGGAAGTCAAGAAACACCTGGAGTAACAGGCAAATTTGGCCTTGGAGCACGGAATGAAGCAGGGAAAATGCTAATAGAGTTTTGCCAAGAGAACGCACTGGTCATAGCAAACACCCTCTTCCAACAACACAAGAGAAGACTCTACACATGGACATCACCAGATGGTCAATATTGGTAATTAGCTGACATTATATAGGTCCCCACTGATGTTTTTGGAATCCTTTATATCTCATCTATCACTGAAGAAATGATCATTGAATACTTATAAATACTTGAGTGATGTTGAGCGTATTTCTTAATCTACCACTAATTCAGTTCAGTTCAGTTCAGTTCAGTCGCTCAGTCTTGTCCGACTCTCCGCGACCCCATGAATCACAGCACGCCAGGCCTCCCTGTCTATCACCAACTCCCGGAGTACACTCAAACTCATGTCCACAGAGTCGGTGATGCCATCCAGCCATCTCATTCTCCGTCATCCCCTTCTCCTCCCGCCCCCAACCTTTCCCAGCATCAGTCTTTTCCAGTGAGTCAACTCGTCGCATGAGGTGGCCAAAGTATTGCAGTTTCAGCTTTAGCATCAGTCCTTCCAATGAACACCCAGGATTGATCTCCTTTAGAATGGACTGGTTGGATCTCCTTGCAGTATAAGGGACTCTCAAGAGTCTTCTCCAACACCACACTTCAAAAGCATCAATTCTTCGGCGATCAGCTTTCTTCACAGTCCAACTCTCACATCCATACATGACCACGGGAAAAACCATTGCCTTGACTAGACAGACCTTGGTTGGCAAAGTAATGTCTCTGCTTTTTAATATACTATCAAGGTTGGTCATAACTTTCCTTCCAAGGAGCAAGCGTCTTTTAATTTCATGGCTGCAATCAGCATCTGCAGTGATTTTGGAGCCCAAAAAAATAAAGTCTGACACTGTTTCCACTGTTTTTCCATCTAGGAATTGGAAATAGCATAAAGAAATATGAATCTCATTTTCTCTACTCCTAAAATAAAGGTGTTTATTTCTTTCATCCCTAAGTGTTCTTCAAACTCAAAATTTGATCATCCTTTGGGGCTGTTTTTGCCATAACTCAAACAGAACTGCTTGTTAGAATTGTCTTCGTTATATTAAGAATATAGGTGATTGATCATGATTCTTATTCTTTTTGGAACAATACTCAATAGGATTTTTTCAAACATAGATGAAAGAAATTCAGGTCAAAGTAATTTTAGCAAATAGGGAATTAGGAATCTCATAAAATTGACATGGTTGGAGCCAGGTGCTCAAATAATATAATTAGAGTTATATCTCTCTCCATCTCTATTGTCTTCTGCAATACTTTTTCTTTGAGAAAGTAGTGTCCAGATGGTGACCATGAGGCCAAACAGCAGTTCCAGCCAAACAGTCCAGTGGATTATCAACCCCATCTCTTCTCCAAATCTTCTTGCAAAAGCCTGAGGATTGAGCTTCATTGGCTTGTACCCATTTTTTGATTAATCACTCTGGCTATGAGAGGAGCAGATGGAGCTTATGAAAAATGTGCATGCATGCCCAGTCGCTAAGTTGTGCCTGACTTTTTGAGAACCCATATACTGTAACCTGACAGGCTCCTCTGTCCATGGGATTTCCCAGGCAAGGGTACTAGAGTCAGCTGCCATTTCCTTCTGCAGGAAATCTTCCTGACTCAGGGATCAAACCCACATCTCCTGCACTGGAAGGTGGATTCTTTACCGCTGAGCCACCTGGTAAAGCCTATGAAAAAATGTACTTATTGGCTATGCTGAGGTAAAATATCTATCCCTGAATCTAAGGGTTAAGATAACCCCAGTTAAAATAAAGAAGCGATATTACTTCTAAGAGGATAACTGGTGTGCTTTTATCAGGAAATTTGGAATTGAATGCCATGTAGGTAAACAGGTAAACACAAAAGGTGTCTAAGGTAGTTTCTTGAACAGTTAATGACAGCTAGCATGTTGTTCCATTATTCTTCTATTAGGTTTATTTAAGCGAACACTTCTCAAGTGTTTTAGTTTCAGGACTACTTTAAATTCCTTAAACTGTTGAGAACCTCTAATGATTTTCCTGTATTTGAGTTATATGTACTGATATTTACCATATTAAAAATTAAAACACAAAATGTAAGCACCATTAATTATTAATTCCTATAAAACAAAAAAATAAACCTTTACCTATTAACACAACTAGAGACTTTTTAGAATAAATATATAATCATAAAAATTAAATTTGTGAGAAAATGGCTTTGTTTTTATACATCTCAGATTTTTTTAATATCTCCAGATGGCTGGATTCTCATATCTTCTCTGCCTTCAATCTGTGTTGTTTTGATGAAAATCTAGCCTCACACAGTTGAAAAGGGGAAGAATATTTTAAAACAGCCTCTTCAAGTATTTTTGAATATTAAACTTTTATACTACACTCAAACTTGATAGATAGTTCCTTTAAAATTGTAACATGGAATCCAAAAATGTACCCATGAACTTTTATTTTATTTTTTTATCTTTTTATATTACAGTGTAGCCAATTAATAATGCTATGATAGTTTCAGGTGGACAGCAAAGGGACTCAGGGAAACATAGATATGTATCCATTATTCTGCAAATAATAAGCTTTTAAATTCTATTCCATTAAGCTCTATGGTTGAACTTTCATTTTGAATGGATCTTTTCAGTTCAGTTCAGTTCAGTCGCTCAGTCGTGTCCGACTCTTTGCGACCCCATGAATCACAGCACGCCAGGCCTCCCTGTCCATCACCAACTCACGGAGTTCACTCAAACTCATGTCCATCGAGTCAGTGATGCCATCCAGCCATCTCATTCTCTGTCGTCCCCTTCTCCTCCCACCCCCAACCTTTCCCAGCATCAGAGTCTTTTCCAGTGAGTCAACTCGTCGCATGAGGTGGCCAAAGTATTGCAGTTTCAGCTTTAGCATCAGTCCTTCCAATGAACACCCAGGACTGATCTCCTTTAGAATGGACTGGTTGGATCTCCTTGCAGTATAAGGGACTCTCAAGAGTCTTCTCCAACACCACAGTTCAAAAGCACCAATTCTTTGGAGATCAGCTTTCTTCATATCCATGCATAATTTGGAAACTTTGAAACATCATGCATTGTATATTTGGTATGTAGCAAAAATGCTTTATGTGCACTTCTCATTTTAGTGCCTAGAAACAAGGAGACATGTACTAAAGTATTGATATTCAGTACACTTAATTCAAGGACAAAATTCTTAAGTGAACCTGGCATTTTTTTCTTGTGAGTACATGGCAGCAAATAATAACAATAATTAGTAGTATAGTTTTGTACCATTGCTTTGATTCAGGCAAAAGCATCAGAAATTTTACCCACTGTCACTTTTACATCGTCAGTAAAAATGTCAATACAGTAAAAAAGGGCAAATAATTTCTTAATATTATTATGAAAATTCATTTTACTTTTCCGTCCTCTGAATGAAACTTGGAAACTCTACAAGTCCCTGTTTTAAAACCTAACTTGCTGCCTCAAAGCTACTGCCTAAAGTGTTTTATGGTTTTCTTGTTTGTTTTTTGTTCCCCCATTTTTTTTTTTTTTTGGTTTCCATATCAATTATTTCGTTATGCTCTCCCAGGTAATACAAATTCTGTTAGCATCTGTGCTAAAATGTGTGCAAAAGTGAATTTTACACTAATAATTTACTGGTATAATAATCTATTATAATTATCATTATCACAGTTTCTCTGCACAGACTGGAGGAACAGAAACATGGTTCTTCTATCAATGCTGTGGACACTTGCACTAAATTCTAGCAGCTGTTTTACAATACTGATACTGAGTTTGTAGTTAACACAAATTATCAGGGTTTTGTGCATGTCTGAAATTCTAAGTATTCTCTTGTCTATGTTCTCACAGGTAATGTTTTTATGTTCAAAAATTTATTTTAATTTAATAATGATTTGGGAAGCTGTGCTATTTCCTTCTGGCTAAAGCCCTGACTTCCTAATCCAACATATGTCTAATCTGGGTTGGCATGTGTCAGTTCTGTGTTCTCCACTAGAAATCACCCACTGCCTTAGAACCTGCAGTTTAAGAAAAACAGTGTGTTTTAAAGGTGCAAACAATACACACACATAGTCTCACACATCTGCAGAGTGAAATGAGGAGAATTTAAGGACACCTTACTGTCTGCGTTAAGCACCTTAAGGTCAATGAGATGTTTAGAACCTGCCTGTCATATTTTCTCGTGGTCCTTCAGTTCTTATCCCATTGTCCTTTGCAATTGAGCAGGTTATTTTTATAATTCATTATGTCACTAGCCTTATGGAAATTTTCAAAACTTTCTTTTATTTTATACACAGAATACATCACAAAAATTAGATTATTTTTTCATACCTTCTCTGTTGCCATGTCCTATTTAAGGCCTTAATCCCCATATAACTTCACCCAATAGACATTAAGTCTTGGCCCATCTACTGATTCTCTGGTACACTCTTGGCCAAAACTAAACTTCAAAAGAATTAACTCTTCTGGGTTGCCTAACATCTGAGTATTTTGAAGCACATGGGTGACTAATACTTTATGTACTATCCTGAAATAGTGTAAATAAAACCTGGCACTATAACTCTGTAATAGGTATTCAGATAGGAACAAAATCAAATAAATACATCACAAATACAAATCTAGCAATATTTACATCTGACAGGTAACTCACTGGCTTGAAGACTGTTTTTACTTCTCCCTATTAGGTGGAATGAATGTGGAAACAAATTTCTACTGAACAAACCAGAATTGTATCTAACATGGCCTTCCTGCAATACAAAACTAAAGCACAAACAAATGCTTAATTAATATTACTTAGGACTGAATTGGTAGCAATTGGTAGCAATTTCTTATATTTATAAGAAAATATAAAAGTTAATTTAGAATTCCCAGCATACAGTTTTATTTAATATATTTCCTAATATATTTATTTCTAATACCTAATATATTAGAAATAAAACCCATTTTTACTCAGTTATGATATTAGATACTATGTGGATTTATGTGGGGCTTCCCTGGTGGCTTAGATTGTAAAGAATCCACCTGCAATGCAGGAGACCCATTTGATCCCTGGGTCAGGAAGATCTCCTGGAGAAGAGAATGGCTACACACTTCATATTCTTGCCTGAAGAAATGTCGACTTATTATATACTGAAAAAATAATGAAAATCTCATTTTTCTATTTATGCTGGATGTTTAAGTTATAGAGAATTCAGTTCAGTTCAGTCACTCAGTCGTGTCCGACTTTTGGAGACCCCATGAATCACAGCATGCCAGGCCTCCCTGTCCATCACCAACTCACGGAGTTCACTCAAACTCACCTCCATCGAGTCGGTGATGCCATCCAGCCATCTCATTCTCTGTCGTCCCTGTCTTCTCCCACCCCCAATCCCTCCCAGCATCAGACTCTTTTCCAGTGAGTCAACTCGTCGCATGAGGTGGCCAAAGTATTGGAGTTTCAGTTTTAGCATCAGTCCTTCCAATGAACACCCAGGATTGATCTCCTTTAGAATGGACTGGTTGGATTTCCTCGCAGTCCAAGGGACTCCCAAGAGTCTTCTCCAGAACCACAGTTCAAAAGCATCAATTTTTCAGCGATCAGCTTTCTTCACAGTCCAACTCTCACATCCATACATGACCACAGGAAAAACCATAGCCTTGACTAGGCAGACCTTTGTTGGCAAAGTAATGTCTCTGCTTTTTATGCTATCTAGGTTAGTCATAACTTTCCTTCCAAGGAGTAAGCGTCTTTTAATTTCCTGGCTGAAATCAGCATCTACAGTGATTTTGGAGCCCCAAAAAATAAAGTGTGACACTGTTTCCACTGTTTTTCCATCTATCTCCCATGAAGTGATGGGACCAGATGCCATGATCTTTGTTTTCTGAATGTTGAGCTTCAAGCCAACCTTTTCACTCTCCTCTTTCACTTTCATCAAGAGGCCTTTGAGTTCCTCTTCATTTTCTGCTATAAGGGTGGTGTCATCTGCATATCTGAGGTTATTGATATTTCTCCCAGCAATCTTGATTCCAGATTGTGCTTCTTCCAGCCCAGCATTCCTCATGATGTACTCTGCATATAAGTTAAATAAGTAGGGTAACAATATACAACCTTGACGTACTCCTTTTCCTATTTGGAACCAGTCTGTTGTTCCATGTACAGTTCTAACTGTTGCTTCCTGACCTGTGTACAGGTTTCTCAAGGTGGTCTGGTATTGCCATCTCTTTCAGAATGTTCCACAGTTACATTCCTCCAATTTCATATGGCATCAATATAAATAATAATTTCCCCTTGTAATAGCATAGAAATAATGTCTAATAGCCTTATTCTGTTATGACATGTAAACATCAACATATCATGATACAAATGAGAGGATCACAAAGGAAAATTTGGGGAGTCACTTATTAAATGATAGAATTAGTGAATATTTTATTTTTGAGAAACATAAGCCCTAGTTGCCAAATAAACCATATTAAATGAGAACATAATAGCTGAATCAATCAGCAAGTGTATGCTGAACTCTTATACCATAGAAAATTGAGCACTCTGCCAAATGCTGTGGGTGGGATAGAATCATAAAATGGTCCTGCTTTCAAGATCTACTTGATCTTATGATTAACATAAAAATCAATGGGGGAATTATTTGATTGCCAACTCATAAAGCATTAACAATATGTGTTCCTAGAATTTGAAATTTCAGCTAAAGTGATTAGAAATATTTTTTTTTCATTTTGATTTGACCAAGGAGTAGAAAAGCCAGTATTGTATCAGGCAGAAAATTAATTGACAGGAAACTGATTGAACACTCCAATATATTACTTGAGTAGATTTCAGTGGAAGGTCTCTATATTCATTTGAACGGGATTAAGGAAAATAATTAAGGGGCAAAATATAGAGTAGTCTTAACACTCACAATGACAAGAAAGGGAATAATAGTTTTCCAGTAAGAGTGAAAGTGAGCATCATGGTAGGGGAAAACTACTTATTAGGGACTTTACGATCAACGTGAGCCAGTGTATTCACCAATGATAAATAAAAAGTTACATTGCCAGCACCCTAGAATCCCTTGTGCCCCCTTTCCTGATGATGGGCAAAATCTTCATCATGATTTTGGGAAGATTTCTTTGCTATTCTTTCAATTTTCACTATTTATGTGTATGTCTCCAATAAAATGATTTAGATTTCCTTGTTTTGGAAATGTTTTTTGAATTAAATCATACCATTGTATCATTTTGGGTCTAGCTTCTTGTGCTCAACACTTTATTAATAAGATTCATCCATGTTATTGTGTAGTCAGTTTTCATTTTTGTAAAATATACAGTATTTTGCAACTTCTGTGTTTGTAAATGTTTGAGTTGCTTTTGGCATTTGGCTATCATGAAGAATGCCACCTGGAACATTTTGCACATATGCCTCGATGAATATTTGCATATTTCCCCAGAATGCAAACCCCAAATCATAGGGTTTGGATAGCTTTGTCTTTGTCAGATGATGCAGACTATTTTCTAAAGTAGTTAGCAATAGACACTTCCACCAAGAATTAATGAGAGGTACTATCAGCAAGAGTTGGACTGTGAAGAAAGCTGATCGCTGAAGAATTGATGCTTTTGAACTGTGGTGTTGGAGAAGACTGTTGAGAGTCCCTTGTACTGCAAGGAGATCCAACCAGTCCATTCTAGAGGAGATCAATCCGGGATGTTCATTGGAAGGACTGATGCTAAAGCTGAAATTGCAATACTTTGGCCACCTCATGTGACGAGTTGACTCACTGGAAAAGACTCTGATGCTGGGAAGGATTGGGGGCGTGAGGAGAAGGGGACGACAGAGAATGAGCTGGCTGGATGGCATCATCGACTCTGTGGACATGAGTTTGAGTGTACTCCGGGAGTTGGTGATGGACAGTGAGGCCTGGCGTGCTGTGATTCATGGGGTCGCGGAGAGTCGGACACGACTGAGCGACTGAACTGAACTATCATTTCATATTCACATCAGTGTGTTCTTGTCCACACTAAAATTTTGGTTGAGTAAATGTTTCATCTTTTCTTTAAATAGTTTCTCTTTATTTTTTTAGTTGCAAGATGATTGCTTTACAATATTGTGTTGGTTTCTGCTGTACAACTTGAATCAGTCATAAGTATACAAAAATCCTCTCCCTCTGAACCTCTCTCTCATGCCTCCATGCCACCTGTCTAGGTTGTAACAGAGTGTTGGGCTGGGTTCTCTGTGTTATATAGATGCTTCCCACTGTCTATCTGCTTTACACATGGTAGTGTATATGTGTCAGTGCTACTCTCTCAATTCATCCCACCCTCTCTTTTCCCTGCTGTGTCAAGTCCATTGTTTATGTCTGCATCTCTATTCTTGTCCTACAAATAAGTTCATCAGTACCATTTTTTCTAGATTCCACGTTTAAGTTAATTTATGATATTTGCTTTTCTCTTTCTGCTTTCTTCACTCTGTATAACAGGCTCTAGGTTCATCCACCTCAACTGACTCACTTTCATTCCTCTTTATAGTTGAGTAATATTCAATTGTATATATGTACCACTATTTCTCTATACAGTTCACCTGTCAGTGGACATCTAGGTTGTTTCTGTGTCCTGGATACTGTAAATAGTGCTGCAATGAACATTGGGGTACATGTATCTTTTTGAATTATGGATTTTTCACGGTATTTGTCCAGTAGTGGGACTGCTGGGTCATATGGCAGTTTTATTACTATTTTTATAAGGAGTTCCCTTTTTAATAAAGTCAACCTCTTAATTTTAATAGAATAGAAATTCTCAATGCATTATATTATGGTTAATTCATCTTGTATCTTTTTTGAGAAATCTTCTTTACCCCCAAAGTCATAAAAATGATATCCAGTATAGCCTCTGAAAAGTGTTTTCATTTTGCTTTAATATGGAAGCCTTTAAGCTGTCTGATATTATGTTTCATGTATGGTGTAAGATCAGTGAATGACCTATTTTTTTTCCCCCTTTGAGATACCCAGTTGTTTCCCTGATGATCTGCAGTGCTACCTCTGTCACATATCAACAATGTGTGGAAGTATGACTCTTGTAATGGAGAATCTAATATTTTTAATCCTTACAAAACAAAAACAACAAAAGCAACAAAACCTATGAGATAGTATTACACCGTGGTAGAAATGAGGAAATAGATTCATAGAATAATCATTTTTTCTAGCACCAAGCAACTAATAAATGATAGATTCAAAAATCAACAATGTTCTGATGGGAGAGAAGAAGAACTCTACATCTTAGGCCATGATTCCACTGAACTTCCTCCTTCTAGAATCTGGTTCCTTTCTATTTCAGTTCAGTTCAGTCACTCAGTCGTGTCCAATTCTTTGCAACCCCATGAATTACAGCACGCCAGGCCTCCCTGTCTTTCACCAATTCCAAGAGTTCACTCAAACTCATGTCCATCGAGTCGGTGATGCCATCCAGCCATCTCATTCTCTGCTGTCCTCTTCTCCTGCCCCCAATCACTCCCAGCATTAGAGTCTTTTCCAGTGAGTCAACTCTTCACATGAGGTGGCCAAAGTATTGGAGTTTCCACTTCAACATCAGTCCTTCCAAGGAATATTCAGAACTGATCTCCTTTAGGATGGACTGGTTGGATCTCCTTGCAGTCCAGGGGACTCTCAAGAGTCTTCTCCAGCACCACAGTTCAAAAGCATCAATTCTTCGGCGATCAGCTTTCTTCACAGTCCAACACTCACATCCGTACATGACCACAGGAAAACCATAGCCTTGACTAGACGGACCTTTGTTGGCAAAGTAATGTCTCTGCTTTTTAATGTGCTATCTAGGTTGGTCATAACTTTCCTTCAAAGGAGTAAGCGTCATTTAATTTCATGGCTGCAGTCACCATCTGCAGTGATTTTGGAGCCCAAAAAAATAAAGTCTGACATGGTTTCTACTGTTTCTCCATCTATTTCCCAGGAAGTGATGGGACCAGATGCCATGATCTTTGTTTTCTGAATGTTGAGCTTCAAGCCAACTTTTTCACTCTACTCTTTCACTTTCATCAAGAGGTTTTTTTAGTTCCTCTTCTCTTTCTGCCATAAGGGTGGTGTCATCTGCATATCTGAGGTTATTGATATTTCTCCCGGCAATCTTGATTCCAGCTTGTGCTTCTTCCAGCCCAGGATTCCTCATGGTGTACTCTGCATATAAGTTAAGTCCTAGAATATTCATCTGTTTTGCTTTTCCTCATCTGTTTTGGTCTTAATCTCTACTTATAATGGTCTGTAGAATTTGAAAAAAAATTTTTCATGAAAAATTTTCAGAGTCCTAACTTTCTTAAATCAGTTTTTTCTAAACCTGCTCTTTTGTTCTGCTTTTGAGCTAATTCCTTAAATTTAGTAGACACTTAAAATTATTGTGTGAGTAAGGATGAGTTGACTCACTGGAAAAGAGTCTGATGCTAGCAGGGATTGGGGGCAGGAGGAGAAGGGACGACAGAGAATGAGATGGCTGGATGGCATCACCGACTCTGTGGACATGAGTCTGAGTGAACTCCGGGAGTTGGTGATGGACAGGGAGGCCTGGCGTACTGTGATTCATGGGGTCGCAAAGAGTCGGACACGACTGAGTGACTGAATTGAACTGAACTGAACTGAAGGAACTTCAGCTGCTTCCCCGCTTTCTCTTCCATTGCTTCTATTTCTTTATAATCCCATAGATCCCCAGGGGTGGGGGCTTTTACTGACAGTGCAGCCATGAAGTTAAAAGATGCTTGCTCCTTGGAAGAAAAGCTGTGACAAACTTAGAAAGTATGTTAAAAAGCAGAGGCATTACTGTGCTGACAAAGGTCTGTATAATC
This sequence comes from Moschus berezovskii, assembly GCF_049115385.1. NCBI lineage: Eukaryota > Metazoa > Chordata > Mammalia > Artiodactyla > Moschidae > Moschus > Moschus berezovskii. The sequence continues at coordinate 64,256,674 of NC_142469.1, forward strand.
AAAGCTATGATTTTTCCAGTAGTCATGTATGGATATGAGACTTGGACCATAAAGAAAGCTGAGCACTGAAGAACTGATGCTTTTTAACTGTGGTGTTGGAGCAAACTCTTGAGTCCCTTGGACTACAGGAAGATCAAAACAGTCAACCCTAAAGGAAATCAACCCTGAGTATTCATTGGAAGGACTGATGCTGAAGCTCCAGTACTTGGACTGCCTGATGTGAAGAGCTGACTCACTGGAAAAGATCCTGATCCTGGGAAAGATTGAAGGCAGGAAGAGAAGGAGATGACAGAGGACGGATGGTTGGGTGGCATCACCGACTCAACGGACATGAATTTTGAGCAATTTTGAGTAATCTAGGAGATGGTGAAGGACAGGGAAGCCTGGGGTGCTGCAGTCCATGGGGTCGCAGTGAGTCAGACACGACTGAGTGACTGAAAAACAACAAATGTCTATACAGTGTACCTCACATGTTCAGTCTTGCCCTCTTGTACAGCCCATCCAGTCATACTAGAATAGCAGCTTCAACTAGCAAAAAAAAAAAAACTCTCCTCTGAGGCCAATTGACCACTCCTACTAGTTAGGTAGAAGAATAACTGAGTTACTCTATTTTCAGATCATATCCTCTGAAGGAAAGCAATTGAGCACGTTTTCTGTTACTGCTAAATGTTCCAATTATACCAAGAAGGGAGCATGGGACATATTCAAGTGTGTCTTCACCAGAGATTTTTGAACTAGAACTGGTAGATAGACCATCATTTTCCTCCAGAAAGGAAACCTGGAGAGTGCAAGTTACAGTTTTAGATGGTCATGTGCTCTAAACTGTAAAGAATTTTATAGGCAGAAGAGAGAATAAAGCTAATCTGAAAAGAGAAACAGAAATCCAGCAGAGGTAGACAATCCTATATGATGATTTCCTTGTGTCTGTTGCGGTGATTCCAGAACTGTCTTGGTTCCTGCCCTTTCAGATATTTGCTTTTTCAGCTTCTCTGTATGGTCTAAAAACATCCCTGTAACCTTAAGCTAGTTTGTGTTAACTTTCAGTTTTTTTGCAACCAGAAGTCCTAATGGACTTACCAGTGCTCTAATCCTCTTACTTTATGCAGTCCTAATGCTGGATCATGATTCTTGGCCATTTCTTCCCTCCTTCTTTCCTTCTTTCCATCTTAATTTGAAAGAATTAGATCATTTATGTTGATAGTGGATATAATAGGTTTGTTCTTTTTAAATTTATTTGCACTGTAACAAAGAGAAATTACTTAAACCCCAAACTCCATGACTTTTTAGTGTAATACAATGACCTTCTGGAATCAGATAGCCTGATATTTGATTCCATTTTCCCTTACTAGCTATGAAACCTTGAAACCTTGCCTCTTTGATAAAAATTGTTTCAATAACACATGGACTGCTTAACCTCACCAGTTTTGAAATATGCTTTGTGAAATCAATTTTAAGACTCTAAGTCTTGTAGAAATATTAATTATTTAAAATTTCCTACTGTGCTAAAGCCATCGTAATTCAGATATTGATAAAATTAAGAGAAAGATATTCCAGAGAAAACACCTTTCTCTTTTCCTCTAAATGCCACATTGTTTAAGTGGCTAAATAATTTTCCAGCTTTCAAAGTTGGCACTGGGACAGGAACTGATTTTGGTCCCATTGTTGGAGTCCAAAAGCTCTGTTAACCTGCATGGGTTGTCCTTGGTATTTCATCAAGGTCTTGCCCGAATTTACAGAACAATGATACAAATGTAGCAATTTTAAGCAATATCTTGCAAATTGTACTTTAATATTCTCTTCAGCCAAGAGATATTTATTTTACTATATTAAGAAGAAAAATACATAAACTGTGTATACTGAGAAAATAAAATGATGCAACATTATTTGCTAAATAAAATGTGACAATCCTAAAATTAAAAGAAAACCAAATGCATATTCAGACAGAAAACTTACAATAAGGGTATCAGAATTCATTTGAGTCTACCATTTTCCAAATATCTAATTTTACCTTGAGGTCACAAGAAAATTCCATCTTGGGAGGGAAATAGTAAGACGACCTGTCCTGACACTGTCATAATACTAAAGGTTTCATAAGTTGAACTCCCAAATCCTCTCATGACTTCATTAGCCACTTTTTGTTCTCTTCTGTCAAAAACCCAATGAAGTAATTCATGCCTGTGTGTCATTCCAGGTTATACCCCTGACATGGAAGTATGCTTTCTTTGTGTTTTCAACTGTGCTTTAGGGTAACATTAGCCTTTCTTTTCCTTTCCTGCTGCATTGGTGGTGACCTAGTGTTTTTTAATCATTTGACTGCCAGGTGGAAATAAGGCAGTTTAGGACTGAGGAAATGAGATTAGAAAATACAAACAGCACCATTACTTCGTAGGAGTTCTGTTGTCCTGCTGCAAATGAAGAAGAGAACAAAAAGCTGTCGCAAAAACCCTGAGGAATGAAGAGCTCTTCTTTCCTCCTTGATTCACCAACTAAGCTCCTAAGGTCCATTGTAGTCATATCATCCTTATGATGAAAGCTTTAGTAGTGTAGCCTAGGGGGACATCAATTGTTTGTGCATAAAAACAGAGACTCTGTGTGTTTAACATCTTTTAAATAGGTTTTTCAGGTTTAATTTCCTTTTGCCAAGACTCAGGGCTCTCTTGAGTCCAAGACACATTAAGGATTTCAGTTTCCTTTCATACATGCTGATCAACCACTTCAACCAGGTAAACAATTGATACTGACAACAACTGAAACAACAGCTTACATCCCTGTGAGTTCAGTTCCATTCAGTTCCTCAGTTGTGTCTATTATGCCCGAGTCATGTCATCCCCAATAACCACTGCAGGAGCCGGTTTCCGATACAAACACACAAGGGTTGGTTTATTCAAGCTCGAGCAGGGACCCCCACCATCACCAACGCAGCGGATCTCCTTGCTGTCCAAGGGGCTCTCAAGTGTCTTCTCCAACAGCATCCCTGTAAACATGGCCACGAAAACAAATGCATTATGCCACGTTCAAATGTTCATTATGCGTATGTATTGTTAGGTAGGTAGAATAGGAAAAAGGAGTCCAAAATGGCGGTGGCCAAAAGACAAGGAAGGGAAAAACCCGCGAAAACAGAACAAAGGAAGGTCCGAGGACTGGAGTGAGGACCTCAAGTAAAACAAACAACACTCCTGGCTGGTCCAATTTACATAGGGCAGGCCCAGGGGAAAAAATACATATAAAAAGAGGAGCCAAAACTAGGTCTCTCCCCCACCCCCCCGTGCATTGGGGCACTCTTCTCTTTGCATCTTTGAATCCACGTTCCCTCACACCTCGAAGATGGGTTTTCCTGCTGTCTTCTAAATAAAATAGAGTTGTAACACTGAGCTGTAACACTGATTTGTCTAAGAGCTATAACATGGTCCTTTCGAGACCTGAGAGCTATAACACGGTCTGTCCAAGATCTGAGAGCTGTGACACACCGAGGGGGGCTTTAATGTCCATCACTCCAAATCTTTGTTGTGACGAGACAAAAACCAAGGAGCATACACTAACCTGACACGTATGTCAGTGTGTGTTTGCATATGTGTAGATAGGCAAGTAGGTTACATACATATCTCTGTGTGTTTAGTGCATATTTTTATTTATTATATTTATTATACATCAATATGGCTAATTTATCTTATTTTCCTTGAGAAATTTCCTTAAAGCAAAGAAATTAAATGAAGAACCACAATTTAAAAATAAACTGGTATATAACAATTTTACATCATGGTAATTATGTTGTCTACTGAATATTTAGCATACTGAATGAAACCATGAACTGTATTTATGAATATACTTCATAGTTACCTGTCATACTTCATGGTATCTTGGCATATTAAAGTAGAGAGAACATTATATGACTGTAGCTGAGATTCAACAAGACATGTTTGAAAACTTGAAGGAACCCGTGTACGTTGGAATAAAGAAGTGGAATAAGTGGCAAGATTTGAGGCTGGAAATATTCTTAGAGACCAAATTTATTGAGGACAAGGTAAACAAGAATTTTTAATTTTATTGGGTAAGCAATGGTACTCCGGGAGTTGGTGATGGACAGGGAGGCCTGGCATGCTGTGATTCATGGGGTCACGGAGAGTCGGACACGACTGAGCGACTGAACTGAACTGAACTAAACTGAATGGTGTGTGGGATACTAAACTGAACGGGTGGAATTTCTTGTAAATAGACAAATCTGGCTGAAATATGAAAAATGGACCTGAGGGAGATTAAAGATAGAAAACTGTTAAGAAACTGTATCAGGGGACTGAACTGAATGTACCTCTAGGCTCACAGGAGGAAAAGGTAATCACCAGTGATAAAGACAAAGGAAAATGCAAAGAGAAAGGAAAGTGGATACTAAAAGCTGAAAACTTTAAACAAGGAAGAAAGGAAAGCATGCACTGAGGGCAGGTGACATCAGAACTCAAGAGGCCAGTTCTGAGACGTTGATGAGATAGGGACTCTGAACCTCAGATTTCTGTTTTAACTCTGGGATCTGGAACTAAAGAGGAAATAAAAAGGAAACTATGGCTGAAATCCATGTGAAAATTTTAACTTATCTTAACTTTAGGTAGTTATAGTCACGGTGGAGAAAATTAAACAAATTCTATAATATTTAACTAGAAGAATAATGGAATACAGTGATGGATTAAAATGTGAAGGGAAAAAAGGAGGGGTGGGTCAGGGGAAAAACTTTAGTTTCTGTCCTAACGTTCAAGGTAGCTGGTAGCATTTGTTAGGATGAGTGAAGAAGAAGCTGGCAATTTTCATTTTCTTTTGAGTATTCCACTTTCACTGTCAATAAATTCTCAACATAAATTGCATACATTAAATGTGCTGGTTGTGTGTCTGAAACTCACCAGAAAAATGGAGTCTTGAATTATGGATTTGACATCTAAATTCACAGTGCAATATGTATTTCTTACCGTAATTCTCACAACTACGTTTTTTGTTCTGCCTTATTATTCCTGTTTACTTTCTTATTTTCTTACGTGTTCCTGTTTATTCTTCCCTTTGCCAATCAAATACTTTCCTTAATATCACCCCAGCAAAGTGCAGTTGCGGGGTACTACTGGTTAAAGTGAGGTGAAACATTCATTATTGAGTTCGGATAAATTTGTAAAAATGTAAAATTCAGATGTCATTAGAACCAGTAATATTTCTAATAAATCATATTTAAAAATTCACTTGTGTGAACAAATTATGTATGCATAAAATGTTCATGTTAGATCTGTTTATAATAGCTCAATACAAGAAAAAAAGCTGACTTATGTGGGTAAAGGATTGTGATCAATGCTTTGGGCAAATTTGTACAAGGGACTACTATATAGCTTTTAAAAAAAATGAGAAGCAAGTTCAGGATTTCAGATTTTATTAGTCACATATCTGCCAGAAACCATACAAAGTCAGCAAAAAAATAAAAATTAAACTTTGAATCTAATTCATTGAAAGTCTGTTTCTTGTCTCTTTATACCTTGAGAAAATATTTTGGTTTTGGTCATCTCAGTAGGCTTCTGTTGGCTTTATCCTTTGCTTTTTATAAACTAAATCTCTCATAAAATATACCTTTGAAATAGAAACTTGCCAACTTTTAGTGAAGATGAAAATAATTTAATACAAAATTTATCAATTTGACACACTCAAACATTTTCTATCTAGCTATACCAGTTTTTATTTGACCTTTAGGATTTAATCAAATTGTATGAAACTACATATTCAGAATACACTTTGAAAATTTTTATAAACTGTTTATAGCTTTGTAAATCTGTTTTGGGTTCTATCATTGTATCATATTTAGTTCACCATCTCTAATAAAGTCACTGTCATCACTTTCTCCAATTTTATTGTGCTTAATTCCTTCAACCGTGACCGACTCTTTGAAACCTCAGGGACTGTAGCCCACCAGACTCTGTCCATGGGATTCTCCAGGCAAGAATACTGGAGTGGGTTGCCATCTCCTCCTCCAGGGGATCTTTCTGACCCAGGGATTGAACCTGGGCCTCCTGCATTGCGGGCAGATTCTTTACAATCTGGGCCACAAGAGAAGCCCCTGATTTCATCATTAAAGTGGAAAAGGGAGCATTGCTGACATAGATTCTATAAGTTTTAACAATATGGTTTAGTATCTGAGAATAACAAAAGACTATTCTGTGAATCAGGGAAAAAGTTATGATACAAATATTTTAAAAATTTACTTGTTATTGTTATATTCTGTATATTTTTTACTCTGTAAGTAAAAATGAACCTGAATATCACATACACATTCTAACCTGTATCTCCTATCCAAACAGAATACCTCCTATTTGGATATATTCTATCCAAATATTATAGGATTAGTAATTTTCTGATCAACAGAAAAGACATCTAGTATTAACCATTATTTGCCTTGAAAAGAATCCTCCTTTCCCCTCTCTTCCTTTCATCTATCCTCCCAGAGAGAAGAGCTGGAGAACAGTTTACTTATATCCAAAAGCTTCCAGAATGACAAACAAAAAGAGTAGCTGGAGTTCAAGAGATGGGATCATACATGGATGGCTACAGCATATGGTATATGTTAGTGCAGCACGGAAAGATATCTGACATCCAAATCACCTGGCCTTTCCTGTTCTCTGCATAAAATGCAGTCAGTTGGGAATAGAATCTTCCAGTCCATTACCATAAAGAAAGCTTATTATATAAAGACCCTATGGAGAGGAAGCATATGCCTTAAACCTAAAGGACATGGAACACCTGAGAAGGCTGGGAGTTGTTACATTAAGGAAGGAAAAGGTGTAGAATTTAAGCTTTGTCTTCATCAATTTGTTCTGATCAAGTAAGAATTAACCAAAAAAACATGTGGATGTGAACTTGGCTTAGGAGAAGAGGAATTTTAAGATGAAAAACTTACCTAGCAGAAAACAAACCAAATTTTGAAGCACTTGGGTTTTGGCTGTGCTTGGAAGGTCAGAAAGTGAAAAATTGCTAAATCCATGAAACTGAAGCTATTGGACAGTTGAATTAGACTCTATGATAACTTTCTAAAGCCCTTTAAATATCACTTTATGCCGGAATATAAATTAGTAATGACCTTAGTGTCTCGAAAGGAAAAAAAAAAAAAATCTCTTTTCAAAATAGAGAGAAGGATATGTTTAAGAACCAAATAAGGTTTCAAGTCCACTATAAATATTTTTAACACTATTCCCTTTGCCTGAGATGCTTTCCCTCTGTTCTGTCAGCTCCTCTTTGATGTTCTCCCTAATCCTCTTGTGGGAATTCCATAACCCTCATCTCCTTCCCACTCCTTTAATAACTCTCACCGTAGTAAAATTTTACAAGTCTGTCTCCCCAGTTGAATTCAAGTTCCTTTAGGGCAATGACTGTGTCTTAGACTTTTATTTTTCTTCTTCTTCCAGCATCCAGAACATTCCTAGAACATAATAGTAAGCCTTGATTGAATGATTCTTGCTATTATATTGTTTTGCCCAATTTTACTTAGTGTACTTTACTAAGATTTGAGTTCCCTAATTAAAAAAAAAATGCTTGCTTAGGCATAAACTCTATTTTATCCCTAACTTGATACTTTTCTTCAATGGCCAATCAGAAATATGGCTACTTTAGTTTTTCACAGTACAAGAGAAAACAATATTGTTTTTCTATTAGAGAGAGTAAAATTTTCAGACAATAGGAGCACTTGAATGATTACTAAAGAAAGACTCTAAACATCTACTAAGCAGTTAGATGACCCCTGGAATGCCCACCCTTTTCCCACCCAAAATGTCTATCCCTGAGTTTCTTTAGTGGTTCTTGATGAATTTCAGGCACATGAGAAACTGTCCAGATGAACCTGGGAAAGGCAGCCATCATAATAGCAAGAGTGGTGTTTAGAATATCTGCTCTTCCCAGAGGTAACTTCCACTTATAGAAATGCCAAGACAAAGGATTTAGGTCTTTATAAAAGCAGCCATGTCTGTAACCATTTTCTGTTACTTTCTCCAGCCCTCTTTATTCCCTCCCTCTTCCTCTCCACCCAGGGTTTCCAGAAATGTAATCCAGCAATTCTCCCACCACCACAATATTGGTATTTATGTAAAGAAGTCACATGGCTAACCTCCTGCCTGAGCAGAGAGTAGACTATGGTAATACTGAATAATTATGATGACCTAACCCCTAGGAAAGTTATCCGTTTGATAAATATTTACAAAAGGTTATTTGCCTCATTCATTAATAATTGATTTTTCAAAATGATCCTGCCAGTTTCGTTTCTATCTTCTTTTAATTTACTGTTTCTTAAGTCTCAAGATGATCAGGGCTGTGATTTTTCACCTTCTGCCTCACTTGATTGAAGTGGTTCTCAAGCATAATTTGGGCTGCTCCTGCTTGATTGCTTTATTTACAACAAGTATACTATTTTTTTGTGCTTATATTTAGCTGAAGTCTTGAGGCTGTGATGACTATAGCTTCAGTTTGCAAAAAGTAACCTTCATTACTTGTAGAGAATTTATAATGTACATGATTTTACATGAAGGATTTTCTTTAGTTGTGTCTTATTTTTCCTCTTAGTAACAAGAGGGTGTCCTTGATTTCTTACATGTTGATAGACTAGTTTTTTTTAATTGTATGTTTGCTTTTGTGATTGTTTTCTTTAGTGCTATGTATATTAGCTAGCCTCAGGATAATAAAGACATATTCAGAAGATTTAACTTACGTAGATACAAAATTCTGTTTTCCCCCAAGGGTTTCAGAAAACTAATAACAATACTCCTTTAAGAAGGGGTATTGAGCACTTTTGAAAATATTTAGAGCACTTGCTCCTTTAATCGGAAGCCCCTCCTGTCTCCAAAAATGGACTTAAACTTATATTTCTATCCATTAAAATAATTATTGTTTAGACTATGTAGATACTTCTTTATTCAAACTAATGTTTCTAATACATCCATCCTTTAATATTTCAAAATGACCAAATGTTATCTCTAATATTTTAAAAATGATATTGACTTTTTAAATTATAGCAGCAATCTGTCAGTATAGAGAGTATAGAAGATACTGAAAAAGCATAAGGAAGCAAAATTTATACTACTCAGAGACAGTTGATATTAATTTTATTTTTCTACATGCATGTGCTGCTGCTGCTGCTGCTAAGGCGCTTCAGTCGTGTCCGACTCTGTGTCACCCCATAGATGGCATGTGTGCATATTTATAAATCTTTATACACAATATAAAATTACGATAGTACTATGTAGACAATCTTGCATTCTATATTTCTCAATCAGCATTTTTCTGTCGATTTTTTCAAGATCCTTTTTTATTCCTTGGAACACAATTTTTAGTAGTCTGCATAGAATTATTATGGAGATTGCATAGTTTAATAAATATCTTATTGCTAGATAGTTAGGCTATTTTTCAAAGTTACATATAAGTGAATATTATATATTATTTTTGTACAAAAAATCAGCTTTTTTCATCAGAAATATAGTTCTGAGTCAAAGGACATAAACTACTCAAACTTTTTTGATACATATTACTAAATTATTTTAAAAATGGAGGCCAATATTGTGTCTTATCATTTTTAAATCTGTTTTTTTGACTGTTTATTGAAACTAGCCTAGTTTTTAGCCAGTTGTACATCTTTATATTGGAGCTGCCACCTGATGAGTTTATTTTTCTTCATTAGACATTATTCTTACTTTCTGGATTATAAGAGCTCTTTATTTATGAAGGATTAAAAATTTAAACTCTACTTTTTAAATTGATAACCTAATTACGTTTTATTGTACATAATTACGTGCATTGTACCTAATTACGTGCATTGTACATAAGACAGGGGAATATATACTTTTACAAAATGTTTAATTTAGAGCCAAATGTAAAAGATAAATAAAGGTAAAAGGTAAATAAATCAAATTTTCATTTATATAGAAATAAATAAATAAGTTAATTCAGAGAGTGATAAGAGTGTTATAGGGCAAGTGATACTTGAATTAAGGTGCCCAGAAACATGATAAAGTCTGCTGCTCTCTCAAATCATCTTTACTCAGTTCCTATGCAATTCATGCCACATTTCTTTTTTTAGACTTTACTGATTCTTATTTTTCCTAAAAATTTTGTGACAGTATTTTATTAATAGAAAATTAATATTTTTCTATGAAAGACTTCCAGTGTAAACCTTACCTTGATCATGCACTTTGTAGTTACTGCTATTCATCAAAGTTCTGGATTACTTGTGTGTTCCAATGATAGTTCCTTGCAACTGATAGTCGTTAAATGTTTATGAACAACATGCAGTTCTAAAATAATTTCAGGATGAAAAAGTAGAAACATAAAGTATAAAATTCATCTCAGTATGCCTCATGTAGTTTTGCTACAGGAAAAATCAGAATGGAGAGATATTTGGACTTGGTGAATAAGTCTGAAGTGAACTCTTTGGTGTACTATAGATGCCATTTTGGTGGGAGTGTGTCTGAGAAGATCCTCTCATTTTTTCTTATGTTCAATAGATTTGACCAATAGCAGTACACATGAAGGAGTAAGAATGAAATAGGGGGCTCACAGAGTGGTATTTGGGAGTAACAGAGAAGGGGGAAATATGCCACGGGCAAGAAAATAGGTACTTATGTGATGCTCCTTGTCTCTGACTCAACAAAGGCATTCCCACACGTAGGTCCTGGAGAATCATATCCATATAGAAAATGAGTGTATGAAAGAGTCTCCAGATTGCTTTGCAGGACAGAAAATGGAAACCATGTTTGAGAATTCTCAAGTATGCTGATAACGAATTATATTTCCGATACTATACAAAGCTTACCTTAACATCTGCAATTACTTAAAAGGCAGAATTAAACATATAATCAATCTTGGTTTTTAATTAGATTTTTATTAAGATTTGTGTGGTGTTAATAATTTTGTCACAAATGAATAAATTTAAGTTCATCAGAAGTTCTACTCTTCTATGAAGAGTGAAAAGCAAAGAAAATGTGAAGTGAAATGATGCATAATAAATATGAAGAGGAAGAATCTCAGGCGTTCTTGGTAGAGAATTGCAGGAAATAATTTAGGCAAAAGAGTGTATATTTCCATTACTAGAGAAGAAAAAATTAGGAACTTCCAAACACTAAACACAAAAAATGAACTACAAACTGAGACTTATCAGTCACACGATTGCTTGTTTTTCTGGGCTCAGATAGATGAATCCAAGAAACACAGCCTGATAGCCTTTCTCAACAGATTTGCCAACTTCATGGGTACCCCACTGGAAATATATTGGTTGGCCCAAAAGTTAGTTGGGGTTTTCCATGAAATGTTACAAAAAACCCAAATGAACTTTGGGGCCAACCCTATAGTAAGTAAGGAGAATGAAATGGCACCCCACTCCAGTATTCTTGCCTGGAGAATCCTGTGGATGGAGGAGCCTGGTGAGCTGCTGTCCATGGGGTCACACAGAGTCAGACATGACTGAAGCAACTTAGCATGGGTACCCCACTCCCCACATATAATTTAGGAAGATGGAGTCACAGGGCCTCTTCTTCTGCTCCAGAGCATCAAACGCTGTCATTATGGACTTTAAATAAAAGTATGCTTGGGGAGATGAATTCTGAGATAACATTCTCACAACCAGTTTTAGTTAAAGAATTTCCATTGACATATGACATCTTTTACTGAAATTTCCAAACAAGGTATTTTTAATTAAACAGCTTATTTTTTAATATTTCTAATAGCATAGACATTGTTTCATTATTTTCAAAAAATAAAGCTGTTTTGCTGAACTGTAAGTGTATGCTGATATACTTGCAGATACTGAACTTTATATTTTATCATTTGGATTCTCTCTCAAAGAGCTCAATCCAAAGCCTCGCACAGTGGTAAACATTACACATTCAATAAAGAATGCTGAGTTAGTCTATCTAGCATCTATGATGATTATGATAATAATGAGGATGACAATGATGAGAGTAATGATTTGTGTTCACAAGGCTACCATTTATTGAACTAGTAGTGACTGGGACTGTACCAAGTACAACATGAATCAATTACCTTGTGTAGTCCCTTACCAATTCAATCTTTAGTGTTAGTTGCTCAGTCATGTCTAATTCTCTGTGACCCTGTAGACTGTAGCCACTAGGGTCCTCTGTCGATGAAATTCTCCAGGCAAGAATATTGGAGTGGATTGCCATGCCCTTTGATTTTTAACTAAATCCGTACTTCATTCTAAACATTCCAAATGAGACACAGAGAAAAAAATCCATAAACCAAAACAGAACAGACTCAGAGAAGCCAACCACATTAAAAGGTGTAAGGGAGGGAGTGATATTACTTTGTCACTTTCCGGTCACTTTTACCTACTGTCTATTCATTACCATAACATGTAAATGTGTAAGATATAACACAGAAATAGCATTACTTAGATTCCAAAGTATTTAATGTTGATAATAGAATTGCATTTTTTAAAAACTGTCATGAATATTTTTTAAAAATTTCTAAAAAAAAGCTGAATCTTTGTCCAGATTTGTGTTTCAGTATTGATTGCTGAGCAGCAATATTAAAAATTTCTACCTCATTTTCACAAAAATAAACAAACTTTAAACTAGGATAAGAATGGGATATGCTTTTGGAGCTAAGCGGTAAGATGCCCACCGAGCATATTTTCTATTTCTAAAACTAACAAATGAGGGTGTGAAATCTCCAGTGCACAAGAAGAAATTAAAATAACCAGTTGGATAATTCAAACTGTGATTAATTGAAAGGCTTATATCCTTAGAAGCATAAGAAACTACATTAAACTCCTATAGATATTACCCTGAACCTATAATTACATCAGCACATTTTTGCTTTCTTTTGGGATCATCACAGCATGGAAGAAAGAAGGAGTGGAGTAGGAAAAATAGTATTCATTACATTATTCAGAATGGCTACCCATATAGTAAACAAGCTGATGATCAGAAAGCTGTTCAGATAAGAATGTTTCCCATTTATAATTATGTGGTCTTAAAATCTTATGAAAGGCAACTGACAGACTTATGCATCAAGAGTATTTGGGCAAGCATAAATCCTCTTAATAAAAAAAAATTGAAAACAAAAGCAGAAAAACCTTACAACTAGGATTTTAGCCTTTGACTTTACATTTCTGTTTCATTATGAAACAAACTTGAAGCTAATCATATCAAAACCTTCTAAGACTCCCTACCATCAAAGGTATTTATATAAAATAATAACATAAAACACCAAAGCTCTATTCCAGGCTAAAACAATATGCAATTCTAATCTTGCTGGCTTTAACAATAAATCGTAATAAAGGTCAGGCCCAAGGTTTATAACATACTTTCCACTGTACTATTTTAGAAAAAAAAATACCAGAAAATGCCACTCTTTGGGGACATGGTAAAGCATTATATTTAGATAACAACTGGTATGATACAGACAAAAAATTTCACTCAAATTTTTCCTTACACATATCATTATCTTTATTAACCTCAGTAACTATCCCAATTCAGATTAGAGTTTTTACTTTTATCTGCATACAAGTAAGGGGAAGAAGTGAAGGAGAAGTAAAGATCCTCTTGATGAAAGTGAAAGAGGAGAGTAAAACGTTGGCTTAAAGCTCAACATTCAGAAAACTAAGATCATGGCATCCGGTTCCATCACTTCATGGCAAATAGATGGAAAAATACTGGAAACAGTGGCAGATTTTATTTTCGGGGGCTGAAAATCACTGCAGATTGTGACTGCAGCCATGAAATTAAAAGACACTTACTCCTTGGAAGAAAAGCTATGACCAACCTAGGAAGCATATTAAAAAGCAGAGACATTACTTTGCCAACAAAGTTCTGTTTAGTCAAGGCTATGGTTTTTCCAGTAGTCATGTATGGACGTGAGAGTTGGACTACAAAGAAAGCTGAGTGCGGAAGAATTGATGCTTTTGAACTCTGGTGCTTGAGAATACTCTTGAGAGTCCCTTGGACAGCAAGGAGATCCAACCAGTCAATCCTAAAGGAGATCAGTCTTGAGTGTTCATTGGAAGGACTAATGTTGAAGCTGAAACACCAATACTTTGGCCACCTGATGCAAAGAACTGACTCCTTAGAAAAGACACTGATGCTGGGAAAGATTGAAGGCAGGAGGAGAAGGGGACAAAAGAGAATGAGATGGTTTGATGGCATCACTGACTCAGTGGACATGAGTTTTAGTAAACCCTGAGGGTTGGTGATGGACAGGGAGGCCTGGTGTACTTCAGTCCATAGGGTCACAAAGAGTCGGGCATAACTGAGCAACTGAATTGAAGTGAACTGAAGTGGAATGCATACAGAGAAGTTAAGTATTTTCTCCGGGGCTACCCAAAGTAATCACAGTTATTGTTTAATTGAGTATTATATATGTGTTTATCTGTATTTATATGGAGAAGTATACACATATATACTGAATTGCACATATATGTATATATATATAATAAGTATATATACCTGCATAATACTATATATATATAGTTTATATATGTGAATGTGTGTATATATTATATGTGAAATTATAAGTGTGTGGGTATTGCCTGGACCTAGATGAAATGCAATGTAGTTAATCACAATTATTAAAGTTGGGAAGAGTTCACCTGGATTGAGTTAACCCAGCATATTCTCATCCATTTCAATGATGTTCTTTCTTAAAACCACAGATAAAATGCATCATAAGTTACAATAATATGGGATTAAAACCTCTGGTGCTATAAAGAGAACAAATCTAAGAGGTGTAGAATGCTGAACAAGTGTTTGGAATATAGCAGTGGGTGAAGAAATAGAGATCTCTCCAAGAAAATTAGACATACCAAGGGAACATTTCATGCAAAGATAAGATCAATAAATGACAGAAATGGTAGGGACCTAACAGAAGCAGAAGATATTAAGAAGAGGTAGCAAGAATACACAGAAGAACTGTACAAACAAGATCTTCATGACCCAGATAATCACGATGGTGATTATCACGATGGTCTCACCTAGAGACAGACATCCTGGAATGTGAAGTCAAGTGGGACTTAGGAAGCATCACTACAAGCAAAGCTAGTGGAGGTGATGGAATTCCAGTTGAGCTATTTCAGATCCTGAGAGACGATGCTGTGAAAGTGCTGCACTCCATATGCCAGCAAATTTGGAAAACTCATTAGTGGCCACAGGACTGGAAAAGGTCAGTTTTCATTCCAATCCCAAAGAAAGGCAATGCCAAAGAATGCTCAAACTCCTGCACAATTGCACTCATCTCACACGCTAGTAAAGTAATGCTCTTAAATTCTCCAAGCCAGGCTTCAGCAATACATGAATCGTGAACTTCCAGATGTTCGAGCAGGTTTTAGAAAAGGCAGAGGAACCAGAGATCAAATTGCCGACATCTGCTGGATTATTGAAAAAGCAAGAGTTCCAGAAAAACATCTATTTCTCCTTTATTGACTATGCCAAAGCCTTTGACTGTGTGGATCACAATAAACTGTGAAAAATTCTGAAAGAGATGGGAACACCAGACCACCTGACCTGCCTCTTGAGAAACCTGTACGCAGGTCAGGAAGCAACAGTTAGAACTGAACATAGAACAACAGACTGGTTCCAAATAGGAAAAGGAGTACGTCAAGGCTGTATATTGTCATCCTGCTTATTTAACTTATATGTAAGGTACATCATGAGAAACGCTGGGCTGGATGAAGTACAAGCTGGAATCAAGATTGTGGGGAGAAATATCAATAACCTCAGATATGTAGATGACACCACCCTTATGGCAGAAAGTGAAGAACTAAAGATCCTCTTGATGAAAGTGAAAAAGGAGAGTGAAAAAGTTGGCTTAAAGCTCAGCATTCAGAAAACTAAGATCATGGCATCTGGTCCCATCACTTCATGGGAAATAGATGGGGAAACAGTGGAAACAGTGTCAGACTTTATTTTTTGGGGCTCCAAAATCACTGCAGATGCTGATTGCAGCCATGAAATTAAAAGACGCTTACTCCTTGGAAGGAAAATTATGACCAACCTAGACAGCATATTAAAAAGCAGAGACATTACTTTGTCAACAAAGGTCCATCTAGTAAAGGCTATGGTTTTTCCAGTGGTCACATATGGATGTGAGAGTTGGACTATAAAGCAACCTAGATGTCCATCTGCAGACGAATGGATAAGAAAGCTTTGGTACATATACACAATGGAGTATTATTCAGCCATTAAAAGAATACATTTGAATCAGTTCTAATGAGGTGGATGAAACTGGAGCCTATTATACAGAGTGAAGTAAGCCAGAAAGAAAAACACCAATACAGTATACTAACACATATATATGGAGTTTAGAAAGACGCAAATGATAACCCTGTATACGAGACAGCAAAAGAGACACAGATGTATAGATCAGTCTTTGGGACTCTATGGGAGAGGGTGTGGGTGGGATGATTTGGGAGAATGGCATTGAAACACGTATGTTGTCATATGTGAAATGAATCACTAGTTCAGGGTCAATGCATGTTATAGGCTGCTCGGGGCTGGCATGCGGGGATGACCCAGAGGGAGAATAAAGGGAGGAGGGAGGTGGGAGGGGGGTTTAGGAGGGGGAACTTATGTAAACCCAGGGCAAATTCATGTGAATGTATGGCAAAACCAACCAATATAATATTGTAAAATAATTTGCCTCCAATAAAAAATAAATTAATTACAAAAAAAAAGAAAACTGAGTGCCGAAGAATTGATGCTTTTGAAGTGTGGTGTTGGAGAAGACTCTTGAGAGTCCCTTGTACTGCAAGGAGATCTAACCAGTCCGTTCTAAAGGAAATCAGTACTGGGTGTTCACTGGAAGCACTGATGTTGAAGCTGAAACTCCAATAGTTTGGCCACCTGATGCGAAGAGCTGACTCATTTGAAAAGACACTGATGCTGGGAAAGATTGAGGGCAGGAGAAGAAGGGGATGACAGAGGATGACATAGTTGGATGGCATCACCGACTCAATGGACATGAGTTTGAGCAAACTCCAGGAGATGGTGATGAACAGAGAAGCTGGCAGGTGGCAGTCCATTGGGTTGCAAAGAGTTGGACGTGGCTCAACGACTAAACAACAACAAAACTTCTAGAAGAAAATATAGTGGAAATATCTTTCTGGTATCAGTAATAGACAAATATTTCTTAGTTCATTAGAAATAATACATTTTTAAAAATAAAGCAAAAATAGATTTCATGAATAAAACCTTTTTTTCATCAAAAGACACTGCTAAGAAGTATAAATGTGTAAGCCACGTATTATGAGACAGTATTTGCAAATATATACTTAACAAAGGGTTTCTATCCAAAACATAACAAACAATTCTGTAACCAGTCTTCCCAGAGGAAGCCTGATCTCTCAGGATCTCAGGACATTGGGAGTTTTTCAGAGGCCAGTAGAGGAGTTTTAGAATCATACTTTGATTTTTCATGATTAGATCATACTTTCCCTTTTAAAAGTTTCATTTTATTAAATTACTGAAAATTGCTGCATAATATAGATATGCTATAATTTATTTGACTATTCTATTAGATGCTTAAATTAATTTCAATGTTTTACTTTGCATATACAATTTACATTAACTATTTTGCACAGTTATAGTCTTAATAATGGTAAGTATTTAAAATTGCATGTGTAAAACTGTTGTACCTCTTGCTTATTGTCAGCCAATTTTCATACCCACAAACAGAACTGAAATTTATCCTTCCTCATAAAGTCATCACATTTAGTATTATAAGTGATATCTATGTACTCAATGAAAAGAAGAATAATGATAAAGATTCTAAGCAAATATACCTTTTATGGGTTTGAAGGAATAGTCATTTTAAACTCTTTCCTAAGGAATGTCTTATGATGTAGACTTTGGTGAAAGAGATCAAATAAAGATCAAATAAGTTTGCCCTAGAAAATAACTGCCAGAATTTCAATGCTTAGGAGGGTCCCTTTGTAAAAGATATTCTTCAAGAGACTGTGTGACTAATTCTCTCAGTGATATAGTCTAATTATTCTGTGCTTATACATTTCATAATTCTTCTCAACTCAGTGTGTTTCAGTAGAATTTACACAAGCTGTCTCTGATATCAGTAATCATGTGGTAAAAAAGAAAGATTGAAGTCAGTTTCTACTTGTTTGACATCATTTATATTTACATTTTCCTATATTCCCACATAACCAGTTCTTTATTTATTAGGGATGTGCAAATGGTAACTTCCTCAGTTGATTTGTTCGTTTTAATTATGTATGAATAATTTAGCTTGTGGGCTTTCAAACACACATACAGCCAGGCCTCCTATTCTGTGTGTGTTCAATTTTCACATGAGGCAGCTGAAGCTGTAAACTTGATAACTCTTAAAATTCACTTTTTGCTTAAAATATAGTAGTTATGAGCCTATGAAAGAACATTTTAAACTGTAACATCAGGACATTTTGTACAGTGCTTTCCACAGCGTTTTCTTTCCCTGGTAACTTCATATCACTTGATATGAACCCCCACCTCCATCACCCTTATGGAATTTCCCAAGATTCTTTGGTACTGTAATATGTGGATTTTTCAGCCTACTTCTCTGAACTTTCCACTTATTCCTATTTCCCTTTTCCTTGGGTTTGGCCATTACTCAAAATTTAAGAGATTTGTTTGTTTGTTTTTCCTCTAAAATCTTTCCTTAAGAGGAATGTATTTACAGCTTCAAAATATCACTTCTCTGGAGATTATTTCAAATAAAAACTTGGCATGGTTTCCCATTTTAAAATATAATGGGAGAAATCCAGCAGTCTACAGTTAATTTCTTTTGAATATCCTGCTTCTGTTGGGTCCCAAAATACACATACAGATTTGAATACAACATTCTCCTAAACCAAGCTGACTTCTTACTTTCCTTTTCCATCAATAGAGCTGTATTTCATAGTCTTTATATCTTCTATACCATTTTTGCATTTCACTTTCTGCCGTTATTCTTCCATAACAGAATGTGCAGCCAAATTGACCATCTCATTCTTCAGTTCAGTTCAGTTGCTCAGTCGTGTCTGACTCTTTGCGACCCCATGAATCACAGCACGCCAGGCCTCCCTGTCCATCACCAACTCCCGGAGTTCACTCAAACTCACATCCATCGAGTCGGTGATGCCGTCCAGCCATCTCATTCTCTGTCGTCCCCTTCTCCTCCTGCCCCCAATCCCTCCCAGCATCAGAGTCTTTTCCAGTGAGTCAACTCTTCTCGTTCTTAGGATACACTTTTACTAATTTTATCCAAACTCCATAAACTGTCTCTCCACTAGTCCTTTCACTGCTTAACTTTGCTATTCAGGGGATTTGATTCACCCACACATTCCCCATGAAAGCTTTCTTGACCATGCTTGTTCACACCAGTCGCTTCCTCCTTTCAATTCTGGTTGTCCTTCCTACAGCAGAGAGGTCCTTCAAGACCCACTACAAAAGCAAAGCTTCATTTGACTCCTACAGCCATTGAAGCACATGGGTATAGTTTCTCACAATATGAGATCAGTTCATTTTCTGTGCTGGTTTTACTCCCTGCCTCCTTAGTGGAAGCCAAGGAGACTGGGAGCACCTTTCTCATTTTCAATCCATTGCTCTCATTAGCCTTTGAAATTGACAGTGATGTTTTCACTTCCACTGCAGTAACTGAATATACAAATGGAAAAGGGTGGAATAAACAATGTGGCAATAGAACTATGATCACAATTTTTGTGGGAACCAGCCCAGAAAGCCAAACCACAGCCTCTGCAGTTGGCCCCAAAAGCCAGTGGCTGTCAACTTCCATATATTTTTCCTCTTCTTCTGACTCAGGACCAATTACAGAAAGGCAAATATTTTCCTAGTCCATCACATAGGATTCTCTGCTTCTAGTAGCTGCCTCCTGCTTCCCTATGCCCATGCCTTCCTACCTGATGACTTTTTTCTTCCTTCCTCACTATAAAGCACCTTCACTCCCTGCCTGAACTAGAGTTTCTGCAAAACAAGTCATGGTGGCTGACTCCCTTGTTATATCTTGCTCTGAATAAGTAGCCTCTGTTTGTTTTCATTGGGGCGATCTTTATTTATATCACAATTTTTTGACCTTGGTTCAAGCATAATTGAAATCTCTTGCAAGTAATGGCAACTTCATCTGTATTTATCTCACGTAGAGAAAGTTTGAATCATTAAAGTTTGCAATGTCTACCTGTTGCCAGTGATATGTATTGACTGTCAGGGCTCACTTTTCTCTCTTGATCATACTGTATGTAGAACAGTCATTATTATGGATGCAACTGTATTTGCAGGTTGTGAGGACTATATATGGAAGAATTATTAAGTCTGAATGCAGTCCTTGAGATTAAGAAGGAAAGAATGGACACAGCTGCATAGATCACTCCCGGGATGTTTAACAACATCATCTCATTACAGTCTTTGTCTTTAAAGGTTTCCGGAATTTTCCAGGTGCCAAGGCTGGAAACACATTTTTTCCTTCTAAATGTTCATTTTGAAATCACAGAACCACTCCAGGCCTGCAGAAAGCTGCAATCAATACCCTTTTCAATCTGCACTTTCAGTGAACACAATTTAGCAAGGATATACAAGTAAAGCATTTTCTGATCCGAAAACAATAGGAACACAGAGCTATAATGCTGTATCTATGTCTCCACTGATATCCTGAAAGAGCAATTTAATTTTGCAGCCAGCCATGTGTAATTCGAGTGTGACACATTAACAAATGGATCGCTGGTCCATCTTCCTGGCTTCCTGTCAGGATCTGGCTCTCATGATGCCTTCGGGCATGTCACAGGGAGCGCTAGCCCATTCAGAGCTGCATCTGAAGGAATTAGGGGACATAAATGTGGACTGATGAGGACAGCGGCTGCGAGGCAGGAAAATTAATAGTTTCATAGGAAACAATATGCAGTGTAGTAACAAATCTGGGGGAAATTGACATTTTACTTAGTTCCTCAGAGCTATTTTAAGTATAATATAGAGAATTTAAATTATTGTCGAGTTTATTGAACCTATTTAACATCTGCCAGAATTTTAAAATAAGTAAATCAAATGGAATGCTAAACTGTAATTGGATTTCTATTGTATGTATTCTGTATAGCATTGGGTTGCCCTGGGAATATTAGACGTGATGTAATTAACCTGAGCTTGTCCTAAATGCCTTCCAGAGAGAAGCTGGAGGGAGAGTGGAATGATGTATCAGTAGGAATGATTAGGATGTACTTTGGCATAAGCTTTCCTCAAAGTAAGACTCCATTTTAACCAGATGCCAAGCAAGATATGACTCCACATCACATCCCAGTGTTAGAGCCCTCTCCCATCCTCACCCTTCCTACTTGCAAAGAGTAATAAATCAGCAGGGATTTCTTGGGTTGGAAAAGTGGAAATAGAAATGAGGACTCAGATTGCAGCAGAACTTGACCTGGTTACACTGGTCAAGGGTTATTACTAGTTTCTCTGTGTTATAAATGTTATCTATTGGTAGTAGAACCATATGTTCATAATTTATTATTTGCGTGCATGCGTGCTAAGCCGCTTTAGACGTGTCCGACTCTTTGCGACCCTATGGACTGTAGCTCACCAGTCTCCTCTGTCCAAAGGATTCTCCAAGCAGGAATACTGGAGTGGGTTGCTTGTCCTCCTCCAGAGGGTCTTCCCAACCTAGGGATCGAACCTATGTCTCTTAAGTCTCGCATTGGCAGGCAGGATTTTTACCACAGTGCCACCTGGGAAACCCCAATTTATTATTTATTCTTTGTAATATGTACAGTAAACTGAATGTATTTATTTTTACAGGTTGCTAGCTTGTCTTTTCTAACAAATTTGAAAAATTATTTTAGGACATATTAAGAATATCCCTTCTTATATTGCTAAATATAAATATTGAAACCAACTACACATTAACTTCACATATTTTTTGCAAGATTTATTTGACGCAAATTTGGTGAAGCCAAAATCCTTAGAGTCATATTTTGGAGAAATTTCTTTCCATTGGCTCATGCTACAAATAATAAATAACAACTGAATCATGCATTAGCTGGCACCCTGTTCTAGTCATTAGTGAATCGGGCACATTAGGTATTTCTGATATATATATAATACAGACTCTCAAAAAAGATGTGTTAATGAGATTCATAAAAAGAAATACAAAATAACAAAATATTTAAACATTGGTAAAACTTAAAAGATTACATCTGAAAGGGCCTGGCATACAGTAGTTAATTAGAACAGTTGATAAATGAACGTATAGGTGGGTTAAATTTCATCATATATGTATAAGATATGGACTTTTGTGAAAAAGTAGATTTAGATTTGAAATTCTTTGATAATGTGAAATGATCATGCACATGTTATTACTACTTAAGGGTATCAGAATGAAGAATATTCTAAGAACCTCAAATAAATTAGTCCTCTGAGAGTAAAATTAAACTATCAATTTGGGTTGGAAAAGTTGGCCTACACTAAAAGCACCCATCTCAAACAACTTTTAAATTGGTGGGTATTTTTTTCTTCTTCTTCTAATTAAGTAATCAGAATAAAGACTCGTGAAAATTATTTTTTTAAATAGTACGATAAGTAAATATCATTTGAGGAATTTTTTAAAATACAGATCCCCAGGAACCTCTCTTGTTGGTTCTGCTTTAGTAGTTCTGGGTAGGGCCAGGAAGCTGAATTATCAAATAATATCTTTGGGGATTTTGATGCAAGTACCTACAACTTCATTTTAGAAATACTGATCTAAGCAGAGTTAAGTTCTATTTATTGGAATAAACCTGTGGCCTAGAAAATTATATTGACCTATATGCTGAGAAAGTAAAATAAGGCATCAGTAAAAGACAGCACAACCCAATAGAAAATAGTAAGAAAAAGATTTTTTAAAAATATACGTCTGCATAAGACTGTCCTATGGAGATACAGGGTCCCAAAGGAGATGCAGAAATTAACCAAAAGTGATCTTCAGTGTGTTTGACCCCACTGTCAAAGTCATCCCAATGAAAAGTCTTTCTTTCATGAACTGTATCCCACCAGTCTCCTCTGTCCATGGAATTCACCAGGCAAGAATACTGGAGTGGGTTGCCATTCCCTTATCCAGGAGATCTTTCCAACCTAGGGATTGAACCCTGGTCTCCTGAATGGCAGGCAGATTCTTTACTGTCCGAGCCATCAGGGAAACCCTTCTTTTAATTACCTAATTACAATGGTGTCTACCTTCATTTTTTTTTGTAGGGTCTGGTGTTTACAAATCTTTTCCAAGGTTGTAAGTTGGCTTCATATTCAACTGGACTGTCTTTGCCTACATGAAGATGCTGTCTTATTTATTATTGTAAAAGGACAAAAAAATTGGCATTTGGGAATCCATCTTGAGCTTATGTGTGTTTTGATTACTTAAAACCTGAACACTCCTGGACACTTAAGGTTACCCTTAATAAAACCAAACCATGGTTTGTTTGTTTCAGTGTTAAGCAGAGTCTTCAGGTGAAGAGAAACATACAAATCTCAGGACCTCATTTTTAGGTCTCAGAGATCCACTCTCCAAACACCCTCCTCCTCACCCCCATTATTTACTGCTGCTTAACCTTCATGACTTTTGGGAGCTGCTTTTCCAGAAACTGTTCTTTCATTGTCTACAGAAGATTTGAGATGATGTTATCAATTTTAAGTCAAGATTTTTGTTCTTAAGTCTCAATTTTTTTTTTTTTTTTTTAAGAAATGGATCCAGAGTAAAACAATCAGTCAATTTCACAATATAACTGACTTGTTTTTGTTTGGGGATGCCCCTCAGATTTTAACCTGCAAATGAATCACTTGTGGATCTTATTATATGCAGATTTGGAATCATTAGTGCTTAGGACCTGGGAGTCTTGCATCTGGAAGAAGACTTTGTTATATATTGAACTGCAGTTCTAAGTAGCAAGGATCCAGGATGGCTTCTTTCTCTCTCTCTCCTCTGTATCTCTCATCTCTGTTTCTGTCTTCTTCCCTTCCTCTGCTAAAATGCAGGGTGCAGAGTCAAAATTTCTCTCTCCTGCTTGCCTAAGCACTGGCTTCTAAATTTTCTGGCCTCAGTACATTCTTTTTCATTTATAATTTGTATCATATGGAGGAAGATATGGTGTTAACCGTACAACAGTCCAATGATATGAGACTGAAACTCAGTAAGCTTAGCACTTATACAAGAAAGATAAATATGCAATAGCTGTGGCAGTGTTTTTATTTACAGTCCCTGAAAAGCCTGGGCATTGGGGACATCTAGCTACATGCCATTAATACTTTGTGAGCTCATTTCTCATTTGTACTCTTCATTTTTAGTAAATTCTTATTTAAGTTTTCTAACCAAAGGATGATTTGATGAGATTTAACTCCAGCTGTCATTCACTGTACATCCGAATACATTCCGTTTTTCTCTGCAGGGCATAACTATGAAGAAGCAATGTGGTCCATTCACCCAAATCAATAAACAAGGAATGTTTCCAAATTTAATAATTTTATTTTATGCTTTTATGTTTCCATGACATTTTAAGCCATTTCAGATCATTTATAGGAAATCTGGAAAGAGGTTCTGTATGTAACCATGTCAAAACTCCACAATTCACAGGAGCAATATAAAGAAGTCCAGTCTGGGAGTAGGTCAAAAAGCCAATAACACCCTTCCTCCTTATCACTTCCTAACATCTGGTGCAAGGTCAGTCCCCAGGAAATGAAGAGAGACAGAGATGGGATAATTCAAGTTAGGCTCTTTAGTAAATGGAAAAAATTCTGAACCTAGTCAAAGTTTCAATGCATCAGTCACTTTGTTTCCTGTCAAGAAGTTTCTGTGCTTGAACAAAGAAATAGTGATGTCTCCTCTTGAGCCTGGGTAGACACACCTTGATAAAAATCTGCATTATTGGTTGTTGAAATGAAGAAGGCAATGGCACCCCACTCCAGTACTCTTGCCTGGAAAATCCCATGGACAGAGGAGCCTGGTAGGCTGCAGTTCATGGCGTCGCTAGGAGTTGGACACGACTGAGCAACTTCACTTTCACTTTTTCCTTTCATGCATTGGAGAAGGAAATGGCAACCCACTCCAGTGTTCTTGCCTGGAGAATCCCAGGGACGGGGGAGCCTGGTGGGCTGCCATCTATGGGGTCGCACAGACTTGGACACAACTGAAGTGACTTAGCAGCAGCAGCAGCAGCAAGGTGTTGAAGATCATTATTATCTTATTGAATTTTCTCCCTTAAGTAATCCAAAGCCTTTGCCTTCATGCTCAGTCTCTAAGTCGTGTCTGACTCTTTGCGACCTTTTGGGCTATAGCTTGCCAGACTTCTCTGTCAAAAGCCTTTAAAAGGGAAAATTCAAAGAAAAGTACCAGGATATTTTATGGAGAAATACCAGCAGAGCTGTCCCCTATGGGGTCTCTTTGGAATATGCTTCTCATGGAAGAGTCATCAGATCTGAGGGGACTCAGGTAGGGAAGTGGATCCAAAGGGCTCTTCCATATGAGTATACATTTTATTCAGTTCAGTTCAGTTCAGTTCAGTCGCTTAGTCGTGTCCGACTCTTTGCGACCCCATGAATCACAGCACACCAGGCCTCCCTGTCCATCACCAACTCCCGGAGTTCACTCAAACTCATGTCCATCGAGTCGGTGATGCCATCCAGCCATCTCATTCTCTGTCATCCCCGTCTCCTCCTACCCCCAATCCCTCCTAGCATCAGACTCTTTTCAAGTGAGGTTAGTGCAAAAGTAATTACACTTTTGGATTCAAAGTTAAATCTACAACTAGGCTCAAGCACATCTTTATTAACCAAAATAGGAATGGTTACAGTCAACAAAGTCTTGCCAAAGATAAACAAGTTTATTTATTCCTGTAGCATAAAGATCCATGCTTTGGGGTTCGAGAAAACCTTGAAAAGCATTTTCTGTGTCCTGCTGAAAACATTGTTGTGGAAGCATTTTCCCTGTAAAAAAGTTGTCAAGATGCTTGGAAAAGTGGTAGTCGGTTGGTGAGAGGTGAATAAGGCAGATGAGGCAGAAATTTGTAACCAAATTCATGCAACTTTTGAAGCTTTGGTTGTGTGATGTGTGGTCGGGCATTGTCGTGCAGAAAAATTGGGCTCTTTCTGTTGACCAGTACCGGCTGCAGACATTGCAGCTTTCCATACAAATTTGCTCAGTACAAATCTGTTCAGTACAAATAGTTTTCGGTTGCAAATCTCATCCATTTGCTAAGCATAGTTCTCAGATGTAATGGTTTCAGTGGCATTCAGAAAGCTGTAGTGGATCAGCCTGGCGGCAGACCACTAAACAATGACCACAATCTTTTTTGTGTACAAGATTGGCTTTGGGAAGTCTTTAGAGCTTCTTCTCAGTCTAAACCCTGAGCTGGTCATCGCTGGTTGTATACAATCCACTTTTCATCACAAGTCACAATCCTTTTGAGAAATGGTTCATTGTTGCACAGCATAAGAAAAGATGACATTTCAAAACAATTATTTTTTTGATTTTTGTTCAGCTCATGATACACCTACTTATCAAGCTTTTTCACCTTTCCAATTTGCTTCAAATGCCGAACGACCTTTGAATGGTTGATGTTGAGTTCTTGGGCAACTTCTTGTGTAGTTGTAAGAGGATCAACATCAATGATCCTCATAGTTGGTCATTGTCAACTTCTGGTGGCTGAACACTGTGCTTTTCATCCTCAAGACTCTCGTGTCCTTTGCAAAACTTCTTGAACCACCATTGCACTGTATGTTCATTAGCAGTTCCTGTGCCAAATGCGATGACATTGCGAGTTGTCTCCACAGTTTTATGACCCATTTTGAATGTAAATAAAAAAATTCCTCGAATTTTCTTTCTGACTAACATAATTTCCGTACTCTAAAATACATATAAAATAAACAGCAAGTAACTTCATTGGCAAAAGAAAATAAAGCAAGAAATGTATATTATAGTGATGTATAACATAACCACATTTATTTAAGAATGTATTCCAACATCAAATAGTAAATTTCAATAATGCAAAACCACAGTTACTTCTGCACCAACAGTTCTTACCTAATTGCCCTTGACAGGTAAGACGCGGAGCTGGAAAGCCACACTGACTCATTCTGCTGTTGAGACTCCTGGCTGGGACTTGGAGCCAAGACCTCAGGCAGAGGTTACCAGAGGTTACCTGAAAGATGAGAACCCCAAATCCTAAGCATGCTTGGTCAGCTGTATTATTTTGCATCATTTTAAAGCAAAAACTTTGAACTATTGTCAGAAAACTATGAGTTTATGTTTAAATACCTTGGTGGAGGGGACTGATAATATAAAACCAAGTCTTTTTTTTCTTTTAATGCATGAAATGGACCAGCACATGATTTCAATAATAGTTGCTCATCTCCTGGGAGTGTTGTAAATGAACACGTGAAAGATATGGGCTCTTATACATACTATAAAATAAATAAGGTCAGATCAACTGGCCTGTAGAAAGGATCAACTATTTCCTTTTGCATTTTTATGGAAAAAAATGTAAAACGGACTCTTCCTCATCAGTTAATCTTTTTTTTCCACGAACATATGAAGTGCTGGACATTTTAATAGATTCTTGAAAAAAGAACACTGTATTCATTTTGATCAGGATCAATGAATAGGAAGATTCAAGTAGAAAAACAGACTTTATTTTTAGTAGACTTAGTTAAAGATTAGGAAAGATTTAAAGCAGAATAAGAAAAAAAATGGAATTTAATTTTGTTTATCTTTGAGGTTTAAAATGAATCTACTAGTTTAGAGTATCCATGCTGAGTATCTCAGGAAAAGTTGATGACAGTTGGATTTAATAAATTCATCTTTCAGTGGTTCTTAGGATTTTTTTTTTCATGTGAGGGAGAAGATTTAAAGATTCTCAGCAGTAGTAATGATGATGATGACAATGATAATCGTAACAATTAACTTATTATTATCAATTGTTCAATATCTGTAGGGCAGAAAATATTTTGGGGAATTTATAATTTAATTATTAACAAGAACAACAACAAAAACTTTGATTATCCTCATTATACATATCCTTTTTTATTTGTTTATTTTTTATTTTGGCTGTGCTAGGTCTTCATTGGGGTGTAAGGGCTCTCTAGTTACAGCCCAAGGGCTTAGTAACCCTGCAGCGTGTGGGATCTCAGTTCTCTGACCCGGATCAAACCCACATCCCCTGCACTGGGAGGTGGACTGTTAACCACTGTACTACCAGAGAAGTCCCTATCCTTATTTTAAAATGAGAAAACTGAGATTGGAGAGATTAAAAAGTGACTTTGAGGAGATTGTTTCATCAATTCCAAAATTAGTAGCTAACAAAATTATATAATTTTTTCACTGTTTTCCTCTCTTTTTCTCCCCCTTCATGACCACTAGTCATGTTCTCTTTTTATACTAAATGCATCTCCATCTTTTCTTCTCTTTCTCCAATTCCACATGAGCTCCATGGACGAGCTGTACAAATGATGCAACTGACCTGTTATTAAAAACTGGGATTCTATTTGCTGAAACTGTAATAGGCTATTACAATATGTAAATGTATGCATTGATATATTAATGATGGCTAGGTAAATTTTTTAAAAAATCAATAAACAAGTAAATGACAGATTCTTAATCCCTCAATTTAATATTACCTCTCATGTCAAGTCTTATTAATGTTTTTAGACTGTCTGTTTTGGGTGGGATATAGAAAAACATGTAGTCTATGAACACAGATGTATGCAGGGCTCATATTAGAGGTCATCACTAAGTATTCAATCATATTAGACAACCAACTCTTCATTAAGATTTTAAGAGAGAAATTCAAACCTCAGGCTATTAAATAACCTTTAACATATCTTTCAACTCTGTAACTCTGATTAGAAAATTTACTGTTTAGAAGTCATCTTATTTCCATTATTGCATTTTATTTTTCATTTTTATTTACCAAAATCTCAGCCTCCACAGTTATAAATTTTAAAGCATATGATATATATTATTTTGAAGTTCCAGAAAATCTTTAATATGTCACATAAAAAAAAAAACACAAGAGTGATTGTTTTCTGTTGTTCTCTTTTCTTCTAGGATTCAGTTCACAGCTATTTATTTATCATTTAAATGCATTCAACTGAAAAAGAACATTTTCCTGCCGAATACAGGAACCATCAAAGATAAAGATGGGCTGATGTTTTTAGTGCCTGCTAATATTGGGTCTAGATTTATCTACCTTGAAAGTCATGCTATTTGTCAAAGCCTTGTTTAGCGTAGAAAATCCTCTGTGGCCAGTATTAGTCAAGTTCAGACATACTTGTTTCATGTGTTGAACATCAGAGAAAGAAAAGGAGAGAATCTTCAATAATCCAAGCATATTCCTCTTTTATTTGGATAACAGCTTTAATAACTTTCCACAAAATTATAATTTTATAGACATTTCTGCATTAATTTGAGTTATATGTCTTTTGAGCTTAAGATATCATGAGTGTGTATGTGTGTGTATGTGTTTTGGTGGAGGAAGAATCTTCAAATCTCTCTCTCATTGTTTAAAGAGCTTATGAAACTCCATCCTTTCCAATAAGCTGTGCACATTGATACACATTCTTACTTCCCCTGCCAAGTATTAGGTTTATATCACCCTGACCTTTTTCCCCTGAAATCTACTGAATCTATGACCTTTGCTTCCCACAATGCAAAAATTGCAGTTACTTTTCTATTTGCTTTTCCATTTAACTGTTTATTTTTTATCATTGCAAAAAGGCATGTATTTGGTTTAAAAAAAAAATAAACTAGTAACAGGAATACACCAATCTTCCTGCTGCCCTAAAACCTAGTTTCACTGATGCCACAGAGAAAACTATTTTTGCATACATTGATGTACAAGTACATATGTTTGCATATGCATATTTTCAAGACAAGTTCCAATAACTTTCCCTGTTAGATCAAAAACTTGCAGGTTTGAGATCTTGCCAAGTTACTCTTCAAAGATTTTGTTTTTGTTGTTGTTGTTGTTACCACTTAAGGGATACCCATATTCTTTATTAACAGTGTCTCATTAGGCACTATAATCTTTGTCAATCAGACAAGGAAACAGACTATACAAATAGTAGTGACTGTGATTTTCATTTTCATTTAAAAATTATGATTAAGATTAGAAATTTTTTATATATTTATAAACCATTCCTATTTCTTTGCTCTTGAACTGCTTCTTTATATTATTTCCTCGTTGTATAATTCATGGGTTGGTCTTTTCTTGCTACTTAAAAAGATTGTTATTTAATAAAGCCACTAATCATTAGTCTATTGTTTTCTCTGAGATTGTCATTTGTTTCTATTTTATGTATGTATTTGTTTTAATATTTCCCTTGTAAAAACTTTTGATTTCCACATAACTAAATTCTTTTTCTTCTTTTTATTTTCAATGGAATGCTATGGATTTATTTCACATTTTCAAGGCTAATAACATGGAAAACAACATAATATTAAGTGAAACATTGTAAGTAAAACTGTACTGGATGCTTCTCCCAGTGACATCATGTTGTGTTGAAGGATATACACTCAAACAACCGCTTCTTCTGCTCCAAGAATGTCTGTCTCTGCTCTAAGCCACCCTCCATCCTTGCCTCTGAAGCCCTTCTCTTTCTAAGTTACTCCCTACCCCTGCCTTTCCTTGTTACTGGGTCTCTCCAGTGTAAACATTTCTCTCTAGATCAGTCCCAAAGACAAAAACACTTTTGTAATTTCTTAAAATCTTCTTAAAGGACAACTTTTCCCCTAATATTTAGCATCCTATTCTGCTGCTTCAACCAACTCAGGATATCAGCTCTATTCCTTTAACCCCCACTTCCATCCCAAAAGCTTGTCTTCTTTCTTGCCCTTGACAGGGACTCAATGAATGAATGAATAATGAATGATCTAACAGTAAAAATCCAATTCTAACAAAGGAAATCACACCAGTGAGTTTAAGTCCAAATGACAAGATTACAACATTACTCTGTTCCCTCCATACTTTTACAATAAATGCATACTACATATACTTTTATAAGGAGAAAATAGAACTATATTTTCATCTCCATTTTAACTGAACCCAAGGTCTAGATTAAGAGTACTCAAGCATGACCAGGTGTAGTAAAAACAAGTAAAACATTTAGGACCTACATAGGTCTGGCCTCAACGACTGGCTTCTGGACATTAAACAGCAGCTCTCTTTTCTGGAATTCAAGATTAACACATCAACAAAATTAAAGCAGGCCTCAAAATGAGACACCGCCTCAGCAAACTGCAGATGACTGCATAAAACAAATCTGCCCAGAGGGCTTATAGCACTATTTCACAAAGGTGACTGTGCTCTTCCTCTTTTCACAAACGGAGGACTTGATGCAAAGCATGTTTAGAGATAAACTCCTCTACTGACTCTCCCTGCAACATTTTCATGGCTTGCCAATAGAGCTGTCCACAGTTCTCAGGTCTACCAAGCGGGTGGTTCAACTCTTCTTTGATGTAATTCATCCAGAGATCAGAATCAACAGTTCCAAATTCTCTCAAAGTCCTCTCATAATACTCTCTTAAGTTCTCCATCTTACAGGATTCTTGCTCCTTCTCAAACTGGATCATCTTCCTGAAAAAATCAACTGAAAATGGACGGTTTTCCTGTAAACTTTTAAACACATCTGTAGCCTTTTTGTAACCACCACTTCGATAAGCCCAATCCAGGTACAATTCCTTCGCAGGGACTGAGCCAGCTCCTGGGAGACCATAGATAGCTCTCTTATAGATCATTTCAGGGTCTTCTTGCTTTCCAGCATCTTCACTCCACTGGGCCCAAGTAAGCCACAATGGAAGGCAAATCTGGGGTTTCAGGTACTCAAAGGCTTGGTGAAAAACCTTGGTCATCTCCTGGCTCTCTGATGAAATCAGGGCCTCCAGCTTCACCTGCCACATCTCCACTGATTTTCTGAACAATTTCACCCCAGCGTCTGCCACCTGCAGGGATTCCTTCAACAACTGGCAATGCAGCAACAACTTGCTCAACTGCCTGTACTGGAGTTCTGGTAAAAGTTTGAGCTCATGTGCCTTCCAGAATGCAACCATGGTTCTTTGTAGCCTCTTCTTTCTGAGGAGGCGACTGCTTGTCTTCTTAGTAAACCTCTCCATGCAGAATTTCATGTAACACTTCCACATAGCCTCTGTGGGCACAGTTTTCACCTCCTCCTCATACACAGCACAGCACCTCTCCTCCCCGCAGCCCACCTCCTTCGCTTTGGCTTGTTTGGTTGTAGGCAGCTCTTCTCCTGGCTGTGATTCAATCACTAATTCTTGCCGGGCCACATAGTCCCAAGTGACGGGGTCGTCTGTATGCAGAGCCTTAAGGTCATTGTAAATTTCTCTTTACAGATCTTTGGCAAAGTCAAACAGCTGTACAACTGAAAGCAGTGACCATGAAATTTTGCACTTTTAATTACACTTATAGAATTCTTACAGATGATCCGTGCCAACCCTCCCGAAAGGATTTCTTCAGCATGCTCGAGATTCCCCACATCCATGTTGGCTTTTTCAAACTCTTGCTTTTCCTTCCTCAACTTTTCAGCATGCATCAGCTCCATCCTAAAGTATTCCTCATGAAGTTTTGGGCAGCGTGGGTGAAAGCGCAGAGCCCGAAAAAACAGCTGTCTCGCACTTTCTGAAGAAAAGGAGTCTTCCAATTCCCATTTGGCCGCCAGAATCCACAAACCTGGCTTGTTTGAATGAATGGCCAACAAGGAAGAAAATATCTTGCTAAGCTGAACGTTGGCAGCCCACTTCCTACAAAAGGCTATAAAAGACAGCCAAAGTGGAACATCATATTTCCACTTAGTTGCTGCACGTCGGAAGACACTCTGTATCCGACGTATAATAGGATCTTCAATCTCATCCTGCTTAAATGTATATCCAGCGCGAGTTCTTTTTTTCTGGATCAGCTCCAAAAGGTTAATTTCATACTGAACATATCTGATGAAGTCATCCTTTAGAAGACTTCTTCGCTATATTCTGTATTCTAGTTCTAAAGACTTCCTAATGATTGCCCTAATCTCCGCTTCACTGGAGAGTCCAGTGCGCTCCAGCTGCTCTAATTCAGGAAGTCGGTCCTCTACACATTCCTGAGTTACTTCCGCCATGATAGCCGAACTCCACAACCCACCAGAGGTCCTCTCACTGACGACACGCGAAGGAAATGCTCTTTTTCTTCTTAAGTTTCTGGATTCTTTACATTAAAGAAGTTTCTTTAAAACAAGATGCATTTCATTTATAATATTTTCCATGCATTTCTTATACTTATCAAAAATTTGATTTTGATATTCTTTTTAATCCAAGCATAATTTAACTGAGGGGTTATTTTCATTCCAAACTGTGTACTTTATTTTGTTTTGTATTATTTACTATTCATTTTGCTTTATTGTGTTTTTATTAGAACTGTGGTCTCCATTAGGTCTCTGTATTGGACTATGACTTGGTAATTTTTCTGTGGCCTAATATATGGATACTATAATATTCCAAAGCCACTTGAAAAGAAGGATTTTTATTTCCTTTAATTTGATTCATTGTTTAAAATTATGAACTTTGAGTCTAAGATATTTGTTTTCCAAATTTCTGTGTTCTCCTTTTGTACATGAGCAGAGATTTGGGGGTGGGTGATACTTAAGTTTTGTAGGTTACAGTTGTGTGTAAGTGTGTGTGTGTGTGTGTTGAATTACCATTCATTTCTCTTCTTGCCTACTATAATTACCAGCTGCAGATCTGATTGCTACAACCTATTTCTCCATTCCTTGGCCATACTGATATTCCATTTCCTGGAAAGCTGTCATCTAAGCAGTTCATTATTCAACCCCCTAGGTGAAGTCCTAGAACTCCATCTGAGTGCTCTGTTAAGCTTATTGTCTAATCAACCAAAGCACAGCATTACTGTATTGATATTGAAAGTGAAAGTCACTCAGTCATGTCCGACTCTTTGTGACCCCATGGACTGTATAGTCCATGGAATTCTCTAGGCCAGAATACTAGAGTGGATAGCCATTTCCTTCTCCAGGGCATCTTTCCAACCCAGATCTCCCTCATTGCAGGTGGATTCTTTACCAGCTTAGCCACCAGAGAAGCCCAAGAATACTGGAGTTGGTAGCCTATCCCTTCTCCAGGGGATCTTTCCAACCCAGGAATTGAACCAGGGTCTCCTG
The DNA here is from genome assembly GCF_049115385.1 of Moschus berezovskii. Lineage (NCBI taxonomy): Eukaryota > Metazoa > Chordata > Mammalia > Artiodactyla > Moschidae > Moschus > Moschus berezovskii. The sequence continues at coordinate 64,290,828 of NC_142469.1, forward strand.
CATTTCAGGCAGATTCTTTACTGGCTGAGCTACCAGGGAAGCTTGTATTGATATTTTAGGGTAACATAATATGTTGAATGATGCCCCTTTCCATATGCCCATATCCTAAGTCAGGGAATCTGTGAATGTGACCTTATTTGTAAACAGGGTATTTGCAGAAGTAATTAAATACAATCTCAAAATGAGATCATCCTGGATTATCCAAGTAAACTTGGATTATCCAATGATAAGTGTCCTTTGAGAGACACACAGAGAAAAGACATAGAGGGTTAGGAGAAAAAGGCTATGTGAAGGTGAACACAGAGAGCAGAGTTTGCAGCCACAAGATGAGGAACACCTGGATTCATTAGAAGCTGGAAAAGACAAGGAGGAATTTTCCCCAGAGCCTTTGGATGGAGGGAGTGCTACCTGTCTAATATCTTGATGGCAGACCTCTGGCCTCCAGAACTATGAGAGAATAAATTTCTGTTGTAATACTCCCAAATCATTAAACAGCAGCCACAGGAAATTAACACAGGTGGTTACATCTCTTTCTGGAAATGAATGTACCAGAAGTTATCAGAATAGTATCTATATTCACTGCTACATTGGAGAGTGAATACAAAAGCAGAACAAAATCAGTCTTTCATGATCATTACTAGAGATAGTAATTAACATGTTGTGAAGCATCAAGGCCAGGAGTACTCATATATTCATTCAGTGAGTTTCAAGAATATACTAAGGCACTATTCAAGGAGTAACAAATGCATATGATCTCTGCTCTTGTGAAACTGACCTTCTAGTGGATAATACTAAGTAGAAGTTTTGCATAGTAACACATTTGACTTTTGAAAATGGATTCTCTCAAAAAATCTTTTGACAGATATCATTAATACATTTAAAAGAAAATCCTTTGTTAGCTAGTGTAGTAATACCATGTGACCCCTTTCTTCACTGTTCAGTTCAGTTCAGTCGCTCAGTCTTGTCTGACTCTTTGCGACCCCATGAATCACAACACACCAGGCCTCCCTGTCCATCACCAACTCCTGGAGTTCACTCAAATTCATGTCCACAGAGTCGGTGATGCCATCCAGCCATCTCATTCTCTGTCGTCCCCTTCTCCTCCTGCCCCCAACCTTTCCCAGCATCAGAGTCTTTCTTCACTGTAGAGGACACTTAAAGCTCTAATCAACCTAATGTGTGCTTCTGTTTCTCAATGATTCATGTGTGAGAGATTGTTTTATTTATGCCATTATTGTCTAATAAATGACCATGTCTTCAGAATACCAAATGGAACAAAAACGGAATCAAAAGAAGCTGCTGACAATTAAATGCTTAAATAGATGAAAATAAATAGTTAATGGTGTGACTAAGTGTAAGGGTATGGGGTTATTAGAAAAATGTTCAATTGAGAGTATTTCAGGGGGGTATTTTAAGCTTTTCTTTCCTTTTTGTTCATGCCAAGCAACCTCGGGCTATTGAGACTCAAGAGGCTTCATGGTATGAACTGTTAGGCCATAACTTAGTGATCTAAAACACAGCATATGGCAATTAGAGGCGTGTGGTTTCCTTTAAGCTATTCATTTGGCTAGTGTAACAGGAGCACCTAAATTCCTTCAACTTATTATAATTTGGTACAATGGAGAGTCCAAGGCAAAGAAGAGCACTGCAGGACAGAAGTGTTCCAAAATATAGCAGTACTCAGAAGATGAAGGAGAAGTAAGAATTAAGTGTAGAGAACCCTTCCTGTACAATGCAAATTAGACACAGAAGAGCAAAAGCCAGGGAAGGTATATGATCCAAAGAAAGTAAAGTCCTCAAGCTTCAGAAACTCCTCAAAAGTTCTTGTGACCCATTACCCTTTACCATTTTACATTTTTACTTTATGAATTATAAAAAGTGTTTCTTGCTTTGTGTTCTTTTGGAGAAATAGAGAAGCAGTGAATTGTTCCATATTTAAGCTCTAGAGAATTCTTCTTCCTGTTTTTTTTTTTTATTGAATCATATGAAGTTTAATATACCTAAAAAAATAGAAAGACTGTCAACTTTTAGTTGAAAAGTTATCTTTCTCTCATAAACTGAATTGCAGCAGCATCTTCCTCCACGGATAATGAGAAACTTGGAATGCATATATCCCTTGTTCAGTTATCAACCCAGTTTTGATGATTGGGTTTCTACCTCAATATTACTGGTTAATCATAATAAAGCATAGCTCTGTGGTAAATCATATTTGTGCTCTGCAAACAAAAATGCTTGTATAACCAAAACTAGAGTAGTTATAAAGAAATGGAAGACTTGAACTCCAAATGTTTTTCCACTTTTTTGTTATTAATTCATGACAATAATAGTAGTAATAATGAGTTGTTATTTTTTGAACCTATATGTGCCAAATGCTGTGCTAAATAATTTACATGCCTATTTCTGTTTTCACAGTGAACTTGTTAGGTAGGTCTTGTTGTCTCCACTTTATAGGGGAAATCTCTCTTCCTTTGGGCTTCCTTGGCAGTTCAGATGGTAAAGAATCTTCCTGGAAAGCAGAAGCTGCTGCTACTGCTGCTAAGTCACTTCAGTTGTGTCCAACTCTGTGCGACCCCATAGATGACAGCCCACCAGGCTCCCCCGTCCCTGGGATTCTCCAGGCAAGAACACTGGAGTGGGTTGCCATTTCCTTCTCCAATGCATGAAAGTGAAAAGTGAAAGTGAAGTCGCTCAGTCGTGTCCAACTCTTAGCGACCCAATGGACTGTAGCCCACCAGGCTCCTCCATCCATGGGATTTTCCAGACAAGAGTACTGGAGTGGGCTGACATTGCCTTCTCCAGCTAGGCTGCCTCAAAACCAGACCAGGTATGGATATGCAACAGGTCCCTCAAAGGTCATTTGTTTAGTATTTTTCTCAGTTATAGAAACTATCACTGCATAAAACCACTTTCTGAAACAGAAATCTGTACATGTATAAAGTCTGTTTAATTTACTGTTGTTTTATTTAATAATGTGGAATATGATATCAACACAATACATAGAAAATGATAACAATAGCTTGAAATAAATTGTATATATATGTACGCATATATGTATACATATATATGTATTACATGTAACTTGCTGATGGCCTTATTTCATAAACTTCAGTTCAGTTCAGTTAGTTCAGTCACTCAGTCGTGTCCGACTTTTTGCGACCCCATGAATCACAGCACGCCAGGCCTCCCTGTCCATCACCAACTCCCGGAGTTCACTCAAACTCATGTCCATCAAGTTGGTGATGCCATTCATCCATCTCATTCTCTGTTGTCCCCGTCTCCTCCTGCCCCCAATCCCTCCCAGCATGAGAGTCTTTTCAAGTGAGTCAACTCGACGCATGAGATGGCCAAAGTATTGGAGTTTCAGTTTTAGCATCAGTCCTTCCAATGAACACCCAGGATTGATCTCCTTTAGAATGGACTGGTTGGATCTCCTTGCAGTCCAAGGGACTCTCAAGAGTCTTCTCCAGCACCACAGTTCAAAAGCATCAATTCTTCGGCAATCAGCTTTCTTCACAGTCCAACTCTCACATCCATACATGACCACAGGAAAAACCATAGCCTTGACTAGAAGAATAAAATTACTTTCATACTTCAAATGAAATAAACACAAAAAAATAATTTTTATTTTGTGGCACTCACAGAGATGTTGCCTATGGTTCTTATTTTATTTCATTTCTTAGTTTAGGAAGCTGACTTGCATAGTAATGACACTATGAATGCAGTCCTCTGGTGCCGTTTGGTTCTCATCATTCTTTATTGATGCAATATTTTTGCTATGTTTTTTCTTTCATTCTTAATGTTTATAGTCCACAAAGAGCTGTGTTTTAAAGGCCCATCAATGTAATTGTGTGACTACATTTATCTACTCTGAAATGCAATGGACAGTCATTAGTCTTTCAATGGTTTAGAGTTTTATATCTGCTTACATTCTTTCTCATTATTTAGTGTATATTTATAATCTATTCCTTTGAATTCAGTTATAAATCACAATATTCTAGTGTGGACATGGAAGTGATTTATATTCCCTAGGAAAGAGAAATCCATTTGTTTTCTTGGGTTTTTTTTTTTTTACTGTTTCAGTGAAAACATGTATTGAATTTTGGGGTGAGATGTATTCTTTTTTAAAAAATGAAAGAGAGTAATAAAAAGATATTTTAAAAAAGAAAAATTTTACATTGGATAATATAATAAAATGTTGATGTATATAATCTATATTTTACAATGCACATATGTGCATATGTGGGCTGTAAGCCACTTCAACTGTGTCCAACTCTTTGCAACCTTATAGACTGTAACTCTCCAGGCTCCTCTGCCCATGGGATTCTCCAGGCAAGAACACTGGAGTGGGTTGCCTTGCCCTCCATGCACTCCTCCAGGGGATTTTCCACACCCAGGGACTGAACCCATGTCTCTTTTCTCCTGCACTGGCATATGGGTAATTTTATTTCTTTGGAAAATTGGAAGTCACCTCCCTTTGGTCTTTAAGTTTTAGATGTTAAAGAATCAAAGAATCACATTTAAATTAAAATAATTAAATCTTTTCATAAAGGTAAGAAATCACAAGCAAATAAATTTCTATCATGTGCTCAGTAAGGTATTGTGGTGATAAAACATAAGACCTGACCTTAGGCACCCGTCAGTGGGGACACAAGTCTGTCATATCCAAAGTCCTCTTAGCACTAATTCTAAAGAAAAATAAACTCTATCCTTAAGAAAATGCTTTCTCTATGACAAACTCATTGCTAAGCAACTTGCCTTTATCATTTCACAGAACTCTTACGACATGAAAATGTCACGAGGACTTACAGGAGAAAGAGCAGACTACTTGTTAAAGAGTAGTGGGTGGATTTGGATCAGACAAGTTAAAAGGGGCCAGCAGATGAGGAGATCTAGGCAAGGGGTTTGGACCAAGTGCACAGGATAGATTCTACTTCTCTTCACCTGCAGGGAAATGAGCATGTGTTTTAGAGTGAGTCCATTCTTCTGAGATCCATTGGAATGCCCAGAAAGTGAAGGCTATACAATTCTTTTTACAGCAAAAACGAACTCATAGTGAGGTCATACAAAATGGTGGTGTTGGGAAGAGACAGAGGAATTTTTAAAAATTAAGTTAAATAATGGCTTTATTTAACTTGATTTCTCTGAGGAAAGAAGGGTAAGAATTTTTTTTTTCAAATTTTAAATAAGTATAATGATTTTTAAAAACATTGAAAAATATGTTTCTACTAATAACAGCATAGGTGTGGTAGGCAGTTGATTATGAGTAGGGGAGACAAAGAGAACAGAAATGGGAACTAAGCTGTGTCTATGTAGAGATTATTTTGATGGTAAAAGACCCAAATGGAGATCTCCAAAGGCTGCTTAGATCTGAGGGAACTTGTGTGTGTGTGTTTGTGTGTGGGGGTGTATAGTAGTAATGGTATAAGCAATACAGATATGCAGAAAAGATAATTTATAAAGAGCAGAGGAGGAACAATTACAGTTTTGTTTTTTGTTTTTTTTAATGCTCACATGATTTTGGGAAGGTAGAAAATCAGGGAAGTCAACAATGGAATCAAATTCACAGCCCTAGAAGGATGGAGCAGATTGTGCATTCTTTAACTTGTTGCCTTTTCCTGTTTTCTTCATAGATTTAAACACGTTTATGCATTTAACATTTGTTTAGAATGTTTTCTTTGCATAAGTCATTATAGATTAAGTATTTGTAAGCATTTATAAAGTAACCAATTTTATTAGTTGCTATTGATTTTTATAGAATGGAAACAAGATTTGTTTGATGTACAGTTCCAAAACAGGCAACTCCATGTTTTGTAAGTACATCCTCATTTTGTCTCTTTGTGTGTAATACTCACGGATTTATTCACAAGGCAATTCTGCCAAATTCTGCTCCAGGTACAGATTGAAAGCACTTTCTTATCTCTCATGGGAACTTTCTATAAGTGTTAAATGTCAGAATTTGGCCTGAATTGCACATCCAATAAATAAGAAGATAATGTAACTAAAATGTTGGCTTAAAAAATCTTCTCACACAGACTTAAAGAATATTTCTTCTGCCCAGCTTTATGAGATATCATGCACTTTCTCCAAAATTCTTTGGATAAAGTTAAGCACATTTCTCTGTTGACATGTTCCTTGCACAAAGTCTCAACCACTCAGGTTTCTAGGGTAGTTCTTAAAAAAGTGTCTCTACAGAACATGAATTTTTAAAGTCTTTTTGCAATTTAATTTTTCTTCTTAACTAAGAATTCTGTTCATTTTAGCCTTTTGGAGTGCTTATGAGATCTTTTTTTCCCTGAATCCTTAAAACTATTAATATATGGAGTAGAATTTATAACTACTAATCGAGGCTGAAGTCCTGAGAATCAGGCCTGCGAGTATAAGTTACTGAGTTCAGCCTTGTAATCTACATATTTAAGTCCTTCAGTTCAGCAAACCTTTCTTCTATTGTATCTCTGAATATTGTTTCTATGCTATATCATTTGTCCTGTTAACCCAGTATAATAAAGGTTATTAGAATATTAAATCTCAACTATCCCTCTTCCAAAGTTATCATCTTTTCTCTAAGCATTATCATCTATTTTCCCTCTTCCTCTATATTTTAAAAGAGCCTCTCAAGGGCCTCCTCAGCACTGATTTCATGTACTCCGTATTGTTTTTAATATTTTAAACTCTGTGTTATTTCTTTTTATTCTCCTTTATCTCTATCAAATGATATTTTAGCTTTTAATGAGATCTTCATGTTTTCATCCTTACACTCTGTAGTGGAAAGGTTTATGCATCAACTCAACTTGCTAAGGGATGCTCAGGTAGCTGGTAAGACACTATTTCTGAGTGTATCTGTGATGATGTTTCCAGTAGAGGTTAGCATTTGAATCAGTAGACTCAGTAAAGTGATCTGTCCTCAACAATGTGGGCAGGCATCAATCTATTCACTGTGGGCCCAATTAGACAAAAAGATATAGAAAGGGCAAATTATCTCTCTCTTTCTTTTTGGCTTTTTTTCAGCTGAGATGTCCATCTTCTGTCTGGGGACATCAGAGCTATTGGTTCTCAGACCTCTGAAGTCAGTGACTTACACTAGCAGCCCCACAGTTCTTAAGACTTTAACCTCAATTAGAAGTTAAATCTTCTACTACCTTGGTTCTAAGCCCTCAGACTCAGACTGAATTAGACTCATACTGAATTACACCACCAATTCTCCTGTTTCTATGACTACAAAAGGCAGGTTGTGGGACTTCTTGGCCTCCATAACCATGTGAGCCAATACCTATAATAAATCCTCCCTTATAAATAACTGTTAGGCAACACACACATACACACACACGCATGCATACACATACATACATATTTTCTTTTTCTATTGGTTTTGATTTTCTGAAGAACCTTAATTTACAACAGATTCTAATTTCTAATCTCAGTTAGATTCTAATTCTAACTGAGTTGTATGTGTTTTCATTCATTCATCTCCAGTGTGTATAGGTGGCTCAGTTTTGTCTGACTCTGTGACCCTGCGGACTGTAGCCCAACAGGCTCCTCTGTCCTTGGAATTTTCCAGGCAAGAATACTGGTATAGGTTGTCATTTCCTACACCAGGGGATCTTCCCAAGCCAGGAATTGAACCTAGGTTTCCTGCGTTGCTGGCAGATTGTTTATGGTCTGAGTTACCAGGGAAGCCCCAGCTCCACTACCAAACACTGCTCAAAATCTACAATAGTCTCTCCCCTACTCCCACATTATGTTTCTTTACTTTTGCTGGGATGCCCTTTGAACCTTCCTTAGGGAGGCATTTCCTGACACCAGTAGAGAGCGCAGGCTCAAGCCAGGCCACTGTATTCAAAGTCTTGCTCCACCATTTACTACCAACATGGCTGTAGAAGTTTACTTACTCATTCTCTGCCTCAGTCTCTCCATCTATTGAATAAGAATAAAAATATTAACTCTCTGAAGCACTGTCATGAGGAAGAATACAGATAAGGCACTTCAAAATCTGTCCAGTACAAAGTACTCAATATATGTGAATTATTACTGTTCTCAGTTATTAATATGAATGGTTGGTTGATTTAGATTTGCATATTATCAGTTCTGTGATCTGTTAGCCTGAGCCATCTGGTGAGGTGGTTGATATTTGTATAATCTCATTGTGATATTTGTATAATCTCAATCTTCCAGTGTTTGTTGAGCTATCATACAAAGAACCAAATTTATTGGGCAGATATTTTATTCCCTCTTATAGCAATTCTGCTCACATCGTATGGTGTGGCTAGTCACCATGTGTGATGCTTGCACATGGAATCCTGAGGCACTGGGTGGAGGGAAGAAGAGCTGAGACGAGAGGGTGATCCCACTTTACAGAAACTCTGAAGTACTGTTTATGAAAGATGCCTTGCACATTTCAGAGGGGGCACAGCCACCAATGCTAGAAAGAAGTAGAACAAAGTCCTTACAACTTTAGCCTTTCTGCTTGGGATAAAGTACCCCAAGCTCTGGTGACTGATACCACTTTTTCAAAGGAAGTAAGTGCATTGTCTTCTTTTATTTTAGCATCAGTTTCTGCCTCCATCTCAGAAAAAGTAGGGACAGAATTATAAGAATAAAATGTCTCATGGAAAAAAATTTGGAGGAAGCCACCCGTATTTTCTTCATATAATTGCATACTTACTTATCTGAAGGTAGTACTTCAAAATTTGTAATATATGTACTTACATTTTACTGATTTTGTTGGATTAAAGTTTCTACATTTTTTAATCATTTTGCATATATTCCAGGAAGAAATATTCCTGAGAAATATTCTCAGGGGGCTAGTTTTATGTACAGTATAAATTGCAAGTCATTTTCTTGCAATCCATCTTGACCACCCCCTCCCCCAGCTCAAAAGACCGTCATGTTATGTCGTACCAATTTAGGAGTCATGGAATAAGTCTCCCCACCTATAACCCCGTCCTCATGGTCAACAAGGATGTCAGTGCGAACTTTCAACATGAAATTTGACTCTGCAACTCAACCAGCTTACCAAACTAATATTCAGAGATTCTTCTAATGGTCCAAACATAAGCCACTTGTAAACATATGGCTGCATTTCCTTTACTGGAACTTTTTTGATCACTCTGCCTCTCCTCATCCTTCTAGCCTGCTACAGCTCCCGTCTCCTTAGTCAAGGCTAGTTTTTGCACCCTACATTTTTCTAGCACTTGAACTTTTACTTTATAGCCCTACTATGATTTTAATGTTTCATGATACCTATCCAGAACAATTGTAACCTCCATGCGAGTAAGCGCCATGTTTAGCTTTAGAAAGGCATCATTAGAATCATGGTCCACTACACTTATTTGGCAAAATTAGACACCAAAATACTTGAATGAATAAATTTGAACCTCTCGACTTCTTATTTACCTTAGTCATAGTAATAAATTCAGAGTATTCAATAGTTAGTAGTAGATTTTGAGTTTCAAGAATTCCCCCTCAGCTAAACTTTGAAAAATTTAGTGTAGTCACTCAATCATTTCTGACTCTTTGTGACCCTGTAGACTGTAATCTGCCAGGCTCTTCTGTCCATGGGATTTTTCAGGAGAGAACACTGGAGTGGATTGCCATTTCCTCCTTCAGGGGATTTTCGATCCAGGGATTGAACTCCTATCTCCTGTTTCTCCTGCATTGCAAGCAGATTCTTTATCTGCTGAGCCATCAGAGAAGCCCTTTTATTTACTTATAAAAATTCATTAGAGTTTTGAAAGAGAGCAGGAGAAATGGGAAGGAATATTCTAACATAAAATGAATAGAGAGATTTACTCGTTTTCTGTCCTTTGTTTTTTCGTAGTACAAAAGCATAAAGCTACTTGATTCATATTTCATGCTTTCTCAAGTTAAACTAAAATTTTTAAACACCCTATGTTTAAGTATTATGTGGCTACTGATTCTTTTCCCCATGTTTATTGAGCCTTTGTTTACTTGTTTTTTGAAACCAGTCAATGGTAAATTATCTTCAGGTATGCTCCTAACCCAGCATTCAGTTCAGTTCGGTCGCTCAGTCATGTCCGACTCTCCGACTCCATGAATCACAGCATGCCAGGCCTCCCTGACCATCACCAAATCCCGGAGTTCACTCAAACTCATGTCCATCAAGTCGGTGATGCCATCCAGCCATCTCATTCTCTGTCGTCCCCGTCTCTTCCTGCCCCCAATCCTTCCCAGCATCAGAGTCTTTTCCAGTGAGTCAACTCGTCGCAGGAGGTGGCCAAAGTATTGCAGTTTCAGCTTTAGCATCAGTCCTTCCAATGAACACCCAAGACTGATCTCCTTTAGAATGGACTGGTTGGATCTCCTTCAGTCCAAGGGACTCTCAAGAGTCTTCTCCAACACCACAGTTCAAAAGCATCACTTCTTCGGCGATCAGCTTTCTTCACAGTCCAACTCTCACATCCATACATGACCACGGGAAAAACCATAGCCTTGACTAGATGGACCTTTGTTGGCAAAGTAATGTCTCTGCTTTTTAATATACTATCTAGGTTGGTCATAACTTTCCTTCCAAGGAGTAAGCGTCTTTTAATTTCATGGCTGCAACCCTGCATTAGAACTCTCTGTAAAGCATATGGAAAAGAAAATAAAAATTGAAATGGGTGCTCTCTCATGTTCTGTCTTCACAGTGAAATAAAAGTATGATATTAAAAGGCAAATCTTCTAATGTTGAATCTGCTGGTAGTTGAAAACAAATTCTAGTTATTAAAATTAAATCCCAGAAAGAAAGTTTTACATGCTTTAATAATATATGTTCAGAGGGTTATGCAGTTTTATATGAATGAGATTTTCAAATACTACTTGCATTGTTAGTCATCTTTTTGTGCTGTTTCTCTGCCTGTTATCGCCACTATTTTTTTTTTCTGCTGTTTCTTTCAAAGCAAATGACAGACATATTTCTTTTCTCTAGTCAGCTTTATTAAACTATGATTCTTCTGCAGTTGAGTTTCTATGAAACATTTAGTTTCAGCTTATTTTTAGTTTGCTACCAGTGTCAGCTGCCCATCCCCCTGCTGGGTGATTAGATTAACCATTGTTTCCACTGGTGCATGGTTCTTCCCAAGCCACTCTAGTTCAGAATTACCACAGAGATGAACTTGGCCTTGGGCAAGTCATTTAGCTTCTCTGTGCTCTCCTTCCTTCATTTATAAAATGAGGATTAAATGACCTTTCTCTACCTACCTAACAGGAGTGCTTTAGATAAAATTAGATAATAGAATTAGAAGCAAATGGGAAGTTTAATTGTGTACTAAAGCATGATGATCTAAAGAACCCAAATAGAAACAGGTGTGTAGCAGTATTTTGTGCGTGGCTTTTATATTCACAGATCAGTTTGATATCAAAAGAAAAATAAATGTCAATTTGAGAATAAAAGGAAACAAAAACAAAAAATTTATAGTAGAAAACAACTGTGTCAGAGGCCAGATTAGAAACTCTGGGTGACCTTCTATGATTGTGTGAGAGACTTAAGATAAAGAAAGCCATTTAGACACCATACACCCATGGCGAATTCATGTCAGTTCAGTTCAGTTGCTCAGTCGTGTCCGACTCTGGGCGACCCCATGAGTCACAGCACGCCAGGCCTCCCTGTCCTTCACTAACTCCCGGAGTTCACTCAAACTCATGTCCATCGAGTCGGTGATGCCATCCAGCCATCTCATCCTCTGTCATCCCGTTCTCCTCCTGCCCCCAATCCTTCCCAGCATCAGACTCTTTTCCAGTGAGTCAACTTGTCACATGAGGTGGCCAAAGTATTGGAGTTTCAGCTTTAGCATCAGTCCTTCCAATGAACACCCAGGATTGATCTCCTTTAGAATGGACTGGTTGGATCTCCTTGCAGTCCAAGGGACTCTCAAGAGTCTTCTCCAGCACCACAGTTCAAAAGCATCAATTCTTCAACGCTCAGCTTTCTTCAAAGTCAAAAATCTCACATCCATACAAGACCACTGGAAAAACCATAGCCTTGACTAGACGGACCTTTGTCGCCAAAGAAATATCTCTGCTTTTTAATATACTATCTAGGTTGGTCATAACTTTCCTTCCAAGGAGTAAGCGTCTTTTAATTTCATGACTGCAGTCAGCATACGCAGTGATTTTGGAGCCCAAAAAAATAAAGTCTGACACTGTTTCCACTGATTCATGTCAGTGTATGGCAAAACCAATAATATATTGTAAGGTAATTAGCCTCCAATTAAAATAAATAAATTTAAGAAATAAAAAGAAATAAACATTAGAAAAAACTTCAAAGAAAGAAAATGAGAAGTAAGAGATCTGAGGAAGTGCTGCTAAAGCAGAAAGCTCAGAAAAAACTTACAAGGTCAATCCTTGGAAAATGATCAGTAAAAGAGACGCATGAAATTTTTAAACTGCAATGCCACACTACCATCTAGTTTTCCTTTTTATTTTTATATTTATTTCTTTTTCTACATCATGAAAGAAGAGAAGATATAGAAAAGTAGAGAAATCCAAAGAACAAATGTGATTTTTTGCTAGAGATTGTAATTAGTTCATAGTCTCTTTTCCTAGATTAAAATCATAAGTTGAATTCTTCCCACTACCAAAAATTTGAAGACAAAGTTCATTAGATGGACCAGGGCATACTAGATTCATGATAGAGGCTCAGTTAATGAAAATTCAGTTCCGTTCAGTTCAGTTCAGTCGCTCAGTTGTGACTGACTCTTTGCGACCCCATGAATCACAGCACGCCAGGTCTCCCTGTCCATCACCAACTCCATATTAGGGTGAAGTAAATCCAGGATAGCCTGAGAGATATCAGGGCTAAGTTACACAATAAATGACAGCAATGAAAGATAATGAAACTGAGGTAGTTGGTATGTATGTACAGTATAACACCAAATTCTGTAGATGTTCTTTGTTCTTTATATTCAATTTTTTTCTTAAAGATTTCAATTTTTATTGAATAAGCTTGGAGATATAAAAACCATGCTTTGAGATTTGATTAACCATACCTAGGAAAATTATCTCAGTTTTTACCCTAAGTCTGTATAGTTGGGTCAAGCCTGTCTGTTAGCTATCTGCCTGAAATGCTGTATTCTAGCTATGGATATGGAAGGTGGATGCACTGGACAACTTTTCTAAGGCAAGGGTAATCACCCGAAGTGTTAAAGAAAAAACATTCTATCATGTCATTCTAATAATAGAATAAGTCTTCTCTGGAGATTTTATTTAGTATATTTGGTTTTTATGTACCTTTTTTTTTTTAATTCTCTGCCTATTTCATTAGCCCCATCAACAATATCAAATTGATTTAAAATAGTTCCTTAGAATCTGTTTCACTGTTCTGCAGTGTTTCCAATTCTGTTTTATTTTGTGGGTTTTGTACAAGAAATTGCTTATCAATAGCAATAAACAACCAAAAAATTAACAATAATATAAAAGCAAGAATCTCATATGATTTATAGATGTATACTAATAACTTTGAAGGTTAATTTCTAAAGAGCAGAGGTCATGATTTGCATCTTTCTTCTGTGATAATAAACAATTTGTATTGAAGTTTTTAGCTATTTAACAAATGAAACAAAACCCCCAAATCTCTCAGATATTAGGATCAAATAAAATATATTGTGGAAACACGGGTCTCTGGGAGCCTGTTTTCAATCACTTGACATAGGAATAGTGCATTTTCTGTATATGCCAATTATTGTCTGACTCCTAAAAGTGTTAAATTTAAATTTTAATAGATACATAGAGATATATACTATAAATTCTTAAATAGAGTCTATAAGTGATGTCAGATATATGGCTGAACACTTTTAATATCATTCATTTAAAATATTTTTTAAAATTAATAATATATTTATTAGTAAGTGATTACACTTACTAATTTTTGAGATATTTTCTATAACAGAGAGAGATTATAACTATAAGCCATTTGTGATTCAGGGGAATTTTCAATTTGTGCTGCCATTTCATTTAGAAAATACAAAGGAGAAAAAAAGATCAAGGTGCACAGCAAAGACAGAGCATACAAAAGGAACAGAGACCATTGATGTCAACAGGAAATATCTCTCTTTCTTTTTGTCTAAAATTAAATAAAGTAGAAAGTGACAAGATGAATACTTTTAACCAAAGGTAACTGAGAATTGCTGTATGTCAAGTTGCCAAAAACGCTTCTGACCTGATTTTTCTTTCTTTAATTTTACTAAATTTTTTCCTCCTAATCTATTATTTCTCCTTGATAAAATATATGTAACTTCTAAGAAGAATCACAATATGTGGTAATTCCTTCTCAACCATCGCCACCCCCACCAGAAATCTGTCATTGAGCCTCCATCTGACAACATCATTGATACTCATTAAGGATGCAAGTTTATAAATTTCGGTCTAACTTTTGGATTCTCTATGAACATAGATTTGTAATTGAGCCAGCTTATGACACATTCAAAAAATAGGTAGCAGGTTTCTGAAGCAAATTAACTGGGGGCCAAATTTAGCTTCCTAAATTCATTTCATTTTCACCTCAGCTTGGACTTAAGCCATTAGCACAGCAGGAAAAAGCAATGGTTATGCACCAGGCCACCAGCACTTCCACGCATAAGATTTTGCAGAATGACAGAAATAATGAATGTAATTAAAACAGCATGGAGCCAAGAAAAAATAATTAGTATACAACTTGGATGGCTCTGGGAGTCCCATGACATGACAAAAACATTTTAAGGATTTTAATGATATCCTAAACTAAGTTTCCAAATAAGAGCTCATGTATCAAAATATTTGAGAAATGAATGTTCTCCAAGTTTTAGACTTAAGGTGTTATAGTTTTAATGACCTCTGTTTTTAATCTCAAATTTTCCCTCTTACTCTGGAAATGACACCTATGAATTATTTAATTATTATGTTCATGAGAAAGGAGTAATATAAATGCCCTATGGTCATAAAATGATAAAAGTTAGTTGAGATTTTTGGGAATTGTCATTAATGAGATTTTAAAATTGTTTTTTTAATAATTATAAATCAAAGGAGACACTGCATACTAACTTATTAATTCGTAATCATACAGGCTATAATTTTTAAAGCTTTTAATCTTAAAAGCGAAAGAGGTCTAAACTTTCTCAAGAAAGATTTTTCTGGAAAATCAGTGTGAGCACCACTGATAACCGTGCTAGTTCTTTAAAATCATGCAAACATGATACATTCTGGGAAGTATAACTCCTTCCTTAAAGACAGAAGAGAAGTATATATTATAGACAATTCTTCACACCTCCTAAAATCAAAAAGACTAATTGTTAAAGATAGATTTTTACACTTATTTTTAGAATCACTTTGGGGCTTCTCTGGTGTTTCAGATGGTAAAGAATCTGCCTGCAATGCAGGACACCTGGGTTCAGTTTTGGGGTGGGGAAGATCCCCTGGAGAAGAGAATGGCTACCCACTCCAGTAAACTTGCCTGCAGAATCCCATAGACAGAGGAGCTACAGTGCATGGGGGGCTACAGTCCATAGGGTCATAAAGAGTCAGACAGGACTGAGTGATTTTTACTTCACTTCAGGATCACTTTTATTCTCTAACCTGTTAATACAAACTCAGAACAATTTTTTTTTCTAAATTATCTTTCTAGAGAAATACCTAAAATGACTTCTAAAGTTTTTTTTCAAATATTATAGAGTTCTAAGAAATTATAATAGCAAATAAAGCCAAGAAAGTTGTGATGATGGAAAAAATAATGTGCCAGTTTAGATCCTGTTCTTTCAGGATGAGTAAATCATAGACAGAAAGCAAGGCAGAAGGAGAATTTGCAAGATATCTGGATGTGGCTATAAAGAAGAAAAAGGAAAATTCAAGATCTGGGGCTTGGATGTCTTGGAGAATGCTACTGCTACTCATAGAATCATATATAGAAAATTATGTTTGTTGGAAAAATATCAAAACAAAGTCATTGAGACTGAATGACAATGAGGCATTCAAAAGGAAATGTGTAGTAAATTTTCAAAAGTAAAAAAAACTGTACAAGGTCAAGGTCAAGATCTCAGAGACAGCTATTATTTGCAGTCATTTGCTCAGAGGTTTGACTTATTGCTTTATAAGCTGTCTGTGTTCATATCTCAAATGATCAACAATTTCCTTTTAAAAAGGGGGAATCAAGACAGATTATAAAAGCAATGCATACAAACTCAGAACAATTTTTTGTTCTTATAGTCATTACATTTTAAATACTTCCAAACAAAACAGTAGCATTGCTTCACTTTACCTGTAAAAAACAGGCAATTTTATACTTACAACAGTGTGATTCCAGTGCAGAATGTTTGTCATCATGTCAGACATAACTATTGAACTGTTTTTAATCTTAAGCGGGGGGAAAATCCAAATTTTATAAAGGAAAATGATTTAAGGAAACATGTCACAGAAAATGATCTCCAAGAGGCCTGATTCACTCACTGATTCTTCCCAAATTCTACTAAGACTTGAAGAACAAGAAACATGGTGGATTCTGCTTTTTAGAGTGTAAGCTGCTCATTGTGCTCCTTTAAAAATATGTCATATTGTTGAGTTCCTGACCTCTAGAAATTCACAATCTAATGATAGAGCTAGACATGTTAAACCCTGGTGAAGCACTATGGGAATGCACTGCAGTCATATTTCATTAAAACAAAGCAAGCAAGATTATTTTCATGGTCTTGGAAACTTCCCTTGTTCATGCATGCATGATTTTAGCTCATAAGGCTCATCCTTTCATCTGGTAACATAATTTCTTGCATTTTATTTCGTGCTTGTATTCAGTTTATGTGAAAGAAATTCCCTTGGGGATGTATCTGGCAGGAAAAGTTTTGTGGGATAGTATTCCTCACTATTAAATGGTAAAGTGAATATATGTGGCTTTTATTAGTTTCCTCCTATGAATCATTCTCTTAATATGGACTATATTGCCAAGGATTTCCTACTTTGAATAATATGGTTGTCATCTATTTCATGAGTCTTGCTAATTAACATTGAAATTTGTAAAATCTATGTAAGAACTTAAATAGTTGAAGGAAAAGTGTTCATCTGCCTGAATACAGGTACCAAAGCACCTGTATATTTATTTGTCATGTTGGAACTGGTCCTTTTTGTAAGGAGAGGTTTTAACTGAAACAAATTATCAGTGTCTAATGGTCTATCTGGCAGAGCTCATAGCCAGCATTATTCTGGCTGCTCTTGATTAGAATGTAGACCATAGAAGGCCAAGGGATTCTTAACTGATTGTTATTAACAGCCTGTGCATTGTGTGTAATTATGAACAAAACTGGACCTGGGATAAAACAAACGAAAAATAGCTAAAGAGAATTAGGGTTATCACCTCCTCAAATATGATCCAGATAAGTGTGATCTAAGAACATCTGAGGATCTATATATGTTTTTTTTCAACCCTATTTCTCAAATGTTTTAGGAGAAATAAAACTGATTTTAAGAATGAGAGTTGTAAAGACTTATTTAGGAAATCAGTAGTTAATCACATATATAAAGGCTGGAACACACTGGAGTCCATCAGTTGGTCAATTATATACTTGATACAACTTGGAACATAATTGTTAGTATCTATGGCTTTACTAGATTACCTGTTTAAATGATTTAACAAGTGATAAATATTAACCTCAGATATGCAGATGACACCACCCTTATGGCAGAAAGTGAAGAGGAACTCAAAAGCCTCTTGATGAAAGTGAAAGAGGAGAGTGAAAAGTTTGGCTTGAAGCTCAACATTCAAAAAACAAATATCATGGCATCCGGGTCCATCACTTCATGGGAAATAGACGGAAAAACAGTGGAAACAGTGTCAGACTTTATGTTTTGTGGCTCCAAAATCACTGCGGATACTGATTGCAGCCATGAAATTAAAAGACGCTTACTCCTTGGAAGGAAAGTGATGACCAACCTAGATAGCATATTAAAAAGCAGAGACATTACTTTGCCAACCAAGGTCTGTCTAGTCAAGGCTATGGTTTTTCCCGTGATCATGTATGGATGTGAGAGTTGGACTGTGAAGAAAGCTGATCGTCGAAGAATCGATGCTTTTGAACTGTGGTGTTGGAGAAGACTCTTGAGAGTCCCTTGGACTGCAAGGAGATCCAACCAGTCATTCTAAAGGAGATCAATCCTGGGTGTTCATTGGAAGGACTGATGTTGAGGCTGAAACTGCAATACTTTGGCCACCTCATGCGACGAGTTGACTCACTGGAAAAGACTCTGATGCTGGGAAGGACTGGGGGCAGGAGGAGAAGGGGACGACAGAGAATGAGATGGCTGGATGGCATCACCGACTCGATGGACATGAGTTTGCGTGAACTCTGGGATTTGGTGATGGACAGGGAGGCCTGGCGTGCTGTGATTCATGGGGTCACAAAGAATTGGACACGACTGAGCGACTGAACTGAACTGAACTGAACTGAAATATCTGGTTAAATGGACATTTAAGTACTTCTGAACATAAACATGATGTTAAGGTTTATATCCACTCTATAATTTGTCATGTTGATTCTAATGAACAAAAATGCCCATGCCCTTAATGTAAATATGCCCTATTTTTGAGAAAAGGAAAAGAAAGATAAGGCTGGCCATCTTCCTTAAAATAGTTTTGCAGCTTGGCATGAAATAAATGAATAATGGAAACCACAGATACTTAAACATGGTATTTATCTTATTAGTAGTGTCTTCCTCTTACACAAAGCACCTAAAACAACAGGGAATATCAGATTAGATACAATTTTCCCAGTTTGGCTAGGCACTAGTGAAAAAGCATTCAATAATTTCCAATCAGGCTGTGAATAAGAAGGGCTTGGCATGTATGTGGTTTCCAACAGGTGAATACCTTTGCCTTAGGAATAATATATACATTATTCATTGGCCAAAACCCAACAAAGTCCTTCAGGTGTAAAGAAATGCTAGCTTCATTCCAAGTACAGATATCAAAAATGCATTCTGTTATACCTGCTTATACCTGTTATACCATGCTGTTATACCTGCTTCTAATTACACTGATATGGATGATTTAGCAAGATAAAACAGTATTTCAGAAAAGGTGAACTTAAATTCAAAGAAAATTATTACAACAAATGCAATTGTAATTTTGTAGTTGATCATGTTGATTTATGGAAGATATTGGTAAGAAAGAAATAATAACACTAGGCAAGCTAGCAGACCTTTTTCAAAACATTCCAATCAACAAAAGTGTTTACTTCCTTTCTTTGTGACTCTGGCTACAATTTTAAAATGCTTTTTTCAGTCACTAGTTCTTAAGTGGTTCCAAATTGGGAAAGGAGTACGTCAAGGCTGTATATTGTCACCTTGCTTATTTAACTTATATGCAGTTTGCATCATCAGAAATGCTGGACTGGATGAAGCACAAGCTGGAATAAAGATTGCTGGGAGAAATACCAATAACCCCAGATATGCAACATTCAAATCATAGGAGTCCCAGAAAAAGAAGACAAAAAGAAAGGGCATGAGAAAATACTTGAGGATATAATAGTTGAAAACTTACCTAAAATGGGGAAGGAAATAGCCACCCAAGTCCAAGAAACCCAGAGTCCCAAACAGGATAAACCCAAGGTGAAACACCCCAAGACACATATTAGTCAAATTAATGAAGATCAAACACAAAGAGCAAATATTAAAAACAACAAAGGAAAAGCAAAAAATAACACACAAGGGGATCCCCATAAGGATAACAGCTGATCTTTCAATAGAAACTCTTCAGGTCAGAAAGGAATGGCAAGACATGCTTAAAGTGGTGAAAGAGAAAAACCTTTAACCCAGGTTACTAAAACCAGCAAGGATTTCATTCAAATATGCAGGAGAAATCAAAAGCTTTACAGACAAGCAAAGCTGAGAGAATTCAGCACCACCAAACCGGCTCTTCAACAAAAGCCAAAGGATCTTCTCTAGACAGGAAACACAGAAAAGGTTTATAAACTCGAGCCCCAAACAACAAAGTAAATGGCAACAGGGTCATACTTATCTGTAATTGCCCTAAATGTAAATGGGTTGAATGCCTCAATCGAAAGACAAAGACTGGCTGAATGGATACAAAAACAAAACCCCTAAATATGGTGTCTACAAGAGACCCGCCTCAAACTAGGGACACATACACACTGAAAGTGAAGGGCTGGAAAAAGATATTTCATGCAAATGGAAACCAAAAGAAAGCAGGAGTAGCAATACTCATATCAGATAAAATAGACTTTGAAATAAAGGCCATGAAAAGAGACAAAGAAGGACACTACATAATGATCAAAGGAACAATCCAGGAAGAAGATATAACAATTATAAATATATATGCACCCAACATAGGAACACTGCAATATGTAAGGCAAATGCTAACAAGTATGAAAGGACATTAACAGTAACATAATAATAGTGGGAGATTATAATACCCCACTCACACCTATGGATAGATCAACCAAACAGAAAATTAGCAAGGAAACACAAACTTTAAGAGATACAATGGACCCGTTAGACCTGATTGATATCTATAGGACATTTCACCCCAAAACAATGAATTTCACATTTTTTCTCAAGTGCACACAGAACATTCTCCATGATAGACCACATCCTGGGCCATATATCTATCCTTAGTAAATTTGAAAAAATTAATATCATTTCAAGCATCTTTTCTGATCACAATGCAATAAAATTAGATGTCAACTACAGGGAAAAATACAGACAAATGGAGGCTAAACAACACACTTCTGAATAACCAACAAATCACAGAAGAAATCAAAAAAGAAATTAAAATATGAATAGAAACAAAAGAAAACATGACAACATCAAAGCTATGGGATTCAGTAAAAGCAGTACTAAGGGAAATGTTCATAGCAATACAAGCTCATATCAAGAAACAACAGAAAAATCAAATAAATATCCTAACTTTACTCCTAAAGCAATTATTAAAAAAAGAAGAAGAAGAAGAAATGAAGAACCCCAGGGTTAGTAGAAGGAAAGAAATCATAATAGTTAGGGCAGAAATAAATGAAAAAGAAACAAAGAAGCCTATATAAAAAATCAACAAAACTAAAAACAGTTCTTTGCAAAGATAAATAAAATAGACAAACCATTAGCCAGACTCATCAATAAAAAAAGGGAGAAGAATCAAGTCAACAAAATTAGAAATGAAAATGGAGAAATCACAAAAGACAGCACAGAAATACGAAGAATCATAAGAGACTACTATCATCAAGTTCAGTTCAGTTCAGTCGCTCAGTCGTGTCCGACTCTCCGCGACCCCATGAATCACAGCACGCCAGGCCTCCCTGTCCATCACCAACTCCCAGAGTACACTCAAACTCATGTCCACAGAGTCGGTGATGCCATCCAGCCGTCTCATTCTCTGTCGTCCCCTTCTCCTCCCTCCCCCAACCTTTCCCAGCATCAGAGACTTTTCCAGTGAGTCAACTCGTCGCATCAAGTATATGCCAATAAAATGGACAACCTTTAAGAAATGGATGAATTCTTAGAAAAGTATAACCTTCCAAAACTGAACCAGGAAGAAATAGAAAATCTTAACAGACCCATCACAAGCACAGAAATTGAAACTGTAACAAAAAATCTTCCAACAAACAAAAGCCCAGGTCCAGATGGCTTCACAGGTGAATTCTACCAAAAATTTATAGAAGAGCTAACACCTATCCTACCCAAGCTCCTCCAGAAAATTGCAGAAGGAGGTAAACTGCCAAACTCATTCTATGAGGCCACCATCATCCTAATGCCAAAACCAAAGATGCCACAAAAAAAAAGAAAGAAAAAAAGAAAACTACAGACAAGTATCACTGATGAACATAGATGCAAAAATCCTCAACAGCAAACAGCATCCAATAGCATATTAAAAGGATCATGCATCATGACCAAGTGGGCTTTATCCCAGGGATGCAAGGATTCTTCAATATTCACAAATCAATCAATGTGATACACCACATTAACACACTGAAAGATAAAAACCTTATGATTATCTCAATAGATGCAGAGAAAGCCTTTGACAAAACTCAACATGAATTTACGATAAAAATTGTCCAGAAAGCAGGCGTAGAAGGAACATGTCTCAACATAATAAAAGCCATATATGATAAACCCACCACAAACATTATCCTCAATGGTGAAAAATTGAAAGCATTTCCCTTAAAGTCAGGAACAAAACAAGGGTGCCCACTCTCACTCCTACTATTCAACATAGTTTTTGAAGTTTAAGCCACAGCAGTCTGAGAAGAAAAAGAAATAAAAGGAACCCAGATTGGAAAAGAAGAAGTAAAACTCTCACTATTTGCAGATGACATAATCCTCTACATAGAAAACCCTAAAGACTCCACCGAAAATTACTAAAGCTAACCAATGAATATAGTAAAGTTGTAGGATATAAAATTAACACACAGAAATCTCTTGCATTCCTATACACTAACAATGAGAAAACAGAAAGAAAAATTAAGGAAACAATTCCATTCACCACTGTGACAAAAAGAATAAAATCTTAGGAATAAATCTACCTAAAGAAACAAAAGACCTATATATAGAAAACTATAAAACACTGGTGAAAGAAATCAAAGATAACACAACCAGATGGAGAAATATACCATGCTTATGGATCGGAAGAATCAATATAGTGAAAATGAGAATACTACTCAAAGCAATCTATAGATTCAATGTAATCCCTATCAAACTACCAATGGTATTTTTCACAGAGCTAGAAAAAA
The DNA here is from genome assembly GCF_049115385.1 of Moschus berezovskii. Taxonomy (NCBI): domain Eukaryota; kingdom Metazoa; phylum Chordata; class Mammalia; order Artiodactyla; family Moschidae; genus Moschus; species Moschus berezovskii. The sequence goes on from NC_142469.1 coordinate 64,313,516, forward strand.
TAATTTCACAATTTGTATGGAAATACAAAAAACCTCAAATAGCCAAAACAATCTTGAGAAAGAAGAATGGAACTGGAGGAATCAATCTGCCTGACCTCAAACTATACTACAAAGCTACAGTCATGAAGACAGTATGGTACTTATACAGACAGAAATACAGATCAATGGAACAAAATAGAAAGCCCAAAGATAAATCCAAGCGCCTATGGACACCTTATCTTTGACAAAGGAGGCAAGAATAGACAACTGAGAAAAGACAACAAGTGGTGCTGGGAAAACTGGTCAACCACCTGTAAATCAATGAAACTCGAACACTTTCTAATACCACACACAAAAATAAACTCAAAATGGATTAAAGATCTAAATGTAAGACCAGAAACTATAAAACTCCTAGAGGAAAATATAGGCAAAACACTCTCTGACATAAATCACAGCAGGATCTTCTATGACCCACCTTCCTGAGTAATGGAAACAAAAATAAACAAAGTGAAAGTAAAGTCGCTCAGTCATGTCCAACTCTTTGCGAGCCCATGGACAGTAGCCTACCACATTCCTGGGATTTTTCCAAGCAAGAGTACTGGAGTGGGTTGCCATTTCCTTCTCCAGGGGATCTTCCCGACCCAGGGATCAAACCCAGGTCTCCTGCATTGTAGGCAGATGCTTTACCATCTGAGCCACCAGGGAAGTCCCTAAGTAACAAAGTCCCTAAATTAACAAATGGACCTAATTAAACTTAGAGGCTACAAAGTCCCTAAATAAACAAATGGACCTAATTAAACTTAGAAACTTTTGACCAACGAAGGAAACTATAAGCAAGGTGAAAAGACAGCCTTCAGAATGGGATAAAATAATGGCAAATGAAGTAACTGATAATGAATTAATCTCCAAAATATACAAGCAGGTCATGCAGCTCAATACCAGAAAAATAAACGACCCAATCAAAAAATGGGCCAAAGAACTAAACAGACATTTCTCCAAAGAAGACATACAGATGGCTAAAAAACACATGAAAAGATGCTCAGCATCACTCATTATCAGAGAAATGCAAATCAAAACCACAATGAGGTACCATCTCACACTGGTCAGAATGGCTGCTATCAAAAAATCTACAAGCAATAAATGCTGGAGAGGGTGTGGAGAAAAGTAAACCCTCTTACACTGTTGGTAGGAATGCAAACTAGTACATCGTATAGAGAACAGTGTGGAGATTCCTCAAGAAACTGGAAGTAGAATTGCCATACAACCCATCAATCCCACTGCTGGGCATACACACAGAGGACATCAGAATTGAAAGAGACAAGTGTACGGCAAGGTTCATTGCAGCACTGTTGACAATAGCTAGGACATGAAGCAAGCTAAATGTCCATTGGCAGATGAATGGATAAGAAAGTTGTGGTACATATACACAATGGAGTATTACTCAGCCATTAAAAAGAATACATTTGAATCAGTTCTAATGAGGTGGACAAAACTGGAGCCTATTATTTAGGTGAAGTAAGTCAGAAAGAAAAACACCAACACAGTATATTAATGTGTATATATGGAATTTAGAAAGTTGGTAATGATGACCCTATATGAAAGACAGCAAAAGAGACAAAAATATAAAGAATAACTTTTGGACTCTGTGGGAGAGGGTGAGAGTGGGATGATTTGAGAGAATAGCATTGGAACATGTATATTACCATATCTGAAATAGATCACCAGTCCAAGTTTGATCAATGAAACAGGGCACTCAAAACTGGTGCACTGTGACAAACCTGAGGGTTGGGATGGGGACAAAGGTGGGAGGGGGGTTCAGGATGGGGGACACGTGTACTCCCATGGCTGATTCATGTTAATGTATAGCAAAAACCACTACAATATTGTAAAGTAATTAACCTCCAATTAAAATAAATAAATTAAAAAAAGGAAGCATCATCAATGTACCTTTTCTATTTTTGAAAATATATCAGAGAATGCTGAGAAACAAACCAAAATATTAAAAAAATTATTTAAATGGCAGCATGAAAGTGATGATATCAAACACTACAACTAGTTTAAAAATTTATTTCTGGTACTATAATTTGGTTATATAATTTGATGGATTTCTCAAAAAAATTTAAGAGGAAATATAATAGCAAATAGAAGAATATATTTCTTCCAATATAGAACAAAGATAATAAATAAAATGGACATAAAAGGGAAGAAAAAGTGATAGGAACCAAAAAGAAAATGTGAAAACAAAACACAGAATACAAGTTGTCATCTAGCAAAGTTGTGATGAAATGTCAGTAGTATATGTATTTAAATTCACCATATCCTACTCTGTTCTCAACCTTGTGTGCCCTTTGCTCCCATCCGCACCCCACCACACTCATGCTCTGCACTGCTATCTCTAAATGGATTTAGACAGATGGGATGATCCAAAACATGTGAAAGATTCATACTCTGGACACCTGAAAAAGAAGCACCTATGCAAGCCACTCCAGTACTCTTGCCTAGAAAATCCCATGGATGGAGGAGCCTGGTAGGCTACAGTCCGTGGGGTCGCTAGGGGTCGGACACGACAGAGCGACTTTACTTTCACTTTTCACTTTCACACAATGGAGAAGGAAATGGCAACCCACTCCAGTGTTCTTGCCTGGAGAATTCCAGGGACGGGGGAGCCTGGTGGGCTTCCGTCTATGGGGTCACACAGAGTCGGACACGACTGAAGTGACTTAGCAGCAGCAGCAGCATGCTATAGGCAGCTGACTATAGGAGGACGCTAGATAGACACATGTAGTGGGTACATCAGCCTTCCCAGGTGTTACTAGTGGTAAAGAACCTGCCTGCCGATGTAAGAGAGGCAGGTTCCATCCCTGGGTCAGGAAGATCTCCTGAAAGAGAGCATGGCAACCAACTCCAGCATTTTTGCCTGGAGAATCAAATGGACAGAGCAGCCTGACCAGGCTATAGTCCATGGGATCACAAAGAGTCGTACACAACTGAAGAGGCTGAGCACACACACATGCAGTGGGTGCATCAAGAAATGGTCTTTGTTTTCTATTTTACAAAGCTCATATTTCAAGAGAACTGTGTGTAATGAACAAAGTCTATCAGTCAAATCCTAACCACTTTATAGTTAATATTTTCCCCCTGAAATGTGAAAGGATATGCCATCAATCTCAGTCTTCTAAAATGATTTTTAATCTCTTTTTGGTGCATATCTTCTTCAAAAACTACCATGATAATGACTTTGTTCTTTGAAGAAAAGTAGATTTTCATTCCAGAGGTTAAATTTTTAATGAATCAAAATACCAAGTATAGAGAAGAAAATGTACCATAGTCACCTGAAAATGATATTAAATAGCTATTTTTGAATGAATGAAGAACATTATAGATCATTAGTTAACTACAATCAAATAGGTCTTTAACATATCAAGTGAACAATAAACCAAATGTAGAAAATACTGAATTTGGATACACAGCATTTTTTAACTAATATAATAGTTTGAAGTGTAGAGGAGAGTGTTTGACAAGTGTTGGCTGCAACACTTGGTATTTTATAGATGTAGTTTCTATGAATGTTGGAAAGTATCTTTGGAATTATTTATTTTAATTTATCATACTCTTGCTTTATGGAGTGTAAGAAATATTTTAATCCTTAGCCTTGAAATATTTGATTGTGACTATGGTCGTCATTGTCTTCTGTTTTTAGTACTGATTTCTTTCTGTCCCCTCAGCCATTGCTGAAATTTTTATTTTCTGTTCATCTGTTCCTTGAAATTACTGCCTCATTTGATTGAGTAAGCTAAAGTCTTCCTTCTTCACAAGGTAAAGAGTCTCCACATTCTTGGCCTGACATTTAAAGTAACCTGTGACCTGACCTTACCCTACCTTTCCAACTATAATCCTTAACTCTCTATTAACAGAATCTTTTTTCTACAGTCTAACTATAAGGTGAAGATCTTTTTTGTACAGTTCTTATGTGTATTCTTGCCACCTCTTCTTAATATCTTCTGCTTCTGTTAGGCCCATATCATTTCTGTCCTTTATCGAGCCCATCTTTGCATGAAATGTTCCCTTGGAATCTCTAATTTTCTTGAAGAGATCTCTTGTTTCCCCTATTCTGTTGTTTTCCTCTATTTCTTTGCATTGATCACTGAGGAAGGCTTTCTTATCTCTCCTTGCTATTGTTTGGAACTCTGCATTCAGATGCTTATATCTCTCCTTTTCTCCTTTGCTTTTCGCTTCTCTTCTTTTCACCGCTATTTGTAAGGCCTCCTCAGACAGCCATTTTGCTTTTTTGCATTTCTTTTCCATGGGGATGGTCTTGGTCCCTGTCTCCTGTACAATGTCACGAACCTCCGTCCAGAGTTCATCAGGCACTCTATCTATCAGATCTAGTCCCTTACATCTATTTCTCACTTCCACTGTATAATCATAAGGGATTTGATTTAGGTCATATCTGAATGGTCTAGTGGTTTTTTCCCTACTTTCTTCAACTTAAGTCAGAATTTGGCAATAAGGAGTTCATGATCTGAGCCACAGTCAGCTCTTGGTCTTGTTTTTGCTGACTGTATAGAGCTTCTCCATCTTTGGCTGCAAAGAATATAATCAATCTGATTTCGGTGTTGACCATCTGGTGATGTCCATGTGTAGAGTCTTCTCTTGTGTTGTTGGAAGAGGGTGTTTGCTATGACCAGTGCATCCTCTTGGCAAAACTCTATTAGCCTTTGTCCTGCTTCATTCCGTGCTCTAAGGCCAAATTTCCCTGTTACTCCAGGTGTTTCTTGACTTCCTACTTTTGCATTCCAGTCCCCTATAATGAAAAGGACATCTTTTTTGGGTGTTAGTTCTAAAAGGTCTTGTAGGTCTTCATAGAACCGTTCAACTTCGGCTTCTTCAGCTTTACTGGTTGGGGCATAGGCTTGGATTACTGTAATATTGAATGGTTTGCCTTAGAAACGAACAGAAATCATTCTGTCGTTTTTAAGATTGCATCCAAGTACTGCATTTTGGACTCTTGTTGACCATGATGGCTACTCCATTTCTTCTAAGGGATTCCTGCGAAGGACTGATGCTAAAGCTGAAACTCCAATACTTTGGCCACCTCATGCGATGAGCTGACTTACTGGAAAAGAGTCTGATGCTGGGAAGGATTGGGGGCAGGAGGAGAAGGGGACGACAGAGAATGAGATGGCTGGATGGCATCACCGACTTGATGGACATGAGTTTGAGTGAACTCCGGAATTTGGTGATGGACAGGGAGGCCTGGCGTGCTGTGAATCATGGGGTCGCAAAGAGTCGGACACGACTGAGCCACTGAACTGAACTGAATTGAACTATAAGGTGTGTTTGTATACTATCACACACGTCTTGTAAAATATCTCCATATTTGCTTATAGCATTGGTCATCTGCCCTCAGACCCCTTCCCACTTCACCAGTCTCCTCCTGTACATATGTTCTTTCTCTCCTAATCTCTATGCCTCCCTCATTATCTCTGATACACACACACACACACACACACACACACACACTTCTTCACATCCCTGGGAAGTATTACCAAATTTTTATGTCTTCATTAAGTACTTGCTTTCAAATATTATTTAACTCTAAAAGTAAGTAAGTAAGTATTACTTGCTCAGTCATGTCTGACTCTCTGTGACCCCATGAACTGGAACCCACTAGGCTCCTCTGTCGATGGAATTCTCTATGCAAGAATACTGGAGTGGGTAGCCATTTCCTTTGCCAAGGTTTCTTCCTGGCTCAGGGATTGAACCCAGATATCCTTCATTGCAGACAGATTCTTTATTGCCTGAGCCACCAGCGAAGATCATTTAATTCTATGCACAATTTAACTGTTTGTATTTTATTTCCCTAAGAAAAGGGTAAGCTCTTCAAGCACAGGGAGATTAAAGTACTTCATTTTTTGTATCCTCTACATCCTTGTATAAAGTATACACTGCAAACCTATTTGTTGCTTTATTGACTTTATCCAGATTTCTGAATAACATATTACTAGTTGGGGTGGAAAAAATAACTTTTGACATCTTCTCATTTTCTGTTCATCTCTTCCTTGAAAAGCATCAGGTATTACATGTAGAAGAAACTTGAATTATTCAACTTAAAGTTACTAAACTATGAAATACTCTGCAGAAAAGCCAAAGGTATAAGTGCAGCCATGTATAATGTCGCTGTAGGTTAATGATGAAATAGATCTTTTCCACATTTTCGGTGAAAGCATTTGTAAAAAGATGTATTGCTATGAGTTGGAAATCTATATTCTGCGACAGCTGCTGACTAGTAATGAGATCTAATGAGCTGTCTCTTTATTGGAAAAAATAACATTTGCAATAACAGCCCCTTTGCAAATTGTAAAAGAGTTTGGGAGTGCAGATATAACCCCAAGTTGATATGAGTATATTCATGTCAATGTCATTTCAATTCAAATCTAAGTTTCTGTTCTCATTTAAAGTAAGGTACTGTACACTCAAATGTGAGAATCAACTCCTTTTTCCCCTAATAGCCCGTGGCTAAAAATTTAGTTTCTTTCATGTAATATTAACATAACACCAATGTTAATATTATCACAGTAAACTTAAGACAATTAAGTTTAAATAATGATAAGCTTTTCAGATTTCATTTTCAAGTTTAACAGAAAGCTATTGTCTTTTCTCATGGCTGAGTTCAGCTAATATTCAGGGTTCATTATTTGAAATGATTATACTGAATCATAAATGGTCTCCCCTTTCTCTTATTCCAAAATCCCCTAACATACACATTAAAAAAGCCAACTGTGCTTAGAACTACAGTAAAATTTTTGAAAACCGATGGTAGTTTACATTATCTTGGAATGCCTCAAGGCTCAAGTTGAAATCATTTGAAAGTAGCAGTGGCAGCAAAGATAAAATTGATTTGGGGAATATAAAAAAATCTAATATTTCACATAATGAAAATAGAGGTGTTATCAAAGAGTTGTCAATAAAATGCAATTTCTTTTTGAAAAAAATCACTTTACCCTTGACTCACATTCAAATCATAGAGATTTAAATGCACAAAGCACAGATAGTTTTGAAGCAATAATTTTTATGGCTTTCAAAATGCCTCAGCATCTCTTACATATTGGCAATAATTTCCTACATCCAATGCATCCTTTTCTTTTTCTTCTTTGTTCCAGAAAAGGACTTAAATATTTTTAAAGCTAATAACTCCAGTTGTTTTCCAATTCTCATCACCTTGATTTTTTTTTTTTTTTTTAATTTTTCTGGGACCTTTCTCTATGTTTTACTCCCTCAGTCTCCTGTTCATTTAACATGGCTTAAACTTCTAATTCTCAAATCAACTATTATTATACTTAGATATCGCCTATGTAAAACAAAACAACGATGACAAAAAGCATACAGGCAAAACTCCTACTGTGTCTAAATAGCAAATGAAATTTTGGGGAAATAAAAAGCTCTAAATTTCTTTTTTCCAGATTTGTCTCTCTCCCTCACTCTTCAGTCTACTCAAAACACTGATATCCATTTCTCCAAGAAATAAGCCTCTCATTTTTAATACATAGCTTTTGGAATTTGTCAACAAAATTAGATGTTGATGACTCTCTGACTTGGCTTTAATATTGGTATACTCTCCTAATTATCTTTCTCCTTTAATTTTTGATCTTCTTTAGTTGTATTTTGAGAGTCCTTCTTGTCCCCTCATCTAAACAGTGTAGCTTCTTGGGATTCAATTCCAGGAACTGGTTTCTCTTCATTCTGCAAATTCTTTTCCAGAATGATCTGATGAATTGTCACCAATTACCCTCCAGTAATAGTCATAGCTATGGTTTGACCATAGTCAAAGCTATGGTTTTTCCAGTAGTCATGTACAGATGTGAGAGTTGGACCATAAAGAAGGCTGTTGTTGTTGTTTAGCTGCTCAATCATGTGCAACTCTTTTGCAACTCATGGACTGTAGCCCATCAGCCTCCTCTTTCCATGGGATTTCCGAGGCAAGAATACTGGGGTGGGTTGCCATTTCCTATTCCAGGTGATCTTCCCTGACACAAGAACTGAAACTGAATCTCTGAGCCTCCTTCACTGTAAGTGTACCACTGAGTCACTGGGAAAGCTGCTTTAGAATTATGGTGCTTTAGAAAACTTTGGGCTTCAAGTTTGAGTAAACTCTGGGAGTTGGTGATGGACAGGGAGGCCTGGCATGCTGCAGTCCATGGGGTCTCAAAGAGTCAGACACGATTGAGCGACTGAACTGAACTGAACTAGACTTCAAGGAGATCAAACCAGTCAATCCTACAGAAAATCAACTCTGAACATTCATTGGAAGGACTGATGTTGAAGAAGAAGCTCCAATACCTTGGCCACTTAATGTGAAGAGCTGACTCATTGAAAAAAACTCTGATGCTGGAAAAGATTGAAAGCAAAAGTAGAAGAGGGCAGCAGAGAATGAGATGGTTCAATAGCATCATTGACTCAATGGACTTGTATTTGAGCAAACTCTTCAGGAGATAGTGGAGGACAGAGGAGCCTGGCATGTTGCAGTTCATGAGGTCTTAAAGAATCAGACACAACTTAGCAACTGGATAAAAATAACCTTCTGGTTACTGATGAGCCCCATCGATCTGCCCAGATGAAATTTGTTTCTGGGGTGTCAGAAGCATTCAATATGGATTGGGCATATTGGCATCTTCATGCTCAGTATAATCAACTATTTACTTTGGTTTGAGACCTCTCTTTTCCCCACTGTGTCCTCCAAGTTTTTCTACATTAACAAATCACTATCCAGTTAGTTTTTCCTGCCAGAAGCCCTTCTGTATTTCTTTATTCCAAAAGTCTCCCATAGCCAATAAAATGATTAAACTCTGTCAGTTTTGTATTTGTTAGACCTCTTGTCTCATACCAATAACCTAATCCAGTTGACCAAAAAATTGTACCTAATGTAAGCTTGTGGATCCTCAAGGAACCAAAGTGATCTATTTAAACACAAACTTGATTATGTCATTTAGCTCCTCAAAGTTATTCTATTACTTCTTGTGGCTTTAGGCTCAACTACATATCTTTAGCTTATCTTTGTACTTCTTCAGTTTTCTCTCTAATTCACTTGTTTAGTTGAAAGGTTACATTATAGTCACAAGCCTCCATGTGCATCCCTTTCACTTAAGCACAAGTACCCCCATCATTGTCTCTCAGAAAAATTGAAGTACTTTTAAAAATGTTTATTAATTGCCTGTTATACACTAGGTTATAGACTCTACATTTATATCTCATTTAATCATGACAACTGTAAGAGGAGCTCTTATTTTGCCAATCTTACACATAATTGAGCCTTAGAGTGAATAAATAACTTGTCTAAGTATACCTGACTAGTATTTGAACAGGGATTTGAACCTAGTTCTAGACTGACTTCAAATAAAGAACAATGTCACTTCTCTAAAGAGTTTTTGTTAGACTTCAGAATTCATATTGTGTGCAATGTCCATGCTTTTCCAGAGCAGCCATTCTTATTTTCCAGAGCAGTTATTTTTGTTAATGTAGAACTTTCTACTCTTTGCTGTTAAATTTAATTTGCTTTTTAATTATTTGTACCCTTGCATGAAGCCTTAAGATCTATAGTATATAATTTTTGCACCACTGTACAGTGCTAGGAGAAGCACAGTCACTCAACACTCAAACTTTGAGATATCCAGGCATCAAACCAGCCAGCCCTGTATGTTTACCCCAAAATTTGCCACTTGGTTCTTAAGGTAGAGACAAATTTTAATGGATAACTAGCCACTTTCATTCCACACTATGGTGAGTGTTTATTGTCCAGCATTTCTTCTCCTTCTAGAAAGAACATTTCTTATTTGTAGAATTGCCTCTCCTTATCTATGTATATGTGATTCTTGTGTTAATGCTAACCACAATACTCAAACTTCCTGATCACAGAGTCAAATGGAGTGACCAAATTCTAGTCAATCATAGTACTCATTATCTTGACCACCCATTTTGGCTTATTGGGGGAGAATATTTTCTACACCAATCTAATAAAAATCTAATAGCTAGATAATGAATAGAAAAGTTTTCTGAATCATTCCAAACTCTAATAAAAATGTTGTCATTTCCCCAAGGAAAACATATCTTTAAAAGTATCTCTCGTCAGGACAGAGAGTTGGATTTGGAGGACATGGAGCCAAGAACAATGCCTGAACCATGTCCTTGGACTGCTCCAGCAGAGACTTCATAGAATACTCCTTTTTCATTTTTCTAGCAGAGATTTGGAAGAGACTTCTGTTCAGTTCAGTTCAGCTCAGTTGCTCAGTCATGTCCGACTCTCCGCGACCCCATGAATCACAGCATGCCAGGCCTCCCCGTCCATCACCAACTCCCGGAGTTCACTCAAACTCATGTCCACAGAGTCGGTGATGCCATCCAGCCATCTCATTCTCTGTCATCCCCTTCTCCTCCTGCCCCCCAACCTTTCCCAGCATCAGAGTCTTTTCCAGTGAGTCAACTCGTCACATGAGGTGGCCAAAGTATTGCAGTTTCAGCCTTAGCATCAGTCTTTCCAATGAACACCCTGGATTGATCTCCTTTAGAATGGACTGGTTTGATATCCTTGCAGTCCAAGGGACTCTCCAGAGTCTTCTCCAACACCACAGTTGCACTCAGTAATTAAAACTAAGTGTCCATGACACTAATGGATGCCAGAATCTACCATACTGTTTCCAGAAAGTCAGATTTATGTCTCCCAATATAACCAAAACAAATTCTTGCTAGAATCTGCCTTTTCACATCTCTCTCTTCTGAAGCAATTCTTGTTTATAGGCATACATGTGCTTGAGAGAACCTAGTTTCAAGGGAGGCTGGGAAAGTGAGTCTTAAGCTTTTATCTCTGAGAAGTAGGACTGATAGCTGAGTGACTTAAGCTAAGCTAACTTTTAAGTAGGTAGATTTTGAGTAAAGCAGTTGCTCTCCATAATGTGAATGGGCCTCATCCAACCAGCTGAAGGCTTTAATAGAACAAAAAGTGACACCCTCTGAGCAAGGACAAATTCTGCAAACAGACTACTTTTAAACTTAGACTGCAACTCTTGCCTAAGTCTCTAGTCTCCTGGCTTACTCCATCAGATTTTGATCTTACCAGGCCCCTGCAATTATATGAGTCAAAGTTTTAAACTAAACTTCTTTTTCTGTATACATTTTGATACTTAATTAAATGTATCAATTAGACTGGGTTATCAGCTACTTCAGTCAGTTCAGTTCAGTTCAGTCGCTCAGTCGTGTCTGACTCTTTGCGACCCCATGAATCACAGCACGCCAGGCCTCCCTGTCCATCACCAACTCCGAGAGTTCACTCAAACTCATGTCCATCGAGTCGGTGATGCCATCCAGCCATCTCGTTCTCTGTCGTCCCTGTCTCCTCCCGCCCCCAATCCCTCCCAGCATCAGAGCCTTTTCCAGTGAGTCAACTCGTGGCATGAGGAGTGGCCAAAGTATTGGAGTTTCAGCTTTAGCATCAGTCCTTCCAATGAACACCCAGGATTGATCTCCTTTAGAATGGACTGGTTGGATCTCCTTGCAGCCCAAGGGACTCTCAAGAGTCTTCTCCAACACCACAGTTCAAAAGCATCAATTCTTCGGCTATCAGCTTTCTTCACGCTACTTAGATATTTGTTAAAGATTATTCTGAGTGTGTCTGTGAGGGTGATTTTTCATAAGATTAATAGTTAAATTTGTAGACTGAGTAGAGCAGATTACCTTCTGTAATGGTGGGAGGGGGTGTTGTGGGGAGGAGGGTACATCCAATTAGTTAAGAATTATATACTATACATGCACACACACACACACTTACATACATTTATGCTTTTGGAGTGGAAATAAACCATTGGCATATGTGTGTGTGTGTGTGTATATATTTATGCATGCATGCTAAGACACTTCAGTCATGTCTGACTCTGTGTGACCCTATACAGCAGCCCACCAGACTCCTCTGTCCACAGGATTCTCCAGTCAAGAATACTGGAGTGGGTTGCCATTTCCTTCTCCAATGCATGCAAGCATGCTATCACTTCAGTCATGTCTGACTCTATGCGACCCTATGGACAGCAGCCCACCAGGCTCCTCTCTCCATGGGATTCTCCAAGCAAGAGCACTGGAGTGGGTTGTCATTTCCTTCTCCGTATGTACTCACACATATCTCCTGTATGTGTGTATATGTACATATGAGTGTGTATGTGTGTGTCTGCAAATATCCTATTTCTCTGGAGAACCTTGGGTAATACAATATTCTACCAAGCAAATTATTAATGGCAGAGATCAGACTGCTGGGAATGTTCAAAGCAAATATTTTTTCATATTTTATAGAAAAGCAATGACCTCTGCATGAAACATTTACCCTTCTTCTGCTGCTACCCTAACATGTAGCACAAATTCTGGGTTAGATGTTTACGTATACTCAAAGGAAAAGTCCTTGTTTTAGAGAAAGGGAATTCTGTAGATAGGCTTTGCTCTTAGTCCATGTAGGCTGCTATAAAATGAATGCATAGATTGGTTGGTTTAAAAACAAACATTTATTTCTCTTAGTTCTGGAGGCTGGGAAGACAAGATTAAAGCAAAGATCATTGCCTGATAAGAATCTACTTTCTGATTATAGACATTTGTTTTTGGTTTTTTTCCCCCCGTTTCCTCACATGGCAGAAGAGGCAAGAGTTCATGGGTGTCTGTTTTATGAGGGAATTAATTTCATTCATGAGGGCTCCACCCCTCATGACTTAATCACTTCTTAAAGTCCCATTTCCAAATATCATCACATTTGGGATTGGTTTTAACATATGAATTTTGGGAGGATAGAAATGGTCTAGAGTAACTTTCTGCTTTTTGTCTCCAATCAGCTCACTGATGCACACAACCAGGCAGTTCCATTGTCCAGAGTTTATGTCCCAAACCAAAGAACAAGTGGCATGAAGTGTATCTACCCTAGGCTTCTAGTCAGATAGATTGATCATGAACTATTGAGCCATAGAGTCTAGCTGAATGTTCGTTATGCGGCTAATGAAAATTGTTCAGGAAATGGAGATTTTAGAATTTCTAAAAATTTCTACATCAGAATTGTTCAACTTTTCCATTCATAGAAGAGTTCATTGCACCTGGGACTGTGAGTTTATTAGGTGGCATATGAAGTGAGGCTGATGAGAAGTTTAAAGTGCCTGTAAAGGGATTTTCGTGGTGGTCCAGTGGTTAAGACTGTGCCTTCCAGTGCAGAGGGTGTGGGCTTATTCCCTGGTTGGGGGGCTAAGAGACCACATATATCACAGCCAAAATACCAAAACATAAAACAGAAGCAATATTGTAACATATTCATTAAAGACTTTAAAAATGGTCCAAATCAAAATAATATATAAAAATAAAACATAAAGTCCATGTGAATAAAAATATTCCTTGGAAAATACTCTGCCATTTGCTACTTTAAACAGTGCTTACTAAGACAAGTGTCAAAGTTTGCATTAAATATTGCTCTTATTTTTTTTTTAAATTATGTGTTTTTTTCATTCAATAAATATTTGAAGGAACCCCTTGAGTGCCTGTTTCTTTTCTGAAAATAGTCATTTTAATCTCAGAGAAATCTTATGAACTAGTCATGTCTTAAATACACCATCCAAAAAAATCCATCAAATATAATAAAACTTATTTCTCTAAGCCCAGAGTTCAAACTCATTCTGTAATAATGATTTATTGAGACCTTTAAAATATACTGAACATATTCTAAAGGCAAATAGCTAATGCCCTACCTTAATTTGGTAGTTCAGTTCATAAAATAAGAGCAGTTTATCTGCAGTCAATAGGGTCTATGGACAAGCTCCAAGAGATACAAAATCATATTTCATTTATATTGTTTTGTTATATTTATATGGAGAACATTGGCAGCTTATTAGTTTACCAATATGTCCTGGGCTCAAAAATGTTAAAATCCAAATAAAGCAAAACCTATTGCTACCATTTCGGACTCTTTTGTTGACCATGATGGCTACTCCATTTCTTCTAAGGGATTCCTGCCCACAGTAGTAGATATAATGGTCATCTGAGTTAAATTCACCCATTCCAGTCCATTTTAATTCACTGATTCCTAGAATGTCTATGTTCACTCTTGCCACCTCTTGTTTGACCACTTCCAATTTGCCTTGATTCATGGACCTAACATTCCAGGTTCCTATGCAATATTGCTCTTTACAGCACCGGACCTTGCTTCTATCACGGGTCACATCCACAACTGGGTATTGGTTTTGCTTTTGCTCCATCCCGTCATTCCTTTTAGAGTTATTTCTCCACTGATCTCTAGTAGCATACTGGGCACCTACCGACCTGGGGAATTCCTCATTCAGTATCCTATCATTTTGCCCTTTGATACTGTTCATGGGGTTCTCAAGGCAAGTATACTGAAGTGGTTTGCCATTCCCTTCTCCAGTGGACCACATTCGGCTGTGGTCCATGTGATCAGATCGACTAGTTTCCTGTGATTATGATTTCAGTGTGTCTGCCCTCTGATGCCCCCTCGCAATACCTACCGTCTTATTTGGGTTTCACCTACCTTGGGCGTGGGCTATCTCTTCACAGCTACTCCAAGAAAGTGCAGCCGCTGCACCTTACCTTGGATGAGGGGTATCTCCTCAAGGCTGCCCCTCCTGACCTTGAACGTGGAGTAGCTCCTCTGGCCCTCCTGGGCCCACGCAGCCACCACCTATTGGACGTGGGGTAGCTCCTTTCAGCTGCTGGCCCTGGCCTCAGGCGTGGGGTAGCTCCTCTCAGCCGCACCTCTTTGCTGTCGTGGGTTGCGCCAGGCCTGCGTCTCTCGCATCTGTGCTGCAGGGGCCAGTGCGTTAGAAGAAATGGAGTAGCCATCATGGTCAACAAAAGAGTCTGAAATGCAGTACTTGGATGCAATCTTAATAACGACAGAATGATTTCTGTTCGTTTCCAAGGCAAACCATTCAATATTACAGTAACCCAGGTCTATGCCCCAACCAGGAATGCTGAAGAAGCCAAAGTTGAACGGTTCTATGAAGACCTACAAGACCTTTTAGAACTAACACCCAAAAAAGATGTCCTTTTCATTATAGGGGACTGGAATGCAAAAGTAGGAAGTCAAGAAACACCTGGAGTAACAGGCAAATTTGGCCTTGGAGCACGGAATGAAGCAGGGCAAAGGCTAATAGAGTTTTGCCAAGAGGACGCATTGGTCATAGCAAACACCCTCTTCCAACAACACAAGAGAAGACTCTACACATGGACATCACCAGATGGTCAACACCGAAATCAGATTGATTATATTCTTTGCAGCCAAAGATGGAGAAGCTCTATACAGTCAGCAAAAACAAGACCAAGAGCTGACTGTGGCTCAAATCATGAACTCCTTATTGCCAAATTCTGACTTAAGTTGAAGAAAGTAGGGAAACCACTAGACCATTCAGATATGACCTAAATCAAATCCCTTATGATTATACAGTGGAAGTGAGAAATAGATTTAAGGGACTAGATCTGATAGATAGAGTGCCTGATGAACTCTGGACGGAGGTTCGTGACATTGTACAGGAGACAGGGACCAAGACCATCCCCATGGAAAAGAAATGCAAAAAAGCAAAATGGCTGTCTGAGAAGGCCTTACAAATAACAGTGAAAAGAAGAGAAGCGAAAAGCAAAGGAGAAAAGGAGAGATATAAGCATCTGAATGCAGAGTTCCAAACAATAGCAAGGAGAGATAAGAAAGCCTTCCTCAGTGATCAGTGCAAAGAAATAGAGGAAAACAACAGAATAGGGGAAACAAGAGATCTCTTCAAGAAAATTAGAGATTCCAAGGGAACATTTCATGCAAAGATGGGCTCGATAAAGGACAGAAATGATATGGGCCTAACAGAAGCAGAAGATATTAAGAAGAGGTGGCAAGAATACACAGAAGAAATGTACAAAAAGATCTTCACAACCAGGATAGTCACGATAATGTGATCACTGACCTAGAGCCAGACATCTTGGAATGTGAAGTCAAGTGGGCCTTAAAAAGCATCACTATGAACAAAGCTAGTGGAGGTGATGGAATTCCAGTTGAACTATTTCAAATCTTGAAAGATGATGCTCTGAAAGTGCTGCACTCAATATGCCTGCAAATTTGGAAAACTCAGCAGTGGCCACAGGACTGGAAAAGGTCAGTCTTCATTCCAATCCCAAAGAAAGGCAATGCCAAAGAATGCTCAAACTACCGCACAATTGCACTCATCTCACATGCTAGTAAAGTCATGCTCAAAATTCTCCAAGCCAGGCTTCAGCAATATGTGAACCGTGAACTCCCAGATGTTCAAGCCGGTTTTAGAAAAGGCAGAGGCAGCAGAGATGAAATAGCCAACATCTGCTGGATCATGGAGAAAGCAAGAGAGTTCCAGAAAAATATTTATTTCTGCTTCATTGACTATGCCAAAGCCTTTGACTTTGTGGATCACAATAAACTGTGGAAAATTCTGAAAGAGATAGGAATTCCAGACCACCTGACCTGCCTCTTGAGAAACCTGTATGCAGGTCAGGAAGCAACAGTCAGAACTGGACATGGAACAACAGACTGGTTCCAAATAGGAACAGGAGTACGTCAAGGTTGTATATTGTCACCTTGCTTATTTAACTTCTATGCAGAGTACATCATGAAGAACTCTGGGCTGGAAGAAGCACAAGCTGGAATCAAGATTGCCCGGAAAAATATCAATAACATCAGATATGCAGAGGACACCACCCTTATGGCAGAAAGTGAAGAGGAACTCAAAAGCCTCTTGATGAAAGTGAAAGAGGAGAGTGAAAAGGTTGGCTTGAAGCTCAACATTCAGAAAACGAAGATCATGGCATCTGATCCCATCACTTCATGGGAAATAGATGGAAAAACAGTGGAAACAGTGTCAGACTTTATTTTCTTGGGCTCCAAAATCACTGCAGATGCTGATTGCAGCCATGAAATTAAAAGACGCTTGCTCCTTGGACGGAGAGTTATGACCAACCTTGATAGTATATTAAAAAGCAGAGACATTACTTTGCCAACCAAGGTCTGTCTAGTCAAGGCTGTAGTTTTTCCCGTGGTCATGTATGGATGTGAGAGTTGGACTGTGAAGAAAGCTGATCGCCGAAGAATTGATGCTTTTGAACTGTGGTGTTGGCCAAGACTCTTGAGAGTCCCTTGGACTGCAAGGAGATCCAACCAGTCCATTCTAAAGGAGATCAGTCCTGGGTGTTCATTGGAAGGACTGATGCTAAAGCTGAAACTGCAATACTTTGGCCACCTCACGCGACGAGTTGACTCACTGGAAAAGTCTCTGATACTAGGAAAGGTTGGGGGTTGGAGGAGAAGGGGACGACAGAGAATGAGATGGCTGGATGGCATCACCGACTCTGTGGACATGAGTTTGTGTGTACTCCGGGAGTTGGTGATGGACAGGGAGGCCTGGCGTGCTGTGATTCATGGGGTCGCTGAGAGTCGAACACGACTGAGCGACTGAACTGAACTGATTGCTACCATGAAATCTGATTAATTTTCTTCTCCCTTATCACAACTATCAATACACAATTGAAGGAAACCTTGATTAATCTTGACGTAACACTATAATAATAGAAATTTTTTAATAACACTTACAAAATACTTTTGATACCTTATTTAAACAAGGCACACATTTTGAAATAGGTTCATCATGTTTCCTGACTTAAAGAAGGACGATCTTAGAATTGGAAAGATAACTAAAAACTCTTCAGTTGTACTATTTGTTAGTGACAAAACCATGGTTCAAAATCGTAACACATGATAGAGCTTGGGCTCACTCTTAGCCACTATGTTCTGCTTCCTACTCATGTGACCTTGAAGGAGAGTCAGCCTGTTGGAAGACTGGAGAACCAAGATTCTCTTTGTGGACAAGATTTCTGGAAAGGTAAAAGTGTCCCTCCAACTCCCTCCACCTCCCAAGTAAGGGAAAAGAATGAAAGAAAGAAAGAAAAAAAAAGTTGAGACTAGGATGAATTTCTTGGTGGGCTTCCCAATCCTCAAATGAGGGAGTTCAGAGATCAAGAGTAATGAAATGAAAACTGAAAATTATTTTCCACTCAGCTTCTATGGATGGCAAAGCAGATGTTTCCTAATGCAATGTGGTGAAAGCTGCTTACTCTTAAATACCACATGGGAAAACTGAAGACTGGGAAAATTCTTAGGCAGTCCTGGATGGATGTCCCAATAGAAAAAAAAAAAAAGAAAAAAATCAGGAAAGACTGGTCTTCTCTCCTTGGCAAAAAAAAAAAAAATAGAGAGAGAGAGAGAAAATCATAAGTTGGTCTTACAAACTCTTTATTAGCTTACAGCTGTATCCAGCTGGGAGACCAGTGATGGGTGGTGAGACCAGAACAGGTGTATCTCTGTGGGAGACTAGGTATGATGTGAAGCTAGAGCAGACTTCGGCAATAGGGAGAAATCATCTTTACGTTTTGTTTGTTTGCCAGGAAAGGAGATTTTGGTCCTAGTGTGAGGCAGTGAAAGCAGAATCAGCCTGTGATGGAGGAATAGGCTCCAGCAACAGCATTTCAGCAGCAGCAGCCACATTATTAAAAGCAAAGCAGCCCAAGATCACAAGTTTTGGTGTATTTAGTCTGTGGTTAGCACTACTGCTTTGTTCTTAGTGCTATTTGGAGATGGAATAATAAAATGGAAGAAAGTATTTCTTCCTCTTTTTTTTTAATATATCTTTTAATTGAAGTATAATTGACAAACAATATGATATTAGTTTCAAGGGAACAACATTTGTGTAGATTACAAAATGATCAATGCAATAAGTCTTTTGTTGTCGTTCTGTCACTCAGTCATGTCCCACTGTTTGCAACCTCATGGACTGCAGCATGCCAGGCTTCCCTGTACTTCACCATCTCCTGGAGCTTGCTCAAAGTCATATCCATTGAGTGGGTGATGCCATTCAACTGTTTCGTCCTCTGGTGTCCCCCTTTTCTCCTGCCTTTGATCTTTCTCAGCATCAAGGTCTTTTCAGATGAGTTGGCTCTTCACATTGGGTGGCCAGAGTATTGAAGCTTCAGCCTCAGCATCAGTCCCTACAATTAATATTCAGGATTGATTTCCTTTAAGGATTGACTGGTTTGATCTTCTTGCAGTTCAAGGGACTCTCAAGAGTCTTCTCCAGCACCAGAGTTCAAAAGCATCAATTCTTCAGTGCTCAGCACTTTTTTTATGGTCCAATTTACACATCTGTGCATAACTACTGGAAAAACCATAGCTTTGATTATGAGGACGTTTGTTGGTAAAGACGTGTCACTGATTTTTAATATGCTGTCTAGGTTTGTCATGAGTACCGCATTTCATCATACAAAGTTAATACATTCTTATTGACTATGTTCCTCCTGCTTCACTTTATATCCCTTGATTCATTTATCTTATAACTAGAATATGTACTTAATAATCCTCATCACCCCTCTTCTAGTGACCACCAATTATTCTAACTACAAGTCTGGATTATGTTGCATTTGTTTGTTTTGCTTTTTAGATTCCACATATAAGTGAAATCATGATATTTATCTCTCTGTGTCTGACTTGTTTCATTTAGCGTAATACCCTTGAGGAGAAGGCAATGGCAAGCCACTCCAGTATTCTTGCCTAGAAAATCCCATGGATGGAGGAGCCTGGTAGACTGCAATCCGTGGGGTCGCTAAGGGTTGGACACGACTGAGCGACTTCACTTTCACTTTTCACTTTCACTTTTCACTTTCACACATTGGAGAAGGAAATGGCAACCCACTCCAGTGTTCTTGCCTGGAGAATCCCAGGGACAGGGGAAGCCTGGTGGGCTTCCATCTATGGGGTCACACAGAGTCGGACACGACTGAAGTGACTTAGCAGCAGCAGCAGCAGCAATACCCTTGAGGCCCAGCTAGGTTGAAATCTTGCCATTTGCATGGAGATAAAGATCACACTTGAGAATTTCTTCTTTCCTTTTCCTCCTCAAGAATGTTTCTGGGAAATACTTAAAAATATATATATATATATATATATATATATATATATATATATATATAGGAATGAGAGATTTTCAGTACTGGAACAGTCAAAAGCTTTCAACTTAGTTTAATTCCCAGTATAGAGGATAACAAGAGAAAGAACTATTCAGGAAATTCAGTAGAACTCTTTTGTATGTCATTAACTATGATTTGGGGATTTGCGCTACCCCATTTAATGACAAGCCTGGGCAATTTGCAATTGACATTAAAGCTAGTAGAATAGAGACACACATTAATTTGTTCATTCTTCCCATATGTTGGGGCTAGGGTCTCAAGTCAAACAATTGGACAAATCATGAATTCTTTCCTCATAAGTTCATGGTGAGAGAGTTCAGTACCTAAATAAGCGATTATAGAATATATGATTATATGCTTAAAAGTGTGAAAAAGTACCATTAAAGCCAGAAATAAAGAAGAACTTATTTGGCTTGAGGGATGGTACTTTAATGGAGCTGTGAGAAATAAGTGCAAAGAAGTAACATAATCAAAACCTATCTGATATGTATCTGTTATCTAAGCTCAAGGTTTAATGAAAAGCAACATTAATATTTTTACAAGTAGAACTGTCTTTAATTTCTCCCATTAGCTACTTGCATTACTCACTTGACCCTCTACAAGAGATAGAGAGAGAAAGTTGGGGAAAAAAATATACAAGATCTCTGGGTACTTGATTTTGACTTTTTATTCATTCACTTAAAGAATATTTAGTATATCTTAATATTAAAAAACAGAGACATTACTTTGTCAACAAAGGTCTCTCTAGTCAAGGCTATGGTTTTTCCCGTGGTCATATATGGATGTGAGAGTTGGACTGTGAAGAAAGCTGATCGCCAAAGAATTGATGCTTTTGAACTGTGGTGTTGGAGAAGACTCTTGAGAGTCCCTTGGACTGCAAGGAGATCCAACCAGTCCATTCTAAAGGAGATCAATCCTGGGTGTTTATTGGAATGACTGATGCTAAAGCTGAAACTGCAATACTTTGGCCACCTCATGCGACGAGTTGACTCACTGGAAAAAACTCTGATACTGTTGTTAGAGTCCGGAATTGCCCTTCCCTCAAAGGAACAGAGGACACTCACGATAATGCAAGACACACAGCGAGGTTTATTTCCAGCTAGCTGGGGTCCAAGTGTCCGCCCGATGCAGCGGGTTTCAACAAGGACCCCGAGCACTCAGAGCCAAGGGGTTATATAGCATTTTCAAATTATGATATTTCTAAATTACCTAACTCACAGGAATTTTCATTACACACACACACACACAGCTGTGCCTATCTGTCTCCTGGGGTCTTAAGGAGATAAGTTTATCAGACCTGTTTACCTAATTTTCAGTGTGGAAGCCGCCCACATCCTTGGTGTTTAAGATTAACTTGCCTTCCTGGTACTTAAGATTAACTTGTCTCCCAGGTTTTATCTAGTTCTTCTTCCCTCAAGTCACGTACTCAGTAAAAATGGTTTTTCCGGCCTCTAAGATGGCCGTTCTTGTGCTAACCTATTCTTACACTGGGAAGGATTGGGGGCGGGAGGAGATGGGGACGACAGAGAACGAGATGGCTGGATGGCATCACTGACTCGATGGACATAAGTTTGAGTGAACTCTGGGAGTTGGTGATGGACAGGGAGGCCTGGCGTGCTGTGGTTCATGGGGTCGCAGAGTCGGACACGACTGAGCGTTTGAACTGAACTGAACTGAATATATGCAAGCCTGTCATTTTAGGGATTGAGAATATATCAGTGACCAAAAACTCTTCCCGCCACCCCATGTCTCCATTCATGGAGCATCAGACTAGTAGGGGAAATAAAAGTTTTAAAGTACATATTAATACAAAATGTGATAAAAATATGATGATTACTTCTATAAATAAAAATATAGCAGAAAAGGCACAGAGACTGTTGATGTGTATGGGGAGTCATTTTATTATATATAATTTTATACCAGTGTAAGGTCGGACCTCGGTGGCCATTGTTGGACTTCTCCTCCCCCTCTTCCCTTACCTGCAGGGGGAAAAAGTCCCGCCAGACTCTGACTATTGTGCTCTATTCTCTCATTCCCTCCCCCACTACTGGAGTGTCCTGGTAGAAATCAACCCTCTCCTAACCTCCCCCTCCTAACCTCCTGTCCAGAAACAGCATTCTGCCCAGAAACAGCAAGAACTAATCCGCTGCGTCAGCACAACCTTGAGCAGACCGGGCAACCAACCCAGTCTTACCCCCCGGCTAACTGACCTATGAGAGACCACCGCTCCAGATCTTGCCTGAAGTTATATAAGTTGCCTCTTGCCTTTGTTCGGCGCAGACTTCCCCGACCTCACTCTGTTAGGTCTGGGAATCCCACCTGGGGACACCTAGCCATTAAAGCCTGTTACATTATCTGTTTGGCATCTGGGTTATTTTATTTAACATCATTGGGCCATTTCGACCTTACAACTAGGTGATATTTGAGCAGTGAACTGAGAGGAATGAAGAGCTGGGTATGAGGGGAAAGGCATTTCATGTGCAAAGGCTGTGGGTAGGAAAAGTTATCTGTTCCAAGAGCAGCAAGGTGGTCAGTGTGTCTGGGACAGCATGTCTAGGCAAGTTGTAGAAAGTGAGGTCAAGGATATGAGTGTTAGAGTCCCACTTGACCTGGAAGGACATGGTAGGGGAAAGGTCATTGTAGGGGCTTTGACTTTTATTCTGAGTAGGATGTTAGTAGTATAACACTTTAAAGATTAAAAACTGCTAATTCTCCTTTAAGTTGCTTAGTCCAAGGAACAACTCAAACTCTTTAAGCATCTTCATAAAAAGTGTTTCTTTTAGATTGATTGGTTACAAATCCTGCAACAGGAAGCAATCTCCAGAGTAAGTCATTCTCATTGAAAACAGTAAGAAATACTTTTAACTTTACTACCTGGAGCTATTATACTGAATATTTAAAGGGCAGATTAAAACTCAAGGAATCAGTAATTAGTAATTAATTGGGGTGCAGAAACATCAACACCAAGTTCATCAGTTCAAATCAAAGTTGTTGAGACATAATTGTTAACATTTGAAAACACTTCACTGGAAATTGTGAAATGGAAGTCTGTCTCAGTGTTGTTTTTTTTTTTTTTTTTTAATGGCTTGTCAAGAAGCATTCATATGCACAAGGAAAGAATGACCCTCCTTTTGATATTCAATGAAATGCCTGCAGGAAGCCTTTTTGTAGACACTAAGGTTAAATGAATCTGGAAACTGGCCTATTGGGTTACTGTAAAACACTTTAGCAAAACACATAATCAAACATTTTCTATAATGGTATTGGAGTGTGTGCTCCCTTGTTGATTCTAACCCTCATTATACAAAATTCACTGAAAAATGCAATGCAGAGCATGCTGGTTTGATTATGCTACAAAACCAGTTAAATGTTTTCATTAGCTGCATAATATTTTGCACAATAAGTATAATTGAATGTTGAAAATGTACTAATTCATTTTATCCCATGAGGCAAAAAATAATATTAAAGGAAATAATAATATTGTTAGTGACTTTGATTAACAGAGCACAAAGTGTAAATTCTTCTTACTAAAAGGCATAGTTTCAATTTAGAGCACAATATGGAAAAAATTCAACATTTTACTTATTGAATTATTAAAAATATTAAAGGGGTTAGAGTTTGTCATCTCACAAAATGCAAATGGCTTTACCAATTTGGTGGGACAGCAGGAAACATTATTTTCTATCTGCACACCTGGAGATGTAATACAGAAGTTGTGTGTGTGTGTATTACATGGGAATATGATAGATTTTGAACCTGGTGGAAGATAGAACAGAACATTGCTTGAAGTAAACAGTTGCATGTGAATAATTTAATTCAATTAACTGCAAACTGTTTTTTTGTTCAGATAGATATTTCCTGATCTGAGTTAGTATATTGTCTTGCTTTACAAAAAGAAATGAACAAAGATATTAAAAATATTGCAAATAGCAACTGAAAAATTTTTAATGGAAATACTTATGCAGTGAGTTCAGTTCAGTTCAGTTCAGTCGCTCAGCCATGTCCGACTCTTTGTGACCTCATGGACTGCAGCACGCCAGGCCTCGCTTCCATCACCAACTCCCAAAGTTTACTCAAACTCATGTCCATTGAGTCGGTGATGCCATTCAACCATCTCATCCTCTGTTGTCCCCTTCTCCTGCATATTATCTTTCCCAGAATCAGGGTCCTTTGAAATGAGTCAGCTCTTCGCATTAGGTGGCCAAAGTATTGGTGTTTCAGCTTCAACATCAGTCCTTCCAATGAACACTAAGGACTGAGCTCCTTTAAAATGGAATGGTTGGATCTCCTGGCAGTCCAAGGGATTCTCAAGAGCCTTCTCCAACACCACAATTCAAAAGCATCAATTCTGCAGTGCTCAGCTTTCTTTATTGTCCAAGTCTCACATCAATACATGCCGGAAAGACCATGGCCTTGAATAGACAGACCTTTGTTAGCAAAGTAATGTCTCAGCTTTTTAATATGCTATCTAGGGTGGTCATAAGTTTACATCCAAGGAGTAAGCATCTTTTAGTTTCATGGCTGCAATCACCAACTGCAATGATTTTGGAGTCCAAAAAGAAAATAAAGTTAGCCACTGTTTCCACTCTTTCCCGATCTATTTTCCATGAAGTGATGGCACCAGATGCCATGATCGTATTTTCTGAAAGCTGAGCTTTAAGCCAACTTTTTCACTCTCCTCTTTCACTTTCATCAAGAGGCTCTTAAGTTCTTCACTTTCTGCCATAAGGGTGGTGTCATCTGCATATTTGAGCTTATCGATATTTCTCCCGGCAATCTTGATTCCAGCTTGTGCTTCTTCCAGCCCAGTGTTCCTCATGATGTACTTTGCCAATACGTTAAAAGAGCAGGGTGACAATATACAGCCTTTATGTACTCCTTTTCCTATTTGAACCACTCTGTTGTTTCATGTCCAGTTCTAACTATTGCTTCCTGACCTGTATACAGGTTTCTCAAGAGGCAAGTCAGGTGGTCTGTTATTCCCATCTCTTTCAGAATTTTCCACAGTTTCTTGTGATCCACACAGTCAAAGGTTTTGGCATAGTCAATAAAGCAGAAATAGATGTTTTTCTGGAATTCTCTTGCCCTTTCAATGATCCAATGGATGTTAGAAATTTTATATCTGGTTCCTCTGCCTTTCCTAAAACCAGCTGGAACATCTGGAAATTCATGGTTCATGTACTATTGAAGCCTGGCTTGGAGAATTTTGAGCATTACTTTACCACCGTGTGAGATGAGTGCAATTGTACGGCAGTTTGAGCATTCGGGGCATTGCCTCTCTTTGGGATTGGAATGAAAACTGACCTTTTCCAGTCCTGTGGCCACTGCTGAGTTTTCCAAATTTGCTGGCATATTGAGTGCAGCACTTTTACAGCATCATCTTTTAGGATTTGAAATAGCTCAACTGGAATTCCATCACCCACTAGCTTTGTTCATAGTGATGTTTCCTAAACCCCACTTGACTTCACATTCCAGAATGTCTGGCCTAGGTGAGTGATCATGCCATCGAGATTATCTGGGTCATGAAGATCTTTTTCATATAGTTCTTTTGTGTATTCTTGCCACTCTTAATATCTTCTGCCTCTGTTAGGTCCATATATTTCCATCCTTTATTGAGCCCATCTCTGCGTGAAATGTTTCTTTGATTTCTCTAGTTTTCTTGAAGAGATCTCTAATCTTTCCCATTGTATTGTTTCTCTATTTCTTTACATTGATTGCTGTGGAAGGCTTTCTTATCTCTCCTTGCTATTCTTTGGAATCTGCATTCAAATGGGTATATATTTCATTTTCTCTTTTGTTTTTTGCTTCCCTTCTTTTCACAGCTATTTGTAAGGCCTCCTCAGACAGCCATTTTGCTTTATTGAATTTCTTTTTCTTGGGGATCATCTTGATCCCTGTTTCCTGTACAGTGTCATGACCCTCTGTCCATAGTTCATCAGGCACTCTGTCCATCAGATCTAACCCTTTTAATCTGTTTCTCACTTCCAGTGTATAATCGTAAGGGATTTTATTTAGGTCATAACTGAATGGTCTAGAGATTTTCCCCACTTTCTTCAATTTAAGTCTGAATTTGGCAATAAGGAGTTCATGATCTGAGCCACAGTCAGCTCCTGGTCTTGTTTTTGCTGACTGTATAGAGCTTCTCCATCTTTGGCTGCAAAGAATAATCAATCTGATTTTGGTTTTGACCATCTGGTGATGTCCATGTGTAGAGTCTTCTCTTGTGTTGTTGGAAGAGGGTATTTCCTATGACCAGTACCTTCTCTTGGCAGAACTCTATTAGCCTTTGCTTCACTCTGTACTCCAAGGCCAAATTTGCCTGTTACTCCAGGTGTTTCTTGACTTCCTACTTTTGCATTCCAGTCCCCTATAATGAAAAGGACATCTTTTTGGGGTGTTAGTTCTAGAATGTCTTGTTCGTCTTCATAAAACCGTTCAGCTTCAGCTTCTTCAGTATTACTGGTTGGGGCATAGACTTGGATTACCATGATATTGAATAGTTTGCTTTGGAAATGAACAGAGATCATTCTGTCTTTTTTGAGATTGTATCCAAGTACTGCATTTTGGACTCTTTTGTTGACTATGATGGCTACTCCATTTATTCTAAGGGATTCTTGCCCACAGTAGTAGCTATAATGATCATCTCAGTTAAATTCACCCATTCCAGTCCATTTTAGTTTGCTGATTCCTACAATGTCAATGTTCACATTTGCCATTTCCTGTTTGACCAATTTGCCTTGATTCATTTGCCTGGACCTAACAGTCCAGGTTCCTATGCAAAATTGCTCTTTATAGCATCAGACTTTGCTTCTATCAGCAGTCACATTTATAACTAGGTGTTTTTGCTTTGGCTCTTTCTCTTCATTCTTTCTGGAGTTATTTCTCCACTAATCTCCAGTAGCATATTGGGTCCCCACCGGCCTGGTGAGTTCATCTTTCAGTGTCCTATCTTTTTGCCTTTTCATACTGTTCATGGAGTTCTCAAGGCAAGAATACTTAAGTTGTTTGCCATTCCCCTCTCCAGTGGACCATATTTTGTCAGAACTCTCCACCATGACCCGTCTGTCTTGGGTGGCCCTACATGGCATTGATCATATTTTCATTGAGTTGGATAAGGCTGTGGTCCTTGTGATCAGATTGGTTAGTTTTCTGTGCTTGAGATTTCAATCTGTCTGCCCTCTGTCGTATAAGGATAGAGGCTTATGGAAGCATCCTGATGGGAGAGTAACTGAGGGGGAAACTGGGTCTCATTCTGATGGGCAGGGCCATGCTCAGTAAATATTTAGTTCAATTTTCTGTTGATGGGTGGAGCTGTGTTCCCTCCCTGCTATTTGAAAGTGAAAGTGAAGTTGCTCAGTCGTGTCCGACTTGACTCTTTGCAATGCCATGGACTGTAGTCTACCAGATTTCTCTGTCCATGGGATTTTCCCAGGCAAGAGTACTGGAGTGGGTTGCCATTTCCTTCTCCAGGGGATCTTCCTGACCCAGGTCTCCTGCATTGCAGGCAGATGCTTTACCCTCTGAGCCACCAGGGAAGCCCTGCTATTTACCTGGGGCTAAACTACAGTGGAGGTAATGAAGATAATGGCTACCTCCTTCAAAATATCCCATGCATGTACTGCTACACTCACTGTCCCCAACCCTGAAGCAGGCCACCACCGACCCATGCCTCCACTGGAGATTCCTGGACACTCCAGGGCAAGTCTGGATCAGTTCTTATGGGGCCACTGCTCCTTTCTCCTGGGTCCTAGGGAACACAAGTTTCTGTTTGTGCCCTCCAAGAGTCTATTTTCTAGTCCTGTGTAAGTTCTGGCAGCTCTGTGGTGGGGTTAATGGTGACCTCCTCCAAGAGGGCTTATGACATACCAAGTCTGCTACACCCAGAGCCCCTGTCCCTGTGGCAGTCCATTGCTGTCTTGTACTTCCACAGGAGATACTCAAACACAGTTCTGTCTCATTCTCTGTGGGGTCCCTGGATCCTGGTGTGCACAAGGTTTGTTTGAGCCCTCTAATTGTCTCTGGTGGGAATGTCGTTTGATTCTAAACGTGAATTTGCCCCTTCTACCATCTAGGTGGGGCTTCTCCTTTGCCCTTGAGCATGGGGTATCACCTCAAAGCTTCTCCAGTGCCATGCAGCTGCTGCTCCAGCATCTACCATCTTGCTGGCATTTCTCTCACCTTGGACGTGGGGTATCTCCTTCACAGCTGCTCCAGTGCCACACAGATTTGTGCAGTAACTTTTATATAAGTAATAGTCCTTCTGTTGAGTACAATATTTGCATCCTATACTATTGCAAAGTCCATAGTCTTCATACTGATAGATTTGCTAATGTTGCATCAAATTCTAGTGAGAAAGGATTTCTTCTTTGCAATGCTAGTTTCTCTTCCCAGACTTATCTATATACTTATTTTCACAAAATTTCAATTAATAACCTAAACAGATTGACAAAAGTGATTCTGAAATTCATCTCAAGGAAGGAATATATGAAGATAGCTCAAGAATATCTGAAAACAAGTAATACAAAGATTCAATAAGCTAGCAATTTATTCTAGAGAGAACAAATTGATTCTATCAAATAAATTAATATTGAAGAAGGTTTTATTTCAAATCAGTGGGAAGAGTAAAGTCATGACTCATTCTGGCAGAAAAGGAAAAGATTAGTTACTGACCAAGACAGCCTTAAGGTTCTCCTCAGCTTGACTTAAGTTTAGACAGATTTCTTCTTGACTGTAGGTCCCTGACCTCTTTTTCCTTTGAGCATTTTCTTTAGAACACTTGCAATTGGAAATTCTTTCCCTGCACTTTTGAGATGTAAATCTTCTACAACTTTGGAATGTCTTCTCAAGAACTTGAAAGCAATTGCTTTCAAATGTAATCATAAAGAAAGACAGGGATGCTGGTTTCCAGAGTGTGGGAAAGGAGGTGGCTAACATTGAAAAGAACCATTTAGCAAACATTAATGGCCTCAACACAGAAGAACTATACAAAAAAGATCAACATGACCCAGATAATCACAATGTTGTGATCACTCCCTAGGGCCAGACATCCTGAAATGTGAAGTCAAGTGGGCCTTAGAAAGCATCACTACGAACAAAGCTAGTGGAGGTGGTGGAATTCCAGTTGAGCTATTTCAAATTCTGAAAGATGAGGCTGTGAAAGTGCTTCACTCAATGTGCCAACAAATTTGGAAAACTCAGCAGTGGCCACAGGACTAGAAAAGGTCAGTTTTCATTCCAATCCCAAAGAAAGGCAGTGCTAAGGAATGCTCAAACTACCGCACAATTGTACTCATCTCACACGCTGGTAAAGTCATGCTCAAAATTCTCCAAGTCAAGCTTCAGCAATACATGAACCGTGAACTTTCAGATGTTCAAGCTGGTTTTAGAAATGGCAGAGGAACCAGAGATCAAATTGCCAACATCTGCTGGATCATCAAAAAGGCAAGAAAGTTCCAGAAAAACATCTATTTCTGTTTTATTGACTATGACAAAACCTTTGACTCTGTGGATCACAATAAACTGTGAAAAATTCTGAAAGAGATGGGAATACCAGACGACCTGACCTGCCTCTTGAGAAACCTGTATGCAGGTCAGGAAGCAACAGTTAGTTAGAACTGGACATGGAACAACAGACTGGTTCCAAATAGGAAAAGGAGTATGTCAAGGTTGTATATTGTCACCCTGCTTATTTAACTTATATGCAGAGTACATCATGAGAAACGTTGGGCTGGAAAAAGTACAAGCTGGAATTAAGATTGCCAGAGTGAATATCAATAACCTCAGATATGCAGATGACACCACCCTCATGGCAGAAAGTGAAGAGGACCGAAAAAGCCTCTTGAAAAAAATGAAAGAGGAGAGTGAAAAAATTGGCTTAAAGCTCAACATTCAGAAAATGAAGATCATGGCATCTGGTGCCATCACTTCATGGGAAATA
Source organism: Moschus berezovskii (assembly GCF_049115385.1). Classification (NCBI taxonomy): domain Eukaryota; kingdom Metazoa; phylum Chordata; class Mammalia; order Artiodactyla; family Moschidae; genus Moschus; species Moschus berezovskii. The sequence continues at coordinate 64,343,481 of NC_142469.1, forward strand.
GATGGGGAAACAGTGTCAGACTTTATTTTTGGGGGGCTCCAAGATCACTGCGGATGCTGATTGCAGCCATGAAATTAAAAGACGCTTACTCCTTGGAAGGAAAGTTGTGACTAACCTAGATAGCATATTAAAAAGCAGAGACATTACTTTGCCAACATAGGTCTGTCTAGTCAAGGCTCTGGTTTTTCCAGTGGTCATGTATGGATGTGAGAATTGGACTGTGAAGAAAGCTGATCGCCGAAGAATTGATGCTTTTGAACTACAGTGTTGGAGAAGATTCTTGAGAGCCCCTTGGACTGCCAGGAGATCCAAGCAGTCCATCCTAAAGGAGATCAATCCTGGGTGTTCATTGGAAGGACTGAGGCTGAGGCTGAAACTCCAATACTTTGGCCACCTCATGCGAAGAGTTGACTCATTGGAAAAGACCCTGGTGCTGGGAGTGATTGGGGGCAGGAGGAGAAGGGGACGACAGAGGATGAGATGGCTGGATGGCACCACTGACTCGATGGACATGAGTTTGGTAAACTCTGGGAGTTGGTGATGGACAGGGAGGCCTGGTGTGTTGCCATTCATGGGGTAACAATGAGTCAGACATAACTGAGGGACTGAACTGGATGTCCTCAACAAATTGACCACCGCCCCTCAAACACTCTCCAGCACTTCCCTGCTAGCTCACTTCAGTGCTTAAATTCTATTCTTTTTCTATTCAGCTGAGTTCGGTTCAATCTTTCTCCTCTCATAAGTTTCTCTCTTTAACTTCAATAATCTCAAATAAAGTCTTTCTTGACTGTTTGAGCCAGTCTGGAGCAATTTTTCTTTTTTAATGCCTGATTATAAAATATCTCTGCTGCTGCTACTAAGTCACTTCAGTTGTGTCCGACTCTGTGGCCCCATAGACGGCAGCCCACCAGGCTCCCCTATCCCTGGGATTCTCCAGGCAAGAGCACTGGAGTGGGTTGCCATTTCCTTCTCCAATGCATCAAAGTGAAAAGTGAAAGTGAAGCCACTCAGTTGTGTCCATCTGTTATCGACCCCATGTACTGCAGCCTAACATGCTTCTCCATCCACGGGATTTTCCAGACAAGAGTACCAGAGTGGGTTGCCATTGCCTTCTCCCCAAAATGTCTCTAACAAAACCCAATTAGTTTATATTTAAAATGTGAACCACAATGAAACCAAAAATAAGGATTTATTATTAAATAATAAATTATTATAATAAATACATAATAATAAATTATTGTATGATGTATCTAATACATAATATATAATATTATTAAATTAATAATAAATAATAGTAAATTATTATTATGAATAATAGTTATATATTTAGGGAGTCAGGGAGGCCTTGGTAAACTTTACACCAACTGAGAAACTCTAAAGGAAAAGAGTAATAAATTTGAATAAATACTAAACATCAGTTCAGTTCAGTTCAGTTGCTCAGTCATGTCCGACTCTTTGCGACCCCATGAATCACAGCACGTCAGGCCTCCCTGTCCATCACCAACTCCCGGAGTTCACTCAAACTCATGTCCATTGAGGCGGTGATGCCATCCAGCCATCTCAGTCTCTGCCGTCCCCATCTCCTCCCACCCCCAATCCCTCCCAGCATCAGACTCTTTTCCAGTGAGTCAACTCGTCGTATGAGGTGGCCAAAGTATTGCAGTTTCAGTTTTAGCATCAGTCCTTCCAATGAACACCCAGGATTGATCTCCTTTAGAATGGACTGGTTGGATCTCCTTGCAGTCCAAGGGACTCTCAAGAGTCTTCTCCAGCACCACAGTTCAAAAGCATCAATTCTTCGGCGATCAGCTTTCTTCACAGTCCAACTCTCACATCCATACATGACCACTGGAAAAACCAGAGCCTTGACTAGACAGACCTTTGTTGGCAAAGTAATGTCTCTTCTTTTTAATATGCTATCTAGGCTGGTCATAACTCCAAGAAGTAAGCGTCTTTCAAAACCCAGAACTAGGAATCCATCTGCAATATTTTTGAGAGACCATGAATTAATATTTTTAATATTCTCGGAGTAGATTTTTTTTTTATAAAAAGGATATTTTGCTTTGTTGTTGTTGTTCAGTTGCCAAGTCCTATCCAACTCTTTGAAATCCAATGGACTGCAGCGTGCCAGACTCCTCAGTCCTCCACTAACACCCCAATTTTTCCCAAATTCATTGAGTCAGTGTGCTATCTAACTATCTCATCCTCTACCACCTTCTTCTTTTGCCTTCAATCCTTCCCATCATCAGGGTCTTTCCCAGTGATTTTTCTCTTTGCATCAGTTGGCCAAATTATTAGAGCTTCAGCCTCAGCATTAGATCTGCCAATGGATATTCAGTATTGATTTCCTTTAGGATTGACTGATTTTTATCTCCTTGCTGTGCAAGGGACTCTCAAGGGTCTTCTCCAGCACCATCAATTTTTCAGTCTCCAGTCTCCTTTAAGGTCCACCTCTCACATCCATACATGACTACTGGAAAAAACATAGGTTTATCTATATGGACCTTTGTCAGCAAAATGATGTCTCTGCTTTGAAATACCACGATATAGTAAATATTAGTAGTATTAGTAGTCAATAACCAATGAAAAATATTTTAAGTCACACATATATTACAGTAAAAGTACCCCAGGTAAACCTTTTGCCCTAATCAAATATCATATTGGCTAAGGTTAAATTAAAAAAAATGAGCAAGCAAGAATAAAAAGCTACAAGGATGAAGAAAAAAAAAAACTTGTTTATTTTTAGTGGGAATATATTTTCATATCAATATTCTGGAGAAGATCACTCTGGAGAAGATCACTCACTTTTTTTCTTCTTTTAGCATTTATGTTTGGTTCTTGTGTATGGTCTCCATTTTTCTGCTAAATGTTCTATGTATCTAAACACATTTCCACCTTTTCCTCTATTGTTAATACATTTATCACATTTTATTTAAATCCCCTACCTGATTATTCAATATTTAGGTCATCACTAGGTCTACTTCTATTGACTGATCTCATTTTTGACAATTGATCATGTGTTCTTGCTTCAATATTTGTTTATTTTGAATGTATGTTAGATGTTGTCTGAAAAACAGCAGTTGTGACTAAGTATATTTTCTCAGAAACTTAGTCCTTTATCTGTAAATTGTTAGTCATTGTGTCAAACTAATCTATAGTTTAGGCCTTCCCTGGTGACTCAGATAGTAAAGAATCTGCCTGTGATGCAGGAGACCTGGGTTTGACCCCTGGGTTGGGAAGATCCCCTTCAGAAGGGAATGGTGACTCACTCCAATATTCTTGCCTGGAAATGCCATGGACAGAGGAGCCTCGTGGACTGCAGTTCATAGGATTGCAGAGTCGGACACAACTGAGAAACTAACATAACAAAAATCTGTAGTTTAGATGGTTACATTGTAACTTCAGTTAGATTCACTTTACATTTGATTTCAAAAATTTGGTTACATGTGAATGAAACCTTCCATTTGCCTGGTATCAGAAAAGCAGGGAGATCCCAGCATTCTCTTTGTGCTTTATACTACAGCCATTAACTTTCTTGACTGTTTGGGATATAATTTTTTCACTTACAGCCAAGCTTCTGGATTTGTTTGTTTGGTTGGTTGACTTGTGAGGAACTTTTCTTTGCTCAGTATTGCTCCAAGCTCTCTGCCTCAGAGGAGCTGTCTCTCTCCTACTTTCTTGCAACTAGATTTGCAAAACTTTGTCCATGTCTACAGTCAAGGTCCAGAGCATCTCTGGAGGGTTTAACTCAGATGCCTTATACTTCTCTTAATGAGTAGTAGGCAATAACAGTGAATGATTGGTTTACTCAAAAGGGTTTCTCTCATTTCTTCTATTCTGTCCTCTGCCTTTCTTGTGCATCCATGCCTGTACTTGAGCAATCTTCTCTCATTTTACTATTCTCTGCTTCAAATCTCTCATGTGAATATTTGGTGATGATCTATGGGAAAGAGCTAATGGGTAGGTACAGAATCTCTTGGTGGCTGTGGTTCCCAACTTTTGAAATTGCCTTACCAGTGAATGTTGGGCTTTTAAAATTTATTTTAAAATAAATGGTTTCTTCCTTACCCTCCTGCTTCACCATTAGAAACAAAAGCCAGGATACATCTCTTCTCCCAAAAGGGACTATCACTTTCAGTTTTGCAATCACTTTCACTTCTTTATGTTCTTACCTATTTGATGACTTAAAAAATTGCTTTTGTAAGTTATACATCTGTCCTTGTTGCTAAGTTGGGGATGATGTTCTGCTGTTACTTTCTTCATCTTCAGAAGAAGCAGAAATTCTAAAATTATTTTAACAGAAAAAGAGCCAATGTTATACACTTAAATACATATGATATTTCAGTATATTGAGGCATTATTTGAACCTCAAAATGATATAGAAGGTTACACTTTTTGGAAAACTTTTACATTATAATTTTGAATGATAAATTCAGATCATACATTTTTTATTAATAAATTTTAAAATTATGGTTATTTCTGGTGTGATTATATATTTCTCAGCTAGGGATCATCTTGTTGTAAGTGACAAAATCCTTCTCTATCTAGCCCGAAGTTATTTTTCCTTTTGGTGTCAAATTACGGTATTCCCACAGTAACAAATAGCCAATGGCAGGGAAGGTAATGGATTTTATATTCAGCTACTCTTTCTATTCTTCTTAGATTACCTGGCCTCTCATCTCTGCTTCTTTATGCACAGAAGCGTCTCACTGTACCTGAAATTATTATCTGAATCCCATATATACAAGTACTATTACCCAAGAGAGTGTATAAAATACACATAGAAATTAGACTTGCTGAATGACAACTAAGAATGAAGTTGAGTGTTTATTTGTTTAATAGAATGTGACTGTACAATATGAGAATGGACAAGACAAAGAGCATTTAATTCACTGATAAGATAACATTAAATAATTAATACCACATAGAGTGAAGGAGTAAGAGTTTATGAAATTCTGGGTTACAGAATTTTCTTTTGAAGTAAGTTACAAACCTGATTGTCGGATATTTTTCATGAGACAAATGCAGTGGAGAGATTGGAGAACATTTGAAATCTCAGTATGTAGTGCTCCAAGCAAGTTCTTTCTTTTGTTTAGTCTTTCTTTCCATCCTTCCTCTGTCCCTCATTTCCCTCCACAACATTGTATCTATACCAGGTGAGAGCTGCAGAGATGATTGAGCAAAACAAATTCCATCCTCTCATGGAGCTTGCATTTTATGGGGGAAGACCAACATGAAGAAATAGATCCTTAAATATAAATGTAAGTGTGTGTGTGTGTGTGTGTGTGTGTGTGTGTGTGCGCACATGCGTATGTAGGCAGTAATGAGTGTTATGATAATGAGTTAATAGTATGGAGGATGGTAATTAATTTCTGTTTTTGTTAGCTGTCCTCTGGTCAAAGGTTCTCCTTGTTTTTGAATGAACAGAGAGAAAGACGAATACAGATTTGAGAAGAGTGGATTGGGATATATACATCAGGCATTAATGCTTGAAGCTGAAAACCTGCTTATCATGTTCACCTAAACTGAAGAATGCCAGAACAGCTAAAGTGGAAGAGAGAGAGGGCTGAGTCATGAAAGAATTTGGAGTGGCAACTGGGAGCCAGAAGCAAAGTTTCAAAACCATCAAAACAATTCAGAATTATATTCTAGTAAGGGGAATTATCATTGTGCCTTTTGATAATGTTCATGGGGTTCTCAAGTCAAGTATACTGAAGTTGTTTGCCATTTCCTTCTCCAGTGGACCACATTCTGTCAGACCTCTCCACCATGACCTGCCTGTCTTGACCTGCCCATCGATGGCATCACCGATTTGATGGACATGAGTTTGAGTGAACTCCAGGAGTTGGTGATGGACAGGGAGGCCTGGCGTGCTGTGATTCATGTGGTCGCAAAGAGTCGGACATGACTGAGGGACTGAACTGAACTGAAGGGAAATTATTGGAGGGTTTCATGCAGTAAAAAAGACATGACCTTACTTAAATATTAAAAGGATCAATCTGGCTGTTGCATAAAAAATAAGGTAATAAGACCCCATTCTAAAGGATATCAATCCTGGGTGTTCATTGGAAGGACTGATGCTAAAGCTGAAACTCCAATACTTTGGTCACCTCATGTGATGAGTTGACTCACTGGAAAAGACTCTGATGCTGGGAAGGATTGGGGGCAGGGAGGAGAAGGGGATGACAGAGAATGAGATGGCTGGATGGCATCACCAACTCTGTGGACATGAGCTTGAGTGAACTGCGGGAGTTGGTGATGGACAGGGAGGCCTGGCGTGCTGTGATTCATGGGGTCACGCAGAGTCGGACACGACTGAACGACTGAACTGAACTGAACTGAAGACTAATAGGGTCCATGAGGAAGTTTTCTAGAGTTACACTAATTATTAGAAATAGTATTGGGGGCATACGACTATCTTCCATTGTAGCTCTATGTGTCATTAGATGGTGATACATAGGGTACAATTTTAATATAACAGGCAACAAAATAATTTGTTTTCAGGTCAGTCACTCAGTCGTGTCCAAATCTTTGCGACCCCATGAACCATAGCATGTCAGGCCTCGTGTTCATCACCAACTCCTGGAGTCCACATAAACCCATGTCCATTGAGTCGGTGATGCCATCTAACCATCTCATCCTCTGCTGTCCCCTTCTCCTCCTGCCCTCAATCTTTCCCAGCATCAGGTTCTTTTCAAATGAGTCAGCTCTTTGCATCAGGTGGCCAAAGTATTGGAGTTTCAGCTTCAACATCAGTCCTTACAATGAACACCCGGACTGATCTCCTTTAGGATGGACTGGTTGGGTCTCTTTGCAGTCCAAGGGAATCTCAAGAGTCTTCTTCAACACCACAGTTCAGAAGCATCAGTTCTTCGGTGCTCAGCTTTCTTTATACTCTAACTCTCACATCCAAACAGGACCTCTGGAAAATACAAGCCTTGACTAGACAGACCTTTGTTGTCAAGTAATGTCCCTGCTTTTTAATATGCTGTTTAGGTTGGTCATAACTTTCCTTCCAAGGAGTAAGCGTCTTTTAATTTCATGGCTGCAACCACCATCTGCAGTGATTTTGGAGATGCAAAAAAATAAAATTTGACACTGTTTCCCCATCTATTTTCCATGAAATCATGGGACCAGATGCCATGATCTTAGTTTTCTGAACATTCAGTTTTAAGCCAACTTTTTCACTCTCCTCTTTCAGTTTCATCAAGAGGCTCTTTAGTTCCTCTTCACTTTCTGCCATAAGGGTGGTGTCATCTGCATATCTGAGGTTACTGATATTTCTCCTGGCAACCTTGATTGCAGCTTGTGCTTCCTCCAGTCCAGAGTTTCTCATGATGTACTCTGCATATAAGTTAAATAAGCAGGGTGACAATATACAGCCTTGACATACTCCTTTTCCTATTTGGAACCAGTCTGTTGTTCCATGTCCAGTTCCAACTGGTGCTTCCTGACCTACATATAGGTTTCTCAAGAGGCAGGTCCAGAGGTCTGGTATTGCCATCTCTTTCAGAATTTTACACAGTTTCTTGTGGTCCAAAGAGTCAAAGGCTTTGGCATAGTCAGTAAAGCAGAAATAGATATTTTTCTGGAACTTTCTTGCTTATTTGATGATCTAGCGGATGTTGGCAATTTGATCTCTGGTTCCTCTGCCTTTTCTAAAACCAGCTTGAACATCTGGAAGTTCACGGTTCACATATAGCTGAAGCCTGGCTTGGAGAATATTGAGCATTACTTTACTAGCATGTGAGATGAGTGCAATTGTGTGGTAGTTTGAGCATTCTTTGGCATTGCCTTTCTTTGGGATTGGAATGAAAACTGACATTTTCCAGTCCTGCAGCCACAGCTGAGTTTTCCAAATTTGCTGGCATATTGAGTGCAACACTTTCACAGCATCATCTTTCAGGATTTGAAATAGCTCAACTGGAATTCCATCACTTCCACTAGCTTTGTACGTAGTGATGCTTCCTAAGGCCCACTTGACTTCACATCCCAGGATGTCTGACTCTAGGTGAGTGTGAGTGATTACACCATCATGATTTTCTGGGTCATGAAGATATTTTTTGAACAGTTCTTCTGTGTATTCTTGCTACCCCTTCTTAATATCTTCTGCTTCTGTTAGGTCCACACCATTTCAGTCCTTTATTGAACCCATGTTTGCATGAAATGTTCCCTTGTTATCTCTAATTTTTTGAAGAGATCTCTAGTCTTTCCCCAGAGAAGGCAATGGCAAGCCACTCCAGTACTCTTGCCTGGAAAATCCCATGGATGGAAGAGCCTGGTAGGCTGCAGTCCGTGGGATCGCTAAGGGTCAGACACGACTGAGCGACTTCACTTTCACTTTTCACTTTCACACATTGGAGAAGGAAATGGCAACCCACTCCAGTGTTCTTGCCTAGAGAATCCCAGGGACGGGGGAGCCTGATGGGTTTCCGTCTATGGGGTCACACAGAGTCGGACACGACTGAAGTGACTTAGCAGCCGCAGCAGCAGCTAGTCTTTCCCATTGTATTGTTTTCCTCTATTTCTTTGCATTGATCACTGAAGAAGGCTTTCTTATCTCTCCTTGCTATACTTTGGAACTCTGCATTTAAATGGGTATATTTTTCCTTTTCTCCTTTGCTTTTCGCTTCTCCTCTTTTCACAACTATTTGTAAGACCCCCTCAGACAGCCATTTTGCTTTTTTGCTTTTCTTTTTCTTGGGGATGGTCTTGATTCCTGTCTCTTCTACGATGTCACAAACCTCCGTCCATAGTTCATCAGGCACTCTTGTCTATCAGATCTAGTCCCTGAAATCTATTTCTCACTTCTACTGTATAGTCATAAGGGATTTGATTTAGGTAATATCTGAATGGTCTAGTGGTTTTCCCCAATTTCTTCAATTTAAGACTGAATTTGGCAATAAAGAGTTCATGATCTGACCCACAGTCAGCTCCCAGTCTTGTTTTTGATGACTGTATAAAGCTTCTCCATCTTTGGCTATAAAGAATAATCATCTGATTTCAGTATTGACCATCTGGTGATGTCCATGTGTTGAATCTTCTCTTGTGTTGTTGGAAGAAGGTGTTTGTTATGACTAGTGTGTTCTCTTGGCTGAACTGTATTAGCCTTTGCCCTGCTTCATTCTGTATTCCAAAGCCAAATTTGCCTGTGACTCCAGGTGTTTCTTGACTTCCTACTTTTGCATTCCAGTCCCCTATACAAAAATATTCAGATAGAAGGAAAATGAAAATAAAAATGATTAATTTTCCACATTAGATTTTTAATTAATTTGTCGGAGACTATTATCAAAAGAGAAGATTTGCTAAGATCTGTGAAAATATATATTTTTAAAGAATCATTAACAATAACAAAGTTAAAAGAATTTTATAAATTCTTCTAATTTTCTTTCAGTTCATTGCTATTGAGAATAAATTGTTCCCCCATGACTTAAAATTAAGGCCACTTTTTGCATACCTATTTTAGGTAAGTAGCCAATTCTTAATTGGTAAAGTATATATGTCATTTTGTCAGGTTAATATTGAAATCACTAAGGAAGTAATACAACCTCATGTCTTCCTATTGTCCTGGTGAGAAAGAGCTGGAAAATATTTAGTTGTAGTAGTAAAGAAGGAAATAATACACCACAGCATTATATTTCACTTGTTTATTTCCTGCAGCTGCCTTGCAGGAAATGTGTGTATCATCTAATTAGGAAGGTGTCCACCAGCAATTACATCAGATGAAATCCATGGGATCCAGCAATTATAGTTGATTGGATTAAGAGCAAATGGATACTTAATAAGTATTTCTTAATGATGATGATGATGGCCACACTAAGAGTATTTGTATGACATTAACACCAAATAAAAGACTAAGACTTTTCACTCTTTTTTTTTTTTACTACATTTGTAATATGCCTACTTGCATTCCAATTTTGCAGTGAGAAAGCATCTTTCTAAGGGCTCTCATATGACAATATGTAAGCTTACCGATGAATGAACTAAATAAACTATAGTAGCTTACTTTACCTAGATATCATGTAAAGAGGAACTAATTGTACTACATTTTCTACTGTGTAATATATTGCTACAGCAATCTAAAGTTAAATTATAAGCATTGAATAACTTCACCTCTTAGAGTCAAAGAAAGGGTTATTATCTCCAGAATTGAACTTGCATCTTATCCAATAAAAATTCACTTATTCAGCTTAAGTTTAATATATAGAGGGGAAATAATAAGTTTAGGGAGAAGGAAATCAAAATGAAAAGTTATCAAAGTGGAATTTTTAAATATTTCTCTTAGATATCAACAGATAACTTGCCACTTAAAAGTTAAAATAGCCCATTTAATCGCAAATTCAATTGTAAATATTTTCTATGGTGTAATAAGTTTCACTCTCTTGATACTATAATTTTTTATCATTATTATAATGTGTATACTGCTATTAAGCAGAGATCATACATAGAATCATCCCTGGAAACTCACCTGAACTAAGTGCTGCAGAGGAGAAAAAGAACTGATGCTGCAAAAATGATACTAGAAAAAAAATACTAAACTTGATAAGAAATTCAAATTAGGTTGAATAAATGATCAGATTAAAATAACAATCTAGCAGAGTTCAGGCTCTTTTTATTTTCAAAACAAAGTATGGAGAGTCATTGAATTGCAGAGTTCTTATCTGGGAAAAATTAATTTAATCTCTTTTCAGTAGTAATACAAACTTTCAGAGATCTACATTGAACCTATGGGAATGGATGTTTATAATCTTTGTGCATGTAAGGTTGTATGTGTGAATTTTATATTCTTGTTGTGTGTAAGGTTGAATTTTTGTTTGAAGTGGTAGTTGCTTTTGTGTACTTTGCAGTGTATTTGGCAAATAATTTTCTCCCATTCCAGTCAATAAGAAATAAGTCTAATATTTAAACATAATTTGACTACGAAACAGGAGCCCAAGGGACTCTTAATTTTTGGAGAAAACAGTATTTTATTCACTTACCTAAACATTTTATTTTTATGAATTCATAAAAGAAGTTAATATGTGAATTCCCTATGAATCTTTTGTCTTTTTGAACAATTAATAGTAACTTTTTTTTCCAGCTTTTCAAAATATTATTGCTATGTGACAAAACTCCTTTATACATTATAATGTTATAGAGAGAGCAAGAGTCTAGCTCTGATAGCCACTTATTTTCACACATTTCTGTAATCTCACAGAGGAGTGCTGCTCCTACATATGCATGGAATCTGCCTCATCATTCCTACTGTCAACATAACCTTTATGGTTTATAACATTTACCTTGTTTTAATAAAATAAGTAATTAATAATTAATCTTTTATGAAGTAAATCCCAGGGATCCTTAGGCCATAGAAGAGGTCTCACACATTACCACTTTGATTAAATCTTAACACCTGATTATGATAACAGGACACTTACTGCATTCTGGCTTATGAAAACTACACACAGCTGCTTAATCTTGTGTCATCATGACACTAGTTAGTTTTGCCATTGATCTAGACAGTGTGAGATTTTCCATAATAAATCCATACTGTGAAACAATCATTGTTTAGTCCTACTTTTTGGGAAGCAGTGCATTCTATGTAAATTACTTGTTAGTCAGTGATAGAAAAAAAAAAACAGTTTAAAGGGATATATAATGAAGCAGGGTCTATGAGGGTCTGTAAACTTTGAAAAGGGACATTCAAATGAAAATATTGCTATGCATATAACATTATAGCACAAGAAGGTCACTGTTTCATAAGGAAATCTGCAGAAAGTCAAGCTCAACTCAATGTTCTGTCTTGATAGGGATAATAATCAAGAAAATGTCTATGTTCTGTGATTCATTATTTCTCAGAGCGGGGGTGGGAGGGCTATATGTGCATCTGGATGTAGGACTAAGTTTTCATTATTATCAAATGGCGACCTATGGACTTCCCTGGTAGTCCAGTGGCTAAGACACCACTCTTACAATACAGGGGGACCCGGTTTGATCCCAGGTTAGGGAACTAGATCACACAGGCCACAATTAAGAGTTTGTGTGCTGCCACTGAAGGTCCTGCATGCCTCAAGAAAGATGGAAGATCCAGCGTGCTACAACTAAGACATGGAACAGCCAAATATACATATATATATATATATACACACACACACACACACACACAAACATATGTATACACACACAGATACATATACATAATTTTTAAAAGGGAGACTTGGTTTTGGAAGATTATGAGTTACCAATGGAATTAGCACTGGACTGTAACTTGTATCAACTAGTATCTAGACTCTATATCTATTAAAAAAGTCACTAAATTTATTTATGTTCCCAATTCATAAGTCATAGGCATATATTTGGGAGCACCTCACATGCACGTCCCATAATATCTGACCCACCTGCCTTTACCATCTCCCAAGTCATGGTCATCTTTCTGCTACAAAGAGTCTAATTTTGAGACTACCTACCAAAACAGCCTTTTCTGTACCTGAAATTGCTCCAGTACTCTATGTATTGAGCTAAATTTGCTTACCTACAACTTCCCATCCTTCTTGTCTATGACAAACCTTGGCATAGGTGAAAGCAGCTATCATGTCTCCCTAATATTTTATTTTCCAGGCTATTTATCCATCAGAAAATTAAGATTAGCTATTCCTGAACTGCCTGTCTCAGGAGATGAGAATAAGGTGAGATAATAGATGTGAAAGGGTATCAAGAATACAAAATAAAAACATATAAAATATATCATTGTTCTATGTTAAAAATAACAGGTATGAAATTCTAAACTTTCAGCTAAAGCATCTTTCATCATAGTGTTAAAAAGAATAACTCCAGTTATTTATATCTTTTCATTCTTAAAATTGAACTAAATTAGTGTTTGGGTAGAAGACTCAGCCAAAGAATTTCAGCAACCAGAATAAGTAGCAGTTAGAGCATATAAGACAAGTTAGGACAATCTGAAGGATGGAAAATCTGCTTGTCTAAGGAGACTCTTTCAACTTCACAAATCCAGTGAAATGGAGGAACTGAGCTGAAAAGGCTTCTCTGTTTAGGACAATGTCTTTTATTGTATGAAAACTCTAACCACAGGAGGCCTGATCACCCTGATACGGATCCCACAGGTCCTATCACTTTGGAGGTTAAATATACCTCTGGCATCTGCATGATGATTCAGATACTAGTCAAATTATCTGACTTAAAATATGATTATGCCACTTGTTAACTGTGTGATTTCAGGAAAATTATTAAACTTTTTGATCTCAGAAACCTTACCTGAAAATGGGCTTAATAAGAGTAATGTACAGTCTTGGGTTTTTGAAAGGACTGCATGAATTACACCATAGAAAGTGTATAGAATATTGGCTATTTCCTAGCTCAATAAATGCCAGCTGATAATGAATCTGGTACTGGTGCTAGAACAGAGATCTTCAACCACACACTTTCCTTATTTTATGCACTACATTATGTACTGTGGCTGCATGCTTAAGTCAATGGGTATACAAAGTTGGTCCTCCTTTCTCCCATTTTCAGGCTTGTCACAGAGGGAGATCTAAAATATCGTACACTGGAAATGATCTATTGATTAGGAAAAGCACATCCAATAACCAATTTAAAAGGCTATCAATTTAAAGATAATGTTGACTACTTGTTCCATCTTACTACTTGATCTAAGCAAGCCGACTCTTTCTATACCTATCCAGGGAGTACAGACATCATTATTCAATTTGCTCCAATTCAGATTGAAATAAGAATGATCAGACATAACCCAGTCAAAAGAATTTTCCAGTCATTGATGTCAGTGAACTGGAGAGAAAAAATGTGGATGCATCTACCAGATTACTATTCTCTCTGATGCCAATCAAACTCAGAGGGAAAGACCAGACAAAACTGCGTACTTGTCCTAAGTGTGTGGACTCAAGTTAACACTTATATTAATATTTCATTTTACTTTTAACCTCACCCTTTGCTGTAAGAATGTCTTTCCAAGTAGAAGAAGCAAATCAGATCACCAGAAATTCTGTTCTAATTACTGTTATTTCATTTTCATATGATTTTCTTGTTCTGATAGAATCAGAAGGATGAAACAATCCTCTTCACAGGCCACCATGGAGTGCTGCCTGTTCACTGTAGCCTTTTTTGTAAAGAGGTAGGTTACTTGGCTCCCTTCCCTGTATTGCTGGCTCACAAGACCACACTAGTGTTTCAAATTCTCCATTTGCACTATTTTATTTTTCATAAGATCTGACTGACTGATATAATTTCTTTTGCATTTTCAACTTAAATTATTCTATTTTCTCTCCACTTTGGTGCCTTCCAGGCTTCCCTGGTGGCTCAGGAGTAAAGAATCCTCTTGTCAATGCAGGAGACCTAAGTTCAATCTCTGGGTCAGGAAGATCCCCTGGAGAAGGAAATGGCAATTTATCTCAAAAATCCCATGGAAGAGAATGGTGAGCTACCATCCCCGGGGCTGTGAAAGAGTCGGACGTGACAGCAACTAAACAACAAAATTCATCAGGGAAAGGGGAATAGTTCTTGAGATGCTAGCCTACCGTGTTCCCCTTCTGGTGCCTTTCTGATTTCTTTTCTGATTTACTTTTCTAGTCGATACTGCCCACTTAAATATAGTGGAAATTGGGACGCATACTCTTCAATTTTCATGTTTTTTTTTCCTTTTTTTTGGTCCTTATTTTCATTTTCTTTTTCTATTTTTCCTAATATAACACTTCTCTTTTTCTCATATTTCTATATTTCTGGTTTCCATAGGATACTGGGTTCCGCATTCTGATGCTTTCTTGTTATGATACAGAATCCATATGTATCCTGTAATCAGGGTCACTGAAGCTGTTGTTAGCTCTGAAACTCCAGCAGCTAGACGCCTTCCCCAATGCATGGTGGGGACAGCACACCACTTTCTCTTGGAGGTTAGACAAGAGGTTCTCACTGGACCTGAACAGGTTGCAGTTATCTTCTGACCTTAAAATCATTCTAATCTGTTCTTTCACGGTTGTGATTGAGATTTTAGCCAAGTGGTTCCACTTATGTCTAGTCTCTTTCTTCCATATCCTTCTGTAGATCACGTGAATCATCTATGTTTTGTGCAGTTCTACAGCCGCACTGCATGGATGGTCTATGTGGGCAAGAAATTTCATCAGCAGCTACAATGTTAGGAAATGGTAAACAGTTGGCACCTCTGTCAATCAGGAAAGCAGGAATCAAATAGGTCACATTGCAATGAGGCTGAAATTACTTTTTTATAGATATAAAATTCTTATACCTCTGTAAAAATTAGATATAAAATTTAACACATTATGATCAGGCCTTGAAAGGGTATTTGAATCTAAACAAACATGAATATATGGATTCTGAATAATATACTTACTGAAATGAGTTTACTGCAAAATTTCATCCTGAAAATAAAACTGACAGAAAATTTTAAAACAAACATCAAAATAACTCTAGAAGAAATCAAAATTGTACTTACACACTGTTTATAAAGTGATGAAAACAGTAATTTCTTATATTACCACCCATAGAGTGTTTTAAAGCTATATTCAGGAAAATATTCTTTCATGAAATACTTATTTTTAAGGATTAAATCATTTGAAAAACTTAAATTCATTTATTAAAAAACATGAAGAAATTATTAATGAAAGCAGAAGTAAAGATTGATCAATTGAAAAATAGATAATAAAATGGATTAACAAATCTAAATGTAGATTGTTTTAAAAATAATAACAGAAATATATAGATAATCTAATTAGGGAAAAGAAAACTAGAAGTATATAAAATGAATTAGAAGTTATAAATGCAATTATAAAGAAATTATTTGGATAGATTACTTTATAAATCTCTATACAAATATACATATGATAGGTGGACTAAAGTAGTCTGCTTTGTACTAGAGGAATATTACATAGTACTTACAGCAGGAATTTAATCTTATTTCTATCATTTCCTGGCTGTGTGAAATTGGGAAATATATCCATATTATCTGTGATTCAGTTACATCATTTACAAAATGAGAGTATTGATCACTAGATTTACCTCAGCACTTTGTTCTAACTGAGTTAAATAATATTTAAGAAGAACTTCTAAATTCCTAGCATACAGTTAATATTTAATACAAGTTACCCTTTAGTAATAGCAGCAACAATTGGGTTTTACAAGCTAAATATTATTTCAACAGCCACAGACTTACATGTTTTTAATATATAACTTTAATGTTAGAGTGGCTTTATTTTTAACTCTTAGCATCCAGTTTTGATAAATAACAAGCAAATTATTGTAGATTTGTTCAAGTCAATAAAATCTAAATGAGTGATTAGGTAATTAAATTCAAGGGCTATAACTCAGCCCCATTTCAAAGCCCATGGGCCCCACTTCAAATACCCACCCCCCAAGCCTTTTCCTGTCTTCCTCCTTGATAGGGTATCACTCCAAGGGGTACTTATATCAACAGAGCTGTGCACTGGCAGGCGAGAGACCATTTCCTCCTTGTTGGCCTCATATGTGCCTAGACCCTATTCTGCTGTTATCAGCTGCTGGAGCTTCCGTCATCTCTTTTCTTGGCACAGAAAATATCATTTACAGTTCTGGCAGATTCACTTGGTTTCTCTATTTAGCTCTCTGGCATTGATGATTATCTAGAGAGGATGGTCTGGCTCCCCTGCACTCCTGCAAGATTAGCAGTGTCATGATGCTATTTCAAACTTGCTGCCAGCTCCTGGAAATGTGGATGACAAAAGCAAGGTATACCTTTACTTCCTCACTCATTGAGTGTGGGATTTCAGAGGAAACCCAGCTAGTCCCTGCAGCCCTCCTCACGTTCTCCTAGTGGAGCTAAAAGCTCTTACCACTTCTCTCTCTCCCTTTCCCTCATTTGGTATCTTTTAAATTCAAGCTCCAAAGGCTTCTCCAAGTGTGATGTGGGTGAAGAAGATGATGGTGATGATTAGGGAGAATGTACCTCATTTTACATCTGTGAGCTGTCAACTCAAATCAGTCTTCACTGTTGTAAACTGATAACAGATTTGGTGTTTGTTTACACTTAGAGGAGAAAGAAGTTGTCACAGAGACACAAAAAGTTTGGTGTGAATGGCAAGTAGTATCCAGGTCAGAGAAAGAAGGAATATAATTAGAAAAGTGAGCAGGACTCAGATGGTTTTAGATGTCATCATATGGAATTTGAATTGCATTCTGATGGTGATGGCAAACAATAAATGACTTTTACACTAGGCAAGGCCAAGATCTGATAGATGCTAATGAAAAATATGAACTCTAAAGATCAGAGAGGAGGCAGGGAGACCTCTTAGGATATCACTGAACAAATCCAGGCGAGAAATGAGACGGTGGTTAGGGCCAATATTGTTACAGGAGAAATGATGGCAAATTTGCTGTGAAATGGAAAGAAAATGAAAAGAATCAAGGATGAGTCTTTTGTTATAGACCTAAAGAATGAAGTAGTTGATAGTGTCATTTCAGGAAATGGGACATTTATCCTGTGCCAGGCTTTGAGATATGTGGAATAAGGGAGAAAGTAATAGTTTCCATTTGAGAATGATGTACACAGGGAGGTGAAGGTAACCTTCAGAGATGAAAGGGAAGAGACAGGGGTGATGCTAATCAGAATGTTCTTGCTTCTGGTGGGAGCAGTGTTTGTTTGACTGGAGAAGAACATAAGAGAATTTCCTGTCATAATGGAAATGTTCTATAACTTAGTGTATAGAGCTATATGCATTTTTCAACACTGGTAGAACTCTATAACTATGTTCTGCATTTCACCATATGTAAATTATACCTCAAAATGGTAACCCATGATTTAGGAAAACAAAAGTAGCTTTGCTAACAGATATAGAAAGATGGGGCTTCTATGGTGGCTCCATGGTAAAGAATCCACCTGCAATGCAGGAGCTGTAGGAGACTCAGGTTCAGTCCCTGGGTTGGGAAAATCCCTTGGAGGATGGCCTGGCAACCCACTCCAGTATTCTTGCCTGGAGAATCCCATAGACAGAAGAGGCTGGTGGGCTACAGTCCATAGGGTCACAAAGAGTTGGACACAACTTTAGCAACTTAACACACACATAGAAGGATAGTGAAAATAAAAAGCAATTCAACCAAGGAAGCTTTGCATTGAGATAAGAAAACAAAAAAGCTTTCACTTTCTGAATAAACTGTTTCTACTTAGACTTGCTTAAGACAGAAGTTTGAGAAGTATGACCATGAAGGATCTATCCCAGTTACTTGAAGAGGTGAGTTCTACAGAACTCTCTCTGTGATAATGATTTCTTGTCAGTTAACCTTACTCATAAGATCAGATATAGGAGAGCTTTTGTTACCACCTGACCCTAACTTTCTCAATGGCATTTAAGGAAATAGTGATTCATGTATATCTGTGTCCCTGCACTGCTGAGGTCTTCTGAACAACTCACAATTATTGGGAGCTACAGAAAGTGTCTCCCAGAAAATAGAAACACCCAGAGACATTTCAGGATGGTCAAGTGTGATGTTAATTTCATGAGTCAACTTAAGTTTCCTTTCTGGAGACATTTCCTTACTTTCCAGGATAACAAATCACTCTCTGTCTCTGGAGAAGAGAATAAGCAAATGTACCAATAACCACAAAAGCTTAGAGTTCTCTCTATGAGGAAGGAAGGGATAAATTAGGAGTTTGGGAATAACAGATATACATTCAGTTCAGTTCAGTTCAGTCGCTCAGTAGTGTCCGACTCTTTGCGTCCCCATGAATCACAGCACACCAGGCCTCCCTGTCCATCACCAACTCCCGGAGTTTACTCAAACTCATGTCCATCGAGTTGGTGATGCCATCGAGCCATCACTACATATAAAACAGATAATCAACAAGGACTATGGTACAGTAGGAAACTATATTCAATATCCTGTAATAAATCATAATGGAAAAGAATCTGGAAAAGAATATGTATTACATATTTTAATAGAGAGCTGAGTCACTGTGCTCTATACCTGTAGCAAATATATTGTAAATCAGCTATATTTCTATTAACTAAATAAATATATAAGCTTAGAATCTCCTAATGTGAGGCTTCTTCCACTTTGATGCAAACGTAATTCAAGAAAATGTAAACAGTTTGCCCTCACTATGTTGCCCTCTGGGGCTTGGGGTGTGGGAACCCAATGCTCAGTTATTGTTCTGGATACTATTTGTATGATGAATAGCAAACTGTGTCCCTGGCTTAGGGTCTTGGGTTCTTGGCAATTGTTGCTATTTAGTCACTAAGTCATGTCCGATTCTTTTGGGACCCCATGGACTGTAGCTTGCCAGGCTCCTCTGTCCATGGGATTTCTCAGGTAAGAATACTGGAGTGAGTTGCCATTTCCTTCTCCAGGGTATCTCCCCAACCCCAGGAATGAATCTCCATCTCTTGCATTAGGCAAGCAGATTTTTTACCACTGAGCCACAAGGGAAGCCTATTCTTGGCAATACATGTGTGTGTGTGTGTGTGTATATATAAGTTTGTGTGTGTGTGTGTATAAACAACAGACTAACTTGGTAACTGGCATGTGGGGTAATCTCAGACACTTCAGAAATTTTGAGCTAACATGGAGGATTCTACAGTCATCATGTAATAATCTCTTCACTATGTGTGTCAGATTCGTGGATGAAAATTTGAGCCCTAATCCAGATGTTCCACAGACACCAGCAAAATTTGGGAGCTATTTCTAGCAGATGTAATTCTGACAATGAAAATTTAGAGCTACCTACTTTTGGGGGAGAAATATACATCCCTGCAACAGTTTTTACAAAGTCTTCACACCCAACTATACTGTTGGCAACCTGTGTTGCTGTTGAAACCTAGTCATTTCCCACCTGTTTCCTTTGTGACTCTGCTTTCTAAGGTCACAGTACAAGTGGTAAGCAAGTCCTCTTTTATTTCCCCCAATAGAAGAAAACTTTGCATTTAGCTTGGATTCAAATGAGGAAAGCTGATTTATAACTTTATCACTTAAAACATTTTCTTGATTTCAAACGTATTCATTCTAAATTCTGACAGGGGTTCAGTTCTTCTTTTGTCGGAAAGTAGTATAAACAGACAATTTAACAATGAACTTCTATGCAGATGTAACACCACAGCTTTCTTGGAGGTAGATCAAAATATGTATTGTCTACAATGTCTCTATAGCAATTTGCAGGAAAATCAGAAAGTGTGAAGCCTGCTACACTGTCTGCTGCAACAATTCCCCTGTAGGTTTAGGGAAGTATATAAAACATAAAGAGATACTTAGACAATTCTGTGAATTTGAGCACATCTTGAAATGTAGAAAAATTTGACTCTGGTCCTGACAATATCATAATACCATCCATGCTGATATTAATAACAATCAAATAGTGGCAATGGGGAAAAATATTCAACTCATTGTATAAGCCATTACTTTATCTGTGTGGTTGACCACACTAAGCAAGTAATTATTTTAATGCCATATTTAGAGACAGAATCTGATAGTGTGTCTGCTACACTTTGGAGATTTATTTCTTCTTGGATACTAAACACATGCTAGGCAACACACAGGACTTTGAATTAGATTTTGATCAATGACCTTATGCTAATTTCCATTCTGTTTGTTTTGCTAGTGGGAAGCTTTGAGAAGTGAAGTTTCAGATCTATTATGTATTTTTGAGGATATTCAGAAAGACAAAATGGTATCTTTTACAAAAGGGATGGCCCCCTATCTCTTTTCTTAATGTCAGTTCTCTACCTATCTAGGATTATTCTCTATCTCTAGAAAACTCTGATCTTTTATGAAAGAATGAAGTGTGAGCTCAATCTATTTCTAAGAACAAAACCACCAAATACCTTTATTTTCAGAAAGGCAAAATAATCTTAAATTACCTTACATTCTAAGTGATATTATCTGGACTGGAACACAAAGATAATGTCATTGTGTCCTTTATATCACTCACCAACCCACACTCTGGAGTTAATTAAATGAAAGATTCATAACAAATGATGAGATAATAAAACAAAAGATTTTTTTTCATTTATCTTAATTCTTATATATGCACTTAAAATGTCTAGAAAAAATCCATCCTATCTTCAATTATAAATATCAGTGAGAGATTCAATTACCTTTAAGTCCCAAGATTAGCTACTGAAATGCAGGTACTATTTTGTTCTTTTTACCAGAGAGTCTGAAACTTGGTAAATTGTTCCAAGACCAGGCACATTTTCCCATCAAAAGAATCCACAGAGAAGTGTCAGGTCAACACATGGTTCCCACCCAACTGTTGACCCTTCATGGTCCTCAAGTTGAATATTTTATCAGTGCTGCAGAGAACCTAATCATCAGGCTTGTTAATAATACTCCTGTGGAAATTTAATTCAGAACCCTCCAATTCCCCAAGGGAGCCAGGGCACAACTTGCCCTGTCAATGGGACTGTGGATTCTTTTCCTCCTAGTGACTGGGTAGCGGGAAGTCCCTTTTCCCCTCTAGTAATTAGCCTTGGTGTGACAGCCATGGTGTGAGGCTGGGACATCCAACACTGAGAAAAGTTGGATAGGCTAAATATACTGGCTTGATAGCTCTGAAGAGATGCTTCTCACCCTGGCTGAGCACATGATACTTTTCTAGAGTTGCCTTACGAGGGGTCTAGGAACCAACCTTTATGCTTCAATTTCCTCCTGACGAATTGCTTCTGATGAAACCCACCTCCACACCTCCCTGCACAGCTGATTAGATTAGATTCTCAGTATTTCTTCCCTATTTTCCTCTTCTTTTATGAAGCATACAGAACTTCTGGGGCTTTTCTCTGCTCACATAAATTCTTTCTGGACACCCTCCTTTAATGCAACCCCTGGGAAGATGTATGTGGTAAAATATTGTTTTCTCAAATCTCTCTTCCTCCCTTAACCTCACTTGGTGATGTAAGGTGTGGTGTGCAAACTGAGCATCTAGGTATGATGATTTGAACTGAGAGCCCTCTTGACTGTGGCTAGTGAGGGTACAGGTTCAGTATAGAAAGATATCCTTCCTTAAAAATATTTGTTTAACATAGAAATCACAGTATAATTAACTATCAAACTTAAATTTAAAACAACTTTAAGGTGGCTTCGACAGTAAAGAATCTGCCTGCAATGCAAGAGACCTGGATTTGATGCCTAGGTCGGGAATATCCCCTGGAAAGGGAGAGGAGCCTGGTGGGTTACAGTCCATAGGGGTGCAAAGAGTCAGACACAACTGAACAGCTACTACATTAGCTTGCCATGCCAATATTCAGCCCAACATCTATCGAGATATGGCCCACAATTCTATCAGCTCAGGGTGTCTGCTGGATAGAAGAACATAGAAACAAAAGGGTGTCTAGTCTTTGCCTAGAACATAATTGAATCTAGAGTCATCTATTTTAGAATGTATACTCAGAGTTAGACATAAAGTGTTTTACATGTTTTGGAGTCAAATTAATATCATGTTTTTTTTTCATTTCTTTAAATGGAATTTTACTATTTCTCCCATTAGTCAAATTCGTAGGGTGTTCATCCTCATACTCTTAGGGTTTTTCCCTCTCCTGCAAATTATTCAAGAAATCCACATGATTAAGACTTTTTTTAAAGAAGAGGTGTCTGCCAGATTTCCACTGTTAAATGGAGAAGTACGAGCATTTCTCCTCTGCCCTAGCTACTGCCATCTTTACCATGAAGCCATGGTGCCCTAAAATGCATAGCAGGAGTGACCACCCTGAGCTGTCCTCTCAGGATCCTTCCTCGACTCTGACATGGGTAAGCCTCACAGCCCCTTGCCATTGTGTGTCCTTGCTCAGTGCCCATTCTACTTGGGAAGGATTTTTAGCAAGATGTATCTGCTCTGCCCACCTGTTTTGTAGGGAACTCAATCAACCTTGTCACATCAAATACAGAGAATAGATACAGGTCCATGTTATCCCCCTTTGTCCTCTGTCTTCCAGTCTTCATTTTCCTATTCAAAGTATAGGTAGATTAATTTGTCTGTTGTTTACATAGATATAAAACAAGATACCAAAATGTCAGTTTGGTTTTTTTTTTTCCTCAGTCCCCTCCAACTGTATGAGTGCTTCTCCCAAAGGACCTCTCAACTGGCTCAGGGTGGGAGGGATCTAATGGGAAAGCCTTAGTATTCTCTACTAGATTGACAATTTCAGCTTCTATAGATTCCTTCTTCCTCTCTCAGTTCTGATTGTTTGCTTAGAGATTATATAGTCTGATTTGGGAGTAAACAACTTGAGTGATGTTTGCAGGGAACAAGTCTATATTTTCAATTCTTAATGAACTGTGAAAGTTGTCGTCTAGTACCACTTTCTGCTGTTCTCTACTTAATGTCTTTTTTTTTAATAATGTTTGTGATCCTAGTTCTGGGACATCAGAAAACATTCTCCTCCAGATTGGACATTCGTATGAAGTTG
The DNA here is from genome assembly GCF_049115385.1 of Moschus berezovskii. Classification (NCBI taxonomy): domain Eukaryota; kingdom Metazoa; phylum Chordata; class Mammalia; order Artiodactyla; family Moschidae; genus Moschus; species Moschus berezovskii. The sequence goes on from NC_142469.1 coordinate 64,366,871, forward strand.
GAAAGATCCCAAAAGGAACAGGCAGTGAGATTAGTTGAAGATTCTGGAAATAATCTGAAGGCTGAGAGCTCAATGAGGTCCTATCACACCAGTAAGACATGAAAAAGTGAGAACAGCATGCTAATGTAGGAAGAGAGGTCATTGCTCCCATTCTGGATAAGTAAGCTGCTTTTGGAAGGTGAGGAAGAAGGAAAAAAAAAAAGTCTGATTTCCAGGGCAGAAAACAGGAGTCATCAAGGTGTCAAGCTGATAACCACTTAGATTCCCTTAGGTATCAGCATTGTTGGAAGCTGAACACTCTCTCTTACCTGCATGCCCTCTCTTGTGCATGCCTCCCTCCCCCAACATTTTCTTCTACCTCCCATGGGGCATAAGTTCCAGGGAGAAAACTGTAGTGATCTGCCCTTGGGAACTAGACCAGACCTCCAAAATGGCACTCCTTTCCCACCCTCCCTCTGAGCTCATCTGTGATTCTATGTAGATAACCTAGAAGAGAGCTGAGTGGTGATGGTTATGGTGGTGAGAGGTGGATGTAGGGCAAATTTGTGAGATTTGAACTGGTTATTAAGTGCGAGCACTATCATGAATTCTACTTGGAAAACACTTGATTTGAAGGAACATTTATTTGAAACTTTTAAGAAGTGACTAAGACCCGTGGAAACTCAGATTATATCGCTCTGCTTTTACTGGTCCTTATAAAGGAGAGTGAGTTGGGTTCATGTAGCAAACTCCCTATTGTGCAAATATCGTGTCTGTGACTATTGTTCACACCTGATGCAAGGCAAATTCCTGCAAGAAAATGTCTCTTTCTTCTCTCCTATATATTCATGGAGGAATCCCTCCCACGTTTGGCCTGGTCCAATACCCCTGAATGGAGGAATTCTGAATATAGGGTATAGTTTTCAGTCTCCACTGGATCCAGCCCAACAAAAAGTATGAAAGCTTGCTACCTCTCTTCCTACTCCTAATATTTTTTAAAAAACTCTGACCTATTGCACTTTGATCCTAGTCAACTGTTAAGACCCAGTGAAGGTTCTCAAGTTCTGATTCTTTTCTCTAGAACTGGATTTCTAACTCGACCTCATATTGCAGAAGTGGCGGATCAGTCAAGCCCATTGGGAACAAACAGCTGCAGGGCTTTGTGTAGTAGAACATAGACGGGGGCAGGTCTCTGATTTGAGGTGGAGAAGAAGACTTGAGGAAAATTGGAGGTGATCTTCTGACTGGTGGCAAAAGCCATCAATCTCATGGAAACAGAAGCTGTGGAAAGGAAATCCTACCTGAATGTGCTACCCCATGCCCTGGTCTGTGAGGCTCAGCAGCAGGTAAAGAAGGACACAAAATGGGTCACACATGAAGCAGGTGAGTAGTGATGCTCTGAGTAGGAAATAGAATCATCCCAGGAGACTCCAGTGTGGGAACTGGAAGGGCTGCCAAAGTCTGTAAGGAAGACTTGCTGAAAAGGCTTGCCCATGTTGTAAATGACAGGGACCTTGCTGATAAAAGATCAGAAATACAAATACATAAGGAAAAAAGAATTTATTAATTTCATATACCCACCTCTGAATGAATGTCATCTTTTATTAAAAAGAAAAACATGTTTTATTTGGATTTTTTTTTTTCAGAGTAACCTCACAAAGGAAAGTTTTAATCATCAGTTCAGTTCAGTTCAGTCACTCAGTCTTGTGTGACTCTTTGCAACCCCATGGACTGTAGCATGCCAGGCTTCCCTGTCTATCAACAACTCCTGGAGTTTACCCAAACTCATGTCCATTGAGTCGGTGATACCATCCAACCATCTCATCCTCTATTGTCCCCTTCTCCTCCTGCCTTCAATCTTTCCCAGCATCAGGGTCTTTTCCAAGGAGTCAGTTATTTGCATCAGGTGGCCAAAGTATTGGAGTTTCAGATTCAGCATCAGTCCTTCCAATGAATATTCAGGACTGATTTACTTTAGGATGGACTGGTTGGCTCTCCTTTTGGTCCAAGGGACTCTCAAATGTCTTCTTCAACACCACAGTTCAAAAGTATCAATTCTTCAGTGCTCAGCTTTTTCATAGTCCAACTCTCACATCCATACATGACCACTGGAAAAACCATAGCTTTGACTAGATGGATCTTTGTTGGCAAAGTAATGTCTCTGCTTTTTAACATACTGTCTAGATTGGTCATAGCTTTTCTTCCAAGGAGCAAGCATCATTTAATTTTATGGCTGCAGTCACCATTTGCAGTGATTTTGGAGCCCAAGAAAATAAAGTCTGTCACTGTTTCCATTGTTTCCCCATCTATTTGCCATGAAGTGATGGGACCAGATGCCATGATCTTAGTATTTTGAATGTTTAGTTTTTAAGCCAGCTTTTTCATTCTCTTCTTTCACTTTCATCATGAGGCTCTTCAGTTCCTCTTCACCTTCTGCCATAAGGGTGGTGTCATCTGCATATCTGAGGTTATTTTAACCATAGAACTTAGCTAAAATAGTTGAAGGCCACTTCAGGTTAGCTGAAAACCAGTAGAGGTCTTGGATATGCCAAAAAGGGCCTTGGGACCGCGTATAGAAAGAGCAACCAGAAATAGCTGAGCACTGCCCAGTGCAATAGAGATACCTGAGTTCCTGGAGGCAAAGCAAGGGTAAAGAGAGAAAATGAGGGGCCAGGAGGAAACAGATAACAAAGTACAAGGGGAGCTTTAGCAGAAGAGATACAGAATGAGGGCAGCAGGTCAAGCACAGAAGAATGGCCCTTGACTCAGCAGGTTTGGAGAAGCTAGACCTGGAAACCAGCACAAAGAGCTCTGGGCATTTCACAAGCTGTCCCATGAATATGGAGTGATCTAGCCTCCACCCTGGAGGTGGGATTGAAGGGGGAATTCCACATAATTAAACAGATGGAAATAACTGAGTGATCAGGCTGTCATTTCCAGTTTAAGTATTTTTAGAGTGCTGGGTGTCAGGAAGAAATATGTGACCACTTCACAATAATCAAGTGGACAAATGACAAAAAAAAAAAAAAAAAAAACTAAGCAAGCATGAACTGATAAGAACATTTACCTCTACACAACTCTAGACCATAAATCTGCTGATAGAGGGTTTTAAAATCATACTCGTTAATTCAGTGACTTTTCCAGTGTTGAGCAACTATTTGTGAAAAGCAGAAAAGAAAAACAGGAGGAAGAAAGAGAAGCAAGGACAGGGTTCATACCAGGCTGTCACTGGTTAGAGGAAATTGAGTAGCACAGAAAATATATTCAGCTCAGCGTCTCCGATGCTACCCATCTCTCTATTGGAAAACCTCCCCGCCACGTGCTTGCACACACATACATACACTCACATACACATGCAATCGCACAGCCCAGTTTCCTCACCTGATATAAGTTTATCTTCCTTTGTCCTTTTATTTAAAAGCACGACTCTCCCCAAACTCAAGTTGCCATTTCCTGTTCCACTGCCGGCTTTTCTTTGCTACATGGCCTGTGTGCCATCTGGGCCATGATGTATTTTCTGCATATTTATTTTTCGTCACCACACTTTGGTATCTAAGCTTGAGGATAACAGGAAATTTCGACAGTTTTGCTCACTGACATGTCCCTTAGCAATGAAAGGGCTCTTGGCCCATAGTAGGTACTTTTGAAGAAATGTCTGTATGAATGAATGAAAGTGAAGATACATGTCCTGGTCATCTGAAAAACAGAAATGAATTTTTTCCCTCCAGACTCAAAGAATCACATTGAAGAAGTTAAAACAGGAAAAAGAAAGTGAAAAAAAAAAAAAAAACCCATTATCAGATATGAATTAAAGCCTGTCTACTTTTATGTATTCGAAACCCCAACCAACACAGAACAGTAGCCAGAAGCTGGACCTAATTTCTAGGAAGGAAATTAGAAGCTTATTTTCTGCCTTTCCATTGCTTTTGAATCTGTGTCCTGATACAAGCCAAATGTTGTCTGTCAGCCTGTTCCAGCATGTGCTCTCATGTGCTGCCACACTTTTCATTGCTGTCCCTCTGAGTTAAACTGCTCTGTTCTGCTGCCTCACTATCTAAGGCTCTAGATAAAAATGCTCAGTTGCTGCTGCCATGCTGTCTCGGGTTTAAATGCTTCTGAATCATGGGGTTTGCCTCTGACTACATCTTGGTAGCTTCCAAATAAGACTTAGAGAAACCAAGCAACCACTGCGATGACTAAACATTTTGCAGAACAGTGAGAGGGAGAGATTGGTATGGCTCTGATCATTCCATTTTTCCTTCTGAGTAACACCATTCCCCACCACCTAGACAGGATGGATGACTGAGTGCCATCATGGGCACAGCTCTGACTGGTCAACAGATGCAATTCTATTATTATGTGCATTCCCTAAGAATATGAAATTGGATGAAATTTAAAAAGCAAACAAATAGATGGAGCCTTTCTTCACCAGAGATGCTTTTAGAAGCCAAAAAGTCTTCCTGGTCTTTGTTTACTATCTTTCCATGGAGTAGCAGATGTTGGGAATTCTAGAAAATGAAAAAAAAAAAAAAATGCTAATGTCCATTGAAGCCTGAGTGGTCTTTAATGCAAAGCTGTAGGATCATTGAAATTCAAAATTTCCAGCAAGTTGTGTTGATTAATATTGTTCACATGTGCTTTTTTTGTGTGTGTGTTTAGGGTGTTCTTTGATCTAAGTCCAAGAGGCTGTACAAAGGGTGTGGGCATATGTGTGATACTCTTACTAACTGTAAAGGAAAACACAGCACCGGGGAAATGCTGGTTGCCATCAGCCTTGTCTCAGGACAGCTTTAGGGCAGCATGAAGTAGCATAGAATGTGCCCTCTTTTTTGATTATGTATATCTGCTGCTGCTGCTAAGTCACTTCAGTCGTGTCCGACTCTGTGTGACCCCATAGATGGAAGCCCACCAGGCTCCCCCTTCCCCGGGATTCTCCAGGCAAGAACACTGGAGTGGGTTGCCATTTCCTTCTCCAATGTGTGAAAGTGAAAAGTGAACATGAAGTCACTAAAATACCCTTGCACTGGCATGGCTACTTTTCAAATTTCTACTGCAAAGTTCAGTAATTTAACTGCATTCAGGATACTTTTCTCAACTTTCTAACAAATTTTTAAACTTTTAATTTTATATTGGAATAAAGTTGATTAACAATATGTTAATTTCAGGTGTGCAGCACAGTGATTCGGTTATACATATACATGCATCTATTCTTTTTTCAAATTCTTTTCCCATTTAGGCCATCACATAATACTGAGCAGAGTTCTCACTGCTAATACGGTAGATCCCCTCATTGGTTATTCATTCTAAACAGCAGTGGTGCTCGTCAACCCCAAACTCCCTAATCATCCCTCCTCCCCCACTCTTCCTCCCTGGCAACCACAAATTCACTCTCTTAAGTTGGAGTCTCTTTTCTCTTTACATATAAGTTCATATATATATATTTAATATTCCACACATAATCAACATCATTTTTTCCAGCATGTCTTCTTATAGTTTGTCAAGTTAGATGACAAAAAAAAAAAAAAAGGAAAAGTTGTCACAAGGGACCATCCATTAATATTTGTTTTGGGTTTATTTATTTATAATATAAAAACCATGTTATCTCACAGCATAAACAGGGTTCTTGGCAAGGGTATTTGAATGATGCTCTGAACTTGATGATATTCAATATATATTATCACTCTTAGAAAGTAAAAGTCCCCCCAGATTTAGATTTACAGTTTTAGTATTTACATTTAGAAGAAAGTATTAAAAGCCAGAAATCATTGAGTCTCTTCTCCTCTCTCAATGGGAACCAGTGTAAACTGAATATTGCAATCAGGTTATGGGAATTTGGTTCCTTTTACTTTCTATTGAGGGAACACATTCTGACAAGCAATCTTAATTTAAAAAGTTAAAATTTGAAAATAACAGTAATACAATTTCACATTGCATTTGAAGAATAAATGTCAAAACTTGCAGATTAATTTGTTCTTAGGAAAAAAGTATTTCTTCATGTTTCTTTTTCTGAAAGATCTGTCATTTTTTGAGTAGTCAGATCCCATGCTGCAGTCCTGCCTCTCCAGCGCCCTCTACTGGGCACTACAGCTGATGATTATGTGTATGCGGGCTCATTCACATTTAGGCTGATTTCATTTTCAAAGCACAGAATCAAAGGGCAAGGCTAGAAGGAATTTGAGAATTCCATCCCTGCTTTCTACTGGGGTCCTATTGAAGCCATCTGAGAGACATGAAAATCTCTTCTGTTTTTCAAGAGTGTTAGAAAAGCAAAATGTGTCAAAACTACTTTGGTTGATATTTTTACCCACCTGGCCTCATACCCGTGATGCCTTAGTGGGCGTTTAGGATGACTTAAATTACTGCACCTGCCACAGGTGCCTTCAGGGTACTGTATTCGATAGCACTACCTTTTATCCCTTAAACACAAAAGATGTGACTTTCACTCCAGCCAATGGAATTTATCAGTGCAGCATAAAAATTGCATATGTGTATATCATTTCCTTTCTAGCCATAGTAATGGGTGCATATGTGTGATGGAAACAACATACTGTTTCTATTTTTTTCATAGGAAATATCTAGAGGCACACGCACCACACATAAAAACCCATGTTGACTTTTAATGATATTCATTTTGTTACATTTTAATGTGAAGGACAAAAAAATTCTTTATCCTTAGGCTGGAATTTAGTTTCTGTCAGTATTTGGCATGTGCCTATAACACAGTCTTTATTACATTTTGATGTCTGTGATTGACCTCCAAAACAGGTTTAAAACAAAACAAGTCAAATACCGTAACTAAAGGGAATCTATATGTGCCCCCTGCTTTTCTTTCCTTCCCGTGGTTACTGGTAGAATTTATTAATTAAAGCATGAAAGGAGATGAAATTTGGTAACTTTAAGAGCCCTTATGGAAGAAAGTGAAGAGGATCTCAAGAGCCTCTTGATGAAAGTGAAAGAGGAGAGCGAAAATGTTGGCTTGAAGCTCAACATTCAGAAAACAAAGATCATGGCATCTGGTCCCATCACTTCATGGGAAATAGATGGAAAAACAGTGGAAACAGTGTCAGACTTTGTTTTTTTGGGCTCCAAAATCACTGCAGATGCTGATTGCAGCCATGAAATTAAAAGACGCTTGCTCCTTGGAAGGAAAGTTATGACCAATCTTGGTAGTATATTAAAAAGCAGAGACATTACTTTGTCAACCAAGGTCCGTCTAGTCAAGGCTATGGTTTTTCCCGTGGTCATGTATGGATGTGAGAGTTGGACTGTGAAGAAGGCTGATCGCCGAAGAATCGATGCTTTTGAACTGTGGTGTTGGAGAAGACTCTTGAGAGTCCCTTATACTGCAAGGAGATCCAACCAGTCCATTCTAAAGGAGATCAATCCTGGATGTTCATTGGAGGGACTGATGCTAAAGCTGAAGCTGCAATACTTTGGCCACCTCATGCGACGAGTTGACTCACTGGAAAAGACTCTGATGCTGGGAAAGGTTGGGGGCGGGAGGAGAAGGGGAAGACCGAGAATTAGATGGCTGGATGGCATCACCGACTCTGTGGACATGAGTTTGAGTGTACTCCGGGAGTTGGTGATGGACAGGGAGGCCTGGCGTGCTGTGATTCATGGGGTCGCGGAGAGTCGGACACGACTGAGCGACTGAACTGAACTGAACTGAACTGAAGAGCTGCTTTTGGTTGATTTTTGACTCCTTGAACATTAAGTTTATATGGATATTTATAATATGTCAATGTATGACAACCATATATATATATATATTTTTTTTTTTTTTCCCCAGAAACTTGCTGAGGCTCCTAAATAGTCTCCTGGCTGTGCTGTGCTATACTTTGTCACTCACTTGTGTGTGACTCTTTGTGACCCCATGGACTGTAGCCTGTCAGGCTTCTCTGCCCATGGGGATTCTCCAGGCAAGAAGACTGGAGTGGGTTGCCATACCTTCCTCCAGAGGATCTTCCCAACCCAAGGATCTGACCCAGGTCTCCCGCATTGCAGGTGGATTCTTTATCATCTAAGCCCACTAGGGAAGCCCAAGAATAGTAGGTAGCCTATCCCTTCTCCAGGTGATTTCCCTACCCAGGAATCTAACTGAGTCTCCAGCATTGCAGGCAGATTTTTTACCAGCTGAGCTACCAGGGAAACCCCAGTCTCCTGGCTACATCAAAGAATGAAATCACCACCATCCCCTGCAACTTTTCAGTGGGTTCATAACTATAATACCCTAATAGTGTAAACTTGCTGATGGATGTTACATCTTTCAGCTTTCTGCAGTTACTTTATCATTTTCTATAGGTCACAACTAAACAATTGCTATAATGATGAATAAAAAAACTACCACAACAATCATGATAAAATACCCATCTACAGTAGTTAAAATAGTTTCAAAGAGGGAAACAAAGATTATTCCATATTTCTATAGTCTTGTATGTTACTATATGTAAAAGGTATGTGCATGTTACATATAATATTGCTTTGCATCAGCCTTTGGAATCTTTTCTATTTTTTACAGATAGTCTAGTGCAAAAAGAAAGTAATGCAGAGGAAATGTACAAGAATCTTTCACTTTAAAAAAATCAAACTTTGTTCAAAGCTGGTAGAACACCAACATGCTGATCATATCTTTTCAGAACCTCTTGAAGTGTAAACTTAAAGGGTCAAGCATAGAAAGTTGATCTCAACCAAATCTTCAAATGGACAAAACATTCTCTAGGACCCAATAGGGACTGAGTCAGCTGCCAGGTAATACATAAGCAGCAGAGTTGAGCGGGTGATTTTGTTTCTGTAACCCAAGGTAGCTGAGTGTTAATAACAAATGCTATGTCAGAGCTCTAAAAATATGTTAGGTGGAAAAAGAACCTATTCAACTTTCAAAAGTATTCGAACTTGTAGTATTTTTGGCCATCTTGCCATGCTTATGCTTTTTGTGATAATGTATTGGAGAGTGAAGACCTTAGGAGCTAGAAATGTTTTTATCCAACTGATGGACCCAGAATTCTAATTATTTACATTTTTTTCCCATTAGGCTACCAACTGTTGTTTACTGCACATGGAATTCAAAAATGCTGAAGAAAGCCAGCCATACTGTAATGGAAACAGCGTTGGGGGGAGTCAAGAGTTTGGTAAAGTTTGTTTTTGTCTTCTATTGCTGTCACTATATGTTTCAGTGACCTTGAAGGAAAGCATTTTATTTTTTAAAATAAGCCTTTAGGGACTTTCATGGTGGTCAAGTGGTTAAGACTCCATGCTTCAAACACAGGGAGTGTGGGTTTGATCCCTGGTCAGGGATTAAGATCTCTCATGTTGTAGTGCAAATAATATTAATAATAATTAGCCCCCTAATTACTGACTTCCTCATCTTATAATAAGTATTGGTTGAAGTAAGATGATTAACTCTTTTGCAACTATAATTTTGCATAAGCCAGACTTGCATATCCAAATGTTGTGTTGACATCTTTGCTTAGAAATATGATCTGACCTCTATGGTAACATTTTAATATGTAAAAACAAAACAAAATACAACCTTTGATTTGCCTGCACACATCTGCCTCTCACCTTGTCTTCCCCAATCTCAGAGCATAGCAATTATTCAGACCAAAGTGATACATGGACTGAGTGGTCCTCTGTTTTCAAGACTTTACTATGGTCTATCTCCCCACATGGCAGCTGGAAACAAATCTTTTTAAAGCAATCTATAAGACTGCTTTTCTCTTTTATTAAAAACCCACCCACAGCTGCCCATATGCTTTTAAAATTTTGAAGTGTTTATTGTATTTACTTTTGGCTGCAATGGGATTTCATTGCTGCACACGGGCTTTCTCTAGGTGCCAAAAGCATGGGGCTACTCTCTAAGAACTGTGCACGCTTTTCATTGCCGTGGCTTCTCATTTGCAGAGCATCCGGCTTCAGTAGTTGCAGCTCACAGGCTCTGGAGTTCAGGGTCGGTAGTTATGATGCACAGGCTTAGCTGCCTTGCAGCATGTGGGATCTTAGTTCCTGGACCAGATATTGAACCCATGTTCCCTGCATTTGCCCCTGGATTCTTAACTACTGGACTACCGGGGAAGTCCCTGCCCATATACTTTTCATCTATAGCATTCTTTCTTTATTATTTCTTCTCTGACTTCACCTGCCACCACTGCCTTCTAAAATCAATTTGCTCTAGCTGGATGGGTCTTCTTGCTCCATTATCTGGCTCCATGTAGAAAAATGACTCCTTAAGAGAATAGTTCACTAGGATTGCTTTGTCATCTTTATTAAAGTAACCATAATGTGGTTAAAACAAAGCTGATTTTGTAGCACTTTAGCAAATGCTAAAAAGTGTAATTTGCCTTCTTGTATTGGTATTGGTATATCTTACTTTAAGCAGAAGTTTGAAATCGCACACTTTTTTATAATAAAGAAATTATTTGATGAATGTAGAAGATTCTGCATTATAACAGAGAATACTTGGGAATAAAGTATTTGCTTATTCTCCTCTTCTTTGGTTTGCAAAGAAATGGTGGTCCTAGAATTTTCTTTTTGATGCCAAAGTTTTGAAATTGAGAATGTAGGAGAGGGGTTCAGGAGGGGGAACTCATGTACACCCAGGGCGGATTCATGTCAATGTATGGCAAAACCAACCAATATAATATTGTAAAAATAATTAGCCTCCAATAAAAAAAAATCCTTCTATGGGCAGAACTTCACTTTCATGTTTTTGTTTTGCACAGTAAGAAACTCAATGCATAAAAAACTTCCTATTTTGGGGCATGTACAATTGTTTCCACTTTCAGGTATGTGTTTGCTCAATATACTCATTTAACTAAGGCTCTCACTTCCAGTTTCTGTGTGGCTGTCATCTCTGTAATGTATTCCTCCCTGACCTTTTGTACCAAATAACTCTCCACTCCTCCTCTAAGCGGTTTTATCTCTTTATTCTTTATAGAACCTATCATTATCAGATATACAATACGTTTATTTGATTATTTATATATTATTCATGAATTTCCTGAAAGCAAGGTTGTTGTCTGTCTGTTTGATTTTAATTGTTGGTACACTCGGTACCTAGAAGAGTTCCTGACATATAATAAATGCCTATTAATATCTGTTCATTGACAGGATATTTAATTTTGATTAAAAGACATGATTTTCAGATTAAAAAAGAAAAATAGAGGAAATAAGATCAAATACACAAGAGTATTTGTAACTTGTAACATTTCACTCATGTAGTTAACACATTTATGTTAATGTCTATTGTGACCAAGTGCCATTCCAAACACTGAAGTTCCAGATATGGAGAGGCTTAGGTGAAGGGTAAAATACAACACACAAAGATAGATTTAAAACTAGAAGTGATTGAATCAGTTCTAATGAGGTGGGTGAAACTAGAGCCTATTATACAGAGTGAAGTAAGCCAGAAAGAAAAACACCAATACAATATACTAACGCATATATATGGAATTTAGAAAGATGCAAATGATAACCCTGTATGCTGCTGCTCCTGTCACTTCCGTCGTGTCCGACTCTGTGTGACCCCATAGACGGAAGCCTACCAGGGTCCCCCGTCCCTGGGATTCTCCAGGCAAGAACACGGGAGTGGGTTGCCATTTCCTTCTCCAATGTGTGAAAGTGAAAAGTGAAAGTGAAGTTGCTCAGTTGTGTCCGACCCTTAGCGACCCCACGGACTGCGGCCTACCAGGCTCCTCCATCCATGGGATTTTCTAGACAAGAGTACTGGAGTGGCTTGCCATTGCCTTCTCGGGATAACCCTGTATTCGAGACAGCAAAAGAGACACAGATGTATAGAACAGTCTTTGGGACTCTGTGGGAGAGGGTGAGGGTGGGATGATTTGGGAGAATGGCACTGAAACATGTATATTATCATATGTGAAACGAATCGCCAGTTCAGGGTCGGTGCATGTTACAGGATGCTCAGGGCTGGTGTGCGGGGATGACCCAGAGGGAGGAGGGAGGTGGAGGGGGGGTTCGGGAGGGGGAACTCAGGTACACCCGGGGCGGGGCGGATTCATGTCAATGTATGGCAAAACCAACCAATATAATATTGTAAAATAATTAGCCTCCAATAAAAATTAAAAAATAAAAAATAAATAAACCTAGAAGTGAGAACAAAGTCCTATGGTATCACAAACAGAAGGTCAATTACTTCTGCCCAAAGCAGTTAAGGGAGGTTTCACAGAGAAGAGTGTACTTAAGTCAGGCCCTTTGTGAGATGTGGTGGTGATGGTAGTGGTGCCAGTGGTGATGGTGAGGGGCTTATTGCTGTTGTTCAGTCACTAAGTCGAGTCTGCCTCTTTGTGACCCCGTGGATTACAACATGCCAGCCTTCCCTATTATTCACTATCTCCTTAATTTTGCTCAAACTCCTGTCCATTGAGTCAGTGATGCCATCCAACCATCTCATCCTCTGTTGCCTTCAGCACTCAATCTTCCTCAACGTGATAGGGACGCTGGTGGTGACTATTAGTGGGTAGGTGACATATAGGTAGGTGAATATTTCAAATTGTGGAAATAATATGAGAAAACACAAGGTAGAATCATGCATTTAGAAGATGTAGCATTTGCCAGCAAGTTTCTATAAAGCCATATATCCCTGGCTCTCTACTTCTGCTTAGCTGACAACCCACTGAAGAATGCTATGAATTTATGAATGCTAAGAATGCTGGAATCTCTGCTATCCAAGAAACAAATCATGGGCATCCTCAGCCTTTGGGGAAGTCCCATGCTCCCTTTATTTATATATCCGCAGGCTAGTAAGACAGAAGGCCAATGAAGTAGCAGCTAGATTCCGCCTCTGTCTTCAATTTAGCCTCTGAATTGTATATCCAGCTGGGTCTTGCTGTTAGATGATTCTATATGACTGAATTGCAGCACCCTTTCCCAGCAGGAGACAGCCAGGAATGGAGTCTGGACTCAACATGGAAGAGCTGACATATATATTTTAGTGTTTCTTTTTCTTACTTTTGTAATCCCAGGCATTTTTCCACATTAATATTTTATCACCCTTTTTTTATGTTGCAACTATATGAGGCAGAAATGCAAAGAGAGCTGGTACCTTTTGAGGGACTGACCATTATCCATTGTAAAGTTAAGGTTTTTTAAACATCTCCTCATTTATATTTAATGTAGCATTAGCCATCACAACTGCCCCATCTACACTGGTAAAACTGAGTTTAACATGTTTGATAAACTAGAAAATTGTGTTGTTTCTGGGTTCTATTCTCAGCTCTAAAATGAATAATTATGTGTCATAAAACAAGACACCTGAACATTCTCTTAGTGTCCACATGTATCCAACAAAGAACTTGAACCACAGTGAATATTGAGATTCAGCATTTCCTAATTCCAGAAATAAAAAATGTCGAAAATGAAATTGGAAAACTTTTACAATCAGTATCAGTCATTACTTTAAAGGCACTGAGAATATTTTGATTTGTTCATTTGTTAAGAAATGGATTCATTTTCACATGATCAGATAATTTCATTGCTACTAGATTAAAACCTAGTGCACGTAATTTTAGTACATTTGTATCATTTTCTTTAAAAAAAAATGTACAACTTAATCCCATGCCTGATAAATTAGTTTTCTTGGTTTCTATTCAGTATGTTTAAATTTTCAAAAAAAATATGATTCTGACAAGTATTTAAAGGGCACGTACAGTTGTGATGAGCCAGATATTGTAGCTATATGTGAAGGGATTAAGCAGCTTAAAATACATTGTCACAGATTCTGGAATCTCCCCTTTTTCTTGACAGTCAAGGTCAAGTTTTCCTGGCTGCGACTATGGGGACTATTTTCAAACCATTTTGTAGACCCAGTCTTGTAAACTTCAATTAATATATACTCTAGAGATTTGAAGGATATCACTTTCATAATGATGTTTATGTTGAAACCACAAATAAAATGCTTATAAATCCTGCAAAACAGAGCTCATTCATTTGCAGCTGTTGATGACAAAAATACCTCTAAGAGCAGCTTCTGTCTATTTCTGCTTAGTTGACAATAAGCAGAAACTAGTCCAGGCACAATTAGGATGACAGGGAAAGATATGCTCTTCATCTTAAGTCCCTCTTCCGTTCCCACAGTGTCTTGATGGCTGTGTTCTGTCGTCTCCTGTTTTGAGAACCGGGTGCACCATCCCCCTCTCCGGTATCTATTCCGAGTTCACAAGGTTCTAATGCCTAACAGGACACTTTTGAATTGATTGACTTATTGCCCTTTATATGAAAGGATTTCAAGTATGCTCCAAAAGTGTTCAGTTTTTTATACTTAACTGTGAAATAAATGTTATAAATTCTCTGGGTCAAAGAATTGTTAAAATATCTGAAATCAAAAAATATACTCTGCTCTTCTATAATAATTATTTGATAGCAGAAGGGGTCCCAATGCAGTTGATATGTTAGGGAAGAATTTAACATAGCACACGTTTCACATTTGTTTATATGCAAATTCCTCTTCTAGAAACACCATATGTCCCCAAAACTGAATCCAGTTGCATAGGAAAACACACAATTCAGACACACATACTTCTTGCTGCCTCAGCTCACTGTCTGTCATAACAGCTACACCCATGCACATTTGGTGTTACAAATTTCATCCCATTTCTCAGAACTCTACTATCACACCCTACTTCTGTCATTTAAAATAGTTTTCAGACTTACTATCTTTCCATAACTCAACTCCACAAGCGGACTCTTGGTCTCTTTCAAAGTGAAATGCCATAATTATTGTAATATTTATGTATTTATAAAGCAGTTAATTGTGTAAAATTGTGCTGCTATTTTTATGAAGTTACTATTTTTTTCTAATGTGTCATTGATGAAGTTTTTGAGTGTTGAGCATCTGTGGTTTTTGTTGCCTAATTTTGGATATTGTGATGATTTTTAGGAACATATATTTAGCATGACAGCAGAACTGACTGTATGACAGTCCCTCCATTCCTAAGAATATCTCTCACATTTCCTGGGAGGATGTCTACCAGTGCCTTCTCTGGACGTATTTTCCTCTCACGCTTGACTCTTGATCCTGTCAACTCCTATTTATTACAAAGACTACACAAAGACTAGGTTTTTTGTTTTTGTTTTTTTCTTTTTTAAACTTGAAAATAGATGGGAATTGTCATGGATGTTATTCTAAAGAATTTGGTTTTTATTAGGTAGGTAAGAGGCTCTCTTAAGATTTTTAAGTTAGAGAATGGAAATGGAAGTCAAGCCACTGCAGGTGAGGGTTCTATGTAAAACTTTCTGTTAGGAGGCTCTATGGATGGACAGTCTGTGACTTCTTGGAGGATCAGTTCAGTTCAGTTGCTCAGTCGTGTCTGACTCTTTGCAATCCCATGAATCACAGCATGCCAGGCCTCCCTGTCCATCACCAACTCCCAGAGTTCACTCAAACTCACCTCCATTGAGTCGGTGATGCCGTCCAGCCATCTCATTCTCTGTCGTCCCCTTCTCCTCCTGCCCCCAATCCCTCCCAGCATCAGAGTCTTTTCCAGTGAGTCAACTCTTCGCATGAGGTGGCCAAAGTATTACTTTCAGCTTTAGCATCAGTCCTTCCAATGAACACCCAGGAGAGGATAGATAATGCCTTGTCATCTCTATTAGGATGTCATCTGAAGTCCTAATGCTGGGCATCCTGCCTTACCTGAAATGGCTCAACATGTTTACTGAATGAACTGAATACCAGCAGGACAAATGTGGACTAGTTCTATACGGTCACTCAGAGACACTGAAAAAGTCTTAATAATGATTCAGATAATCAATTTCTCTAATTAGGCAAGGAGGCACTCCAGTGCATTTTAGGGAAGCATAAAACTCTGACAATGGAAATTGAAATAAAAATGATTTCTAATTTATCCCAACTTTGAAAGTGAAGTCACTCGGTCGTATTTGACTCTTTGCAATCCGATGGACTGTAGCCTGCAAGGCTCCTCTGTCCCTGGGATTTTCCAGGCAAGAACACTGGAGTGGGTTGCTATTTCCTTCTCCAGGGGATCTTCCCAACCCAGGGATCGAACCCAGGTATCCTGCATTACAGGCAGACTCTTTACCATCTGAGCCACCAGGCAAGCCCTAAATATGATGCCCTTTGAGCTCCTGTTTTAATAATACTGGGTATAGTGACTTTCCTATTAGGATATCATTGAAAATCATTCAGAGAATCAGTTAATCAGACCATTCCAATTTCTCACAAGCATTCTATCTAGCTGTTGTGTAGAGTTTAATGTCTTCACACACCGGCTATTTTAATTTTCTAAAATATTTGGGAATGTTTACTATTATTATGAAATTCTCTAGGGATAGAAATATGGAAAATCCAATCTTATGCAATATTTTTATGGTAAAAGCTAAAAGGGAGAATGAAAATCAAAAGTATAATCATAGAGACTATGGAGTCATTGTATGCCGACTCTAAGTGTGGTGTCTGCTGGGTGACTCTGACTTCATTTCAATTAAGTGCTTATTACAACTCCCCAGGTGGGTAGCCCATCTGCTCCTCATGGAAGGCAATGTCACCCAACATCTTGGCTCCCTTCCCTGCCAATTAGTCCCCTATATGCATTTTATATGAGTGTTACAAAGCTTGGGTAGGTGTGAAGATTTGGACTTGCTACAGTTTTGCTGAAATCCAGTTTGAGCATACACTGACAAAGGAATGGAAATTGTAAACAAGTATGGGAACTCAGGGATTTGTATAAATGCTATACATTTTTATTCCCTAAGTGGTTATATAAAGTTAAAATTGTATTCTTTTTTGGCTTAAAATGAATGCGTGTGTGCGTGCTAAGTTGTGTCTGACTCTGTGACCTCACGGACTATAGTGCCCCAGGCTCCTCTGTCCATGGGATTTTCCAGGCAAGAATACCAGAATGGGTTACCGTTTCCTCCTCCAGGGGATCTTCCTGATCCAGGGTTTGAACCTGTCTTTTCTGTGTCTTTTTCACTGCAGATGGATTCTTTACACTGAACCATTGGGGAAGCCCTAAAATAAATGAGTCACCTAATAATGGATTCATTTTTTAGTTATGTTATCTTTTTCTGTCTTACTTCTCACTGAAATTCAAGACAGTTTTTGAAACATAGTTTGGTGGTGGTTTAGTTGCTCAGTTGCTTCCAACTCTTGTGACCTCATGAACTATAGTCCTCCAGACTCCTCTGTCCATGATATTTTCCAGGAAAAAAATACTGAAATGGGTTGCCATTTCCTTCTCCAGTGGATCTTCCTGACCCAGGAATGAACCTGCATCTCCTGCATTGCTGGCAGATAGATGCTTTACCTACTGAGCCACCAGGGACATATAATTAAACATGGTGTTCTTATGCACTTTGATCCTTGTGTATATTCTTGCCAGTTGTTCAAAGTGGTTGAATTTGATGTAAAATAGTTTTATTGTCTTAATGCATTATTCTGTGTGGCAAAAATAAAACTGGACTGGAATTATCTAGGCCAAATGATACAGTGGATTTCTAGGAAGCCTAAGGCAGATTGGCTATTTTGCATTGAGAAGAAGCCGCTGGAGAGTGACAGTTTAAGAAAAATTTTGTTGTGAAATAGTTGATTGGGGAAGCAGAATTTTGAGACGTTCAGTTTAACACATTAAGGCACTCCTATGTGCCCTCCAAATAGATTTCCTGGAGATAGTCTGCCACCTTGAACACATTTACTGAATTTCAACTTGAAACTTTATTGCTATCATGGGAGAGATGTAACCTGAATTAAAGGTTTAATGTTAGTAAATAATTTCCTAACAACTTACAAAAATTAGAACTGAAATTTTAAGCTTTGTTACTATTGGAGGTAGTATTAAAGTAAAAGTGAAAGTCTCTCAGTCCTGTCTGATTCTTTTTGACCCCGGAATTCTCCAGGGCAGAATACCTGGAGAATGCCCAGGTCTCCCACATGGTAGGAGGATTCTTTACCAGCTGAGCCACAAGGGAAGCCCAAGAATACTGGAGTAAGTAGCCTATCCCTTCTCCAGGGGATCTTCCCAACCCAGGAATCAAACTGGGGTCTCCTGCATTGCAGGTGGATTCTTTACCAACTGAGCTATCAGGGAAGCAATAAAATGAAAGCTCATCAGAATTCCCTATTAGTAATCATTTCTACTTAAATTTTCTGGAACAGTTGCTTTAGTTTACTTTTATAAGTAGAGATTGAGCTGTTGTTCCAGAGACTCCAAATACCACTGATTTGAGAAAATGGGAAATAGATGGGAAAATAGTGGAAACAGTGTCTGACTTCATTTTTTTTTTTTTTTGGACTCCAAAATCACTGCGAATACTGATTGCAGCCATGAAATTAAAAGATGCTTACTCCTTGGAAGGAAAGTTATGACCAACCTAGATAGTATATTAAAAAGCAGAGACATTACTTTGCCAGCAAAGGTCCGTCTAGTCAAGGCTATGGTTTTTCCCGTGGTCATGTATGGATGTGAGAGTTGGACTGTGAAGAAAACTGATCGCCGAAGAATTGATGCTTTTGAACTGTGGTGCTGGAGAAGACTCTTGAGAGTCCCTTGGACTGCAAGGAGATCCAACCAGTCCATTCTAAAGGAGATCAATCCTGGGTGTTCATTGGAAGGACTGATGCTAAAGCTGAAACTCCAATACTTTGGCCACCTCATGCGGTGAGTTGACTCACTGGAAAAGACTGAGGCTGGGAAGGATTGGGGGCAGGAGGAGAAGGGGACGACAGAGAATGAAATGGCTGGATGGCATCACCGACTCTATGGACATGAATTTGAGTGAACTCTGGGAGTTGGTGATGGACAGGGAGCCCTGGTGTGCTGTGATTCGTGGGGTTGCAAAGAGTAGGACACAACTGAGCGACTGAACTGAACTTAACTGAATAGAACGTTCTATCTCTTGCCTGTGACAATAAGGAGGTAGGCAAGAATTCCAAGTGAGGTAGGCAAGAAAAAGTTCCAGGTGAGGTATGCAATTCTGATCCTTGAGGTCACACAGGGACCAAATGAATTGCTTTCCACCATTCCAGAGATTTTCCTTCTGCATGGGAAAAGCTGACCACCAGGACCAAGTCCCTGTGTGTCTGTCATTAAAGAGAAATTAGGAGATGGACTACAACTTCCTTTTCTAAAGATGTGATCCAGTGAGGATCACTTGCACATGAGGCTGAGAAATACAACACCCTTTTGTGCAGAGGAAAGGGAGGTGGATACAGGATCGATCTTTTTCTTTTAATTTATTGGAGTTTAATTAATTTACAATGTTATGGCAGTTTCTGCTGTACTGTGAAGTGAATAAACTATAATATATATGCACATTTTTCAAAGTTCTTTTTCCATATAGGTCATACAGAATATTGAGAGGAGTTCCATGTGCTATACACTGCATCCTTAATTAGTTACCTATTTTATATAGCATATATGTCAATCCCAATCTTGTCATACCTACTGTTTATCTGTTTGTTCAACTTTCATTTTTTAAAAATAATTTCATAATAAAATATGTTCTACTTATATAACAAAAAAGCTTTAAAAATAAATCATAATAAGTTTGCTTACTTTGGATTGGCCAAAAAGTTTCTTTGAGCTTTTTGGTAAGATCTTATGGAGGAATCCAACAAACTTTTTCATCAACCCAATACTTAAAAAGAAAAAAATTAATGAGTGGCCTTTGTTTCATTACCCCAATATCACTTACAATGCCCTGTGGGCTCTGGCCTTGCCTCTAACTCCAACAACACTCTATCCATTCTCTTCCTGGCTTCCTATTTTCTAACTTCTTATTTCCTTATTGTGGACAACCCAACCTCCTCTTTCTGTGTCTTTGCTCTTGTTATTTCTCTTTTAAAAAATGTTCTTCCCATGATTCTATGTATAATTGACAACTTCTTATCCTCAAGAGTGCAGCTCAAATCCCACTTCTTCAGAGATTGTTACCACTCTGGTTCTCCACATTGCTTCACCATTCTAAAAATTTCCTTGATATCACCTGTACTATTAATTATCATTTTATTTTTTATGTATTTAAATTTTTATTTTGCTTCTTTATATAGATCTATGAAGGCCCAAATCTTATCTGTTTTGTTTTTGATATTTAAAAAACCTCCTAGATGAAAAACACACAGTGCAAAAGTTTTTATGAGCAGTGAACATACTTTGAATGACACTATAATGATGCATATATGTTGCGCTTTTGTCCAAACCCATAGGATGTGCAATACTACTCACTTTATTAAAGTGAACCCAAATTGGCCACCTCATGCGACAAGTTGACTCACCGGAAAAGACTCTGATGCTGGGAAAGGTTGGGGGCGGGAGGAGAAGGGGACGACAGAGAATGAGATGGATGGATGGCATCACCAACTCTGTGGACATGAGTTTGAGTGAACTCCGGGAGTTGGTGATGGACAGGGAGGCCTGGAGTGCTGTGATTCATGGGGTCACGGAGAGTTGGACACGACTGAGCGACTGAACTGAACTGAACTGAAGATGAACTGGGGACCTTGGTGATTATGATACAGTTCATCCTTGATTTAAAAAGAATAAAAGATTCCACTCTATTGATAATAGCTATGCATGTAAGGGAAGAGAGTATACGGAAAATTTCTGTACCTTCTTGTCAATTTTGTTATAAATCCAAAACTGCTTTAAAAATTCTCAAAAAATTAACCCTCATGGTAGATATTTTTGACAAAATTTTATTTCACTTTTATATTGTTGTTCAGTTGCTATTGTATCTGACTCTTTTCAACCCCATGGACTGCAGAGTGCTTTTAAATACATATACAGACTATATATTTATGTGTGTTTGATGCACTGTAATGTAAAATGTATTTTCTAGAGCAAAAAGTTTGCAGGCCACTGTAGTTAAATTATACTAGCAAATAAAATCACAAATTAACCTCAAAACAAAACAAAACCCTCTAGAACATAGTCACTGAAACATAATAGATCCTCAAGAAATATTTTTGAAATGAGCAAATAAATATATAATTATCAAAATACAATATGCATATACATTTCCAATGTTTGCAGTATCTTTTTAGAATGTTGTGTTGTCAAATAAATGTCTGCTTTTCTTTTAACATCTTAACAATTAATAAGATAACATACACAATTGATGTACAGTTCATTACTTGCCTCTTGTGAGATGTAGCTCCTGACCCTAGGAGGGTTTACATAATCTGGTCCTGTGTAATAAAATGTTTAGTTACAGCATGGCATTGTATTTTCTAAGATTTTGTTACCAATGGATTTTCATTTGCTTTATGCCATATCCATAAAGTTCTATTGACTAAACCCTGAATAAACATTCTGGAATATTTGTTGGTCTGAAAACAAAAGACCGATCTGTAATATTGATCAGAAATAAATGGCTACTCCTGAATCATACTAAATAATCTTCAAATCAGAAAAGCAACTAACTATTTTAGAGGAGAAATGTAATAATAAAGTCATGAATTCTTAGAAATAAAAAGAAATAACATAATTTTAACATATATATACACACATAGTTTATAGAATTTTTAAAAGGGCTACAATACTTTTCCTCCTTCATCCTATAAACAATCATATGAAATGATTCAATATAGTGAAAATGAACACTTCCTTCCTTCTGTTGTTTATCTTTTACAATTATAGATTTTAAATTCCTTTAAAGATTACACACAAAATGGTAATCATCATAAGTGATACGAATGAACAATAGGACTTCTGAGAACAAGTAGACTGGGCCATAAAGAGTAGCAGAAAGTTTTCTAACATGGCCCAGCTTCACCCATTTGGCCTAAAAAACGTTAAGTTCTCTAAGATTTTCTTTGGTTTATTTCTCAGTTGGCCAAATCATGGTAGAATAGCACAATCAACATTAGATGGAGTTTCTGTTACCATCTCCAATGCAGCATAGTTTTTTATTAAATGGGTTTTCCAAAGTCAAAAAGCCTTGGGATAAATAAATACGGATATATCTGTGAATCCTATGATAATCACAGTGATTCTTTCTGAGGTTCCATGGTGATTCTAGTAAAAACAACTGCATTGTTGCTTATTAGTTAATAACATGATGTCAATTTTGTAGAAATAGAAATATTTTATTTCTTTTGTGTTAACATAAATGACAAATTTCCTTATTTTCTAGCTATCTGAAAGTGAATGCAAATAAGAAAATTATTTTAAAATTTAAAAGAATTAGATTATATTTCTATTCAGTTCAGTTCAGTTCAGTTCAGTCGCTTAGTCATGTCCGACTCTTTGCGACCCCATGAACTACAGCACGCCAGGCCTCCCTGTCCATCACCACCTACCAGAGTTCACTCAAACTCACGTCCATCGAGTCGGTGATGCCATCCAGCCATCTCATTCTCTGTCGTCCCCTTCTCCTCCTGCCCCCAACCTTTCCCAGCATCATAGTCTTTTCCAGTGAGTCAACTTGTCGCATGAGGTGGCCAAAGTATTGGAGTTTCAGCTTTAGCATCAGTCCTTCCAATGAACACCCAGGATTGATCTCTTTTAGAATGGACTGGTTGGATTTCCTTGCAGTCCAAGGGACTCTCAAGAGTCTTCTCCAGCACCACAGTTCAAAAGCATCAATTCTTCGGCGCTCAGCCCTCTTCACAGTCCAACTCTCACATCCATACATGACCATGGGAAAAACCATTGCCTTGACTAGACGGACCTTGGTTGGCAAAGTAATGTCTCTGCTTTTTAATATGCTGTCTAGGTTGGTCATAACTTTCCTTCCAAGGAGCAAGCGTCTTTTAATTTCATGGCTGCAATCAGCATCTGCAGTGATTTTGGAGCACAAAAAAATAAAGTCTGACACTGTTTCCACTGTTTCCCCATCTATTTCCCATGAAGTGATGGGACCAGATGCCATGATCTTCATTTTCTGAATGTTGAGCTTCAAGCCAACCTTTTCATTCTCCTCTTTCACTTTCATCAAAAGGCCTTTGAGTTCCTCTTCACTTTTCTGCCATAAGGGTGGTGTCATCTGCATATCTGAGGTTATTGATATTTCTCCCGGCAACCTTGATTCCAGCTTGTGCTTCTTCCAGCCCAGATTTTTCTATTAGAAACTGTACCTTAATTCATTTGAAGAATCCAGAAACTGTTCTTCATGCCACTATTATTAGAAAGGCCTCTTTACATCAGAATGTCAGTAGATTCTGGCCACATGGAAGAGTCTGTTGACTCAGAGTATCCACCATACACATAGCCATCTTCTGAGAAAAGCAACCTCCCCTATTACTTGAGTGTAAGTGATTGTGCTTTCTGTTCTCTCTCTTGAAAGCTTGGCTGTGATTGATTGGATCTAATGGGACGTTTTCTCACTGAGATCTTTGATTGTGAAATATAAAAAGGGAAATTAATAGAAATAAGATATAGCAGAGAAATAGAAGCCAGTGAAATGCACTCTAAATCAGTATACTCAGACTATCTAGGCTTGGATGTGGGCATCGGTATTTTTCAAAACTTCCCAGATGTTTCCAAAGTACAGGCTATACTGAGAATCACATGGTAGAGCAAAGAGAAACTTAACTGAAAGGATGCAAAAGAGGCCAGAGCACTATGACCCTGCTGTATCACTGAAACAGCTATTGCATTTAGCATGTATTTGGGATATAGTTGTATTCTTACTTTGTGAAGCCAGAAAATGCAGCTTCTGTGCTGGTTTTTCTGTGCTTCTTCCATCAGTTATGTATCCTTACAATATAAGCCTGAGGTAACGAGTTTATACATAATTTTTGCAACTTGAATGCTAGGACTTAAATATTGCAATATTTTTCAATCAAATCTGAGCACTATATTATTATATTAAATAAACAAACACCAAACATGAGGAAAAGGAGTTATTTTCCTTAACCATTTGGTAGATCCATTGACATTTTTCCATGTTCCAATATTGTTTTTTGAATTATCAAAGGGTGCTTGAACAAACACTGAATTAAAGTAACAAGGCATATTTTCCCTTAACAAAATTCAGAGACACATTTTCAAATTTTTTTTTTAAAAAAAGCATTTGTGACAAGAAGGCTCATGACTCAGAACATAAAGAAGGATGTAAAAAACTGAAAAAAAATTAAATGTTAATAAATACTGGGTTTACATTGAGGAATTACATAATACTTTGTGCAGTTAAAAAAACCTACTTGCTAATATTTGAATACCAGATATAAAGCTTTGTGCACCAAAATCCATTCATTCTGCTGTGTGCAAATGGAAGACATACTTTTGTATTTTAATTAAATATAGAATGAGTAACTAGTTTTTGTGTACTCAACGTTAATGGCAAGAGTATGACTCAAGTGTGTATTTATTTTTATAATAAATGTATACCATAGGACTGGAGCTGTATGTTGACATCATAAATGAATTTTTTTTCTTAAGTTTTATTAGTGTTTTTCCAACCTGTTTTTTTACTTTCCCAAGAAATTATGCTGCCCCTTGCATTAACTAGTCAGATTTTCAAATTAGTTAAAGTCAGACATATTAACTGATGTATCACTGTTGAGAAAAAACTGATATTTATTACATAAATTATACCAAGAGTGACTGCTGAAATCTTAACACAAGTGCGTTTCTTCAGGTTTTGCCTTTAACCCCATTATATCTTTGAACCACTTTTAATATTTGATTTCTTCCTTGCCCTTAATGTTGTGAGAAAGAGAGGATGTATTCCAGATGGGCTACAATGTTAGTGACATACATTACTTCCTCCTGTTGACTTCTGCCTTACATTTTAGATTAGTTATAAAGTTGCAGAAATTAAATCTCTTAAAAGTAAAACTGTGTATAATGAAAGTATAATCATTAGCAATAATTATATTGCTAGTTACCAGTGCTTCTATGACTTTGTTTTAAGGCAAAAATACATCCCATCCAAAACTCTTAGTTTTATGTAGCATATTTTATATATGGTTAAAATTCTATTTTCTCTTTTTAAATTAAAATATTTTGAAGTAGCAAAAACAATAAAGGAAATACACCAATAGTTTATAATAATTATAAATGGATTATAACCTTTAAAAGTTGTGAATCACTATGTTGTGTCTGCATGTGTGCATGCTAAGTCACTTCAGTTGTGTCTGATTCTTTGCAACCCCATGGACTGTAGACCGCCAGGTTCCTCTGTTCATGGGATTCTCCAGGCAAGAATATTGGAGTGGATTCTCACGCCCTCCTCCAAGGGATCTTCCCAACCTAGGGATCAATGTCTTTTATGTCACCAATCTCATAGTTTCCTGTTCCTGTATCTCATGTCTCCTGCATTGGCAGGTGGGTTCTTTGCCTCAGAAGCCTCATGTTGTACACCTGACACATATAATATTGCCAATGAACTATACCTCAAATTTTTTTTAAAAAGTAGCAAAAATTCTCAGTCTTAGGACCATAATAATATTCTGCAAACCTCAAAATAATCTGTAATTATACCCAAATAAGACTGAGCAACTGAACTGAACTGAACTGAGGAAAGGTTGGGAGCCGGAGGAGAAGGGGGCGACAGAGAATGAGATGGCTGGATGGCATCACCGACTCTGTGGACATGAGTTTGAGTGAACTCCGGGGGTTGGTGATGGACAGGGAGGCCTGGCGTGCTGTGATTCATGGGGTCGTGGAGAGTCGGACACGACTGAGCGACTGAACTGAACTGAACTGAAAGTATGGGGTAGAGGATCCAGAGTGGAATACAACTGCTACAACAATTCTAACTATACTTGAAAAATAAGAATAACATAACTACACTGAAAGAAATGAGGAAACAAAAACTAAATAACTTTGGAAAACATTATCTTGACTGGATGTTTTGATGCTAAATTCAAAGAGGCTTTAAATAGTTGGTCAATGTGTTTCTGCTGCCTGGTACAGACAGAAATTTTTGTTCTTTAACTTCAATAACTTCATATAAAACAAGCAAAAACAATTTATCTTTATAAGTATGTTAACTACATAAAAAGCAATATGATGATGTTCTTCATAGAATATTGGGTATTATCACTTTATTTGGAAGGCTAATTAAAAAAATAAAGATATACTGCTTATGGAGTTTTAATAATTCCCAAGAAAATGACACATTTGCCTCCATGTAATGAGCAAATTAGTCATTAGAGGCTCTTTCTATTCTTTTCCAACTTCTCAGAAAATGAGTTTTCATGAAAATGACTGGATCAAGCTCCAAGATGCTATTAATCTTAGGTTAAGATAGAAGAGACACCAGATCTCCTTCAGCATGATCTAATTTTTTTACTGTGATGGTTGAAGTAGCTAAAGTTAGGCACTTTAGAGAATAATAATTAATCTTCTCATCCCTCTAGAAAGAATCTCTTAGGTTACTGAAGACAGGATTGTCTTTATAGTTTAACAGAAGTGCCTTATATAAGCACATGGAAAAGTGTATTAACTGAAAGACTCTTTCTTACTTAGCATCTAGCTATTTCAGTGAAAACCTTGCATTCCCCTCAAGAGAGGCATTTAACTTTGAAACGGACACTAAGTAATCAGGTATTTCATAGTATTGGACTAAGATCAATGAGTAAGGAGTTTTACCTTGGAAGTTCTTACTGCAAGTTTTATTCTCTCTTTCAGCATAGACTTCTGATTCTTGTAGACTGTGTATTTCCAGGCATCCTGATGTTTATTTTTTCCCTTTCTGATAAGATATATATCTGACAATGTGTTCTTTTTTTTTTTTATTAGAATGGCATCTTCCCTCTAACATTAAGAAATTTGACTTTTTTCAGTATATGAAATGACAAATGATTTTAGACTGGATCTTGAGCAATTCTTTCTCTGGAATATTTTCCCAAAACTGCATTATAAATTCAGATACATTATGAAAAGAGTAAAAAAGAAAAGCATAATTGAACAATGCCCATGTATAAATACTGTGCTATACACTTTCAAATTCTACTTAATGTAATGTGCTGTTAACTAACACATTAATCTTCCATACACATTTACTAAATATTCTGTTCTTATTTATTGATGAAGGAAATATTTTAGACTTTTATTTTTGACAGTTTTTTAAAAATTGTATTTCTAGTACATATTTCCAGTTGTGGCTTTAAACTTTGAGAATATTGATCAAGTAACCAAGTCCTAGTTCTAATGCTGTGGGATAGTTCCATGATTCATTTAAATTGGAAACTTTCTTATTTTTAGAGCTTAGCATATTTAGCTTAGATTAGGTTTACTCAGAAACCAGCTTAGAGTTTTTTTAGCTGGCTCAAATTCAGCTGAGATTTTTTGAAAGACAAAATCTTACAAAACTCAAATAAATAGACAACCTGAATAGGTTTATATCTAGTATGGAAATTAAATTAATAATTCATAACCTTCAAAAACAGAAAGCACCAGGCCCAGATGGATTCATTGGTGAATTCTCCCAAACATTTAAGAAAGAAACTATACCAGTTTTCTACAATCTCCTTCACAGAAGAGACTGTAGAAAGTAAACAACTCAATTAAAAAATGGGCCAAAGACTAAAATGAAGAAGATATACAGTTGACAAATAACTATATGAATAGATGCTGTACATCATGCATCATCTGGGAAATGCAAATTAAAACAATGAAGAAATACCTGGTATATCTTATTATGCACTTGGTAGAATGACCAAAATCTGGAACATTAGTAATATTAAGTGAATGTGAAGATGTATTTAAAAAGCAATTTTTATTCATTGCTGGGGGAAATGCAAAACTGTCATTTCTTGGACAGATAGCTTGATATTTCCTTACAACATAAAACATTTGCCATACAATCCAGCAAGCTCACTCTGTTATTTACTAAATAGAGTTACTACACAAAAACCTGTGTAGTAGATGTTTATAGTACCTTTAATCATAACTATCACAACTTGGAAGCAACCAAGTTGTCCTTCAGGGTGAATGGATAAAAAAAAATAAAACTCATTTCTTTTTTTTTCTAAAAAGCAATGAGTTATCAAACCATAAAAAAATATAGCAAAATTTAAATGCATAGTATTTAGTTAAATAAGCCATCTGGATAGGAAATGGCAACCCACTCCAGTATTGTTGCCTGGAGAATCCCATGGACAGAGGAGACTGGCGGGCTGCAGTCCAAGGGTGGCACAGAGTCGGACACGACTGAAGTGACTCAGCACAAATAAGCCATCTGAAAAGGCTACGTATTATATGATTCCAACTATGTGGCATTTTGGAAAAGCAAAAACTATGGAGACAGTAAAGTATCAGTGTTTGCCAGGGGTTAAGGATGAGAGACGGAGAAGGTAATGGCACCCCACTCCAGTACTCTTGCCTGGAAAATCCCATGGGCGGAGGAGCCTGGTAGGCTGCAGTCCATGGGGTCGCACAGAGTCGGACATAACTGAATGACTTCACTTTCACTTTTCATTTTCATGCATTGGAGAAGGAAATCGCAACCCACTCTAGTGTTCTTGCTTGGAGAATCCCAGGGACGGCGAAGCCTGGTGGGCTACTGTCTATGGGGCCGCACAGAGTCGGACACGACTGAAGTGACTTAGCAGCAGCAGCAGCAGCAGGGATGAGAGAGTAATGAATAGGTGGATCACAAGCAATTTTTCAGGCAGGTGAAATTACTCTGTATGAAACCACAATGGTGGCTGCATGTCATTACACATTTGTCAAGACACATAGAACATGTAATAGCAAGAAGAAATTCTAAAGAAACTACGAACTTTGGGTCATGACGTGTCAGTGCAGGTTCATCAATTGTAATTAATGTACCACTATGGTGAGTGATGTTGATAATGAAGAAGTCTATGTATATATGAGGCAGGGAGTCTATGAAAAATCTCATTATCCTCCTCCCAATTGTATTATGACTCTAACTATACTATACAAAAAAAAGTATGTTTTAAAATGACCGAAATATTAATATCATATTTTGTGAATGCTGAACGTTTGCTAAAACAATCAGTTCAGTGCTTGGCATGTATTGGTTGAATTTGGGTTTGTGATACAACTGGTGTGGGAACAAAAGCACAGAAATATGCCACAAAGAGGTAAACACATAAACACAGGAACACATAGACACAGCTTTGATCTGCAGTGTTTGAGTCTTAATATAAAGGAGAAGAATGAAATGAAAAAGAGAGTCTCAGGATGATGTATTAGTTTCTAGGGCTGGCACCACAAAATACCACTGTTCTGATGTCTAAGAGTCCATGGTCACCATGTCAGCAAGTTTGGTCTCTGGAGGCCTCTTTCTTTAGCTTGCAGATGGCTATCTTTTTGCTGGGTTCTTACATGATCTTTCCCCTGTTTGTGTATGTGCCCCTGGTATTTCTTTGTGTGTGCAAATTTCCTCTTCTTATAAGGAGGAGAAAATGGCAACTGATTCCAGGAAAATTCCAGGGAGAGGAGCCTGGTGGGCTACTGTCTATAAGGTCACAAAGAGTTGGACACCACTGAGCGACTAAACACACACAACGCCTAAGGATACAAGTTAGACTGGATCACAATTCCTTACCACTCTCCTCATAACATGAGTGCCCACTAAGTCACTTTAATTGTGTCTGACTTTGTGCAACCCTATGGACTGTAGCTCACCAGGCTCCTTTGACCATGAGATTCTCCAATAAAGAACACTCGAGGGGGTTGTCATGCCCTCTTCCAAGGGATCTTCCTGACCCAGGAATCAAAGCTGCATCTCCTGCATTGCAGGCATTTTCTTTACCACTGAGCCACCAGGGAAGTCCTCTCTTAACATAGTCACTTTTTAATGGTTCTGTCTCCAAGTTCATTCACATT
Organism: Moschus berezovskii; assembly: GCF_049115385.1. Lineage (NCBI taxonomy): Eukaryota > Metazoa > Chordata > Mammalia > Artiodactyla > Moschidae > Moschus > Moschus berezovskii. Next base: position 64,396,576 of record NC_142469.1, read on the forward strand.
CTGAGGTACAGGGGGTTGGGGCTTCTACTTATGAATTTTTCCAGAGGTGGTGAGTCAGTCCATGAAAGAAGTGATAAATAGCTCACTTTGAACAATTTTTTTGTTTTGGTTATTTTCATCTAAAGAAAATAATTCAGAAGATTACATTTCATAGGTTTTCCATACAATCTCAACTCCTGAAATTTCATTTTAGCAAGAGACATTAGTCAGAAAAGAGTCAGGAAAGACAGCTCAAATAAAGTGTGGCTTTTGGTGTCACTGTGCCTGCAGTACTATCTTGCAACATAATTTGTAGTTTTAAAGTGATTTTTAAATCTTTTTTCTTTATATTACCCTGACATATATCTGATAGCCAATCATTTTAATTATTAATTTTTATTTTTGTTATGAGTAAATACACATTGCATACAAATAGAAATATTGCTTTTTACCTTTGATTGTGAATTGCTTTTAGTATGAATCTTTAATTTCTTGACAATTTCCACATAGGTACAAAAAGAGAATTTTAAATCAATTTTGTTGAGAACATGTATTTTTTTAAAATCATATTTAGTGAATTTTCTTTTTTACACAACCATTGACAAACTGAAATATTTAAATAGATTCTGGTGATAATTATTAGATGGTGAAAAACCATTGTTAGCTTCAGTTAATTAAAAATAACTTAGATGCTTCTTTTTGTAAAGCATTTCTTACTATTAATTGTTTATATTGTTTTTTTTAAAAGTGCATTTCAAGTTGTCTCTTTGTCAAAAGTTATTTACTGCTATTTATTTTTCTTAATTTAAGCTATTGTATTGCTAAGTCATATATATACATATATATATATATATATATATATATATTTAAATCTGAAATAAAAAGTAGACCTGAATTTAAAAAAAGTTTCATGGAGTTGCAAATTCCAGAGTTTCAATATACCTCTGCAATATAAAGAGATACTTTACTAACTGATGACTGATAGGATTACCTCAAATGCATTTTAGCTTTTTCTTAATTATTGGCTCAATATACAACACAATCCAACAGGGACATTTTTTATGTTTTAAAAGGGCCCTTCTGTTTGAACTCTTCAAAGAAATAGAAAAATTAATCAAACCATTATGATTTTGACTTTACATATTACCAAGATTTTGATTTTTTTAAAGTTTAATAATTCCTTGCCATGTAAATTTAGACTTTATCTGTAGTAAGTCACATGAAACTGATGATGCCATTTAATCAATTTTCTGACTTTATTTTTAAATAATTAACTATTTTTAAATGAAAGTTTTTTTTTTTTCACCAAAATTACTGTGTTCTAAATTATGTTCTCACTAATTTCATGCAGGACAACACCTCAGAATCTCCAGAGACATCAACTAACTTAATAGCTTCAAATGGGTTTTGGAAGTGGAACCTGTGTTATAAGAAAGAAAACACTATCCACCCATTTGCCCTTCTTCCCACTCTCTGCTGAGCATCCTTTTGGAGTGGTGCTCCTGGAACATTCCAGTATATGATCCAATGAACCAGTGGATGGAGATAGATGGAGTTTGGCTAATGGAAGAGAAGGATGCAGATGTGGGAAGCCAGCCTGGCAAGGAAGTTCACTAGCTATCCAGATGATAAAAGATCAGCATGGGTATTGGTGGGTAGGAAGGAAAAAGTCTATAGTTAGGAGGAAGGTAATAAGCATACTTGCATGCTTTTGATAAATACCTCCTGCAGGTCCATCAGGATGACAAAACTGCAAGCACTGCTGGCTACTTCTCTAAATCTGACCCTAGAAAAATTGCAGGAGAAAAAAAGCATGTACTGAGATAACTTAAATAAAGCCTTTGAGAAACTTATATTAAGATCAAAAGCTGTCTTGGACTGGAATGATGGGTTGTTGTCTGTAGTGGGGTGGCCAGGAGGCAGTGGCAGAGCAGATTGAGGACAGGATATTAATTCTAGATGTTCTTCCTCACATCACCCGGGCAAAATTGTTTCTTCTTCCTTCTCCACATAAATCATCAGCACAAATCAAGTCCACTAGTGGGCAGGAGTGGTTGTAATAATTTTAGGGCAACACAAGCAACCTGCTGGGTGGAGAATCTAGTTTGTGATGAGAAGTGCAGTTACCCATGTTGCCTCACCCTAACCTCCAGGGCTAGTGGGTTGTCTCTTGTCTTATAACTTCTTTCTGAAAATGTTACAGGGGAATCTCTGACCACAATATTTATTTGGTGCCTGTGCCAGCAAAGGGGGTTGTCTAAAATTTCGGTGCCTGACTTCTCTGCCCTGGAATTGATTCTTCAATTCCTCTTAAACTCCTGAGAAGTGACTGAGAATAGAGTGCAGCTTTCACTGGTCTCCAGTGCCCTTCACCTTTCAACAGACAAAATAGCCTTTAATCCAGGGAAAATGAAAGTACAGGGTAATTAACTACACACATAAGCTACACATCCGGTGCATCAGAAAAACAAACAGAATAACACTTTCCAAAGACAAAAAGAGACTCCTATCAAATTTGGCAACCACAAAACAAAACTAAGATTCAATAATGTGCTGTCTACAGGAGACACATTTAAACAAAAAGACAAAGTTTGAGAACGAATAGATGAAAAAACATATACCAGGGGAAAGAAAGTTGGGGTTTAAATTTAATATCTGAAAGATAGAATTTGAGAAAAAATGTATCTCAGAAAAAAGTGGGTTTTTTTATACTGGTAAGATTAAAAAATTGAGATAACTATTACAAAATTCATTCATTAAATACTTGAGCCTCTAAATTTATAAAGTTATAACTGACATTGTGATGGATTGGCTCACTATATAAAGAGAAATAAAAGTGTATTTGTCCCTAAAACCATATGGCAAGCTGGGCACCAGATGGATTAAAGATATAAATGGGAAATGTAAAGCAATAAAGTCAAGGGAAAGTGTGGGGGGTTCCTTTTAAACAAACCCAGAAAACAAATTATAAGGTGTTACATTTATGAATATGATTATGCCAAAATTAATTTCTGTCCAATGAGTTACATTATATGCTTCTTTCCAAAATAAATGAACAGATACAAACTTATTTACAATACTGTTTATAATCTAAGATTGAAAAGCTATTAACATGTACAGTATATATACCATCACAGGAACACAGCAGAAAATTAGGTAAGATGAACAGAAGCAATTAAAAGTCCAAACTTTAAATAGACATATGAAGACATATACAATGTAATTGTAAAAAAGAAAGTAAAATGGGATACCACTTTAAATTCATCAGATTGACAACCATTAAAAAACTAGATAACATTAAGCATTGCTAGAATGTGGAGGTAGAGGAGTTCCCATGCATTCTAAGAAGATCTGTAAACTAGTAATGCCATTTTGGAAAGCAGTCTGGCTATACTTAATCATGTAGTATATGTGTGATCCATGACTCAGGAATTTCATTCCTGGACATAAATCCCAGAGAAATTATCCCACAATCCTAAAAGGAACCATACATAAGGTTTCATATAGCAATTTTGTTGTCAAGGATGGACTTTGGGCAAAATAGGTGTTTATCACTGGGTGATTATAAGCACATATGACAATATGATGAAATGTTAAAGATATATTTTGAACAAAAAAGTAAGAATCAGAATAAGATGTATGGTACAATGCCATTTACATAAATTAAAAATTCATGTAGGAAAATATCAACAATTTTTTTCAGGAATGCAAACTCATCAGATATTCAATTGGTGGAAGGACAGAGGACAGAGGGTAGTAGGATCGTATTAGTCGTTTAGTCATGTCCAGCTCTTTGTGACCCCAAAGGCTATGGTCTGCCAGGCTTCTTTGTTCACGGATTCTCAAGGCAAGAATACTGGAGTGAGTAGCCATTCCCTTCTACAGGGAATCTCCCCCACCCAGGGATGGAACCTGGGTCTCCTGCATCACAGGCAGATTCTTTACCATCTGAGCCACCAGGGAAGGACTGATCTAAAGGTAGTTTCAAGACTTCCTTGGCAATCTAGTGGTTAAGACTCCATGCTTCCACTGCAGGGGGTTTGGGTTCAATCCCTGGCGGGGAACTAAGATCCTAGATGCTGTGGCCGAGGTGCAGCCAAAAAGGAAAAGAAAAAAAAAAAAGATAAGAGATTTTGGCATAGGTGTATAGAATGGGAGTGCTGAGGTTGGATAAGTAAAAATTAAACAAGAGACTGTCCTGAGAAAAGGAGCTTCAAAAGAAAATTTATGATTAATTCAGACATTATTTTCACCTGAAACAGAAATAAATAGAAATTGAAAGCGGATTAAGAAAAAACAAGAGGGAAATATAAAAACTAAGTATGCAGAAGTTTTGACTCAATAAATGCATGTTATTTACTTTGGTTTTTAAAAAAAGGTTTTATAAAAATAATTGAGTTCACAATAGTAACAATGTATAGTATAGTTAAGACATTATAAACATTGTTTTTTTCTCTGCATTGTGTAAATATGACCACTGACTATGTTATAGCCACGCGTTCTGGAAAACAAACTCACTCAGAAGGACAATGCAGATAGTGTAGTGCAGTTTATTACACTAGCGGGCCCAAGGCAGAGTCTCCTCTTAGCCAAGGACCCCGACCAGCATTTCTGAAAATCTTTTATACCCCATGTGTACGTGTCTGAACCCACCACCCCAATTTCCTTGAGACTTACATAAACAAAGGAAGGGTAAATACAATCACAATAACCCCAACATTCATGTGTTATGTGTTCAAACAGTTAATAATCAATAAACCCACAGTTACTACAGTTACCACAGTTCCAACCAGTCAATAATTGATAAGACTGTGGTTACATTCTGATAGATACAGAAAAAATTTATGACCTGTCCGGAGGCAGGGGTGATTAGAGTATGTTTTCTCTTAGACGATGAGTAACCTGGATTTGATCTTCAAGATTCCCCTGTCCAGAGAGGGTCTTATCCTTCTGTTGTAGTTACCATAGGCACTAAGTACAGAGTTCAGAGTCCATTGGAGAGGTGGCCTAGCATGATCAGCATGAACAGGCCTAAGATGGAGTCCAGGCCCTATGAATTCCTTCTTCAACTAGTCTGCTTATTTCTTCCATTCTTATTATTTTAATCATATTAAAATAGCCTTTCAGTTATTTTTAAAGTTCACCTTAGAAGGAAATGGTAACCCACTCCAGTATTCTTGCCTGGAGAATCCCATGGACAGAGAAGCCTGGTAGGCTACAGTCCACAGGGTCACAAAGAGTCGGACACGACTGAGCGACTTCACTTATATTGACATATTTAATAGTGCAAATTTAACAATATATTCTGGAAACAACTAAGACTAGGAAAATGACCATCATTAACATTAATAAAAGAACATGATCTCAAGTTTTCAATGAATAGATCAATTATATGAAAGCCTGTGACTTTTTTTTGTTTTTAATAACTTTAGAAAATTCATCTATCAGCAAATATAGCATTGTAATTATTTCCAAGAACATTTTAATTTACTGACTCAAATTCTATATCTTGTATCCCAATTTAAAAATCTAATATACCAATTTATATTAATGAAGATTCTTGAGACTTAAATATATCCTCATGCTTGTTATATATAAAACATTGACATTTTGGTCTCTGTATTCATCTGATTTTCAAAATGGCTTCCAAAAGACAAATTATTCAATTTTCTTCATCCTTAGAAATTATTTGCTTGCATCTTATTTTGGATAATCTTCTGAACCTTTACAAGTACTCTACCAAATAGAAGCACAAAGCAATGTTGGATATCCTTAGAGACCCTGAACATTTCTAAAGGTAGTATTTGTTGCTAGAAAGTCAAAATTTTGAAAGTGTAGCAATCCAATAATCCCTTCCTCCCACCTGAGTACAGCTATTCTGTCAAGGAAAATTTTTTAAAGGACATTTAAAAATGGAGATGAGTGTTTTTAGCTGCTTGGGGTGTCACACAGCTGTCACAACTAGAGATGAACATCTGAGATACTTACAGCATAAAAGGGAGGTGTGTGTGTACTTGGACAGCACAAACCTCTCTATTTCTTAAGCATCGTCACTCCTCGGGCATTTCCTCAGCACCCTCTCTACCTCTATCATTGTTCTGTGGTCCCCTTTGTTTGTGTCTGTTTCTCTCTAGGCTTTAGGTGACTGTCTACCTGTCTCTGCTCATGCCTTTTTCTCATTTCTCTCTTTATCTCCATTTCCTTGATTTTTATGTTTCTAATAAGTGTATACGTCATCAGATAAGTTAAACTTTGATATGCTCCTTTCTCTCTCAAGCTTTTAAGGCACTCTGAAATGATTTATGTCTTGATTAATGAACTTCAGAGGAAGACAAGAAATTTACTTCTAATACACAGACCACTGTAGGCTACACTTAATCATCCACTTTAGCAGCTAACAAAACAGCTACTTAAGCAGTTCCCTTCTTTTCAGTGAAATTAATCTGATGCTTTTAAAAACAATCTCATAGTGTCAGTCACGTAAAAGAATTTGAGGATTATAGACTCAAAATATAAGTTGTTTCTTGAGTAATGTTATTTAGTCACTAGTCATGTCCAACTCCTTGAGACCCTATGGACTGTAGCCCACCAGGCTCCTCTGTCCATGGGATTTCCCAAGTGAGAATACTGGACTGGGCTGCCATTTCCTCCTCCAGGAGATCTTCCCAACCCAGGAATAATATTCTAGAGGAAATATGTTGAATCTTTCTAGTCTTCAATGTTCATTCTACAAATGAAATAACTTAGCATCAGTACTAGCCACCAGGTATACAATGGTCCCCAGTGCAGAAAGTTAAAGGTCACAGAAAAGATAGAATTAATATAATAAATACACTAACAAGCATAATGTAAAATATACTGGAGAAGCAAACAACAGGTTTAGGGTACATATAACAAAAAGTATGGTGGTTCTTTGAGCGATTGATGCTTGACAAGAGATTGGATGGGAGAAAACTGGAGGGTCTGCTGCATCCACTCCTCCCCTCTTAACTCTCCTCATCCTGTAGTCACGGAAATCTACTTGAAACTCACATGAGATGCCATTTTCCTGGACTCTAATTTCTTCAACTCTAAATCCTTTGGTGCTCATTTCTTGACATCACATGAAAGTCTCTCTGTAACCTATACACACTTCCACCTCCAAGAAAAGCCTTTATGTATACTGTTCCCAAATGCCTGGAAACTTCTCCCCACATTCTCCTTCTGTGCCGTTAACTCACTTTAATTGTCCTAGGTAGAAATGTGAGAGGCATAGTGGTTTCCTTGTCCTAACACATGTTTTAGAACTTCTTTTATGTAAGAAAAGACTCCCTAGTTAGATGCATATTCCCAGGAAACAAAGAAAACTGGTATGCTCAACTTATTGGCACGGGTGACTCACTTTACTAATATTAATATCTATGATTTGCTTATGCTGGATGTCAAACTATGCCTTCCCTAAAAGTATTTGCTAATGCATACCCTAGAAATGATCACAAGGCTGGGTTTTCATCTAATATTTTAAATCCATACACTATGTTATGAGATGGGAAATTGTATTTTCTAGCTGATGGTGCTTGTTCTGATCAGAGATATAATCTCAAATTCCTCTAATAAGTGAAAGTCACTCAGTTTTGTCCGACTCTTTGCAACCCCATGGACTGTAGCCCACTGTAGCCCAACAGGCTCCTTTGTCTGTGGAATTCTCCAGAGAATAATGTTGAAGTGGGTAGCCATTCCCTTCTCCAGGGGATCTTCCCAACCCAGGGATTGAACCCGGGTCGCCTACATTGCCGACAGATTTTTTACCATCTGAGCCACCAGGGAAGCCCATAAAATATGTTATGAGATGGGAAATTGTATTTTCTAGCTGATGGTGCTTTTTCTGATCAGAGATACAATCTCAAAGTCCTCTTATCTGTTTCTATATGAAGGATTCTTATACTTTAGTTTATTCACTCAAAATTACATATAAGGTAAAAATTTTCACATTGATGAAAATTACATATAAGGTAAAATTCTTCAGCTTTCTATTTGTGATTATTATAAGTGACTGATGATTTCATTCACTATCACTATTATATGTTCTTATGAAAATCACATGGATTAAAATATGTAAGACATCTTGCAAATGCTATTGTTGCTATTGTTGTTGAATCACTAAGTCACATCAGACTCTTTTGCAACCCCGTGGACTGTAGCCCACCAGGCTCCTCTGTCCATGGGATTTCCCAGGCAAGAATACTGGTGTGACTTGCCATTTCCTGCTCCAGGGGTTCTTCCCCACTCTGAGATCGAACCTCGGTCTTCTGCATTAGCAGGTGGATTGTTTACCACTGAATCATCTGAGAAGCCCCTTGCACACATTAACAAGTTCTAAGTAACATACAGTATTTTGGGAGTAGTATTTCTGTCTTTAATAAAGAACTGGTGTTATTGAGATATAAAAGCAACAGTTATGCTTTCTTAGTTTTGAGAAATCTACCAAAGCAAAACCAGCTTTCATGTCTGAATGTAAATTATTTTCATTTCTCTCATTTGCTTGCTAAAAATGTGAATAAGCACTTTTGAGAAATAAGAGACTGCCTTAAATACTTTTCTTTTGGTTTCTTGTTTGCAAATTCACCCTCTTCTGTGTACCCTAGAAAATTATGTTTTTGCAGTTTTACATTCGATAAAATCTTATGGATTTAGAAAATCAAGAATTGGATCTATATGTAAATGGAATAAATGGCCTGCTTCCAAACATCTTCCCACAGGACTGAGAAGCAATCTAATTCTCAAAAAAATTGAAGGAGCTTTTTGAATTAAACCATGTTTTCTAGAGATCTTCTTCACTGAATGCCTTTGAAGTACCACAAAGAGATCCAGGGGTTAGCATGAATTCTCAAGTGTGTGCATTGGAGGGCAGGGTTCATACAAGATGAAAAATATATGTGTGTGAGTGTATGTGAATACATGTATAATTTTTCATGACACTGGTTTCTATAGGAACATTTTAGATAAAATGTACCATTTTCAGGATGTTGAAAATCAAGTTATTTAATCATAATTGCTTATTAACAATATGATCTTTTAATAGAAATAAAATCATACAAATCTTACTAAAAATTTTCAATGACTCTAAATATGAGTATATGCAAGTCAGCACACAAATAAGTTTTCAGCCCACTGACTTCCTTTTCGCCTCTTTATCCACTTAACCCCAGATAAAGAAAACTTTCTTGATAGAAAATCATTTTTGTTACTTTTCTGTAGACTCAGTCAAACATTAATCATTTTCATCTTAAAACAGGATGCTTTCTTTCCATTAATGAAAAATCTAAAAGAACCTAAATGTCTCACCTTTGGGAAATGAGTCAATAAATTATTACATTTCCATATACTTGAAAATCATGTCAACAATTTTAGTAGGAGATAGAAAACATGTGGTGAAATATAATCTCATTTTTAAACATTGAATTTGGATTCATTGAATATGGAAAATTTCTAAGAGAACTTATGCTGACTGTTAATAGCATTTATTACCTGGGTAGTTGGGAAGTAAGTGATATTTTTCTATATGTTTTGTTTATTTTTCAAATTTTCTGTAATAAACACCCATTTTCCATATCAGAATAGTGCATTGGTGTTTTAAATGAAAATGCTTATTAACCTCGGTTGTGTAAAGGTTTTAATAGTCATAAGGCACATACATTAACTTACTGCGATGTCATCAAAGATACACCAGAAAATGATTTCCTGCATCAGACAACAGAGATACACCATACTCAGAAAACTGTGAACAAATAATATTGTATATTAATGCATATGCGTAGAATCTAGTAAATTGGTAGAGATAACCCTATTGGCAGGGCAGAAATAGAGATGCAGACATAGGGAACAGATGTGTGGATGTGGGGTGGGAGTGAGGAGGAAGGTCAGATGGAATGGGAGGCTGGGATTGACGTATGTGCCCTGCCACGTGCAAAATAGACAGCTATTGGGCACCTTCTGTGGAGTGCAGGGAACTCAGCTCAGTCCCCTTGGTGACCTAAATGAGTGGGATGGCAGGGGTAGGAGGAGGTCTAAGAGGGAGGGGATATATGTATATATATATATAGCTGATTCACTTCACTGTACAACAGAACCTAACACAACATCGTAAAGCAACTATACCCTAATTAAAAAAAAGAAAGAAACCCGTGAACATATAATTTTGGGTCAACAGCAACCTCTGTGTTTACTGATGTGGTCTCAAGGAATCTAAAAGCCAGAACCTGACTTCATTTTCATGTCTTGTAAAATTTATGTGAAAAGTGCTCAGTACAAATATATATATATATATATGATTGATGGCTACAGGAAAAAAGTGATCTTTAGTGGCTTTGAGAGTTCTAAGTATTTTCAGGCAAAAAGACATAGAGTTTGTACCTACTTCTGCATCAGCACTTTAAAATTGACATGGAAAAGCTAGCGCTCTTAAGAGAAATGATCACAATGATGAGTGGATTTTCAAACCTACCACATGAGGTACAGATGGAGTGAATTGTGAACTTTAGGAAAGACAAAAGTAGCTTTGAAAGAGAAATGAGGGCTGTTGTGAGATGCAAGAAGTAAACATGCCAACAGAAAGACACATGGTACATACTGTGCTTCTGCTCAGATTTGTTAAATAAGAGAAAGTAATTGATGATGAATGAAAACAAAGAAAGACCTTTTGAAGTAATTGGAACAATTTGAAAATTACTAGATGACCACTAAGGATAGTATAATCCACATAGCTAAATGAATTCAGATTGACCCTGCATGATGAATTACTAGAAATATTTTAAAAATATTGATAGGTCAAGAACAGATTAGATAAAGTGGACTTTAAGTTATGTTTTAATTCTAAGATGTGATAGTTTCTGGGTAAGCCAGGGAGCAAAATAAAAAGCATTGGTCCATTTGCAAGCACATGCACTCAGCATGTCAGGCAGCAGAAGAAGTTGACAGTAAAAGTAAAAAAGACACAAAAGTTACATCAAAAACCTGTATCAATAAAATGGTCACAAATCAGCTGACCTCTGTCAAAAATTTAAATAACATGAAGGACAAACTTCTATTCTATTAACACAGATATGAAACATAATTTTTTATAAATTTATTTCTATTATAATCTTTATAACTCTGGTCCTTAATCAAGTCTCTCCCTTTCCAGACTCATGACAGGATTCAGGAATGCTTGTGTATGCTAAGACATTTAGAAATGCATCTCAAACAAATAACCTGAGTAGTTAGGCAGCCTGACTTAGTCATTTTCAGAAGTTCTTTCCCTTGGCATCTGTGTTTGGGGAATAGGGAACTTCTTACAGGGTAATACCTACATCACTCCATTTCTTACTGGGTTCTGGCCCTCCTCCTGGAATGCTAAAAAGAGGCGGGGCTCCATACCCACTGCTCATGGGATGTACCCACATCTCTGGAGTCTTTCTTAAAAAACAAACAAACAACAACAACAACAAAAAACTTTATTTTATATTGGAATATAGCCAATTTCTGGAGAAGGCAAATGGCAACCCACTCCAGTATTCTTGCCTGGAGAATCCCAGGGACAGAGGAGCCTAGTGGGCTGCCATCTATGGGGTCGCACAGAGTCGGACACGACTGACGCGACAGCAGCAGCAGCATAGCCAATTTCCAATGATGTGATAATTTCAGGTGGATAGCAAAGGGATTCAGCTATACATGTATATGTATCCATTCTACCCCAAACTCCCCTCCCATCCAGGATGCCACAAAACATTGACCAATCTTTCTACACCCACTAGAGCACTGCAGGAGAGCAGGGTGCAGATGCAATCTACTGCAATACAACTTTATTACAATCCCAAGGAAATGTGTTTCTAGTTGAGAGACAGAATCTCTTCTCTCCCTTCTGCTTTTGGTTAAGATATTTTATTTTCTATACTCTGCAATCCTCTTCCTTACGTTTTTGGACAAGATGTTTTGTCTGTACTGACAAATCCTTTCCTCTCCCTGGGATTTAAGCTTTTTGAACATAAACAAGGATGTCTTATAGGCATTTCAGTTTTCTGCCCTGCTACATTTATTCCCAGGGGTAATAAATACAAGTAGATCAACTTGCTTAATTAGGAATAAGTGAAATAAAAAGATGTAAAAATTACCGAATTGGCCAATGTCTCAAATATTGCATTCTTTTGAAAATGAAAATCCCATAATAACATACATACATTTTTAGGTGGAAGACATCAATGAATTAGGATGCTAGAGCAAGGAGCTTAAGAAAGTACCCGTAATCAGTTTCTTAAATGGCAATTTCAAGACGTCAGATTAAGAGTGAATTCTACAAATGATAGGGTAAGTTTATAATAAAGATTTGCTGTATCATGTTAAAATAGTGTAACTAAGAAGATAATGAGTGTGCATTTAAATAGCATATTAAGACCTCCTCCACACATTCTCCAGAAAGGTATGGCAGAAATAGAATGTTTCACCCTTAGTTCATCCACCTCTATTTTATTCTTTGCTTTCCAATGCGCATATGGACAAATCTTCCTGTCCTTGGAAGTATCTTCATCAACTTCCTTTTAATATGGTCAGTTGTGAAGTATTCCAGGACATATTAGCAACAGAAGGTTGTGTCAGAACTTTTTTTTGCACAGCAGATACTGATGAGCCTTGATCAGCAGGAAGTCACTGATAACCATTTTGAAAAATGCCACTGGCTTTGATAAAAATTATGTTATAATAATAGCTACAAATTCCCTACAAATGTGCAGTTATCATGGTTGGAAGGGATTCTAGCAATGCAAATTGTTTTTTTTTTCTTTTTTATTTCTTCCTAAGCAAAATAGAGTGTATAGTAATTGTACCAGAAATTTGTATTCTTCCCCCCAAATCCATATTCCTTTCCTTCTATGCTAACAAACATGATATCTGATTTTAAGTGATAGGTGTAGAACATTTTGCAGTCTTTTTTGCAGCAAGGAACAGAATCTAACTGTAGATAATGAGTACAGACTCTGATAGGTGTTTTTAAATAAGTGGCATATTTATTTCTCCTGACTATTTTTTAAATTTCTTTTTGATTAGAATGGAGATGTGATGGCTGGAATTGAAGCAGTCATCTTGGATCATGAGGTCCTTTGAAGAAGATAGAGGAATAAGAAAAAAAGGAGCCTTTCTCACTGATATGTTAGAGTTACCACTCCAGCTTTCAATTACCTATGTGAATTTTTATGTGAGAAATAAACCTCTATTTTATTTAAACCACTCTATAAAAATCAAAAAAAGTCAAATCTAATTCTAAAACTTCCAATAATCTATTTGAGTTTTTATTAGTATTCAGAACAAAAATTGTCATAGGACTTTTACACTCAAAATACCTCTAGAAATAATCTATAGAATAAAGCATTAATGAATATATACTACTTTTATATTAATTAGAAAGCATGTAGTTTCCATAAAAAGATTTATATGACATTTAATATGACATTTATATGACATTTCTGTCAGAAAATAATTATGTCTCTTTTAAATAATCATTTAAAACTTAATTACTATAAATTTAAGAAAAATATACACAGATTTGAGTTAGTGCTTCAAAGTATTCAAAGTAACTCTGGAAAAAAGAATTAAACTCCTTAACGTTAGCCAAAAATGTGTCATTTGCTAAGGAAATTGCGTATTTAAAGAAACAAATATTTTCCAAGTGGCTAATTATATATCTAAGCTTAGTATTTCAGAATCTGAGAGACTTTCTTTTGGAGTGTGGACCAGCTTAGACTTCACACATGACAAAATGCTCAAGCACTTAAAACATTAACCTTATTTTCCAGTCTTACTGAAACATGTGAAAAATCAAGTTGGCAAGCAGTGAATTTATGACTCTGCAAACAAAATAGACATCCAACTGGCCAATTATGGTTTAATTTTTTTCCTAAGCAAAATATAAAGATTATTGTATTTCCTAGTATTTATATGGAAACATTCACTCTCTGATTGAAAGGATGGGATATCAGTGTCATAGTGTTGTCCAGTATTCACTCAGATTCAGCCAGAAGGAAACCTTAACCTCATAGACGAACATAATTTCCATTCACTTCAATGAGGATTTTTCTGTTGGAAGGACTTACTATTTCACCCTCAGTTTGAGCCATAATTATTCATTTTATCAGGCATTGTAAAGCCTTTTTTTCACAGTTCATACTTTTGCACATAGTGCTATCAATTAATAGAGAAAAGCCCAGTTATAAACCAAATCCTGGAGAAAATAAATTAGGTAAATTTGAATGACACAGGATATTATTAAGGATTTAACAATATTGCTAACATTCCTGGGTTTCACAATTATGGAACTGTATTTTTTTCCTCATGTTTTCTTTGTTTGTTTGAAATCCTGGCATAATTTCAAAAAGGTTTGTGTGTGTGTCTGTGTGTGTGTATGTGATGGAGAGAGAGAAAGGAAGAGAGGAGGGGAATTGAGAGAGAAGTATATTTACAAACCCAGTGAGGGGAGAAATAATCACCTTTCACATTCACTACAGAACACAGAGAAGCAATATTTATGCATCTAATGAAATCTACCTGATTCCTACGTTTATTATTTAAAATTGTATAAGGTACATTTAGCTTGATCCCTGATGTATATACATGTTTGTGTTTAAAGATATTTTAAAATGATAATTTTACTTCTTTTGATGACAGCCTCCTATGTGAAATAACTAGCTTGATCTGCTATAATTAACATGGTGCAAGGTGGGGGTGGGGGAGGAGTTTCTTAGGAATAGTGCCTAAGTAACAAAGAGACCACAACCAATAAAAAGAAGCCCTTGAAAAGGTAAGAACCAATTTCAGACCTTTGTGGAAAATAAAACGTTAACAACAGAGAGAAGTGTAGTTGAGTTTGGGAACCATAGAGAAACAACCTCCTATTTGTTTCAAGGTATTCAATTCATACTTTGAACTTAGGTTCTAATTTATACCTTGTTTCTTTTGTTCCTGCTATTGAATCTAAAGATAAAATTGTGGGCAGCACAAGTATTTGCTTTAGGGCAACCTTGAATTGAGATAATCACCATTTGTTTTATCATGGTGTAATCCTGGGCAGCTAATTTAGAATAAAGTAAGAAAAGTGGCTCATTCTACACTTAATATACTTTACACATTTAGTTCTCCTGAGCTGGGTTTCTAAACCCTCAAGGTTTATTGTGTTGTATTTTGAAGGAAAGGGTCCATTAACTTGCTAAGAACTTTTCACAGAAACTTATTACTGACCTTGATAATAGTCTCTGAAGCTGGCAATATAAAGAGGATGAAGATAAGGACAACTCTTCTGTCAGCATGTTGGGTTTATGGTGGATATTGTTTAACCAGTATTAAAATTACCAAGGATATTCTTCCTGGGCCATATATTTAGACAAATAAATATATTTTTAATTTACACTATAAATTTTGGATTACATTGAATTACAGAACAATCAGGCACATTTTTCTTCTTGCTCTTATTAATTCCAAAATGAGGTGATGCTAATAAACTTGAATTATACTTATGTAAAGGCTTCCTTGGTGACTCATAGGGTAAAGAATCTGCTTGTAGTGCAGGGACCCTGGTTCGATGCTGGGTTGGGAAGATCTACTGGAGAAGGAAATGGCAACCCACTTCAGTATTTGTGCCTGCAGAATGAGCCTGGGGATCTACAGTCCAGGGGATCACAAGGAGTCAGATACAGTTGAGTGACTTATGCTTTAACTTTCACAGTACTTACATATATATGACACAGTACACACATGGCGGTAATGAATTTGAATTCTAGGAACTATAAGATAATGGGTTAATCTCTAAAGAGAACACATTAGAGGAAAAAGCTTTGCATTTTTATCTTAAGTTATTGAACCTAATGGAAGAGTCTACTTTGCTTTGCTTTAAAAGGATATCTATTGTTTATTAGCCTCCACAAATATTAATAATTAATAAGAAAAATGATGTAATAAAATTATTCAGTCACTAGAGTAAACATTAATTTACTTTATTATTGTTAAGAACATTTAACATTAGATCTACCCTGATGCTAGGAAGGATTGGGGGTGGTAGGAGACGGGGACGACAGAGAATGAGATGGCTGGATGGCATCACTGACTCGATGGACATGAATTTGAGTGAACTCCGGGAGTTGGTGATGGACAGGGAGGCCTGGTGTGCTGTGATTCATGGGGTCGCAAAGAGTCGGACACGACTGAGCAACTGAACTGAACTACCCTCTTGACAAAATTTTAAGTGTATGATTCTGTCAACTACAGGCATATTATATCTCAGATCTCTAGACTTAACTTATTTTGCATAACTGAAACTTACATCCACTGAACAGCAACTCATCATTACCCACTGCCCCCAGGCCCTGGCAACCACCATTCTCCTTTCTGATTCTGAGCTTGAATTTACATAAGGTAAATACCTTATGTAAGTTGAATTGTGCAGCATTTGTCCTTCTGTGACTGGCTTATTTCACTCAGCATAATGTCCTCTGGTTCCTTTATGTTGTCATATATCGCAGGATTCCCTTCTTTTCTAAGGCTTTTCCCTACTGTGTATGGTCCCACTTATATACATTATAATTTATTCTCAATTTTATTGAAATGTATGCTGAAGTGGCTCAGATGGTAAAGAATCTGACTGCAGTACAGGAGATGCTGGTTTGATCCCTAGATCAAGAAGATCCCCCAGAGAAGGGAATGAGTACCCACTCCAGTACTCTAGTATTCTTGCCTAGAGAATTCCATAGACAGAGGCGGCTGGCAGACTACAGCCCATGCGGCGGCCAAGAGTCAGACATAACTGAGCGACTTGCACTTTTCATGCTGCAATGTACATGGAGTACAAACATGTTTTGAGATTCCAATTTCAACTCTGAAATAAATACTCTGAACTGGGATTGATGGGCATATGGTAATTTTATCTTTTTTTTTAAGAAAGCTTGACACTGTTTCTATGAAGAACTACAAGACATTTTAGAGCTAACACCCAAAAAAGATGTCCTTTTCATTATAGGGGACTGGAATGCAAAAGTAGGAAGTCAAGAAACACTTGGAATAACAGGCAAATTTGGCCTTGGAGCACGGAATGAAGCAGGGCAAAGGCTAATAGAGTTTTGCCAAGAGAACGCACTGGTCATAGCAAACACCCTGTTCCAACAACACAAGAGAAGACTCTACACATGGACATCACCAGATGGTCAACACCAAAATCAGATTGATTATATTCTTTGCAGCCAAAGATGGAGAAGCTGTATACAGTTAGCAAAAACAAGACCAGGAGCTGACTGTGGCTCAGATCATGAACTCCTTATTGCCAAATTCAGACTTAAATTGAAGAAAGTAGGGAAAACCACTAGACCATTCAGATATGACCTAAATCAAATCCCTTCATGACTGTACAGTGGAAGTGAGAAATAAATTTAAGGGACTAGATCTGATAGATAGAGTGCCTGATGCACTCTGGATAGAGGTTCGTGACATTGTACAGGAGACAGGGACCAAGACCATCCCCATGGAAAAGAAATGCAAAAAAGCAAAATGGCTGTCTGAGGAGGCCTTACAAATAGCTGTGAAAAGAAGAGAAGCGAAAAGCAAAGGAGAAAAGGAAAGATATAAGCATCTGAATGCAGAGTTGCCAAGAATAGCAAGGAAAGATAAGAAAGCCTTCCTCAGCGATCAATGCAAAGAAATAGAGGAAAACAACAGAATAGGAAAAACAAGAGATCTTTTCACGAAAATTAGAGATTCCAAGGGAACATTTCATGCAAAGATGGGCTCGATAAAGGACAGAAATGGTATGGACCTAACAGAAGCAGAAGATATTAAGAAGAGGTGGCAAGAATACACAGAAGAACTGTACAAAAAAGATCTTCACGATGAAGATAATCACGATGGCGTGATCACTCACCTGGAGCCAGACATCTTGGAATGTGAAGTCAAGTGGGCCTTAGAGAGCATCACTATGAACAAAGCTAGTGGAGGTGATGGAATTCCAATTGAGCTACTTCAAATCCTGAAAAATGATGCTGTGAAAGTGCTGCACTCAATATGCCAGCAAATTTGGAAAACTCAGCAGTGGCCACAGGACTGGAAAAGGTCAGTCTTCATTCCAATCCCAAAGAAAGGCAATGCCAAAGAATGCTCAAACTACCGCACAGTTGCACTCATCTCACATGCTAGTAAAGTCATGCTCAAAATTCTCCAAGCTAGGCTTCAGCAATATGTGAACCGTGAACTTCCAGATGTTCAAACAGGTTTTAGAAAAGGCAGAGGCACCAGAGATCAAATTGCCAACATCTGCTGGATCATGGAGAAAGCAAGAGAGTTCCAGAAAAACATCTATTTCTGCTTCATTGACTATGCCAATGCCTTTGACTGGGTATATCACAATAAACTGTGGAACACTCTGAAAGAGATGGGCATACCAGACCACCTGATCTGCCTCTTGAGAAACCTGTATGCAGGTCAGGAAGCAACAGTTAGAACTGGACAAGGAACAACAGACTGGTTCCACATAGGAAAAGAAGTACATCAAGGTTGTATATTGTCACCCTGCTTATTTAACTTATATGCAGAGTACATCATGAGGAATGCTGGGCTGGAAGAAGCACAAGCTGGAATCAAGATTGCCGGGAGAAATATCAATAACCTCAGATATGTAGATGACACCACCCTTATGGCAGAAAGTGAAGAGGAACTCAAAGGCCTTGTGATGAAAGTGAAAGAGGAGAGCGAAAAGTTTGGCTTGAAGCTCAACATTCAGAAAACAAAGATCATGGCATCTGGTCCCATCACTTCATGGGAAATAGATGGGGAAACAGTGTCAGACTTTTTTTGGGGGGGGTTCTCCAAAATCACTGCAGATGCTGATTGCAGCCAGGAAATTAAAAGACGCTTACTCCTTGGAAGGAAAGTTATGACCAACCTAGATAGCATATTAAAAAGCAGAGACATTACTTTGCCAACAAAGGTCCGTCTAGTCAAGGCTATGGTTTTTCCCGTGGTCATGTATGGATGTGAGAGTTGGACTGTGAAGAAAGCTGATCGCCGAAGATTTGATGCTTTTGAACTGTGGTGCTGGAGAAGACTCTTGAGAGTCCCTTGGACTGCAAGGAGATCCTCCAATCCATTCTAAAGGAGATCAGTCCTGGGTGTTATTGGAAGGACTGATGCTAAAGCTGAAACTCCAATACTTTGGCCACCTCATGCGACGAGTTGACTCACTGGAAAAGAGTCTGATGCTAGGAGGGATTGAGGGTGGGTCGAGATGGAGAGGACAGAGAATGAGATGGCTGGATGGCATCACCGACTCGATGGACATGAGTTTGAGTGAACTCTGGGAGTTGGTGATGGACAGGGAGGCCTGGCGTGCTGTGATTCATGTGGTGGCAAAGAGTCAGACATGACTAGCCACTGAACTGAACGGTACAATTTTGCATTCTCACCAGCAACGTTCAAGGGTTTCTATTTCTCCAATCTTCATCAACACTTTTTATAAATAAATGTTAATTAATTATAAATTATTTTATTGTAGTTTTAACCTGCATTTCCCTGTTAGCAATGTTGAGCATATTTTCATATACCTGTTAGCTAATTGCACGCCTTCTTTTAAGAAATATTTATTTAGAGCCCAATTTATTTAGAGCCCAAGTTAAAAAAATGGTTTAGTTTTGTGTGTGTGTGTGTGTTTAGTTGTAGAAATTTCTTATATTTTTGGATATTGATTTTTATCAGATATATATTTTACAAATATGCTCTTCCATTTCATAGGTTGCTTTTTAAAAGTATTTTGCTCCTTTGCAATTAGATTATTTTTAAACTTTATCATCACTATTGTTTTATTGTCTTAGAATGCAGGGCTTCCAAAACCAAAATATGTAATTTCATAACCACTGTCTAATGGAGAATCTGCATATTCTCTATTCTGTGCAATATGCAATATTTGATTATTAGAATGAGATTTAAAGTAGATTATCTGTATGAAATATATAATTGTTATTACATCTATTTTAAATTAATACAAAACATAAGGTATCAATGCCATTATTCTTGTTTAAAGTCAGACCAAGGAAATTTATACTCAAAACTACTCTTCAGCTTCTGCCCTCCTAATATTAAAGGTCTGCTGTGATATATTCTCCATCCAGTTCACTTAGGAACCTGAAAAGTTTTATGCCCAGATATAAAAATATGTATGTGGCTTCAGATCTTTCTACAACTGTTGCATTATTGATATAAAAGAAAAAATTGAAAAGACATCTGGTTCCATTTGAGACTAAATCCCTTAATTCCCTAAATTAAATCTTAAATCATGCACTATATACTTGCAAGAAGATCCTAAGTCTAGACAGATATTTATGAAAGATATTGCAGTTGTCAATAGAGCACATCAATACTTAGTGGAAAAAACAAATGTTACAGTGCTATTTCCTTTACTTTTCTTATTAAAAATCAGTCCAGAAAAGATGATTTAATGAAGATCCCTCTTCATTTGCAAAACTAACAAAGGTGTCTAACTCATAATGGAAAAGATGAGAGGCATTTAATGATTTACAGGAGAAATTTGTATACTAAGTTTGCATTTGGGTACACAAAAAGATACAAAGATGACTTGACTATGCTCTGAAGTATCCTTAATTCAAGTTGCTTTCTTTTCATGTTTGGTTTAAGGGAGATTATTTAGGTGGAAATGAAAGAATGGGACTGGGAAAAAGCTTATAGAAAAGCAGAACTCTTTTTGTTACCCATGAAAGCTTTTAAAAGTTGTCCATTTTTCTGTTCTATTGATGTCACGTAATATTTGTTTCACAATAAATTATGAGCTATAGTACTATCAACCAAGTCAATTCTATTATCCTGTTTGGCAGGAACCCAAAGAAGGCAAACATAAATTTTTGGTTTCCATTAAAACTTTGGGAATCTTTAAAGCTTCTTTAAGGACAATAGGAAAGATCTGCTTCTACTCTTAAAATATATTTATTTCAGTGATATCCAAAGAAATGGTTTTGCATTTCATACTATAACTTTCAGAGATAAAAGCAAAGTTACAAGATATGTAACCTGAATCAAAATGGTCATCTGGGAATATCAATGCATTCAAACTATCCAAACATAATAGTCTAGACAGACATACATACTTGTACCACCACAGAGTCGGAGGTGGGGGGGATTTCATTCTGTGATTTTTTTATTTGCATCCTGATCCAAGTCTTGCTGCCAGATAGACATTGCAGAACTGCAGTTCTCATTTCAAATCCAGATTTATGCTCTAATCTCTTCTTTAACTCTATATTCATATTTTTCTTATGACTATTGTCTAACCATTTTTTCCCCCCTGGAATCTTACAAAGTTTCCAACACCATCATAAATCTTATATTTTGTTTAAGATGAGTATGCTTGCTTGAGTCATCTAGACATCCTTAGGAAGCAATAGAGAGTAATGAAAACCAGTAATTGAGTGACATTCATGTTATTTTATAGAATGAATTCTGCCTTAGCTCTAATCTTGTTGCTGGTCACACTGAGAATCTGAAAGATTTACAGTTATTTCTCTAGTTGAAAGAGAAAGAGGGAGTGAAAATAATCTCATCACAGCAAAATGTTTCCCTTCAGAAACTATCTTGGGTTCCTCCTAAAGGTTTCTAGGCAATATTTTAGTATGCTGGTTTATTTGTGTTGATAGCTGAAATTCACAATATGATGTAGCAAAGGGAAGATAGAAGGAAAAGGGAAATAAATATATCCATGAATATAAAATGATAGCAAATGGATAATATTGTTTAAATCAGCTTACCTTTCTTTAGTGAAGAAATATGCTGCTGTTGTTTTAGTTGCTCAGTCATGTCTGAATCTTTTGCAATCCCATGGACTGTAGCTCTCCAGGCTCCTCTGTCTATGGAATTCTCCAGGCCAGAATACTAGAGTGGGTACCATTTCCTTCTCCAGGAGTTGTTCCTGACTCAGAGATCAAACCTATGTCTTGCATTGGCAGGTGGATTATTTATCACTGAGTCACCTGGGAAGCCCAAGAAATATGTATTAAATATATATATATTTTAAGGGCCCCAAATCATCACACTCATTCCAATGCCAAATTTACAATGGCATATTTTCTTATTTTTAAATTGTTATTGAAGTACAGTTTCTTTACAATGTTTTGGTATTTTCTGCTGTACAACAAGATGAATCAGCTATATATATACATATATTACCTCCCCTTTTAAAAAATTTCCTTCCCATTTGTCTCACCAAAGAGCATTAAGTAGAGTCCCCTGTGTTATATAGTACATTCTCATTAGTTATCTATTTTATACATAGTAGTATGCATATGTCAATATTCATTTTAAAACTTACTTTCTCATTTAATGGTCATTGGTAAGAGAGTGGTAAATGTTTTATTATTGTATTTTACTTTTTTCCTTGTAGAAATGTTCTCTTCATAAGCATGGAAAAATAAAGATCTTCACATAATATCAACATTCTAAGAAAAAGCTTGGTATGAAAAGTTGATTACTATAGTATACTCTTGTTTTGTTCATGAGATTCTTTTATTGCCACGGATGTTCTAAGGTTGTGTCAGAATTCTTTATGTAAATAGAAGCAAGGGTACCTCTGAAAGATATAGGACATAGGTAATTCTTTAAAGTCATATTTCTGTTTGTGTGTTTATAGAAATCTTGATACTTGTGATAATGCTTTTATTACTTATAATGAATAGCAAATGGTCTTGACTACCGTTGTATATCTTTTGCTGCATATTTTGAGACTTTTAAAGCTCTCTTCTTAAATAAACATAAAACACACATCTAATAAAATGTACCTTTGTTGGAAAGGTTCACTGCTGTTCATAATAGTGTAGTATTCTATAAGTTATTTAGTGAAAGTCACTCAGTCATGTCCAACTCCATGCAACCCCATGGACTATAGCCTGCCAAGCTCCTCTGTCCATGGAATTCTCTAGGCCAGAATACTGGAGTGGATAGCCATTCTCTTCTCCAGGGGATCTCCCCAATGCAGGGATCAAACTCACGTCTCCCCATTGAAGGCAGATTTTTTACCATCTGAAGCACCACGGAAGCCTCAAGTAATTTAACTGAGATTTAAAATGTTACTCTTGATAATCTAATATATTACATTGCTTATATGCATTCATTTACAGCTAGGGTGAAAATATGGTGTGTGAAATAAAAGATGAAGGCAAAGTTTGAAAGCATCTCAACTGAATAATAGAAAACATGATTATTTTAATGGTAAGGAAAAGGTGACTTAAATAAAATAAAAACTATTAATAAGCACTTCAGTAGCTAGAGAAAATCACTGTATGCATATTTGTCCTTTACCTAAAGGTATGAACATTTCTATGTAAATGCAAGTGATGTAGATGGAGAATTACAGCTAGAGACTGTCTTGTCAGAAAATTCATCTTTTTCTCTAGAAAATAGAGTGGCAGCTTTCCTCCTAAATACCTGACATAAAAATATATAATGATGACTAATAGTATAAAATTATATGTGAAGGCAGACACAATTTCATTCTAAGAATCCTAGCTATATTACTGTATATGTGCCTCTTACAGTTCTATTTGCATGTTCTACTTCTCTAAATTTGGGAGTGCCAATGAGGCCCCCATCCCTAAGTCTAAAACTACTTTACAATAGTTATATTACAAAATATTGTATGATAAATATTGCCATACATTCTGTGCTTTTATTTTATGATCATGAACTTTAAAAAATGGACAATATCAACCTTAAACCACAAAATACTTTTTCTCCATGTCAAAATTAAACCTATTTTCTCCTTTTCAAAAATTGTAATACGGTTCACCTTTATAAAATTCTTTTCTCACTCTTCATTTTTTTTCCTTTCTTCACCCATACAATAATTTTATACATCTCTTAACTTCCTTAGTATGTTTAACTTTTTGTTGGGAAATATTTTATTAGTTTTTTATTTGCTAAAATTTTTTTCATTCTGAAGATAATGGTAAGCCAGTGATAATTATAAACCAGTAATAAAATATTAGATTTAGAAGCATACTTAAGATATTCTAAACCCAAATGGTTTCCTACAGATTGCAAAGTTAAGGCACAAGCAAGTTAAAGTATTAGCCCATGGTAATTGGAAATTTTAATGAAAGGCATCCAAGATACTTTCAGAAAATCCCTTCTTTAAAAAAAAAAATTGAGAATATCCATGTTTAGCAGTATTTCAGATGTAATACTCTATCTCAGCCCAATGTAGATTTTGGTCAAACACACACACACACAAATTTGAATATATTTCTGGCTCACAAGATAACTCTAGGAGATTAAGGTTTGGGAAACATAGTGAATTAATCACAATAAGCTGAATACTAGAGACTATAGTAGCTACACTGGATAACACAACTTTAAACCAAGCATTTTACAGATATAAAAAGAGAGCAAATTCTGGAATATTATATTTCTAGTAGTCAAATTGTTAAAAAAAAGGTAAAAATATATAGGATAAATTAATATATTTTACAGACTCTATTGAAATATGATCTCAATTTATGTTAGATCTTATTTTGTCCTTTATGTTTCTTATACTCAATCCGTAATTTTGTTATTTCTTTTGTCTTTCAGTGCTGTCTTAAATGCTTTTTTCTGGTCTGCCTTTTGGTTTTCTAATTCTTCCTCAGCTGTGTCTAATATTCATCATTTACCTTTCTATTGTATTTTAATTTTTATTCATTTTTGGTTAAATTTTTATTTTTCAGAACTTCTGTTTGATTTTTTTTTATGTGTTTGTTTTCATATCCCTGAAAACATTTTCAAGCTTGTCTTATTTAAAAAGAGATTTAAAATTGTGTGTGTCTATTTATATGTGTGCCAAGTGACACAGTGGTATAAAATCTACCTGCCAATGCAGAAGATGCAAGAGTCGTGGGTTTGATCCCTGGGTCAGGAACATGGTCTAAAGTAGGAAATGGCAATCCACTCCAATATTCATGCTTGGAAAGTTTCATGGACAGAGAAGCCTGGTGGGCTACAGTCCATGGTGCCACAAAGAGTTGGACATAACTACATGACTGAACATGTCTGTGTCTTACAGTTCCTATCTGATTTATTTTTAAGGGTATAGTTATCTTTTATGTAAGGGTAGAGTACATCATGAGGAACGCTGGGCTGGAAGAAGCACAAGCTGGAATCAAGATTGCTGGGAGAAATATCAATAACCTCAGATATGCAGATGACACTACCCTTATGGCAGAAAGTGAAGAGGAACTCAAAAGCCTCTTGATGAAAGTGAAAGAGGAGAGTGAAAAGGTTGGCTTGAAGCTCAACATTCAGAAAACAAAGATCATGGCATCTGGTCCCATCACTTCATGGGAAATAGATGGAAAAACAGTGGAAACAGTGTCAGACTTTGTTTTTTTGGGCTCCAAAATCACTGCAGATGCTGATTGCAGCCATGAAATTAAAAGACGCTTGCTCCTTGGAAGGAAAGTTATGACCAACCTTGATAGTATATTAAAAAGCAGAGACATTACTTTGTCAACCAAGGTCCGTCTAGTCAAGGCAATGGTTTTTCCCGTGGTCATGTATGGATGTGAGAGTTGGACTGTGAAGAAGGCTGATCGCCGAAGAATCGATGCTTTTGAACTGTGGTGTTGGAGAAGACTCTTGAGAGTCCCTTATACTGCAAGGAGATCCAACCAGTCCATTCTAGAAGAGATCAATCCTGGATGTTCATTGGAGGGACTGATGCTAAAGCTGAAACTCCAATACTTTGGCCACCTCATGCGACGAGTTGACTCACTGGAAAAGACTCTGATGCTGGGAAAGGTTGGGGGCGGGAGGAGAAGGGGACGACAGAGAATGAGATGGCTGGATGGCATCACCGACTCTGTGGACATGAGTTTGAGTGAACTCCGGGAGTTGGTGATGGACAGGGAGGCCTGGCGTGCTGTGATTCATGGGGTCGCGGAGAGTCGGACACGACTGAGCGACTGAACTGAACTGAACTGATATTTATATATAGATATAAATATCTCTTGCAGATATTTTTCTTTGTATTACTTTGGCACTTGGTTTTCATATGGTGTTTGGTTATTTTTTTTTTTTATTTAATATTTTTCTCAGTGTTCTTAACAAATTATCTGAGATGGTAAAGAAAATGACTTCCTTTTGATGTCATATAGGTCTTTGATTACTTCTAAGTGTGACATACCACAAACAGTCTAGGACTATTTAAATACAAAGGCTGAGATTTTGGCTCTAGAACCTCACAATGGTGGCCTTGTGGTTATAATTTCTCAAGAAGTATTTATTTTCTACTTTCTGTTTAGCTTAGAACCAAGCAAACTAAGGAATTTTTAAACCTTCTTGGGGTAGATTTTTTTCTGTCTTTTTCCTCATAATGATGTAACTCTACAGGGACTCAGCTTAATGTGGCCAGTCTTCATTATTATGACTTCTTTCCAGATTAGGCTCATGATTTTCATTTTTGTCTCTCTGCTCCAGAATATCAAATATCAAAATCAAAACATGAGATTTTTTCTTTCTAGGTTGACTATGTTATGCTATGTAACTTCCCAGGTGGCTCAGTGGTAAAGAATTTGCCTGTTGATGCAGAGCTGCAGGAGATGTGTGTTTAATCCCTGGGTCTGGAAGATCCCTTGGAGGAGGAAATGGCAACCCACACCAGTATTCTTGCCAGGATAATTCCATGGACAGAGGAGTCTGGAGGGCTATAGTCCATGGGATTCAAAAGAGCTGGACACAGCTGATCTACTGAACACATGCACACACACACAAACCCATGTTATGCCTCCTGAATATTCATTGGAAGGACTGATGCAGAAGCTGAAACTCCAACACTTTGGCCACTTGATGTGAAGAACTGACTTATTGGAAAAGACTCTCATTGCTGGGAAAGATTGAAGGTGGGAGAAGAAGGGGATGACAGACAATGAGATGGTTGGATGGCTTCACCAACTCGATGGACATGAGTTTGAGTAAGCTCCAGGAGTTGGTGATGGACAGGAAGCCTGGAGTGCTGCAGTTCATGTGGTCATAAAGAGTTGGACATGGTTGAGTGACTAAACTGAACTGAGTGCATAAAATGCTTCAAGGAATTCTGTCCTCTCTGATTTTCAGCTCTCTCGTAATTTTTAGTCTGATATTCCTGACTATCTTGTCAGGTTTTTTAATCTTAAAATTATTAAAATTTATTTTTTGGCTAGTATTTTGAGTAGGTTCAGTTACAAGAGTGCTTCTAACTGAACATAACAAGCCCATCTTGTCATTTTGCTGAAGATGAAATTTCAATAGAAGCTCTTCTATCTGTGAGTATGAGTGAAATAAAGTCAGACACTCTGAAACATAGTGGGCATTATATTGTACAATTTCAAACACATTTATATCTTGTGACTAAATTATTTCACTTGGAGATATGTAAAATAATATATGCATGTATTATACAACCATATATAATAAAGTGTGCAATTATTTTCATAGTTGCATTGTTTGTTAGAACAAAAAAGTAACAATCCAAAGTCTAGTGACACAGTAATACAGTATAACAGGGGTCCTGTTATATGAAGTATGTGAAAACAAATTCTGCTACAGTCACATAATGGTACACTATACAGCATTGAAAATTAAGAGACTACTAATGCATTAAACAAAATGGATAATTTTCAGAAATATAATTACTCTGAGGCAAATCTGAAAAGCTTAGAGTTTGGGATACCACTTTAGTAAAGCTCATAAGCAAAGAATACATTGTTTGTAGAACATGAATGGTAAAAAAGGAATAGTGACTATCACATAATTTAGAATACTGATTACTGTTACAAAGAAAAGACATGAAAGGAAAATGGAAAAAGTAAATGGGTAGCTTCAAGATATGATGTATATATCTTTTTTTTTCTTCTGTTACCTATTTCTTTATATCTTACTTATTTATTTATTTATTTATTTTACAATATTATATTGGTTGGTTTTGCCATACATTGACATGAATTCGCCCCGGGTTTACATCTTACTTTTGAGTTTATGTAGTGGTTGCAAGGTGTTCACTTTATTTTTCTATTTTATAAGTGATTTATATTTGTAATCTACATGTATAACTTATACATATAGCTTAATGAAAAACATATTATTTTATAGATATCTATAATTCCCTGATTCTTATTAAAAGCTGTTAGAAATGTTTAGTGCCTCTCTAAAGCATACAGTAATTAAGCATGCAGTGTAGTGAATTTATAATCATAATTTTAAATAACCCTAGTAGAATCCTATTTCTCTTACCTTAAAGATCCAGCTGTGAGGCCACACTGTTTGGAACTAGAATTCCAATCCATTATCTGATCAATTTGGATGCTACACATTGCTCTATCCAGATGTCAGAATTTACAATATATAGTCTATATTTGTCTGGTAATTTTAGTCTGATAATTTTAAGTATAGTCACACAGAGAGTGGGGGAAAGAGATCTGATAGCTCACTTTTTAAACTGTGGCTCATTATATCAATGTATTCCACGTAATTCAAGCAAATCACTTTTGGAGGCTATATTATTTATGTTAGCTGAAATGGGCATGTTAATGCCATAATCTTTTGAATTCTAGTTGTATTCTTATTGCACATAAATGGTTGTGAAATTTATAAGGAGTTGAACTTTGTTATTATAAACTGGTAGTTTATCTAGCATTAAGAACAATTTACTTGAAAATTCCCATGCAAGCAAGTGCAAAATGACCTGAAGATTTTGCCTACAGCAGGGGCAGTAGGAGCAGCCCAGACCAAAACTGTGCCACCAGTTTCCCTAACCTGATTCACACAGAGATTTAAGGAGAGAGGCAGAATCAGGGTTTGTACTCTTGACTTCTATGAAGAAATTCTTATAATACTGAAGAAATAAAAAGAAGAATCCACACACACCAAGGAAGAAAAATATATATTTTGTTACATTATTTCACTTTTATTGTACTATTTTTTTACTCTTTTGAAAGAACTGAATTAAAAAATGCTGTCTAAAAAGGAGGTTAAGAGTATATTTCTTTTCCTTATGAATTTACTTCACGACTGAGCGACTGAACTGAACTGAACTGAACGATAGACAAGGAACAAAATACTCAGATTGCACATTCGTTTTCAAAGTGTATTGGTTTGTATCTCAAAAATAATCACTGATCTTGATAACCTTGCTTTTTAAATATATAATCATATCCTCAATATAATAAATTCCACAATAAACTCCCCAAATTTCATAGAATTTTATTTACATTTTTCCTATATCTATTTCTATATAAGCTGTAGTGTACGTTGTATTTGTCCAGATTGGTGAAATCACATTTGTAATAACTGGAAAAAAGCCAAAAGCAGTATAAAGCAATCATACATCATGTTGTTCTGTCAAACTAAAACCTCACTTAATACTACAGAAAGTATTGACTGTTTTGCACATTTCCCATTACCTTTGGTGGCCAATTCTCTTTGGAGGAGAAACAGCCTTCTAAAATGGACCCCCTAGATCAGGTTGGTATGTGGTACCTAAATCTCTTGGCTGCCTTTGAAAACAGGTCTCCAGGGTGGTTGTAGCAATGCTGCTGTATCACCAATTGAAAAATTCTAATTCATTTTCCTCTTTAGATCTGCACAGAAAATGAGCCCACATCAAATTGTGATGATTGAGGAAGACATTGCTTGTAACAGTCTTTCCCAGTTTATTTATTTATTTTTAAAGTTTTATTTTATTTTTAACTTTTTTTTTAATTGGAGGCTAATTATTTTACAATATTTTATTGTTTGGTTTTGCCATACGTTGACATGAATCTGCCCCGGGTGTACATGAGTTCCCCCTCCTGAACCCCCCTCCCACCTCCTTCCTCCCCTTATCCTCCCTCTGGGTCATCCCCGCACACCAGCCCCGAGCATCCTGTAACATGCATCGACCCTGAACTGGTGATTCGTTTCACATATGACAACATACATATTTCAATGCCATTCTCCCAAATCATCCCACCCACACCCTCTCCCACAGAGTCCCAAAGACTGTTCTATACATCTGTGTCTCTTTTGATGTCTAGTATACAGGGTTATCATTTGTATCTTTCTAAATTCCATAAATATGCGTTAGTATACTGTATTGGTGTTTTTCTTTCTGGTTTACCTCACTCTGTATAATAGGCTCCAGTTTCATCCATCTCATTAGAAATGATTCAAATACACTCTTTTTAATGGCTGAGTAATACTCCATTGTGTATATGTACCAAAGCTTTCTTATCCATTCGTCTGCAGATGGACATCTAGGTTGCTTCCATGTCCTGGCTATTATAAACAGTGCTGCAATGAACATTGGAGTACATGTGTCTCTTTCAATTCTGGTTTCCTCGGTGTGTATGCCCAGGAGTGCGATTGCTGGATCATATGGCAGTTCTATTTCCAGTTTTTTGAGGAATCTCCACACTGTTCTCCATAGTGGCTGTACTAGTTTGCATTCCCACCAACAGTGTAAGAGGGTTCCCTTCTCTCCACACCCTCTCCAGCATTTATTGCATGTAGACTTTTGGATAGCAGCCATTCTGACTGGTGTGAAATGGTATCTCATTGTGGTTTTGATTTGCATCTCTCTGATTATGAGGGATGTTGAGCATTTTTTCATGTGCTTGTTAGCCATCTGTATGTCTTCTTTGGAGAAATGTCTGTTTAGTTCTTTGGCCCATGTTTTGATTGGGTCATTTATTTTTCTGGAATTGAGCTGCAGGAGCTGCTTGTATATTTTGGAGATTAATCCTTTACCAGTTGCTTTATTTGCTATTATTTTCTCCCATTCTGAAGGCTGTCTTTTCACCTTGCTTATAGTTTCCTTTGCTGTGCAGAAGCTTTTGATTTTAATTAGGTCCCATTTGTTTATTTTTGCTTTTATTTCCAATATTCTGGGAGGTGGGTCTTGGAGGATCCTGCTGTGATTTATGTCGGAGAGTGTTTTGCCTCCATTCTCCTCTAAGAGTTTTATAGAATCTGGTCTTACATTTAGCTCTCTAATCCATTTTGAGTTTATTTTGGTGTATGGTGTTAGGAAGTGTTCTAGTTTCATTCTTTTACAAGTGGCTGACCAGTTTTCCCAGCACCACTTGTTAAAGAGACTGTCTTTTCTCCATTTTGTATTCTTGCCTCCTTTGTCAAAGATAAGGTGTCCATAGGTGCGTGGATTTATCTCTGGGCTTTCTATTTTGTTCCATTGATCTATATTTCTGTCTTTATGCCAGTACCATACTGTCTTGATGACTGCGGCTTTGTAGTAGAGCCTGAAGTCCGGCAGGTTAATTCCCCCAGTTCCATTCTTCTTCCTCAAGATTGCTTTGGCTATTCGAGTTTTTTTGTATTTCCATACAAATTGTGAGATTATTTGTTCTAGTTCTGTGAAAAATATCGTTGGTAGCTTGATAGGGATTGCATTGAATGTATAGATTACTTTGGGTAGTATACTCATTTTTACAATATTTATTCTTCCAATCCATGAACACGGTATATTTTTCCATCTATGAGTGTCCTCTTTGATTACTTTCACTAGTGTTTTATAGTTTTCTATGTACAAGTCTTTTGTTTCCTTAGGTAGATATATTCCTAAGTATTTAATTCTTTTCGTTGCAACAGTGAATGGAATAGTTTCCTTAATTTCTCTTTCTATTTTCTCATTATTAGTGTATAGGAATGCAAGGGATTTCTGTGTGTTGATTTTATATCCTGCAACTTTACTGTATTCATTGATTAGCTCTAGTAGTTTTCTGGTAGTCTTTAGGGTTTTCTGTGTAGAGGATCATGTCATCAGTGAACAGCGAAACTTTTACTTCTTCTTTTCCAATTTGTATTCCTTTTATGTCTTTTTCTGCTCTGATTGCTGTAGCCAAAACTTCCACAACTATATTGAATAGTAGTGGTGAGAGTGGGCACCCTTGTCTTGTTCTTGACTTTAGCGGAAATGTTTTCAGTTTTTCACCATTGAGGATAATGTTTGCTGTGGGTTTGTCATATATAGCTTTTATTATGTTGAGATATGTCCCTTCTATTCCCACTTTCTGGAGGGTTTTTATCATAAATGGATGTTGAATTTTGTCAAAGGCTTTCTCTGCATCTATTGAGATAATCATATGATTTTTATTTCTCAGTTTGTTAATGTGGTGTATTACGTTGATTGATTTGCGGATATTGAAGAATCCTTGCATTCCTGGGATAAAGCCCACTTTGTCATGATGTATGATCTTCTTAATGTGTTGTCGGATTCTGATTGCTAGAATTTTGTTAAGGATTTTTGTATCTATATTCATCAGTGATATTGTCCTGTAGTTTTCTTTTTTTGTGGGGTTTTTACCAGGTTTTGGGTTTAGGGTGATGGTGGCCTCATAGAATGACTTTGGAAGTTTCCCTTCCTCAGCAACTTTCTGGAAGAGTTTGAGTAGAATAGGTGTTAACTCTTCTCTAAATTTTTGGTAGAATTCAGCTGTGAAGCCGTCTGGACCTGGGTTTTTGTTTGCTGAAAGATTTCTGATTATTTCCTCTAGTTCCATGCTTGTGATGGGTCTTTTCAGATTTTCTATTTCTTCCTGGTTCAGTTTTGGAAAGTTGTACTCTTCTAGGAATTTGTCCATTTCTTCCAGGTTATTCATTTTATTGCCATATAATTGCTGATAGTATTCTCTAATAATCCTTTGTATTTCTGTGTTTTCGGTTGTGATCTCTCCATTTTCATTTCTAGTTTAAAAATAACTTCGTTGGAGTTGAAAAGTAGCATACACATCAATAATAAAGGGAACAGGAGGGACTGTAATGACTCAAAATGAATTGTATATGACTGGTTATATCTAGTGAAGTGAAGTGCCGTGAAAGTCCCTCAATCATGTGCAACTCTTTGGGACTCCATGGACCATATAGTCCATGGAATTCTCCAGGCCAGAATACTGGAGTGAGAAGCCATTCCCTTCTCCAGGGGATCTTCCCAACCTGGGTATCGAACCCTAGTCAAGTGCATTTCAGGCAGATTCTTTACCAGCTGAGCCACCAGGGAAGCCCTAACTGATGAAAGTAAATTAACAACAAAAAAAAGGTAGTAAATAAAAATAAAAAATTATTTGTGTGTGTGTTTGGGAAAAGTAATGCAAACTTTAGCGTATATGCCTAGCTTTTTAAAATTCTATCAATAATACTTTGGGTTTTTCAGGAAAATTTATTTTAAAACATGAAGATAAAGATTTTGTGTGACAAGTAAAATCACAGTGACTAATTTGAACAGGTCTGTTTATTAAAATGCTGTAGACATTTTGATAATCATTTGAATATTTGGCAACACTTTCTTATTAAAAGAGTAAAGATGAATTCATCTAATTAAAAATAAATTGATAGAGATATGTTCACTTAGGCACTTTGTCTTACCTGAACATTTTCCCCAGTACAATTAAACAAAAATATATGGCATATTTTTTAGGGTTTACCAAGAATGCTTTAACATTCCTTCAACCAGACTACACTTTAGTCTAGCATCATCCTGACTATAGGCCCCTGACCTTCATTTTCTTAGAACATTAGCTTTAGATTTTTTCTTGTATTTGATCACAAAACACTGAAGAAGGGGAATGACTGAGAATGCTAGCATTCTCCTTTGGAAAAAGCAGAGACATTACTTTGCCAACAAAGGTCCATCTAGTCAAGGCTATGGTTTTTCCCGTGGTCATGTATGGATGTGAGAGTTGGACTGTGAAGAAAGCTGATCGCCGAAGAATTGATGCTTTTGAACTGTGGTGTTGGAGAACTCTTGAGAGTCCCTTGGACTGCAAGGAGATCCAACCAGTCCATTCTAAAGGAGATCAATCCTGGGTGTTCACTGGAAGGACTGATGCTAAAGCTGAAACTCCAATACTTTGGCCACCTCATGTGATGAGTTGACTCACTGGAAAAGAGTCTGATGCTAGGAAGGATTAGGGGTGGGAGGAGAAGGGGACGACAGAGAATGAGATGGCTGGCATCACCGACTCGATGGACATGAGTTTGAGTGAACTCCGTGAGTTGGTGATGGACAGGGAGGCCTGGCGTGCTGTGATTCATGGGGTCGCGGAGAGTCGGACACGACTGAGTGACTGAACTGAACTGAACTGAATAAGTAAAGATAAAAGTATGATTGCAGTTACTTGCACTTCCATACACTTGGAAAAGAGAATGTTTTTCTGATAATTCAGTGGAAAAGCATACTACTTTCCATTATTTACCATTAAAAATGGGAAAAATGTGGAAAATGTCTCAATAAGATATATAACCACACAGTCACAGAGCATCAGGAACTAAAAGTTATACAGGGAGAATGCTATATAATAAAAGGAAATCAGAGAAAATATAAAGAGCAGCAGAGATGAGAAAAGGCTTGGGAGAGACATTGAACTATTGCAAGGAAACTAAAATAGCAATAGCAGAATTAAAATCTGTAATTGAGGTGATAAAGAAAAGCATTAATCGTTCAGGAAAATTGAATTAATAATCTGGAGGAGAATGTTTTAAAAAATCCATTAGAGCCTGAGAAAATGAAAAGAGATGATCAATGGAAATGAACATGATTGATGTGAATAGAGTACAGATTGTGGAAGTTTCATTTGCAGAAAACTGTTGCCCTTGAAAAACAGTGTGAATAAATATAGGAAAAAGGTGTAAACTAAATGTAAACCATAAAATGTGATTTTAATTTGGTACTAAAGATACAAAGTATGTCTCTGTGTGTGCACATATATATTTCTTGTGAATATATATACACATTTAAGGGGTTAAAATACTACACAAATATTTCCCTTTGGTGGGAGATTTTATTTTTAAAAACAGGAACATTTTCATTTCCTTATTTATAATAATAAGCAGGCAATTATTATCATAAAATACTAAATAAAATATTGATAATATTGAAAAACATGAATTATGTTACTCAGAGTGGGTAAAATTAAGAGTATCACTTTAGAAATTATTGCCTTACCAGCATTTATCTAGATGTGTTACTTGTTATTTACTATGTCTGTGTTTCTGTATTCTAAACAAGCTACATCCTGGTAGTGCTGTCGGAACAGTTCGTCATGGCCATTTAATTCCGGGTTGGATTCCTGTGTGGGGAAGATCTGCTGGAGAAGGTATTGGCTACCCATTCCAGTGTTCTTGGACTTCCCTTGTGGCTCACCTGGTAAAGAATCCGCCTGCAATGCCAGAGAACTGGGTTTGATCCCTGGGTGGGGAAGATCTCTGGAGAAAGGAAAAACTACCCACTCTAGTATTCTGAGGAGAAGGCAATGGCAAGTCACTCCAGTACTCTTGCCTAGAAAATCTCATGGACAGAGGAGCCTGGTGGGCTGCAGTCCATGGGGTCGATACTAGTCTGACACGACTGAGCGACTTAACTTTCACTTTTCACTTTCACACATTGGAGAAGGAAATGGCAACCCACTCCAGTGTTCTTGCCTGGAGAATCCCAGGGACAGAGGAGCCTGGTGGGCTGCCGTCTATGGGGTTGCACAGAGTCGGACACGACTGAAGCGACTTAGCAGCAGCAGCAGCTAGTATTCTGGCCTGGAGAATTCCAAGGACTATAGAGTCCATGGGGGTCGCAAAGAGGCTGACACGATTGAGTGACTTTCACTTTTCGTTTGCTTTTTATTTTTTCATTTGATTGTATAGGGGCCTTCACATTTCCTTGTTAGCCTGCTAACTTTTCACAGAAGAAACCCTTATATCTCACAACATCAAGAAGACGTGAATTGGAGAAGCAAAGCGCTAAAAAATACCGAAGTTAAGCTTCCACGATGGTTCAGTGGGGAAGAATCTGCTTGCAATGCAGGAGATGCGGGTTTACTTTCTGGGCGGGAAAGATCCCCTGGAGGAGGGTATAACAACCCACTCCAGTATTCTTGCCTGAAAAATCCCATGGACAGAGGAGCCTGGTGTGCTATAGTTCAAAAGATCACAAGGAGTTGAACACGACTGAACACCCATGCTCCTAAACTTTTCACACTCATTCTGGGGCAGAACAGAATTGGGCAAGAGAGAATATCCCAAGCTTAGAATGACTAAGATATTAGAAGTTTTACTGTTTGTATATATTCCAAAAGAGATTCTCTCTCTCTCTATGTGTGTATACACACACACACACACACACACACACATATATATGTATATATAGTACTTGACAGATAAGTAGAAGGAAGGAGAAAGAGTAAGAGAGATTTATCTATTACACACACACACACACATACACACCCACAAGTATTTAAAGCATTGGTCATTTGTGCTATTAGAACAATTACTTTATGAGATAATTACCTAATTGAGATCAAACTAAATGATCATTGAGAGTGGAAAAGGGGGACGAGAAAGCAATGAAAAAAAATGAAAGGAAAGACATGCCAGTATAGTTCAAACCTCTGTGTTTACCAGATTTTCTTCACCTTGGCATTCACTCTTCCTATTCTGTTGTTGAGAATACATACACTTGAGATGACTTCTATCTTCTCATGTCCTTGAATAACAGAGTTTCCAAGGCATCCTCATAATTCACCATCCACTGATCTGAACTGATTTTTAAAGCATCCAGCAGAAAATTTTAAATGGCATTTCTGGATTATGCTATGAACCTTTTTACTTATTGCCTATATGTAAATTATTGTTTTGAAAGACAGTAGCGTTTCATATGGTTTTTGCCATCTGAATGATAAGTGCAATTTTGTACAATAAAAAGGATTGCTTTCAGGCAGTTGAGATTTAATTAAATTCTCTGAGCTTCGTGATTAAAAAGAAAATGCTATTCCTAAATCTAGAATGCACAAAACACATTCTAACATTTTGGAGCAAGTATTAGACTTCTTTTGTACTTCATTACAAGTCATGACAGATGATTGGAAAAAGAAATCTAACGTGCAAAATGTATTGATTCTGACAATAGTTCAGAGCTCATAATTAGTATTGTGGATTACTCAAATATGTATGAATTTCTAAACTTACAGTTAAAATGTTTTGATGAATTCTTTTAATATTGCTTTATTATATACTCCATTTTATGATTACTATCAATTATCAGTTAAGTAAGCATGCAAGTATACACTCCCAATTTGAGATATACATGACTTATCTCTTCACTTCCTTGTAAAGTCCAGAAGGCCAGGGACCATACCTTATATTTCTTTCTTTATCTCTCCTGAATCTTCTCATAGTATAGTCCACTAGGCATATATTTGCTGATAAATTGACTGATTGCTGTCAAGTTACTGTTAATTACTCACCAAATTTCAACAGTACTTTTCCTCAAAAAGATCAAAGAGTTCTACAGAAAACTGCATATTTATACCATAAAGCACTACAGAGTTGAAAATAGTAAATCCAGAGAGAACATGGGAAAAAAAGTCAGAGAGAAGAAGAACAAATGGTAAAATTGATTCAATATATGTATGGGTCACTTAATTTTATGCATTTAATTACATTTCCAATTCATTTTGCCATCAAAGATGATTATATGACACTGGATACAAAACCAGAAAATTTCTTCTCTATTTCTTAAGCCTCCTGATATTTTGTCTGGACTAGTGTGGTTATGTTTCATTTCCAGCCTTTAAGCCTTATTACTTTTTCAGACTACCATGCAAGGGATCACAAACACACACTACTGGTCAACAATAGGGTATTTTGGGTCGAGGGAGGGGGTTTACATGCAGGGAATTAGTTGAGCACCCACAGCACCCTGAATTCACATTAACCCATGATTTCTTCCAGATGTAGCTGGTCTGTAGATAGCACAGCTAAAGTTCCTGTAAAGAGGCTCCGGCCTCGGGATTCTGTACAAATGGTGCAGTGGAGAAGAAGGAAAAGGGGAAGGGAAAGGGAACTTCGAGGCAACTCGTTAAAGGTGGAAATTTCTCTATTCAAATAAGGTCCTTGTGGATACAGTCTATCCTTCTAGGCAGCTAACTCAGACATGCCACGTCAGCTCTCTGCTAGCATGAAGGGTGTGAGTAGAAACTGAGCCCTCAGAGTCATCCAGAGACAAGTATAAGAGAATTTAGAAGTCAATAGTAAGTCACCCAGCTAAGCTTTCTAGAGTAATGGGGCAACAGTAGCTGTTACATTATATTTCTGGAAAACTCTTTAGTTTTAACAATGTGTGATACTGAGAACCACAGTGCCTGAGCCCAACTACCAGCCGCCCTGCCCTAGGGTAGAAAGGCATTTATATGACAGTTCAAGCAATACACAAATTTCTCCTGATCATATTCCTTCTGGCTTTTACAACAGCACATTTTCCTGTGAAGAAAAGGACTGAGAATATAATTTTCAATGGAAAATGATTAACGTGCTGTATACTGGAACACAAACTGGAGATTTCTCAGTTGCTTTAAGTATTTTAAAATTTGTTTGTAAAATGTATATTTGAAATAATTATACTGTCTAAAATTAAAATGCTTTTGGATAATTCCAAAATACACTTTACAATTATGCTATCTAAATCGTTACAGAGACTGCCTAATCATATAACCATGAAAACAGTATTATAGTCCTTGTTGATTTTATAAATTACATTTGCCACTTAATTTATAATTTATTTTGCCTGTTTACATTATTTAGTTCAAGTACACACACCTCAATGTGTATCAGTTATTTGGAACAATAGGTTATCTGTTGCAATCATTTCCCCCTTCCTCATAAATTCATATATACATGCTTTTTCTTTTACTATCTTTTTGCTCTTCTTCATGTCTTTAATCTGATGTTTCCTTTGAGAACAAATTTCAATTGTAATAATTATTATTATGATTCTATATGGCAACAGAAAATGAAGAGTTGGATAAGAGTTTCATAAGCATCCTCAAGTAGAAAAATAGATGCTGCTGCTGCTGCTAAGTCACTTCAATCGTGTCCGACTCTGTGTGACCCCACAGACGGAAGCCCACCAGGCTCCCCCGTCCCTGGGATTCTCCAGGCAAGAACACTGGAGTGGGTTAGGGAGACTTTAATACCCAGGATTTTATCCTGCCCTGTAGTGAGATTTCTGGTTAACCCATTAGTGTTGGATTACTCTCATCATAATGGAAAACATCAGAGAGGTGTATTGTAAAAATTTCTCACTGGCCTCTCATCCTACTTCATTGTGGGGAAAAAATACAGTTTAATCAGGATAGGATAAAGAAATATTGGGGTAAATAGCTTAATAAACATGCTTTTTTATTTCATTGATAACTCATAAAGCTTTCTATTTGTTATTGTTTAGTCATTAAGTTGTGCCCAACTCTCTTGTGACCCTGTGGGTTGCCATTTCCTTCTACAGGGGATCTTCCAGACCCAGGGATCAAACTCTGCATTGGCAGGTGGATTCTTTTCCACTGAACCACCCAAGAAGCTTCAATTTTCTTCTATGGTCTGCCCATAACTATTTAAAAAACACAAATCAAAAGTAAAGTTGAACTCTTTCTTATAGCTATCTTAGTGAAAGTTTTGATTCACATTTCAAAGCAAACTTCTGAGTGCCAGTTGACTCTGTTCCCATGATATCCCCACTTCTAAGGTGCAGGGTCAAGGAAGTCTTAAACTGTGACTCAGTGGAAGTGATTGTTCCACAATACCCCTTTCAACCCCACCCCACCACACAGAATATCCATTAAGATTGTTTTAAAGCCATTTCAGGTATGTTTGTTCATAACAAATATTAACACAATTGTCAATTAACACACGATTTAAAAGTAATAGCAATAATCAGTAAAGGATTGCTGGCAATCTAAGGGGTAAAAGAAGATGAGGAATACCCCTTTATTCTTGTTTTCAGAAGTCTAAAATGAAGAAATTAAGTAAACCCTTTTATTAAGTATATTGAAGTTTCCTATTCTATGAGATGTATTTATACTAAATATATTAGTGAGAATATAATTGCTATTCTGCCCACAATACAAGTTGAAAATGACAAAAGGAAATGACAAAACAACCTCAATGTCTAGTCTAGTAGCCACTCCCATATCAATAAAAACAAATATTGGAAAGGGAATCATAGTCATCAAATAGCATTCATAATTATGCCATCTAACAAAAAATCAACTTCTTCCTTTTGCTATGAAAAGTTACTCTTTACAATTTCTAGGCAAAAACAGTGGATATTGAAAATATATAGTGTATAGTATTGTGTTTGTGGGAACAATAATTTCAAGTACGTATGTATAATTCTATGAGATTTTTGATGATGCATTTAATAAATTTAAATACATTTAGGAAATATTTATATTACATTGATATTTTATTACCTTAAAATGAAATGAAGGGTATACTAACGACATGTCAGTTAAAGTAGAAGAAATAGAATAACTATACACAGAGGGACAGGGCTTCCAGCTACCATTAATCATAATGGTTACAGTTTGGATATCATCAAAAAAACTCAAGGTACCTCTGTAAAGACATAGATTAAACTCCATGTCTAGCTCTCCTGAGATGGATTTAATGTTTGAAAATTTCAAAACTTTTTAGTCAAAGTCCATGAAACTTCTTCAATAGAAATTAATATATAATTTGTGGTGCAAAAACTCAAACAAATACACAGAAAACAATTAGACTTTATCTTTAAGTGTGGTTTTGATGGTATTGGAAAGAAGATAAAGAAAAGTATGGTCATTCTACTCATGTCACGCTCTATGTAAAAGCTCCACACATAACATTGAATTTCATAAAACAGTTGTGCATGGTGACATGTTAATCTTTATCTATCATTTGCTTTCTATCTCTTAACATTAAAATTCTATTTAAACATCAATAATAAAAGTCAGTGAGGAATATTTTGAAAATGTGATAAAATATAATAAAATTTATGTACCTATATTAATTGCATCTTTTTTATTTTCAAACAATCCATGCTTCTTGTAGAGAATTTGGAATATACAGAAAAATTAAAATATGCAATAAAATTATTTGATGCAGAAAATTGTTGTAATCACCTTCATAATTTTTTTCAGTTTCTAAACATATGTATTTGAAATCTTAATTAAATATCTATATACAATGTATTAAGACTAAATAGTACACAATTGCACCCTTATTAACTTAACTGCAAATGCTAAGCATTAGTCCATGTCATTATATACTATTTAAAAATTTTCATTTCATCATACCACATGCTCTTATAGCTATTCTAAGTATATGTTTTTCATTATTCAAACACTAGACATTTAGGCTGCTCATAAGTTTTTACTGTTATTAATATGTCGTGATTTTCATTATTGTACTAAAATGTTTGCCTGGATTCTACTTTCTTAGAATCAGTTCTAGAAGAGAAATTACTGTATTAAAGGGTATGAACTTTTAATAGACCTTGGCATGTATTGATAAATTGCTTTCCAGAAAGTTTGTAACATACTACTGAAGTGACTTAGCATGCATGCACTTAGTCATACTCTGTTATTTGTTACATAACACGTAGTGCTTTTAAAGGTATGACTAACAATTCATTTAACTTGCTAGAGAAATTTAAAACTATTGTAATTCAGTGTTTGAGATCTGTCAGAATTCCTTTAAGCTGTCAGAGATTTTGATATGCTATAATAATATTGATACATTTTAAAAGGAAATATAACACCATATTCCCAGAATCAGTCTTTCACATAAAAAAAGTACAAAAGTGTCATCATATGAAGATTGTATTCTGTTTCATGGTTGTTTTTTTTTTTTTTTTGCAGTACAAATTTGTTGCACTACATGATTTTCATCACATATTTTTCTTAGGTTATTTTATCCATTTGGGATTTGTATGACTTTCTTCTCATATTTCGGAGAAGGCAATGGCAACCCACTCCAGTACTCTTGCCTGGAGGGTCCCAATGATTCTAGAATGGTATGGGTGATTATCTTTGAAATGATCATCCAAATGATACCAAATGATTATCTATTACTTCATAGTTTATAAAGAATTTGAACATCCATTCCCTCTACAATTTGATCCTTATAACAGCCCTGTGAAATTGACATTTTACAACTACTCAGGGATTTTGTTTTTTTTTTAATACCTACTGATGAGAAAAATAAGGCTCCAAAACGCTGAGTAACTTTCCAAAAGCATACAATTCTAGATGATAGGACTGGGATTTGAAGGGGTTCTTTTCAGTCCAGATCCCATGTTCTCTATTTACTAGCTTATTAGCACCCAATTATCAATCTTCAAGCAAAGGGACATTTTAATGGAGCTTCAGTCATCATGGAGTAAGTCATAATCTACATCATAGAATAATAATTGCTTCAGATTGGGAAG
Source organism: Moschus berezovskii (assembly GCF_049115385.1). Lineage (NCBI taxonomy): Eukaryota > Metazoa > Chordata > Mammalia > Artiodactyla > Moschidae > Moschus > Moschus berezovskii. Next base: position 64,438,820 of record NC_142469.1, read on the forward strand.
ATAGGGAAGCCATGAGAGATTGCTAGAAATTGGTTTCCCTACAGGCTAACAGAAAGGCCTGAAAAAACTCAATTATAAGGAAATTATCAATTTGAACACGTCAATATTAAGCCTGTTCACCAAAACGAAATTATCAGATAATGTTCATTGGTTTACTTTTTTCCCCTTACAATCCATGGGAGATACTTTTCTCATAAACTTTCATGGTAATATTTAGCATCTATTAGACTCAGATGGGGAGAAGGCAATGGCAACCCACTCCACTACTCTTGCCTGGAAAATCCCATGGGAGGAGGAGCCTGGTAGGCTGCATGGGGTCGCTAAGAGTTGGATACAACTAAGCGACTTCACTTTCACTTTTCACTTCCATGCATTGGAGAAGGAAATGGCAACCCACTCCAGTGTTCTTGCCTGGAAAATTCCAGGGACAGGGGAGCCTAGTGGGCTGCCGTCTATGGGGTCTCACAGAGACATGACTGAAGCGACTTAGCAGCAGCAGGAGCAGGCTCAGATGGGAAAGAATCTGCCTGCAATGCAGGAGACAGGTTCTATAACTGAGTTGGGAATTTCCCTTGGAGAAGGGAAGAGCTAGCCACTGAAGTATTCTTGCCTAGAGAATTCCTTGGACAGAGGAGTCTGGCAGGCTAAGTCCATGGGGTCACAAAGAGTCAGACGTGACTGAATGACTAACTCAGATTCTTCCCAGAGTCAGTTTTTTATAATGATGGTGGAAGCTGATGATTTTGTTTTATTGTAGCTATTTCTTCCACACTTATCATTTAGCATTTTACTGGAATTAAAAGACCTTCTTCCTTCTCCACTTATGTCTGTGTACTTGTACTCTTTATCTATCTGTCTATCTATCTATGTATCTATTTTCTATAACCTTTCTATTGTCAATATGGACTTAAAAATTCCTATTTTATTCAATGGACCATCTTCCATTTGTTTCTTATTTATTTTTATGCTCAAATTGTCCCAGATTTTCCCAGAAGTAGCCCCTTTCATTATGATAGTTGCTGTTTACATTCTGAAAGATATTCCATGCTCATCTACCAGTCTTGAAATAAAAATTGCCAGTTCTCCAAAAAGTCCTGGTTCCTTCAGGTGGTGAATCATATATCCCAATCAAGAACTAGGTGTTCATGGCTACAAGCACATCTGGGATATATCGTAGGCTTGACTCCAGACCATGGCAATAGAGTATATATCCCAATATAGCAAGTCACAGGAATTTCTTGCTTTTCCAGTGCATATAAAAGTTATGTTGACATTATACTCTAGTCTATTAAGTGTATACTAGCATTATGTCTAGAAAGCAATGTACATATGTTAATAAAAAGTACTTTATTGCTAAAAATATGCTAACCATTATCTGAGCCTTCAGTGAATTGTAAACTTTTTGCTGGCATAAAGTTTAGCCTCAGTTTTGATAACTGCTGATTGATCAGGGTAGTGTCTGTTGAAGTCTGGGGAGGCTGTGGCAATTTCTTAAAAAGAGACAGCAATAATGTTTGCTGCATCAATTCACTCTTTTTTTTTCACAAACAATTTCTGTGTAACATGCAATACAGTTTGATAGCATTTTACCCACAGTAAAACCATTTCAGAATTGAAGTGAATTCTCTCAAACCCTACTCCAGCCTTATCAACTAAGTTTAAATATCATTCCAAATCCTTTGTCATTTCAACAGTCTTCATAATATCTTCACCAGGAGCAGTTTCATCTCAAGAAATAATTTTCTTTGCTCATCCATAAGAAACAACTTCTCATCTGTTAAATTTTTGTCATAAGATTATAGAAATTTAGTCACATCTTCAGGCTCTACTTCAAATTCTAATTCTCTTACTATTTCTACCAGATCTGTGATTACATCCTCCATGGAAGACTTGAATCCCTCAAAGTCATCCTTGAGGATTGGAATCAACTTTTTCCAGACTCCCGTTAACTTTGATATTTTGACTTCTTCCATGAATCACAAATGTTCTTAATGGAATGGTGAACCCTATCCAGAAGGTTTTCAGTTTACTTCATCACACTTATAAGAGGAATCATTATATAATGGCAACTATAGCTTTATTTTAAAATAGTACATTTCTTAAATAATAAGACTTGAAGATCAAAATTACTCTGATCTGGATTTCAGAAACAATGTTGTGTTAGCAGGCATGAAAACAATATTAATCATGTACATCTTTCTTGGAACTTTTGGGCAGCCAGTTACGTTGTCAATGAGCAGTAATATTTTGAAAGGATTATTTTTTTTCTGAGAAGTAGGTCTCAACAATGAGGTTAAACTATTCAGTATACTAAGTTAAATATAGGATTTTCAGAATGGTAGATGAGCATTGGCTTCAACTTAAAGTCACCAGCTACATTAGCCCCTAGCAAGAGCATCAGGTCACCTTGTCTCTTGAAGCTTTGAAGCCAGGCATTGACTTCTCTTCTCTAGCTATAAAAGTCCTAGATAAAATTTTCTTCTAATATAAGCCTATTTCATGTACATTTAGGATGTTGTTTAGTGTAGCCACCTTCATGAATTCTCTTAGCTAGATTTTCTGGATAACTTGCTGCAACTTCTACATCAGCACTCACTACTTCATCTTGTACTTTGATATTACAAAGATGGCTTCTTTCCTTAAACTTCATGAATCAACCACTGTCAGCTGCAAGATTTTCTTCTCAGCTTCCTTTCTCAGCCTTCATAGAACTAGAGAGATTTAGGGTCTTGATCTGGATTTAGTTTTGACTTAAGGGAATATAGTAGCTAGTTTGATCTTCTGTTCAGAACACTAAAACTTTCTCCATATCAACAACGACTGGCTTTCTTATCATGTATGTGTTCGCTAGAGTGGCACTTGTAATTTCCTTCAATAACTTTTCATTTGCATTTCAACTCAGCTAACTGTAGCAAGACACCTACCTTTTGGCCTGTCTGGAGTTACAACATGGCTCCTTCACTAAGCTTAATCATCTCTGCTGCTGCTGCTGCTAAGTCGCTTCAGTCGTGTCCGACTGTGCGACCCCATAGATGGCAGCCCAACAGGCTCCACTGTCCCTGGGATTCTCCAGGCAAGAACACTGGTGTGGGTTGCCATTTCCTTCTCCATAATCATCTCTAGCTTTAAATCTAAAGTGAGAGACATGGGTGGGGCCCCTTTTTTCACTTGAACATTTAGTGGGATATCACAGGGTTATTAATTGGCTTAATCTTAATATTGTATGTCCCAGGAAACAGTGAGGCCTGAGGAGACAAGGAGAGTTGGGGAAATGGTCAGTCTGTGAACCAGTCAGAACACACACATTTATTAAGTTTGCCATATTACACTTGTGTAGTTGTGGTCCCTCAAAACAATGGCAAGAGTAACATCAAAGATTATGGATCATCATAAAAAATATAATAATAATAGAAAAAGTTTGGAATATTGCCAGCATCACTAAAATGTGACACACAAACCTGAAGTGAGCAAATGGTATTGGAAAAACAGTAATGAAGAGGACTCACTAGATACAATGTTGCCATAAATATTAAATTTATAAAAAACCCAGTATCTATAAAATGCAGTTAAGTGAAACACAATGAAATGAGATATGCTTATATTCAGTTCAGTTCGGTTCAGTTCAGTCACTCAGTCATGTCCGACTCTTTGCGACCCCATGAATCACAGCACTCCAGGCCTCCTTGTCCATCACCAACTCCCGGAGTTCACTCAAACTCATGTCCATCGAGTTGGTGATGCCATCCATCCATCTCATTCTCTGTCATCCCCGTCTCCTCCCGCCCCCAATCCTTCCCAGCATCAGAGTCTTTTCCAGTGAGTCAATTCATCGCATGAGGTGGCCAAAGTATTGGAGTTTCAGTTTTAGCATCAGTCCTTCCAATGAACACCCAGGATTGATCTCCTTTAGAATGGACTGGTTGGATCTCCTTGCAGCCCAAGGGACTCTAAAGAGTCTTCTCCAGCACCACAGTTCAAAAGCATCAATTCTTCGGTGATCAGCTTTCTTCACAGTCCAACTCTCACATCCATACATGACCATGGGAAAAACCATAGCCTTGACTAGATGGACCTTGGTTGGCAAAGTAATGTCTCTGCTTTTTAATATGCTCTCTAGATTGATCATATGCTTATATTGGGACACGATTAATTCCAGATCCATTCAGTTAACAGATTTAAAATACCTATGAATGCACATATATGAATATGTGTATATATGCATACTGTATATGTACTGATACCTCCAACTTCAACCCACCCACTGGGTTCTTGCTTGCTGTTCCCCAGTCCATATTGTATATCCCCTCTTTCTTAATGAGAGTCCTGGCTCCAAATGCCAATACACTTACTCATTGACTCGTTCTAGCAAAATATATACAAAGAGCTTCAGAATTGCTGGGCCCACAACACTATGAAAATACAACTTACAAGAAAGAGTTTAAAGAAATTTTTGCAGTTTTATGTCACCCTTACTTTGAGAATATACAGGTAAAATGCTGTGTTCAAATGTTCCTTGAATTCATTTGGTTTATCTATTTGGTTTTGTGTTTGTTAGGTTCCACCTGCAATGTGGGAGACCTGGGTTTGATCCCTGGGTTGGCAAGATTCCCTGGAGAAGGGAAAGACTACCCCCTCCAGTATTCTGGCCTGGAGAATTCCAGGGACTATATAGTCCATGGGGTTGCAAAAAGTCAGACACGACTGAGCAACTTTCACTTCAGTTGTTAGGTTGGTTTGACTTTTACTTCCTTGCGGTTGTATTATTCATGTATAATATAGCAGAGTTCATTTGTTTCTCTTTGTAGTCAGTTTTTTTTTAATTCCACATTAATTTATTTTTATTTCTTGAATACATGTAATAGTTATATGCATAAGAATATTGTGCATCACATTTGATATAGATTTACTTATGGTTAGTCCCTCAGTTGTGTTCTATTTGTGACCCATGGACTGTATTCTGCCAGGCTGCTCTGTCCATGGGATTTTCCAGGCAAGAATACATGAGTAGGTTACCATTTCCTCCTCCAGGGGATCTTCCTGACCCAGGGATTGAACTTGCATCTCCTGGGTCTCCTGCACTGGCAGGCAGATTCTTTACCACTAGCACCACCTGGGAAGCTCCATGAATCCTGATATCTGCCATAGTAGAGACCAGAGCCTGGAAGTTGATGTTTATTTCTTGTTTATTTGCCATAGCAAATCACTTCTTCTTTCTTTGCAAAGTCTTATTTTCTGTTAAAAAAAAAAAAGAAAATAAGAGATGGCCTGTAGTTTCCTTATCAACTCTTTAAAATTTGTTCTGTTAATCATAAAGTATTTGTAAACTCTTTGTAAACTGTAAATAACCTTGACATAAAGTTTTATTTTGGAACATGGTAGAACACATATATGCATGGGATATTATAGCTCTTTTAAGATGAAATCTTTGATGCCTTATTTTTGGCACTTTTTCACGGTGAGAGTTATAGTCCTACCTCAGGGATTAAGGTCTGAAATTTTAGAGTATCCAAGAATAGCAGGATAGGAATTGACCATAGGCCAGCTCAAACTGGCCCCTCAAATGAGCCTGTGGGCTACTGGTGGGTCATGCTCACAAAGTCTTCCAGAGTTAGCCATGTTTCCTTTAAAGATTACCTCTGTTGGAATCCTGAGAACATCTGATCACAGCAGGAGGAAAACTTCTGCTCTCTGCCTTTTACATTTCATCAGCTTGACTCATGACCTTCTCAGCCAAACATATAACCAGTGAAGGAGTCTGCATTTCTGATTATATATCCCGACTTTCCTAGCATATCACATAAAGTAAGCACTTTTCTCTGAAGTTTTCTATTAATAGTGCAGAGCTAGAGAATACTCATATCCATGCCATCCATGATCCCTGAACTTGACTCCCTGGTATGGGGTTGCCAGACCCTTGCTCCTATAGTCGTGAAGCAGAGGCAGCGCTGAATGCTCCTTCTACCTGCCTGGCCCTAAAGTGAGCAATAAATTTGATTGAGCAGCAACAGCCACAGGGGAATCATATACTGTTTTTCTTCTGCCATGAGGACTAAGTTTTAAAATCACTCTAGAAATCACCACAGCTCATAAGTCACCCCCTTATATTATGACCAATAAAATGCCAAGGCAAAAGGATCATCCGGCTTCACAGAATATTGAATTTATGCACCTTAGATTCATCAAGAAATACAGGAACTACAAGAGTGAGTTATCTGTATAGTAAATATTTTATTTTATTTTTCTGTTTTCATCTATTTGTTGACTAGGCCAAATGCAAAATACATTATAAAATAAAGAAACAAAACACAAAGTCACCTCCTTTGAATATTTATCTGCTTCTTTCCTGGCATCAGATTGTTTATTCATTTATATTTGTATTTATTATTCATCAAAACACTTTGATATTTAAAGCTTCATGTCAAGAGATAGAATGCAAATAGTTAATTCTCAAAAGGAACCCCGGAAATTTAAACTATTTTAAATCTAAGTTAATGTAGATGGGTATATTTTAAAATAATGCTTCACTCATTTAAGTAAAGTAGCATTTAACAGTCATTTTTAAACAAATGTTTCCAAAGCAGCAGACTATTGGAAATAAACTATATTTTGAAAAGCTTTATAAAAAGCCTTAAATATTATGATAATTTAAAAGTGCTATAATAATGTCAATTCCTATTTTAAAACCATACCATCCATTCTTTTGATATATAAGAAAGATACATAGAGAGATATACACATCTATTTATATACACATATATACTTTTTCTTCAGATTAGTGGATTAAATAAATGTTTGGTTGCTGTTTTTTTTAATTGAATGCTTATTAAAATATACTGATATGCAAGGCTAGACCTCAGTGTTTTATGGCCTAAGGAGAGACACAAACAAGAAAATAAAATAATAGACTAAAGATGTACAGTATATTTATTTCAAAGCATGTATTTTCAGTACAAAATTGAGAGAGGTGGATTTGCTACTGCATGATTGTATTTTATTATAAATCTCTATTATTGGAAAGTGATTGTCGATGTAAAATACATTGCAATTGAAATAATGAGATAGATAAAAATGAAATTGAGGGAAATAATAATGATGAGGTTTCACTAATGTGTCTTACTGATAATCTAGACGAGGCGGGGTATCAGAGAATAATTGTAGAATGCTCTCTTGAAATTTCAATGGCTTAGGAAAATTAAGACTATAAACCTCTATTATGGAGACCTGATTATTAGAACCTTTTGAAACTGCAATATATTTTGATCAGTTGTGTCTATAGAAGGGTTGTCAAATGTGCAGATTTTGACAAAAATCAAATCATGTTCATGTTCATTAAAAATAAATTTCACCCGATGTTTCAAAATACCTTGTGGCTCAGTCTAGATTATATATTTTAGGTCCTTTATTGTGTTTGACATTTCTTTGTCCTGAGAAGATAAGTTTTAAAGATGAACTGTTTTGCATTTACTAATATAATTTATATTCATTTTAGATTCATTTTCACTGTACACTTTAGATTTTCATATTCTAATCTGTAAGAGAAAATGCTTACTGTAAATACATTTAATAATTATTTATTAAGCATCCTTAATTTTATTTTATTAGGAGACTTAGCTACATCGTGACTCTTATTTACACAAAGAAACCAAATTTCACTCACTCTCAGTTGCAAATCTTTGATGATGTGTTTCAATGCACTCTACAGATACTGATTCATTTTTTAAAATAAAATTGGTTTGTTATTTTTCCTTTTTCAAAATAACAAATAATTCATCCACATCAAATGGATATTAGTTACATTCTACCAAAAAATGATTTTTGAAAAAACATATTGAGCTGCTGAATCAAATCAATAGCAATAATAAAGCACCTTTGATTATTAATTTTTATTGAGTGCCTTCCCACTGTGCTGAAATGATATAGTACAGTTTCTACGCCAGGACTGATTGGGTCATTGCTGCTGCTAGTGGATTTTTAAACAATTGAGCTACACTTTGAAAGTACGGATTCATCATGGAAAATGCTGACACAACCATAAATGATGCAGGTTAATAGTATTGCTAGATGATGCATGCTATTAGTAGGGGGAGCAGTACTGGCCCTTGTGTTTTGCAAACTTTCTCAAAGAGAAGTCCTTGACATTTCAGCAACAAATGGAAGTGTCTTGCATGGTTTTTTGTGTGTGGCGTGAAAAGAGGAATGTTGTGGTATTCATTACCAGGTCAATTTCTTGGGGTTGGCTAATCACTGGCCAAAATACAAATACATGATCCCAGCTTTTCCAGATATTTGTATGGCAGGCAGCTACACAGCAGCAACTTCTGTAATCCTTTCTCCTGCAGTTAGAGCTACTAGAAAAGCTTAATAATATCCCAGAGGCAAAGATGAAACGGTATTTCCACAGCTACTGTTTGCTGTAGAGAGCTTTTGAAGTCAAGCTTAAGATGTCTTTATTTCCCTACCAGAAAGAATTTTTTTTTTTTTTTTGCCCTCTTTTACTCTGGTGTTGTCATGATGATGGCTTTCTGCTTGAAAAATATTCCAAGCAGCTGCAGCTCTCCCATAAAGCATTAGGGAATGAGAACAGCTTTTCATCAGGGGCTGTTGGAATCTGTAACTACAGTTTGTCACTGCTGAAACCCACGGCTACGCTGGTAGTGATCTCAATTTAAAACTCCCAGTTTCTTTCTTGTGGGTTTAGTACACCCATGATTTTCATCATCATCTTATTGGGGACTGCCTTTACTTTTACCTTTTGTGGTTAATTAAATGCTAAATTGAGTGTAGTGCAGAGTTCCCAATTCAATTTTTGTTCTGTGCCATCTAGAAAACAAAAAGCAGTTGCCCCAGAATGCACCACAAGTTAAATTAATTGCAGTAGTGGGTAATAAGGTGAAAATCCGATCTGCTTTATTTAGTATAGGGGAAGGGTTACTACGTGTTGATTGAGAAAACCTTCATCTCAGACAACCCCTGGTTACAGGATCACAGTGAAAAGTTGTAAGAAAATGTCGAGAGCAAAACAGCCATTTTATTTATTGAATTTGCCGCACCTGATGTCAAGAATAATAGGATCAGACGAAATATGGAGATTGTAGCAAAAAATCTTAATTATAATAAGAAAGAGAAGCAAATCAAAAGAAACAAAAAACAAGTAAAAGCAATTGTATTATACTGTATTGTAAAAGCAATACGACAATAGCAACAAAGTCTAGAAAGTTTAAAACGTCTTCAGAAACTGCAAACATCTTCATAGGTAAGAAAAGCATGATTTGTTAAACAAGTGGTTGTATGGTACTGACATTCTTTTACTGTGAAAATTGAATACTACCATGTATAAAAAATATTTTATGAAAAGAATATTTAATTCTTGATGCTATGTTTGTGAATTTTTCAAAAATATATTTTATGAGCTTATTTATTGCATTTATAATTTGAAATTTAGCAAAAGAAACTTTAGGAAAAAATGTCAAATTCCAGATGTATATTTTTCCTTTTTTGCCTTCTTAGAGTAATAATTTATTTTTATTCAAGTATAATTGCTTTACAATCTTGCACTAGATTCTTCTGTACAACAAAGTGAATTAGAATCAGCTATATGTATACATATATCCCCTCCCTCTTGAGCCTTCCTGCTAACCAATACCTCCCATCCCATCCCCTAGGTCATCACAGAGCTAGGCTGAGCTTCCAGCGTTGTACAGCAGCTTCCCACTATCTCTTTATTTTACATATAGTAGTGTATATACCGGAGACGGCAATGGCGAGCCACTCCAGTACTCTTGCCTGGAAAATCCCATGGATGGAGGAGCCTGGTGGGCTGCAGTCCGTGGGGTCGCTACGGGTCGGACACGACTGAGCGACTTCACTTTCACTTTTCACTTTCACACATTGGAGAAGGAAATGGCAACCCACTCCAGTGTTCTTGCCTGGAGAATCCCAGGGACGGGGGAGCCTGGTGGGCTTCCGTCTATGGGGTCACACAGAGTCGGACACGACTGAAGTGACTTAGCAGCAGCAGCAGCAGCAGTGTATATACGTCAATGCTACTCTCAAGTCTTTCCATCCTCCCTTTCCCCTGCTGTGTCCACAAGCCTGTTCTCTACATCTGCAACTCTATTCCTGACCTGCAAATGGATTAATTAGTAAGAGCAACAGACATTTGAGGAACTTGTGCCTTGTTTTGTTTTTGAGTAAGTAAAGCATTAGGTACTAAAAAATATAAAAATAAGTTCATGAGGAAACAAATACTATAAGATGACTCATATATTAAAGCCAAAAATTGTAGAGAATTAGAAAAATTAATAATTACATTAATTATGTATGTAATTGATGATTATCTGAACTTTAAGAATTTTTTTCAACTTAACAATCTCATCAATAATTTTTAAAAATTTTAATCATTTTTGAATTTTGAAATGTGTCTTTTTTAATGCCCTCTTTACTTCCAAAAAGGATTTGAAAAAGTTGAGAACCTCACCCTTTTGCCACTAAATAGTTATATAATTTGTTCACAGTTGTAGCTCAAATAATTCAATATCAAAGTTGGGAAACATGACTAATGGGGTTAGTCCTAGGATGAGTGCTATTTAATAATTCCATCAATCATCTCAAAACATGCTCATTTACTTAGTTAATAACATCAGACTGGGAAGGGTTATTTAGCACCTTGAAGGACAGAACTAAAATGTAGTGTGACCTTGAGAATTAACAAGTTTTAGAAGTTGTCAGAATCAAATTATAAAATCTTACAGAAAATACATATTAAAGTCATTCTGTAGGCCTAAAACACCTGAATAGCAGATTTGTAACAGATTTGTTAAGTTTACTGAAAAAAACGTCTCCATCCCGGTGAGGAGAGGGAAATAAATCACAAATGATTCTTTTCCTAACAGTATTGCCTAATGTTCATTGGAAGGACTGATGCTAAAGCTGAAACTCCAATACTTTTGCCACCTCATGCGAAGAGTTGACTCACTGGAAAAGACTCTGATGCTGGGAGGGATTAGGGGCAGGAGGAGAAGGGGACGACAGAGAATGAGATGGCTGGATGGCATCACCGACTCTGTGGACATGAATTTGAGTGAACTCCGGGAGTTGGTGATGGACAGGGAGGCCTGGCGTGCTGTGATTCATGGGGTCGCGGAGAGTCGGACACGACTGAGCGACTGAACTGAACTGAACTGAATGGTTAAGAGCATGGCCACTGAAATTTCCTGACTTGTGTTCAAATTCTGTCCCCACCTCTAGTCATTTGTGTGATCATTGTCAAGCTACTTAATATCTCTGTCTCTCAACATTCTCATCTGTTAAGTGGTGAAAGTTAAGAGTACCACCTTCATAGATTTTTGAGAGAATTAAACAAGGAGTACTACCTGGAATATGATAGGTATTATGCTGGGAAGGATTGGGGGCGGGAGGAGAAGGGGACGACAGAGAATGAGATGGCTGGATGGCATCACCGACTCGATGGACATGAGTTTGAGTGAACTCCAGAAGTTGGTGATGGACAGGGAGGCCTGGAGTGCTGTGATTCACGGGGTCGCAAAGAGTCGGACACGACTGAGCAACTGAACTGAACTGAACTGATATACTTTAAATGCAACATGTTGTAATTTATCTGTCACCTGACAAAGAAATAAATAGAGCAACTGTGTCTATTTTATCTACCAAGGAAGAGAGTCTAATGATGATTTTAGATATAGTTTCTAAAGATGAGGATCACAATTGGCACATAAAGGAGAATGTTTGTTTCAGACACTTTTAATCATCGATGATAGCACTGTTATGTCCAGAACCTTAAAACACTTAATCTATATAGAGTACTTTTCATATATTTTGGCAATGGGAGACTATCAGCAACTTAGGAAGTCTAGAAAGTTTCATTCAAAGGAGAATTATGAAAGCCCTTATAAGATTACAATTTGATAAAATCTTGTGAATTACTGGCCTGGTCTACAGGGTAAGAAATTGAATTTTTGACTCTCACGTAATAGGTGTTAAGAAAAAAAGAGCACTGCTTTCTGCTTTATTCAACTGGGAACACAAATCAATGATATTCAATTCTGAAAAAATGTCATTTTATTCACATTAAGCAAAGTGTAATAAGTTTTTAGAGGATATAATTTCAGACTCTCCTGGAATTTATAAATGCCTTTCTTTCAGGTCAGTGATTCTCACTAGGGATGATGAGTAGGGTATTATAATTATCTGTGTAATACTTTTGCAGATTAACCCACTCACATCAGATAAACATACACAAATTCTAGTATGCACACTGGAGAAGAATGCTTCTACTTCTGTGAAGAACATCAATAAATGAGTCACTGCCACAGATGAGAAAATCTCTCAGGTAATACCATTCATAAGAAAATTCATGATCCTCTATTGTCATTATGTCAAACGCCTCCATATATATGTTGCTATTGTTTAGTCGCCAAGTCATGTCCAACTCTTTGCAACCCCATGGACTGCAGCCTGCCAGTTTCCTCCATCCATGGGACTTGCAGGCAAGAATACTGGAGTGGTTTGCCATTTTCTTTCCCAGGGGATCTTCCTCATCCATGAATTGAACTTGCATCTCCTGCAATGGCAGGTAGACTCTTTACCTCTGAGCCACCAGGGAAACCCCCATATATATGTGTTTATTTCTCATAATCAAGTGCAACTAGGCTTACATACGGAGAAGGCAATGGCAAGCCACTCCAGTACTCTTGCCTAGAAAATCCCATGGACAAAGGGGCCTGGTGGGCTATAGTCCATGGGGTCGCTACTAGTCGGACAAGACTGAGCGACTTCACTTTCAATTTTCACTTTCACACATTGGAGAAGGAAATGGCAACCCACTCCAGTGTTCTTGCCTGGAGAATCCCAGGGATGGCAGAGCCTGGTGGGCTGCCATCTATGGGGTCACACAGAGTCAGACACGACTGAAGCGACTTAGCAGCAGCAGCAGGCATACATAACGTATCAGTCAGGATTAAATTAACCATCAGAGTTAGCTTAATGTATGTATGCCTCAGATTTTCATCTTTAATATAGAAATATTACAAATTATTAAACTCAACAGGAAAGGTTGATTTAAATATGCTTTGGTTCAGTTCAGTTCAGTCTCTCAGTCATGTCTGACTCTTTGTGACCCCATGAATCACAGCAGTCCAGGCCTCCCTGTCCATCACCAACTCCTGGAGTTCACTCAGACTCATGTCCATCGAGTTGGTGATGCCATCCAGCCATCTCATTCTTTGTCATCCCCTTCTCCTCCTGCCCCAAATCCTTCCCAGCATCAGAGTCTTTTCCAGTGAGTCAACTCTTCGTATGAGGTGGCCGAAAGTATTGGAGTTTCAGTTTTAGCATCAGTCCTTCCAATGAACACCCAGGACTGATCTCCTTTAGAATGGACTGGTTGGATCTCCTTGCAGTATAAGGGACTCTCAAGAGTCTTCTCCAACACCACAGTTCAAAAGCATCAATTCTTCGGCGCTCATCTTTCTTCACAGTCCAACTCTCACATCCATACATGACCACTGGAAAAACCATAGCCTTGACTAGACGGACCTTTGTTGGCAAAGTAATGTCTCTGCTTTTTAATATGCTATCTAGGTTGGTCATAACTTTCCTTCCAAGGAGTAAGCGTCTTTAATTTCATGGCTGCAATCAGCATCTGCAGTGAATTCTTTGCAAATGTAAGAGTGCTACATGTGGGCAAAATAAGAAGTCATCACTATGGACTGAAAATAGCCAGACCCAAGTGCACCATAATTTAGATGACATAAAATACTGCCCCAGTTTGATTTCAGTTAATTAGGTCAAGATAGTTTGGCAGCCTTTCTAGTATCTTTGTCTGAGCAAGAAGGGGTGTGGTGGTGGACATCTTTGTGGTCCCTAGAGACAGAGCTGAGCAGAGCTGACACAAGTGCTTTACTAAAATTGGTCATGCTCTGCAAGCCTGTAGATTTGTGGCCATTCCTCATTCATTCCCAAATGCCAGTTGTCATATGAATGTCCTCTCAGCAACGTTCTGTGCCCAAGTGCTTACTTTTAAAGCAAGTACAGATACGGCCAGAGCCCTAATAAATCCATCATTAAAGTTGTCACCAAAAGCCCCTGAAACTGACCATAACAATATCCAGAGGTTTTTCAAGTAGTTTGTCTTATTCATGTTTATTTGGGACTTTATCTTCTACTACTAGAAAGCAGTTCTTGTTTTCTTTAATAAACCTCTGTTTTTTCAGCTGAACCTATAAGAATGTGTGTCATTTTTCATAAATGTTTCTTTTGTATGCTTTTATTTATTTTTAGAAATACTAAGAAGACAGCATACTTGAGATTTAATATATAGCCTGCTGCTAAACTATTTATGTGAAAATAATAGCTAGCACATTAAGAGAAATGGTATTAAAACTAAGCCCCCTGAAAGCACCTAAGAGAAACATCAAACTCTGCAAGTGTTTATTAAAGTTAAAATGGAAATACTTGATCAAATTCAAGGATGCATTTCTTTAACTTTGGCCAGAAATTTTTTTTTTTCCAGTAGAGACAAGGGGGAAGAAATTTACTTATGAGATTAAGGGTTTAAACTCTTGATTTTAGCTGACCACTTGAATACCTAAAGAAATGAATAGCACCTGGTGGCATTCCACAATTTCATTAGCAACAAACCATTTTTCTAATGGCCCTCACTTCTGCTCAGCTCTTACTTCCTGGTAAATGTAATGTGGGAGGTAGAGAGGAGAGGGCTGAATTTAATTTCAAAAGATCAAATTTCATTTCAAAATATCAAATTTCTAACTGGAGATGCCCATATTCAAAAATATTGCACAAGCTCTCCCTTATGGCTGTTATAAATTTTGTTTGTTGTTTAGTCGCTAAGTTGTGTCTGGGTCCTTACAACCCCATAGACTGTAGCCTGCCAGGCTTCTCTGTCCATGGGACTTCTCAATCAAGAGTCCTGGAGTGGGTAGCCATTTCCATTTCCAGGGGATCTTCCCGACTCAGGGATAGAACTGGCACCTCCTACATTGGTTCAGTTCAGATCAATTCAGTTCAGTCATTCAGTTGTGTCCAACTCTTTGCAACCCTATGAACCACAGCATGCCAGGCCTCCCTGTCCATCACCAACTCCCGGAGTCCAATCAAACCCATGTCCATTGAGTCGGTAATGCCATCCAACCATCTCATCCTCTGTAGACCCCTTCTCCTCCTGCCCTCAATCTTTCCCAGCATCAGGGTCTTTTCAAATGAGTCAGCTCTTCGCCCTTGATTCATGGACCTAACATTCCAGGTTCCTATGCAATATTGCTCTTTACAGCATCGAACTTTGCTCCTATCACCAGTCTCATCCACAACTAGGTGTTGTTTTTGCTTTGGCTCCATCCCTTCATTCTTTCTGGAGTTAATTCTCCACTGATATCCAGTAGCATATTGGGCACCTACCAACCTAGGGAGTTCACCTTTCACTGTCCTATATTTTTGCCTTTTCATATTGTTCATGGTGTTCTCAAGGCAAGAATACTGAAGTGGTTTGCTATTCCCTTCTCCAGTGGACCACATTCTGCCAGAGCTCTCCATCATGACCCATCTATCTTGGGTGTCCCCACATGGCATGGCTTAGGTTCACTGAGTTAGACAAGGCTGTGGTCTGTGTGATCAGATTGGCTAGTTGTCTGTAATTGTGGTTTCAGTCTGTCTGCCCTCTCTCAGTGCCTACTGTCTTACTTGGGTTTCTCTTACCTTGGACGTGGGGTATCTCTTCAGAGCTGTTCGAGCAAAGCGCAGTCGCTGCTCCTTACCTTGGATGTGGGGTAGCTCCTCTCGGCCGCACTCCTGCACTGTTACCACCGCTGTGCTCCTGCGCCTTTGCAGCCACTGCGCTACCTTGCTAGGCAGATTATTTACTGCTGTGCCACCAGAGAAGCTAAAACCATATGTGCATCAGAGAACTTCTACTTTGATAACTCAATTTTGTGAAAGTTGCTGGGGTAATTTCTGTCCTTTGAATCTGTCCCAGTGTGTGATTATTATCTAACTGCATTCAACAGTCATTCAGAAAGTTGAGAGGGAGCAGAATATGCCACACCAAAATGTACCAGTAGGGATTGTTTTGAGTTGAAGACAATCAAGACTCAGCAGACTCAGGAAAAACATTGACCTCTATCTCAACTGCCTGAAAATATAGAGATATGGTCTGGCCCAGAAAGAGATCTATTGGCAGAAGTGACTTGTTTATTTTTAATCTGAGCGACTTACCTACAGGGCAGGGAAAATATCCAGGTACCAAACACCTTCTCCTCTCATCTTCCTGTGAACTGTCTTCCTCCTCTTTGAAACCTCAGACCCCACTCCATTCCTTAGATCAGGATGGCATATAAGCTTCAATAGCCTATGTCTTTGAATCTCACATCTTTTTTGGGTCTTGTAATGTACATAATTAAATTTCTTCGTCTCCTGTTAATCTGTGTTGTGTCAGTTTTATTGTTAGGTCAGCCAATGAACCTTGTAGAGCAGACTGAAAAATGTTTCCTCCCCACAAAATCAACAATTATTTGTTGATGACCCAAGAAGCACCAGGATATGAATAAGACACTGGAAGTATAACATTGTATAGAAGTCATTCTGAATTTCAAGTTAACAGCAGATTAACTAGAGAAGCAAGCAGAAATGACAATGCACCATTCTAGTTTCATGGAGGTACAAAAAAGGGACACCTCAACCAATCTTGTGTTTTAAGAATTGACAGTATTCTAGTCAATTGGAACAAGCTAGACAGACTTAGCCAGTAATGAGACACTAGGCATGAACATTGGAAAACAACACAAAATAACACAAGCAAGAACTTTGAATGTTAAGACAACTAATTAGTTGGGCATGACAGTGGGAGGTGCACAAGAAAACTATTGACTTTCCTTATACTTATTTGTATAGCTTCAGTTCAGTTCAGTTGCTCAGTAGTGTCCAACTCTTTGTGACCTCGTGAATCACAGCACGCCAGGCCTCCCTGTCCATCACCAACTCCCGGAATTCACTCAAACTCATGTCCATCGAGTCAGTGATGCCATCCAGCCATCTCATTCTCTGTCATCCCCTTCTCCTCCTGCCCCCAATCCCTCCCAGAATGAGTCTTTTCCAGTGAGTCAACTCTTCGCATGAGGTGGCCAAACTACTGGAGTTTCAGCTTTAGTATCAGTCCTTCCAATGAACACCCGGGACTGATCTCCTTTAGAATGGACTGGTTGGATCTCCTTGCAGTCCAAGGGACTCTCAAGAGTCTTCTCCAACACCACGTTTCAAAAGCATCAATTCTTCGGCGATCAGCTTTCTTCACAGTCCAACTCTCACATCCAGCATATTATTTTGAATTGTACACAGAATTGATGTAATGTGACCTGGGAAACAGGAGGAGTTCAAGAATATAAGAGACAGGAATGTGTGTGTGTGTGTGTGAGCATTCTTGTGCATGCTCAGTCACGTCCAGCTCTTTGCAACCCCATGGACTGTAGCCCACAAGGCTCTTCTTTTCATTGGATTTTCCAGACAAAACTACTGGAGTGGGTTGCCATTTCCTACTTCAGGGACCTTCACAAACCAGGGATCAAACTGGTGTCTTCTGTGTCTCCTGCATTGGCAGGTGGATTCTTTTACCACTGAGCCACCTGGGAAGCCAACAGAGTAAGTCAAGGGCAAAGTTAAATATCCAAGACATATGTTGCAGCTCTTACAAACTCAAAGTGACAACCTGTTCTAAAAACTGGTAATGATCTCCCTAGTAGAACATAGGTTCCTTTCATGCAGAAATCTTGTCTTAATCATGTTTGTTAACACCAACACCCGGAACTGATACCTAATATATTTTAATATCAAGAAGTCATCCCCAAGTCATGTTAAAATAGACATAATTTCTCAAACAGTGAGAGATGGACCCAAGATTCTGTTCCTAACAAGCTCTCAGGTGATGTTGATACTGCTGAGTAGGCAGCCACACAGACTTTCGAACTAGTACCTTGCCCTCTTTTATGGGAGAGCTCACACATTTCTAAATAGGACAGATTTACATCTAAATAAGTTGAATAAAATCAGATTGCTTTTAAAAAGTTATATACCATATACTATAGACACATAGATGAAGTAAGGAAACAACTTATTCCACATGCAAGATATGGAAGACTTCCTAAAATTCGTATTTAAACAAAATCTTGATTTCCTGTTGGAATTTTAATAGATGAGCCAAGAATTTTTGCAAAATTAGAGCCACAAAAGAGAATGGCTTTTTTTGTTAATCATTGCTTTACAGTTACTTACAGTGCATGTAAAGAAATGATGTTAGAAAACTGAAGAGAAGATTTTGACCTCCTTGCTAAAACATGCAACATCCAACCTTTCCTAAGTTCATAAATTTAAAGTCTACAGAGAATTGATATAGAAAAAGTTAGTACCTTTTGGCAAAACTTCAGTTAGTGCAAGTTGTCATGTGAAACTTTTATCTTTGGGTGTTTAATCATTTTTTTTTCAGAGTTTTTCTATGCCAAACAGGTTATTCGAATATTTTTCCAGAAATTATCATATTATTATAATATTTAATATGATAGTTTGTTTTATGTGGCAACCTTTTAAGGCCATGATATCCAGATATTTGATCAAACATCAGTGCAGATGCTGTTCTCAAGGTATGTTCTAGATGAGATCAACATTTAAATCAATAAATTTTGAGACTGCTCTCCATAGTGGGTCTCTTCTAATCAGTTGAAAATCTTAAGAAAAAACAAAATGAGGTCTCACAAGAAAGAAAGAACTTTACCTGTGAACTGTCTTTGGACTTGAATCTCTCTCTCTATAGATTGTATACCTACATATATATATATATATATATATATGGTTTATTTTCTTGAATATATGTGTATATATATGTACATAATATGAATGTATATATATATATACATATATATATATATATATGGCTTATTTTCTTGAAATAACCACAGGGCACTCTATTACACAAAGATCCAGTGTGTACCAATGTGACATCCCATGCTATTTGTAGCATAGTGTTTATTTATCCATCCCTGTGGGACATTGACCATGGCCTCATGAGTACCCCATAATCATTATCTATCTATCTATCTATACATACATACACACACACACACACACACACACAAGCACATGGCTTCTATTTCTTTGGAAAATTCTGACCAATACTTTACTTCCACTGATTCTTGGATCCTATTATATATCGGGGACCAGCCTCAATATGGCCCAGGGTATCCTCGGGATGAATGGCGTCGGCATCAGAGAGAGAGAGAGAGAAAGAGAGAGAGAGAGAGACAGGGGCTGATAATTCCTTGGTTTACGCAGGAGGAGACCAATAAAACCCCAGCACGGGGTTGGCTCTGTTTACGTAGGCCGCAGGCGCCCTCTCGTATCACTGGAGGCACCCCACCAGGGCACCCCCTCGAGTGGGTCTTAGAAGCCCAGGCAGATAAGTAAACGCAGAGGGCCCGGCGCTCCAAGGATCTCAACCAGAAAAAGGAGAATAGAGAAAAGGATGGAAAAAGAGAAAGAACGACATGGGGAGACCAAGCTTCAGTGAGCAAGGCCCCAAACTTTATTTTCCAGTGCTGCTTTTGTACCCTAAGCTGTGCACATAAAAATTAGAGAAAGAGAGGTATAGAGTCACGCCAAAATCATGCGGGGTCAGCAGTCTTGACCCTTATCAGGATCAGGGCTCATTTTTGTATGTCTCGTGATATACAAAAGTTTTGGGTGGTTTACATCATCTTCTGGCCAGGTGGCCTGCTAACAGTTTATGGCCCTCTCTCCTAACAAAGGTTAGTTAGCTAGAAAAAGTCTTATATTTTTTTTAAGATGATTTTCCTAAAGTCAGGTGCTAGACACATGACAAAGTTACATTCCTATAAGGCACAGGTGTAGTGAGCTACAAGAAAGGAATTTATTAACTTAAGATCTGATGTGGTTAAATCAAAGGTTACTACTTATATTCTCTATATGTGATTAATATATTTCCAAGGATACAATAGATAGAGGAAACTTTGCAGCAAGCATTGATTCAACAATGAAATATTTTTTAGTACCATTCTAATGATTTTAACTTCTTCAACAGATTCCTGTATTTTAGAATATTAGGCTTTCTGTCTTTGCATGGCTGGGAGGCTGTAAACAGTCACATTCATAGTTGTAAGAGCCCGGACAAACTTGTCATGCAAGTTAGAAAGCTATCAGAGGGGCTTGGATTGGAACACTCCTATTAAGCCAAGGAGAACTTTTTAACTACAGCTCTGAATTAATGTTTTCAGAGAAAGGTGGTTGGGGGGAAGCCCCCGTAAGTATTAGAGGACTTGATAAGAGGCGTAAGGTAGTAAGGCAGTCAGACTCCGGTTTTCTTTGGGGTAGATGCTCAGGTAAGTCCAGGGGGTTCCTCGAGTCCTGATTAGCCTTTGCCCGTCAGGCCTCTTCCCCAATTGACATTTGCCATGGGTAGGATTTCCCTCGCTGGCTCCCAGCAATTATACAGATAGGACTGTTGGCATTTCCAAAGATTCTATGCCACTTGAGGGAAGTTTGAGCCCTCATTCATCAGGGAATGGTTTCATGTTGTTTACTCCCTCAGAAGTATCAAGGAAAAGCGTGGAACTGTCCTTGACTTCATATGTCATCATTAATGGACTAAAATGAATGTCTATGGAAAATATAATATATATATATGTATATGAATAAGTAAATGAGATGCATTGCCTTAGTTTAATTTGTTTCAAAGCATATTTGGGGAGTGTCAACCCTAGGCTTAACTTTGTTCTAGGAGCTGGGAAAAAGAAAGTCAATAACAGAATCCCTCCTTTAAATGGGAGGAGTGCTGTATATTACATGGTAAATGCCTGGTAAATTCAAGGACAGGTGATTCTGGGGTAGTCATGAGGCCATGGTCAATGTCCTGCAGGGATGACTAAATAAACACCATGCTACAAATAGCATGGAATGGTACCTATTGGCTGTTTGTGTAATAGAGTACCCTGTGGTTATTTCTGGAGAGAAAATAAACCATTGACCATTAAAGAAAATCACATAAATTAAATGTCCTAAAGACTGGGTCATGAGAAGGGAATGAAATTAAACAAATTGGAAAAAAGCTCTCTCCTCAGCCTGACTTGCTTCTGCTAATGTTATTAAGTCCTAAGTCAAGGGCTTGGAGTCGTGGACAAATCAGTGATGGGAGGTAGCAGTGCTGTTCCTACCTTGTTTGCGACTCAGTCCTCAGATTGACCTGACCAGATCTAGATGTATCCACAGGACAAACATGCCAGTCAGTCCTGCTGTTAGTAACATGTGAAGGCCTCAATCCTTCACCTCCTCCTTGCCCTCAAACTGAGACAGCGGAGATTTGCTGCCATTCACCTGTTAGCCCGCCTCTTTACAATTACACAAGGTATTTCTTGGGTCACTCAGTTTAGATGGGGAATTTGGCTTAGGAATAGTACGAATGGCTTGAGACAAAGATTACACTGTAGTGCACTGACTTTGGGTTAATGTGTCCTTTTAAGTTTTAGTCTGGGGACAGAGGGGAGTAACCACACTACATGGCATTGTACAAATTCAACCACTAGATTAGCAGGGGAGGCAGGGGAATTCCCATGCCTTTTCTAAATTGGAAAACCAAAGGGCCATCATTCTTTGGAAACAATTTAACATTCTGACACGCAGTCAGCTTTCATGGGATGTAATCATGATGATGATGTTAATAATGAGGGTTGGGTGATGAAGACAATTGCAGCTTAAAGAGGAAATAATTTCTCTCTGCCATTGCTTTTAGTGGACTTTTGCATTTCATGTCATTTTCCCCATTTCTCAGATAAGGAACATAAAAATAAAGGAAAGCCGAATTAAGTAAGGTGTGCAAATTTTCTGGTCAACTCAGTGTTAGATGGTGGTCCAAATATAATGCGAGGATTATGTTTGCCAGTGTGTACTTGTGGGGAGATTGCATGTTTATGGTGTGTTTTCTTTACTTAGCATGACTCTTATGGTGTGTATGGCATTCACAGGCAATGGCACATGGGTGGCTTTCCAGAGATGGAGATTAGAATATAGCTGCTCCAGCAAACTGAGGGAGAAGACAGAGGGAGGGAAAAAAGGAAGAGAGACAGACAGAATGAGACTTTTGCTGTTCATGTTTATTATATTCCCTGAGCTTAAAGAGGAGGGTGGGGACTATTAACCCTCTTTTTTTGAGTCAAGCTGTTTAGCTTTGTGAGACTGGAAGGAGGAGAATAAAGGGAGGGGCAACATCCAGGGAGATATCTACTTTTTAAAATTTGGAATATATTTTGGGATTTGTAGGCACCCAACTGTAAAAGCCAAAGAAGTGGTGTCTGTGTGTCACTGAGTGTTCATTAGACTGCTGGCAGCTGCATCACTTATTTTAGCAGATGATACAACAACTTCACTAAAGTGTGGTGTGTCTTGCATCTGTATGAATGTGCCTTTGACTTTCGCTGGAAAAAAAATAATATCCTGCAGAGCAGCTTCTAATACTTTCATTCTCCTTGTTACCACTTAAAAATTCTCACTGATTGAGATGTTACATATCATTTTGAGTGGTGTTAACTTAATTATTTCTTATCTGTTGAGGATTTAAACATGCTGGTGTAGCTGGCATTAATTATTAAATAAAGGAGAAAATGATCTGTGGAGCAGAGATGTACTATAGATGAAGCCAGTTTTTTTTTTTTTTTTAATCTTGCCCTTAACTTCATCTCTCTTTTCTGCAGACTTCAAAAAGTTTCATGGTACCTGCAAATTAATTTTAGATAAAATAGGGAAATTTTAAGTACAGGAGCTGCAAACTTAATAGTCTGTTTTATTAATGAAGGATTTGCTTATCAGTGCCTTTAATTTTGCAAAATGCTTCCTTCTCAAGCGTGACAGGAAATATTGAAATGTCAGACCCCCATGGGAGCCACCAAAATATTCATGAGTGCCTCAGAGAATCTTATCTATGTACAAACAGAAAAAAAAAAAACTAGATATAGATCAGGGAAAACTTAATTTTTTCTACATGAAATGCCTTCTAAATGAAGATGTATTATTTTCTGATATAATTGAAATTCAGTTCTCGTAAACTAGCAGTAAAAAGTCCATTCATTCATCAAAATACAGCATGATTACAAATGAATAATAGCAGTTAAAAACTATTGAAATTATCTTTCTTTTAAAAATTTTAACAACCAAAATTATATGTTTAAACAGTAAAGGAAAAGGAATCCTACTCAGCTCACAAAGGATCTCAATCTGTTTTATTATCTAATTATGAGCCATCTGAAATTTCTTCTCACTTTTGGCTGTTCCCATTCCTTTACATTAAGTTTGACTGATGTAATTACTTTAAATATTCTCCCTAAAATTTTTCATCAGCTTCTAATAGTCTGTTAGTAGAAGATATATATATATTTTTCACTCTAGCAGTTCTGTCTTAGGCTGAATGCTTTTAAAACCATCCTCATCTTCAGGTTAGATCTTTCTTTTTTTCCCTTTATAGAATGTATGCTTCCCAAAATCCAGATTTTTTTTTCTGAGTAAATACCATTTTGAGACATGATTTATTAGAAGCAAGCTGATATTTCAGACTTGGAATATGAAGGTACCAGGAAAAGAAATTCTGAGAAATAGGGAAATGGATTGGGAAAAAGTCTTAAAGAGCAAGGTAAATCTAAGTAATATATAAAAAACATAATTTCTATCAAAGTTATTCGATGATGTTGTTTGAGCTGTCCATATCTCAAAACTATTTAAAGACAACATACTTATCTATAACTCGTAAAACGTTGTTTAGGATTGATCTTAAGAAATAAATAACAATTAAAATTCTGCTTTGTAAATGATAATTTTTATTTAATCATTTATCTAAATCCAGATTCTCCTTCTCTATATCTTGTTTAGGCAAAAGGATACCCTCAGAAATCAATTGAAATGATTATGTTTGGAGTTACCATTTTATAACCTTAAAATACAGTTTGATTGGCCATGTTTTAATTGTTCACGTACTGTAATACTTACTATAACTTTAGCATTTCTTACATAATAAGTACATGAAAATAATTTAGGAATTGAATGTGAAATTCAAATGAATTCTTTTGCACTGGAAAGAGCTTAAAATGTACCTTGTGTCAGCTGAAGCTGGTATACACAGAATTTACAGCAGAGTATATCAAAGAGCTAATTTGGATAATTTTAGCAGAATATGATCATCCATATAACTCCACAAGTAATTTGTTTATAATGTGCACACAGAAATGGAAAGAAAAAAGGAAAAGCCAGGCCTTTAATCAAATAGCAGCTGATTGTTATGTCTATAGGCCTTCCTTTGGTATTAATAATCAGTTCTTCCTTTCCAATTACAGTGCCTTTAGAACATTATTTAAGGAATTTAAAGAAAATCATCCATGGAGAAAATTTCTTTATTCTTTGATCTAGTTTAACTTATTATAGTCTCCTTTAATCTTCAGCACATTTTTTCCAATTGCATATTATTCAGGTAAGTAAAATAATTCAACATTTCACTAATTACAGAGAAATGTAGAAACATCTATTTATGGGGTTTTTCAAACACTGCTAGAAGGACAGTAACTCAGTAACTTCCTGAAGGATGATTTGGTAATGAGTCAAAGAAGACTAAAAATTCACAAATTCATTAACACAGGATCACATCACATAATTGGTGCTAAAAGAAGTAATAAATAATATTCACACAGAAATACATATGGAGGATTTTCAGTTTTGGACAGTTTACAGTACAGAAAGCTATTTGGAAACAGCAAATGCCTTCCAAGGAAATACCATCATGGCAATAGAACACATAAACAATGATGCAGTAAATTCCAGTGCATTGGAATATTTTGCATCAACTAAAATGTTATTAAAGGAACATATAATGCAATGGAAGAACAAATTAAATATTATTGACTTGGAAAATGGACTTGCTGTGATCTCACTTTGTATGCTCTGATACCATTTTATTTTAAAAATTATATCCCATGTATTTTTAAGAAGCATAGTCTTAAAATGTATAGTATAATATATATAAATATTAAAAATTTCAAATTTTTTGCTTGTGGAGTTTAAAATAATAGGCCATGAAATATATTTTATTTTTTAAACCCAGATTATATGTATAGTTAATCTTTCCAAAAGCTTCACCTTTACTCTCTCAATTAATATCCTCGTCTACAACTATTAAGGAGGAGAAGGGGATGACGGAGAATGAGATGGCTGGATGGCATCACCGACTCTGTGGACATGAGTTTGAGTGAACTCCGGGAGTTGGGGATGGACAGGGAGGCCTGGCATGCTGTGATTCATGGGGTCGCGGAGAGTCGGACACGACTGAGCGACTGAACTGAACTGAACTGAACTGTATAGCACAGGGAACTTACTCAATACTCTGTAATGACCTATATATGGGGACCACGTGTACACCCATGGCTGATTCATGTCAATGTATGGAAAAACCCACTAAAATATTGTAAAATAATTAGCCTCCAATTAAAATAAATTTTTTAAAAAAGAGTGGCTATATTTATATATATAACTGATTTACTTCACTGTGTAGTATAAATTAACAAAACATTGTAAATCAACTATAATTCAATAAAATTTTATTTAAAAATATTCAAAAAATAAAATCTTGCTTTCTGTGAAGAGAATGAGCTTGGGAAGCAATGAGAGCCTCCTGGGAGACTCTATGTATCATTCCATTGTCTTCCTCCTATCTTCCCTTCTCTCTTTTCCATTCCTCCTTATTCTTGACCTTTTCTTTTCTCAAGCTCTCTAGTCCTCCTCCCAGCAACTCCTCCTCTCATTTCCCTTTCTCTTTTTCTTTCTCTCTGCTTCAACCTTCTTCACTTAACTGCCTCTTATTATGCCCTTTACTCTTTTTTTTATGTATTTATTTTATTTTTTTTTATTGGAGGTGAATTACTTTACAATATTATATTGATTTTGCCATACATTGACATGAATCTGCCCCGGGTGTACATATGTTCCCCATCTTGAACCCCCCTCCCACCTCCCTCCTCTTCTTATCCTCCCTCCGGGTCATCCCCATGCACCAGCCCCGAGCATCCTGTATCATGCATCGAACCTGGACTGGTGATTCGTTTCACATATGATAATATACATGTTTCAATGTCATTCTCCCAAAACATCCCACCCTCACCCTCTCCCAAAGAGGCCAAAAGACTGTTATATACACCTGTGTCTCTTTTGCTGTCTTGTATACTGTATTTCTCTTATTTTATATTGGAGTATATCCAATTAACAATGTTGTGATAGTTTCAGGTGGACAGCAGAGAAACTCAGCCATACATATACATGTGTCCATTCTCACTTAATTGTCATGGATTTGATTTAGGTCATACATGAAAGGTTTAGTGGTTTTACCTACTTGCTTCAATTTAAATCTGAATTTTGCAATGATGAATTCATGAGCTGAGCCACAGTCAGCTCCCGGTTTTGTTTTGCTGACTGTATAGAGAGAGCTTCTCCATTTTCGACTGCAAAGAATTTAATCAATCTGATTTTGTCGTTGGCCTTCTAATGATGTCCATGTTTAGAGTAGTCTCTTGTATTGTTGGAAGAGGGTGTTTGCTATGACCAGTGTGTTCTCTTGGCAAAACTCTTGTTAGTTTTGCCCTACTTCATTTTGTACTCCAAGACCAAACTTACCTGTTACTCCAGATATCTCTTGACTTCCTACTTTTGCACTCCAGTCCCGTATGATGAAAAGACATCTTTTTCTGGTATTAGTTCTAGAAGGTTCTGTAGGTCTTCACAGAACTATTCAATTTCTTATTCTTTGGCATAAGTGGTTGGGACATGGACATAGACTTGGATTACTGTAATATTGAATGGTTTGCCTTGGAAACAAGTAGAGATTATTCTGTCGTTTTTGAGATTGCACCCAAGTACTGCATTTCAGACCCTTTTGTTGACTATGAAGGCTACACCATTTCTTCTAAGGGATTCTTTCCCACACTAGTAGATATAATGGTCATCTGAATTAAATTCACCCATTCTGGTCCATTTTAGTTCACCAGTTGCTAAAATGTTGATGTTCATTCTGGCCATCTCCTGTTTGACCACTTCCAATTTACCTTGAATCATGGACTTAACATTCCAGGTTCTTATGCAAGGAACCCCATTGTTCTTTACAGCATTGGACTTTACCTTGACCACCAGACACATGCACAGCTGGGCATTATTATTGCAAAACTGAGATTTAAACTTAACAAAGTAGGGAAAACACTAGCCATTCCGATATGACCTACATTAAATCCCTTGTGATTATACAGTGGAAGTGAAAAATTGATTAAAGGGATTAGATCTGATAGATTACCTGAAGAATTATAGATGAAGGTTTATAACATTGTAGAGGAGGCAGTGATCCAAACCATTCCCAAGAAAAAGGAATGCAAAAAGGCAAAATGGTTGTCTGAGGAGGACTTACAAATAGCTGAGAAAAGAAGAAGTGAAAGGCAAAGGAGAAAGATATATCCATTTGAATGCAGAGTTCCGAAGAATAGCAAGGAGAGATATGAGAGCCTTCCTAAGTTATCAATGCAAAGAAATAGAGGAAAACAAAAATGGGAAAGACTAGAGATCTCTTCAAGAAAGTCAGAGACACCAAGGAAACCTTTCATACAAAGATGGTCACAATAATGGACAGAAACAGGATGGAATTAACAGAAGCAGAAGATATTAAGAAAAGGTCGCAAGAATACACAGAACTATACAAAAGAGATCTTAATGAGTCAGACAATTATGATGGTATGATCATTCACCACCTGGACATCCTAGAATGTGAGGTCAAGTTGGCCTTAAGTAATATCCCTATGAACAAAGCTAGTGGAGCTGTTGAAATTTCAGCTGAGCTATTTCAAATCCTAAAAGATGATGCTGTGAACATGCTGCACTCAATATGCCAGCAAATTTGGAAAATTCAGCAGTGGCCACAGGACTGGAAAAGTTCGGTTTTTATCCCAATCCCAAAGAAAAGCAATGCCAAAGAATGTACAGCAAAATTGCATTTGTTTCACATGATAGCAAAGTAATGCTCAAAATTCTCCAAGCTAGGCTTCCACAGTACTTGAACCAAGAATTTCCAGGTATTCAAGCTGGTTTTAGAAAAGACAGAGAAACCAGATATCAAATTGCCAACATTTGTTGGATCATAGTAAAAGCAAGAGATTTCAGAAAAACATCTACTTCTGCTTCATTGACTACGTTAAAGCCTTTGACTGTGTGGATCACAACAAACTATGGAAAATTATTAAAGAGATGGGAATACCAAACCACCTTACCTGCCTCCTGAGAAACCTGTATGCAGGTCAAGAAGCATCAGTTAAAACTGGACATGGAACAATGAACTAGTTCCTAAGTGAGAAAGGAGCACGTCAAGGCTGTATATTGTGACTTTGCTTATTTCACTTATATGCGGAGTACATTATGTGAAATGCTGAGCTGGATGAAGCACAAGCTGGAATCCAGATTGCCAGGAGAAATATCAATAACCTCAGATATGCAGATGATGCCACTCTTATGGCAGAAAACAAATAAGAACTAAAAGGGCTCTTGATGAAGATTATAGAGGAGAGTGAATAAAACTTAACATTCAAAAAACCAATATCATAGCATCCCATCCCATCACTTCATGGCAAATAGTTGGGGAAACAAAACAGTGACAGACTTTATTTTCTTGGGCTCCAAAATCACTTCAGATGGTGACTACAGCCATGAAATTAAAAGACCCTTGCTCCCAAGAAGAAACTATGACAAACCTAGACTGCGTATTAAAAAGCAGAGACATTACTTTGCCAACAAAGGTCTGCCTAATCAAAGCTGTGGTTTTTTTCCAGTAGTCAGGTGTGAATGTGAGATTTGGACCATATAAAAGGCTTGTTATGGTCCATAAATTGATGATTTTGAACTGTGGTGCTGGAGAAAATTCTTGAGAGTCCCTTGGACAGCAAGGAGATCAAATCAGTCAATTCTAAATATTCATTGGAAGGACTGATGCTGAAGCTGAAACTCCGATATTTTAGCCAGCTGATGTGAAGAGCCGACTCACTAGAAAAGTCCCTGATACTGGTAAAGATTGAAGGCAGGAAGACAAGGGGATGACCGAGGACAAGATGTTTGAATGGCATCACCGCTCAATGGACATGAGTTTGAGCAAGCTCCGAGAGCTGTTGAAGAATCGGGAAGCCTGGCATGCTGCAGTCCATGGGGTCACAAAGAGTTGGACATGACTGAGTGAATAAACAACAATTCTACTCTGCCCCACACCATTCCTCCCTCATAAGTTCATTGTCTAAGACTCTGAGTCTATTTCTGTTTGGCAATAAGTTCATTTGTATCATTTCTTTTGAGATTCTGCACATAAGGAATATAATACAATAGTTCTCTGTCTTACTTCACCAAGTCTGACAATCTCTAGATCCATCCGTGTTGCTGCCAATGGCATTATTTCATTCTTTTTAATGGCTGAAAAATATTCCATTGTATATATTACTGCATCATCTTTATCTATTTCTTTGTCGATGGGCATTTAGGTTGCTTCTATGTTCGACTATTGTAAACAGTGCTGCAATGAACATTGGAGTGCACTTATCTTTTCCAATATAGTTTTCTCTGGATATATGCCCAAGAGTGGAAAGGCTTGATCAAATGGTAGCTCTATTTTTAGTTTTTAGGGAATTGCCATACTGTTCTCCAGTTGGTACAGCCCCCTTTACTCTTTTCCTCATCCTCCTTTGACTATGACCTGGAGATTCTGAGGGCTAAATACAGAGATGTCTGACTTAAAGCATGTGCTCTATTTTGCTTTGTTGCCTTTCTAATAATAACTGTAATGGGGTTTTAAGTATAAAACTTTGTCTAATTTAGAATCAAATGGATAACATCTCAGAGTTAAAGCCAGGAAGGCTCTTAAGAGGATCGGAGTATCATGGAGCCTGCAGTAGCCAAGACCATAACCTTAACATACACTTACAAAGACTTTTGCTATAATTCTCTTTTATGCTACCTAAGCTGAATCATTTATGAGTTAATTCTATACCACACAATATAGTAATAAAGATGCTGCCCTCATATTTTAAAGTGTGGCCTTTTATAAGAGAATGTAGATTAGGAGCAGTATTTAAAATGACAAAAATATCCTGTATATTATTTTTAAAAAGCATCTAAAAACTTTGTGAATAATTAAAAGATTAGATAGTCATTCTCATAACACAAATATTTCATTCAACGACACTTTCACACTTACAAGTTGTAATAAATATCTGATATGAGTGGCTCAGAAATGCATTCTCTCCCTTCTGTCTCCTCCCAGTTTCCAACCCTAATCCTACCTAAGAAGGAATGAATGTTAATAGGAGGAGAAAAAGTGATCACAAGATCAGTCCTGAATGAAGGCTTAGAGAAGTTTGAAAAATCTGTTTGATGAAAGATAAATCATCATCAGAGATAAATCTCATGCAAAGTAAGACATTTAAGCAAGGCCAAATGACATTTCCTGCTATCTGAATATAGTAGCATTCAAAGTATGTAGCCTTGACCTCTGAGAACATGTGAATATTTGCTAGTGGTAATAATAGTGTCCTTGATTACATAACCATTTTCCTAGCTACGAGAAATGAAGGCATGTCATGATTCATGCTAAACCAGAGTGCTTATTTCATACTTACGTGTCAGAGGTTTCTCAGAAAATGAACAAACCTTAAGAAACCCTCAGGAAAAAAGAAAGCAATGGGTGAAGGCCCTAATGCAGAATGAGCACTAAGCTGTTGGGAAGGTCTGCTCATGGCTCTTAGAAATCCATGTGGCTTTAGCAGGCCATGTTACCTGAGTTTGTTTTCTAATTAACACACGTGCATGAGTGTTTGGACCATATTATCTCTGAGCTCCATTAGATCATGGTATGTGCTTTTGTTTGCTTTGGTGAAAGCTGTCCCCTTCCTTCCAAACAAACAGACACAGACACACACACATGCATGCGCACACACACTTTACCTCTGCAATTACTGCGAATATTGGGAAAATGTTCTTTCAGTTCAGAGATCAACTGAAACTTTAAGTGATATTTTCTTTAATTCTCTGGTCACTTTTTATTATTATTATTATTTATTTTTAAAATTTTAATTGGAGGCTAATTACTTTACAATATTGTTTTGGTTTTGCCATACATTGACATGAATCCGCCCCGGGTGTACATGTGTTCCCCATCTTGAACCCCCCTGCTACCTCCCTGCCCATATCATCCCTCTGGGTCATCCCAGGGCACCAGCCCCGAGCATCCTGTATCATGCATCGAACCTGGACTGGCGATTCATTTCACATATGATAATATACATGTTTCAATGCCCTACAGTTGTATCTAGAATGAACATCCACTTGCATGTCCAGTTGATGTCTCCTCTTCTTCCTAAACCCTCAATCCCACATGGGCATTGGCCAGAGGGATATGGACTTGTCTTCCTCCCCATTTTAAAAAAATTCTATTATTTATATTGTTATTTTTTTATTGTTATTTTTTAGCCATGCCATGTGGCATATGGGATCTTAGTTCCCTGACTAAGGATCAAACCCACCCACCCTTCACTGGAAGTGTGAAGTCCTAACCATTGGTCCTCCATGGAAGTCCCCCTCTCCCTTCCCACTTTACACATGCTTTCTTCCTTCTTTGATTGGAGTGAGGACTCCAGAGGCTGAAAGGGAACCATGTCTTGCTGCTGTGGTTTTCTTTGCTCACCACTGCTTCTGTGGCCAAGACTGATGTCCCAGATCCCCTTTGCAGCTTATGTCGCAGTGCTGGTTCTCAGGCAAGTTCATGTGTGGGTCACCGAGGGGCCCTGAGGGCCCCACTGTGCTTGGACCTCTGAACAGAGACCTTCTCTGACTTAAACTTTTCCGGTGCCCTTCACTCCTACTCTGGGAGGAGAAGATGTTTGCTGCTGGAGTCAGATCTCTTGGGTCACAAAGCAACAAGCTGGTTCAAGCGAGGCTAATTCCTATAGTGTTCACTTCAGTCTCTACAAGCTCAGTTTTCTTCCTGGATCCTCCTCTCTGCCCTGTTTTCTCTCTTTTCAGTTATCTGCCTTCCTCACACTTCCCTTGCTCACAAACCCCAGTCGGCAAGTAGGAAAGTGTACCATATGGGCAGATGCCCAACCAGGACTTGGGGTGTCAGTCTCAGTTATAACAGCCTCCCTTTCATCTTTACAAGTAAATCTCTTGGAATTTCACGTTTATGGGAGAAAGCTGTACCACTGTAAATAAAAGCAGAAAAAAAGCCACAGTACTCACTTTCAAGCTTACACATCGAATTCAGCTCTAACTGCAAGCTACCATCTTATTAGACCAACCGAGGAAGAAGCAGGTAGGAGTATCATTTTGTTGTTTGTTGATGTGCGTGTCTGCAGTGCTTTAAAATCTCAAGAGGCCTAGTAACAATGCTTTTCTGTTCTTTTTATGGTGCTTTCAGGCTAACTCTCCCTGGGTTTTGTCAAAGTGGGCAATTAGGGTAACAGTGTTAAGCTCACTTCACATCCTGCTATTCCACACTGAAGTGCAGGTTATTCTTTCTGTGAGATTATTTCACCAGGTTCCTAGGAAAAACTTACTCTTCGTGGTTATTCCTTTAGTGGAAGAAGGAGGAACATATTGACTAGAAGAACTCAAGGAAGTTCAGTTCAGTCACTCAGTCGTGTCTGACTCTTTGCAACCCCATGGACTGCAGCACGCCAGACTTCCCTGTCCATCAACAACTCCCGGAGCTTACTCAAACTCATGTCCATTGAGTCGGTGATGCCATCCAATCATCTCATCCTCTGTCTTCCCTTTCTCCTCCTGCCTTCAATCATCCCCAGCATCAGGGTCTTTTCCAATGAGTCAGTTCTTCGCATCAGGTGGCCAAAGTATTCATGTGTCAGCTTCAGCATCAGTTCTTCCAAAGAATATTCTGGACTGATTTCCTTTAGGATGGACTTGTTGGATCTCCTTGCTATCCAAGGGACTCTCAAGACTCTTCCCCAGCTCAAGGAAGAGATGACAACAAAACAATGGGAAAGCATGATGCTCTAATCCCCTAAAGATGGAAATCAGGAAAAAGATACCTCAAAGGTTCTTAGTTAATCTTTTATCTCTCTTCTCTGTAAGGTGAGCAACTTCTTAACATGTTGGGAAATGTGGCAACCAAAACCCTATATGTCACATATTAAAAAATTTAAAAAATCATGGGAGGGGTCTAGTTTTTAGAAATTTTATAAGAATCTCATTTTAAACCAACTGATTATAGACAGTAAGGTAGCATCCTGAAAATCTATTTGAATTTGTACTGTATAATATACAATAGTATATGAAATAACTCTCTGTCCATCAACTGATGAATGAATACATGAAATGTCTTATATGTATACAATAGAATAACATTTGATGATAAGGAAAGAAATATATTGCAATGTGAATATACTTTGGAAATCATGGTGTCAGAAAATATGTCAAAATATGTCAGAAATACTTCATACTGTTCATTTATATTACATGTTCAGAATAGACAAATCTACAGAGACAAAAAGACTAGTTTCTGCCTAGGATGTTTTGGGAGAGGACAAATGTTGTAAAGTTAGACTGGTGATTATTGTTTAATCTTATGAATTTATGAGTGAAAAGATTCTATTTACTTTAAATGGGTGATCTGTACAGTGTGTGAATTATATGTCTATAAAGCTGTTAACAAAAGTAAACAACAAATATACATGGAATTCCCCTGAACTAGGACATTTGATCTTATAGGTAGCTTTCCTACCATGTTACATTGACTTTCTTCTAGAATGCATCCCAGGTTCACAAGGGGTCCAGATTCTGTAGAAAATAGCATAAATTTTGCTAGAATTGATTTTTCTTCATGACCATCAACATATGATACCAATGACCTTCTTTACATACATTTGTCATGAATGAGCTCATACACTAATAACTCATTGCACCAGAAGAATGTGTGAAACTTAAGTCTGCCTCTTGAATGGGGGTGGGGAAAGTGAATGTCCAGGAAATGATCAAGCGCAAACATTTGGTTGTGGGAATGAATTATTGTAACTTATATCTGTATCTTTAACTATTTGATATTTGCATAGATATTCGTGCTTATCAGGGCAATAGGTCAAATAATTCTTTAGGGTATAAGAGATATCCTGAGAGAAGGCTGAACATTCTGTAATGTGCAGGGCATGATAAGAATACCCAAGT
This sequence comes from Moschus berezovskii, assembly GCF_049115385.1. Taxonomy (NCBI): domain Eukaryota; kingdom Metazoa; phylum Chordata; class Mammalia; order Artiodactyla; family Moschidae; genus Moschus; species Moschus berezovskii. The sequence goes on from NC_142469.1 coordinate 64,473,125, forward strand.
GTGGTCATATACCTGCAGGATGTTGTGATATGTTGCAATTTATGCATGACTATAAATGTGGATTATATTATCTGGTTTCATCGACTTCCATGCTCATCAAATAGCCAAGTGTCTGAGAAAACTTCCTTGAAAAAAAGCCACAGAAAATATTGAATAATGCCTATGTAAACAAAACAACAAGATATCTGCAAAACTGACACATCTCCCCCTAACACAAGCTTTTTGTCAACCAGGTTTTGAAGTATAACAATCAGAATTAGGCACCTCTGGCAAAAATCTGACCAAGATTTTTTTAAATCATCAAGAAGATACTTTGAAATTTGGATTTCCATCCATTATTGTTAGTTGTAAAATTTCCCTTAAATGCATATTGTGCCTTGAGTGATTAGATAGTGATGCTTGGAAGGCACAAAGCAACTAGGAAAGTTTTTGGAAATGTGTGCCTAGAATGCAAAGAGTACATCTTTAAAAAAAATTATGTGGAATTCAAATGAGCATTTTACACAATTTCATTAAGCTTAATAAACATAAAACTTTCTTATTTAATAGTCAAAAGCAAGAGAGAAGATTAGAAATCTGACCACCAAATAACAATGAATAAAACCTTATTCTTCCTGGCTCTGTTCAAAATGTCGAAGATAATACATGGCAAATGTCTTGTTAATGAACCAATCTCATTTCTTTGTTCTTAAGTATTTTTGGAAGATAATGATAAAGATAAATGTGATAAGGACATGAACAAATGAATATAATGATAGATCATAAAAGAGGAAATAAGTACTGATAAATGACAGCAAGGATGAAAACATTGACCAGAAGTGAAAGTTCAGCTGCATAGTTCAACTGAATGTATAGATATTTCTAGAATGACTCAATTTATGGGACTTTTTTAAGATTACAGTGAATAGCTAACTTTTTGTGAGCTGTTTTTCTGATTTCAGTAGTGAAAGACTCAGAACAGGTGAAGAAAATGTCTTAAAAATCTGTTCCTTTCATTAAAGCAAAAAAAAAAAAAGTGGGTTCTTTTGTTTTGTGTTTTTTTTGCAAAATTTTCTTTTAATACTGATGGAATGACTGCTTTGACTTAAAACACAATTTCTGATAAAATCATAAAAATAGCACCATACACGAAAATTATTCACTGCATTATTCATAGGCAAGTTATTTCAGTGGAAAAGTTTTGCCAAAAATGGTCAAAGTACTGCATGAGGTCAATTTTTCATCAAAAAAAAAAAAGACATTTAAAATGTAGTATCTTTTTTTGCAATGCTTTGTAATAGATTAAAAGTGAAAGAAAGAATATCTTTTGTATTATGCAGAAGTTCTCATGTTACCTCATGGAAAAATACTTTTAAGAATTGCATACTTATGTATTTTCCTTTTGTTAAGAAGACAAATGTTTCAAATTCGTGAACTTGTGTGTGTGTGCGAGGTAAGTGAGTCAATAACCTGCTATCTACCAGATAGCACTCCATACCACACCCTAGAAAGAAAGACAAATGAATGAATGAATAAATATTTAATCTAGTGCTTATAGGCAAAACTGATAGTTTAACAGAGAATCAGAAAGTAACTGCTTTCAGTGGAAAAAAGAAGGAAAAAATGATGCTCCAGAGAGAGGATTTTTTAATTGTGCTTCAAAATGTTTCCATAATTAATTTTGACCAAAAACAAGTATGTCACCTATAAAATTTATTTTATGCCTATATTTTAAATTAAAGAGAGAATTTCATACTCTATTTTCAAAATGAAGAACTATAGTAGGGTTTGGATTGATTCGTTATAAATATGAACTTCCAATTACCGTCAGCTAGTTTGCAAGGATAGTAGCATGGACATTTCCAAATCAAATTTCAAGGAAAAAAAAAAAAAGTCTTCATGCTTTTTGTATTAGGTAGTTGGAACTAACCAACCATTGAGTAATTGGATTTAACAGGATAGTCAATAATGTACTTCTTTGATTTGGATCCACATATCCTAGTAATAAATCTTTTTTTATCCTTTTGACAGCCTCTAAAACAAGTCTTCAAACAAACGGAACTTAGAATTATATGATCACAGAGTTATGTCACAAAACATTAAACCAATATTTTCAAAAATCATAAAGCATATTCATGTTCTGCTCACCAAATACATTTTGTTGCTGCTGTTGCTGCTAAGTCACTTCAGTTGTGTCCGACTCTGTGTGACCCCATAGACGGAAGCCCACCAGGCTCCTCTGTCCCTGGAATTCTCCAGGCAAGAACACTGGAGTGGGTTGCCATTTCCTTCTCCAATGTGTGAAAGTGAAAAGTGAAAGTGAAGTCGCTCAGTCGTGTCCGACCCTTAGCAACCCCAAGGACTGCAGCCTACCAGGCTCCTCCATCCATGGAGATTTTCTAGGCAAGAGTACTGGAGTGGCTTGCCATTGCCTTCATTTTAGGGAGAATAAAAATATTTTTGAAGAATACTTTTTAAAAAGTACTATTAGTTTCAATTACCTTAAATTCTCTTTTAATTTTCTATAATGCAGTTATTAATATACCAAAATTCTCCAACCTGACATAAATAAACTTAACAATGATTAAGAAAGTAAGATATACATTTTGAAAGAAGTCTAGAGTTAGGCAGTGCTATAGTTAGTTCAATATGTGTGTTTATTCATGTGTGTGTGTGTGTTTGTGTATGCTCAGTCATGTCCGATTCTTTGCCACCCTGTGGACTGCAGCCCACCAGGCTCCTCTCTCCATGGGAGTTTCCAGGCAAGAATACTGGGGTGATCTGCTACTTCCTCCTCCATGGAGTCTTCCAGACCCAAGGACTGAACTGGCATCTCCTGCTTTGCAGGTAGATCCTTTACTGCTAAGCTGATGGGGAAGCCAGTTAGTCCAATAGCTCAGATAATTTCCTCAGGAATCTTCTATTCAGCAATTCCACTGTTGTCACTATTCTGACACGTGCAACCTCTGTGATAGCTGCATCATGTCCTTAACCTACTGTCTCCAAGGATAGCACAGAAATGGGCAACAGAAAAACACAGTTCTTGGTAGAAACACTCTTTTTTTCAATGAAGAAAATCTCTGGAAATTTCTAGCAGACACCTTCTTGAGTTTGCTTGGTCCTGACTGATTTCCATGATTATGTTTGGACCAAACTGCTGGCAGCAGCAAAGAGAACAGCCGTGGTTTACTGAGCCTAAGCATGTTTCATGCCCAAGGACTAGACAAATCACCCAAGTAAAATGGGTTTTCTGCTAACAAGAAAAATAGTTTTCTGTCAGGTAGACAACTAAGTTTCTGCACCTGTAATACATTAGTATAGTATGTCTTATGTATGATTGCTGAGGAAATAAATATGCCTATATCGGCATTTTGTGCTCTTTTATTTATTTATTTATGTTTTCTGATAATTGTATGCTATCAAGAAAGTTTTACAGTTGTGGGTATACTTTAATCCCAGTGATATTTGTAAAAGAATGATCTAATTGAAAAGTTTCTAATTAATCATTTAAAATGTGAGTTAAAAATAAATCACCAGTAAGTGAATAAAAATTCTGTCTAAGAGGATTAAGAATAGGGAATGACTTGAGTACTTCAGTCTTTGTTTTCATTTTTAATACGACATTTGTGTTTGAAGGGAAACGACTGAGAATTCTAAACAGCTCAAACTAACTGGACCTAAAACTATCAAAAAATATTAGGAAAATATCTACAGTAGCTGTCACTTCAAATGAATAAATGAGACATCTTAAAAATAGACATGGCAATATAAGGCATAAGTCTTAGATTGTAAATGGTCCAGAAAAAATACTGGGTTTTTCTTTAACTCCAATCCTGGCATAAGGGATCTTTATAGAAGTGAATTGTTAGTTCACTAAATGTTTAACATTAAATGGTATATTCATTAAATGTAAATTAATTTCAAGTAAACATTAAATTAGAGCCATGTAGTTAGTAAATCAACAATATTTATGTGCTGAGATTTACAAAAGAGGCTATAGTCCTTAAGAATACAGAGAGTGAGTCCAGTGAGGGTAACAGGACAAATACAAACAGAAAAGATTTAACTAAGAATATATAATGGGAAAATATACAAAGTAAATGTCAATCCATCCATCTCTAATGAACTGAATATATAAATACTTGAAGAAAGCTGAAGAAAATTGAAAAACTGAATTCAAATGGAAGCATTCAGTAGAGAATTTATAAGTGATGTCAACAGTTGACTTGTGCATGAAGAGGGCAGCATACTTGTGGCTGAAACACAGAGTGATCATACATCCATCCCAGTTGGCTTGGAAGAGTTCTAATTGATGTGGACTATCCTACTTTGCTAACCAAGGTCCGTCTAGTCAAGGCTATGGTTTTTCCATTGGTCATGTATGGACATGAGAGTTGGACTGTGAAGAAAGCTGATCGCCGAAGAATTGATGCTTTTGAACTGTGGTGTTGGAGAAGACTCTTGAGAGTCCTTGGACTGCAAGGAGATCCAACCAGTCCATCCTAAAGGAGATCAGTTGTGGGTGTTCATTGGAAGGACTGATGCTAAAGCTGAAGCTTTAATACTTTGGCCACTTCATGCAAAGAACTGACTCACTGAAAAAGACTCTGATGCTGGGAGGGATTGGGGGCAGGAGGATAAGGGGATGACAGAGAATGAGATGGCTGGATGGCATCACTGACTCGATGGAGGTGAGTTTGAGTAATCTCCGGGAGTTGGTGATGGACAGGGTGGCCTGGCGTGCTGTGATTTATGGGGTCGCAAAGAGTCGTACACGACCGAGAGACTGAACTGAACTGTACTGATCCTGATATCCTGATTTTGAATTTTCTTTCTTTTTTTTTTTAAAGCTGAATATCATTACTAAATTTTGCTTTAAAATAGATGAGATAGTTTTGGTAGATCTCTGCTTTGTATTTCCAGCCCTGCAATAACTTCCTCTAATAGTGAATTAAACACATGTTGAGCGACTGAACTGAACTGAACTGATAGTGGACATAGTTTTCATTTTTATATGTGGATAAATATAAAGAGCAAGCAGTGATATCCTGCCACTCATTTTCCAGTTGTTCCATATGCAGAGTAGTTACTTTCTCCTTTTCAAGAAAATAGCATCAAGGCACTTGCTGATAAACCATGAGTGCTGAAATAAGGTGCTGCACAGGCTGTCACTTCAGTCATGTCTGACTCTTTGTGACTCCATGGACCATAGCCCACCAGGTTCCTCTGTGCATGGAATTCTCCAGGAAAGAATACTGGAGCGGCTAGTCATTCGATTCTCCAGAGGATCTTCCTGACCCAGGAACTGAACCAGAGTCTCCTTCATTGCAGGTGGATTCTTTACCAACTGAGCTATCAGGGAAGCCCCTATTGGTTGTGGGACACATATAATTCACAAGTGTGTTCAAACAAGCTGCACTATTCCAGCATCTAAAATAGAACTCCTTGCCACAAAATATTTTTATACGTACTCACATAAATGAACTACAACATTTTTGTGATGCTACTGATATTGAATAAAACATTGTGGTAGTATAAAATTCTCCTTTTATTGTGCAACATTAGTCTTAGTTTGGATATATTTGAGCCTATAAAGAACTACGTCACAAATCAAATTGTTTCCTATATTTGTATTAAACTATTTTTAATATTTTTCATTGTAATTTTTTAAATATTGGAAACCTTTTAAAGTGTTTTATTGGAGTATAGTTTCTTTACAGTGTTCTGTCAATCTCCATTGTATAGCAAAGTGAATCAGCTTGTACCTATACATATATCTCCCGTTTTTTTGGATTTCCTTCCCATTTAGTTCACCACAAAGTATTGAATAGAGTTCCCGTTACATGGTAACTTCTCCTTTGTTATCTATTTTATACATAGTAGTATATATGTCAATCCCAGTCTCCCAATTCATCTACCCCCACCCCCTGTTTGTGTCCATGTTTGTTCTCTGTTTGATCTCTATTTCTGTTTTTCAAATAAGTTCATCTGTATCATTTTTAGATTTGCACTTATAAGTGATATTACATGATACTTTTTTTCTCTTTATGACTTACTTCACTCTGTATAACAGTCTCTAGGTCTATTCACTTCTCTGCAAATGGCACAGTGCCATTCCTTTTTATGTCTGAGTAATATTCCTTTGCGTATATGTACCGCATCTTTTCTATCCATTCCTCTGCTGATGGACATTTAAGTTCCTTCCATGCCCTGACTATTGTAATTAGCACTGCAATGAACAATGGGGTGCATACATCTTTTTGAACTATTGATTTGTCTGAGTTTTTGTCTAACCTTATATGGAAAGGTTAGAACTATATAATTCTCTGCAGAGTAAGTTCAGTTTATCTCAGGAGTGAGATTGCTGGGTCACAAGCTTCTATTTTATAATGCGAATTTGCATGGAACTCTAGTCAGCTACATGTGTAAGACATGTAATTTTGCTTTAGGTTTATTTTCATATTAATCTTACTTCTAAGGTCTAATAGTCAAATTACACTTGCATTTCATCACAGTATTATCTTTCTAGGTAAGGTGCCACCAAACACTCTTTTCAGCCACCATCAATGCGAGTTATTTCAAACTTGAGAAGCTGGGTATTACCTGCTCCATAAGAGACAGTACTGCAAAGACATGTCTTTAAAAAGTATACCATGTCCTTTAGTGTTAGGATTAATTTCTGATATAGACTAAATAAATATTAAAATATCTGAAAGGATTAGGAAGCACACACCTTGGAAAATACAACTGATGTTTTATTCAATTCATACACAGTGCTATAGGAGCAATTCATGACTCTAAAACCTCCTGTGTTCAGCCAAGAAAACCATTCTTAGAACAAACTGCTCTGAAGAAAATGTGTCTGTTGGATGCTAAAAATGGTGAGATTCTAATGAGAATGTATCTGTGGATCAACAACCTATTTCTACCATTATCTGAGCACCATATGGCATAGCACTCATCATAATTTTAACATTTGTATTATCACAGTGAAGCCAGCTTATCTTCAATTCTCATTAAAGGAAAAAGAAAATTCCCAAATCTGCCCACAAAAGGTAAATATTGAAATAAGGAATCTTTGTACTATTACTGCTGTTTGTGCTCCCCTACCAGTGTGTATTTTTCATGCACAGCAGGTAAAGTAAGAATTAGGGCATCAACAACAGTGGCATGCATTTTTGTTTATCCTGAAGGAGCTAAATATAATAACAAAAATATCTAAGCTAATTTCTGGGTAATGCATTCAGAATTTTTCTCATCCATGGACCACTGCTGTCTATAGAAGAAACTTGATTGAATTACATTATTTCATACAAACTACATTGTGGATAGAGATCTTCCTACTTAACATTTCTGGGAAGTCAATAGCAAAAGAATCAAGAGATTTTGACATCTGCTATTTAATGTCTTTACCAATATGCAAAAGAGAAAACTGAAGATTATTTAAAAGCAATAACTAAAATATACTGCATATTAGAAGACATGATAGCACTTGAATCCAGCTGCCCTTTGAAGAGATGAGTTATTTTACAGATGGCTCCCATCCGGCAAGGCTGTTCTGTTTATAGGGCTGCAGGTGGTAGAACAGGACATGGGAACAGGGGTGGAAAGGTTAGAGCTATATAATTCTCTGCTCAGTAAATTCAGTAAATTAGATTAAGTTCCCAGCCTTCATTCCTTATCAGTACTGCCATCTAGAGTGACATGGAAAGTGTCATTTTGATGAGAGTTTAGTGCATGAAGTCGGTTTTCCATAATTTAGCATACTAGTCCAAAGGAAATAGCTTCCTTATTTACAGTTAAAATGGAAATACACTTTCCATGTCAGTGAGACTGATATATGCAATTTAACTCACTTATACAAATTTTATGAACAACCATATGTAGCCATTTATTTTATAAATAGAATAATTTACGTAATGCTAATTAGGTAATGCTGATTAGGAATGAATGAAAATTAGGGTGTGGATCAGCTAAGATAGACAAGATAGCAGCCAACCTCACATCTCAGTGACTTTCAGACAATAAAAAGGTTTTTTTTTTTCTTGATTAATCTAGGTGTAAAGTACAGGTTCAGAAGAGACATTCTTCTTATCAAAGGACACCGAAGATTTGCACAGACCCAGGCTTCACCATCTTTAGATGTGGTCCTTTCACTATAAGCCTCTGTGATTGTCAATGGAGGGAGAATTTGAGAGCCCTGCATTGGAAATTAAACAAGGAAGCCTAGAAATAACATGCTCCTCTTTTGGCCATTTTTAGTAGCAAAGCAAGTTACATCTATGGCTTCATAGGGGTGAGTAAATACAACGTTCCTGGAGAATAGAATCTGAAACACTAGTGCTCAGCAGCAGTGCTACCCAGGAGGAAAACAGCACAGTGATGAAGTGATTGTCCAACCTGTGACATTATAATAATACACCTGATATTGCAACAGTTTTTCTTAAACGTCTTTCCAAATGCCTTCCTAAAGGTATCACTGTGCAAGAGTACTTGAGGAAAATTTGAGAGTATAGTTAAAAGGAGGGGAGAAATTATGATTAAATTTCAGAGAAAAAATACTGGTTAGCAAGATTCAAGACAAGTTTATTTTTTTCCCCCTTAGCAAATATACTACAGCCATTTATTGAAAGGCATAACACAGAAATGATATCAAATGATCGCGAATTGATATGCTTTAGAACCCTAGGACATAAACTGCTGTTGGAAGTGGAGGGAAAAAGACAGTGTCACTATTCACAACCAGACATCTTGACAAAATTTTTAAATGAACTTTCCTAAATTTCAAATACTTCATAATAAAGCATTGGCTCATACTATGGTATTTTCTACACATTGTCTATATAGAATTTTTTTGGAAATGATGAAAAAGTTACTAAAATAATTTCCTACTTGCTTTGGGTCTGAAAGTCTAAAAGCATCTATTGCCAAAATCTTCAGGACTTGTGGACTCTATGACTTTGCTCAATTAGATCAGTTAAAAAAATTAAATGTCCAGAAATATAGATAAACTTGAGAAAGCATGTACAAAACTATCAACAAAGCCATTACACATACTGTCACTGACCTAGTCTAGCAAAGTTGGCTTTTATTAAATGACAGATGTGCCTGATTAAAAAATTATGACTCCCCTCAGGAATCATGAGGGTCATTAAAAACCAAGTCATAAAACCCTCTGCTCCTTGAAGGCACACTGACAGAGAACACTTCCTATTTCCTTATATAATTTAACTTTAACTACCATCATACCCAACATGTACTTAAAATATTATTTTAATTGTAATTTTATCTCTTACACACGTATCTCAAATTGTTAAATAATTACCTTAAACTAATAGTTGAAAAACACAAATGACCTGAATTATAAGTGTAAACTAAGAGTTGGTTACTTTAAATACTCTTTTTTCTCAGATATATGAATCAGTTTTCAACTAATTTACTTCAATAAGAGTATTTGTTTATCTTTACCTTCACAGTTCTAAAAGATATTGGATGAGAAAACAAGAATCTATCAATGAGTAAACAACCTATGAAAGTTCATCAATTCAGTTCAGTCACTCAGTCGTGTCCGACTCTTTGCAACCCCATGAATCACAGCAGGCCAGGCCTCCCTGTCCATCACCAACTCCCGGAGTTCACTCAAATTCATGTCCATCGAGTTGGTGATGCCATCCAGCCATCTCATTCTCTGTCGTCCCCTTCTCTTCCTGACCCAATCCCTCCCAGCATCAGAGTCTTTTCCAGTGAGTCAACTCTTCACATGAGGTGGCCAAAGTATTGGAGTTTCAGCTTCAGCATCAGTCCTCCCAATGAACACCCAAGACTGGTCTCCTTTAGGATGGACTGGTTGGATCTCCTTGCAGTCCAAGGGACTCTCAAGAGTGTTTTCCAACACCACAGTTCAAAATATCAGTTCTTCGGCGCTCAACTTTCTTACAGTCCAACTCTCACATCCATACATGACCACTGGAAATAACATTGCTTTGACCAGACGGACCTTTGTTGGCAAAGTAACATCTCTGCTTTTTAATATGCTATCTAGATTGGTCATAACTTCCCTTCCAAGGAGTAAGCGTCTTTTAATTTCATGGCTGCAATAACCATCTGCAGTGATTTTGGAGCACTGAAAAATAAAGTCTGACTTTGTTTCCACTGTTTCCCCATCTATTTCCCATGCAGTGATGGGACCAGACGCCATGATCTTAGTTTTCTGAATGTTCACTCTCCTCTTTCACTTTCATCAAGAGGCTTTTTAGTTCCTCTTCACTTTCTGCCATAAGGGTGGTGTCATCTGCATATCTGAGGTTATTGATATTTCTCCCGGCAATCTTGATTCCAACTTGTGCTTCCTCCAGTCCAGCGTTCCTCATGATGTACTCTGCATATAAGTATAAAAAGCAGGGTGACAATATACAGCCTTGACGTACTCCTTTTCCTATTTGGAACCAGTCTGTTGTTCCATGTCCAGTTCTAACTGTTGCTTCCTGATCTGAATATAGGTTTCTCAAGAGGCAAATCAGGTGGTCTGGTATTCCCATCTCTTTCAGGACTTTCCACAGTTTATTGTGATGCACACAGTCAAAGGCTTTGGCATAGTCAATAAAGCAGAAATAGATATTTTTCTGGAACTCTTTTGCTTTTTTGATGATCCAAGAGATAATCCAACGGATGTTGGTAATAGCTCAGTTACAGAGCTATAATGTGTCAAATCTAATTTCAGTCAAGAGGTCTGACACTAAAGCCCATGTTCTTAACATTTAATTAAAACTGCTTCAAATACACAAATGCAGAGTAAAAAACTCTGCTTGTTGGCTGACCTAGAAGTTTGAGTAAATAAAAAAGTAAATGCAGACTAATGGGGTTGCAAAGAGTAGGACACAACTGAGCAACTGAACTGAACTGAATGTATAAACATGGTGGTGGTATATTATTTATTAGAGTAAGCTATTGAAAAATTCCTAAATGAATCACAAAAGGAAATGGTTAAAAAGAAATGTGCATCCTTGAAATCAAATACTACGGAATTGTTAAATGCCATTCCATAATATAATGTGAAGAATATACAGATACTACTATATATGTAATAGATAACTAATAAGGGCCTACTGTATAGCACAGAGAATTATGCTATATTCTGTTTATCAGCATTCTATATTATATCAATATTTTGTAATGGTTTATATGGGAAAAGAATCTAAAAGAGAATGGTCACAGGTATATGTGTAACTGATTCTCTTTGCTATATAACAGAAACTAATACAATATTGTAAATTAACTATATTCCATTTATAATTTTGAAAAGAATATACAGATAAGTTTATGATTTGTTTTTAGGTGAAAATAGCAAGTTACTTCACAGTAAGTACAGCGTAAATTTACTTGTTCTGAGTCTACACCCAAGCATTAACTCTGATAATCCCGAAAAACTAGAAAAAAATGTTTTTCCCTTATATGTCACTTTAGTTTTAAAGTTGTTAATAATTTACTGTTTTTATATTGGAATAAAATATTAATTGCTAATTTTCAGTAAAGATGGATCCTGTCTTCCAATTTGGGGCAAGAAATCCTAAAAATAGTAATATTGATTTGTCCATAGTGAAAGAGGAGAGTGAAAAAGTTGGCTTGAAGCTCAACATTCAGAAAACTAAGATCATGGCATCTGGTCCCATCACTTCTTGGGAAATAAATGGGGAAACAGTGGAAACAGAGTCAGACTTTATTTTTTGGGGTTCCAAAATCACTGCGGATGCTGATTGCAGCCATGAAAATAAAAGACGCTTACTCCTTGGAAGGAAAGTTATGACCAACCTAGATAGCATATTAAAAAGCAGAGACATTACTTTGCCAACAAAGGTCCATCTAGTCAAAGCTATGGTTTTTCCAGTGGTCATGTATGGATGTGAGAATTGGACTGTGAAGAAAGCTAATCGCCGAAGAATTGATGCTTTTGAACTGTGGTGTTGGAGAAGACTCTTGAGAGTCCTTTGGACTGCAAGGAGATCCAACCAGTCCATTCTACAGGAGATGAGTCCTGGGTGTTCACTGGAAAGACTGATGCTGAAGCTGAAGCTCCAATACTTTGGCCACCTCATGCGAAGAGTTGATTCACTGGAAAAGACTCTGATGCTGGGAGGGATTTGGGGCAGGAGAAGGGGATGACAGAGAATGAGATGGTTGGATGGCATCACTGACTTAATGGACATGAGTTTGAGTGAACTCCGGGAGTTGGAGGTGGACAGGGAGGCCTGGCGTGCTGTGATTCATGGGTCGCGAAGAATCGGACACGACAGAGCAACTGAGCTGAAATGAACTGAACTGATGCCCTTCTCAATGAACTTTTCAACAGATTAACAAATTACAAGTAAAAGGCCCATTATAGCCAGATTAAAAAAAAAAAAATCAGAGCAAAACAAAAAGCAAAGCACTGCGTTCTATGAGAACTTAGACCACCAAGTGACAGTTAGCTGATCATGGTCTGGTTTATCAATTTCTTAATGACGCTGACCCTTCTAGATGGTAAGTTTTCAGTGTGGGTTTGGGATACCTAATGTGAAAATCTCATTTTGAATAGAAGTGATGTGGAGAAATAGTCAAGGTAAATAAAGCTAAATATTTCTGGTTTCATTTTGTATTCTGGAAAATATCTTTAGATATAGGGTTGATACACTATTCATTTTAATAATAATGTAGATTGAAAATAGTCATTTGTATATCTATGTGTTTAAAACCAGTAGTAAATTGTAAAAGTGATTCTTAAAGGATTAAGATATGTTGCTATAGCAACTTCTTATTATAGTACAAGCTGTTAATACAACCAGAATATATCAGATAATGTGTTAAAAATTGGTCTCTGTGATAAAATAAAAGACTTTTTTGCACTTTAACATTAATGTGTTGCAGATATTTTGTACCATTAGAATGTTAAATATAAGAAAAGCATATAATATTTTGTTGTAGTTCTGAAACTAATTTAAGTAGCTATTTAAACTTTAATTTTTGTCCAGTAAATGCAATGGGACATGACCTTGCAAGTAAATTGTACTGAATGAAGGAATACACCTAAATTTGGGAGAATTAAACATGAAAAACAATTTAAGATCTAAAGAAAGATTCCAGTTCTTTCCTGTCCATTGTTATACATAACAGGTTATAAGTTAGCACAATAAATACTCAATTACCTTCAAGTTCACCCTTCACAACTATTATAATGACCAGAGACTGCTTAGTTCTCAGTCTTTACCCTTTTCTCTGTACTCTACCTGATTCTATATTCTAGTTCTAGCTTACTATGGCATGAAGATCAAGGATGCTTTGGAAATCAAGAAGTTATTGAGGATTGAGGAATGAAGAACTAACTAAATCACATAAAGCTAAGAAATGAAGTCATATGAAGACAGAAAAGTGTTTCTGGCATTTTGTTTTGACAACAAGCATGAGGGATGCTCCATGTGGCACTAGTGGTAAAAAACCTGCCTGACAATGCAGGAGACCCCAGAAATGCAAGTTTGATCCCAGGGTAGGGAAGATCCCTTGGAGTGGAAATGGCAACCCCCCCCGACCCCACCCAATATTCATACGTGGAAAGTTCCATGGGCAAAGAAGCCTGGAGGGCTGAGTGACTAAGCACTCACATAAGATAAGTTCAATTTTATTGAAATGGTAAATTTGCATTTAAAATTCATGTGCAATGAGAAAGTAGAGAAAAAATTGCATATGCTGTTTTCTGAGATGTGGCATTTATAGGGACTTAAGAATGATAAAAATTTGGACGGGTATAGAAGAATCCAGTTGATTAAATGGTAAGAAGAATCCAGTAAAATGGAAGTTCAGTTCCGTTCAGTCACTAAGTCGTGTCCAACTGTTTGCGACCCCATGGACTACAGCACACCAGGCCTCCTTGTCCATCACCAACTCCCAGAGCTTACTCAAATTCACGTCCATTGAATCGGTAATGCCATCTAACCTCATGCTCTGTTGTCCCCTTCTCCTCCCACCTTCTATCTTTCCAGCATCAGGGTCTTTTTAAATAAGTAGGTTCGTTGCATCAGGTGGCCAAAATATTGGATTTTCAGCTTCAACATCATCCCTTCCAATGAATATTCAGGACTGATTTCCTTTAGGATGGACGGGCTTGATCTTTTTGCAGTCCAAGAGACTCTCAAGCATCTTCTTCACCACCACAGTTCAAAAGCATCAATTCTTCTCCATTCAGCTCTCTTTACAGTCCAACTCTCACATCCATACATGACTACTGGAAAAACCATAGCCTTGACTAGATGGACCTTTGCTGACAAAGTAATGTCTCTGCTTTTTAATATGCTATCTAGGTTGGTCATAACTTTTCTTCCAAGGAGTAAGTGTCTTTTAATTTCATATCTGCAGTCACCATCTGCAGTGATTTTGGAGCCCAACAAAATGAAGCCTGTCACTGTTTTCACTGTTTCCCCATCTATTTGTCATGAAGTAATGGGCCATGATCTTAGTTTTCTGAATGTGAGCTTTAAGCCAGCTTTTTCACTCTCCTCTTTCACTTTCATCAGGAGGCTCTTTAGTTCTTCGCTTTCTGCCATAAGGGTGGTGTCATCTGCATATCTGAGGTTATTGATATTTCTCCCAACAATCTTGATTACAACTAGTGCTTCATCCAGCCCAGCGTTCCTCATGATGTAATCTGCATATAAGTTAAATAAGCATGGTGACAATATACAGCCTTTCCCTATGTGGAACCAGTCTGTTGTTCCATGTCCAGTTCTAACTCTTGCTTCCTGACTTGCATACAGATTTCTCAAGAGTGAGGTCAGGTGGTCTGGTATTCCCATCTCTTTAAGAAAAGTGGAAGAGACTGATGGTACAGAAAAAGGGAGGATTTATAAGGAGATAGGATGCCTTGAGGAGATTATGGGGGAGAGGATTACTACATTTATAAGGGATGGGCTTGGAAAATAAGTGACTTTTTATTGGTCAATATATTTTATTTTTAATCTGAAAAATCTTAGGAAATTATGATGGCTTGGTTCAGTTATCATACTCTATCATACCTACATTCTGAAGTAGCTTGCCTGCTGTTGAGCTACTTAACCTTTGTTCTGAGTTAGAGAGTTTGGAATAATTCTACCTCTTTTAATATTTTCCCTAGGTTTCTTCTCATAAAATGGAGCATGGGCCTGTGTATAGCATGAGATTTTTTTTCAGTCAACCTTATCATATCTAAGGATACATTCTTCCTTACTATAGAGGGATTTCATTCTTATAAAGATGTTCATCTTTTTCACAGAGATAAAACATAAATCCACATCTGGTCCATGATGTGCTTACAATAGATTTCTACAGTGAAATCTTCACTTTGAAAATCATGATCAGAGAATCACTTGATACTCTGAGGGATGGAAAAAACACCATTAGGACTAAAACACTATTTTCTGTGGTAATTTTGGCAAATAGCCAAATATCCATTATGATCCCATCATGACCACCAGAGTTTCTATACTATTAATATATCATGTCTGGTTATATCCACTTGGCCTTCATTGACTATGTCTGTGGAAACTTTCAAAAGTCTTTGGGCCAGAAGAAAGCCAGTAAAATATGATGCTGCATAATTTGTCAGAGAATTCTTATTCTGCACTTCGGAAATTCTTTAGCTGTGCACTGTATCATATCCCCATCTATACAGGCATGTTATCTAATAAACAAAATCAATTTTGGTAACACAGATTATCATTTTGGCTTTTGGTATGTTTTGCAATCTTATCCCAAACTACTGAAGGTTTCTAAGGATAAATACAGTTTGGCTCTCTTTTCTCTTAGAATTATTATTTTTTTTGGTAATTCTTGAAGCAGGCTTATTCTCATAAATTTAATGAACCACATCTTGCAAAACAGACATGCACATCTGGCAAAACCCTAGTAAACTAGGTTAAAACAAGAGGAATAAAGAAGACGAGTACAGATATAGTTACTTTGTAGATTTACTGATGGAAAATGGAGGTGATTCCTTCTGATGACATCTTTTCTAAATTGTCCTACTTGGACTGTAAAGCAGAAAAATGGACCTGCGATTGGGAGTGCCCTTAAAAAATCCTCCAGGAATATTAGCTCAGAAATTGTTTAGGGTGAATAATTAGCCACTCAATCCCAGAATTGCAAAGTGACAATTATTTTTGGAGGAAATAAATTTTAAAATTTTAACTTAAAAAGAAAAAGAAAAAATACTTGTAAAAAATATTCAAATTAGTTAACAATATGCCAGGTGGCTCACTGTTAAAGAATCCACCTGCCAATGGAGGAACGCAATAGATGCAGGTTCAATCCCTGGGTTGGGAAGATCTCCTGGATTGGGAAATGGCAACCTACTCCAATATTCTTTCCTGTTAAATCCCACAGACAGAGGAGCCTGGGAGGCTACAGTCTACGGTTTCAGAGTCAGACATGACTGAAGCACACATGCGCACGTGCATATTAAAATATTTTTAGATAGATGTATAATAACGTATGCAACCTTGTAAAACACTAAAAATTAAGATGAACAATAGATTAGAGTGTTCAATCGATAGGTAATGAAATCAGGTGTAGTACAATGTTAGTTATGGGATCTAAATGGTAGGAATATGGGGAATATGGCTGTTTACAGTCATGCTTTTTAAAGTTTTCTGTGTGTTTGTCATATTTCTTAGTAAAATGTTAGGTAAATAAAATAAATCTGCATTCTAAAATATATGTATATTATTTATTATGCATGCTAAGTTGCCTCAGTTGTGTCCAACTCTTTTTGAACCTATAGACTGTAGCCTGCCAGGTTCCTTTGTCCATGGGATTCTCCAGGCAAGAGTACTGGAGTGGGTTACCATGCTCTCTACCAGGGTCTCCTGTGTCTTATGCATCCAGGGTCTTATGCATTGCAGGCAGATTCTTCACTACTGAGCCTCCTGGGAAGCCCATTATTGATTATATTTACTGGTAAAAATAAGCTTTCTTCTGCCTAGATACACACTTCTTTCTTGCTCCAGCAATGACCACTGATTTAAATTCAGTTCTATAACTTGAAAAATGAAATAATTCTCTAAATCTGTTTCTTCCAAAACTTAGAGAAAAATAATAAATAAAAAAGAGAAATGAAGATTTACATTTTCTCAATCAATAGTTTTGTACATTACTGAACTGATGAATACTTGCAGTCAATTTTCTTTGACTTGTCTGTTACTTGGGGAAAAAAAAGTAGTTGTCCGTTTTTCTCCTCCCTCAGAGAGAAATATTGAGATTTGACCACTGTTGGAAAAAAAAAAATGTGTTTAATAAATAGTGGTGCCTATGAGGTGGTGCCTCTTGAGAACCCTGATGCAGGTCAGGAAGCAACAGTTAGAACTGGACATGGAACAACAGACTGGTTCCAAATAGGAAAAGGAGTACATCAAGGCTGTATATTGTCACCCTGCTTATTTAACTTATATGCAGAGTACATTATGAGAAATGCTATGCTGGAAGAAATACAAGCTGGAATCAAGATTTCTGGGAGAAATATTATTAACCTCAATATGCAGATGACACCACCCTTATGGCAGAAAGCAAAGAAGAACTAAAGAGCCTCTTGATGAAAGTGAAAGAGAAGAGTGGAAAAGTTGGCTTAAAGCTCTACATTCAGAAAACTAAGATCATGGCATCCGGTTCCATCACTTCATTGGAAATAGATGAGGAAACAGTGGAAACAGTGGCTGACTTAATTTTGGGGCTCACAATCACTGTAGATGGTGATTGCAGCCATGAAATTAAAAGACGCTTACTCCTTAGAAGGAAAGTTATGAGCAACCTAGACAGCATATTAAAAATCAGAGACATTACTTTGCCAACAAAGGTCCCATCTAGTCAAATCTATGGTTTTTCCAGTAGTCATGTATGGATGTGAGAGTTGGACTCTAAAGTTGAGTGCCGAAGAATTGATGCTTTTGAACTGTAGTGTTAGAGAAGACTTGAGAGTTCCTTGGACTACAAGGAGATCCAACCAGTCCATCCTAAAGGAGATCAGTCCTGGGTGTTCATTGGAAGGACTGATGTTGAAGCTGAAACTCCAGTACTTTGGCCACCTGATGCAAAGAGCTGACTCATTTGAAAAGACCCTGATGCTGGGAAAAATTTAGGGCAGGAGGACAAGGGGACGACAGAGGATGAGATGGTTGGATGGTATCACCGACTCGATGGACATGGGTTTGTGTGGACTCTGGCAGTTGGTGATGGACAGGGAGGCCTGGCGTGTTGTCATTCATGGGATCACAAAGAGTCGGACACGACTGAGCAACTGAACTGAACTGAACTAATGAAGTGGTGTTGGAACGCTCTAACTTAGAAACTTTGCAGGTTAATTCAGAGGGAAATTCATGAATTTAGTGAACTGTGACTCTGTAAGGAAAAATCCCAATCTTCGTTCTTGTTGTTTTTCAATTGCTCAGGCATGTCTGACTCTTTGTGACCCCATGAACTGCAGCATGCCAGGCCTTCCTGTCCCTCACCATCTCCCAGAGTTTGCCCAAGTTCATGTTCATTGCATCGGCGATGTCGTACAGCCATCTCATCCTATGAGTGCCAGCCAACTCATCCTCTGACGCCATCTTCTCCTTCTGCTCTCGATCTTTCCCAGGGAACAGAAGACTCATTGGAAAATTCCCTGGCACTGAGAAAGATCTTCATTCTTATTTACCCTTTATCTACAAAAAGTCCCTATGTCCTCAAAGAATCAAAATTAACAAAGACTTTTATAATACACAGACTATTTATGTTCTTTGTAGAAAAAATTAGAAAGCACAGAGAAGTAAAACTTAAAAAAAATAATTCCACTAGAAAGGATAATTGTTTTTTCACATTTTTTAAAGTGCATTTGTCTTTATCTTGTGTGTGTATGTATTTATAAAATAACTCTATCAATTTATTGCATTTTTCACCATTTGTAGTTTAACAGTAACAGAGGCAGTACAAAAATGGATGGATTTGGAGATGGAAATTATGCATGCTGCAAAAATAGAATCTATTTCACCTCAATATAGCGATAGTTTTATAATGCTAATCCATTCCAAAGGACAAATGTGAAATGCTTATCTAAAATTTGAACTATAATTATGCATTTTTCCAACAACTTTAATGTGTGAGGAATTGCCTTGCTTCATATAATGTGCAAATCAATAGGCTGACTGTCATATATCTGATTTGTCTTACAATCTTTTAAATAAACTTGATATCAACTGCTGTTCTTTCTATAGCTTTTTCAAGTCATTCTCATATATCTTTGGTTACTTATTTACTTATAAACTTATTTACTATAAGTAATCACTTATTTACTATAAACTCCCTGAAGATAAAATGCTAGACAAAGAGAATGTATGTTTACAAAATTTCTTTCAAGATTGGTTGTACAACTTTACCTTACACTAAAAATGAGTATTAGTTTCTATTGCCTCACTCCCTAGCCTATATGGTGTTATCTTTCTTTCTGTCTGAAGTGACAGACAGTGTTTATCAATAACGTTGGAATAGAGTATTTTGGTTTATATATATTTTTCATGTTAGGGCTTAAGTTCAAAACACTGGGTTAATTTTCTGGTATGGCATTCTATCTTCCTTGGTCCATGTGAATTCCTTGATTTTCTTTCCAAATTTAAATTTAAATTGAGTGTTTCCTTTCCCCATTCTTCCACCCATTTTCCTTTCTAATTAGACAATTCTAATGTATTTATTTTGTGTTTGTGGGGTTTTTGTTGCATGCTCTTTCAATATACTTTGTTTCTTTTCTACTTAGCATTATACTTTTATGACCTATAAATATTTATGTCTGTTTTATCATTCATTCTTCAACTTGCTGTGCTCCATAGTGAAATTTCATCACCTTTTATCCACAAAGTTTTCTAGTGTTGAAACAAGGTTAAATGTAAAATCTGGCACTTCAAATGATGCGATGAACAACTTCACACAGGCCCTGCTCTGAAATCTCTTGAGAATTCCTTAGGGACAGACACACCCAGAAGCAGATGCTCTGAGTTCTCAACTGGGGACAGTGTGAGCATCCACATTCTCACCAGTGGTCCATGAGAACTCCCAAACCCACACTTCCCCTTCATTGTGATCTCTGCCATTCTCGTGGATGTTTTAAAAGGCAGTAGAGTACACTGCTTCCTGTTAAGGCAAATTGAGGCAAAGATAGAACTCTGAAATGAATTCATCAATATAAAATCCTTAACAGAATGCATAGTCCAGAAGTGCTTAGGTGTGGGTGTGTGGGTACTCAGCTGTTTGTTGTGTCCAACTCTTTGTGGCCCTATGGACTGTAGCCCATCAGATTCCTGTGTCCATGGGATTCTCCAGGCAAGATTATTGGCTTGGGTTGCCATTTACTTCTCTAAGGGCTCAAAAATTAGCTATCATTACTAATATTTTGGGCATCCCTGTGGTTCAGCTGGTAAAGAATCCACCTGCAATGCAGGAGACCTGGGTTCTTTCCCTGGTAGGGAAGATCCCCTGGAGAAGGGTACCCACTCCAGTATTCTGCCTAGAGAATTTCAAGGGTTGTATAGTCCATGGGATCGCAAAGAGTTGGACATACTTGAAAGATTTTCACTGACTAATATTTTGTCTCTCAGTACTACCAACAGTTAAAAGATAAACAGAAAAGGGTACAGTGCAGAGAAAAAGAAAACAAGATCCTTGTCCCTTCTTAGTCTAAGTAGAAATGATTTTGCTTATGTCAGCATTTCCTGTTGATCAAATTTTAACTTTCTGAATATTTAATATTACCCATATCCTACTTCAAATAACTCATTAAAGTCTTTTCTGACATTATTACCAGACTCAAATAAATTTTACATCTGCATTTGAAACACTGACTCTAATGCCACAGTCTCTTATTTAGACTTATCTTCCCTGCAATTCTTGACATTGAGAAAGGCCAAATTAATAGATTTGGAAAAATGCCCAATTAGAAACAGATTTAGAAGTATAGAAATGGTTCTAGCACAGTATTTAAAATGCTTAAAGTCATCTTTTCCTGTGGAATTTAAAATGGTAGCTCATATTATTTTGTTCAAGGCTGCAAATATTTCTTATCAATATTTGTTAATATTGAAGTATTACATCGAATAGGAGTGTGATCCCATATATTTAAATTTAACATTATGAGAAAAAAAACTAACATGTTTATTTTCTTTAAAATTGCTTTCCTTGCTTCTTTCTATATTATTGAAAATCTAAATTTTTAGTTTTGAATTTTCATTTATGTATTAAAAGAGTCAGGCAAGAATGGGTTCAGTGAAGTGGCTCAATGAAGTGTCTCAACTGAAGTGTGATTTGAATGAGTTAATAAGTTTGAGAAATGGGGGTTTCAGAAAGCAATATGTTTAAGTTAAAATGTCCCTATCAGAAACAAGATAACTGTATTTTAAAGATATCTCCATTCTTTTACATTAAATCCTGATTTTCCACTGATTGCTCTTTTGTGGCATGTTTTCACCATGTGTCAATGTAGAGAGTACGGTAATTGGTCTCCCTCATCATGAAAAGAGAACAGGAAAAGATTTATTGCTCAAGAGTTTACGTAATGTACAAATGCCTGCCCTCTTTGGGGCAGAGTCAGTGATTTTTCTGACTACAAGAAGGAAATTTCAGGTACGAATGGAGATATATTGGCCAAGAAAGTAAACAAGGTTTTTGTTTTTGTTTTCTCTATATATAAAATTATATGAGCTAAAGATTTCTTTTTTACCTCCTTTTTTCTATCAGTTCTGCTTTTTTTTTTTGAAAATCATCCTTTCTTTTTTATATTCTAGTGATTTCCTATGAAATATTCAGCAACATACTTAAACATACAGTTTCCTAATAATTGAAAACATTTAATTTAGATTTTATTTCTCTCTACTCTTTGGGCTTCTTCCTATCAGCTATGTTTACATTACCTTGAATTTACTGTGTAGTCTCATTTTGAGTGTGCTTTTTTGAAATTGATGTTTATTTTTCAATTCTAGTATAATTGTTGCTTTACAACGCTGTACAACAATGTAAATCAGTTATATGTGTACATATATCCCCTCCCTCTAGAACCTCCCTCCCATTCCACCCCTCTAGGTCATCACAGAGCATGGTCTTGAGATCCCTGTGGTATAGAGCAGGTTCCCACTAGCTATCTCTCTTACACATAGGAGTGCATATATGTCAACGCTGCATGTATGCATGCTAAGTCATTTCAGGTGTGTTTGACTCTTACAGACCCTGTTGACTGTAGGCTGTCAGGCTCCTCTGTCCATGGGATTCTCCAGGCAAGAATACTCAAGTGTGTTGCCACACCCTTCTCCAGGGAATCTTCCCTACCCAGGGATAGAAACCAAGTTTCTTATGTCTCCTGCTTTGACAAGCAGGTTTTTACCACTGGTGCCATCTGGGAAGCCCATTTGAATGTTACTTCTGAATTCGTTTCAGTAATATTTATTTGAAGAAAATGTATTACTGATTTTTTTCCTTGGTGATTTTTTTCTTTTTGAGAGAAGTTCTTAGTGAGGAAAACTTCCTAGGTTTTTTCTCTGACTGATTTTCTTTTTTTTTTTGCTCTCACTCTTGAATGATCTTTGACCAGTTTGAAAATTCTTGGTTCAGCACTTTGAAGATGTCATTCCTTTATCTTTCTACATCCAGCATTGCTATATAAGTCTGTGGTCAGTGAGTGTTTTTCCTTTGGAGATGATCTGCTTTATTTTTCTCTGACAGTAGTAACTTCTGAGGTTTCTCTTTATATTTTGTCTTGGAAATGTATTCCATATCTATTTACTCAACTGTATGAGCACTTTGGTGGTTTTTCCTCAAATATTCATTTATATTCATTATATCTCTTCCTATGCCTTTATTCCTATTGAAAATCAAGATGTTCTGGGTCTTATATTTCATGTATCTGTTTTCTCTTTCCCTTGCCATGTTTCTTATCTTTTGTGCCAGCTATTTTGGGACATTTCTCCAGACCAAAATTGAATTTTAGAGTTCTTATCCCACCAAAACTTTGCTTTCTATTTGAAACGGGCTCTGAATAAACTTTGTGAAAATACTATTATCCTCAAAATTTGGTGGTAGGGAGACTCCATCCTATGTGCCAAACCAAGTCCAGTGTTCCTGTTGTTGCTGTTGTTGTTTTTTCTTTCACTTTATCAATACATAATTAAAGATGAATAGACCAAACAGAAAGAAAATTAAAGAAAGTAGTTGATTGGCAAAATAAAATATGCTGTCAACGTTGATGCTTCAACATTCAACAAATGACTCTGTAAGATACAATATGCCAGGCACTGTTCTAAGCATTAAGGTTACAACAAAATGGGGAGAAAAAAGTCTTTGCCCTCCTGAAGGCGTTCTAGTATCATTTTGTAGTATTTTACTGATAGAGTTATTGTGACAGTCAACTATTTAAATAATATGGATGCTTTTTAACAACACACATACAAATTACTCATTTTATATATTTATTGATTAGCAATGTTTAGTGTGTGTGTGTGTGTGTGTGCGCTCAATTTTATCCATGTCTTTGAGACCCCATGGGCTGTAGCCCAACACGGTCCTCTGTACATGGGATTTTCCAGGCAAGAACACTGGAGCAGGTTGCCATTTCCTACTCCAGGAGATCTCCCTGACCAAGGAATCAAACCCTGCATCACTTGCATCTCTTGCATGGGCAAGCAGATTCTTTACCACTGTGCCATATCTATATATACTCTGCTGTGCAGTGCTTTAGGGAGACTACAGAGATCGTCAAAGAAAAATGAGGCCTCATCAAAACTCAAAACCAGTATATCTTAAACCTGTAGAGAAAAAGATTAAAAATTATGGAACACACTTCCAATTAATTATATGCATAGTGATATATGAAATTAATAAAAATTTATATCTTAAATTTTGGTTATATCACACTTCTATGTGCTTAGTAAAATATGTACAAAATAAAAAATTATAAACATAATAAAGACATAATAAATGTGTTTTCAAAAATTGTTAATGGTATAAAATGTACTCAAACCTTCAAAGTTTTTCTTCATGTTTTGGACTCTTAGATTTCAATAATCTTGCAAAGTACTTTCAAACTACCATTGGCTCTGTTAAAGAATGTTTGCTGTGAAACGGACTCCTGGCTCTCAGGCTGTCTGTCCCATGTACCCCTCTAATGGCGCCATCACTAGAAACCTGTCCTTCTACCATCTGGGGCTCATTGCTTGCATGGTCCAAGCCCACTAAACTATAAACCATGTCCTCTAAACACTTAGAGTCAGCATTCTGATACTGCAAATTATGAGCCACCTAATATGATAAACTCATCTGTTTGGATGGGAGGGGGTTAGAGGAAAAGCTATTGAATGATACTCTCATTGAACATCTAGAAACAATGCCCTGGTCCTTGATACAGTAAGTCTAAAAGTGACAGTTTCAGGCAAATTTTGAATTGCACCATTTTCCCCAGTCATTAGAACAGATATTTTTTGGAATAGAGCGAAATGATTTTGTGGGCTTTTATTTTCAGTATTGTTCTTGAACATGCCCTTGTCTTCCACACACTTTTGATGCCACTTAGCACTTATTTAGTTCCAAATAAGGGTTTCTCCAATGGTTCAGTGGGTAAAGGATCTGCTTGCAATGCAGGAGACACAGAAGACATTGGTTCAATCTCTGGGTGGGGAAGATCCTCTGGAGGGGAAAATGACAACCCACTCCAGTATTCTTGCCTGGGAGATCCCATGGGCAGAGGAGTCTGGTGGGATACAGTCCAAAGGGTCACAAAGAGTGAGACAAAACTGAGGATGAGCACAGACGGAAAACAGGTATTAGTTATTTTTGCCTAGTTTAAAATTGAATGTTCATAAATAATTTATTAAATATATTAAAATCATTTTTATGACGAGAAATTGAAATCAAAGTTAAAGTATTTATTAGTCTGGGTTCACTTAAAAAGGCAAAACTATTCAGAGATCTATCTATCTATCCATCTGTCTATCTATCTATGGATTTATTATGTGTGAGAGGGATCAGGGATTTGACCTCATGAGGTTGGGATAGCGGTGAAGCAGTCTCTACAAAGCTGCTGCCTTTGTATCTGAAGATGAATCTTGACATTCCAATGCAGGTGGTTGAGTTGGGAAGAGAGATGTGAATTGAGGGAAAATAAGAAAAAGTCGGAGCCTACAGGAAAGCTTTGAGGCCCATTAGGACAGACTGACACCGCTTGAATATTTGTTGCCTCTGACTTTGATGGTACAGGTTTCCTGCAGAAGCTGAAGCCCTTTATCGCTTAACTATGCAATATACACCTGGCCCAGGTACCAAAGAAACTGAAGGCAAGATTGAGTGTTTGCAGGCCTGGCTATAGCCAAGAAGGCGAGTTAACACAATGACAAAATGTGTGAACCACAAAACCATTGCTGCTTCCTCTTTTCTCTCTAAACCTCTCACTAGAATCCTTTTTTTATGGTCCACCCTAATTTGAAATGTACAGAAAAGGAAATTCCAAGAAATGAAGTTGAGCCTAGCCAAAGTTACACGTTACAAAGTCACTACATCTAGCATTCTGCATTGAACCACAGTTTGCTACTCCTAATGCAATTTCCCAAGTCTCTTCAGAAATAGTGAAAGCTGTATTCCTAAAGTCAGGTTAAGGAACATTTCTGAGGCTGCAGAGTAACATTCTGATGATATAGAAAGTAAGCCAGCAGATGAGAACAACCATCAGAATAGTTAATTTGATTTAGTAATCAAATCAGTTTCATGTTTTACTGAGGTGATCATCAGAATAGGTGATTTAATCATGAGTACAGGCAAGCTTCAGAGAAATTTGGAAAATTTTGCTCTAATTTTAATAGTATTATCCTTATATAAATAATCAGCAGGTGGTTTAATAATCAGGCTTTTAAAACATAATTTTTTAATATAATTTAAGGTTGCACTCAAAGCATAACACATCGAGAATTTTATCCTCCCAGTAGTCTCAAATAAATTGTCACTTCTGATTGCACTGTCTTATTTGACCATTGTTTACTGTGTCTTTTAAAAATTTTATTTGTAATCAGCACCTGAACAATCAATAAAATTAGTACATTCCAGAGCAAATTCAAGAAAAGTGTTTAGAAATAGATGATTTATTTTCTTAATAGAATTGTCTACAATTCTCTCAGCCACTTAAGAAACATTGCTACCTAATATAGAGGAATTTTCTTTATCTTGGACATTAAAATTAATCCTAGATTTTAAGAAAGAAAGATAAATAACTTTGGATTCTTATATTTAATTTCAGAGGAAAATTAAAGCAATATAACTAGCATTAGAAAAATAGTGTATTTTAATTTAAATCCAGAAATTGGAATCTTTAAAAACTGCAGTACTAGTCTTTCAAATAGAAGTGAAGGAAAAGAGAACAAAAGAGGCAGTGTCTAAATACATACAACTTCTCAACTACTTTTCTGTTTTAAAATATTTGAAACATATTAACCAACACAAAAAAAGAAGGTACAATTCATCAATAGTCTCTCCAATTCACATGTTTGATTAGTATCTTGGTGGGTCGAGAGAGAGAGGTACATCCATAGATGATAGGTGATCGATTTGAAGTAGAAATTAATCTTCCACCCTGGGGAGTTACAATCCTTAGAAATTATAAATATCAGTGTTTTGTGTCTTCAGATATATATTTTTCCACCCTTATCTTTATGCTGTACACACAAATGGGTCCATACATATACAATTTTCCAACTAAATTAGACTTTACAGATTTTCTGCTAAATATGTATGAATATATCTTAACACAGAGATATATTCCATTTATTTTTTGGATGCTTCTGTAGTATTGCATTACATAAACATACCATAATCAATCAGTTTACAAATTTGGATATGTAGGTTGGTTCTTTTCTGTTGTTATTTGTTTGTTTTGCTGTGTAATAATTCTGCAGTGAAAACCCTTGTACATTTGTAAGATAATTTCTTACTTACTGCAGAATAAATTCCTGTAAGTGGAATAGCTTGATCACATTTTTTGTTCATTTTTAATCAGAACAGAATTCACATCTACTGTTAAAAAAAAATGTCCTGTTCTTTAATATTCACCAGCCTGGTAAAGTATCCATCTTTTAAAATTTATGCTAACTCTTTATTTTAAAAAGGTACAATTTTTCATTTTAATTAGCATTTGAGATGATTAGTAAGGCTGAATCTCATATTGTGCTTGCATGTTAAGTTTCTCCAGTCATGTCCAACTCTTTGTGTCTATGGACTGTAGCACCGCCAGGCTTCTCTGTCCATGGGATTCTCCAGGCAAGAATACTGGAGTGGGTTGCTAAGCTCTCCTCCAAGGGGATCTTCCCAACCCAAGTATTGAACCTGCATCTCATGTCTCCTGCACTGGCAGGTGGGTTCTTTATCACTAGCGCCACCTGGGAAGCATATCATAATATATGTTTGGTGATAAGTTGTGTTTCTTCTCTTATGATTTAACTATTTACATAATTTTCCTATTAAAAAAAAAAACTTAGGCTATTTATCTTTTCCTTAATTATCTGTAAGTACTCAACATATCTGGAGAAGACAATGGCAAGCCACTCCGGTACTCTTGCCTAGAAAATCCCATGGATGGAGGAGCCTGGTGGGCTGCAGTCTGTGGGGTCTCTAAGGGTCAGACATGACTGAGCGACTTCACTTTCACTTTTCACTTTCACACATTGGAGAAGGAAATGGCAACCCACTCCAGTGTTCTTGACTGGAGAATCCCAGGGACGGGGGAGCCTGGTGGGCTTCCGTCTATGGGGTCACACAGAGTCGGACACGACTGAGGTGACTTAGCAGCAGCAGCAGCAGCAACTCAACATATGCTTAGAATATTAGCCCTCTTTTTATTTGTTGCAATTTATTTGACTTTTGATAGTATCAAGTAGAACATGTACATAAATAAGAAATTTGGAAAGCAGTTTTAAAGTGTACACCCATCACTTTATCAAAAGTCGACTATCACTGCAGGAAACAGAGCAGTCAGCCGGAGGTCCCTTTGGTATCACGTCCCTCTTTCAGTGATGAGGCACACTATCGTGACTTTCATATCCATTACTCCCACATTAATTGTCCAAAGGACAGAAATGGTATGGACCTAACAGAAGCAGAAGATATTAAGAAGAGGTGGCAGGAATACACAGAAGAACTGTACAAAAAAGATCTTCACGACCAAGATAGTCACGATAATGTGATCACTGACCTAGAGCCAGACATCTTGGAATGTGAAGTCAAGTGGGCCTTAGAAAGCATCACTATGAACAAAGCTAGTGGTGGTGATGGAATTCCAGTTGAGCTATTTCAAGTCTTGAAAGATGATGCTGTGAAAGTGCTGCACTCAATATGCCAGCAGATTTGGAAAACTCAGCAGTGGCCACAGGACTGGAAGAGGTCAGTCTTCATTCCAATCCCAAAGAAAGGCAATGCCAAAGAATGCTCAAACTACCGCACAATTGCACTCATCTCACACGCTAGTAAAGTCATGCTCAAAATTCTCCAAGCCAGGCTTCAGCAGTATGTAAACCGTGAACTCCCAGATGTTCAAGCAGGTTTTAGAAAAGGCAGAGGCACCAGAGATCAAATTGCAAACATCCGCTGGATCATGGAGAAAGCAAGAGAGTTTCAGAAAAACATCTATTTCTGCTTCATTGACTATGCCAAAGCCTTTGACTGTGTGGATCACAATAAACTGTGGAACATTCTGAAAGAGATGGGAATCCCAGACCACCTGACCTGCCTCTTGAGAAACCTGTATGCAGGTCAGGAAGCAACAGTTAGAACCGGTCATGGAACAACAGACTGGTTCCAAATAGGAAAAGGAGTGTGTCAAGGTTGTATATTGTCACCTTGCTTATTTAACTTATATGCAGAGTACATCATGAGGAACGCTGGGCTGGAAGAAGCACAAGCTGGAATCAAGATTGCTGGGAGAAATATCAATAACCTCAGATATGCAGATGACACTACCCTTATGGCAGAAAGTGAAGAGGAACTCAAAAGCCTCTTGATGAAAGTGAAAGAGGAGAGTGAAAAGGTTGGCTTGAAGCTCAACATTCAGAAAACAAAGATCATGGCATCTGGTCCCATCACTTCATGGGAAATAGATGGAAAAACAGTGGAAACAGTGTCAGACTTTGTTTTTTTGGGCTCCAAAATCACTGCAGATGCTGATTGCAGCCATGAAATTAAAAGACGCTTGCTCCTTGGAAGGAAAGTTATGACCAACCTTGATAGTATATTAAAAAGCAGAGACATTACTTTGCCGACCAAGGTCCGTCTAGTCAAGGCAATGGTTTTTCCCGTGGTCATGTATGGATGTGAGAGTTGGACTGTGAAGAAAGCTGATCGCCGAAGAATCGATGCTTTTGAACTGTGGTGTTGGAGAAGACTCTTGAGAGTCCCTTATACTGCAAGGAGATCCAACCAGTCCATTCTAAAGGAGATCAATCCTGGATGTTCATTGGAGGGACTGATGCTAAAGCTGAAACTCCAATACTTTGGCCACCTCATGAGACGAGTTGACTCACTGGAAAAGACTCTGATGCTGGGAAAGGTTGGGGGCGGGAGGAGAAGGGGACGACGGAGAATGAGATGGCTGGATGGCATCACCGACTCTGTGGACATGAGTTTGAGTGTACTCCGGGAGTTGGTGATGGACAGGGAGGCCTGGCGTGCTGTGATTCATGGGGTCGCGGAGAGTCGGACACGACTGAGCGACTGAACTGAACTGATATTTTAATAGTTGTGCTGCCTATTTATACTTCCCCCAAATATGGTTTTATTTTCCCATTCCTTCCAGCCATCCCTACCCCCTGCCCCACAAGCACACACAGACTCTGCTCTAATGGTCATTACTGTTTTTCTTTTTTTCACCATCAATATCTCCCTGTTCTCTGGATACTCCAAACATCTGCTGATTTTTTTTATTATTATTTTAAAGCAAAACAAACCTCCTTTGACTACTCATTGTCTTCTAGATCTTTTTCTCTCCTCCATTTTTTTTTTTTTACCAAAATGTTCTTTCTGTAGTTTCTTATGCTCTATTCACTTGTTTTTGGTGCTAAGCTATACATAAAATAGACCATCTTAACCATCTTTAAATTTACGGTGGAGTGGCATTAAGTACATTCACACTGCTGGTATAACTATTATCCCTAACAATCCCCAGAACTTTTTTTTCATCCTAAACTAAAAGGCTGGACCCTTTAAATGATTACTCCCTACATTTCGTTTCTTTACCCGCTGACTGCTACTATTCTACATTCTGTATCTTTGGATTTGACAATTCTAGGTAACTCATGCAAGTGATATCAAATAATGTTTGTCCTTTTATCTAACTTTTTTCAGTTTGCATAATATCTTCACATTTCATCCCTGTTGAATTTTGTATTAGAATTTCATTGCTGTTTGATGCTTACTGATATTCCAATATTTATCTACCTTTTTTCCCCCTCATTCATCCATCGATGAATACTCAGATTCTTTTCACATTTTGACTATTGTGAATAAGCTACTCTGAACAAGGATGTACAAATATTCTGTTTGAGCTCCACTTTTAAATCTTTTCGATCCATAAATAAAAGGGCAATGGCTGGGTCACATGATAACTCTATGTTTAATTTTCTTAGGCGTCATCATAATGTTTTCCATGGTAACTAATCCATTTTACAACAAAGTTCTATGGAATGTATTTTCTGACGTATTTGTATATAGTGTTGGAATTTTTAAATTGGGTGTTGTTAAATCTGTTATTATGTCTATTTGTGGTTTCTAGGTTACCTATTATTTTACATATTGTCAGTATTTTTACTTTTAGCAACCATTCAGTTCAGTTCAGGTGCTCAGTCATGTCCAACTCTTTGTGACCCCATGAATCACAGCACGCCAGGCCTCCCTGTCCATCACCAACTCCCACAGTTCACTCAAACTCATGTCCACAGAGTCGGTGATGCCATCCAGCCATCTCATTCTCTGTCGCCCGCTTCTCCTCCTGCCCCCAATCCCTCCCAGCATCAGAGTCTTTTCCAGTGAGTCAACTCTTCGCATGAGGTGGCCAAAGTATTGGAGTTTCAGCTTTAGCATCAGTCTTTCCATTGAACACCCAGGACTGATCTCCTTTAGACTGGACTGGTTGGATCCCCTTGCAGTCCAAGAGACTCTCAAGAGTCTTCTCCAACACCACAGTTCATTACTATACTTTAAATGCAATGAAAGATGATACATTCTGAAGAACATTTTTTAAAAAATATTTACCTTCACATATGCTGTTATTTATGTGAATACATATATATTTTTCCTAAAACTATCATAGTACATAAGACAGAATCCTAGAATATTATCTAAGGTTACATCATGCCGTGAAAGACAGTATTCTTGAATATAAGCTCCATGTGGCCAGAGTTCAATTTATAATCCTCTGTTCTGGGTTCCTAAAATAGAATTTTGTGCAAAGAAGTTGCTTATTAAATATTTATTGAAGTTGAATTAGTTAATCCAGCATTTTATGTTTCACTTTCTGTGGTTTAGCTGGGTGCCTGAAAATCAAATGAGCCTTTTGGATGAGGTTAGTCACAATGTTTCCATTAGCTTTTTTTCCCTCTGGGATATGAAAGAAAAGATTAATGCTTCCCAAAATGTGGCATGTGTCAAATTATCTCCTGTGGTAGATATTTGAAGAAGATCCTTTTGAAATTTCACCCTGTTCTCATAATGTTACTTAGAAAAAAATGTCAGCAGGCAGTTGTTATTCTTTAGAGAAGGTACTTCAGATGGTCATCATAATAGTTAAAGACTAGTTATATGTAGAAAGATATTTTAAAAATATTTTAATAAAAAACACCCTGAAATCTGTATCATCTTAGGTTTTATAGACCATAAATGTGTAATTTACAGCCTCACTAGCTTGAATTTGATGTGTGATGAGACTTAGTCTTATAAATTAAACAGTCACCACTGAAACAGTTAGAATTTAACTGTCTTTAGACTTCATTGACTATAGAACGAGTTAGCAACTGACTAAGAATATTATAAGAAATGATCTTAGAAATAAATAAATGTAAACTTGATATAAAGATCAGAGAAGGCAATGGCAAGCCACTCCAGTACTATTGCCTAGAAAATCCCATGGATGGAGGAGCCTGGTAGGCTGTAGTCCATGGGGTCGCTAAGGGTCGGACACGACTGAGTGACTTCACTTTCACTTTTCACTTTCACACATTGGAGAAGGAAATGGCAACCCACTCCAGTGTTCTTGTCTAGAGAATCCCAGAGATGGGGAAGCCTGGTGGGCTTCCGTCTATGGGATCAAACAGAGTCAGACACGACTGAAGTGACTTAGCAGCAGCAGCCGCAGGCTTTGTGGACATGGATGCATGTAAAAACACAATTTTAAGAAAAATATTGGTCTTCCTGTGCTAGCATTATAGTGCATTGGATTTAAAAATAGTTGTTAACTATATATGATGATAAGGATATATGATATATCCTTATATGATCTTATATATGATCCATACGTTTTGATAAGATGTAGCAAAAAAATAATACAGCCAGCAGTGCAAAGAAATCTCTTCAAGAATGTTCACAGCAACTTTGTGGCTGACTGGAAGGAAACAAATTTCTATCAACAGGAGAAAAGATAAATAACTTGTAATAATCATACCATAGCATACTATATAGCAATGAAAATGAATAAACTATTATGAACCATTTATCCACTATGTACCATACTATTTATGTACATAAAATGTTATGTACCCATTTATCCAAATGGATGAATCATATAAAAATACTGAGAAAATTTAAAAAAGAGTTTGTAGAAGAATACACGTAACTCAAAACTTTGAAAACATGTAATGTGTGCTCAGTTGCTCTGTCATGTTCGACTCTTTGTGACCCCCTTGGACTGTAGATAGCCAGACTCCTCTGTCCATGGAATTTTCCAGACAATACCAGAGTGGATTGCCTTTTTCTTCTCCAGGGGATCTTCTCGACCCAGGGATTAAACCTGTGTCTCCTGAATTGGCAGGAGGACTCTTTACCACTGCACCACCTGGGAAGCCTGGTGGCTTATAAAACCATCCACAGATTATATGCACATACTTATGTATGTAGCTGCATATATGTATATGTTTGTGTATATGAAAGGGTCAATAAATGTTGGGAAAAAATACCAAATTCAAGTTTGCTTAAATTTTAAATTAGTGACATTAGTTATAATCTCAGGATAAGGATTGAAGAAAATGTTATCAAGGAGGGATAAAGCAGGCATTTGAAGGATATTATGTTTGTAATATTATATTTCTTATAGCTTTTATCTATTTACTCTTTATATTACTGTGTGTCTCAAATATGTTACAATAATTTAAAAAACAATGCAATTTTTTATAGCTCCAAAGTAGTCTTCCCTCACTTATCTATGACCATCAGTATAAGAAATAAAAGTGTTATGGTTTATTCTCATCAAATATAATTGATTACAAGGAAGACTAGCAAGCATATAACATCTAAACTCAAGCAGACTGTTGTCTATCTTCCCGTTAGCTATAGTTCACAAGCCAAGTTCCTAAGTGTAACTTAGAAGATCCTTCACTTTTTGTCCCTAAACTGACTCTGCTGCCACTTTCTAAACATACAAAATGTTGCATCAAATTATCATTTTCCCCAAATCATGAATTGCAACATATACTTTGTAATTTTATTCAAGATATTCCCTTGGCTTGTGATGTGTCGTTTCAGTTCAGTTCAATTCGGTTCAGTCGCTCAGTCGTGTCTGACTCTGCGACCCCATGAATCGCAGCACGCTAGGCCTCCCTTTCCATCACCAACTCCTGGAGTTCACTCAAACTCATGTCCATCGAGTCGGTGATGCCATCCAGCCATCACATCCTCTGTCGTCTCCTTCTCCTCCTGCCCCCAACCCCTCCCAGCATCAGAGTCTTTTCCAGTGAGTCAACTCTTTGCATGAGATGGCCAAACTATTGGAGTTTCAGCTTTAGCATCAGTCCTTCCAATGAACACCCAGGACTGATCTCTTTTAGGATGGACTGGATCTCCTTATAGTCCAAGGGACTCTCAAGAGTCTACTCCAACACCACAGTTCAAAATCATCAATTCTTCGGCGCTCAGCTTTCCTCACAGTCCAACTCTCACATCTATACATGACCACTGGAAAAACCATAGCCTCAACTAGACGGACTTTTGTTGGCAAAGTTGACTAAAATAACTTTACATCTTTCCAAAGGTACATGTTTTGCAGGGGTAGATTTTATTCCTGACACCCTGAGGATGGTTAGTTTTTCCTTTGAGTACAACTGTTTCTTTTCCAGAGTCACATGTTGCTTGGCCTTCATGTCTGTATTTCTAAGTAAAATATGAACACCTTAATTCACTCACTTCATGCTTTTTCACTGGAGAAGGAAATGGCAACCCACTCCAGTATTCTTGCCTGGAGAATCCCGTGGACAGAGGAGCCTGGCAGACTGTGGTCCATGGGGTCACAGAGAATGGGACACAGCTGATGTGACTAAGCACGCATGCAAAGAGCAGGAGAGGTGACCTCATATCTCTAATGTGAGGAATTTGAGCACATAATGATCCTAGAAAGATATGGGGATGACAGAGGATGAGATGGTTGGATGATATCACTGACTTAAAGACATGTGTTTGAGCAAGCTCTGGCAGATGGTGAAGGACAGGGAAGCCTGGCGTGCTACAGTCCATAGGATCACAGAGAGTCAGACACGACTAAGCAAATAAACAGCAACAGCAATGATCCTAGGATATCAGAGTATGTTCTCGTTAATAGTGATTGTATCACAGTGTTCTCAGAAGACTCTGGATTCAAATATTTCTAAAAATTTGGGGGCCAGAATAGTGCTTACCCTGAAGACATACATAGGTTTCTACTTCATGAAATGGAAAAATACATACATCTGCAGAAAAGTCTCACTGTTATGTAAATGGAAACAGTTTTTGGGTTCAAAATGTAAGGTATCTCTTTCTGGACTGGTAGCAAAGACATTGCACAATAGTGGTGGTCTGGGGGACAAACCAATAGAGAGCTCTAAAAACTCTTAGTCAAATCTGAGAGCAGTTTACAGATTGCTTTTCTGGGCTGTAATGTTTTACTTTAAGTCAATTGGTAAATTTAAAAAATAATACAGTCTGATTTTATTCTCACTGGGAACAGTGAGTATGACTGCATTTGAAACATATCAGTAAGCAGAAATAGAGTTGCTTGCAAGAGTAGGTAATGAAACTGGAGGTAGCTTTAATATTTCTAGAACTCTTGCTAGAATATTTTGCAGAATGGAAAACTAATGACCAATACAGGTTTCTGGAAAATGAAAGTGTTCCTTTGGGGTTTCCAAAAATTACATAGCAAAAAGAAGCTAGTGTAAGAATGAACTTTCCAAAAGGAAAAGGAAATCGGGAAGGTATTGGCAAAGGTGACCTTGGTTTATATGCATGACTTGTGAGGCCTTAGAAAAGTATAAGCTTACTGTTGAATAAATAATTGAATGAAGAAAGGAAACACTTAAAAAGAATTTAATGGTATCAAGAAATCTTTAGATTAGACTTCAAAACAGAGCCTGGTAAGAAGGACTTGAACTCATTTACTCTGCTACTATCTATCAATGAACATTTTATTCCTTGTAGTGGTTACAGCCTAGGAAATATGCTACTTATTTTATGAATCTTGTGTTCCCCTACAGCAGTAAATTCATATACAAGTTATATTTAATGCAAGATAAATTTTTTTTTAAAATGTCAGAACAGATAGAGATGATTATAACTAGAATCTATATGAATAATTTCTTACATGAGCTTGTAAAATGGAAAATGTATCTGGTTAACTCTAATTTTACTTCTGAGGAAAGTGAGCTGTTTCTTGGTTGCTAAGTCATGTCTGACTCTTTTGCAACCCCCTCGGACTGTAGCCCACCAGGCTTCTCTGTCCATGGGATTTCCCAGGGAAGAAAACTGGAGTGGTTTGACATTTCCTTCTCTGGAGGATCTTCCTGACCCAGGAATTAAACTTGAGTCTCCTGCATTGGCAAGCAAATTCTTTGCCATTGAGCTACCTGGTAAGCCCAAGGAAAATGAAATTTAGATCAAATTGCATGCTCCAAAGCATCATAGCCACTTAGAAGGCTGTTGGGACTCAATCTCATGTCTTCATACCTAGATCCCAACCTCTTTCCTGTGGTCTACCCTCTGTCCACTTTCTAGGTACAAAGAGCAGAATTTTATATGGCGGACATTTCCATAAAATCACCCAATTCATGCTCATACTTGGCCCTAATTTTCTCTCCGCTTTATGTGTAGCATTTGTAGTATTGTAGTTTTCATGCTAGCAGCATCCAAATTAGGTCCAAGTTGACATTTTTGGACATCCTTCAGCAACTGAGGAAATAATAGCTTTCATGTTTTAAATGGATCATTTCCCACTCCAAGGCAGATTGACCTGTATCCTAGCTCCACTCTGAAGACAAAACAGCAGGACTTTGGCTCCTGTAGAATTCTCCAGCTCACAACCTCACTCTCATTGTTTTCTGCCTCTTAACCTGAACCCTGACCTTGTGTTTGATTTATTTTTTGAACATGAGCTGCTCAAATTAACTCTTAGCTCTGAAGTGAAATGGTATAAAACATGTTTACTTGAAACAGTGATTTGAGACCTATACTCAGCGAACATCTAACATCATTTTCAAACGCATGTACACAATTGGCAGAAATACAATCTAACAAAAATAGATCTATATCAAACTCATTTAAATGGTTGTCTATTGGTGGGAGAAGAATGTGAATGAGGGCTATGGTTTAAAGAAATTTACCAATATAAAAGGAAGAGGACCTTGGACCAATGGTTACAGCATTCCACAAAACAAGGAGTTTTGTTAATTCAACTTTCTGCTTGCCCTCAAAGTTCAAAAAGGTAAAAGTCAATTGATAATACACTAAATATATTAAAGCCATTGCTGTAAAAATATGATGCACATTCAGTGGCTTAAAACTGATTTCTTATCTTACAGTTTCTGTGAGTCAAGAGTCCAGGCATGGCTTTGCTGAATTCTCTGCTTAGGGTCTCACAAGGCTACAGTCAAAGTGTCTGCAAAGGTGTGTTTTTTGTTGTTGTTGTTTTGTTTTTTTAGCTTCCCTATTTTCATCATTTATTTAAGGATAAAATTACATATAAACAAATGCATAGACCTTAACACACAATTAAATGAGTTTTGTTTTAGCATGGAGATACAAAAATTTCAATCTTTTAGAAAGTTACTTCAAGACTTTTCAGTCAATAGCCACACTTACAATTAGATTTTTTTTTAAAGATCAGTGTTAAGTTTAGCACAAAATTGAGAGAAAAGTACTGAGATTTCCCACATACTCCCCACCCTTAAACCTGAATAACCTTCCCCATTGTCTACATTACTCTCCAGGTTGGTTGGTTTTCTTGTCTTTCTTTTGTTGCTCTGAGATTTAGGACTCAAGCTTGGCTCCAGCTTTATGGTTTATCAGCTCTTCCTGTGGAAGAGTTCTTTCTCAGGAGGGTCCTGAGGCACAAGAGCTTCGTTCTTGTCTGGAGGCTTGATGGGAAATAATCTGCTTCCAAGTTCATTTGCATCATGGGCAGAAGTAATTTTCTCACAGTTGCAACAGTGAGGACCGTTGCTTTTTGCTATCTGTTGTCAGAGACCCCTCTAGGCTCCTAGAACTGCCCTCACGTCCTTACCATGCTCCCTCCTCCACAAGCCTTTCACAGCATCACAGCTTACTTCTTCAGAGCCAGAATAGGAACTCTCTCTCATTTCAGCCTTCTGAAACACAATCTTATACTAAGGGATATAACTATGGGTGCACCATTCCTTCACCTTTGCCACATAAAGGAACCTGACCAAAGCAGTGTCATCCTATCACATTTACAAATTCTATTGGTTAGAAGCAAGTTCTGCCTATAGTCAAGCACAGTAGATGGCATGAGGGCATCATTTATCCAGGATCACCCTAAAGTGTGTCCTCCTACACTGTGTGAACTTTAAAATGAATGAAGCACTCTCTCCTATTCTAACTCATGGACAAAGTTCCATATTATGTTCAGTACAAAAATATAGAGTCATATTTAAAATATACTATCAACTATGTTTTGTGGCTTCCCAAGTGGCTCAGTGATGAAGAATCCTCCTGCAATGCAGGAGACCCAGGAAAGGTGGGTTCCATCCCCAAGTTGGAAAAATCCTGTGAAGAAGGAAATAACAACCCTCTCCAGTATTCTTGCCTCGAAAATTCCATGAATGTGGAGCCTTAGTGGGCTACAGTCCATGGGATCATGAGTCAGAACTACTGAACACGCACGCTGATCAGCTATGTTTAATAATTTTGTGTGTATGTGCTTTATTTCCTAGATGATTTCTAAAATGTTGAACAAAAAACTGTTGATAGAGATCCATTTTACAGAGTCACTGAATTGTGAAACAGGGAAAGTAATGAAACTTAGCAATTGTCCTTGTGTATATTTTCAGTTTGTACTAAATACACAACAGCCCTTCAATATTCATAGGGTAGTTTTTCAAAAAGTAAATGAGATTTCCTATAGGAAACTATTATTTTAAAAGTTGAAAAAAATGAGAGTTTGCAAAATAGACAATTTAAAATAGAACAGAAACATTGCAGAATCAAAAATTATTTTCCTGTCTAATACTTTACCTGAAAAGGGAGTGATGATATGTTTGTGATCATGGTCTCTTAAAAAATCAAACCTCCAAGTATAAGAGATATGTTGCTATTCATTCAATGGAAGCAAGTTTTAGGAGATGAAAACAAATATAAATTAATTGATCATATCTAACTTCTATGAACAAGTAATCGCAAGATTATCTAAACAGAAGTTTGGCAACTTATTTTACCACAGGTACTTTGGTATCATATATTCTACAGAGTTATTCCAAAGCACTCTTATTTACAAGTTCACAGCTGGTCATGTTCCACTGGATACTTTCTAGTGTTTTAAGAAATGTGATGATGAGACTTATTTCTCAGGCATCATGTGATCAATACTCTAAGGAACACAGTCACACTGCAATAATCACTGCATTATGTTATTGCTCTCTACATCTCAGAGATGGAAGAGACCAAGTGTTTCTTTTGTGCACTTTCATTATCCATCAGAGTGACTGTATCTTAATTGATCCTCAATAAATATTTGTAGAGCCTTTAAAAGAAGAGTGATAGAAAATAGGGAGAAGGGTTTTCATTAAAAAGTGTAAGTACAAGACATTGATTAATATTTGTCTGATAAAATATCATCTCCATCTCTAAATGTCTTAATGATTCTGAAAGTGACTCATAAGAAGGCAAAATCCTGCTCATCATCTGAAATGTAGCCTATACTTCTCCAATTATCTAGAAATAATGATACCTAGGTTAGAAAATCGTAGGGAGTAAAGCTTTTTGAACAATTTCAACCTGGAATAGTGATAAAATGTGGCTCGCCTTGGCACCGGAACAGCACAATAGTAGCTAAGATCGAACAAGGGGAAACGGTACTACTTACGATGTGCTGTATGTATTCCAGATATTCTCAAGAACACAGATTTCTTTACCAGGCTACTTTTTCAAATACCAGATTCATAGATAAAGAAGTTTTGTCATTAGCAGCATCACACTTGCTCACAGACATATATACATATATGCATATGTTTATGTGTGTATGCATGCATATATATATATATATATATGAGTAAGTGTGTATAGGTTACTCAGAGTTGAAATCCTTCATTTATACTATGTGATTTATTCCTTATAACAATCTTTCAAGGTAGATTAAAGTATTATCCTCCGTTGAAAAAACTGAGACACAGAAAGTTTAAGGAACTTGCCTTTCTCTCAAGACTGACTACTAAGTGCCAGAGTCACATTCAAACCTGAGCAGTCTGGCATCAGAGTGTAAACTCTCTGGTCATACAGACACCAACCACATGTGCTATAGCCTCTGACTGAACTTCCGTGGTGGCTCAGTGGTAAAGAATCTGCCTGCCAATGCAGGAGACATGGGTTCAGTCTCTGATGTGGGAAGATCCCACTTGCTGCAGAGCAACTAAGCCCATGAGTCACAACTATTGAACCTGTGCTGTAGACCTCAGTAACTGCAATTACTGAACCCACACACCACATCTGCTGAAGGCCCGTGCCCTAGAGCCCATGCTCTGCAGCAAGAGAAGCCACCACAATGAGAAGTTTGTCACTGCAACAAAGAGTAGCCCGCATCTCATCACAACTAGAATAACATCCATTCAGCAGTAATGACCCAATACAGCCAAAAATAAGTAAATAAATGCATACTTATATATATATAACCTCTGCCTGGGAGAACCACATCTCTGGGAGATAGACCCTCTAGGTGGCTTTAGCTTAGCCCTCAAAGTGAGGTGGGCAAGAAGAAGCCCAATCATGGAAGAGGACTCTATACTGAATAAAGTTTTTGATAACAAAGGGTATCATTGAAACACCATTTGTTAGCCATAGATTTACCATGTGAAAACATCCAAAATAGTGTGCT
Source organism: Moschus berezovskii (assembly GCF_049115385.1). Taxonomy (NCBI): domain Eukaryota; kingdom Metazoa; phylum Chordata; class Mammalia; order Artiodactyla; family Moschidae; genus Moschus; species Moschus berezovskii. Next base: position 64,513,692 of record NC_142469.1, read on the forward strand.
TTGCTCCATAAACATGCCCTGGAAACACTGCCTAGCGTATCTTACAATATTTGTTATTTTAACTATTTCTTCCAGTCCTTGGGGAAAAAAATATGTCTCGAACTTATGTAATACTTGCATTTCAAAGTACTTAACTAGATTTTCTATCAGATAAATTGGGGAATGGGAAGTCTGTATTGATATATGTGTCTGTTACTTTTATATTTATGCTTTCTGTGAATCTAAGCTTAAAATTACAAGTAGAGAGGAAACTTGGTTTTTATACTAAGAAATAAATGCAGACTCATAAAAATTAGAGAGCATGTTTAAAATATGCAATATTTAAATTACTCCATTACAAGCAGACTACTAGCTTTACTTATGTCCACTTCCTCACATCTCCCCAGCATGGAGTATCACATTTTATCATATAAATATCTCATTTTATAGCAAAAAAGTAAAGGAGTGTTTTGAACAAAGGTCTCATTTCCTGGCAAATCTTAAAACCTTTCATTACTGTATATTTCTTGCTAGCTTACCTCTACCTAACATATATATATCGATGTATACCTACTTTGTGCTTCCCTGGTGGCTCAGATGTTGTCCAATCTGCTTGCAATGCAGGAGACTCAGGTTTGATCACTGGGTCAGGAAAATCCCCTGAAGAAGGGAATGGCTACCCACTCCAGTGTTCTTGCATTGAGAATCCCATGGACAGAGGAACTTGGCAGGCTACAGTCCATGGGGACGCAGAGTCAAACATAACTGAGTGACTAACATGAACTAACATTCCTACTTTTGCTTTTAAAAATTCTGATTCCTGACAGCACTCTTTGCAGTCTATACATAATTCATTGTAATTACTATCAATAACTTTCTAGTGCAAAACTCAGTTCTACCAGGAGCATAGCAAAAGGGTATGGATGGTTGCATGCTTTACAGTTCAGTTCAGTTCAGTAGCTCAATCATGTCCGACTCTTTGCGACCCCATGAACCACAGCACACCAGGCCTCCCTGTCCATCACCAACTCCTGGAGTTCACTCAAACTCATGTCCATCGAGTCGGTGATGCCATCCAACCATTTCATTCTCTGTCATCCTCTTCTCCTCCCGCCCCCAATACCTCCCAGCATCAGAGTCTTTTCCAGTGAGTCAACTCATTGCATGAGGTGGCCAAAGTATTGGAGCTTCAGCTTTAGCATCAGTCCTTCCAATGAACACCCAGGATTGATCTCCTTTAGAATGGACTTGTTGGATCTCCTTGCAGTCCAGGGGACTCTCAAGAGTCTTCTCCAGCACCACAGTTCAAAAGCATCAATTCTTCGGCGCTCAGCTTTCTTCACAGTCCAACTCTCACATCCATACATGACCACTGGAATAACCATAGCCTTGACTAGATGGACCTTGGTTGGCAAAGTAATGTCTCTGCTTTTTAATATGCTATCTAAGTTGGTCATAACTTTCCTTCCAAGGAGTAAGCGTCTTTTAATTTCATGGCTGCAATCAGCATCCGTTGTGATTTTGGAGGTAAAAAAATAAAGTCTGACACTGTTTCCACTGTTTCCCCATCTATTTCCCATGAAGTGATGGGACCAGATGCCATGATCTTCATTTTCTGAATGTTGAGCTTCAAGCCAAACTTTTCACTTTCCTCTTTCACTTTCATCAAGAGGCCTTTGAGTTCCTCTTCACTTTCTGCCATAAGGGTGGTGTCATCTGCATATCTGAGGTTATTGATATTTCTTCTGGCAATCTTGATTCCAGCTTGTGCTTCTTCCAGCCCAGGGTTCCTCATGATGTACTCTGCATAGAAGCTAAATAAGCAGGGTGACAATATACAACCTTGACGTACTCCTTTTCCTATTTAGAACCAGTCTATTGTTTCATGTCCAGTTCTAACTGTTGCTTCCTGACCTGCATACAGGTTTTTCAAGAGGCAGGTCAAGTGGTCTGGTATTCCCTTCTCTTTCAGAATTTTCCACAGTTTATTGTGATCCATACAGTCAAAAGCTTTGGCATAGTCAATGAAGCAGAAATAGATATTTTTCTGGAACTCTCTTGCTTTCTCCATGATCCAGTGGATACTGTTAGGCACCTAAAATTATCACAAATGGGTGGCTGCACTAGTTTGAATGGACACCCACAGACTCCAGAAGACACAGTACCTTTACGGAGCACAGACACTGTGCTCTGCAAAAGCCGGGAGTACTACTTAAGATCAGAATCTCAGGGTAAAATTCAGAAGCTTCCTTTGGAGCTTGTAATAACAAGAATTGGAGCTTGATTACTTTTGCAGTGGATCCTTTTTGAAAGAATCTGGCTTTCATCCTTTTGAAATAAAAAAGTTGCTTGTGAATCCTGCCATTTGGTTGGGGAGGGACCACTCTTGTTGAGAGTTAGGACTTGCCTGATGAAAGCAGCAGAGTCCCTTGGACTGCAAGGAGATTCAACCAGTCCATTCTAAAGGAGATCAACTCTGTGTGTTCATTGGAAGGACTGATGCTAAAGCTGAAACTCCAATACTTTGGCCACCTCATGTGATGAGTTGACTCACTGGAAAAGACTCTGATGCTGGGAGGTATTGGGGGCGGGAGAAGGGGATGACAGAGAATGAGACGGTTGGATGGCATTACCGACTCAATGGACATGTGTTTGAGTGAACTCTGGGAGTTGGTGATGGACAGGGAGGCCTGGCATGCTGTGATTCATGGGGTCACAAAGAGTCAGACACGACTCAGCGACTGAACTGAACTGAAATGAAGGCATTTGGGAAGAGACAGAATAATGATGTTGGTAATGCCTGCACCTCTCCTGGGTGTGTGAGAGAATGACAGTTTAGAGCAAGGAGGAGGAAGAATGAGCACTTCCATTATTATGTGTATGTTTGTTTGTCTGTTTGTAGGATAAGAGGAAGCAAGGGCTTAGAGCTATGCTCAGATTTAATGGCTTTGTGGATATACCCTTCACAATTCAATAAAAATTGTCTGATTTCCTTAACTTTCTTCTTCAAGGGATCAGGACTGCTGCATTTTTAAAGAATGGAAATGCACATTTGGAGTCAGCATATATTTCACGTTGCTGAGACTGTTCCAAGATTTGTTCGGATCTTGCTCTTTGCCTTTAGCATTTTGAGGTCCCGTGTGTCTGCCTCACCTGCATTCTTTTCTCCTGGGTGAGCAAATGAGCCACAAGCCTGCTATGTGTCCATCAGGGATACAGAAACTGTCAAAAGCCCTCCAGACAGAAACCTAGTTGTCTTTCCCTGAAAGCAAAGAAGCAGGTTCCCTAATATAACTCTTTTTCTTTAAAATAAGGCATAGCTATAAGTAGTTAACAAACTCTCATAGGATGCTTAGAAAACATCAGTGGGCATGCAAGGGTCAAGATAAAAGGAAGGATGCTTTTAAAATCAACATATCAGAGAAACACATTCTAACAAGGGTTGCCCTCTTCAAAGTAATCATCTGAGGAGGTTCTCCTCTATTTTAGCAGACCTTCCACAGCTCAGAACTGTGTTGAATCTCTTCTGGAATTGCCTTCAGAGTTAAGTTTATGAGCCACATAAGAAAACCACTACTTTATGGTTATACCTCATAAAGTTCCATAAAAAGAATAAGAAAAATGCTGAAACAAATGGGGTGTGGCTTGTCCGATCTAAAAAATCAGCTGAAAAGTTAGGCTTTGTATCCTTCCCAGAACACTGAAGCCTGATGTTCCTTCCTTTGGATGTGTGGCAGAAGGAAAAAGTTGTCTCCTTAGAAATGTATTTGAGGCCTATGTACCTAATTGTTCATAAAACCTGGCAACAAAGAGAATGTTTCCTAAAGATTGTCAATGAGCATGTATTATATATATTCACCTGTGTTTCAAGACTGGATGGATGCCCTTGTAGAACCATTAGTGGAAGTGCAAATCATTCCAGAAGGAAGTTGATTTATTCCCATGTAAGCAACTTTAATGGTTTAATTACTTCACCCACATGGCTCACTACCTGAGTTTGTGCTGTTATTCATTCTCATTTTCTTTACTGACGTTCCCTCTTACTAGATCCTTGTGTCTCTAATTCATTACCTAAAATGCAGGCACAATAACCTTTCTAAATCATACTTCTGAATGACACTTCCTGTTAAAATCTTGTAATGATCACAGTTTAGCTTCAAGATAAAGCTCATTGCTTAGTAGGATATTCAAATTTTTCACAATCTGTCCAATTTTAGACTTCCAATAGATGAATCTAGTCTCACCATACCTTCTTTTCTTTTAATTGTTCTCCAGACTGATGGGCTTGCTTCCAGGAAAGCATTCTTCTGTCTAGTTTCTAGAACTCGATTCTTGCTATTCAACACATTCTGTTCAAGCTTCTAATGTACAGAACAACCATCATTCCCCAAAGATTTTGTCTTATTTTAGAGAAAAGACATAGAAATTGTATTTTTCTAGCAATATTTTTTATCGTAGATACCTAGTGTGCATTATTTAAAATGCCACTTTCTTTAGCATGACCTGAAGGTCATGTTCAAATGTGTTGAGTTCAAGAATTCATATTACTTAAAAACCTTGCCAGAAGATTATTATGTAAGTTTTAATACTGATTTAAGAAAAGTTTTTGGAATACTCCCCCCTTGTCATTAATTAGTGAAGGAGAGGGTTTTGGTCCTCATCTAAAATCCTTACTACGAACAAATGATTAAGCACAGCATTAAACAAAAAGTTGAAACTTGAGAATGAATTATTGAAGAATAAATTCTCATGAAATGTCTACAATCTGTTACCTTGTAGCAACTAGGGCCCAGAGATGGTTGTAAATAATTATATCCCTCTTTGCACAAGCATGCGGCTCTTCCCAGCAAAAGGAAGAGAATTATGTCCTTTCATTTGCATCCTGGCTGGTCCTCTGACTGTTTCGAACACAACAATACAAAGGAGGTAACATTAAAAGAAAGCACTTTGCCAAGAAAGGTCTGTATAGTCAAAGCTATGGTTTTTCCCAGTAGTAATGTAGAGATGTGAGAGTTGGACCATAAAGAAGGCTGAGTGCTGAAGAACTGATGCTTTTGAATTGTAGTGCTGGAGAAAATGCTCGAGAGTCCCTTGGGTTGAGAGATCAAACCAGTCAATTCTAAAGAAATCAACCCTGAAAATTCATTGGAAGGGCTATTGCTTTAGCTGAAGCTCCAATACTTTGGCCACCTGAAGTGAAGAGCTGAGTCTTTGGAAAAGCCCCTTTCCCTGATGCTTTGAAAGATTGAAAGCAAAAGGAGAAGGGGATGGCAGAGGATGAGATGGTTAGGTAGCATGGCTAGATAGCATCACCAAATCGATGGGCATGAATTTGAGCAAACTCAGAGACAGTGGAGGACAGAGGAGCCTGGAATGCTGCTATCTATGGGATTTCAAAGAGTTGGACACAATTTAGCAACTGAACAACATTAAAAGACTTCTAAGTGTAAGTAAAGATTATGACTATCTGGAAGCTTCAATCTTTTCTCTTTTAGGATACTTTTTTTGAAATCCATATCCCATGCAATGAGGAGCCCAAGGCACAAGCAGGATCTCTACAAGATGATTTATTTTGCTGAATTTTCATTTCACATTCAGCTTGTGGCATTTTAAAAGCTCATCCCTGCTCACTTTGTTCTTCCATCAGATTTTCACTCTCTGCTTGTTTTGTCCCCCACAAAGTTGAAAGCCGTCACCTTAGCTCTTGATTCTCCTGGAAGGTGTTTTCATATTCACTGCCATAATCATTAAGGAAGCTCTGAAATCATCTTGCATGGTGAGATTTAACTCAAATGAAATATTAGAAATCTTGACATCAATTTCACCTCGTTTCCACTATTTCATTACTCCTACAGTCAACATTCTTGAATCAACTCCTGGGTATTTCTCCACTACATAATGTTACCAGCTCTGAATTTCATGGTAGATACTTTCCCTCCATATGTCCTTCTCTAAGTCAAGGGTTAAAGTTTGAGTATCCTATAATCTCAGGGCCTTTAGATTAGTTAGAACCCTTTAGATAAGTAACTTCATGGACACATTCAAGATAAAAATTTAATGGACAGTATATTTTTAAAATGTTGACATGCAGCTAACTTTTGCATCATAAATGGAAATTTAGAATAACAATACAATATACTGGAAAATAGATAAAAATATTTATTGTCAGATGCTATATAAGGAATTTTATTTATATTAAATGAAATCTTCAAAATCATCTTTGAAAATAGGTATTTAATATTTCTATTTTATGGTGAAGAAAGCAAGGCTAAGACAGGTAGAGTAACTTTTTTTCATAATCTCAGAGGAAAGTGAAAGTGAAGGTCACTCAGTCTTGTCCAACTCTTTGTAACCTCATGGGTTATACAGTCCACGGCATTCTCCAGGCCAGAATACTGGAGTGGGAGGCCTTTCCCTTCTCCAGGGGAATCTTCCCAACTCAGAGATCGAACCCAGGTCTCGCGCATTGCAGATGGATTTTTTACCAGCTGAGACACAAGGGAAGCCCTAGAATACTGGAGTGGGTAGTCTATCCCTTCTCCAGGGAGTCTTCCTGACCCAGAGGAAGTAAATGTTAAAACTGGGATATGAGTCTCTGATCATTTAGTAACTCATGATGCCCTCTTCTTAAAATAACTATCACAGAATAGAATATAGGTTAACATTTTAGGCAAGCCTGTGGTAAAAATATTTCAGTTGAACCATCATTTGGTGACTTTCATTCAGGGGAGTTATTGATCCTGCTAAGAGACTAGAAGCTACTGCCAAATGGCTGGCAGTGGGCCTGTGTCATCTAGTTTTGAAGCTGGTATATTCTTCAACAGCAGGAATCAGTCTCTGAGAGTCCTCCCATATCCCTTATCTGAAAAATATGTTCTATCCTTTTATAATTTCAAAGCACAATAAGAGGTGTATGAAAACTATGAAATGTTATCCATTCACTGTGATTTTATTTTCATTCTACAACTCTTGAAAATGAGGTTTCTAAATAGCATATGATTGCACATTACAGGCATTTTTTTAACTCTTACATTCTCTACTTTATATATGATTTTCCTCAACCAGAGATGTTTTCTTTTTTCTCCACGGCTAGAGGTTGAGTCTTTCTTCCCTTCCTTTTTCTAGCACTGACTTTGTTTCTTTCATATTTAATGATTATCTGTAGAGCTTTGTAGGATTTCATCTTAGTGTGTTTTCTTTTACCTCTGAAAGTTTCAAGTAAAATAAGGAAGAAATGGGGTAAGAGGAAGGGCTAGAGAGAAGGCAACCTTCCTGACTGTAAAGCATATTTGGTGGCTTTAGGGAGTAAAGATGTTCCTACACTATTAACAGGAAAAAAAATGGGTTTGTTTTGCAAAGAACACTTTACTCAGAATACATCTCCAGTTTGGATGCACAAAACACCAATACAGGTATTCATCCAGCCAGCTAGAGAAACTGCATAAACTTGTCATCAAATGGAATGACAAATATCACCAAGTTTTGCCACCTCCTGGAGAAGAACTCGTGAGCACTAAATCCTGGTAATAAAAATGTTCAAAGGAGCCAAGTTAGGGCCTCAGTAAAAGTTGTTTCTTTCTTTTTTTTTCTTTTAATGAAATTTGGGACTTAATTTATTCATATTCCAATGAATAGAATTATGAGCTTGGAAGTACTGTTTTACATTATCTGGTCAAATCTTTTCTTTTTTTTTAAATACATGATTAAATTAATATTTTGCCCAAAGTCATACAACAAGTTGAAGAGCAGAACCACTTTTGCAGAGTTAGATTTTCGACAATTTTAAACTTTCCCTTTGCATTTAATGTTTCTCTTGCCCATTGTTGCTAGGAGCAAAATCTCTTAAAAGCCTCATAAGGACTGTGTGCTTTCCTCAGGTAGGAGAGGACAGAGAGAAGCTATGAAACAACTTTCTGTCTAGCAGTGGCCCAAGGACAAATGAAACTCTGGTCAAAACGATCAAGACAAACCTGTAGGGACTCTGGGATACATAAATTACTTGTGCTTAAATATAGATGTGGAACATTGAGCTTTTATTCCCCCTTTTTGACTTAATTTGATTGCTAAGATTTTATTTTCGTAGTGAACATACACTACTTGTGTAACAAAAAAAGGAAAGATGAAAGGAGAATATTTTATGCCACAATAAAAATGATTGCTACTGGAGGTTGATAGAATGAAAAGTGGGAGTTCCCTAAGAGACCTCAGAGGTTACATCTAAGCCTTCACCTCCTCCCAAACCGGTCTTTGTTCCACTGGGTTCCCTTCTCTTCTCTGGGGCCCTTAATGCCAGGGGAGATGAGTTAGGCAACTTCTAACCTAATCACAGAGAATCGTCTCCTGCTTCTAAATCCACATACTCACAATATAGTTTCTAATTAGAGACTCATGTTCCATACTTCATGGATATCCCTTAGTAGTAGGTGCTACTTGCTTTTCTGCAAAATTCAGGACAATGTAGATTTGTGAATTTCATAGCACATACCTTACTGCATTCTTATAGTTCATTTGCATGTCTCCTCCTGAACTTTTGGAAATTAAACTTGTATTATCTCTGTATTCTCAACATCTAGTGTAATGAGAAACCCAAACTAAATATATTTACTGACATTTGTTCTATTTGAAAGAAAGGAGGAAGGGAAGAAATTGGGATAAAGCCACAAAGACTAATAATTGTTATATTTTGTGATTGTAGACTATTTTATAATTTGATTAAACATAACCTAAAAGTATTATAACATTCAAAAATACATGGACGTTGGGACTTCTCTGGTGGTCCAGTGGTTAAGACTCCATGCTTCTAGTGCAGGGTGGGGACACTGGTTCCATCCTTGGTCAGGGAACTAACAGGCCACATGCAGTGCAGCCAAAATTTTTTGTTTAAATACACTGGATATTATTAAAAATACACTGGACATTATAATAATTGTTAATAACATGCTTGTGAGAAACTGATTTCTATTTTACAAAACACATCGGTATGTAACAGCCCTGGAAACCAGACATGTCTGTATTTTGGGGTGTACTAGCACAATGCTCATTTAAATTGCTAGGACATTTTGATTTTAACCATTCTAACACTTTGAAATTAAAAGACGCTTACTCCTTGGAAGGAAAGTTATGACCAACCTTGATAGCATATTAAAAAGCAGAGACATTACTTTGCCAACCAAGGTCTGTCTAGTCAAGGTTATGGTTTTTCCCGTGGTCATGTATGGATGTGAGAGTTGGACTGTGAAGAAAGCTGATCGCCAAAGAATTGATGTTTTGGAACTGTGGTGTTGGAGAAGACTCTTGAGAGTCCCTTGGACTGCAAGGAGATCCAACCAGTCCATTCTAAAGGAGATCAGTCCTGGGTGTTCATTGGAAGGACTGATGCTAAAGCTGAAGCTACAGTACTTTGGCCACCTCATGCAAAGAGTTGACTCACTGAAAAAGACTCTGATGCTGGGAGGGGTTGGGGGCAGGAGGAGAAGGGGACAAGAGAGAATGAGATGGCTGGATGGCACCACCAACTGGATGGAGGTGAGTTTGAGTGAACTCCGTGAGTTGGTGATGGACAGGGAGGCCTGGTGTGCTGTGATTCATGGGGTTGCAAAGAGTTGGACACGACTGAGCTACTGAACTGAACTGAACACTTTGAAATGGATTAAATATAGATTTTAATAATCTATACTTTTTTAAGATGTAGATTTTAATAATAATTAACGTAAAGTATATGTTTATATTTATAGATTCTAAAACTTCTTGAAAATGTCATTATTCTTTAATGGAGAGTTTAAAATAGTTTTCATTAAAACTCAATTTTCTGCCTTCCTGATAAAAAGTCTCATATCAAAGCAGAATAGTCTCTTAAAAGGGCATTATATTTTACCTCATATCACTATTATTTGATTTCCATCAGTTTCATCATATAGTTGGTTTCAAGTTATATTAATATGTTAGGGGTCTGATAGGGTCTCTTGATACTAACAGTAAAGCAAAAAAGAGAGCCTGAAAAAGAGAATTTCTTTTCAGGAAAAAAGAATAAATTTCCAAGATTTCCTCTGGTTGCAGTTCCTTGTGTTTTACTACTTTTGTGGCTGTGTTATATTATTTAGCTTTAATTCCTCCCATTGTAATTTAAACCTTTTTTTTTTTTTTGCTCACTCCTTGATGAGGATGGAAAACAGCGGACTGAAAACAATCCTTTATTTTCCCTCAATCTTTCCTCGAAACAATACAAAGCTCACTTTATTTTCATTGTTCACCTGATCTGATTGATTTACTAACTCACATGAAAACATAGGTGAAAAAATGGACTAGAAATTATAGTCTTTTGATTCATTTCCCACAGAAGTCAATTTCTTTTCATTAAGTACTTTAATTATGTAAACTATGTTGAACCTCTTGATGAAGGTGAAGGAGGAGAGTGAAAAAGCCAGCTTAACACTCAATATTAAAAAACCTCAGATCATGGCATCTGGTCCCATCACTTCATGGCAAATAGAAGAGGAATAGGTGGAAGTAGAAGCAGATTTCCTCTTCTTGGGCTTTAAAATCACTGTGGATGGTGACTGCAGCCATGAAATTAGAAGACAATTGCTTCTTGGCAGGAAATCTATGACAAACCTAGACAGTGTGTTAAAAAGCAAAGACGTCACTTTGCCCACAAAGGTCTGTTTTGTCAAGGCTATGGTCTTTCCAATAATCATGTACAGATGTGAGAGCTGACAATAAACAAGGCTGAGCACTGAATTGATGCTTTCAAACTGTGGTGTTGGAGAAGAATCTTGAGAGTCCCTTGGAAAATAAAGAGATCAAACTAGTCAATCTTTTTTTTAATTTATTTATTTTAATCGGAGGCTAATTACTTTACATTATTGTATTGATTTTGCCATACATTGACATGAATCTGCCCCGGGTGTACATATGTTCCCCATCTTGAACCCCCCTCCCACCTCCCTCCCCATCCCATCCCTCTGGTTCATCCCAGTACACTAGCCCCGAGCATCTTGTGTCATGCATTGAACTTGGACTGGCGATTCATTTCACATATGATAATATACATGTTTCAATGCCATTCTCCCAAATCATCCCACCCTCATCCTCTCCCACAGAGGTGGATGAAACTGGAGCCTATTATACAGAGTGCAGTAAGCCAGAAAGAAAAACACAGTATATTAAGGCACATATATGGAATTTAGAAAGATGATAATGATAACCCTGTATACGAGACAGCAAAAGAGACACAGATGTATAGAACAGTCTTTTGCAAACTAGTCAGTCTTAAAGGAAATTAATCCTGAATACACTTTGGAAGGACTGATGCTAAAGCTAAGGCTACACTATTTGTCCACCTGATATGAACAGCTGACTCACTGGAAAAGACCCTGATGCTGGAAAAGATTGAAATCAGAAGGAGAAGAGAGTGACAGAGAATTAGAACATTGGATGGCATCACCGATTCAATGGACATGAACTTGGGCAAATTCTAGGAGATGGTGAGGGACAAAGAAGCCTGGCATGCTGCAGTCCACGGGGTCACGAAGAGTTAAACACACCTTGGTGACTGACAACAACAAAATGTTGTGATAATAGAGATTCTTCTGAATAAAATAGTATATTTATTAGTATTAATTATTATCAAAATAATGTATTATAGTATATGCTATGTAAATATAAGAGAAGTAATAAATCCATATTTCCATACTTTACTGTATTTGTATATATTTTTATTTATAAAGCACTAGTTATAGTTTCAATTTGAGCAAATGTGAAAAGGAAGCACTGTGGGATTTTAGTGACCATTTGTACATAGTTCAGCATTTTCTCCGGAGAAGGTGATGGCACCCCACTCCAGTACCCTTGCCTGGAAAATCCCATGGACGGAGGAGCCTGGTAGGCTGCAGTCCATGGGGTCGCGAAGTGTCGGACACGACTGAGTGACTTCATTTTCATGCATTGGAGAAGGAAATAGCAACCCACTCCAGTATTCTTGCCTGGAGAATCTCAGGGATGGGGGAGCCTGGTGGGCTGCCGTCTATGGGGTCGCACAGAGTTGGACACAACTGAAGCGACGCAGCAGCAGCAGCAGCATTTTCTCATCAGTGAGAGGAAGGAGGAAATGTGAATTAAGAAATCCCTATTAAAATGCCAGTGATTTAAGTCCACTATATTATTAACCCGTCTCTTGCTAAGTCTACCCAGAAGTATTTACCTTGAAAATTTGTGAAATTAACAGACTCTTTTATGTTTAGCCATTACTTTAAAAAGAATCTTTTGATAAATGACCAATACTCATATTTCTTAAAATCAATTTTATGCAATTCTGAAATATGACTGCATTCATCTGAATACGAAAAAGTGTTGTCCTGTCTAATCAGATGTGAAGTATTCTCTAGGGTCATTTTTCAAATGCTTTCTGTCATTAACATGGGTGTCATTGTCCTACACCTGGACACTCTCACCGGCTTAGATGCCCATGTTTACTAAAGGGTTCTAACCAGATGCAGCAAGTAGCAAAAATGTCACATGCCATGTGGGGCGGTAATATAGTGCACCTGACAACTGGCAGAGCCCCTGGAAACAAGGCTTAATGGTGAAATGAGTGCAATTAAGTGTGCCGTTACATCTTTGCTGTCCCAGAGTATGAGAATGCTTAATGTGACTCATCAGCCCCATTCCAGGTTCCAGACATTTAGAAACTGAATGAGCATAAATAGCAAAAGCCACAGTAAATCAGTCGCATAAAAGAATTTATAAATATAAAAGATGATAAGCAATTTTGGTCTGCAGGTTTCTTTTCAGTAATGCAGCTTAGCATTATACCGTGTAGTGCTGCTAGAATCATTTCCAATTCAGCACATTTAACTTTGCTATTTCATAAAATATTACCTCCTTTTGCTAGAACAAACGAACCATTTGTAAGCCATACTTTCTGAGGGAGGGTAGAAATGTCTTTCAATTCCATTGCCAAACTCAAAACATGATTGCTAAATTCAAGTTAAGAAATACTTCTGCATTGACTGAGGTTGCAACTCCCATCCAACAGTCATTTTGAAACAATCAATAGTACAGTGAGTCAAAAGTCTAAGATTACAGAAATTGCCCGTTTGGACAATCAGGACAAAAAGAGTTAGAACATCGTTTTGTGATTCTCTGATCAATTGTTGTCCTCAGGAAAAAAAAAATAAAAAAGGTGGAAAATATAAACTTCCTGAACTCATAGTCAATAAAACAATAGTTTAACTTTTGCAAAAAGATAAAAAGTAACAACCCAACTTGGTAAACACAATGGAAGATTTCAGACAGGAGGTCACACGAACAACCTTGAAGAGGTCTAAAGACAAGATTTAAGATCATCTCTGCTAAAGATAGCAAGTGAAGACAAAATAAAAGTGATTAACCAGCATGAGTCCAAGATATTCCATTACAGATCACAGAAAGTATTCTCTTGCTCTAAAATTCTTTTGCACACCAGAAAATTACTTTCTTACTGAAAAACAAACAAACAAAAGACAGTGAAGGAAGGACTGAGTATCTATCATGAATCTCAGTTTTAACAAAATTTAAAACCCCAAGATATACTATGTAAATAAGAGAAGAGGAAGGAGCTAAATTTACACTAAGAATTTAAATTTGACTGATCTTACCTGAAAATGTACTTGTGTGTAAAATTGTATAATATAAAACTGAATTTGGATCTAAAGGAAAGAAATTAATGTTACCCATTAACTAGATCCCAAAGAAGTCTGATAAATTTAATTACAGTTTGATTGCTATATATTGCCTGATAACATTTGTATGGCATTTTACAGCATTGTCCTACGAGGAAAATTAGCAATACACATAAGCTAAGAAAATGCAGTTTCATGCATATCTGATGGATAGGGAAATAGAAACAGAGCACACTCAAGGAGGTCGATCAGATGCAAACGTGTATGGTGCCTGCTGGAGCAGATGGCCCAGTTGATGAGAATTTCAGAAAGTTTACAGCCAGGCTCCAGGTTCAAAGTCACACATTGAGAAATAAAGAAAACAAAACAAAACCATCCTGAGAAAGCTCAGCTAAGGAAATAAAATGTATCATATTCTAGCCACTGGTGTCTTTAGTTCAGAGAGGATCATTTTAGTGGAAACTTACACTTTTATTTCTGAAAATAAGTCTGAAGAATCAGATACACAATGAAGACTATGATCATTTAAAGATTTGGATTTAGTATAATGATCAAGCCTACTTTTCATTCATCAAAGTAAATTGGTTACTTAGCAGATATAGCACTGCACAAATTTCAGACCCATATTATTGACAGAGGTGACTTTCTTCCTTGTTACACATTAATTAACAGTTAACAGTCAGCACATGGCATATGGTGTTCCTTTCACAGCACTGTGAGCCATGCCACAGAATGCTACATCACCCTTCTAAGAATTTTTTTCTTCTCCTTCCTCCCCATATGGCATTCAATTCTAAAATAGGTTTTCTTCCATATACTTCGTTGTCTATTTAATATTCCATATTTGGGAATCAGGTGTGACTGAAAGATGAAAGCAAGTGCATGTAAAGTTTGAGTTCTCAGTTGGGTCTAACAGATGGGGGAGGAGCTCATCTACAGGTAAGTGTCTCTGTAGAAGTCAACTGAAAACTAAACTCATTCATTTGCTTTGATAGCTAACTCTCCATGACAGTAAGAAATTAAGATCGTACTATTTAGGTCTAATCAAGCTATTTAACTGAAGTCACTCATCTCTTCAGAATTTTGACCTCAGAAATGCAAGGAGCTGAACAGAGGCAGATCAAAGCTTGACATGGGTAATTTTGCCATGACTACAAATATGTAATTAGATTGCAAACTCCAAGGCTCTGTATTGCAAATTTATAAAGTGAATTAAATAGTAGAGGGTCATTAGTGTTGACTGGCAGCATCATACTCATTCTCAGACATGTTACTTGATTGAAGCACATTGTTTGATTCAAGATATTTGATTAAGTTATACAGTAAAATGCATTTTGTCTGTAAACACAAGGATATGAATTTTACTAGTAATCTACTGTTATTCTCAATTCTAACAGAACTGAGATTTGCCTGAAAATCCCTCAGTGCTGAGGCCCTCATGTTAATGAATTTGGGCAATGGGTTTTTTAAGCTGTTGTTCCCTCCTTTTGTTGTCTATGTCTACTGAGAAGTCTTAGAGACAATCTTTGTTTAAAGAAAAACAAAAACTCAAAATGGATTAGAGAGCTAAGTGTAAGACCAGAAACTATAAAACTCCTAGAGGAGAATGTAGGCAAAACACTCTCTGACATAAATCAGAGAAGGATCCTCCAAGACCCACCTCCCAGAATATTGGAAATAAAAGCAAAAATAAAAAAATGGGAACTAATTAAAATCAAAAGCTTCTGCACAGCAAAGGAAACTATAAGCAAGGTGAAGACAGCCTTCAGAATGGGAGAGAATAATAGCAAATGAAGCAACTGATAAAGGATTAATCTCCAAAATATACAAGCAGCTCCTGCAGCTCAATTCCAGAAAAAGAAATGACCCAATCAAAAAATGGGCCAAAGAACTAAACAAACATTTCTCCAAAGAAGACATAAAGATGGCTAACAAACACATGAAAAAATGCTCAACATCCCTCAAAATCAGAGAAATGCAAATCAAAACAACAATGAGATACCATTTCACACCAGTCAGAATGGCTACTATTCAAAAGTCTGCTGCTGCTAAGTCGTTTCAGTCGTGTCCGGCTCTGTGCGACCCCGTAGACGGCAGCCCACCAGGCTCCCCCATCCCCGGGATTCTCCAGGCTAGAACACTGGAGAGGGGTGCCATTTCCTTCTACAAATCCAAAAGTCTACATGCAATAAATGCTGGAGAGGGTGTGGAGAGAAGGGAACCCTCTTACACTGTTGATGGGAATGCAAACTGGTACAGCCACTATGGAGAACAGTGTGGAGATCCTCAGAAAAACTGGAAATAGAACTGCCATATGATCCAGCGATCGCACTCCTGGGCATACACACCGAGGAAACCAGAATTGAAAGAGACACATGTACTCCAATGTTCATTGCAGCACTGTTTATAATAGCCAGGACATGGAACCAACCTAGATGTCCATCTGCAGATGAATAGATAAGAAAGCTTTGGTACATATACACAATGGATTATTCAATTCAGTTCAGTTCACTCGCTCATTTGTGTCGGACTCTCTGCGACCCCAAAAATCACAGCACGCCAGGCCTCCCTGTCCATCACTAACTCCCAGAGTTCACTCAAACTCATGTCCACAGAGTCGGTGATGTCATCCAGCCATCTCATTCTCTGTCGTCCCCTTCTCCTCCCACCCCCAACCTTTCCCAGCATCAGAGTCTTTTCCAGTGAGTCGACTCGTCGCATGAGGTGGCCAAAGTATTGCAGTTTCAGCTTTAGCATCAGTCCTTCCAATGAACACCCAGGATTGATCTCCTTTAGAATGGACTGCTTGGATCTCCTTGCAGTATAAGGGACTCTCAAGAGTCTTCTCCAACACCACAGTTCAAAAGCATCACTTCTTCGGCAATCAGCTTTCTTCACAGTCCAACTTTCACATCCATACATGACCACGGGAAAAACCATAGCCTTGACTAGACGGACCTTTGTTGGCAAAGTAATGTCTCTGCTTTTTAATATGCTATCTAGGTTGGTCATAACTTTCCTTCCAAGGAGTAAGTGTCTTTTAATTTCATGGCTGCAATCAGCATCTGCAGTGATCTTGGAGCCCAAAAAAATAAAGTCTGACACTGTTTCCGCTATTTTACCATCTATTTCCCCATGAAGTGATGGGACCAGATGCCATGATCTTTGTTTTCTGAATGTTGAGCTTCAAGCCAACTTTTCCACTCTCAGCCATTAAAAAGAATGCATTTAAACCAGTTCTAATGAGGTGGATGAAACTAGAGCCTATTATACAGAGTGAAGTAAGTCAGAAAGAAAAACACCAATACAATATACTAACGCATATATATGGAATTTAGAAAGATGCAAATGATAACCCAGTATACAAGATAGCAAAAGAGACACAGATGAATAGAACAGTCTTTGGGACTCTGTGGGAGAGGGTGAGGGTGGGATGGTTAGGGAGAATGGCAATGAAACATGTATATTATCATATGTGAAACGAATCACCAGTTCAGGGTCGATTCATGTTACAGGATGATCGGTACTGGTGTGCGGGGATGACCCAGAGGGAGGATAAGGGGAGGAGGGAAGTGGGAGGGGAGTTTGGGAGGGGGAACTCATGTGCACCCGGGGTGGATTCATGTCAATGTATGGCAAAACCAACCAATATAATATCGTAAAATAATTAGCCTCCAATAAAAATAAAAATTAAAAAAAAATAAATAAAAAAGCAAAAACAAAAACACTTCAATTGATAAACAAAGAGGCCACTTTAAAAAAAAAATACTTTCTTAGAGAATTGAGCAGAAAGTACAGAGTTGCCACATATTCCATTCCCCCATGCATGCATAGCTTCTTCATTCAACATCACCCATCAGAGCAATACATTTGTTAAAATTAAAAAATCTACATTGATCTGTCATTATCACTCAAATTTCATGGTTTACATTGGGAGTGGCTGTTAGTGTTGTAGGTTCCAATGATCTGGAAAAATATATAATGACATGTATCCACCATTACAGTTCCATACACGGTAGTATTATTGCTCTACACAGCCTCTGAGATCTGCCTATTTGTCCCTCTTTCTCCTCCCTAACCCCTGGCAACCAGTGAATTTTCTTTTTTTTTTTCTTTGCTGTCTCCATAGTGTTACTTTTCCAACAATGTCGTAGAGCTGAAGTCAAACAGTATTTAGGTTATTTAGATTGGCTTTTCTTACTTAATGATATCCATTTAATATTCCTCCATGTCTTTTCATAGCTTCACAGCCCCTTTCTTTCTAGTGAAGAATAATAATCCCTTGTCTGGATGTTCAGTTCAGTTCAGTCGCCCAGTCGTGTCCGACTCTCCGCGACCCCATGAATCACAGCACGCCAGGCCTCCCTGTCCATCACCAACTCCCGGAGTACACTCAAACTCATGTCCACAGAGTCGGTGATGCCATCCAGCCATCTCATTCTCCGTCGTCCCCTTCTCCTCCCGCCCCCAACCTTTCCCAGCATCAGAGTCTTTTCCAGTGAGTCAGCTCGTCTCATGAGGTGGCCAAAGTATTGGAGTTTCAGCTTTAGCATCAGTCCCTCCAATGAACATCCAGGATTGATCTCCTTTAGAATGGACTGGTTGGATCTCCTTGCAGTATAAGGGACTCTCAAGAGTCTTCTCCAGCACCACAGTTCAAAAGCATCGATTCTGCGGCGATCAGCCTTCTTCACAGTCCAACTCTCACATCCATACATGACCACGGGAAAAACCATTGCCTTGACTAGACGGACCTTGGTTGGCAAAGTAATGTCTCTGCTTTTTAATATACTATCAAGGTTGGTCATAACTTTCCTTCCAAGGAGCAAGCGTCTTTTAATTTCATGGCTGCAATCAGCATCTGCAGTGATTTTGGAGCCCAAAAAAACAAAGTCTGACACTGTTTCCACTGTTTTTCCATCTATTTCCCATGAAGTGATGGGACCAGATGCCATGATCTTCGTTTTCTGAATGTTGAGCTTCAAGCCAACCTTTTCACTCTCCTCTTTCACTTTCATCAAGAGGCTTTTGAGTTCCTCTTCACTTTCTGCCATAAGGGTAGTGTCATCTGCATATCTGAGGTTATTGATATTTCTCCCAGCAATCTTGATTCCAGCTTGTGCTTCTTCCAGCCCAGCGTTCCTCATGATGTACTCTGCATATAAGTTAAATAAGCAAGGTGACAATATACAACCTTGACGTACACCTTTTCCTATTTGGAACCAGTCGGTTGTTCCATGACCGGTTCTAACTGTTGCTTCCTGACCTGCATACAGGTTTCTCAAGAGGCAGGTCAGGTGGTCTGGGATTCCCATCTCTTTCAGAATGTTCCACAGTTTATTGTGATCCACACAGTCAAAGGCTTTGGCATAGTCAATGAAGCAGAAATAGATGTTTTTCTGAAACTCTCTTGCTTTCTCCATGATCCAGCGGATGTTGGCAATTTGATCTCTGGTGCCTCTGCCTTTTCTAAAACCTGCTTGAACATCTGGGAGTTCACGGTTTGCATACTGCTGAAGCCTGGCTTGGAGAATTTTGAGCATGACTTTACTAGCATGTGAGATGAGTGCAATTGTGCGGTAGTTTGAGCATTCTTTGGCATTGCCTTTCTTTGGGATTGGAATGAAGACTGACCTTTTCCAGTCCTGTGGCCACTGCTGAGTTTTCCAAATCTGCTGGCATATTGAGTGCAGCACTTTCACAGCATCATCTTTCAAGACTTGAAATAGCTCAACTGGAATTCCATCACCTCCACTAGCTTTGTTCGTAGTGATGCTTTCTAAGGCCCACTTGACTTCACATTCCAAGATGTCTGGCTCTAGGTCAGTGATCACATTATCGTGACTATCTTGGTCGTGAAGATCTTTTTTGTACAGTTCTTCTGTGTATTCCTGCCACCTCTTCTTAATATCTTCTGCTTCTGTTAGGTCCATACCATTTCTGTCCTTTATCGAGCCCATCTTTGCATGAAAAGTTCCCTTGGAATCTCTAATTTTCTTGAAGAGGTCTCTTGTTTTTCCTATTCTGTTGTTTTCCTCTATTTCTTTGCATTGATCACTGAGGAAGGCTTTCTTATCTCTCCTTGCTATTCTTTGGAACTCTGCATTCAGATGCTTATATCTTTCCTTTTCTCCTTTGCTTTTCGCCTCTCTTCTTTTTACAGCTATTTGTAAGGCCTCCTCAGACAGCCATTTCGCTCTTTTGCATTTCTTTTCCATGGGGATGGTCTTGGTCCCTGTCTCCTGTACAATGTCACGAACCTCCGTCCAGAGTTCATCAGGCACTCTATCAATCAGATCTAGTCCCTTAAATCTATTTCTCACTTCCACTGCATAATCATAAGGGATTTGATTGAGGTCATATCTGAATGGTCTAGTGGTTTTCCTTACTTTCTTCAATTTAAGTCTGAACTTCGCAATAAGGAGTTCATGATCTGAGCCACAGTCAGCTCCTGGTCTTGTTTTCGCTAACTGTATACAGCTTCTCCATCTTTGGCTGCAAAGAATATAATCAATCTGATTTCGGTGTTGACCATCTGGTGATGTCCATGTGTAGAGTCTTCTCTTGTGTTGTTGGAAGAGGGTGTTTGCTATGACCAGTGCATTCTCTTGACAAAACTCTATTAGCCTTTGCCCTGCTTCATTCCGTGCTCCAAGGCCAAATTTGCCAGTTACTCCAGGTGTTTCTTGACTTCCTACTTTTGCATTCCAGTCCCCTAGAATGAAAAGGACATCTTTTTTGGGTGTTAGTTCTGTCTGGATGTAGTAGTTTACTAATTCAATTACCTACTGAAGGGCGTCTTTGTTGCTTTCAAGTTTTGACAATAAATAAAGGTCCGTCTAGTCAAGGCTATGGTTTTTCCCGTGGTCATGTATGGATGTGAGAGTTGGACTGTGAAGAAAGCTGATCGCCGAAGAATTGATGCTTTTGAACTGTGGTGCTGGAGAAGACTCTTGAGAGTCCCTTGGACTGCAAGGAGATCCAACCAGTCCATTCTAAAGGAGATCAATCCTGGGTGTTCACTGGAAGGACTGATGCTAAAGCTGAAACTGCAATACTTTGGCCACCTCATGCGACGAGTCGACTCACTGGAAAAGACTCTGATGCTGGGAAAGGTTGGGGGCGGGAGGAGACGGGGATGACAGAGAATGAGATGGCTGGATGGCATCACCGACTCTGTGGACATGAGTTTGAGTGAACTCTGGGAGTTGGTGATGGACAGGGAGGCCTGGCGTGCTATAATTCATGGGGTCGCGGAGAGTCGGATACGACTGAGCGAATGAACTGAACTGAACTGAACTGAACTGACTGAAAGCTGCTATAAACATCTGTGTGCAGGTTTTGTGTGGAAATAAGTTTTCATTCCTTTGGGCAAACACCAAGGTGCACAACTGCTGGCCTGTATAATCAGAGTAAGTCTAGTTTTTTTAAGAAACCACCAAATTGTTTCCCAAAGTATCTGTACCATTTTGCATTTCCATAAAACAATGAATGAGAGTTACTATTGCTCCTCGTCCTTGCCAGCATTTGGTTTTCTCAGGATTCTGAATTTGGAACATTCTAATAATCATGTAGTGGTTATCTCATTTTTTAAAATTTGCATTTCCCTGAAGACATATGATGTGAATCATCTCTGTAAGTCACTCTTAATAGTGTATTGAAATAGTCTTTATTTTAGCTTGCGCTATTTGTTTCTGTTTCTCAGTCATGACTCTTTTGGGTCATAAACATTTCATGATTCTCTAGGTATTATGTATTTTATATTAAATTATTATTGGTGGAAAACAAGAATAACTTACATGCAATTTATTTTACTTAAATAAGAATTTATACATAATCCTTCTCCCCTTTCATATTATATTAGGTTTGTTTATTTAAAATAATGCTACTATTTCCCCTCAGTAGATTGCACACTCTAAGAGAACAGGAAATCATACTGGAAATAGGAAATCATATGACCTCTTTATCCCCATTGTGTAAACACTGTATAAAACACAGTTCATGATAAATATTTTTTAATGAATAAGCATTATATAGTTGGGCATACATGTTAGTGATCATATAGAAATTTTATAAATATAAACATAATTACTATAAATGGAAAGCACAATTAAACTAAGATTATCTCACCTGTTTTCTATTATTTATTTTGATTTATGACTGCAGATTAAAAAGTATAAGAAACAAAGTATAAAATTAGAGGCAAAATAAATTGCTTAAGAAACTTCCTTAGTGTTTCATACAGTAAAGAATCTGCCTGCATTGCAGGAGATCTGGGTTCAACCCCTGATTGGAAAGATCCTCAGAAGGAAATGGCTATCTACACCAGTATTATTGCCTGGAGAATCCCATATACAGAGGGGAGCCTGGCGGCCTACAGTCTATGGGGTCACAAAGAGGCAGACGTGACTGAGCAACTAACATGTTCACTTTTTAAGAATGTTCATAGTCATGTGTCAAGAAGGAGCCAATAAAGGTTTTAAGAATCTAAATGATCTTAATTGTATACCTATAGAATTATTGCTAACCTCAAATTGAAGTAATTTTAAAAAGAATTTTGTTACAAATTAACTCCAGTACTCTTGCCTGGAAAATCCCATGGATGGAGGAGCCTGGTAGGCTGCAGTCCGTGGGGTCGCTAAGGGTCGGACACGACTGAGCGACTTCACTTTCACTTTTCACTTTCACACATTGGAGAAGGAAAGGGCAACCCACTCCAATGTTCTTGCCTGGAGAATCCCAGGGACGGGGGAGCCTGGTGGGCTTCCATCTATGGGGACACACAGAGTCGGACACGACTGAAGTGACTTAGCAGCAGCAGCATGGCATTTAGAAAGAAAAACTATGCAATTTGTTAATTCACTGACATATTTATTTGTTTATTGTGTAAGAATATGTGGAGAATAAAAGTTAAAATGAAATAGTTACTTTTATCATGACTAAAACATGAGCAAAAAAAAAGATGAAGGTACTAAAATAAAGTAGTAAGACACTAAAAAAAAAGATAACTTTCAGTTAGGTAGAGCAAAAGCGACTTCATAGACAGTAGAGTAGAGGACTTAGTATTTACTTGCCTCATTTCTTCTGGTGAAACCCATGTTATTGTTTAAAAGCAGCTGTGGGTTTTTTTGCTGTTTTACACACATTTTTTCTAAAAAGTCATTCTAAAAAAAGAATTAAAATGCCAAAGTTTAAAATAATTTTAATTAGCAAACAGGCTAGGCAAGTAACAATTCAGCTTTTTTTAGGAAAAAATTTGAAAAGGTTCAGTTCACTTTAGTAACTAAGTCATACCCAACTATTTGTGACCCTATGGACTGCAGCATACCAGGCTTCCTTGTCCATCACCACTTCTGGGACTTGGTCAAACTCATGTCCATCGAATTGGTGATGCCATCCAACCATGTCACCCTCTATCATCCACTTCTCATCCTGCCTTAAATCTTTCCAGATATCAGGGTCTTTTCAAATGAGTCAGTTCTTCTTGGCATCGGGTGGCCAAAGTATTGGATTTTCAGCTTCAGCACCAGTCCTTCAGATGAATATTCAGGACTGATTTCCTTTAGGATGGACTGGTTGGATCTCCTTGCAGGCCAAGGGACTCTCAAGAGTCTTTTCCAACACCACAATTCAGAAACATCAATTCTTCAGCGCTCAGTTTTCTTTACTGTCCAACTCACATCCAATCATGACTACTAGAAAAACCATAGCCTTGACTAGACGTACCTTTGTCAGCAAAGTAATATCTTTGTTTTCTAATATGCTGTCTAGACTGGTCATAGCTTTTCTTCCAAGGAGCAAGCATCTTCTAATTTCATGGCTGCCATCACCATCTGATTTTGGGACCCAAGAATATAACGTCTTTTACTGTTTCCATTGTTTCCACATCTATTTGCCATGAAGTGATTGGACTGAATGCCATGATCTTTGTTTTGTGAATGTTGAGTTTTAAGCCAACTTTTTCACTCTCCTCTTTCACTTTCATCAAGAGGCTCTTTAGTTCTTCTTCGCTTTCTGCCATAAGGGTGGTGCCATCTGCATATCTGAGGTTATTGATATTTCTCCCAGAAATCTTGATTCCAGCTTATGTTTCATCCGGCCTTGCATTTCTCATGATACACATAAGTTAAATAAGCAAGGTGACAATATACAGCCTTGACTTACTCCTTTCCCGATTTGGAACCAGTGTGTTGTTCCACGTCCAGTTCTAACTGTTGCTTCTTGACCTGCAAACAGATATCTCAGTAAGCAGATCAGGTGGTCTGGTATTCCTAACTCTTTCAGAATTTTCCACAGTTTGTTGTGATCCACACAGTCAAAGGCTTTGACCTAGTCAATAAAAGTGGATGTCTTCCTGGAACTCTCTTGCTTTTTTGATGATCCAACTGATGTTGGCAATTTGATCTCTGGTTCCTCTGCCTTTTCTAAATCCAGCTTGAACATCACGTACTGTTGAAGTCTGGCTTCGATAATTTTGAGCATTACTTTACTAGCATTTGAGATGAGTGAAATTGTGATGTAGTTTGAACATTTTTTGACATTGCCTTTCTTTGGGATTGGAAAGAAAATTGACCTTTTCCAGTACTGTGGCTACTGCTGAGTTTTACAAATTTGGCTGGCATATGGAATGCAGCACTTTCACAGCATCATGCTTTAGGA
The DNA here is from genome assembly GCF_049115385.1 of Moschus berezovskii. Taxonomy (NCBI): domain Eukaryota; kingdom Metazoa; phylum Chordata; class Mammalia; order Artiodactyla; family Moschidae; genus Moschus; species Moschus berezovskii. The sequence continues at coordinate 64,537,988 of NC_142469.1, forward strand.
TTTTAAATAGCTCAAGTGGAATTCCATCACTTTTACTAGCTTTGTTCATAGTGATGCTTCCTAAGGCCCAGTTGACTTCGCATTCCATATGTCTGGCTCTAGATGGGTGTTCACACCATCCTGGTTATCTGGGTCATGAAGATCTTTTTTGTACAGTTTTTCTGTGTATTCTAGCCACCTCTTCTTAATATTGCCTGCTTCTGTTCTGTTCATACCATTTCTGTTTTATTGTATCTATATTTGCATGAAATTTTCCCTTGGTACTCTAATTTTCTTGAACAGATCTATAGTCTTTCCCATTCTATTTTTCCCTCTATTTCTTTGCATTGATCACTGAGGAAGGCTTTCTTATTTCTCCTTGCTATTCTTTGGAACTCTGAATTCCCTTTTCTCCTTTGCCTTTTAATTCTCTTCTTTCCTTGGCCATTTGTAAGGCCTCCTCAGACAGCCATTTTGCCTTTTTTGCATTTCTTTTTCTTGGGGATGGACTTTATTACTGCCTCTTGTACAATGTCACAAACTTACATCCATAGGTTTTCAGGCACTCTGTCCTTCAGATCTAATCCCTTGAATCTATTTCACTTCCACTGTATAATTATAAGGGATTTGATTTAGGTCATACCTGAATGGTCTAGTGGTTTTCCCTATTTTCTTCAATTTAAGTCTGAATTTGGCAGTAAGGAGTTCATGATCTGAGCCACAGTCAGCTCCTGGTCTTGTTTTTGCTGAGCATATAGAGCTTCTCCATCTTTGACTGCAAAGAACATAATCAATCTGATTTCTGTATTGACCATCTGGTGACGTCTGTATGTAAAATCTTCTCTTGTTTTGTTGGAAGAAGGCGTTTGTTATGACTGGTGTGTTCTCTTGGCAAACTCTGTTAGCCTTTGCCCTGCTTCATTCTGTACTCCAAGGCCAAATTTGCCTGTTACTCCAGGTAACTTCTGACTTCCTAGTTTTGCATTCCAGTTCCCTATAATGAAGAGGGCATCTTTTTTGGGTGTTAGTTCTAGAAGGTCTTGTAGGTCTTCATAGAACCATTCAACTTCAGCTTCTTCAGCATTACTGTTTGGGGCATAGACTTGGATTACTGTGATATTGAATGGTTTGCCTTGGAAACGAACAGAGATCATTCTGTCATTTTTGAGATTGCATCCAAATACTTCATATCAGACTCTTCTGTTGACTATAATGGCTACTCCATTTCTTCTAAGAGATTCTTGCCCACAGTAGAAGACATAGTGGTCATCTGAGTTAAACTTACACATTCCGGTCCATTTTAGTTCACTGATTCCTAAAATGTTGATGTTCACTCTTGCCATCTCCTCTTTGATCATTTCCAATTTGCTTGTGGACAAGCATTCCAGGTTCCTATGCAATATTGCTCTTACAGCATCAGACTTTGCTTCCATCACTAGTGACATCCACAAGTGGGTGTTGTTTTTGCTTTGGCTCTGTCTCTTCATTTTTTCTGGAATTATTTCTCCACTGATCTCCCATAGAATATTGGGCACCTACCCACCTAGGGAGTTCATCTTTCAATGTTCTATCTTTTTGCATTTTCATGCTGTTCATGGGATTCTCAAGGCGTGAATAATGAAGTAGTTTACCATTCCCTTCTCCAGTGGACCACATTTTTTCAGAACTCTCCACCATCACCTGTGCATCTTTGGTGGCCCTACACTGCATGACTTATAGTTTCATTGAAGCAGGTTAATAAGCATTTATAAGGAGTTATTAGAAGCTTATATTAAACCAGTGGACCTATATAAAGGAAAATGATTGACCTTTGTTTTAGAGGGCTAAGGAAGGGCTCAATACTTCCTGAGTTAATGAAATGCACCAACAGAAATTCAGTATACCAAACAGCTTATTTCAGCATATAGAAATTGTATATTTGGTAATGAATTAGGATTTTATCAACAATTGTTTCAGGATTCATGCTATCTATGTGACGATAGTGATATAACATGACTGTATTCAAGATGTTTAACAAATAACCTCACAACACTGAATAGGAATTTTTAAAAAATCCAGTGACTTTGTCCATGATCTGAAATGTTCTAAATCCACTGCTGATCACATTTTTAACCATAAACCTAAATTGCATTTGTTTCTACCAGATTTATTTGAGATAGTGGAAACAATTTTACTTAAAACTAAAATACCTACAATTGGAAATGGAGAACATCTGTGAGGGGACAATAGGAGTAGAAAAAGTGTGATGGAGTGGAGTGAGCAACATGTACACAGACATGCTATAAGTCTTGTGAAGCAGTAAGATGTGGGCTGCAAATTTGCTTTTGAGATGTGTGGCAGCCAACCCATAGGGGATATATGAATTATTTACATGATCCACAGTGTTCATAAAGCAAAAGATTAATTATTTGAAAGGATCACTAGCAATCTTAATAATTAGACCAGAGACATAATTCTTCCCTACTTTCATACTCTATTTGATGGGCTGCAGTCTGCTGAAACATTTCTGTAATAGAGGAATGGATATTATCAAGTTCCTATGCACATTTCAAAGGATATTAATTATATAATGCTAAATTTTAAGGCAGCAAAAAAAATATATGAGCCTAGTATGAACACTCTCAATGAATTAATATAATAATAAAATCAGATTATCTGCAAAAAACAGATAACTGTGCAACTTTCTGATATATTAAAAAAATTGTTACTTTTTATACTTGTACTTTTTTTAAAGTTTTTTTTTTTTTCATGTGGATTAATTTGTTTAAGTCTTTATTCACTGTGAGACAATAATGCTTCTGTTTTGGTTTTTGGCCATGAAGCACATGGGATTTAGCTCCCTGATCAGGGATCAAACTTGCACCCCTTGACTTTGGAAAGCCAAGTTTTAACCTCTGGATCACCAGGGAAGTCCCTATACTTTCAGTTTTGAAAATGATTATGCATTAGGATGTTTGAGATTACACTCACTAACAAATTCTAGAAATTCAAATTCTAAATGATTTGAAACTCATTGGAGCTTCAAATCCAGACTAATCTGGATTCCAGATCTTGATTTTTTTAAAAAAGTAGATAAAATAAGTATATGCATGGTCCATAGCCACCCTCCCCCAGATTTAAGATTCATTCCAACACACAGAGAAATGAATGAACAAGTCTCCAAAATTCTTGCCAGTAAGCATGAACAGGGCTTCTCTGGAGGCTCAGTGGTAAAGAAATCACCTGCCAATGCAGGAGACGTGTGTTCCATCCCTGGGTTGGGATGATCCTCTGGAGAAGGAAATGACAACCCACTCCAGTATTCTTACCTGCAAAATCCTGTGGTCAGAGGAACCTGGTGGGCTACAGTCCATGGGGCCCAAAAATAATCAGACAAAACTTAGCAACCAAATAGCAACAACAAAGCATGAACAGAACATTTTTATTTGAAAAAGAAATTAAAGTGAGCTTTAGGAAGGGTCTTATAATCCTGATACAATGGTAATAAATATATAAAATTTTGAATGCTACAATTTGGTGGTGAGTTCTGGAAGATAACTATATTTTAAGGCCATCTCCCTAATTAACTGGTGTTAACTTGCCAGATAATTTCAACTGTACAGCATTTATCAAAGGGATGCCTTGATTTTGTCCTGTTGTTAATTAAAATATTTTATTTCTATAAATAAAGTCATATTCTCCAAATTTGTTGTTGCTGTTGTTTGTCACTAAGCTAAGTCATGTCTGACTCTTCTGTGAATCCATGGACTGTAGCCCACCAGGATCTTCTGTCCATGGGATTTCCCAGGCATGAATACTGGAGTGGGTGGCCATTTCCTTCTCCAGGGAATCTTCCCAACCCAGGGATCAAACCTGGGTCTCCAATATTGGCAGGCGGGTTCTTTACCACTGAGCCATTAGGGAAACCCCTGTTCTCTGAATACAAAATGCTTTTTACATACATAAATTCAACATTCATTTAATGACTCTATGTCATAGGATTGATGATAGAAGTAGTTAATTACCATTTGCCATAATTTTATAGTGTGCCAGAACAGGTATTATTGTAAGCAAGTATTAAATAATTTAATCTTTGAAATCACTCAAGAAGTAGATACTATTTTTACCTCAATCAAAAGATGAGGAAACTAAGTTACAGACTGGCAAAGCCACATGGGCAAAGGCAAAATTCTAAGTGGCTGAGCCAAGGTTTAAACCCAGGCAATCTAAATCCAAAGCAAGTGTTCAGAACCCATTCAAACCATAGTGGGAGGTAACTTGTACTTTCACAGAGCTATCAGGGAAATAACTGTATTTAATAAGTAACTGCACTAAAAACATGTGTGATGTGGGGACTCGCAGTAGGAAACCTAAATCTTTAAAAAGAAAAAGATGAAGACAAAGTCGAAGAAGAAGAAAGCCTGAAAAAAGAGATTGGAGCTTGTCAGAAAAAGTGGGGAGGGGAATATCCTTTCAGGAAGAGCAAACTGCATTAGCAAAATCTTATGATTCCATGTATTTATATTCAATAATATAGAGTTATCTTGTCATTCCTGTATACATGGGCTAGTGATCTCTACATTGACTGAATTAATAGGTTTGTTGCCTTATCTTTCACTTTCTACTTCTTCCAGATATAAAATTTGTCTGCAGAGTTTTTAAATTATATAACCGTTGCTTGAAAATATTGTAGGCTATATACAGCAGCATAAAAATATTTTGTAGCAAATCCAGTTACTTCTAATGTTAACATCATTAGCCTCATCATACTTCAATGATAAAGCATCCACTGATAAATATGTGATGTATTTACTTCATTAGAAAATACATAAGTTTTTACTTCAAAACATAAAGTATTGTATTACCTAATATAGTTACAAGGCCCAGGCCACAAAAATATGCATTAATACCTTCAACCCAAGTTGAACACAAAGAGAGAATTCGTCTCAAAAGCAAGTGACCTTGTCCACTTGGGAGAACATTTTATGTAATACAGTGCGAGTTATAAAACCAGAAGTGTCATTTCTACAATGTGAATTTTGAAAGTAAAGGACATTTTATTTTATTTTCTATATAGGAAAATCACCTAAAAAAGAGTGGAGGTACGTATATGTGTAACCGATACACTTTGCTGTATAGCAGAAACTAATGCAACACTGTAAATGATCTATACTCTAATAGAAGTTACTTTTTAAAAAGCAAGTTCAGTTCAGTTCAGTTCAGTCGCTCAGTCGTGTCCGACTCTTTGCGACCCCATGAATCACAGCCCGCCAGGCCTCCCTGTCCATCACCAACTCCCAGTAAAGGGCATTTCAAAACCACACTCAGCCCTCTTTTCTACCATAAGCTGTATAGCTCAGCAGTACAGAATCAATGGTTCGTACTAATATGATAAATCATTGGCATGGAAGAAAAATAAAATCTCAGAGACCTCAAGGGTTTGCTGTTATAAATAACAGCACTGATAAAAGAGAAAAGGAACAGCAAAAAGTGGTGATTTTAAAGGTAAATTGCTTTTTGTGTTCACAAAAAGTGTAGCTATACTTTCAGATTCTTAGTTAATATGAGTCAAAGAGATGATTAAATCTTGTCTTATGGTAGCATTTAAGTAAGTAATGCCTAACAGCAAATGTTTTGTATTTTCTTAGAAGTTCATTGTTTAAAAATAAAACAAGAAATTCACCTTATTTCTATGTGTGTTTCACCTGCAAATTCAGTAGATATCATTTTATTATAATGGGAATCAAGTACCTGGCACAATATTATTCCAAATACAAATTTAGCCTTTCTAAATAGATAGATTACTAGATTTCATTTGCTTCATTTTTAACATTTTTATTAGTTTATTTTTAAAAATCTTTGGGGACTTAACCTGATGGCTCAGTGGTAAAGAATCTCCCTGCAGTGCAGGGGATGCAGGAACCACATATTCGATTCCTGGGTCAGGAAGATCCCCTGAAGGAGGGCATGGAAATCCAATCCAGAATTTTTGTCAGGGAAATCCCATGGACATAGGAGCCTGATGGACTAGAGTCCATTTGGTCTCACTGAGTCAGACGTGACTGAGTGTACATACATGCACACATGTATTCTTTTATCAATTTGTTTTGAATAATTTTTATACTTTCAATTCACTTTTAGCTTTGAAACACTAAAATATAATTTCTACATAATTGTGGCCAGATTTGTCTCGCAAGAGGCATTGATATTTTATGAAACATGCTTCAGTTTTCAATGTGTGAAGGATGCACTTCTTTTCTGTCTTTTCTCCCCAATCCTCTATTGCACTCAACATTATGCATTTAGGTGTTACTCTTGAGGATTTGTTAATGGACAACTGTATAAGTAAAACTAAAATAAAATTGAGAAAAGAATGGGAAGAAACAAACACCTAATTCTGTACCTTATATATTGCCCATTGTAGCCGTTAATTATCAGCCCTGCTCTCTTAATTTTAATGACATCTATTTCTGTTTGTTACAATAAAAATGAGCAAAACAATGACAGCCATTGGCTACCTATGAAAGAAATCTTTTCCGTCATTGTTCAGTTCAGTTCAGTCCAGTTCAGACGCTCAGTCGTGTCCAACTCTTTGCAACCCCTAGACACTATTTTTATAGCAAATATTTTTAAAGGATAAAATTGTATGATCATGTATAACAGAAGACAAAACACAAGCTATCACCTACCAAGCTCAACTCAGTCCTTTAATGTCAATGTATCAGTTTCTCTAATGAAGAAAGTGGTCATCAAAATGTCACACAGGTTGAAATGTCCTGATTGATTGACAGGTGATATAATAGATGAAAAATCATAATATTGACAATTATGAAGTACATTGGAAATTTATCAATACACTGAGAACCATAAATTATTCCAACCCTGAGTGACTTCACTTATCCTGAAAAGTCACTCATTTTATCATAGTGAAGAAAATCAAAAGAAGAAACTAAAATAATTTATGTAGATACTCTTTTAACATTGTATTTTATAATGATAGAAATGCTTTTTAAATAATTACATATGAAAATGGCCACATTAAGTCACAGTTTTGTGGTAGATTGAGCAACCAAGAATATGGTAAATATTGACACTATGAAAAAATGATGCAAGTTTATTAATTTCAGTAAAATAATAAAAAATAAATTAAAAACTTTATAGTCACTATAAATGCAACTATGAAAAAGGTATACGTAAAGAAAGATATAAACATATAGACATATAGTAAGGCAGACAAATGTAAATCATTGAGTTCACTGGAACAATTTTACTTATTGGTAAATATTTATTAAATATTAGCTTAATATTTCACTTTGAACTACAAAATGCAAGTTATACTCAAAGTTTCAAACTAATGAACATTTCCTGATCAAATTTTCCAAATATTCTTTATTATTTAGCAGGAAATCAACACAAAACATTTCTATTTTAGTTAAGTTGATTTTACGCTCTCTATTTATATATAACTAAATGGGAGTTGCGGAGAGGTAAAGAACCCACCCTCCGATACAGGACACACAGGAGATGTGGGTTCGATCCCTGGGTCAAGAAGATCCCCTGAAGGAGGAAATGTCAACCCACTCCATTATTCTTGCCTGGAAAATTCCATGGACAGAGGAGACTGGCAGGCTACAGTCCAAAGTGTTGCAAAGAGTCAGACACAACTGAGTAACTGATCACTCATGAATACATGTGTAAATATATATTTGTAGATTTATATAAACTGTCAAGATAAACCCCTAGAGTGAGAATCCTTGTCTGTTTCATTCACTGTTCTATCAAAAGCATTCAGAATAGTGTCTGGCACATGGTAAATTTCATTAAATATCTGTTTGATGAATAAAATGATTATTTTAAGTAATTTTGAAGAGCTCTGGCAGAATTCATACATTCATATGTCCACATGTCAATATGCTATCATCAGAGTAAAAATCTGTTCTTCCCTTTTTGGTAATGAATAGATTGGATTTTATTGTATTGTGTGAAAAAGAAAAAAAGCATGTGGGCATAAATTGGATTCTTTGATAACACACATACTAAATTCTGCAGTGATAACATTTTTATAAGTCAAACTTTATAAACTATATACCATATAAACAGAACACTAGCTATTTTATTTCCAGATATTTAAGTATGTACATGACTAGATGCTTGGTACTTTGCAGAATTCTAAGAAAGAACAAAAAGTTTATTTCAAAACAGAAGAACAAAGGAGTAAATCTTGTCTCTCTGCTAATTTTGAAGTAAGATGCTTACACTAACATTAGGGAAATATATTACCAACCCTGAGCCCCACAAACAAACACATAAAAATAAGAATCAAGCTAGGGCTGTGAGAGATAATCTATCTAAACTTCTACTAGAAACTCCATTACTTACATGTCTTGGGTCATTTGCTTATAGGTAATAAGAAATTCAGTCAAGTAGATGCCAGATACATTGCAATCAAGCTAATCATAAGACAATCATTTTGCTATAATAGATACAAATGCTTTTCTGTGCCATTAATTTTACAGTCTTTCATACATACTTGCTTAATACTACAAATATAATTGTAGGTGTTAATCTCAGAACATGTTATGGATGGAATTGAGATATCAGAAAAATACATCTAATTCTCATCTCCAGGACTTTATTTCATTGCAGAAGTCATTAGTTAAGATGAGATCATACTAGACTAGAATGTGCCTTAATCCAATATGACTAATGTTCTTATCAGAGATAGTATAAAGATATGACGAAAAATTTTCAGGTGAAAACAGGAGGCAAAGATTGAAATTATGCTACTACAAGCCAAGGAATGTCTGGGACTACCAGAAAATAGAAGAGATGAGAGAGTCTTAGAGGCTTCAGAGGGAACAAAATCCTGCTGATACCTTAATTACTCCTCAAGAAATTGCTTGTGAGAGAACAAGTTTCTGTGTGTTTAAGTCACCCAGTTTGTGTTACTTTGTGATGGCAGCCCTAGGAACCTAGTGCAGGTCGAGAAAACTATTAAATTGAACCATGCCATGTAAACAACCTGGAGCTTAAAGACTTGAGTTTCAATCTTGGTTCTCCCATACTTTGTTGTGAATGACTTTGTGGGATTACTAAACCAAGACGTCTTAATCTGACAGCAAAAATGCTATTTGCATCATAGTCATATTTGCTTCTCCCTTCCTTCCTTCATTGAGCTCATGGGTACACACAATACTATTAGAAGAGCTTAAGGATAAATCCAGCCTTTCTTTGAGTTTCCATTATATGCATAAAATCACAACAGGTACTACAATGATTTGCATTTGATACAAACAGAACGCATACTGATCTCAGAGCATTAAAATGCTCTGAAAAAAAGGTGAGGTTCAAATACTAACTAAATTTTCCCATTCGTGCCAATTCAAAGAAAACCAACTGTATTTCTCTAATGCAGATACCTATAAGAACAAACAAGCTACACAGAGATAAGAATAGCAGGTGAAAGACAGATATAAATATAGGAAAACATAAAGGATGTTTTCCTTAGTAACATAGTACATGGATTCCATGGAAATGAAGAGTGTATCAACTGAATGGGCAAGACTAGCAGCCCATAGGAAACTACCGTCCCTGTCCTGAGATTGTCAGTTTCCCATAAAGTCACTTACAATAAGTTAAAAGCCAGTAAATTAAATGCTTGTCCTTTTGTACTCCTGGCCCAAGAATTTCCTAATAAATTTGACAACATGGTAGCCTTTTTGACAGCCTTTTACTGTTTTGGTCCAAGTGTCTTGACAACCTGTACTAATTTCTTGAATAGCACACAAGAAAAAGTAAAGTATTTTGACAGCTTCAACCTACTGTCTGCTGGGAAGGATTGGGGATGGGAGGAGAAGGGGACGACAGAGAATGAGATGGCTGGATGGCATCACCGACTCAATGGACATGAGTTTAAGTGAACTCCGGGAGTTGGTGATGGACAGGGAGGCCTGGTGTGCTGTGATTCATGGGGTCACAAAGAGTCGGTCATGACTGAGTGACTGAACTGAACCGAACCTACTGTCTGATGATGGATAATTATGTTGACCTTTCTCTTGGAGGTTCTGGTGGGAAATGATATCTTTAGACAATCTATATTAACCCATCTGAAACACAACCAAAAAAACCTCTAAATTTTTCTCAACCTGAAGATTTCACTTGGTTTTCCCAAACTATCTAGAATTATAACAGTGATGTATCTAGAGGAATGGGATCTCTTGAACTGCAATTTCTACTTTTATTCCTTTTCTACACTTTTAGTTTCTTTCAAGTTGTTTCCTTGAGTTCAATTCAATTAGCACGGTTAATAGCATGCCAACAACTGTAAATAAATTAGAAGCAGCGACTGTATATGAGGTGGTATGTGCTTTTGTGTGTGCATGCAGTATTTTCACATGCTTTTCTAGAAACTTTTCTGATCCTAATGAAAGCTGTTTGTCACAGAATCGCAAAAAAAAAAAAAAGGTAAATCTTACATGAAGTAGCTAATTTCTGTAATGAGAGAATATATATTTGTGGGGACATTGAGCATTATTAAACTCTCTCTCCCTTTAGATGAAGCAATTTATCCAATCTGTGTGATCACCTGTATAGGTGTTTTCTTTTTGTGGCAGTTTCAAAATACCCCCAAATTAATCAGTTTGATGAATAGTCTAAAGCTTTTTGCAAAAGTTATTAAATTAAGACATCAAAACCAAGATTTGCACTGAATAGCCTAATTTCCTTTTTCTACCTTCCTGCCTGAAGAATTAATTTAGTCAACAACCTCTGATTTTTTAATAATGTGAAGCCTCTTCAAGAGACAAGGAAAGGATAACAAATAATTTGGCAATAGTGGAAATAAATATTTAGTTGTTCCCCACTAAATTTTATACTCATACAAGATTTTCTAGGAATCAATATCCAAATTCACACATAGGCATAAAAGCATGCCTGCTTCCATGACTGAGTTTGAATCAGGGATTTAAGAAAGATACTGGATAACATCATATTTTTTTTGGAGTACAGAAGAGAACTAATTGCTTCCTCTAGAAATACATATAGGAATTTACTAGCTATTTTATGCTGTTGATCACATGTCTGCTAATAGATTATTTCCTTGTGAAGCCTGGTAAAAACTTCCTCAACAGATAGCACTGCTAAATGTTATGCCTTCTCATAAGAATAAGGTTTTCTAGATGCCATTGTAAATTAGACAACTTGGAGTCTTCTGTACAGTTTCACTTGTTTTCTGTGTATGGTCATCAAGTTTTGCTCTTTGTCTAAAGCCATGAGGACTGGTGGTGCTATTTTATTTTATTTTTTTCTTTTACTGTAGTGCTGGCACACAGGGCTGTGAGTAAAACTCTTCTGCTCTCTGCAGGATGCAGTTTCCCTCTGCAATTTCTTTTTTTTATCACTGTCCTTGAGAAATAACATTAGCTGTCACCCCTCACATGAAAGAGGTGAGGGAAAGAAAGCCTCCCTCTTTCTCTGGTAGTGTCTGTTTCTTTTCAGAGTTTCCCAGATCATGTTTATGTATTTTCTCTTTTTCTCTGATCTTATGTGGAGGTCTTGCCCTCCTCACCATTTTCATTTTCATCCATTTCGTTTCCTAGTTTTTCTTTTCCATTTGAACCTTTATTTCATCAGCCTGCTTCATTCACCTCACCTCACATCTCGACGTGGGAGACTCCAGTCGCAGACACCCCATTTTATCCCTGTGCTCTGCAGGCTTCCATTTGATGATAAAATTTGCACAGTTTCAAAGTGTTTTAAAACCAACAAGTCTGTTTCTGTGCTGCACACATTCTGTGGCAGGATCCCCATCTCTTGTGATTATGTGCCATAATTTAAGAGGGCATAATGGGTGAAGTTTGTGCAGAGGCACCAGAATTAAATATGGCTTTTTCTTCCAAGCAAGTGAATGATAACTAACTCTGAAGGAACCAAAATTTGGAATTAAGGAGAACATTTGTTTCACATGCATAACTTAAGCCAAAAAGGAAAAGAAAACACATAATATACCTAACTTTCAAGAAACATTTGATTTTAACAGTTTATAGAAGCAAGAGTCTAAAATCCAAAGGAAAGCATGGTGTCTGTTGCCAAGCAACCTAACTGGCCCATAATTTTTCTTATATATACACGTGTGTGTCTACATACACAAACATGTATATACATATATATGTAAGTATATACATACACATGTATGTATGTAGACATATAAATATATGCAAATTTCCTTTTCAGCTTTGAAAAACAGAAGACAAAATTATTGAGTGAAAAGGAGTAAATTAATACAGAGGGCAACAAGGAAATTATGAAAAACTTAAGACTTACAAATCATTTATACCTCTTCAGTTTCTTTTGTAGTTTTTGTTTAACTTATCTCCAGATAAACTATACACTAATATGAACTTTCCCACCATTTATAACAAATATTCTTTACCAGCTAATGAAATAAAAAACTTCTGAAGTAAAATTAATGCTATAATAATGTAAAGTGGCTTCTATTTAAATATCATTTATTTATTGTGAGTACACCTTGCAGAAATGCAGTGAATCAGATTTTAGACTCAGGCACCTAGATAACAATGCTGTGGCTTAGCACAAATGTGCATTCTTATTAATTACGGATTATTTGGGTTAACAAGTGTTTGTATATGAAATACTTTATTTAAATAAAAGTTATTTCAGGTGTCAATTTTTTATATAGCTATAAAGGAGAGAAATGGTATGGACCTAACAGAAGCAGAAGATATTAAGAAGAGGTGGCAAGAATACACGGAAGAACTGTACAGAAAAGATCTTCACGAACAAGATAGTCACGATAACGTGATCACTGACCTAGAGCCAGACATCTTGGAATGTGAAGTCAAGTGGGCCTTAGAAAGCATCACTACGAACAAACCTAGTGGAGGTGATGGAATTCCAGTTGAGCTATTTCAAATCTTGAAAGATGATGCTGTGAAAGTGCTGCACTCAATATGCCAGCAGATTTGGAAAACTCAGCAGTGGCCACAGGACTGGAAGAGGTCAGTCTTCATTCCAATCCCAAAGAAAGGCAATGCCAAAGAATGCTCAAACTACCACACAATTGCACTCATCTCACACGCTAGTGAAGTCATGCTCAAAATTCTCCAAGCCAGGCTTCAGCAATATGTGAACCGTGAACTCCCAGATGTTCAAGCAGGTTTTAGAAAAGGCAGAGGCACCAGAGATCAAATTGCCAACATCTGCTGGATCATGGAGAAAGCAAGAGAGTTCCAGAAAAACATCTATTTCTGCTTCATTGACTATGCCAAAGCCTTTGACTGTGTGGATCACAATAAACTGTGGAACATTCTGAAAGAGATGGGAATCCCAGACCACCTGACATGCCTCTTGAGAAACCTGTATGCAGGTCAGGAAGCAACAGTCAGAACTGGACATGGAACAACAGACTGGTTCCAAATAGGAAAAGGTGTACGTCAAGGTTGTATATTGTCACCTTGCTTATTTAACTTATATGCAGAGTACATCATGAGGAACGCTGGGCTGGAAGAAGCACAAGCTGGAATCAAGATTGCTGGGAGAAATATCAATAACCTCAGATATGCAGATGACACTACCCTTATGGCAGAAAGTGAAGAGGAACTCAAAAGCCTCTTGATGAAAGTGAAAGAGGAGAGTGAAAAGGTTGGCTTGAAGCTCAACATTCAGAAAACAAAGATCATGGCATCTGGTCCCATCACTTCATGGGAAATAGATGGAAAACAGTGGAAATAGTGTCAGACTTTATTTTTGGGGGGCTCCAAAATCACTGCAGATGCTGATTGCAGTCAGGAAATTAAAAGACGCTTACTCCTTGGAAGGAAAATTATGACCAGCCTAGATAGTATATTAAAAAGCAGAGACATTACTTTGCCAACCAAGGTCTGTCCAGTCAAGGCTATGGTTTTTCCCGTGGTCATGTATGGATGTGAGAGTTGGACTGTGAAGAAAGCTGATCGCCGAAGAATCGATGCTTTTGAACTGTGGGGTTGGAGAAGACTCTTGAGAGTCCCTTATACTGCAAGGAGATCCAACCAGTCCATTCTAAAGGAGATCAATCCTGGGTGTTCATTGGAAGGACTGATGCTGAAGCTGAAACTGCAATACTTTGGCCACCTCATGCAACCAGTTGACTCACTGGAAAAGAGTCTGATGCTGGGAAAGGTTGGGGGCGGGAGGAGAAGGGGACGACGGAGAATGAGATGGCTGGATGGCATCACCGACTCTGTGGACATGAGTTTGAGTGAACTCCGGGAGTTGGTGATGGACAGGGAGGCCTGGCGTGCTGTGATTCATGGGGTCGCGGAGAGTCGGACACGACTGAGCGACTGAACTGAACTGATTTTATCTCTATTCTGAACTACTCCAGGTCTCCCAATAAATAATATGCTATACATACTTTTATTGTTGTAAGATCCTTATTTTTCCACACATTAAAAATCTCTGAAATTGAAATATATTTTTTACTCTTATCATCCAGGAGAATATATTTAACATTATGCATTTTGTATAAATTCTTTAAAATGTGATTTTAAAAGACTTTTATTTTAATATCTTAACTGTGAAAAAAGTTAAGTGATATGAAAACATTGTATAAATTTCAATTGGAGGCATATTTTTAAATTTCTTAGGGGTAGATAAAATAATTGTGTATCTTACCTTCAATAGTGTTTCAGATTAAACAAAAAGTGGGAGTTTCTAACTTTTAAAGAACAAAATATTACTCCTAACATTTAATATTTGGGGATATTTAATCCCAAATTTGATTTAAATTTATGTGAATAATAAAAAATATTACCTCCATAATATCTGTTTGAAAAGAATGCTATTCATTACTGTGTAAGTTATGATCTTCATTTTTAATAACATTTTAAAAAATATTCCCCACTCGAAGAATAGTTATTTAGGTAATTCAATGAATATTTGTCATAGCAGATAATAGATTGTAGACCTTCTCTGATCGTAAGAGATGTGTAAGTCTGTATGTCAAAAGGCTCACTATGTGTTGTGGGATTTTAAAATTAGCATTCCCTTATAGTACAAAGAATTATCACACGGGCTAATTTGACATATTTTTGTGGTGGGTAGATTATGTTTTAACATCATTTAAAAGTTCTTTAATCAATATATTTGACCACAAATCTTATTTTCTAGTTTGGATGTTAATAAGTATGTTTTTTAAATCCTTAATGTCACAGCCATCTTTTCAATGGGAAAAAATGGAAAATAAAATTCCTCGTAACTAAAAAGTTAATTTGTTCATTTCTTTAACTATTTAAAATTGTATTTCTCTTGAATTTTCAGTGATTAAAAATAATTTTGGATAAAATTAGACATATCTGAAGTGAAATCCACTCAGCTCATATTTCCATATTTTTTGTTAACAGTGGAATTTTTAAGAATAATACATTAAGGTACCAATATGAGCTTTATCCATGCTAGGAAGGAGTTGGTCATAGCCCCTTTTGGAAAGATGGCTAATGCCTTTACTTTAGGACTCCATGGCTCATCTCGTTCAAAGTGAAGGCTCTTTCCTATTTTTTGTATGTGACTATCAGCTACCATGGGACAGTGACAATTAGAAGCAACAGGACCTCCAGGTGTTTCTCTATAACTAATAATTAAAATTGTGTATTTTAGGGAAACATAGAAGTGTCTTTTGTCCAACTGTAAATACACTTAGGACATATTATTTCTAAATAAATAAGCATAATGAACAAGGAAAATAAAAGGAGTATTTGAAAGGAAAAAAAAAGAAAAAGCAGTTCAATTTTAGGAAGGCTTCAAAAGAAGGATCAGGGAAATGTTCTGTGAATCAATGTGAAATCTGTAAAGCTGTGGGAACAGACCCAGAATAAGCAATAGGTCCTGAGAGTTGATGACCAAAACCTTCAGGCCAGGGAATAGCTAACAGGTGGGAAAGAGCCACAGTTTATTTTTCACTCTTGTGCAGTTTTATGTACTTTTGACCAATAGGGAACATAAAACTGTAAAATTGTAAATTTTATTTTCCTATTTCTTAGAAACCAAGCATATTGAGTGGGGTTCTTGATGTCCATGTGACTGTTTATAAAAAATGTACTCCTTGCCTATGTGGCAAGGAAGAGTGACCAACCCTGAAAATGGACATCAAAAAGAGATTTGATTTATGACAAATCTAATACATGCTTGAAAACTTTCAATGTAGAGTTTAATGCAATCAAACAAGAAGTCTCAAACATCTCCTCCTAGGGCCTAGATCCAAGTCCTAATTGTAACTGGTCGGGCTTCCCTGGTGGCTCAGAGGTTAGTGTCTGCCTCCAATGTGGGAGACCCGGGTTCGATCCCTGGGTCAGGAAGATCCCCTGGAGAAGGAAACGGTAGCCCACTCCAGTATTCTTGCTTGGAGAATCCCATGGACGGAGAAGCCTGGTAGGCTACAGTCCACGGGGTCGCAAAGAGTCGGACACGACTGAGCGATGGAATGGAACTTTGTTTCAGGTTCAGGTTTAATTGGTGGCATTTAAAGATATCAGGCATGCTTAATAGTATCTCCACATAGATAACAATATCTCAGAACTTTCAATATCATAATTTTTTCAAAAAGCTTTTAGACAAGTAATTTCAAAAGATTAAATTGGGGTGGAGAGGAGGCCTCATTTTATGCAGCAGGCATTGAGTTCAGTTCAGTTCAGTTGCTCAGTCGTGTCCGACTCTCCGCGACCCCATGAATTACAGCACGCCAAGCCTCCCTGTCCATCACCAACTCCCGGAGTTCACTCAAACTCATGTCCACAGAGTCGGTGATGCCATCCAGCCATCTCATTCTCCGTCGTCCCCTTCTCCTCCCGCCCCCAACCTTTCCCAGCATCAGAGTCTTTTCCAGTGAGTCAACTCGTCGCATGAGGTGGCCAAAGTATTGCAGTTTCAGCTTTAGCATCAGTCCTTCCAATGAACACCCAGGATCCATCTCCCTTAGAATGGACTGGTTGGATCTCCTTGCGGTACAAGGGAAAAATAATATTTTAAAGTATTTAATCAACACAGTTACTTGAGACAGATAGCATATCAATGTTAAAGAAACACACCCAGCATAGTTAAATAAGTACTGTTCAGTCACATAGCCAGGGATTTTATTTTTCTGAGGATCAGAGGTCTTGGCACCAGCTCACCAATACAGTATACTAACTCATATATATGGAATTTAGAAAGATGGTAATGATAACCCTGTATACGAGACAGCAAAAGAGACACAGATGTATAGAACAGTCTTTTGGACTCTGTGGGAGAGGGCGAGGGCGGTATGATTTGGGAAAATGGCATTGAAACATGTATATTATCATATGTGAAACAAATCACCAGTCCAGGTTCGACGCATGATACAGGATGCTTGGGGCTGGTGCATGGGGATGACCCAGAGGCAGGATAAGGGGAGGAGGGAGATGGGAGGGGGGTTCAGGAAGAGCAACTCATGTACACCAGGGGCGGATTCATGTTAATGTATGGCAAAACCAACCAATATAATATTGTAAAATAATTAGCCTCCAATTAAAAAAAAATTAAAAAAAAGAAGTGTGTTCATTTTTGTGTTTGTGTCCCACCCCTTCAACTTGCAGAAAAATTGAAAAATAACTCAAGCTAAAGCACTTTTGTTCCCTGGTGGCTCAGTCAGTAAAGAATCCTCCTGCAATGTGGGAGACCCTGGATTTAATCCCTGGGATAGGAAGATCCCCTGGAGGAGGGCATGGCAACCCACTTGGGCTTCCCTTGTGGCTCAGCTGGTAAAGAATCCACCTACAATGCAGGCGACCTGAGTTCAATCACTGGGTTGGGAAGATCCCCTGGGGAAGGGAACAGCTACCCACCTGAGTATTCTGGCCTAGAGAATTCCATGAACTGTATAGTCTATGGGGTCGCATGGCGTCACAAAGAGCTGGACATGACTTTCACTTCACTTTACTTCAAAGCACTTATACAGAAAGCGCCTATTTAACTTATATGCAGAGTACATCATGAGAAACGCTGAGCTGTAGATATACTCCCTGTTTCATTCCCTTAATAAATCTGAGCTTTTTTCTTCCCATTGCCACTTATATATGTGACTGGGTTGGCAATTATTATAAATATTATTTCAGTGTCATAA
Organism: Moschus berezovskii; assembly: GCF_049115385.1. Lineage (NCBI taxonomy): Eukaryota > Metazoa > Chordata > Mammalia > Artiodactyla > Moschidae > Moschus > Moschus berezovskii. Next base: position 64,556,082 of record NC_142469.1, read on the forward strand.
TTTAGATATTTTCCCACTATTTCATCCATATTTTCATTTCTTAAACTCTGAGTTATTCTAGGAAGCTTATACTTTTAATAAAAATGAAAAAAATTAATATTTGTTGTTGTGTTTAGTAAAATTTAATTCCCTTTTAATAGAACTGACTGAAGAGGATTAAAGACATGAGAAATGAAATGAATATTAAGCACTTAGGAAAAAATAAATAGCTTTGTCACTTGAGAGCACAAATACAGAGTCGATACATTAAAAAATGGCAAGAAAAAAAGGGAGGCATTTCAAAAATTCTTTTCAATTGAACTTTTGCTGTAAACAGTGTTTAAAATATGGTTTGAGGGGATAAAATGTTGCAAATGAAGAAAAGTTTAGGTCAATGATGTTCTGAGTATTTGTGAGGAAAAAATTCAACATTTTCAAGTAATTTAACTCAATTAACAGAGAAAGTTACATATCAAATTCTATCAGTGGCTGAATTTACTGGATGACTGGCTTTATTACCCAAATTTGGCAACAGATGTAATTTCCCCATATTAATAGATATTATTTTAGTAAAATAAAAATATCACAAGCTATGGTAACTACTAGTGTGACTGTTACTGTTACCCCTGTCACTAATACATCTAGTGTCAGGGCTTGTGAAGAACTTTATACAGATTAGCTTTCGTTAATTATTTATTTTTTTATTATTGGAGTATAGTTGCAATGCTATGTTAGTTTCCACTGTACAGTAAAGTGAATTGGCTATATACATATATATGTATATATATATCCCTTCTTTATAGTAGCTTTTAAAACTCTTTATACTAAATACATTTAATAGTTACTACTATTATCTTCTTTATAAGCTGAGTGTGATTTTGAATCAAGATTATGTAGGCCTCTGTAATGGCAGAGCCACTACCCAACAAATACAGCATTATAATACTATTCTATCTTGTTACAAACTGAATTATTCAGATAATATTGAGAGTAAAGTAATAGTTGTCTCTTTTAGAAATGACACATAGAGTGTACCCCCATGAGTTTTTCAATCAGAAAACCCATGTTTGATCCTTAGGTCTGTCATCTACTACTATCTCTGTGATTCTAGCATGAAATTAAGCTTTCTGTACCTGACAATATCATGGTGCAAAAATCTCTGATTACCAGCTTTGGTGTATCGAAAAAGCAGCAAACCACTTATTGAGTAAATTATAAAAGTCTCTTATGTTCCCCTGGTGATTTTGTCAAAAAGTCGTGTCTGACTCTTGCAACCCCATGGGGTCTAGACCACCAGGCTCCTCTGTCCATGGAATTTCCCAGGCAAGGGTACTGGGATGGGTTGCCATTTCCTTCTCCAGGGGATCTTACCAACCCAGGGATTGAACCTGCATCTCCTGCATTGCAGGCAAATTCTTTCTCTACAGAACTACCAGGAAAGCCATATTCCCATACAGAGGCAATACAAACATCAATCAACTCTGAACCTAAATATCTCTGTGACCAGGCCAATTTTTAGATGTATTAAATATGAATGACTATAATAAGGTTTAAAACTATTGGTGTTTAGGTGCATTATTTATCATTATTCTTTAATATAGATGCTATTATTAACTAAGAATTGGGTAAGAAAAGTATGATTTTTTTTTTTTTTAACTTTAGGGTCATAGACAAATTGTCTGTCTGGGGTCACAAGCACCCCCCAACCAGGATACCAAGGTTGGGAGAAACAAGATCACTGACGTTTTTTCACACTCTTTTTCTTTTCATTCAAGATTAGTAAGAGTCTTGAATGAAATAAGTGGTTTCTTTATTCCTAACTTCTTATTTGTGACTCAACACAAAACCTCTTTTCCATTTCACATCTTAACTAAAATTGTTTTTGTCAAGTGGAATCTCATTGATTTTAAAACTACTGGATTCTTTTCCACTTTTTATATTTCTTGTACTCTCTTGACCTTTGACTCGCCTGCTCACTCTTGCATTCTGAATCCCCTCTTCTCCTCCCTGAATACCATATTCTGCTGATCATTTTCTGATGTTCTTGTCTGTTGCTTCTGTCATAGATTGTCCCTGTCAGTTTGTCCTTACAAGGATATACTTCTATTCTTGAATCTTTTATTTTTTAATAACCATTTTTACTGAAATATAGTTAATTTACAATGTTTTGTCAGTTTCAGGTGTATAACAAAGTGATTCAGTTATATATATTCTTTCTCATATTCTTTTTTATTATAGGTTATTTAAAGCTATTGACCACCTGACCAGCCTCTTGAGAAAGCTGTGTGCAGGTCAGGAAGCAACAGTTAGAACTGGACATGGAACAACAGACTGGTTCCAAATAGGAAAAGGAGTACATCAAGGCTGTATGTTGTCACCCTGCTTATTTAACTTATATGCACAGTACATCATGAGAAACACTGGGCTGGAGGAAGCCCAAGCTGGAATCAAGATTGCCAGGAGAAATGTCAATAACCTCAGATATGCAGATGACACAACCTTTATGGCAGAAAGTGAAGAACTAAAGAGCCTCTTGATAAAAGTGAAAGAGGAGAGTGAAGAAGTTGGCTTAAAACTCAACATTCAGAAAAGTAAGATCATGACATCCGGTCCCATCACTTCACAGGAAATAGATGGGGAATCAGTGGAAATAGTGACAGACTCTGGGCTCCAAAATCACTGCAGATGATGATTGCAGAAATGAAATAAAAAGATGCTTACTCCTTGGAAGGAAAGTTGTGACCAACCTAGACAGCATATTAAAAAGCAGAGACATTACTTTGCCACCAAAGGTCTGTTTAGTCAAGGCTATGGTTTTTCTAATACTCGTGCATGGATGTGAGTTGGACTATAAAGAAAGCTGAGCACTGAAGAACTGAAGCTTTTGAACTGTGGTGTTGGAGAAGACTTTACTTAAATTTTAATCTCTATGTCCAACCATGTTGCTGCAAATGACATCATTTCATTCTTTTTTATGGCTAAGTAATATTCTACCACCCCCCCCACACACACCCCTATAGATAGCACATCTTCATCATTCACTCTTCTGTTGATGAACATTTAGTGGACATTTAGATTCTTTCCATGTCTTGGCTGTTGTAAATAGTGAATTCCATGAACAGAGGAGCCTGATGGGCTACAGTCCATGGGGTCTCAAAGAGCTGGACAAGACTGAGCAACTAACAGTTTCACTTTCATGAATATTGTTGTACATATATTTTTCCAGTTATAGTTTTCTCCAGATATATGCCCAGGAGTGCGATTGCAGGGTCATATAATAATTCTATTTATAATTTTTTAAAGGAACTTGTATACAGTTTTTCATCGTTTCTGCACCAATTTACACTCCAACCAACAAGGAAATTCTTGTATAGCTACAAGTTCTCCCTAGATGATATTATCCATTTCAATAGCCCTACCATTTAAGAAACACAAGCTAGAATCAAGATTGCCAGGAGAAATATCAATAACCTCAGATATGCAGATGACACTACCCTTATGACAGAAAGTGAAGAGGAACTAAAAAGCCTCTTGATGAAAGTGAAAGAGGAGAGTGAAAAGGTTGGCTTGAAGCTCAACATTCAGAAAACAAGGATCATGGCATCTGGTCCCATCACTTCAGGGAAATAGATGGGGAAACAGTGGAAACAGTGTCAGACTTTATTTTTTTGGGCTCCAAAATCACTGCGGATGCTGACTGCAGCCATGAAATTAAAAGACGCTTGCTCCTTGGAAGGAAAGTTATGACCAACCTTGATAGTATATTAAAAGGAGAGATATTACTTTGCCAACAAAGGTCCGTCTAGTCAAGGCTATGGTTTTTCCAGTGGTCATGTATGGATGTGAGAGTTGGACTGTGAAGAAGGCTGATCGCCGAAGAATTGATGCTTTTGAACTATGGTGTTGGAGAATACTCTTGAGAGTCCCTTGGAGTGCAAGGAGATCCAACCAGTCCATTCTAAAGGAGATCAATCCTGGGTGTTCATTGGAAGGACTGATGCTGAAGCTGAAACTGCAATACTTTGGCCACCTCCTGCGAGGAGTTGACTCACTGGAAAAGACTCTGATGATGGGAAAGGTTGGGGGTGGGAGGAGAAGGGGACAACAGAGAATGAGATTGCTGGATGGCATCACCGACTCTGTGGACATGAGTTTGAGTGAACTCTGGGAGTTGATGATGGACAGGGAGGCCTGGCGTGCTGTGGTTCATGGGGTCACAGAGAGTCGGACAAGACTGAGCAACTGAACTGAACTGAACTGACCATTTATATTCCAAATTCTTCAAAATCACTTTCTCTGTCCCAGATCAGTCTTCTCCCCTTTAGAGACATCATAATTGACCACTACTGATTCTTTATTCCTTATTATTCTACACATTTCCATCTCAATAAATTTCAATCAAAGCACTGTCTTATCTCTCTTCTTTGAAGCTGATACAGATTCTTCAGTGACCACCTGGTTGTCATTCTTGATCAAACAGAAAACTCAAGAAGCATCCTTAAATCTCTCCTTTATATTCAAAAACCAAATCAGCAAAAATGTACCATCTCTTCTACATCTTTTAGTTCAGTTCAGTTCAGTTCAGTCGCTCAATCGTGCCCAACTTTTTGCAACCCCATGAATCACAGCACGCCAGGCCTCCCTGTCCATCACCAATTCCCAGAGTACACTCAAACTCATGTCCATCGAGTCGGTGAGACCATCCAGCCATCTCACTCTCTGTCGTCCCCTTCTCCTCCTGCCCCCCGTCCTTCCCAGCATCAGAGTCTTTTCCAGTGAGTCAACTCATCGCATGAGGTGGCCAAAGTATTGGAATTTCAGCTTTAGCGTAACTCTTTCCAATGAACATCTAGGATTGATCTCCTTTAGAATGGACTGGTTGGATCTCCTTGCAGTCCAAGGGACTCTCAAGAGTCTTCTGCAACACCACAGTTCAAAAGTATCAATACTTCGGTGCTCAGCTTTCTTCACAGTCCAACTCTCACATCCATACATGACCACGGGAAAAAGCATAGCTTTGACTAGACGGACCTTGGTTGGCAAAGTAATGTCTCTGCTTTTTAATATGCTATCTAGGTTGGTCATAACTTTCCTTCCAAGAAGTAAGCGCCTTTTAATTTCAAGGCTGCAATCAGCATCTGCAGTGATTTTGGAGCCCAAAAAAATAAAGTCTGACACTGTTTCCACTGTTTCCCCATCTATTTCCCATGAAGTGATGGGACCAGATGCCATGATCTTCGTTTTCTGAATGTTGAGCTTCAAGCCAACCTTTTCACTCTCTTCTTTTATTTTCATCGAGAGGCTTTTTAGTTCCTCTTCACTTTCTGCCATAAGGGTGGTGTCATCTGCATATCTGAGCTTATTGATATTTCTCCCGGCAATCTTGATTCCAGCTTGTGCTTCTTCCAGCCCAGCATTCCTCATGATGTACTCTGCATATAAGTTAAACAAGCAGGGTGACAATATGCAAACTTGATGTACTCCTTTTCCTATTTGAAACTAGTCTGTTGTTCCATGTCCAGTTCTAACTGTTGCTTCCTGACCTGCATACAGGTTTCTCAAGAGGCAGGTCAGGTGGTCTGGCCAAAGCCTTTTATTCTGTGGATCTACATCTCTACTAACTCTTAAATCAAACCATTGCTTTTTTTTTTTTTTTTCAAATTTCTTCTATATACTTCATTCAAGGCCCATCTTTTAGGCCTACAGGTCGCTTCAGGCAACTTTCCTTCCTGGCCCCAGCTTTGACCCCTTTATTCCATTCTCTACTTTGTAACCATAGTGATCTTCTAAAACACAAGTTGTACATAATCACAGTTTTGAGTAAATTAAGTGGCTTACATTCATTTTAAAATGAATTTCTAGCCCATTGGAATGCTGTTTTTGTCATTGCTTTATTTTAATATAAGAAATAATCTCAAGCTTATCTACCTCCTTAAATGGGATGTTTCCTGTTTCTTGACACATTTTCTTGTGTTTCCCAGGTGGCACAGCAGTAAATGATTCACTTTCCAATGCAGGAGATGCTAGAGACATGGGTTGGACCCTTGAGTCAGGAAGATACCCTGGAGAAGGAAATGGCAACTCACTCTAGTATTCTTGCCTAGAAAATTCTATGGACAGAGAAGCCTGGCAGGCTACAGTCCTTTGGGTTGCAAAGAGCCAGACTGGACTGAACATAGATGCTAACACATTTCCTACTCCTCTGTCATGTCACCAAGGATGACTTGTGATTGGACAAATTGTTTGTGCTAACTTGGCATATAGGTCCTCTCTCGGTGTCTAGGCCACTCTTTTAACCAACAATGCCTGCTTCTTACCCACCTTCTTTGTGGGCTGAGCTTACTTAAACTTCACAGCTTGGTAGGGTCATTCTGTTCCTGCTTCCCTGAGTGGTCTTCCTGACTCTTCTCTCCATAACCAAGACAAATGCTGCTCTACTGTGTCCCAAGCCTCTTCCCTCACAGCACTCATCGTTTAATATGGAACAGGAATCATCTCTTCCTGTTTTTGCCTCCAACCTGCAAGCTCAAGAGTAAGATCTCCATGCTGTGGTTCTTTGTATCCCAGCATTGAGCAGAGTATCTTCATAGAGCTGGGCTCAACAAATATCCATGGGAAAATGAAGGAATGAATGTGCTAGAGAAATTACCCAGTGACATCTGAACAGGACCAACCTGTGCAAAGAAACAGAAAGGGCATGGATTGAGGGATTGGCCAGACTGAGTCACAAAGATAGAATAGTCTTTTTTTTTTTTTTGAAAGAAGGATATACTATATTCCAGAGTAGAAGGGAAAAGGACAGGAAAGAATAATGGCTGAAGTAAAGGCAGAGAGAAGAAAGAGAGGCAGTAGTGTCCAAGATGCTCACAATTACAAAGACATCAGAAGACATAGAAAGATATTTATTCTTAATTAATTTCTATCAGAAATAATCCCTTTCTTTATGCTTGTCAACAGACACCCTCAGTTTTGAAAAAGAGATTTTCAATAAACATTAAACCTTGAATCTTTTGAAGATCTCTGGCCACATATTCCCACTGTGAATGCTGTTAGCATGCAATATTTCTCAAATATGACATGTTGAATAGTATACTCTAACTTGATGGAATAAATCACATGGATATTTAAAACAAACAGAACATCTTATTACACAAATTTCTTATGTTGCTTTTACTCATATTCAGCTTACAGACTTTGAAATCCAAGGAGTAGAAGCACGAAACCTATTATAGGACACTTCATTAAAAGAAGATAAGTCAATCAGTCCCTATAAATGGGTGCATATTCTGTTGCCACAGGAGGGTTCTCCTTTTTCTACCATCACTTTGTAATCCTAGAAACACTTCCCAACTTGATGTGTGAGATATTCAACTAAAAGTTGTAAAAACAGCCTATCCTCAATGTCTCCCTTCTATTTGATTATTTTTAGGGAAAAGAAAGTCCATGTACTTCCCCTTTCTCTTAGTTTCTTTGGCTGACCTCCAAAGTGTAGCTGTCAGCTAGTGTTAGCTTAATAAGTATGAGCCATGGCCCATGGCCCATTTACTGTCAGTCACTTAGATGGGAATATGCCCCCTGTATTAGCATTGCTGAATGTCAGGAGTAGCGACCATCAATATAATTTTCTTTAACCTGACACCCAAAGACTGAGTAAGGACATCAAGAACTATTATACAAACAGACACATAAAAAAAAAAAATGGATATACTCTCTATGTTTGAGAAGTATGTTATAATTAAATCTCACCTTATCAAGGAAATCTATCATAATTAACCTCATTTGCTGTCTCTTACTTCTCAACCTCAGCTTTGAAATATACATATATACTTCAAACATATATAAGTAAAGTTGCCAAGGAAATATAAGTAAAGTAATTATATGTTTAGCATTTCAATTACCATTGTTTAATATGTTGCTCAGTAAATGTAGTCTTCATTCGTGTGTGTGTTTGTGAGTCTGTGTATCTGTGTTATCTCCTTCTTTAGACTATCAGCTCATTAGGATGTGGTTTCTGTCTTATATATTTTTGTGTCCTTTCTCAGCTCTTTCTAGAGTACCTCATCTACATTAGTTATCTGAGTACGTGCTAAATAAAAATGGAAAAATAGTCTTGTTTTTCGATTCTAAGGTACTCTCAGTTCTACAAATTATAACATTGTTGTTTTCCAATTGTCAAAATAAAAAGAATCTAAAGAAGACAAAATCAGACAAAACTTCTCAATCTATAGATTATCCCTCTGAAATACTCTGAATATATCATTTTAATCTATAGCCATATAAAACATGGTTCTAAGTATAGATAAAATTTTAGCAAAAACAAAATAATATCTAATTTAGTTTTATACAATTATTTTTGACTTAATATTAAATATTTCATTATTAACACTTGAATCTTTTATTATAAAATTGTGACTGAATATTTATTATACAGGAATTTATTCCTTTCTGGATTCTGCCATCAAATTAATGCACATGGTAATGTGTCACAAAGGAATCAATTCACAGGAACAAATACAGCTTCAAAGTTGCAAGAAATTAAGAACATTCTTTAAAAATCTATCAATGCCTGGGAGAAGACTGACAATTTCATCTAGGACACCTTGCAAAGTGAAACAAAACTACAACTACCTGCTGCTGCTGCTGCTGCTGCAAAGTCACTTCAGTCATGTCTGACTCTGTGCGACCCCAAAGACAGCAGCCCACCAGGCTCCCCTGTCCCTGGGATTCTCCAGGCAAGAACACTGGAGTGGGTTGCCATTTCCTTCTCCTAGACCTCTTAAAATAATATAATAAACAACAAAGGTTTTATTTAATCTTTTAAGTATATAAAGACACAGAAGAATATTACACATAGCAAATTTTAAAGGCAAACTTAGTTGTTTAATGTGGACTGATCTTACAAACCAGAATGCCTGTGACAATCCTGCTTAAGACTTTCTGACGTATTTTTGATTTTTCATTTTTTACTCAAGTATGATTGTTATTGATGCTACTGCTGTTGTCATTAATTGTTCTCCTAAAATAGGTTAGGATGAGTTGAGTAGCTCTCCACTTAGTATTAGATCTCACCCCATAATGTGGGAGAAAGATGGCACAGCAGAAGGATATACACTCATCTTCTCCTACAAGAACTCCTAAACTAAAACTTGCTGCTGAACAACCGTTGACTTGAGAATGTTGGATCCCACCATAAAAAGATATCCCACATCCAAGAACAAAGGACAAGCCCCAGCAAGATGGTAGGAGGGGTGAAATCACATTTAGAATCAAATCCCTTACCTGCCAGACATGCTCAGAGGGCTCAAACAAATCTTGTCCACATCAGGACCCAGACACCCCAAGGACTGAATCAGAACTGTGTGTGAGTGCTTCCTGTGAAGATATTGGTCAGCAGTGGCTTGTGGCAGGGGCAGGGACTTTGGGTTCAGCAGATCTGGGTAAGGTATAAGCCCTCTTGGAGGAGGTTACCATTAACCCCACAATAGAGCCGTCAGAACTTATATAGGACTGGGGAAACAGAATCTTGGAGGACACAAACAGAATCTTGGGCACACCAGAAGCCAGGAGAAAGGAGCAGTGACCCCAAAAGAGACTGACCCAGACTTGCCCATGAGTGTCCAGGAGTCTCTGGTGGGGGGGTGGGGGTCAACGGTGGCTTGCTGCAGGGCTGGGGGCCCTGAGTGTGGCAGTGTGTGCAGGGGAATTTTGAAAGAGGTTGCCATTATCTTCATTACCTGCACAATAGATTGTCCTCAGGTCAAACAACAGGGAGGGAAACCAGCCCCACCCATCAACAGAAAAATGTATTAAAGGTTAGCTGAGCATGGCCCCCTGGTGGCTCAGAGGTTAAAGCGTCTGCCTCCAATGCGGGAGACCCGGGTTCGATCCCTGGGTTGGGAAGATCCCCTGGAGAAGGAAAAGGTAATCCACTCCGGTATTCTTGCCTGGAGAATCCCATGGATGGAGAAGCCTGGTAGGCTACAGTCCACGGGGTCTCAAAGAGTCAGACACGACTGAGCAACGGAACAGAATGGAACGGAATGGAGCATGGCCCTGCCCATCAGAACAAGATGCAGTTTTCCCCACAGTCAGTCTCTCCCATCAGGAAGCTTCCAAAAGCCTCTTATCGTTAATTTTCAGAGGGCAGACAAAATGAAAACAATAATCACAGACATCTAGCCAAAATGATCACATGGACCACAGCCTTGTCTAACTCAATGAAACTATGAGCCATGCCATGTACAGCCACCCAAGATGGATGGATCATGGTGGAAAGTTCTGATAAAACATGGTCCACTGGAGAAGGGAATGGCAAACCACTTCAGTATTCTTGCCTTGAGAATCCCACGAACAACATGAAAAGGCAACAAGATAGGACACTGAAAGATAAACTGTTCAGGTTGATAGGTGCGCAATATGCTAAGGGAGATCAGTGGAGAAATAACTAAATAACTCCAGAAAGAATGAAGAGACAGAGCCAAAAACAGTACCCACTTGTGAATGTGACTAGTGATGGAAGCAAAGACAAGTGTGGTGACGAGCAATATTGCATAGGAACCTGGAATGTTAGGTCCATAAATCAAGGGAAATTGGAAATGATCAAACAGGAGATGGCAAGAGTGAACATCAAAATTAGTAATCAGGAAACTAAAATGGACTGGAATTGGTGAATTTAACTCAGATGACCATTATATCTACTATCGTGGGCAAGAATCCCTTAGAAGAAATGGAGTAACCTTCATAGTCAACAAAAGAGTCTGATATGCAGTACTTGGATGCAATCTCAAAAATGACAGAAAGATCTCTGTTCGTTTCCAAGGCAACCCATTCAATATCACAGTAATCCAAGTCTATGCCATGACAGGTAATGCTGAGGAAGCTGAATTTGAACAGTTCTATGAAGACCTACAAGACCTTCTAGAACTAACACCCCAAAAAGATGTTCTTTTCGTTACAGGACAATGGAATTCAAAATTAGAAAGTCAAGATTTACCCGGAGTAACAGGTGAATTTGGCCTTGCAATACAAAATGAAGCATGTAAAAGGCTAACATCGTTTTGCCGAGAGAACGCACTGGTCATAGAAAACACACCCTTTCAATAACACAAGAGATGACTCAACACATGGACATCACCAGATGGTCATTACCAAAATCAGATTGATTATATTCTTTGCAGCGAAAGATGGAGAAGCTCTATACAGTTAGTAAAAATAAGACCAGGAGCTGACTGTGGCTCAAATCATGAACTCCTTATTGCCAAATTCATACTTAAATTGAAGAAAGTAGGGAAAACTTCTAGACCATTCAGATATGACTTAAATCGCTTACGATTATACAGTGAAGTGACAAATAGATTCAAGGGATTTGATCTGATAGATAGAGTGCCTGAAGAATTATGAACAGAGGTTCATGACCTTGTACAAGAGGCAAGATGGTACAAGTACCATCCCCAAGAAAAAGAAATGCAAAAGGCAAAATTGTTGTCTGAGGAGGCCTTACAAATAGCTGAGAAAAGAAGAGAAATGAAAACCAAAGGGGAAAAGGAAAGATATACCCATTTGAATGCAGAGTTCCAAAGAATAGCAAGGAAAGATAAGAAAGCCTTCCTCAGTGATCAATGCAAAGAAATAGAAGAAAATAACAGAATAGGAAAGACTAGAGATGTTTTGAAGAGAATTAGAAATATAAAGGAACATTTAATGCAAAGATGAGCTCAATAAAGGACAGAAATGGTATGGACCTAACAGAAGTAGAAGATATTGAGAAGAGCTAGGGAGCCTACACAGAAGAACTATATAAAAAAAAAAAGATATTCATGGCCCAGATAACCAAGATGCTGTGATCACTCACCTAGAACCAGACATCCTGGAATGCCAAGTCATGTGGGCCTTAGAAAGCATCATTTTGAACAAAGCTAGTGGAGGTGATGGAATTCCAGTTGAGTTATTTCAAATCCTGAAACATGATGCTGTGAAAGTGCTGCACTCCATATGCCAGCAAATTTGGAAAACTCAGCAGTGGCCACAGGACTGGAAAATGTCAATTTTTATTCCAATCCCAAAGAAACGCAATGCCAAAGAATGCTCAAACTACCACACAATTGTACTCATCTCATACGCTAGTAAAGTCATGCTCAAAATTCTCCAAGCCAGGCTTCAGCGATATGTGAACCTTGAAATTCCAGATGTTCAAGCAGGCTTTAGAAAAGGCAGAGGCACCAGAGATCAAATTGCCAACATCCGCTGGATCATGGAGAAAGCAAGAGAGTTCCAGAGAAACATCTATTTCTGCTTCATTGATATGCCAAAGCCTTTGACTGTGCGGGTCACAATAAACTGTGGAAAATTCTGAAAGAGATGGGAATACCAGACCACCTGACCTGCCTCTTGAGAAACCTATATTCAGGTCAGGAAGCAACAGTTAGAACAGACTGGTTCCAAATAGGAAAAGGAGTACATCAAGGTTGTATATTGTCACCCTGCTTATTTAACTTATATGCAGAGTACATTATGAGGAATGCTGAGCTGGGAGAAGCCCAAGCTGGAATCAAGATTGCTGGGAGAAATATCAATAACCTCAGATATGCAGATAACACCACCCTTATGGCAGAAAGTGAAGAGGAACTCAAAGACCTCTTGATGAAAGTGAAAGAGGAGAGTGAAAAGGTTGGCTTGAAGCTCAACATTCAGAAAACAAAGATCATGGCATCTGGTCCCATCACTTCATGGGAAATAGATGGGGAAACAGTGGAAACAGTATCAGACTTTATTTTTGGGGGCTCCAAAATCTCTGCGGATGCTGATTGCAGCCATGAAATTAAAAGACGCTTACTCCTTGGGAGGAAAGTTATGACCAACCTAGAGAGCATATTAAAAAGCAGAGACATTACTTTGCCAACCAAGGTCCATCTAGTCAAGGCTATGGTTTTTCACGTGGTCATGTATGGATGTGAGAGTTGGACTGTGAAGAAAGCTGATCGCCGAAGAATTGATGCTTTTGAACTCTGGTGCTGGAGAAAACTCTTGAGAGTCCCTTGGAGTGCAAGGAGATCCAACCAGTCCATTCTAAAGGAGATCAATCCTGGGTGTTCATTGGAAGGACTGATGCTGAGGCTGAAACTGCAATACTTTGGCCACCTCATGTGACGAGTTGACTCACTGGAAAAGACTCTGATGCTGGGAGGGATTGAAGGGGACGACAGAGAATGAGATGGCTGGATGGCATCATCGACTCGATGGACATGAGTTTGAGTGAACTCCGGGAGTTTTTGATGTATAGGGAGGCCTGGCATGCTGTGATTCATGGCGTCGCAAAGAGTCGGACACGACTGAGCGACTGAACTGAACTGAACTTGCTAGCAAAATAATGCTTAAAATTCTCCAAGCTAGACTTCAGCAGTACATGAAAGATGGACTTCCAGATGTTCAAGCTGGTTTTAGAAAAGGCAGAAGACCCAGAGATCAATCTGCCAACATCTGTTGGATCATCGAAAAAACAAGAGTGTTCCAGAATATCTCCTTCTGCTTTGTTTACAATGCCAAAGCCTTTGATTGTTTGGATCACAAGAAACTGTGTAAAATTCTTAAAGAGATAGGAATGCCAGACCATTTGACCTGCCTCTTGAGAAATCTGTATGCAGGTCAAGAAGCAACAGTTAGAACTGGACATGGAACAGACTGTTTCCAAATCGGGAAAGGAGTACATCAAGACTGCATATTTTCTCCCTGCCTATTTAACTTATATGAAGAGTACATCATGCAAAATGCTGGGATGGATGAAACTAACGCTGGAAACGAGATAGCTGGGAGAAATTTCAATAACCTCAGATATGCAGGTGACACACTTTTACAGCAGAAAACGAAGAACTAAAAAGCCTTTGGTGAAAGTGAAAGGGGAGAGTGAAAAAGTTGGCCTAAAACTCAACATTCAGAAAACTAAGAGCAAGGCGTCTGGTCCCATCTGGAATGCCAAGTCAAGTGGACCTTAGAAAGCATCACTTCGAACAAAGCTAGTGGAGGTAGAAACAATGGAAATGGTGAGAGACCTTGTTTTCTTGGGCTCCAAAATCACTGCAGGTCGTGACTGCAGCCATGAAATTAAAAGACACTTGCTCCTTGGAAGAAAAGCTATGACCAGCCTAGACAGCATATTAAAAAGCAGACATGTTACTTTGCCAACAATGGTCCATCTAGTCAAAGCTATGATTTTTCCAGTAGTCATTTATGGATGGGAGAGTTGGATTATAAAGAAAGCTGAGAGCCAAAGAATTGATGCTTTTGAACTGCGGTGGTGAGGAAAACTCTTGAGAGTCCCTCAGACTGCCAGGAGATCCAACCAGTCCATCCTAAGGGAAATCAGTCCTGGATATTCATTGGAAGGACTGATTCTGAAGCTGAAACTCCAGTACTCTGGCCACCTGATGCGAAGAACTGACTCATTTGAAAAGACCCTGTTGCTGAAAAGATTTAAGGCAGGAGGAGAAGGGGATGACAGACGAAGAGCTGGTTGGATGGCATCACCGACTCGATGGACATGAGTTTGAGTAAGCTCCTGGGGTGGTGATAAACAGGGAAGCCTGGTGTGCTGCAATCTATGGGGTTGCAAAATATAGGACACAACTCAGCAATTTAACTGAAATAATGTGGAAGACACATACATGGCAAACAGAGGCCTAATTTTAACACAGTTTCTTTTACCCTCTTCTGATGCAATTGATCATGCCAGGTTCTTTCTGATAAAATAAATTGTATCCATTCAGGAGGGGCTAGGGGTATCTCCCTGCTCCTGATCTCTGGTGGAAGCAAGAGAAATATATAATGACACTGACCCTTCTGATCATGTGATGCACCAGCCAGTTGAGTCTTGGCTGCTGTTACTGCCAAAAAGAGGGCAAAACTGCCAGGCTGCCAGCAAGCCAGATTAGAAGGAAAAGGGGAAAATGATAGGTGTATGTATATCTGTTACATATGGGAAAAAATTGAGGCTGAGAAGTTCTAAGTCTTATAAATAGCAGTTTCTTGTCATCTATTCTACATTTTGGGCTTCCCTGGTAGCTCAGTGGTAAAGAATCTGCCTGCCAATGCAGGAGATACAGGTTTGACCCCAGGGTTGGGAAGATCCTCTGGAGAAGTGAATGGCTAACCACTCGAGTACACTTGCCTAGGAAATCCCATGGACAGAGGAACCTGGCGGACTAGTCTGCTGGGTCCGAAAGAGTTGGACACGACTTAGTGACAAAACAACAACTGTACATTTTCATTTATTTATTTTTGATTATAATTTTATTCTAAAATTTCACAATTAATCATGTTGGATTTCAAATCTTCATTTTTAAAGAAACGTAGTGATGCACAAAATGTTTCTTTCATCAATTGTGAAAAGCTTTTGGCCACTAATTCTCCAAATAATTCTCTGCCACATCTGTCTCCTTAAAAGATTTCGATTACAAGTATATTAGGCTATTTTAAATTGTACCATATCATTTATAAGTAGAATCTTAAGAAACTGAACCCTTAGAAACAGTGACTAGAATGCTGATTGCATGATCTGAAAATGGGGGATATTGAAGATGATGGTCAAATAGTATAAACTTCTATTTATAAGATTAGTAAATTCTGGGGTCTAATGTACAGTATAGTTAATAGTATTATTTTATATACTTGAAAGTTGCTAAAATACTAGATTTTAAATGTCCTCACCACAAAAAAGAAATGCTAATTATATGACATCATAGAGATATTAGCTAAAGTTATGACATTAATCATTTTTTAATTATAATTATATCAAATTAACACATTGTACAGCTTAAACCTGTTAAATTATGAAAATAAAAGGCAACTATTTAAAATATTATGATCCACAGAGAAAAGTCAATTGGAAGTATTAAAAATGTTACATTATGAAAATAAAAAGCAATTATTTAAAATATTATGAATTGAAAGAGACACATGTACTCCAATGTTCATTGCAGCAATGTTTATTATAGCCAGGACATGGAAATAACCTAGATATCCATCAGCAGATGAATGGATAAGAAAGCTGTGGTACATTTACACAATGGAGTACTACTCAGCAATTAAAAAGAATACATTCGAATTAGTTCTAATGAGGTGGATGAAACTGGAGCCTATTATACAGAGTGAAGTAAGCCAGAAAGAAAAACACTGATACAGTATATTAACACATATTTATGGAATATAGCAAGAGGATAATGATAACCCTGTATACGAGACAATAGCAGAGACTCGGATGTATGGAGCAGTCTTTTGGACTCTGTGGGAGAGGGCGAGGGCGGGATAATTAGGAGAATGGATTGAAACATGTATATTATCATATGTGAAATGAATCTGACATGGTTGGGGTTTCCCCACCTCAACACTCTGGATTTAAGAGGCTGTTCCTTCTGGAAGTGTATAAATTAACCTGGGATAGAAACTGCACGCTGAATTTACTAATTAAGAAATGAGAAACCAGAACTATAAAGGTGGCATAGAAATACAAGAAACTATTCTTAAGTAATCTTTTAAAGCTTTGAACAGAGTTACAGATTTTACCATTTGTTATAAACTGGTACATATAATTTAACCAGAACCATAAGAAAATTAGTATTGTGTGAATTCTGAAGCACTTTCAACATGTTAAAAAAATAAATAAATAAAATAAAATATTATGATCCACAGAGAAAAGTCAATTGGAAGTATTAAAAATATTACATTATGAAAATAAAAGGCAACTTTGAGAAAGACAGAAAATTTTGTATGCAAAAGACTCCTTGTGGGAAAAGAATACTTCCTTTTGAAATATATCAATGACATGCTATGAGAGACAGATATGGTTAAGAAAACTGGATACAGCATGCAAAATATTTACTGAAAATATTTTATTTTAATTATTCATATTCAGATAGTCAATATACTTTTAAAATTGCTTAATTGTGCATGAACATATATTTTCAGCAAGAATTTTAGTTTTGAAAATAGTTTTTGAATTAGGACTATTTTATAGGATGGTCATTTAGTTAATATTTCACATTTTTATTATTTTGTTATTTTCAACATTATCACTCATATAATTGCATTGTTTGAACAATAAATTATGTGACATTGTCACTTTCAGACCTACGTGTATATTTTCTTTATATATGCATTTCTGGTTCAGCCTGGGCTGCTTTTGCTCTCAGGAGAGAAACCACGCAGGGGTAACAAGTCAGAGAACTACTACCTTCTAAGGGACCCATTGAGTACTGCAGATTTTTATGACTTTAGACATTCCCCCCTCCAACCCAAAATTATCAAATTTTTCAGGAAAACATTTGATGCCTCATGATCAGGGAATTAAGCAAAGGGGTTAAATCCTGAAGACACACAGTAGGTAAATGCTTGCTATTCTTTGTGACTTTGAGCTATGACTATTAAATATCTTCTCATTTAATATTTGGGAAAAGACTTGAAGTATCCTAGTGACATGGAGATACACGCACATGATGTATCTTCTTTTATACTGAATATAAGTGATAAAATCTTAAATAATATATAAGCAAATTAAAGTAAATAATTCCTAAAAAAAAAAATCTCATCCAACCAAGGTTTATTCCAGGAAAATTCAAATATGGCTCATCTGCCTAAGCTATGAAAAAAAAAATATATATATATAATATATATATCATTAAGAGATAAATATAGCAAACACCCTCTTCCAACAAAAGAGATAATTCTATACATGGACATCACCAGATGGTCAATACCAAAATCAGATTGATTATATTCTTGCAGTTGAAGATGGAGAAGCTTTATATAGTTAGAAAAACAAGACTGGTAGCTGACTGTGCTTCAGATCATGAGCTTCTTATTGCAAAATTCAGGCTTAAATTTAAGAAAATAGGGAAAACCACTAGGCCATTCATGTATGATCTAAATAATATATATATACATATATATGTCATTAAAAGGTTAAAAATGCATATCATATCATTATTTAAGAAAACCCAAATGTAGTTCTCATTTTTTATTTTGTTTAAAAATAAAAATTAAAAAAAAACAGGAATACAGGAATAGAATATTTAAATACTGAATAATACTTAGCTTTTATAAAAATATCTATGTTATACTTAGTAGTGAATCACTAGAATTATTTATTTTAGAGTCGAGAAACAAGCTACATGATTATTATCCTTCAATACTTTTTTAAATGAAATCTGTTAAGTAAAATAGCACATAAACTAGAAAGAAAAAGAAGTTTAGTTATTGTATAGAAGGAAATATATTTTTCTTTACTTGCATGTGTGAGATTATATAAAAGAAAAACATAAAAATTAAACTGAATGATTCTCATAATTACTAAGCAATTTCTATGAATTAACAATATAAATATACATAAAGAAAACTAAAATAACTTACTCATTTGAAATCATGTTAAACCTCATTAGAAACCACAAAAAAAAACAAAAACAAATTAAAATAACAATTACTAAATGTTCCTAGAAGTGGCAAGAAAACAACAGGGTTCAGTTTATATACAACTTATTTATTTTTCTCTGGATATACTTTTTGGTTGCTTTTACAATGATTTTTTTTTAGAGTAGTTTTACATTCAGAGGAAAATTAAGAGGAAGGTACAGAGATATCCCATATACCTCCTAATCTTACACATGCAATAGCTTCCCTCATTATCAACATGTTCCAGCAAAGTGGTACATTTGTTACATTTGGTACAATTACTACATTTATTACTTGAAAACTACATAGACACAACAATGGCAACCCACTCCAGTACTCTTGCCTGGAAAATCCCATGGACGGAGGAGCTTGGTAGGCTGCCGTCTATGGGGTCTCGAAGAGACTGAGCGATTTCACTTTCACTTTCCACTTTCATGCATTGGAGAAGGAAATGGCAACCCACTCCAGTGTTCTTGCCTGGAGAGTCCCAGGGACAGGGAGCCTGGTGGGCTGCCGTCTATGGAGTCCCACAGAGTCGGACACGACTGAAGTGACAGCAGCAGCAGCAGCAGCACAGACACATAATAACCCAAAGGCCAGTGGTTATACCAGAGCTTGCTCTTGGCGGTGTACTTTCTATCAGTTTCAAAAAACCTATAATGACATGTATCATGGTACAGAGCATTTTTACTATCCTAAAAATCGTGCGCTCCACCTATTCACCCTTCTCTCCAAGGAGATACAGTTTATATAATGTAAATGTCTTTCTGTATTGCTCCATAGTCTTCCAGTCAATAATCAAGTAAATATAAATATGTATAGGAGAAAGAAGGGAGAAAATTCACTTCACTGTACTTCATAGTGTGTAGTTATGTTCAGGTTGTGAGATTATGATGATTTGATAGATTTTTTTTCTGTTGTCATCACTTCATGGCAAATAGAAGGAGAAAAGTGGAAGCAGTGACAATTTTATTTTCCTGGGCTCCAAAATCATTGTGGATGGTGCCGCAGCCATGAAATTAAAAGACTTGCTCCTTGGAAGAAAACTATGACAAACCTAGACAGTGTATTAAAAAACAGAGACATCATTTTGCTGACAAAGTCTGTATATTCAAAACTATGGTTTTTTCATTAGTCATGTACGGATATGAGAGTTGGACCATAAAGAAGATTGAGTGCTGAACTGTGGTGGAAAAGACTCTTGAGAGTCCCTTGGACTGCAAGGAGACCAAACCACTCAATCCTAAAGGAAATTAACCCTGAATATTCATTGGAAAGACTGATGCTGAAACTGAAGCTGCAATTCTTTGGCCACCTGATGTGAAGAGCTGTCTCATTGGAAAAGACTCAGATGCTGGGAATGATTGAGGGCAAAAGGAGAAGTGGGTGGCAGAGGATGAGATTATCACTGACTCAATGGACATGATTTGAGCAAACTCCGGGAGATAGTGGAGGACAGAGGTGCCTGGGGAGCTGCAGTCCAAGGGGTTGCAAAGAATCTTAGCGACTTAGCAACTGAACAGTACTCTTCTAATATTTCAGCCTCCTTCTCTCTTCTTTCTCTCTTTTCTCCCTCCCTCCCTTCCATCCTTCCCTTCCTTCTACCTGCCTTTCGTTCCTTCCTTCCTTTCTTTATTTCTTTAATTGTGACATAATTTGACATATAACATTGTATAGATTTAAGGTTTATAAGTGTATAAAGGTATACATTTCTGTATTGCTGCATGATCATTCTTGTAGCATTCAGTTCAGTTCAGTTCATTTCAGTCGCTCAGTCGTGTCCGACTCTTTGCAACCCCATGAATCACAGCTAACACCTATTTCACATCATATAATTACTTCTTTCTTTTTTGTGATGAGAACAATTAAGATCGTGTCTCTTAGAAATTTTGAAGTCTATAATAAATATTGTTGTGTAAAATGAAAAAAAAAAAAAACAGGTTCAATGTTCCATTGTCAGCAACATTTTAGTGAGTCTGACAATATATAGACTTCTAGTGGTAAGTTGATACACTTTCAATGTTCCATTGTCAGCAACATTTTAGTGAGTCTGACAATAAATAGACTTCTAGTGGTAAGTTGATACACTTATAACCTGCATCTCTTATATCTCCTGTATTAGCAGGCAGGTTCTTTACCACTAGCGCCACCTGGGAAGCCCTTATCACCAATAAACTCACACAAACATGTAGAAGGGTGATAATTTTAAATATAAAGTGTGATCACTATCTTCCTTCCTTCCTTCTTTGAACTCATCATCTTTACCACCAGGTGGGTATCAGCGTTCCTTTTTTGTGCACAGTGCTGTATCCTGGAAGAGAGAAGTCAACAGAAATGCTGAAAAAAAAAAAAAGAAAAAAAAAAGGTTTTAAACTTGCTATCACCTAAAAGTCTCATAGTAAGTATCATTTTCTTTCCAAATACTTACTGAAAAACAATGACCAAAGCCAAAAGGAACAGAACATAAAATATTTTAAATTAGCTATAAAGTAGCAGAAAAATGCAGGGTAGGGCATAGGCAGACTCTCCCCTTTACTGGGAAATATGCTGCATGTTCAACTAGATGGTGAGAGGATGATGCTTTGCCCAGGTTTTAGAAACTCTCTGAGTCTCCAGGTTAGAGGCTATGCCTATCCTCAGGGGTCTTGACCTTACCAGGTGAACAGGCAATATAAAAGATATATGGGGGTGTGGAGAAAAAGGAAGCCTTCTACACTGTTGGTGGGAATGTAAGTTGATGTAGCCTCTGTGAGAACAGTATGGGGGTTCCTTGAAAATCTAAAAGTAGAGCTACCGTATGATCCTGAAATCCCACTCTTGGACATATATCTGGAGAAAAACATGGTCCAAAAGGATATATACACTTCAAAATTAATTGCAGCACTGTTCACAACAGCCAAGTCATGAAAGCAACCTAAACGTCCATTGATAGAGGAAGGGATAAAGAAGATGTGGCACATATATACAATGGAATATTACTCAACCACCAAATGAAATGCTATTTGCAGCAACATGAATGATCTAGACAGCGTCATACTGAGTGATATAAGTCAGACAAGAAGAGAAATATTACATGATATTGCTTATGTGTGGAATCAAAAAATCATAAAAATGAACTTATTTACAAAACAGAAAGAGACACAGACTTAGAGAATGAACTTATGGTTTGTCGGATGGGAAGGATGGAGAGAAAGGATAGTTAGGGAGTTTGGGGTTGATGTATACACACTGCTGTATTTAAAATGCATAACCAACAAAGACTTACTGCATAGCACAGTGGACTCTGCTCAATATTATGCAGCAACTTAAATGGGAAAAGAATTTGAAAAAGAATAGATACAAGTATATGTATAAATGAATCACTTTGATGTACACTTGAAACTACTGCAACATTGTTAATCAACTATTGCTGTTCAGTTGCTAAGCCATGCTTGACTCTGCTACCCCATGGACTGCAGCATGCCAGGCTCCTCTGCCCTCCACTCCAATGTAAAATAAAAAAATAAAATGAAATAAAAAAGATTTCCTAACAGTAATCCTCTAATAAATATTGGGATATTTGAGAACAGTTCTTTCTTGTACTTTGTTACCCAAAAGGCGGCCTGCAAAGGCCTTCCAACCTTTAAGAGCAGACTTGCAATTGGCAAGACTGTGGGTCATGTCCAAAGGTTGGAGTAGCTAGGATGTTAGGGTGATTGGGCTAGAGTGGCGGAGGTTGGAACGGGTCTCTGTAGATGGGACTGAAGGTAGTCCAGAGAGGTGTGATCTAAACGTGGTTCATTAAATTTCTAGAGATCCACAGAGTTGGGGAGATGGGGGTTACATTTTAATCCAGACTTGCAGAGGAACTAGGGTTCAAGAGACTGGAAAGAATGAAGACCAGACACCTGGATTCATGGATCATGGGACTAGAGGCACACTAGGGAGCCTGGACATAGCAAGAGCTCCCTCAAAGCAGTCTACATCTCAGCAGAGACCAATGGGAACTCAAGAAGAGACATGGGTTCAAACACCCATCTGCTGATGTCAGGGAGACTTGTATGTTTCCCAGAGAATTACCTCTAAGGAGGAGGAGAAGCAAGGGTCTAAAACTAACTCAGTATTTATTGTTTTTAAATGATATTATTTCAAAAAAAGGACATTATTTGTAAAATAAAAATGAATGACTGATATTCAATTGTATGATTGTTTTTATTTTCTATCATCCTAAAAAGAGGTTTGTGAGTTCCATTGATTTCAGTCATGGAAAAACTAAACCTTTGCTCTGTTAAGTTCAAAATTTATAAGTCTGAGATTTATGAAGCTAATAGCTTTTGAAGTTGTACTCACTAAGCAGCATTTTTGTGAGGTACTGTGATGGTATATAAAAAGTTTTAAAACTTAGAAATTTTGCTTCTTGTAATTTTAAAAAATATAGTTTCGTAGACATGTACAAGAATGTCCATTATACTATTAGCATAATAGAGAAAAATAATTAACAACTTAATATCTATGATTGAGGAATGAGTAATATTTCAATGCAGTTACTAGAAGTTATGTCACTGGGGATTCCCTTGTAGTTCGGTTGGTAAATAATCTGCCTGCAATGCAGAAGACTTAGGTTCAATTTCTGGGCCGGGAAGATCTCCTGGAGAATGAAATGGCAACCCACTCCAATATTCCTGCCTAGAGAATTCCAAGGGACAGAGGAGACTGATGGGCTACATACAGTCCATGGGGTTGCAAGAATCGGACACAACTTGGTGACTAAACCACCACAAAAGTTATGCTTGGTAAAAATATTTAATGGAAAAAAATACTAACAATATAATATTCAGTATGTAAAGAGAATACGAGAAAGTTGGTTGGAGGAAACATATTTTTTTATACTTTTAGTGTGTTTGAAATATTTAAAATATTCAATTAAAAAAGAAATAGACATACTATATGATCATGTAAAACTCCTGAATGAAGACGTAGGAAGTACCATCTTTGACATCTGTCTTATCAATATTTTGGGGGGTGCATACCCTCAGGCAAAGGAAACAAAGCAAAAATAAATAAGTGAGACTACCTCAAACTCAAAGGCTTTTGCACAGCAAAAGTAGCTATCAATAAAATGCAAAGAAAGCCTGCTGCATGGAAGAACGTATCTACAAATAATATATCTGATAATGGGTTTCTGTCCAAAATATACAAATAACTCAGATGCAGCTCAATATCAAAAGCCATGCACCAGATTAAAAAAATGGACAGAGGATCTGAATAGATATTTTTCCAAGAATGACTTACAGGTGGCCAACAGACACATGGAAAGATGTTCAACCTCATGAATCATTCAGTTCAGTTCATTTCAGTCGCTCAGTCGTGTCCGACTCTTTGCGACCCCATGAATCACAGCATGCCAGGCCTCCCTGTCCGTCACCAACTCCCGGAGTTCACTCAAACTCATGTCCACAGAGTCGGTGATGCCATCCAGCCATCTCATTCTCTGTCATCCCCTTCTCCTGCCCCCAATCCTTCCCAGCATCAGAGTCTTTTCCAGTGAGTCAACTCTTCGCATGAGGTGGCCAAAGTATTGGAGTTTCAGCTTTAGCATCAGTCCTTCCAATGAACACCCAGGATTGATCTCCTCTAGAATGGACTGGTTGGATCTCCTTGCAGTCCAAGGGACTCGCAAGAATCTTCTCCAGCACCACAGTTCAAAAGCATTAGGAAAATGCAAATCAATACCACAATGAGATATCATCCTTTTATGTAAATGTAAATGAAATCTGGTATCGTCTGTGTTTTTGTGATCATGGATTCTGCTCAATTCCCAGACATTCTGGTGACTTTGCACAAGTGAAGCCCATGTTTATCTTCTCCTTCTCTAAGTTCCAGAGGCATACCTTGTCTATTTCACTCAGTCTGGCATTGAACCAAATACAGGTAGCTTTGCTACTTCACTTGGTCAAATGAGGGGTTATCTCACCTGCCCAGTTGTAGTCTGTTGACATACAGACTAGAGCAAAACTTGGAGCAACAAATCTTTGATTTTGACCTGTGTGTCTTTTCCCCAGTTCCCAACTCTGTCTAGCATTATGGGTCAGAGATAAATACTTATTGTCAGGGATGTGTATTTTTAATTTGTGTGTTTGTGTGTGTGTGTGTGGTTGTTTTCTATCCCCCTCTATTTGAACAAGATACTACACCAGATATCCTATAACTTCTTACACTGGCTTATAAATAAATGTCATAGAGAATTAATTGTACTTTTCAGTAAACTGAAACAGTGCTCTCTCCTGGGAGAAGAGTTCTCCTTTCTGAAGCAGAGGGGCAAATAAATTAATCTTCTTTAACCCCTTGTTCTAGAATATTGCATGTGAGGCTCTCCAGTGGAATCATCCTATACCTCTCTTAAAATGGAGTGTTTTTAAGTTTCCTTTTGGATGAATTCAAAGGTGACCTGGACTTTATCTACAATCAATTTTTCCACAAATACTGTCCACTGAGTAAAGTCTCCATCATGGAAATCAGCGGTCTTCCAGCAAGTGGAAGTGGATACTATTTAGATAAAGAGGAGATTTAGCTTACAGACTTTCTAATGTCATGGCCCTTTAGAAATATAAGCCTATTTTGGAAGAATAAAATCATTCTATTTATCTAACAAACTATCCATCTATCTATCTTTTATGCTCCCCTCCCCTGGGCCATTTAAGAGTAAGTTGAAAATGGTTCCCCTTTGCTTTTAAATATGTTAGTGTTTGGGCTTCCCTGGTGACTCAGTGGTAAAGAATTCACCTGCAATGCAGGAGATGCAGGTCCGAACCCTGGTTTGAGCCCTGGGTGGGGAAGATCCCTTGGAGCATGGCAACCTTCTCCAATATTCTTGCCTGGAGAATCCCATGGACAGAGGAGCCTGGCAGGCTACAGGTCATAGGGTTGCAAAGAGTTGGACATGACTGAATCCACTTAACATGCACACTCTTTAGTGCATATTTTTAAAAATGAGAGCATTCTTTTGCATCTCTTAAATAACAATATAAATATAAAAATTAAAAAATATCATTGATACAAAATTATCGTTAATCTATTACATATATATTCTATGTATCTATCCTATATATCTAGATATCTAGATGTACTTATATATCAGTATCTATACATATATCCTAATTTGGGAAAGTCATATGAATTTCCTGCCAGCTTCAGTAATAGGAAAGCTTTGATTCTAAACTTCAGATATTAAATTGACTTATTCAATGACACCAACCATGTATTCTTAATGAGTCAAAAATGTGGACTCAGATATCATTTCTGACTACATTCCAACAGTCACAGTTTAAAAATGGATCTCTATCTACATAAGTATAAAATTGTCCTGATAATGTCCTTTAGAGTATTTACTTATTTCTTTTTTGGTACAGGATCCAGTCCAGGGTTGTATTTTGGATCATATCACTTTCATCACCTTTTATGTGGAATTGTTGCCTGTGTCTGTCTTTGTCTTACGATTTTGTAAGGAAAAATAATGTCATTTTTTAAAAAGAATGTATACCTGAATTACAATTTTTCTTTAATAAAATAGGCTGCTCTCATGAATTTTGTGATGGGGCCTCCATTGTGATACTTGTAAAAGAAGAGATCATGGACTTGGGTTTACAGGTTTCTAGATTAATTGGAATCTGTCCTCTACAGTGTGGGACCAATTTTAATTTCCATGTGGACTCATATTTGTGGTCAGTGCTCTGATGGCTTCAAGGGTGATGGTGCTTAGAGACAGGAGGAAGAGGAAGATATATTAGGAAGAAGTGCAAAAGAAAGGGAAAAAAGAAAACAAGGGTAAGGCAGAAAGAAAAGGAGAAAAGAAATAGTGTCATTTACTTGTTTTCTTAATACCGCAGGAGTTATCAGATTTGCTTATCCATGAGTTGTCTTAAAGAGTTTGCACTGTTGATGATACAGTCAGCAAATATAGCAAAAGTTCTTCCTTTTCTTACCAAATAAAGGTCACTAAATCACAATCTGCAAGGTCTCCCCAAAATACTTCCGGAGAAAATATTTCTCTTGGATATCCATGTTATGTCAGGAGTGCCTTGTTATATTATTTCATGGCAAATGCAAGTGCCCTGGAGACTTACAATCCTTCTGCAAAAAAAAAAAAAAAATGAGAGCTTCTTGATTACTTTCCATGAGTTTTGGGGAATACTAATGGAATCACATCTGTGCTTTGAAAAATGTCAAGTTCCCACGCAACAATACCAGGTAAAATTCATTTAGGAAACACTGGAACTTACAAAGACCCTAGTGGTTTATTGGAAAATATTGTTGCTGGCATATTATTAAAACATGTATATTAAAAAAAAAACAATTGTTGTCATTATACAAGTCACTTGGAATTATTGTAAAACATCTTAGTAAACCAAATTGGTTAAATTTAATTCAGTGACACAATTCTCTGTTCTCTATAAAAGATAATTAAAGCATTCTCTTGACTGGCAGGACAGCAGAGAGAACAAAATATCTTTTATAATTTAAAGATAAGTTATGAAATAATTTTAATTTTTCCCTACCTCTGCTGCTTTCTTTCATTACACTATGAGTCTTTTAGTCAGGGTCACGGAGAAGGCAATGGCAACCCACTCCAGTACTCTTGCCTGGAAAATCCCATGGGCGGAGGAGACTGATAGGCTGCAATTCATAGGGTCATGAAGAGTCGGACACGACTGAGCGACTTCACTTTCACACATTGGAGAAGGAAATGGCAACCCACTCCAGTGTTCTTGCCTGGAGAATCCCAGGGATGGGGGAGCCTGGTGGGCTTCCCTCTATGGGGTCGCACAGAGTCGGCCATGACTGAAGTGACTTAGCAGCAGCAGCAGCAGCAGTCAGGGTCAAGACCAGGCCAGTGATTCAATTCTTTATTTCAAAGAGTAAACATGTTTCAATAATCATTCAGAAAAAATTAATTTTGCATTGAGAGTGGCTCTGAAAGAAAGAAAAATTTTACCTTGTTCTAGTCACATGTCTTAACGTTTTTAGGAGTTAGACAGTGAATAGTTATTTTGTTACTAGATGCTGTTTCTCAGCTAAACATCTCTTGAGAATTGCAGTTAAGATGCAGTAATTATTTTTG
Organism: Moschus berezovskii; assembly: GCF_049115385.1. Classification (NCBI taxonomy): domain Eukaryota; kingdom Metazoa; phylum Chordata; class Mammalia; order Artiodactyla; family Moschidae; genus Moschus; species Moschus berezovskii. Next base: position 64,583,593 of record NC_142469.1, read on the forward strand.
TCATTTTCATATGAATCAGTAAAATACATATTTATTGTTACTGACATGGTGCTGTGAGCAATTAAAAAGACAAACACTGTTGATAGCTAAATTTTGAAAACTTTTTTTTTTTAATTCCACACTGTTTACAAGGGTTCCTGTGTTCAAAGTATCCCTGGTGTGAAAATGTAAAAATATTGGCTCCAGCCTCCTTAAGAATTGCTTTGTGGATCCCACTGGTGGATATAATGACCTCTTTCACCTTGTCAAAAGGGCAAACTTGTCAAGCTCACAGTAGTCAATACTCTGAAGAGCATCCTTGCAGCCTAGAAACATGGACCAAGCAGGGATTCTGGAGTACAGGTGCTGAGATGCATGGGCTTGACAAAAGACAAATAGTATCAGGACACACTAGCTGATCAAGGACGAAGGGACACTCTGCTTCTGAAGCTGAAGCCCACTTACATTTCTCCTGCATCACTTAATGATGTGAGCAGAGACTTAATTCTTTGAAGTCCCTGATTTAAGGAGCTGAAGAGCAAAGGAATCCTTTCGCTTGATCTGATCCTTGTTATTAAAAGAAATAGAGGAGATAAAACACTTTCTATTTTTATCTATTGATGTATTTGAGGGTCAGTATTTTAGTCTGTTCATCTGTGTTTTGCCCTCTGACCTGATTTCAAAGTTCTCATTCACTTCTGATTAGAGTGTCAGTTAATCCACTGATATATTCTTTAACTGGTTACAGTTAACTCTTTCCAACTTGAAAGAGACTTTGTTTTATTCAATTGACTTATCATCATCCTTTGTTTTACTCTCCAATTCAATTAAGAATTCCACATGAAAAAAGCTCAAATAGCATACTGAAATAAATTAATCTATTTTGATATCCTTTCCAAAATAAGTAAGTTAGTAAGAAATCTGGATCATCTTTCTCTCCAAGCACAGTTTATCCTCTAATGTCTCTCAAAAAAAAAAATGTTTTACGAGATAAAACTATTTTTTTTTACCTGCCCTACTCAGATTCATTTTGTGCGCCCAAAGTCCTAGATGGCTGAAATGCTATTGCACTTGCAGAATTCCAGTGACCTGAAAATTTCTGCAAATTCTCAAGGCAAGAATGGGCTGTGGCTTATTGTCCTCTCTTTCAGATGCTATTCCTGCTTAATCCTTTTAGTCCTTAGATCTTATTGCATATTACTTCCAATCTTACTGGTATTGACAGGAATGGAGTAGTCAATCCTCCTCCAACAAAGACTTCACTCTTACATGACATTTGTGTGAAGTATCTATATTTACTGAAGGTTTGGAGAGATCGGGAGATTTATGATACAAATATACTAATAGTACCACTTTAGTATTGGGGCTTCCCTGGTAGCTCAGACAGTAAACGATCCACCTGCAACGCAGGAGACCAGGAATTGGACATCATGGTTAAAATTATTATATCATAGTGTTTTGCTTGCCTGAAATTAATTCCCTCACTCTTATTTTTGTCATGGCTCTGACCTGTCTCCAACCTACTATTAATCTTTAATTTAAATTATTTTTAAAACAGTTTTATTGAAGTATAGTTAATTTCAATCAATATTTTTGCTAGTTTCAATTGTAGTGCAAAATTATTCAGTTATATGCATATATAGCTGGATGACTGAATTCCTTTTCAGATTCTTTGCCATCATGTTATTGCAAGATACTGAGTAGAGTTCCCTGTGCTATAAACAGTTGGTCCTTGTTGATTACCTATTTTATGTATAGTCGTGTGTATATTGGGCTTCCCTGGTGGCTCAGCCAGTAAAGAGTCTGCCCGCAATGGGTATGTATAAGTGTGTATATGTTAATCTCAAACTCCTAATGTATACCTGACTCCTTTTTCCCTTTATTAACCATTATTTTATATGTTTGAGTCTATTTCTGTCACTTTTAATATTAAAAATTCATGGAGTTTTGAAATTTAGCTCCAGTCTTCACATCTCCACAGGACCCTCAATTTCTATTTCAAATGGCTTATTATTGTTATCACTAATAAACTTATTTTCTTAAATAACCGTTCAGTTCAGTCACTCATTTGTGTCTGGCTGTTTGTGACCCCACATACTGCAGCATGCCAGGCTTCCCTGTCCATTACCAACTCCCACAACTTGCTCAAACTCATGTCCATTGAGCCAGTGATGCCATCCAAACATCTTATCCTCTGTCATCCCCTTCTCCTCCTGCCTTTAGTCTTTTCCAGCATCAGGTTCTTTTCCAGTGAGTCAGTTCTTCACATCATGTTCTTCCTTTCCTCAAAAAGGAAACAGATGTTAACTATGAAGAGATGTTAAAAAACATTTTAACATCCCTTCCTGTGGCCAGAGACCCTGAATACCAATATTAAGGTTGTTCTAGATATGTTTGGAGCTTCCCAGGTGGCCCTATTGGTAAAGAACCTGCCTGCCAATGCAGGAGATGTAAGAGACATGGTTTCTATCCCTGGGTCAGGAAAATCCCTTGGAGGAGGGCATAGCAACCCACTCCAGTGTTTTTGCCTGGAGAATTCCATGGACAGAGGAGCCTGGAGGGTTACAGTCCATAGAGTCGCACAGAGTCGGACACGACTGTAGCAACTTAGTATGCACTCGGATATGCTTGCCATTTACTACAGACTTCATATTTGGGTTAGCTAAGATAGAAGTTAAAACAAAAACGAAAAAAACAAATGAAGGAGTGGTTTGTATTTCTCCTGGTTTCTTTCCTTTGACTTTCTTCCTGAAGATCAGCAACAGCCTCAGTTCTAGCATTGTCACTGACTTCACAAGTGTAGTGTCAGTAAAATGCCCAGCATCAGTACAGATATCCTCCTTCAAAGCACAGCAAACCATCCTCTTAACTTTGGGAGGACTTGGAACCTGTCAGGTATTTTTAAGTTCAAATAAATGTTGTGAGAAAAGTTGAGGATTCTGGAAGAAAGCCTTCTTGGTTTCTGTCTTCTTGAGATGAGGACAGTCAGCACAGATGCCTGTTTCTGCGTCTGTTAGTCACTCCTTTGTGTCTGACTCTTGCAGACCCCATGGACTGTAGCCCGCCAGGCTCCTCTGTCCATGGAGTTCTCCAGGCAAGAATACTGGAGTGGGTTGCCATGACTTCCTCCAGTGGATCTTCCCAACCCAGGGAATGAAGCCAGGTTTCCTGTACTGCAAGCAGATTCTTTACCATTTGAGCCACCAGGGAAGCCCAATGATCTGCATGCAGCACACATGATCTGCATTTAAATGGTACCTGATTCCCCCACCCCATCCCCCTGTGTTCTCATTTTTCTGCTGTTTCACAGAATATCATGCATTTTTCAAGAACACCTGACAGTTGCTATTGCAATTGATGATATTTACACTTTAAATATCATAAATACACTTGAATATGATAATTACACTTTAGACTTCCCTGGTGGCTCAGACGGTGAAGTATCTGCCTACAATACAGGAGACCCGGGTTCAATCCCTGGGTCGGGAAGATCTCCTGGAGAAGGAAATGGCAACCCACTCCAGTATTCTTGCCTGGAAAATTCCATGGATGGTGGAACCTGGTAGGCTACAGTCCATGGGGTCGCAAAGAGTCGGACACGACTGAGCAACTTCATTTTCACTTTCACACTCTAAATGGAGCATTGTGAAGTGATAACTACTGATAAACCACCAGTGGAGTGGAGACTATCTTTATGCAACCATTCTTATTCGTTTTCTCGCTAAAGCTTGAGCATATAAATAAGTCCTGTCTCCACATCTAGATACTAGTTATGGGTTCCCTGATACCCAGCTATTAAGAATTGGAGTTGATATCTCAAATATAACTGTATATGTCAACCAACTGGAACAAATTTTATTTTAATTAATTTTTATTGGAGTATAGTTGCTTTACAATATTTTGTTAGTTTCTACTGTATAGCAAAGTGAATCAGCTATTCATGTACCCCTTTTTTTTTTGAGTTCCTTCCCTTTTATGTCACCACAGAGCACTGAGTGGATTTCCCTGTGCTATAGATTAGGTTCTTGCTAGTTACCTATTTTATACATAGTATCAACACTGTATATATCTCCATCTCAATCCCCCAGTTTCTCTCATACCTTCTTTCCTCCTCAAGCTGAAACTCCAATACTTTGGCCACCTCATGCGACGAGTTGACTCACTGGAAAAGACTCTGATGCTGGGAGGGGTTGGGGGCGGGAGGAGAAGGGGACGACAGAGAATGAGATGGCTGGATGGCATCACCGACTCGATGGACATGAGTTTGAGAGAACTCCGGGAGTTGATGATGGACAGGGAGGCCTGGCGTGCTGTGATTCATGGGGTCGCAGAGAGTCGGACACGACTGAGCGACTGAACTGAGCTGAACTGAACTGATACATGCATTTGTTCTCTATATCTGTATCTTTACTCCTGGTTTGCAAATGAGATCATCTTGGAACAAATTTTATAATGGTGATAGCTTTCGTTTCTCCAGTTAATCTTCAAGTTTTAGTTAAACTGTACTGAAATTAGTGATCTTATTTACAAAACTTCAACTTTATTGGGTATATTAATAAAATGATGCTGAGAAAATTACTTCATCTCTAGAAGTCTCAGTTTCTTCCTCTATAAAAAAAAAATTGGTAAGATAAAGCAGATTTCTAAGGAACACTGTATATTCCCTTGTGGCTCAGTGATCAAGAATCCGCCTGCCAAAGCAGGAGACCCAGGTTTGATCTCTGGTTACTAAGATCCCCTGGAGAAGGAAATAGAAATCCACTCCAGTATTCTTGCCTATAAAATTCAATGGACAGAGGAGCTTGGGTGGGTTTTAGTCCATGGGATCAAAAAGAGCTGGACACGACTTAGTGACTGAGAATACATGTATATGTGAAACCAAAGCATACAATTGAAGCAAAGGTCCCCAATTCAAAAGTCCCCCAAAGCCAGGTTAGTCACATAAATTAGCAAATTCAGATGAGTATAAAAAAATAAAGATCTTAAAATCACTGATCCACCTGAGGAGACACATAGCAAATGCAAGATAATCAGGCAAGAGCCATAATGGAAACTGAAGGGTAGTTTCCCCAAAACTATATGTCACCCCAAATTATGACTATAGGAGTTAAGGAATGCCATCCTCATATGTGGTATTTTGGTATTTGATTGTTTTGAGGTGTAGACACTTGGAAAATAGCAGGTTCAGGGAGAGTCTTTCTCTGAACTCCTATCTGTCTAAGGACAGATACTCCAAAGGGAACAAATCATAAATATCCTCCCTGGGGAGTTTCATCAATCAGGGAAGATTAACTTTTATCCCATGAAAGAGGACTTGAGTGCAAAACTACTCCAGACATGCATCTTATGATCCAGTTATCTTTTCTGAAAATAATTTTCTCTCACCTAAAAGGCCTACTGGAGAAGGCAATGGCAAGCCACTCCAGTACTATTGCCTAGAAAATCTCATGGATGGAGGAGCCTGGTAGGCTGCAGTCCGTGGGGTCGCTAGGGGTCGGACACGACTGAGTGACTTCACTTTCACACATTGGAGAAGGAAATGGCAACCCACTCCAGTGTTCTTGCCTGGAGAATCCCAGGGACGGGGGAGCCTGGTGGGCTTCCGTCTATGGGGTCACACAGAGTCAGACACGACTGAAGTGACTTAGCAGCAGCAGTAGCAGCAGCAAAAGGCCTACATTCCCCACCCCTTTCCCTATTAAGATGATATTTATTCTTGAATTCTAAAGTCAATTCTTTAAGTTGAGTTGAGAAAACTCATGGTTTTCTTCCATGTGTACATGAGGTATACAACTTAATCAACTTCTGTTTGCTTTCCTTTTGTTTATCAATCTTTTCTTACAAGAGTCTCAGCTAAGGACTAGGAAGAATAGAGGGAAAATTATATTTCCTCCCCTACAAAAGATAAGCCAATCTCCATGTACAAAGAAATCACCAAAAAGGAATTTACTTGGGATCATTAGGGAGGGTTTCATAGATGAGCTGGCATTTGAGTGGGGTTTTGCAGTAAGATAAGGTAGCTGATAAAAAATAAAAGGGAGACAAGGGCATTCAAAATCACAGGAACCTTTTAAACAAGATTATAAAGAAATGAATGCATGTGGCAATGGTTCACCAACTTTAGAATCTTTTATTCAACAATTTAGATAATCATAGAATGCATTCTGCAAGGCCACAAGCAAATGAGCTAAATGCCTATCTGGAACTTTAATTACTCAGCAATACTTTGAAAGCCTAATGCCTTTACCAAAGATTTATTCCCCATACCTAAAATAATTTGAATGGATGTTTCATTATATTATTTATTAATAAATTAAATTTAAAAACTTAAAGTCAGCATATTTTAATAGATTTCAACAATAAAATAATTTGTGTAGGATCATTTGTGGAGAGCCAGTAATTACTATTGGCATTCCTTATCCTTTCACTCACGCCAAAATTGCTAGGTGTTTCAGTCTTTTGACTCCCTACAGACTTACTGCTGCTTTGTGTCATGACCTTATTACTTTGATCTACAGTGTTACTTCAGACTCTCCTTTCCCTCAATCTACTCCGAATTAATCTTTCTAGAACACAATTTTCATCCTATTGCTTCTCCACTCAAAAACTTCCGGTGATTGTCCATTGCCAAGTGAATAATGCAGATAATTACAAAATAAAGGCTGACTATTCAGCATGGTTCAAACTCACACTATGAGTTTGTGTGGCATATGAACTGCAACAGGTGTGAAAAGATATAAGGGAAGCAGAATAACTGGGGTTTTGACTCAGAGTCATTAGCACCTTCTGGATTTAAATCATAGTTCAACTTTCGAAGCTACCTAACATCTTCCAGTATTGGTTTCTATAACTAACGTGTCAGGTTTTTTTAAAGAGTTGCCATGAAGGATTGCTGTGGTGATTAGAGATAATAAAATAGATGCTACAATATTTGTAGAAATGAATAGAACTGTATCTGGCTAAGTTGTCAATTTCTGGCAGCACGAAAATAAGAATTTCAGACGAATGGCCTGGAAAAGACAAGGAAACCCAGAGTTACACCAGGAGGAGGGACTGAAGAGATAAACACGGCATCAGGAGAGATTGACAGCAGATAATAGGAAGAAAATAAGAAAGTCAGGGGATTGGCATCATGTGGCTATCCTTGTAAGAAGTAGGTCTAAGAAGTCTATTAGCAGGAAGAAATAATCCAAAGAAGAAATTAATTGAGACCAGAAGTTTCATGCTGCAGATAAATGGGACACAGTCTCAGCAAATGGAGTTACCAGTCAGAACTTGAGTACAATGAGGATAAGACAGAGCATGAAAACCAGCCATAAAATTCAGCTGATCCCAAGCCCCTACTGTAGGAATAGAGGAAGGAGAAGGGGACGACAGAGAATGAGATGGCTGGATGGCATCACCAACGCGACGGATATGAGTTTGAGTGAACTCCGGGAGTTGGTGATGGACAGGGAGGCCTGGCGTGCTGTGATTCATGGGGTCACAAAGAGTCGGACACGACTGAGTGACTGAACTGAACTGAACTGAATTAAAAACCAGTTCTGCTTTAGAGCCTAAAGATGGTGGGTAGTGACATCTGGATTAAATAATATAACTTTGGGAGTAATATTTTCACTAGAGCAGAGATAAGGATGCAACCTAGGCTCTGATGTAGTTTTCTTATTAAATTTGAATTGGCCACTCTAAGATTTGCTAATGTTATGGGCTTAATAAATATTACTTTCATCTGTAAAAGAAATTTCCACTGTAACTATTTATTTTGAGTAGAGTCCAAAGTCACATGTATTCTCAAATAGGACTCTGTAATGAAATGATCTATACAGAAAAGAAGGTAAATGTATATCTAGGCTCCTAACCTTGAAGTCAGTGGTGGAAATAAAAATGCAATACCCAATTAAGATTTAAATCAAATTTGTTGAAAAATATTACTATGTTCCTATCAGTTTTATTGACTCCAATTTATATATATATATATGTATATATAATGTATAATGTATAGGGAGCGTAGGTAAACAAGTTTCAGTAATTTGCCTCAGATCATACTGATAGGTAGTGGGATAGTCAGGAGTTAAACTCAGTAAGTTTGGCTTTAAGTCTCCATATCTTTGATCACTATATCATATTGGTGAATTAAAAGCTAACTAATAATTAAATAGTGTCCATGAGAAGAAAACCAAATGCCACTGATAGTTAAATAAAAATAACTCCTGCTGCTGCTAAGTCACTTCAGTCGTGTCTGACTCTGTGCGACCCCATAGACGGAAGCCCACCAGGCTCCCCCGTCCCTGGGATTCTCCAGGCAAGAACACTGGAGTGGGTTGCCATTTCCTTCTCCAAAAAATAACTCCAAACACATATAATTTAGTTTTGCTGTATAATAAACCATTTCAAAACTCAGTGATCTAAAACAACAATAATTTATTTAGTTCACAATTTTGTGAGTGAGCTGAGTGGTTCCTTTGGTCTGGATCTGTTCAGTTGATCTCTGCAGGTTACACTCAGCTGAATGGTCTACAAGAGCCTCTCTCACATGTCTGGCAGCTGACATGTTCTCTGCCAGAATGCTTGTATTCTCTTCCGCATAGTCTCATCCTCCACAAGGTTTACTGAGCTTTACTCACAAGGTAGTTTCAGGATTCCAGTCTGAATCTAGGATCACAGCATAAGAGGCAAACCCCCAAATGAAAGCTCTTTCAAGACTTTGCATCAGTCATATGGAACCTGGGAGCAATTCTCCCTGTACCAGGAGTTATTTAACAATGTCTAGAGAGACAATTTTGAGTCACATAGCCAGAAGGTTGCATCTGGTATCTAGTGGGTAGAAGCCATAGATATTGCTAAACATCCTATACTATTATACACTGGGCAACCCCATTCAACAAAGAGTTATCCAGTCCAAAACGTCAACAGTGCTGATATTGAGAAACCCTGATCACTTTCAATCGCATTTGTTAATGTCCCATGAGCCATAGAAACTAACATAGCCTAGATTATTTCAAGGTGTGAAAAATTATACCCCATACCCTGATGAAAGAAGGATTTGTGCTCAGTTTTGCGACCTGCCATTGAAATAGCAGTGGACATTATTTGAGAAAAAAAGAGTAAAAAAGGAGATGACAATAACAAAGCAGCATCAGCCATAGCAGGAAGCTTAAGGCATAGATTAGAAGGGAAAAAGAAGGCTAAAGAGTGTTCTTCAGGACAGCAAGGTTGGTAGGTTTACGTCTTTAGTATTTTGCTTTCATTTAATCATACTTTATACACTCATATATGAATATGTATGATCTTTCACAGGCTGTAAGAGATATCTGTCTTTCAAATGAAGTTTTATATATTTAAAACACTAAAATAATACACACCAATATAACATTATGACACATACACACACACGCACACACATATATATACTCACATGCACACATATCCAACTGTTTGCAACCCTGTGAACTGTAACCCACCAGGCTTCTTTGTTCATGGGATTCTCCAGGCAGGAATACTGGAGTGGCTTGCCATTTCCTTCTCCAGAGGATGTTCCCAAGCCAAGAATCCAGCCCTGGGGTCCTGCATTTCAGGAGGATTCTTTACCATCTGAGCCACCAAGAATTCTCATATATATATACACATACATATACACAGTAGTTCAAAACTTGTGAAGGAAGACTGTCATACTTGACCTATAAGCCTGTCCACAGTAATTACTGAAACTTTCATGTAGTTCATTAGTGATAGATCCCTTGTTATACTTTTCTCTCTCCATAAATGTAGTTATTGATAAAAGATAACTTAAAATCAACACGTCTTACTGAGATATCATTATGCCTGACCGTATCATAGAAACTTTCCTGAGGGAATTAGTTTGTTCCACCTATTGCCTTCTGAAAGAGTTCCTTAAATCTTAGGGTTTTTTTGTTTTTTTTTTTTTTTTTTTTTAGTTAGGAAGAAGAAATAGAGAAAGAATAAAATCAATTTAACTATTTCACCTATCTACTACTAGTTCATAAACCTCAAACACACAATTTTTTTTAAATTTCTGTTTTTAATGATCTAGCTATAGCTATATGCTGTAAATACCTTGTAATGATGGCAATTTTTTAATAAACTAAATGCTTCCATTTGGATTTTTAGTGTCAGTGTGTGTCATTAGTATTATTACTGAATCAGAGTTTACTTGAAAGCAACTAAAAATAAAATATTATATAGGCAAGCTCTATAAAATTGCTGATAATTTAACCATTTTATGTTAATGTAAATTGCATTAATACATGGCTCAAATTAATATCACTAGCTATCTCAAATTAGGACAAAATGGATAATTTGTAAAAGGTTTGGCAAATTTAAATGTATTACCTAAAATTTCTCTCTGTATGATTTGGAGATCCCCCCAAAAAACTTGGTTAAATCTTTATTATTATGCCAAACATGTGATCAAGTCCTGTGCAAATGAAGATTTCAAGAAAGATGTTAGATATCACCAGAAAATTGAAAATTAGAAAACAACTGTAGGTAGGATTCTTCTTATCTTTTAAGCCCATACATTTAATCCCACAGAAGGAAGAATGTACATATGACTGCCATGCCCCTGATACCACTGCACAAATGCCATTTTACTAAGGGATGCTCTGCTTACAGAAGTGTAAATATTTTTCTAGAAGAGACACAAGTTCTCCCTTACAGCATCTTTGCTTCAAAATCTTAACAAGAAGCAGTGCAATGCAGTAGAAAGGGAATGGTCCCTGGGTCATACATTTGACATTTCATCTTAGTCCTGCCTTTCTTAATACTAGTCTAGACCTTTGTTATTGTTAAGTAAGTTCTTAGAGGTCTCACTTGCTAGGCCATAAAATGAAATAATAATCCTAGCTGGCATGTTTTCTATAAAGGATAAAGGAGATAGAGTATATACTGAACCATTCATAGTATTAACTTATATGCTCTATGAATACAATCAGTTTATTGGTTTCTATGATCTTTGCAAACATTTGTGTTCTAGAATTCAATACAGATAAGATTCTAATTAAGTTTTCTACATTGTGATTTATCTTAGCTCCTTTCTAGCTCCTGAGATGTCTACATTCTAACTGGAAGGAGAAAATGAGAAAAATATTCTGGGCTTCTCCACTCCTTTCATTTTTCTCCCTGCTGATTTTTTCCACTTTAAAGTCTTTCTTGCTTTCTTCTGTACAAAACTTTAACTTAATACATTTTTTTAAATTAGATGATAATTCATTATCTTCAACTTATATATTTAAAACTAAAATGATCAAGTCAGACACTAAAAAATAAATTTAGGAAAATGTTTCTAGAGGGTCAAATAGTCTGAATTCCTGACTTCAATATCATTCTGTCTGAAAAATAGTGTAGCTTCTTTGGCTAGCACTTGGGAGGCACTACTTCTGTTTTTCCAATGTCAAACTAAGTTTCAATTTATCTCAGATGTGAGATATAGCCAAAATAGTCTTAAATAAAATGCCATGTTCATTCACACCATCCCTAAGGAAAATATGATGCATTGCCAATATTCCTTTTATTGATTACTTAGAGTGTATTAAATAGTCACATTATAAAACTTGAAGGACAGAATCATAGATATTTGCAGACTACAAATAACTCCAAAATAAAATATTTCTGAACAAATCTTTCATGACCGGCTATGGTAAGAAAGCAATAGGAATTGATGGGCTCATTTATCTCCACCTCTTCAGAGACCACTTCATATTTTTCACCGACTACATTAATAGATTCTGCATGTTTGACTATGAATAGTCACCGCAATGAGATACCTTTCAACAGCCCAGAACAGTTTAATAGTATCAAGGTTACAGCTGTACTTGTTCATAAATAATTCATTTAAAATGCATTTTTTAATTAAAAAAATAGGTCATATGATTCATTTTGAAGTCCTGTGGGTCATTGGAAGATCATCTGGGAATGATTCATTAATGCCTTCTCTAAAATCTGCAGCCTGCTATCCCACGTCTGTTCATAAAGGAACTGAGTAATACCGCCTATGATTCCCAGGCTTTCATTTCGAAATTCACACAGGCACCTTTGACTAGCATCTCCATGGATATAAAAACAATGTGGGTTTATCATATTCAAATACATAGATACCAGTCATGTGGTGCTTGGAAAACTTTCATTTGTCAGGCGAAAATATAGCCCAGACTTGGCAGCAAAGAAAATACGGCAACAGATTTTTACTAGTATATAACATCATTGATAACTGTAAACTGACACACACAAAAAAATAGAAAATAGTTTATGATATCTGTGATTCAGTTCAGTTCAATCGCTCATTCATGTCTGACTCTTTGTGACCCCATGGACTGCAGCACACTAGGCCCTCCCTGTCCATCACCAACTGCCAGAGTCCACCCAAACCCATGTCCATTGAGTCGGTGATGCCATCCAGCCATCTCATCCTCTGTCGTCCTCTTCTCTCACCTTCAATCTTTCCCAACATCAGGGTCTTTTCAAATGAGTCAGCTCTTTGCATCAGGTGGCCAAAGTATTGGAATTTCAGCTTAAACATCAGTTCTTCCAATGAAAATTCAGGACTGATCTCCTTTAGGATGGACTGGTTGGATCTCCTTTCAGTCCAAGGATTCCCAAGAGTCTTCTCCAACACCACAGTTCAAAAGCATCAATTCTTTGGCACTCAACTTTCTTTATTGTCCAACTCTCACTTCCATACATGACTACTAGAAAAACCATAGTTTTGACTAGATGGACATTTGCTGGCAAAGTAATGTCTCTGCTTTTTAATATGCTATCTAGGTTGGTCATAACTTTTCTTCCAAGGAGTAAATATCTTATTATTTCAGGGCTGCAGTCACCATCTGCTGTGACTTTGGAGCCCCACAATATAAAGTCTGTCACTGTTTCCACTGTGTCCCCACTTATTTGCCATAGAGCTATGGGATCCAGATGCCATGATCTTTGTTTCCTGAATATTGAGCTTTAAGCCAGCTTTTTCATTCTCCTCTTTCACTTTCGCTCTTTAGTTCTTCTTCACTTTCTGCCATAAGGTGGTGTCATCTGCATATCTGAGGTTATTGACATTTCTCTCAGCAATCTTGCTTCTAGCTTGTACTTCATCCAGCCCAGTGTTTCTCATGATGTACTCTGCATATAAATTAAATAAGCAGGGTGACAATATATAGCCCTGGGGTACTCCTTTTCCAATTTGGAACCAACCCCATGGAAAAGAAATGCAAGAGAGCGAAATGGCTGTCTGAGGAGGCCTTACAAATAGCTGTGAAAAGAAGAGAGGCGAAAAGCAAAGGAGAAAAGAATATATCTATAAGCATCTGAATGCAGAGTTCCAAAGAATAGCAAGGAGAGATAAGAAAGCCTTCCTCAGTGATCAGTGCAAAGAAATAGAGAAAAACAACAGAATAGGAAAAACAAGAGACCTCTTCAAGAACATTAGAGATTCCAAAGGAACATTTCATGCAAAGATGGGCTCGATAAAGGACAGAAATGGTATGGACCTAACAGAAGCAGAAGATACTAAGAAGAGGTGGCAGGAATACACAGAAGAACTGTACAAAAAAGATCTTCATGACCAAGATAGTCACGATAATGTGATCACTGACCTAGAGCCAGACATCTGGAATGTGAAGTCAAGTGGGCCTTAGAAAGCATCACTACGAACAAAGCTAGTGGAGGTGATGGAATTCCAGTTGAGCTATTTCAAGTCTTGAAAGATGATGCTGTGAAAGTGCTGCACTCAATATGCCAGCAGATTTGGAAAACTCAGCAGTGGCCACGGGACTGGAAGAGGTCAGGCTTCATTCCATCCCAAAGAAAGACAATGCCAAAGATTGCTCAAACTACTGCACAATTGCACTCATCTCACACGCTAGTAAAGTCATGCTCAAAATTCTCCAAGCCAGGCTTCAGCAGTATGTAAACCGTGAACTCCCAGATGTTCAAGCAGGTTTTAGAAAAGGCAGAGGCACCAGAGATCAAATTGCCAACATCCGCTGGATCATGGAGAAAGCAAGAGAGTTTCAGAAAAACATCTATTTCTGCTTCATTGACTATGCCAAAGCCTTTGACTGTGTCGATCACAATAAACTGTGGAATATTCTGAAAGAGATGGGAATCCCAGACCACCTGACATGCCTCTTGAGAAACCTGTATGCAGGTCAGGAAGCAACAGTTAGAACTGGACATGGAACAAGAGGTTGGTTCCAAATAGGAAAAGGTGTACGTCAAGGTTGTATATTGTCACCTTGCTTATTTAACTTATATGCAGCGTACATCATGAGGAACGCTGGGCTGGAAGAAGCACAAGCTGGAATCAAGATTGCTGGGAGAAATATCAATAACCTCAGATATGCAGATGACACTACCCTTATGGCAGAAAGTGAAGAGGAAATAAAAAGTCTCTTGATGAAAGTGAAAGAGGAGAGTGAAAAGGTTGGCTTGAAGCTCAACATTCAGAAAACAAAGATCATGGCATCTGGTCCCATCACTTCATGGGAAATAGATGGGGAAACAGTGGAAACAGTATCAGACTTTATTTTTTTTTGGCTCCAAAATCACTGCAGATGCTGATTGCAGCCATGAAATTAAAAGACGCTTGCTCCTTGGAAGGAAAGTTATGACCAACCTTGATAGTATATTAAAAAGCAGAGACATTACTTTGCCAAACAAGGTCCGTCTAGTCAAGGCAATGGTTTTTCCCGGGGTCATGTATGGATGTGAGAGTTGGACTGTGGAGAAAGCTGATTGCCGAAGAGTTGATGCTTTTGAACTGTGGTGTTGGAGAAGACTCTTGAGAGTCCCTTATACTGTAAGGAGATCCAACCAGTCCATTCTAAAGGAGATCAATCCTGGATATTCATTGGAGGGACTGATGTTAAAGCTGAAACTGCAATACTTTGGCCACCTCATGCGACGAGTTGACTCACTGGAAAAGACTCTGATGCTGGGAAAGGTTGGGGGCGGGAGGAGAAGGGGACGACGGAGAATGAGATGGCTGGATAGCATCACCGACTCTGTGGACATGAGTTTGCGTGTACTCCGGGAGTTGGTGATGGACAGGGGGGCCTGGCGTGCTGTGATTCATGGGGTCGTGGAGAGTCGGACATGACTGAGCGACTGAACTGAACTGAACTGTTGTTCCATGTCCAGTTCTAACTGTTGCTTCCTGACCTGCATACAGATTTCTCAAGAGGCAGGTCAGGTGATCCGGTATGCCCATCTCTTTAAGAATTTTTAACAGTTTGTTGTGATCCACATAGTCAAGGCTTTGGCATAGTCAATGAAGCAGAAATAGATGTTTTTCAGGAACTCTCTTGCTTTTACAATGATCCAGTGGATGTTGGCAGTTTGATCTCTGGCTCCTATGCCTTTTCTAAAACCTGCTTGAACATATGGAAGTTCACAGTCACGTATTGTTGAAGTCTGGCTTGGAGAATTTTGAGCATTACTTTACTGGCGTGTGAGATGAGTGCAATTGTGTGGAAGTTTGAGCATTCTTTGGCATTGCCTTTCTTTGGGTTTTGATTGAAAACTGACCTTTTCCAGTCCTATAGCCACTGCTGAGTTTTCAAAATTTGCTGACATATTCAGTGCAGCACTTTTATGGCATCATCTTTCAGGACATGAAATAGCTCAACTGGAACTCCATCACCTCTGCTAGCTTTGTTCATAGTGATGCTTACTAAGGACCGCTTGACGACATTCCAGGATGTCTAGCTCTAGGTGAGTGATCACACCATCGTGATTATCTGAGTCATGAAGATCTTTTTTGTACAGTTCTTCTGTGTATTCTTGCCACCTCTTCTTAATATCTTCTGCTTCTATTAGGTCCATAGTGTTTCTGTCCTTTATTGAGTGCATCTTTGAATGAAAAGCTCCATTGGTATCTCTAACTTTTTTGAAGAGATCTCTAGTCTTTCCCATTATATTTTTTCCCTCTATTTCTTTGCACTGATCACTGAGGAAGACTTTCTTATCTCTCCTTGCTATTCTTTGGAACTCTGCATTCAAATGGGTATATCTTCCCTTTACTCCTTTGCTTTTGGCTTCTCTTCATTTCACAGCTATTTGTAAGGCCTTCTCAGATAACCATTTTGCTTTTTTGCATTTCTTTTTCTTGGCAATGGTCTCAATTCCTGTCTCCCGTACAATGTAACGAACCTCCACCCATAGTTCATCAGGCACTCTGTCTATCAGATCTAGCCCCTTGAATCTATTTCTCACTTCCACTGTATAATCGTAAAGGATTTGCTTGAAGTCATACCTGAGTGGCCTAGTGGTTTTCCCTCCTTTCTTCAATTTAAGTCTGAATTTGGCAATAAGGAGTTCATGATCTGAGCCCCAGTCAGCTCCCGGTCTTCTTTTTGCTGAGTGTATACAGCTTCTCCATCTTTGGCTTCAAAGAATATAATCAATCTGATTTCAGTGTTGACCATGTGTAGAGTCTTCTCTTGAAGAAGAGGAAGAGGGTTGTTTGGAAAAGAGTGTTGTTGGAAGCAGGTGTTTGCTATGACCAGTGATTTCTCTTGGCAGAACTGTATTAGCATTTGCCCTGCTTTATTCTGTACTCCAAGGCCAAATTTTCCTGTTACTCCAGGTGTTTCTTGACTTCCTACTTTTGCGTTCCAGTTCCCTATAATGAAAAGATCATCTTTTTGGGGTGTTAATTCTAGAAGGTCTTGTAGATTTTCATAGAACTCTTCAACTTCAGCTTCTTCATCATTACTGGTCGGGCATAGACTTAGATTACCATGATATTGAATGGTTTGCCTTGGAAACGAACAGAGATCATTCTGTCATCTTTGAGACTGCATCCAAGTACTACATTTCAGACTCTTGTTGATTATGATGGCTACTCCATTTCGTCTAAGGGATTCTTGCCCACAGTAGTAGGTATAATGGTCATCTGAGTTAAATTCACCCATTTCAGTCCATTTTAGTTTGCTGATTCTTAAAACGTCAATGTTCATTCTCCATGAGAGGGCAGACAGACTGAAAAACACAATCACAGAGAACTAACCAATCTAATCACATGGACCACAGCCTTGTCTAACTCAATGAAACTATGAATTATGCCATTTAGCGCCACCCAAGATGGACATATCATGGTCAAGAGTTCTGACAAAATATGGTCCATTGGAGAAGGAAATGGCAAACCACTTCACTATTCCTGCCTTGAGAACCCCATGAACAGTATGAAAAGGCAAAAAGATAGGACACTGAAAGATGAACTCTCCAGGCCAGTAGGTGCCAAATTTGCTACTGGAGATCAGTGAAGAAATAACTCCAGAAATAATGAAGAGACAGAGCCAAAGGAAAAGCAACACCTGGTTGTGGATGTGACTGGTGATGGATGCAAGGTCTAATGCTATTAAAGAGCAATATTGCATAACAACTTGGAATGTTAGGTCCATGAATCAAGGCATATTGGAAGTGATCAAACAGGAGATGGCAAGAGTGAACATCAGCATTTTAGGTATCATCGAACTAAAATTGACTGGAATGGGTGAATTTAACTTAGATGACCATTAACTCAGATCTGTGACTACACATATCTATTCCCTCTTTGAGGTCTTTGGGAGACTTGATTTTAAAACAGAGTAGTTATTAAAAAGCATGTTATGAAAGATCACTGAATAATTATTAATAACCTGAGGGTGAATAAGATTAACTTAAGGTTTGACATTTGAAGGCATACAGAAATTATTTAAGAATCACTGTAGCTCCACATAGCCCACTCCAGGACAACTGTGCCCCTTGGAAAGTACAAATCATCAGAACAACTAGTTCATCTGCTAGAGATCAGAGGCAACAGGTCTGATCCCTATTAAGCCTGTAGGTACTCTCATACATTTATCTTGCAAGGTAGCCTGGCTTAGGTAACAAGCTTGTATTACCTCACATATATTTTCAAATTCTCTCTCCTGACTGGTTTCTCCAGTTGAACATATGAATAGCTCCAAGACTTTCTCATCCTGGAAATTTTAACTGGGCTTCCCAAAAATATAACTTTCTGTTGATTTTATATCTCTTTCTGGATGCTAAGTAGGTAACTATATTTAGCCTTTCTTTTTAAATCAGGAATCTCCACTTCCTTTCATATACTTCAGCCTAGAGCAGTCAAACATCCCTACTACACCACTCTAAGGACACTGCACACAAAGGTCAATGATAAGGCTTCAAAATTACTAAATTCTTGGTGGTCTTTGTTTCGTTCCACTACCCTACCATTTGACACTGTGAATCATGGTCTTATGTTCATTTGATATCACTCTTCTCTTCTACCACTTATAGATTTTTAAAGTCTGTTTTATGAAATATTCCGTAATCCTTGTATGTCTGTGATCCTAGCACTCTGACTCTTTTCTCTGTTCACTGTATATCCTGACAGATACCTAAATTCAAATTTCTTTCTTCTATCTTTTAGAAACAACCATTGGTTATTTTAGATCCTTAATATACATCTCCAAACTATCGACCCTACTAAGATTTCAATCCTTGTATCCTGGTGCTTATGGCAGATCTCCACTTAGCATTTACAGCTATATCTCAAACTCAATATTTTAAATGGCATCATCATTTCCTCAATCTATTCTTTCTCCTCTCTCAGTAAATTACATCATCACTTGTGCTCACCCAAGCTACAGAGAAAGTGGAGTCATATTTAACCATTGTCTGAATACAGACTGCTTTCAGCCCTCTCTAAATACAGGCATGCCATCTTCTCTTTCTGTCAGTCCTGCGAGGTGACCAGGGATCCAGCTCTTCTTCTTGACGCTTATGGATGTGTTGCAGTGTCAAACAGTGAGAAAATTCCACAAGGGATGAACAAGTCAAGGACAAGAAACAACTTCATTTAATGAAGAGATATAGATGGGCCTCACTCCTGCTGGGTGAACATTAATCTGAGTGCTAACTCCTGACCAACGGAAGATTTCATCAGTACCTGTGACATGAGCAGCTAATATAGGGTCTGGGCACAGAATGAGCAGTCACAAGTAATTTTTCAATTTCCAATTGACTCTGACAACTGAAATAAGGCCCTTCAAGAGATCATTTACCAAAATGTCTATATGACCCATCACCTCTAGCACTCTCTGTAGGGCTTACTCAACACATACTCTCCTCTTCTTTCTCTCCTTCTTATGGTGTGGAACCAAAACTAGACAAAAAATTTTAGCTTCCTCCCACTATCCTTCACATTCCTTCCCTGATAAATGAACACAGATTTGACTATCTACTAGAATTGAAGAAATAGAGTAGTAGGAAGGAGAAAATCAGAAAATATGTCAAAGTAATTTCCTGCCACACCAACAACAAGAATCACCCTAATGCCTCTTCTCTCTAGGTATGCACTTGCTAATATAGATCTGTACCCAGACTTACATTAGCTGCTCATGTCACAATTGCTCAGTCCTGTCTGACTCTTTGTGACCCCATGGACTGTAGCCCATCAGGCTCCTCTGTTCATGGGATTTCCCAGGTAAGAATACTGGAATGGGTTGCCGTTTCTTCCTACAGGATATCTTCCTGACCTAGGGATCAAATCCGCACCTCTTGTGTCTCCTCCATTGGCAGGTAGACTCTTTACAAACCACTGAGCCACCTGGGAAGCCCTTTCCCTACTGAGTGGTGGCAATCTACAAACTTCGAGAGCCCTGTCATCACTTAACAATGCCAAGTACCCACATGACAGTGTCTACCTTACCCCCAACTCTTATCATCATCCTTGGCAATTTCTTTGTCCATATCAGTAAATAAACCCTAGGAAATTTTCCAATCCAAGACACAACTTTAGCCAAAAGAAGGAATGTCTCAAAAGAATTCTTGAGGGAGAACTCCAGTAGGGGTGGCAGTCTAAAAGGCACAGAACTCCTGAATGTTCTGCTATTAAAATTAGGAACTCTACAACCAGCAGGAGGAACTTTATTTGTGCCAACCAGTTGCCCTAAGTGTCACTCCCACCCATTCAGAACAGAAGAAATGAGGCTCTTTTATTAATTATTTTACTTTATTTTTGGCTGTGCTGGGTCTTCATTGCTACAGGCCTTCTTTAGTTGTGATGAGCAACTACTCTCTAGTTGCAGTTGGCTGGCTTCTCATTGTGGTGGCTTTTCTTACTGCAGAGCACAGTCTCTAAGGTAGGGGAGCTACAGTAGTTGTGGTACATGGGCTTAGTTGCCCAGTAGCATGTGGGATCTTCCCAGATCAGGGATCCAACCCATGTCGCCTGCATTGGCAGGCAGATTCTTAACCACAGGACCACCAAAGAAACCCAGGCCTTTGTTGATATAACATGAATATGATAGAACTTTAGCGAGACCCAAAATAGACAGTATGATCAATTATTTTCCTATAGTGTTTCATGGTTAGTAATTGTATATTTGAAAATGAACTTACACAAAATATCAGACAGGTCATGTTAAATGTTCATTCAAAGACTTCTTATTAAACTTCTATAAGCAACTCTACTTCTGATAAAGCAATTAGAAGATAAGGGGATAATTTGTTAATCACACACTCAGGAGCAAATAGCTTATGTGGTCTGATTTTGTCTGCATGGAACAAAGCGCCCACTACAAAAATGTTTATTGTAAAGTACCTTCCTCATGACAATGAAGAAAATGGGACCTAAACTTAGATTCTGATTGTGTTTGAAACCATCTTTTTGTTATCATCACTTCATGATACACAAATCTTGAGTTCTCAGATGACAGACTAATAGAAAGAAAGTACTAATCATGGAGGCATAGAGAATTAAAGAGCAGAAGCCAGGGATGCAAAACAACTAACTGAATGTAAGATGTGTTGGTACTACATACCCAACAAAATCCAAAGAGTTAAAAGCAGGAATCAAACAACAAAAGTGGTGTATGGGAGATGCGAGGGAGGTTCAAGAGGCAGGGGACATATGTATACCTGTGACTTATTAAAGTTGACGTATGGCAGAAACCAGCACAATATTGTAAAGCAAATACCTTGCAGTAAAAAATTAAAAAGACATGCAAAAATAAATGATGTATGTGATTTGCATGTTTGTTAACAGATTATATCAAAATAAGCATATATTTCTTTGTAATAGGCAGATGGGGCATTGAATTTTTAGATTCTAAATGAACAAAACATTTGTTAGTTTCTGACAGTTTTATGTATATCTTGCCTTATTTAGTATCTTTTCAATTTTGTTCATATTTATTTCATTTGGTTAATTTATATGATTGCTCATTCTATTATTTTAAAATTCAAGGAATAGCATATTTATTTATTTTAAATACTGTAAGATAATTTCTTTAATTCCTTTCACTTATGCTTGAAAATATTTAGTTCTTTATTGAAGTATTTTGTTAGCATTCTTTTTCATATACATTCTATCCTTAAAATTGAGGGAAAATGCACTGCTTGATGCAAGCACCCTAAAACTCAGATATTAAGTAGTTATTTACTGCTGCTGTTCTTCGGAAGAACACAAACTTGCACATATGTTTGTAAAAGCACATAGCTGAATCTTCCAAATAAGCAGTCATGAGTAGAGTATTAGGGCTACTATGAAATTTATAAAATAGGATCCAGAATTCTTTCTCCTATGCTATTTTGAATAATCCATACACTGTTTCTTGTTCTGTTTCTTCTTTTCAAATTCTACTCCTGGCTTTTGGGAACAAAAGAACCTACTTTTAGAGTATCAGTCAGTTCAGTTACTTAGTCATGTCCGACTCTGTGACCCCATGGACTGAAGCACACCATGCCTCCCTGTCCATCACCAACTCCCAGAGTTTACTCAAACTCATGTCCATTGAGTCGGTGATGCCATCCAACCATCTCATTCTCTGTTGTCCCCTTCTCCTGCCCTCAATCTTTCCCAGCCTTAGGGTTTTTTCAAATGAGTCAGCTCTTCGCATCAGGTGGCCAAAGTATTAGAGTTTCAGCTTCAGCATCAGTCCTTCCAATGAATATTCAGGACTGATTTCCTTTAGGATGGACTGGTTGCATCTCCCTGCAGTCCAAGGGATTCTCTAGAGTCTTCTCAAATACCACAGTTCAAAAACATCAGCTCTTCAGTGCTCAGCTTTCTCTATAGTCCAACTCTCATATCCATACATGACTACTGGACAAATCATAGCTTTGACTAGACAGACTTTTGTTGGCAAAGTAATGTCTCTGCTTTTTAATATGTTGTCTAGGTATTCACAGCCTCAAAGATGCTCTTGATGATGAGGGTAAACTTCCTGCCTGGCAGCTACTGCCCCAGCCTCCACTCCTGCAGCACTGCAGGCCAGGCTGCACAGTCGATGGACACAATTTTGCACTTTGCCACTTCTCTCCCTGATACCAGCACTCTCCCACTGCACACTTCCCGTCTTGGGGACCACCAAATGCATACACACTTTTTTTATGGTGAGCGGTGGGGCGTAACAAAACAGAAATGAACAATGTGGTCATGAATTTTACCCTTTATTATGTAGATTTTGAGACTCTATTTAAGACTTTAAAGCAAATGAGTTCATGATAAAATGGTATTTGGGAAGGATAAATTTTCAGTGGAGTTCAAGAGGGATTGGGTATGAAAGGAGAATGTGTAAGCAGAGATATGAGGACCCAAATAACTAGTGCTGTATGGAGAAAATATAGCAGATATAGAAGATATAGCACTGAAGTAGCTTGTAATCTTTTACAGAAATGAGAACAAAGGCCTGTGACATCACTCCAGAATTAACTGGCCTCTGTTGCCATAAAATAGCAGTTCATTTCATCATGAATCAAAAATGAGAACAATATAAAAATAGGTTAACATTCTGAAGTGTATGGATGAGAATAGCCATGTCATTGTAGATTAGAAAATGTAAAATGTCAAGGAATGTGATCTTTCTGAACGTTTAGATTCTAATCATAGATACCACATGATATACCTTAAAAAAGTAAAAAAGAGCCAAAGAGAGTAAGGCTTAGAAAAATATTGAAATTCCATTATGGAATATTGTCCTTTTTATAAACCCAGACATTTGCCTGGTGATTTTCTTCTGCATGTATTTGTTTAAGAGAAAGAAATGGGAGAAAGAAATGGGAAGCCGTTAGAGTTGAGGGTTACAAAAACAAGGCAAGGGGTAGGTACACAGAAGTGCTCCTGTTGGAGAGCGCTTCTGCTGGCAGTGTTGTTGTCAGAATGTAAAGGCATAACAGAGAAAATCAGCAGGAGAACAGCAGTCTGGTCCACAATGCCTTCAGAGAAGAATAGCTTTGGTTTGTGAATAAATGCTCTTTGTGTTTCTGGCTCAGCTCTGCCTTGTCCAAACCTGATTCAGCCTGCATTTTACCCACTGTCTGCCACCTTTTATATACACACTTGTGCTATTCCTTGGCAATGTCGCATTACCTAAGGCACCATTACAGTGTCAATTTAGCTGGTTAGAACAAAATGCTCAATAATCTAAAGGCTTTGGGGGAGTGGTTTAATCAGGCCATTTGGCTTTATACAGAAAACCTCTCCCCCACAGGGCCTGAGGCTGTCCTTCCAGCGCCTGTCCCTTAGGGATAGTGGAGTGGTGCTGAGGCTCCGTCACTGTCTGGAAAACTCTTCAAAGAACCTGCTGTGACAAGAGGGTCACTTTAGGGATGTCTTCCTATGGGAAGGCCACATTGTTTTTCTACCAGTCAAGTTGTTTGGAGGTTTGTTTGTCTTTACTGAAAAGACTAAGAGGTAGCCTGTGTCAACCTACAATTTGAACAGCAACTTGATAATCTGTCAAAACACACCTGCTTCCCACATAGAGGACACTGAGAACCTCCTTAACAGGTATGTAATCACATTTGGTCCTGGGCTTCATTGGGCTCCAGTATCTGTGGACAAGGTCAAAAGGTGGTGCTCTTAAGCGGCACTTAACAGGCAGCCAAGAAGCCTTATACAAGTGCTGCTAAGATCAGTTTCCTGGAGCCTGAAAGAATAACAAGGTTTGCTGCTAACATCCTTTATAGACCTTTCAGTTCAGTTCAGTTCAGTTCAGTCACTCAGTCGTGTCCGACTCTTTGTGACCCCATGAATCACAGCACGCCAGGCCTCCCTGTCCATCACCAACTCCCAGAGTTCACTCAAACTCATGTCCATCGAGTCGGTGATGCCATCCAGCCATCTCATTCTCTGTCGTCCCCTTCTCCTCCCACCCTCAATCCCTCCCATCATCAGACTCTTTTCCAGTGAGTCAACTCGTCACATGAGGTGGCCAAAGTATTGGAGTTTCAGCTTTAGCATCAGTCCTTCCAATGAACACCCAGGATTGATCTCCTTTAGAATGGACTGGTTGGATCTCCTTGCAGTCCAAGGGACTCTCAAGAGTCTTCTCCAGCACCACAGTTCGGTTTAAAACTTAATGTTATATTGACAAACCCACCCCCACCCCCAACTTGTACACTGTCACAAGCAGGGGCTGAAAATGCTGGATTACTTCTCTATGTCTAGTCTAAAATAATCTCAATCTGCACCAATGTCTTTTGCTGAAATTGAGGCATGTGGAAAAAATATTTTTGTATGAAAATGCTATGAGGAATTTTAATTATCATTGTTGCATATTTGGCATATTTCAGGGCTTCTCGGGTGACACTAGTGGTAAAGAATCCACTTGCCAATGCAGGAGATACAAGGGACATGTATTGGATCCCTGAGTTGGAAAGATCTCCTGGAGTAGGACATGGCAACCCACTCAGTATTCTTGCCTGGAATATTCCATGGTGAGAAGAGACTGGCAGGCTATAGTTCATGGGGCTGCAAAGAGTTGAACATGACTAACCACACATGCCCACAATGCAGGGGACCCCTGTTTGTTTCCTGGGTTGGGAAGCTCCTCTGGAGAAGGGATAGGCTACCCACTCCTGTATTTTTGGGCCTCCCTTGTGGCTCAGCTGGTAAATAATCTGCCTGCAATGCAGGAGACCTGGGTTCGATCCCTGGGTTGGGAAGATCCCCTGGAGAAGGGCATGGCAACCCACTACAATATTCTGGCCTGGAGAATTCCATGGGCTGTATAGGCCATGGGGTCACAAAGAGTCGAACATGACTTTCACAAAAGCACACATGGATCTGGGATGTGTGCTTATATTTATATACCATACTTTGAAAGACAATATTTTACAAATGAATTAATTATGTGTATAATCTAAGCATATAAAACTAGGAACTTATTGATGTATCTGTTCTATTGAAGAAGATATTCAGGTATATTTGAACACAGTATTGTAGCAACGAATGGTCTACAATTTTTTGACCTGGTTTTGTTGAATAAGGACCACTAAAACAGAACAAAGCTAATAAGCCTCATGGATAGAAAATTTTAACTCAGCTCAGCTCAGCTCAGTCGCTCAGTCATGTCCGACTCTTTGCGACCCCATGAATCACAGCACGCCAGGCCTCCCTGTCCATCACCAACTCCCAGAGTTCACTAAAACTCATGTCCATCGAGTCGGTGATGCCATCCAGCCATCTCATTCTCTGTCGTCCCCGTCTCCTCCCACCCCCAATCCCTCCTAGCATCAGACTCTTTTCCAGTGAGTCAACTCGTCGCATGAGGTGGCCAAAGTATTGGAGTTTCAGCCTTAGCAAAATTTTAACTCCTGCTGCTGCTGCTAAGTCACTTCAGTCGTGTCCGACTCTGTGTGACCCCATAGACGGAAGCCCACCAGGCTCCCCTGTCCGTGGGATTCTCCAGGCAAGAACACTGGAGTGGGTTGCCATTTCCTTCTCCAGTGTGTGCAAGTGGAAAGTGAAAGTGAAGTCGCTCAGTCATGTCCGACCCTTAGCGACCCCACGGACTGCAGCCTACCAGGCTCCTCTGTCCATGGGATTCCAGGCGAGAGTACTAGATAGTGATAAATTGGACTGTGAATTATTATTCACTTCTGTAATAGGAGAACATAATATATAGACTGTGTGGCACTTTGTAATATCTTAATATGTAAGATCATACAGCTTGCAACTACTAGAAGAGATAACAAATATTTTTTAAATGTACAGCTGGTGTTGCAAATATCCACAGATGCCAGAAACTGAGATAAAGCCCTAGAGGAGTTGGGGAAAGGATTGTTAGTGTCAGTAACCCATGATTATAGTTGTTATCACAGGAACAGACAAAAAGGATGAACCCTTGGGCAAGCAGAGTAAATTAAGTCTAAGTCCTACAAAACTGCTAACAGCAACTGAGGGTTACTTCTTCAGAAACTGGTGGAGTAGAAAAAAAAATAAGATGACGTGTAGCAGAAAGAAATTTTTCTCTCTTGGGTTTGTCCTATGGTTAGATCAAGAGTGTTTTCCTTTGGAGAAGTTCTGCATTTGTTTTTGCCCCGTGTCCAGATTTATTTATTCATTAATTCTAGACTGCTAGTATTACATAGTTTTCAGTTTGAGTTTATGAAATTAGACAATACATGAGTAAACACTTTAACCTGAATAAATCAATAGAAACAACTATGATGATATAATAAAATTTTAGTTTAAAAACTTTCAGGTAGAGACTATAAAATAAGACAGTGTGAAATAAGACCAGTCAGGTTGGTAGAAAATCCAATGAATCTTTTCATAGATAAAAATATAGTCTATGAAATTAAATACTCACTAGGTCAATTAAATAGCATATTAGACACAATAAAAGATTAACTAAACACCAAAGAATTCATCCACAATGAAACATAGACAGATAAAGTTGGGAAATTTCTGAAAAATAGATTATTTTTATTATAGAGAAAAGGGTGACAAGTTACCAGAAAACTTTAATGGAACTCTAATAGAAATAAGCAGAAGATAGGGAAGAGGTAATTTTCACAGATTTATGTTTTAAAACTGATGAATGATGAATTCAGAATGGCTGAGTCACAATCAGAGTAGAAACACTCAGACACATTAAAGTAATACTGTGTGTATGTGTGTGTGTTAGTTGCTCAGTAGTCTCTGACTCTCTGTGACCCCACGGACTATAGCTTTCCAGGGACCTCTGTCCATGAAATTCTCTAGGCAAGAATGTTAGAGAGGGTTGCCATTCCTTTCTCCAGGAGATCTTCTTGACCCAGGAATCAAACCTTGATCTCCACCATTACAGGCAGATACTTTACCATCTGAGCCACCGAGGAACCCCATAGTGCTACTATTGCTGCTGCTGCAGCTAAGTCACTTCAGTTGTGTCCGACTCTGTGCGACCCCATAGACGGCAGCCTACCAGGCTCTGCTGTCCCTGGGATTCTCCAGGCAAGAACACTGGAGTGGGTTGCCATTTCCTTCTCCAGTGCATGAAAGTGAAAAGTGAAACTGAAGTCTCTCAGTTGCGACCCCATGGACTGCAGCCCACCAGCCTCCTCCATCCATGGGATTTTCCAGGCAAAAGTACTGGAGTGGGGTGCCATTGCCTTCTCCATAGTGATACTAGAGGATGCTAAAAGAAAAAATGAAAAAAGATTGTAAATGCAGTCAGCAGTATATATGTATGTGTGTGTGTATACACACACATATATGTGGAAAAAATATGGACTAACTACAAGAACTAGATAAAGAGCAAACTTTTTAGCAGAACCAACAAAAGCCAGAGACAATAAAATAATATATTTAAATTTGAACAAAGATTTAAAATGGGTATGTGAGATAGCTATGTGAATGTCAGAGGCAAGTGGCAGGGGCTGGGGGGAGAACATTCTGGACCAAGGCAATAGGGCTACCAGTTGCTTTAGATAACGATATGACTTGTTTGTTCAAAGGAAAAGTCAGAATGATTACAGTATACTGAGAAAAGAGAACACGAGAAGCAGCCTGAATCAAAGAAGAAACAGGGCAAGGCTATGTGGTGCCTTATGGGCTATAAGTGAATGAAGTGTGAACCATGGTGGGGTTTTGAGCAGAGAGGTGGCAGGATCTGATTCACACTTTAAAATGATTACATGGAAAGTCTTGAAAACAGCCTGTTAGGGAGCCAGGGTACAATTAGGGAGACCAGCTAAGAGGCTGTTGCAGTAATCCACGCTTGGACTTTGGTTTTAGAACAGCAGAAGTGGTAAAAGAAAAAATGTTCCAGTTTTGGGACTATTTTAAAGGTAGAGTCAATGGGATTTATGAATTGATTAGATATAGAATGTCAAAAGAGATGAATTGGGGATGAGTCCATGATTTTTGGCTTGAGAAGCTTAAAGTATGTAATAGGCTTCAACTATGATGAAAACACTGCAACTGAAGCCTGTTTCAGGGAGGGGATGCTCTTAGGTTTTGGACATGTGAAGTCTGATAAGAAAGTTCAAATGTTGGATGAAGTTGCTAGAACTGAGTTCCTTCAACAGCTTTTTCTGTTATCTCTTAACCCTGCCCTCACCTTTGTAATTAGTCCTTTCATTACACTCTCTTCAATTATCTTGTCTGAGATTTCTGTTTTCTGATACAACTATGAATGATATGACTATTAAATGAATAATTGATTAAGGTAATATGAACTCTCTCACCTGCTTTGGTCCTTAATTCCAGAATCTTTTTAAAGTGTATATTTTGTCATAAATGGATTTTTAGAACTAAAGAAGAATCACTAGACTTAATTAGTAGTATACTACATATATTTATCTTAATTAAATCCCCAATATGTATCATTTTAATGAAATTTACATAAATAATAAAGAAAGAAACATTTAACAGATGACCTGGAGTTTCACATGTTTAGTTCACATGTCATTGTCCTCTACTATAAGAACAATTATGGACAAGCAATGTGTATCTTTGTATGAATATGGGATTTTATGTTTTCCTGGCTTTTTTTTTTCTTCCTCAAGTTGAAAGTCAACAATGACATGTCCCGGCAGAGTCTAGGAATGCTGTTGATCACATTCCTATAACGAAAGAAAAGGCTGATATACACAAAACAGTGTCCAATGTTATAATTAATTGGCAAGGAGAGATTTCCATAACAAAAGCATTGGCTATTTGGGGAAAATGGATGCAAAAATGTGGAATTTGTCAGTTAACTCTGCAGAAATGTGAAACAAAACACTCTTAAAGTTAATGGATGTCTAGACTCTTCCAAGGGATAGAGCTTTTACCTTTTCTGTTTAATTTCACCCGTGAATTAATACACATTTGACTGTTCCCTCATCTCCCTGTTCCCTGTTTGTGGGACAAAGTACAATGGCAGAAGAAGTATGCTCCTGCAATACACTGTTATCCAAAACACATGCAGCTCATGTTTTAACACCTCCTCAAACAATGCCCCTTGTAGGTGTCATGGTCCGCAAAACATTTGTTCTCCAAAACTCAGAATGAATTAAGGAGAGAAAGAAATATAAGCCATATTCTTTAAAACTACATTTATATTGAAATTTAAACACCCAAGTGGAAGAGATTTACATAAAAGAATATGACCTACATGATATAATGTACATGAGTGAAAATTGCTTCTCAGTTCTTCATAAAATTTTAGCTTGACTGGCAGGTACAATGTAAAAACAATATGCAGGTTCTGCTTTCATTTAGATTTTCACTCTCCCATGTCACATTGTATTGCATTTTTTTTTTTTTTTTAGTATTTTACCACAGCAATAATCACTTCAAAGTGTATTAGTGCTGCGCCCTTATGTGATATAAACAAATATGTGCCAAAACAGTGAATTCGCACTTTAACCCTTGGTCTAACAGAGTTTAGTATTAAAACATTTTCCCCATTTATATAAACAATGTGAAATAGTGGTTTTGCATACCACATCACATCGCAGTAGTTCAGTTATTTGCACAAAGTCATCAAATTTTATTAAATATATTTCATACTCTAAGAATTGGGAATATTTACTTAATGATATGTATTTAACCCTAATATGTGAGCTCATAAATATTTACTAAGCTCTTAAAGCACACTAGACAAAGTACTAAATAGAGGGGAAACAAAAAATACAGACTTCTTGCAGCATAATCAGAAAGAGAAATCCATAAATCATAAATATAAAATTTCCATACAATATGTGGGCATGCTAAGTCTCTTCAGTAGTATCTGACTCTTTTGACCCTATGGACTGTAGCCTGCCAGGCTCTTCTGTCCATGGGATTCTCCAGGCAAGAATACTGGAGTGGGTTGCCATGCCCTTCTTCTTCCGTACAATATGTAAGTGTTAAAATAGGTGTAGGGATGTGGGGTTCAGTTCATTCAGTCACTCAGTCGTGTCCGACTCTTTGTGACCCCATGAATCACAGCACGCCAGGCCTCACTGTCCATCACCAACTCCCGGAAGTAACCACAAATGAGGCTTGTTTAACTAAACCTGAAACTTCAAAGTTTAATGAAAGGGATGATTTCATATTATTTGTCAAGCATCACACAAAATATATCTAAGGTATTTTGGAACCCAGAAAAACAAAACTTTATATGCTGGAATGAGCTTCTCAGCTTTTAAAAATTTAGCAGTTTATTAGGCATCATTCTTTAAGACAATTGACTCGTGAATGCAATAACCTTATAATTATTTTTAGATTGTTTTCAGTGATGTATAAAATAATCTGTTTTAGCTTTGCATTATTTTAATAATGAAATATATTTTTATGGATAAATACATGTAGTACTTTACAGGACATTATGATATTTAATTAGGTACTTTGGCAGGGATTTCTGTAAGGGGCTACTGGAATAACTAAGATGAGATAAATGACAAACCCTAAACTAGGGCACTAAATATATGTGTGTAGCTTGATTTATGGAGAAGGCAATGGCAAGCCACTCCAGTACTCTTGCCTAGAAAATCCCATGGATGGAGGAGCCTGGTAGGCTGAATCCATGGGGTCACTCAGTCGGACACGACTGAGAGACCTCACTGTCACTTTTCACTTTCACGCATTGGAGAAGGAAATGACAACCCACTCCAGTGTTCTTGCCTGGAGAATCCCAGGGACGGGGGAACCTCGTGGGCTGCTGTCTATGGGGTCGCACAGAGTCAGACACAACTGAAGCGACTTAGCAGCAGCAGCAGCAGCTTGATTTATGAAAGAAAAAGCAAACATCTATTTTTCAGTGATGGTTGTAGACATCATCAACCCTTGAAACTGTTTACAAAATATTTTGTTCCTCTTTGTTTTCTTTTCTGTATTAGAACAATTATCTTCCCAAGGGGATATTTAAAAGAGTGACTGTAAGGAAAAAACAGAAAATATTTGGAAGGGCTCACTCAGTATAATGTAGTGGTCATGGCTCTGGACAAACATAAAAATTTTTTTCCTTTGAATTTGAATGTACAATTTGAAAAAAAAAATGTTATTTTGTTACCATAAGGAATATTTTTCAGAGGCCTTAATTGTTTCCCCAATTTAGTTTGCTTTACAACATATAGAATTATTAATGTAGAAGCAATGAATTTTAACATCCTTAAAAAGTCACATTTTTTACAACAAATAGGTTGTGATGCCATGAGAAAAAGTGAGTTAGTCGCTCAATAGTGTCTGACTCTTTGCAACCCCAAGGACTGTAGCCCTCCAGGCTCCTCTGTCCATGGGATTTCCCAGGCAAGTAGGCTGGAATGGGTGGTCATTCCCTTCTCCAGTGATCTTCTTCACATAAATAGTTTGCACTACTGTATATAAAACTTGAATTTACATAAGAAACATATTTTGTGAATACAGAAATAAATGATTTAATATTAAAAGACATGCTTTTGGGGCTGTATTAAGATATATGAGGGTGGGCAGTTACTTGTACAATATCAAGTGTAAATGATAGGAAATAAAAGGTAGAGGAGAAAAAGAATGTCTATAAAATCTCATTGATTAATCAGAAGGGTTTTTTGTTTTTTGTGCTACATGGAGTGGCATGTAGTATCTTAGTTCCTGTGCCCCTGAAGTGGAAGTGTGGAGTCTTAACCACTGGACAACTAAGGAAGTCCTGGAAGTTTTTTAACTGACAGAATTGGTTTACAGTCTTGTATATATATATATATATAAAATGCAAGATGGTATACAGTGAAATGAATAGATAGCAACTTCTCAACATGTACAATTTACTCAGTTCATCAGTACCTATGACTTTAATTACCATCTAATTGCCACAAGCCCATTCTCAAACCCACATTTTATATTCTCCACCTCTTCTATTAACTGTAGCTTTTGCCTATCTCAAAGGAACTTCCAACTTCACCTTATGTCAAACACATGATCTTTCTGCATGAACTGACTTATGTCTAGGAGATCTTATTTCCTTGAGTGGCACAGCCATTTACTTAGTTTAAAAAGTTGGAAACCTGGAGTCATCTTTGACATCCTTCTTCCCTTTTCTGTTATTATAAGGTATAACAAGTATTTTCATCCTTTACTTCAAAAACCAATAAAGATTTTTCTTTTTAATATTTGTAAATAAACATTACGAAAATTCTGTTTCATTAGTTTCAGTGGTCACTGTGAAGCCTATTTCATACTTGAACCCTCTCTCAGCCTCCATCTCTTTCTTTCTCCCTCCCTCCCTTTCTCCCTGATTTTCCTTCTCTTCTCTCCTTTTTTTTTTTCCTTTTTTAATCTTTGAGATGACTGTGATTTTTCATAGTGATGTGTTTTGTGGATGCTTAAGGGGTCTATTCATTAATTTATACATTCATTCAACAGGTATTTGTCATGCACCTAACTTGTAGATTGTACTATGCTGGGGAATTCATGTCTCAATGCAAATTACAATAATTCCCCATCATAATTTTCAGCAACTCTTTGAGGCTTTATTTAAAAATGATGGTTGAACTGGTTTTGTGCCATGCTTATTAGTTGCTCAGTTGTGTCTGACTCTTTGCAACCCCATGAACTGTAGCTTGCCAGGCTCTGATATCCACAGGGATTCTCCAGGCAAGAATACTGGAGTGGGTTGCTGTGCACTCTTCAGGGGATCTTCCCAACCCAGGGATCAAATCCAAGTCTCCCACATTGCAGAAAGATTCTTTACCATCTGAACCACCAAGGAAGTCCAAGAACCCTGGAGTGGGTAGGCTATCCTTTCTCCAGGTGATCTTCCTGACCTAAGAATTGAACTGAAGTCTCCTGCATTGTAGGTGGATTCTCTACCAGCTGAGCTACCAGGGAAGCATTTAAGGAAAGACAAATGGTGCCCTCATCCTGTCCAATTTTTCGATGTTCTTTGGAGATACCTATGAATTGTATTTGGACTGATTTCTGGACTATGTTATGGATTCATTTCCTCAACAACCGTACTAATAACAATTATACAACCAAACCGAGAACCCAATGATGACCACAACACAACTCATACCATACTGAGAGTAAACACAAAATTTAAAAAATAAAGAAAGTAAAACTTCAACTATATTGTGATAGAATAATGGACAATGCAAATATTTGTAAATTCAGTTCAGTTCAGTCACTCAGTCGTGTCCGACTCTCCGCGACCCCATGAATCACAGCACCCAGGCCTCCCTGTCCATCACCAACTCCCGGAGTTCACTCAAACTCATGTCCACAGAGTCGGTGATGTCATCCAGCCATCTCATTCTCGGTCGTCCCCTCCTCCTCCCGCCCTCAACCTTTCCTAGCATCAGAGTCTTTTCCAGTGAGTCAACTCGTCGCATGAGGTGGCCAAAGTATTGCAGTTTCAGCTTTAGCATCAGTCCTTCCAATGAACACCCAGGATTGATCTCCTTTAGAATGGACTGGTTGGATCTCCTTGCAGTCCAAGGGACTCTCAAGAGTCTTCTCCAACACCACAGTTCAAAAACATCACTTCTTCGGCGATCAGCTTTCTTCACAGTCCAACTCTCATACATGACCATGGGAAAAACCATAGCCTTGACTAGACGGACCTAGGTTGGCAAAGTAATGTCTCTGCTTTTTAATATACTATCAAGGTTGGTCATAACTTTCCTTCCAAGGAGTAAGCGTCTTTTAATTTCATGGCTGCAATCAGCATCTGCAGTGATTTTGGAGCCCCAAAAAATAAAGTCTGACACTGTTTCCACTGTTTTTCCATCTATTTCCCATGAAGTGATGGGACCAGATCCCATGATCTTTGTTTTCTGAATGTTGAGCTTCAAGCCAACCTTGTCACTCTCCTCTTTCACTTTCATCAAGAGACTTTTGAGTTCCTCTTCACTTTCTGCCATAAGGGTAGTGGCATCTGCATACCTGAGGTTATTGATATTTCTCCCAGCAATCTTGATTCCAGCTTGTGCTTCTTCCAGCCCAGCGTTCCACATGATGTACTCTGCATATAAGTTAAATAAGCAAGGTGACAATATATAGCCTTGATGTACTCCTTTTCCTATTTGGAACCAGTCTGTTGTTCCATGTACACTTCTGACTGTTGCTTCCTGACCTGCATACAGGTTTCTCAAGAGGCAAGTCAGGTGGTCTGGGATTCCCATCTCTTTCAGAATGTTCCACAGTTTATTGTGATCCACACAGTCAAAGGCTTTGGCATAGTCAATGAAGCAGAAATAGATATTTTTCTGGAACTCTCTTGCTTTCTCCATGATCCAGCAGATGTTGGCAATTTGATCTCTGGTGCCTCTGCCTTTTCTAAAACCTGCTTGAACATCTGGGAGTTCACGGTTCACATATTGCTGAAGCCTGGCTTGGAGAATTTTGAGCATGACTTTACTAGCGTGTGAGATGAGTGCAATCGTGCGGTAGTTTGAGCATTCTTTGGCATTGCCTTTCTTTGGGATTGGAATGAATACTGACATTTTCCAGTCCTGTAGCCACTGCTGAGTTTTCCAAATCTGCTGGCATATTGAGTGCAGCACTTTCACAGCATCATCTTTCAAGATTTGAAATAGCTCAATTGGAATTCCATCACCTCCACTAGCTTTGTTCGTAGTGATGCTTTCTAAGGCCCACTTGACTTCACATTCCAAGATGTCTGGATCTAGGTCAGTGATCACATTATCCTGACTATCCTGGTCATGAAGATCTTTTTTGTACAGTTCTTCTCTGTATCCTTGCCACCTCTTCTTAGTATCTTCTGCTTCTGTTAGGTCCATACAATTTCTGTCCTTTATCGAGCCCATCTTTGAATGAAATGTTCCCTTGGAATCTCTAATTTTCTTGAAGAGATCTGTTGTTTTTCCTATTCTGTTGCTTTCCTCTATTTCTTTGCATTGATACCTGAGGAAGGCTTTCTTATCTCTCCTTGCTATTCTTTGGAACTCTGCATTCAGATGCTTTTATTTTTCCTTTTCTCCTTTGCTTTTCACTTCTCTTCTTTTCACAGCTATTTGTAAGGCCTCCTCAGACAGCCATTTTGCTTTTTTGCATTTCTTTTCCATGGGGATGGTCTTGGTCCCTGTCTCCTGTACAATGTCATGAACCTCCGTTCAGAGTTCATCAGGCACTCTATCAATCAGATCTAGTCCCTTAAATCTATTTCTCACTTCCACTGTATAATCATAAGGGATTTGATTTAGGTCATATCTGAATGGTCTAGTGGTTTTCCCTACTTTCTTCAATTTCAGTCTGAATTTGGCAATAAGGAGTTCATGATCTGAGCCACAGTCAGCTCCTGGTCTTGTGGTCTTGTTTTTGCTGACTGTATAGAGCTTCTCCATCTTTGGCTGCAAAGAATATAATCAATCTGATTTCAGTGTTGACCATCTGGTGATGTCCATGTGTAGAGTTTTCTCTTGTGTTGTTGGAAGAGGGTGTTTCCTATGACCAGTGCGTTCTCTTGACAAAACTCTATTAGCCTTTGCCCTGCTTCATTCCATGCTCCAAGGCCAAATTTGCCTGTTACTCCAGGTGTTTCTTGACTTCCTACTTTTGCATTCCAGTCCCCTATAATGAAAAGGACATCTTTTTTGGGTGTTAGTTTTAAAATGTCTTGTAGGTCTCCTTAGAACTGTTCAACTTCGGCTTCTTCAGCGTTACTAGTTGGGGCATAGGCCTGGATTACTGTAATATTGAATGGTTTGCCTTAGAAATGAACAGAAATCATTCTGTCATTTTTAAGCTTGCATCCAGTACTGCATTTCGGACTCTTTTGTTGACCATGATGGCTACTCCATTTCTTCTAAGGGATTCCTGCCCACAGTAGTAGATATAATGGTCATCTGAGTTAAATTCACCCATTCCAGTCCATTTCAATTCACTGATTCCTGGAATGTCTATGTTCACTCTTGCCATCTCCTGTTTGACCACTTCCAATTTGCCTTGATTCATGGACCTAACATTCCAGGTTCCTATGCAATATTGCTCTTTACAGCACCGGACCTTGCTTCTATCACTGGCCACATCCACAACTGGGTATTGGTTTTGCTTTTGCTCCATCCCTTTATTCCTTCTAGAGTTATTTCTCCACTGATCTCCAGTAGCATACTGGGCACCTACCGACCTGGGGAATTCCTCATTCAGTATCTTATCATTTTGCCCTTTGATACTGTTCATGGGGTTCTCAAGGCAAGTATACTGAAGTGATTTGCCCTTCCCTTCTCCAGTGGACCACATTTGGCTGTGGTCCATGTGATCAGATCAACTAGTTTCCTGTGATTATGATTTCAGTGTGTCTGCCCTCTGATGTCCCCTCGCAATACCTACCGTCTTATTTGGGTTTGTCTTACCTTGGGAGTGGGCTATCTCTTCACAGCTGCTCCAAGAAAGTGCAGCTGCTGTACCCTACCTTGGATGAGGAGTATCTCCTCAAGGCCGCCCCTCCTGACCTTGAACGTGGAGTAGCTCCTCTCGGCCTTCCTGCGCCTGCACAGCCACCGCCTGTTGGACGTGGGGTAGCTCCTCTCGGCCACCGGCCCTCCTTTAGAAGACAATGGGCTGCTTTTCTGGGTGCCTGATGTCCTCTGCCAGCATTCAGAAGTTGTTTTGTGGACTTTACTCCACGTTCAAATGTTCTTTTGATGAATTTGTGGGGGAGAGAGTGGTCTCGCCGTCCTATTCCTCCTCCATTACCTGGAAAAAATGACTGGAAACATTTTATGGTGAGTAATTTTTTTTTTTTTTTAACTCAAGACTTGTATATTAATCTGGAGATTTTTCTCTCTCTGGAATAATATCAAAATATTCTACTTTTTACAACTTACTGTTGTAAATATTCTCTCTTTTACAACTAACTGCTTAACCTCATTACTTAGGATAAATATACTGTGTTCTTCGAAGCCTCTCTTGTATTACTTGCTTAGTCAGTGAAACAAAATATCCTCACCTATTTATAGCAAGTGATATGGCTGGTCAGGATTAGCTTTGAAAATTAACCTGCTGTGAACTCTTTCTATGACTATTACCAATACTAGTACTAGGAGTAGTAACAGTAATGATATCTTTATTGTCATCCAGAATTGGAATTTTCCAAGTTAGAAATGAGTCCTTTTTGCTAAACTGCTAATAGAATACTTTGAAATCAGGGAAATAGTTGTCATATTATTATTATTATAGTCAGAAATATGTAGTCATGTTGTGATAGGGGAAAGATATCAAAGAAGCAAACTAAAAAGAATAAAACAGGAACCAGTGTAAATATGTCTGGATATCAAGCTGATTGACATTGGGCTTACATGAGAATGGATACAGGTTGTCCAAGCCAAAATTAGAAAACCTAACACCAGTGTTGAGAGGGGCAGGGAAATCACTCTAGAATAGAATCATAGGTTCACAGGAAGAGCACAAATTGTTTCTCAAAATAGAGGAAACACCTCGGTGATTGTTTCCTAAGTTTAAAATGAAAGTTCGCTGCTGTCAAAAAGCCATTCTCCCGTTCAGTTCAGTTCAGTTCAGTTCAGTGGCTCAGTCAGTCTCAACAAATCTTGTCCTGAAACCAAACAGAAAAATTTTGCTAGTCACACTAATTCATGGAGTAGTTCGATATAACTTTACAAACTTCTAATTTTAGCTGTATAAACAAAAATTGTGTATTACAGATCTATATATATGACTTTATGTTAATAGTCCAGTCTTTTAATTATCTACCATTAATGTTGATTTTTGAGAGAAGTTAAACATGAATGAGATCTTAAAGATCAGTCCCATTCCTTTATTTTACTGATAATGTAGTTTAGATCCAGAGAATTTAAGTGACATGTGATGGTCACCCTTGGAGTTAGTGCTGAAAATCAGGATTAAACCCTCCTTGCTCCAATTTCCACAATGGTGTGTTTTTCTAATATGCCACTCTACACATGAGTGCAACTATTGGTGAACACAAACAATATCTACAATAACATACATGTAACTTTGTGTTAAAGTATTTATAACAATGATTAAAATGATTTTTTATTAATCTGTGTAAAAGCATATCCTTGTCATTGTATCCTTGCATATGCCACAAAACCCTTGTGTGAAATGTATATGCAAAAATGTAAGCTTTCATTCAACGTAAATGATTATAAATTTACTTAATTCCACCTTCAATATTGCTTCAAACTATATGTCTCATTCTTGCAGAGAAACACCTCACTGAGCAAGGCCCTAAAACACTAAAAGTACATAAATTTTCCATAATACAAAAAAACAGTAGAAAATGATGATGAAGAAGAGAGAAGGAAGGTTTCAATCTGTCAAAGAAAAGCATTGTGTTCTTCAGTGTCTCCAAATCTGAAGGGAAGAAATGAGTAAGTACAGAGGCATGACAGGGGAACCTCATCTCTTACCTTGCTGTCATCTTATAGCTTCATAAGATATGACCCCCTCAGCTGCAAGCAGCTCTCATGAAAGCAGACAAAGAGGGCAACAAGATCAGCATCACAGCCCTCCTCCTTGACAGGTGAATAGAAGTGGCACTTCTAATGCCGTTACTAATTTATTAAGTATTCCAAAGTTAGAATTTAATCGGAATATTTTTGTCACATTATCCATCACCAATTCAGGAGAGATGGAATTTTCTTAAACAGCCGTGCAGTGCAATGCCTTAGGCAAGCTTTTAGTCATTTCAGTTTGTCACAATGGACTAGTTCCATTTTAATGATTTAGTTAATTGTGTGACAAGCTCTGAAAAATGGGAGTGACCCAATGCCTAGTCCAAGGAATGTGCCAAGGTCTAGCAGCTAAGTTACTGAAAATGGTTCTCATTAGCAAATACTATTTTTTGAAATTCCCACTTTTCCCTTTTCCTCTTTATAAATTTCAGATTTCATATGTTAAGCAAAAGTCAAGTTAGAGAATAGCAGTTCATTTATATAAAGACAAGACAAATGTTAAAAAGTCACATTAGCAGTTTAAATGATCAAGTTAAATAAGACACAATTTAGGTGAAAAGATAATTAAGTGTTGAAAATGTAATGATCCATTTGACAGTGGAAGAATAGAAGATGCAGAGAATTCCAAATACAACCTCCCCATCTAGAAATCACATTTCATATTCCTTACAAGAGAGTATATGCATCTGATTAATACTACATTAGTTTAACACTCAACCTATCATTTAATGAAGGCAAACTAATATTATATAAAATATATACTTTATAATCACATTGAATCAAGGAAAGTATCTTTCATAAAAATCATGCATCATAAAAATAGCAATAGAAAATAAAAATAACAGTGTCTTGTCTCTACTCTGCCTTGATTTTGCATGAGAGTATTATTGTTACAGTCTCAGACTGGCCCACTAATTCCTTCTTTCAAAGCTTTTGAAATGTTCACTTTGTCTTGGCAGAAAAGTAACGAACTCTAGGAATAACTCAAAATACAATTAACAACATATCTTCACATTCAAATCAAAATATATTCATCTCTATGTCATTTTGAAACTAAGATGTTCTTTGAGTCAGAAGATTTGGTTCAAGTAATTGATATAATCATCTTGGGTAACCTCCCTGAACTGTGGTTTCTGCAGCTGTCAGTATGGACTAATATTTACCTTACATTATTTTTGTGAAGACAAAAAATGTTATTTTGTGTAAGAGAAATAATATACACCTATATTAATAAGACTATGTGTTACACGGGCATAGATTAGAAGTTAATGGCTAGAAAGCAAATTCTCTGGCACATTGAAGGAGCTCACCAGGTAACAGAGCATCACAAGTACATTGCAACCCATTCCAGGTAGGTATCATAACCACAGAGTGACTATTTAATGACTCATGGCACCATTCAGGGGAAAAAAAAAAAAGAAGGGCATGCATCTTACAGAAACCTCAGACTGTTACATATCCTAAATAAAAACAAATTATGAGAGACAGTATTGAACTGGCAGTGAAATGGACTAAGTGAAGTATCACATTTTTTGTGTCTCTACTTTTATAATTTTAGACATTCTCTGCTCCCAGCACTTTATCACCATGCTCTCAAGACTTTTAAGTGGGATATATGTGCATTGAAACTCAATGCTGAAATATAGACAGTGACCTCGTCATGACAAACCAAAAACATAGCCATTCCATGACAGCCAACATATCATCAGTTTACAGGAAGCAGTATACTCATAGACTGTAGTGTTCTCTAAATGACTTTCTAAAACATTGAACAGGAGATATACTAACACTCTTCAACCAAATAATTTATATGAAAAAGAGAGTGGATGAAGGCATTCATTCACAGTTTCTTTCTTTAAAACAGTGCATTTTTTCAATTTAAAAAGTGTTACACACAAAATTTTTAATCTAAAATAAAGCATAACTCACTATAGAAGGGAAGATTTTCATTATTTAGCATGATTAGAATAAAAAAATGTTGTAAGTTGTATTACAAAATAACATGGTCTTTAAAGAAACAGATGTATGTAACGTAAGTTTTATCCTTTTAATATGAATGATCCTCTACTAAAACGAATTTACCTGTGTATAATAAATTAATTCATCAGAGTCTTTATTACAGAATCTTTTCCTGAGTGCTGACAAAGTCTGCAGTTCTGTTGCAACTATGTTGAAACTTAATTCATTAATTACTTTTAATATTGCAGCATTAGTTTTATGATCTATTTACAGCTCACTTCTCCTCCAAATTAATTCAAATAGCTAAATGTGATTCATTATTTATTATCAATCAATCAACTTACTATATATCCAGAACCTTCCAGATGTGCTTGTTTATGCCTCATTTATACCTACTGACCAGGAATAGTGTTTATGTACCAAATGGAGCATTAGTTTATAATTATTAATGATACCTCTGCTTTCTGTCGCTTAAATCTGGCAACTTCTGAAGGTTCCAGTCACCTTTAACGGTAAGTTTGAAGAATTTAGAAATAGGCTTTTCTCTGTGTAGAATTTTGCATTCCACATTTGGAGGGGGGGTGACATGCGGGTAAGATAATTAACCTGTTAGAGAAATAATTTATTTCAGTATTTGTTTCTGGGACCCATATCTGTTCCCATGTCTTATGCAACTTACCTAAAGCTGTCCTTCAGATGAGGGATCACTATTGGTGACCTTCAAGACCCACTCAGTTCAGAACACTTGGCTTTGAGCCTGGCAACAACCCCAAATGATCTGTGCCACAAAAGCTCCTCACCAAACCCTAAAGACTCGGACACCTACTTCATCTCTTTCCTCTTTTCTGACTCTTGTGATTAGAAACACTGACAGTGTTTGGAAACCCCACATGCCCAGAGACAGTTTCTCATTTGGTATGCTATATGATAGAGTGAATCATCAAGTAAGAGGAACAGCTCTAAAGAAGATGTCAAGCAGGTTAACTACTTCTTCTAAGTGGCATGGCATCAGGAGAAGAAAGAAGTGACAAGTAAACCCTACCACCAATATCACGATATTTCATTCCTCTTGTATTTTATTTTGTTTCCCTGATGTTAGCACATGATTCTCAACTTCATAAAACTATGTTTCACAAAGAAAAAAGTAATAACAACCAAAAATGATGAGAACTTTCAGAACTTGAAAACGGATAGCATATGAAATCATCTATGTAAAAAAAGTTATATGCTTGGCATCACTAATCATCAGAGTATTGCAAAGTAAAACCAAAATGAAATGTCATCTCATACCTTCAGAATAGTTATCACCAAATAAGCCATAAATGAGAAATGTTTAGGAGGACATGAAAAAAAGGGAATCTTTTACCCTGTTTGTGGGAATGCAAATTGGTACAGCTGCTATCGAAAACATTATGGAGTCCTAAAAAAACTAAATATAGAACTACCATATTCCACAGGCATTCCATTCCAAGGTTCATATCTGAATAAAATGAAAATATTAATTTGAAAAAAGATACATGCACTCCAAGGTTCATATCTGAAGAAACTGAAAACATTAATTTGAAAAAAGATACATGCATGCACTCTGATGTTCATAGCAGCATTATTTACAATTGCCAAGATATGGAACAGATAAATGGATAAAGATGTGGATATATGGAACATATGGAATGCTATTCAGCCATGTAAAAGAATGAATTTTTTGCCATTTGCAACAATATGGATGGACTTGGAGAATATTATGTTTAGTGAAATAAGTCAGACTCAGATGGAAAAATGCCAGATACTCTTATTTATATGTGGAATCTAGAATAAAACAAACTAATGGATATAAAAAAAGGAAAAAAGACTCATAAATATAGAAAACAAACTAGTGGTTAGAAAGGGAGTAGGTGAAAGACTTAGGGTGTTAAGAGGTACAAAGTACTATGTATAAAATAGATAAGCTACAAGGATCTATTGTATAGCACAGGGGATATAGCCAATTTTATAATAACCACAAGAGGAGTATAATCTTTAAAAATGGTGAATCACTGTTGTACACATGAAACCTTTATGATATTAAGCAACTCTACCTCAATTATTTTTTAAAAAAAGATTTTCTAGCAGAGAACACTAATTCTATTTTTACTGTGATAATGGGAAAGAAGTAAAATAAAAAAATCTAAAAGACGGAAACATAGGAAACTGTGAATATTGTCTTTACTAATTTCCCTTTTTCATAAAAATTATGTACCTCATAAAATAATTTTCATGCCCTCATTTTCTGTCCTTTTCTTTTTCCTCTCACCTTGAATTCCTTATCCGTGCATGTTTACCTGGAGATTTGCATACATAAAATTCATATCCATCTCTCTTTCACCCTCCTTCCCTCTGTCCCTCCTCATAGGCCTCTCTTCATAATCCCTTACACGTGACTCATTGACTGTATCCAACTCTTCTGATCTCACATCCATGAGTGAATGACTCATTCCTGCTCTCTTTCTCATGCTTTCAAAATCTGTACTTCTGTGCTACAAAGAAGCTGACTTTTTCCCTCTAAAATAATTAAGAAAATACTTAGACTGAGCATTTTTCTAAAAATCTGTATCAATATATCTCATCTTTTGTGTATATCACAGCCACCATCATTACCAATATACAGGTGTAAATTCCCCTTCATGAAATTTGCTTTTACCTCTTCAATGTTTTAAATATATACTAGGAAAATTTACACTGTTGCACTATTTCCAACTTTTTTTTTTAACTTGGAGGTATAGGATGATAGATTCTGCATAATTATTTTCTGGTTAACAACATACCAAGGGAGGGAGAAACTTCAATGGACAGTGTCAAGTATTGATGGTGAAAATAGTACCTTTAGAACAAACTCTCGGAAACCAGAAGTTAAAAAAAAAATTAAAACAGCAAAGAAACATAGATGAACTCATAAACTGGAAACATCCCATAGCTTCTGCAACTCACTGCTGCCCTTTTGCTTCCATGCCCCTTTTCTGTATTTACCCAACAACTTTCAGATGGAGCTAATACTCCCCTTGTGGATTAAGGCTGAATTAGTCCTTCAATTCAGGTTCTGTGGTGCTGGAGAAGACTCTTGAGAGTCCCTTGGTCTGCAAGGAGATCCAAACAGTCCATTCTAAAGGAGATCAATCCTGGGTGTTCATTGGAAGGACTGATGCTGAAGCTGAAACTCCAATACTTTGCCCACCTCATGCGACAAGTTGACTCACTGGAAAAGACTCAGATGCTGGGAAAGGTTGGGGGCGGGAGGAGAAGGGGACGACAGAGAATGAGATGGCTGGATGGCATCACCGACTCAATGGACATGAGTTTGAGTGAACTCCGGGAGTTGGTGATGGACAGGGAGGCCTGGCGTGCTGTGATTCATGGGGTCGCAAAGAGTCGAACATGACTGAGTGAGTGACTGAACTGAACTGAACTGAGTCCTTAAATTTCCCCTGGTATGGGAGTCAAAAAATGAGGACCTGGTAAGTATTACCAACCTGCTGCTAGGATGTTAGCTGAGGAAAATATTTTCCCAGAGTCCCCCAGCTGAACTGTTTGGTTCATAATCGTACAGAAACATCATGGTACATACTAGATATTCCAGGTAGTGTCATTTGTACAGAATTGTACTTCAGTTACACATGCCTATAGGCATGTGTGGGCTGCCCTGAGATTCAAACTCCATAATTTGACTCTAGATTCCAAACGACCAACATCCACATGACTTTTGAGAATTCAATCTATTGACAAATTTGGGGTTGTCTATACCTGCAATCATTAGAGAATCATCAAGACTAAAGTCGTATATTTGAAAGAACTTTTGAGAATCTACTTCAGAAAGTATTACATAAGTACAAAGTATTGTGAAGAAGTAATGGAGAAAAATGTACTGGCTGAGGAGATAATTGGCAACAGAGAAAAGACAACATTTCTTGCAGCTGGACAAAAAATATTGTGAAGCAATACTGAGCCAAGTGAATGGAAAAAGGATTTAGTTTATTGGCAGGAGATGACTAGTGCCAGTAATTTGGAAAGAAGTAGAAAGCAGACATAACTCTTTGGAGAATATTCTTTGAGAGTACCTGATGAGATTTCCAGATTGTCAACTGGACAGTTAGCCTAAATTTCTCAAGTACCAACTCCTTTCCCCTGAATTTGAACAGACTTACTATTCAGGGATGTGCAGGTAGGTATTTATGCCTATATGTGTATGTGTTCATGTGTAATTATTTTTAGAAGCTAAGAGAAGAATTATTACTGAAATATCCAAAAAAAGATGCAGCATTCACAAAGAGAATATTG
Organism: Moschus berezovskii; assembly: GCF_049115385.1. Taxonomy (NCBI): domain Eukaryota; kingdom Metazoa; phylum Chordata; class Mammalia; order Artiodactyla; family Moschidae; genus Moschus; species Moschus berezovskii. Next base: position 64,628,443 of record NC_142469.1, read on the forward strand.
CTCTGAGAGGCCAATGAATATTATTTTAAATAATGCTGAAATTTTTAAGTAATTTAATTTTCTTACTAATTAAAATTATGCTGAATGAGTTTTTTTATTAGAGATTTTTAAAAGGCTTTCACTTGTTTAAAGCTGGTTTAATAAATTGCTATTTGAAGTTCCGTCTGTACTTGTGATAATTTTAATTAATAGTGATATATCAACCACCAAAATACTTATGGTATCAGTGGAGATCATGGTCCATAGTCAGTGAGTATAGATGAGATGAGTTTTCTCAGGAGATGTAAAACACTAAACAAAGTTATTATTTTTTTAATAAAAATGGAATGATGCCTAAATTCCTTCTTTTGTGAGTTTAATTTGTAGTTATATTAAATACTATGTGTTATGTGTGCTCAGTTGCTCGATCATGTCCAACTCTTTGCAACCCCATGGTCTGTAGCCCACCATGCTCCTGTCCATGGGATTTTCCAGGCAAGAATAATGGAGTGGGTTGCCATTTCCTGTCCCAGAGTTTCTTCCCAACCCAGGGGTTGAAACTGCATCTCCTGCATTGGCAGGTGGATTCTTTACCACTGGGCTACCTGGGAAGTAAACACTACACTCACATAATTTTTAAAAACTCTGCTTTGTATTGTCATATCAAAAGTAGCCTCAATTCAAATATTTAAGACAGGTAGGTAGGTGGTTTAGAAACACTCCTGAGTTCACTATTGTCTGGCTCCCATAGAGCTTGCTACACACAGCTCGCTACATTCAGCTGTCTTCCTAAAATGATCTTAGGATGAGAATTTGTTTTGTTTCTGTCTGAGATGGATGAAGTCCTTTGATCCTTGACCTCATATATATGAAATAAAACTTTGGTAACCTCCTAGAAAAGGAACCATGAAATAATAAATTTAAAGAATTTGTAAACATGAAAGTTTCTGACTATCACTCTTGTTTCATATTTTGGCATAACATAGAATTCAAAGTTGGAATTTTTAAAAAAAATCTTGCAAGTGTAGTTTCCATTTCTTCCAGACTTTAGAACTGATCAATTACTTCTGATGCTATACTTATTACCAAATCTTTACCTGGCCACTCTTTCTCCTCTCTGGAAATTTTTGCTAATTTCTCGATATTCCTGGAGTTTTGCATTTCAATAAGGTAGGGTATTTTAGTAGGTCTTTTAAAGTTTAGCTCTGTTGTTTATAATGCAGTATTCCCTTTCAATGTGGAAATGCATGCTCTATTTTATATTATTTATTGAATAATAGATTCTGCCCTTTGGTTTTCTCTATTGTCTATTTCTTGAAATCCTATTAAAATTTGTTCTATCTGGAATACTTGTTCAATAAATTTGACTGCATTAAAAATTATAATTCTATTATATCCATGAAATAATATGATTTTTATGATGCCATAAAAAGAGATATTCATACACCAACAAAAAATCTTATATGTGTATATATATATGTGTATACAAATACATACCTAAGAACCCACATATATATATCAGATAGATCTATACATATCTAACTTAGATATATAATCTAAGCTTTTTTTATGTGTATATATATATATGTACACATATCAAAAAATACTGATATATGAATATTCAAAGAATCTTTGGAGGAAAAAGAATCTGAAGAAAATTATCTCAAAGTATATATATAAATATATATAATAGACAAGTTCCTTTATTTCTCTCACTTTCATTTTGGTTCTACCCTCCTTCCTTAGACATTCCTAACACTGCTTCTTATTCCATCCCTCCAAAGAGTAAAAGTTCAGATTTTTTCTTGAATGGCAAAAGTAACTTTAAGGTGGCATGAGATAGGCAAGGATATCAAAAGGGCCAATTGCTAATTAGGAGGATAATTTTTAAAAATGCTTATTTAACTTATATGCAGAGTATATCATGAGGAACGCTGGACTGGAAGAAGCACAAGCTGGAAACAAGATTGCCGGGAGAAATATTGATAACCTCAGATATGCAGATGACACCACCCTTATGGCAGAAAGTGAAGAGGAACTCAAAAGCCTCTTGATGAAAGTGAAAGAGGAGAGTAAAAAAGTTGGCTTAAAGCTCAACATTCATAAAACGAAGATCATGGCATCTGGTCCCATCACTTCATGGCAAATACATGGGGAAACAGTGGAAACAGTGTCAGACTTTATTTCTTGGGGCTCCAAAATCACTGCGGATGCTGATTGCAACCATGAAATTAAAAGACACTTACTCCTTGGAAGGAAAGTTATGACCAACCTAGACAGCATATTAAAAAGCACAGACATTACTTTACCAACCAAGGTCTGTCTAGTCAAGGCTATGGTTTTTCCAGTGGTCATGTATGGATGTGAGAGTTGGACTGTGAAGAAAGCTGATCGCTGAAGAATTGATGCTTTTGAACTGTGGTGCTGTAGAAGACTCTTGAGAGTCCCTTGGACTGCAAGGAGATCCAATCAGTCCATTCTAAAGGAGATCAATCCTGGGTGTTCATTGGAAGGACTGATGCTAAAGCTGAAACTCCAATACTTTGGCCACCTCATGCGAAGAGTTGACTCACTGGAAAAGACTCTGATGCTGGGAGGGATTGGGGGTGGGAGGAGAAGGGGACGACAGAGAATGAGATGGCTGGATGGCATCACCAACTCAATGGACATGAGTTTGAGTGAACTCTGGGAGTTAGTGATGGACAGGGAGGCCTGGCGTGCTGTGATTCACGGGGTCGTAGAGTTGGACACGACTGAGTGACTGAACTGAACTGAATAGATATCCAATGCACATAATTGAATATAATTGAATTAATTATATTCCTTCATTTACAAAACACTTTAATCTTTGATCCATTACATGGAACTCTATCCTCTATTTTTATATTTATATTTATTGATATATAGTTGATGTATAGTATTATATAACTTTCAAGGGTACAGCATAATGATTCACAATTTTTAAAGGTTATGATCCATTTATAGTTATTACAAAATATTAGCTATATCCCCTTTGTTAATTGCATGTCTTGTAGCTTAGGTATTTAATACACAGTACTTTGTACCTCTTAACCCCTACCCTTATCTTTCCCCTCATCTATCTACATTTAATAAGCACACTTAAACATAAAAACTTCTGACAATAAGTTGCATCTAACTATATGGTCTCCTTCGACCCATTTCCTGGTATCCCCTCATACAAGACAGTTCAGTTCAGTCGCTCAGTCGTGTCTGATTCTTTGTGACCCCATGGAGTGCAGCACACCAGGCTTCCCTGTCCATCACCAACTCCTGGAGCTTACTCAAACTCATGTCCATCGCATCAGTGATGCCATCCAACCATCTCATCCTCTTTTGTCCTCTTCTCCTCCCACCTTCAACCTTTCCCAGCATCAGGGTCTTTTCCAATGAGTCAGTTAGTCGCATCATTTGAGACAACTGCTTCCCTAATTCCCAAGTTTATAATTATCGTATCTACAGGTATTATAAATATATGTATTTGTGATACATGCATATATAAAGTTATGACTATGTATGTTTATAAACTAAGAAAATTACATTTCACATTTCAATATATACATATGTAACTATAAGTTAGGGACTTTTCCAGTGAGTTGGCTGTTCACATCAGATGACCAAAATACTGGTTCTTCAGCTTCAGCATCAGATCTTGCAACGAGTATTCAAGGTTGATTTCCCTTAGGATTGACTGGTTTGATCTTACTGTCCAAGGGACTTTCCGGAGTCTTTTCCAGAACCACAGTTCAAAGGCATCAATTCTTTGGCATTCTACCTTCTTTATGGCTCAGCTCTCCATACAACCATACATGACCCCTGGGAAGACCATAGCCTTAACTATATGGACCTTTGTCGGTAGAGTAATATCTCTGCTTTTCAGCACACCCTCTATATTTGTCACAGCTCTCTACCAAGAAGCAAACATCTGATTTCATGGCTGCAGGCACCATCTGCAGAGATGTTAGAGCCCAAGAAGAGGAAATTTGTCACTACTTCTACCTATTCCCCCTCTATTTGCCATGAAGTAATGGTGACTCAGATGGTAAAGCATCTGTCTACAATATGGGAGGACCTGGGTTCTATCCCTGGGTCGGGAAAATTCCATGGTGAAGGAAATGGCAACCCACTCCAGTACTCTTGCCTAGAAAATCCCATGGACAGAAGAGCCTGGTGCAGGCTACTGTCCATGGGGTCGCAAAGAGTTGGACACAACTGAGCGACTTTACTTCACTCCTTCACTTCAGTGAGGCCAGATGTCATGATCTTAATGCTTTTTAATATTTAAAATAAAAGTTTAAATAAAAAGTTTATTTAAAATAAAAGTTGGCTTTAAGTCAACTCTTTCAGTCTCCTCCTTCACCCTCATCAAAAGGCTCCTGAGTTCCTCTTCTCTTCCTGCCATTGGAGTTGTATTATCCACATACTGGAGGTTGCTGATGTTTCTTTCTCCTCCCTATCTTGATTCACAGTAGGACACGACTGGGAGACTGAACAGCAACAACTACAAGTAAGTAGGTTTATATGTTTAGTCTTTTTAAATTTAATATGCTTGTATTAACTTGTGTGTATATATGAGTGTGTATGTGCATGTATGTGTCCGTGAATGTATATGTCTGGCAAACTTTTCCTGAGAAAGACTGGATACTGTTTTGAGGGCCATATGGTTTCTGTCTCAACTACTTACCCTGCTATTGCAGTGGAAAAACAGCTATAGTGGACATGCAAACTAATGAGCTTGGCTGTGTTCCAATAAGTCTGTATTATGGGTATTGAAATGTGTTTTTCAGATATTTACACATAGAACCAATCAAAAAATGTAGGTTTGGTCCTCAGGTCATAGTTTAATAATTCACAATGTACATATAAACATCTCGGCATTGCCTAGGCATTGTATGCTAGTCATGTCCCACTCTTTGTGACCCATGGACGGTGGCCAACCAGGTTCCTCTGCCCATGGAATTTTCTAGGCAAGAATATTGGAGTGGGTTGCCATTTCCTACTTCACAGATGGTAAAGAATCTGCCTGCAATGCAGGAGACCCGGGTTAGATCCCTGGTTTGGGAAGATCCCCCGGAGAAGGGATCATTACCCACTCCGGTATTCTTGCCTGGAGAATTCCTGGGCTAGAGGAGCCTGATGGGCTATAGTCCATGGAGACTCAAAGAATGGGGCTTGGACATATAATCACAGGTACACTATTTTAATTTATAAGGAATGTCAAGCTCTGCTTTATCATCTTGTATTTCCTTCCATTTATATATTACTAAATTATATCCATATTTATCTGTTGTTGTAGTTACCTAATTTTGTTTGCTGCCTATTTTATTTATGAGGTCATATCAGACTGCTTTCATCCACTCTTCTGTTGTTGGGTAGTTGGTTTCCAGGCACCTAGCACCTCAAATTCCTGAACTCTTTCTGGTTTCTGCAGTAATAATTATCTGCTGCCTGTTTACTCATCACCACCACTCCCCCAACCCACCTCTTAGAATCTGACATGCAAGCTTTTGTTCTCTGCTGAGTTCATGTACAGACTATCTTCCCCATTATGTATCTGCTAATATCTCCTCTTCATTCTCTTTCTACTTAATCTTCTAGATAATTTCAATACCTTTAATGCTATCTTTGAGGAAAGAATATACAGGGGTAAACAGATTTTTTATCCACCATATTTATTGTAATTTACTTAGATCTAGCTGCTGCTGCTGCTGCTAAGTCACTTCAGTCGTGTCTGACTCTGTGTGACCCCATAGATGGAAGCCCACTAGGCTCCTCCATCCCTGGGATTCTCCAGGCAAGAACACTGGAGTGGGTTGCCATTTCCTTCTCCAATGTGTGAAAGTGAAGTCGCTCAGTCGTGTCCGACCCTTAGCGACCCCACGGACTGCAGCCTACCAGGCTCCTCCATCCATGGGATTTTCTAGGCAATAGTACTGGAGTGGCTTGCCATTGCCTTCTCCTTAGATCTAGCAGGCTTCCCAAATGATTTAAAGAGTTGTATTTTAGGGAAGATAAAGATAATCCAGTGAATTCACTTCTGGAGTGAGGAGATCAGCAAATTATCTCCTAAAGAGAAACTATAAAACTGGCCCAAACTGTCAAAAGACAATCATTTCAGCACCCTGAAATCAATCAAAGACATACAGTAAACTGAGAAGAGTTTACAAAGGAAGGTAACTAAACTTGCCATATCAGGAGCAGAAGTGCTTAAAAGCATCCTTCCCTGAGGTTATTTCCAGTTCTCTCCCATCCCTAGCCCCAGTACTATTGCTGTGGGGATTCAACCAAAGAAGAACAGGTCTTCAAAACCCTCAGGTTCAACTCCACTGATAGAGGATTTGGATTATTGTCATTTAAAATGAAAATCAAATAAAGAAAGCAGGCAGGTCAGCTAGCCAGAGGTTACAGCATTACATGGGGCAGACAACAAATCTGCAAACCAGTGAGTGATTTCACAGGGAGTTCCAGAAAGTATGACAACCAGCCGGACTTGATAGATATTTTTATCTATCTCAGGTTGATCTGAGCTTAAATTACTGCCCAGGTCAGACTAAGCTAAAGTTACACACACATCCTAGACTGAAGGTGCCCGCACATTTATTCACAGGGTCAAATAAAAGTGAGATCAGTTCAGTTCAGTTCAATTGCTCAGTCGTGTCCAACTCTTTGCGACCCCATGAATCACAGCACGCCAGGCCTCCCGGTCCATCACCAACTCCCGCAGTTCACTCAAACTCATGTCCATCGAGTCAGTGATGCCATCCAGCCATCTCATTCTCTGTCGTCCCCATCTCCTCCCACCCCCAATCCCTCCCAGCATCAGAGTCTTTTCCAGTGAGTCAACTCATCGCATGAGGTGGCCAAAGTACTGGAGCTTCAGCTTTAGCATCAGTCCTTCCAATGAACACCCAGGATTGATCTCCTTTAGAATGGACTGGCTGGATCTCCTTGCAGTCCAAGAGACTCTTAAGAGTCTTCTCCAGCACCACAGTTCAAAAGCATCAATTCCTCGGCTATCAGCTTTCTTCACAGTCCAACTCTCACATCCATACATGACCACTGGAAAAACCATAGCCTTGACTAGACAGACCTTGGTTGGCAAAGAAATGTCTCTGCTTTTTAATATGCTGTCTAGGTTGGTCATAACTTTCCTTCCAAGGAGTAAGCGTCTTTAATTTCCTGGCTGCAATCAGCATCTGCAGTGATTTTGGAGCCCTCAAAAATAAAGTCTGACACTGTTTCCACTGTTTCCCCATCTATTTCCCATGAAGTGATGGGACCAGATGCCGTGATCTTCGTTTTCTGAATGTTGAGCTTCAAGCCAACCTTGTCACTCTCCTCTTTCACTTTCATCAAGAGGCTTTTGAGTTCCTCTTCACTTTCTGCCATAAGAGTGGTGTCATCTGCATATCTGAGGTTATTGATATTTCTCCCGGCAATCTTGATTCCAGCTTGTGCTTCTTCCAGCCCAGCATTCCTCATGATGTACTCTGCATATAAGTTAAATAAGCAGGGTGACAATATACAACCTTGATGTACTCCTTTTCATATTTGGAACCAGTCTGTTGTTCCATGTCCAATTCTAACTGCTGCTTCTTGACCTGCATACAGGTTTCTCAAGAGGCAGGTCAGGTGGTCTGGTATTTCCCATCTCTTTCAGAATGTTCCACAGTTTATTGTGATCCACACAGTCAAGGGCTTTGGCATAGTCAATGAAGCAGAAATATATTTCTTTCTGGAACTCTCTGGCTTTCTCCATGATCCAGCGGATGTTGGCAATTTGATCTCTGGTGAAGGCAATGTCAAGCCACTCCAGTACTCTTGCCTAAAAAATCCCATGGACGGAGGAGCCTGGTAGGCTGCAGTCCGTGGGGTCGCTAAGGGTCAGACACGACTGAGTGACTTTACTTTCACTTTTCACTTTCACACATTGGAGAAGGAAATGGCAACCCACTCCAGTGTTCTTGCCTGGAGAATCCCAGGGAAGGGGGAGCCTGGTGGGCTTCTCTCTATGGGGTCACACAGAGTCGGACACGACTGAAGTGACTTAGCAGCAGCAGCAGCCTCTGCCTTTTCTAAAACCTGCTTGAACATCTGGAATTTCACAGTTCACATATTGCTGAAGCCTGGCTTGGAGACGTGAGAGACGCTGGCGCAGACGCAAGAGACACCGGCTCTGGCTTGGCGCAACCAACCATGTGCAGAAGTGTGGCCGAGAGGAGCTACCCCATGCCCAAGGTCAGGGCGGTGGCTGAGAGGAGCTGTCCCATGTCCAAGAGGCAGTGGCTGCGCGGGCACAGGAGGGCCGAGAGGAGCTACTCCACATTCAAGGTCAGGAGGGGTGGCCTTGAGGAGATACCCCTCGTCCAAGGTAAGGAACAGCAGCTGCACTTTGCTGGAGCAGCTGTAAAGAGATACTCCATGACCAAGGTAAGAGAAGCCTAAATAAGACGGTAGGTATTGGGAGGGGGCATCAGAGGGCAGACACACTGAAATCATAATCACAAAAAACTAGTTGATCTGATCATATGGACCACAGCCCTGTCTAACTCAGTGAAACTAAGCCATGCCGTGTAGAGCTACCCAAGACGGATGGGTCACAGTGGAGAGGTCTGACAGAATGCGGTCCACTGGAGAAGGGAATGGCAAACCACTTCAGTATACTTGCCTTGAGAACCCCATGAACAGTATCAAAAGGCAAAAGTGAGATAGACTTGTACAAATGCCCTGACCTTTGCATGCACTTTCCAACCTATCACTTTGGTTGTGTTTATTTTGCTTCATTTGCTTATTTATTTATTTGCCTTAAATTTGTGAAGTACTTTCTCCTCCGTAATGTATGGTCACTGATATTTCTGCTCTGGGAGGTTTCCCCCTTCTTGCTTTTAGTTTTAAGCCCAGTTTCCTACGGGGCACCTCCACATTTTGCATAGCTTAGTGTCATAGCTAATAATAGGTCTTAGACTGTGTTCGAACATCTTGAAGTTAGTAGAAGTAAGACTTCTACTCTCACATAAAAGAGAAGGTATAGAGAAATCGAAACACTTATATACTGCTGATAGAAATATAAAATTAGATAGCTACTCTGAACAGTAGCTTTAAGAATTAAGCATAAAGTTAGTATTCAACTTAGCAATTCCAGTCTTGGGAATCTAAACTAGAGATATTAAGATATATGTCCATATGAAGATGATTTTGTAAATGTTCATGACAATATTATTCATGGCAGCCCCAAACTGGAAACAATCCACTGGATTGTCTTTGATTCTCTTTTTGAATTCTGATGCACCCATCTCAAGTAGTACAAACCTAGTCTTCAAATAAAGGACCCTCCTTTCCATAAGGTTATGAATGGTATAAGGCTCTGTTTAAAGTTGCTGTTATTCTTTTATATATATATATATTAATGTGGAAATTTTTTTAAGTATTTATTGAATTTGTTATAATATTGCTTCTGTTTTATGTTTTGACTTTTTTGGCCAAGAGATATGTGGAATCTTAATTCCCCAACTGGAGATGAACCCACACCTCCCTGCATTGGAAGACACATTCTTAATCATTGGACCACACCAGAAAAATCCTGCCATGATTCATTTTAACATATTCCAGATACTTCCCTGAACATATGTGGGAGCTCCATTTTTTTCCAATAGACCATATAGCCACTCAGCCTTAGACACATGACACTAGCTTTCTCTTACTTCGTCCCTTAACATAATCTTACTAGTGTCAGTGTGAAAATTTCCCAACTTCTTTAGGAAGTTAATTTCAGAATCTCTTTGCCTCATTAACTCTCTTTTCCATTTCAAATGTCAACCAAATGCATTCTACTTTTCATTTATTCAAAAGGAAAAGAGACCTTTTCCTTTTGCTGTTTTTTACATGGTAGCTATATTCCCTTATCTGCAAGAATTTTGGAGACTATGTTTGTATAAAATAAATTAAGAAACACACAAAGGGAAAAAACCCTCCAAAATGGACCATTTCAGCTATCAGATGTAGGTTAAACAAGTACATGGCAGGAGCAAAGTGGAATTCAATGAATCTTATATTCAGTGAAAATGAAAGTGTAAGCCACTCAGTTGTGTCCGATTCTTTGCAACCCCGTGGACTGTAGCCTGTCAGGCTCCTCTGTCCATGGGATTCTCCAGGCAAGAATATTGGAGTGCGTAGCCATTCCTTTCTCCAGGGGATCTTCCCAATCAAGGGATCAAACCCAGGTCTCCTGAATTGCAAACAAATTCTTTACCATCTGAGCCACCAATACATGAAGTGAAAATTTCTCAATATAAAGTAACTGAAGTGAGGTATATACTTCAGAGGAAAAAAAATGATTTTTTAAATATGTCACAAAGAATAAGATTTTTTGATCCTTTACTTTGATATGAGTTTTTTTAATGAACTACAAGGCACACACACTTGTATACTTGCACAATGTCATTACAATAAGTAGAAGACAGACACACAAACTTGGAATATAAGGTCTCTGAATGCACACATAGCCTCACTGAACAGTATTTAAATTTTTGTACTAAAAGAAACTTAATGTATTATCAAATATAATTTTCTTCCTGATAAATTTTTTTTGTTGATTATGTGTGTAAAACATTAATTTCAAATATGGGAGGAGATATGTATGTACCCTAGGAAAGCTCTTATTTGAATAGACATTTGAGGTGGAACCATAGTGCAAAATAGTTTGCATTCCAGGTCTGTGATAGTCTCAGCATAGGGAGCAGGTCCTCTGGAAGATAAGGTCCTTTGCAGAGATGTGATATGCTGTTTGTGTTTATTTTTCAAATCATGGCTGTATTTCCTAATACACATTCATGTACCTTGCTAATTATGACTCCACATGCAAACTATTTTTATTCGGAGAAGGCAATGGCAAGCCACTCCAGTACTCCTGCCTAGAAAATCCCATGGATGGAGCAGCCTGGTGGGCTGCAGTCCGTGGGGTCTCTAAGGGTCGGACACGACTGAGTGACTTCACTTTCACTCTTCACTTTCACACATTGGAGAAGGAAATGGCAACCCACTCCAGTGTTCTTGCCTGGAGAATCCCAGGGAGGAGGGAGCCTGGTGGGCTTCTGTTTGTGGGGTCACACAGAGCCGGACACGACTGAAGTGACTTAGCAGCAGCAGCAGCAGCAGAACATGCATTGATTACTTTAACAATTGTAAAAAAAGTGCAAATGTTTACTCATTTCAAATGGTATAACCTCATAAAGGGATGAAGACTCAGTTCTGGCATGAAGGATAAGAAGGGGATGCTGTTGGTAGAGAAGAGAGAATTGCTAAAATCTGAAGTGTCATTCTAATTAAGTGCATTAAATGCATTGTTTCTAGTACACTACAGCCCCAAGCATTTGTTGTTATTTTTGTTGTTCATTCAACTCTTTGAGACCCCATGAACTGAAGCATGCTAGGCTCCCCTGTCCCTCAACATCTCCCAGAGTTTGCCCAAGTTCATGTCCGTACCTCTGGCTTAATTCTTTTCAAAATGAAATATATTTCAATCTATTAAAGAAAGTTTTCTTTTATAGAAATTATTTTCTCTTTAAAATAAAAGTTCAAAGGCCAGACACAGTATAGATCGTCCTTGACAGTTAACATTACTTGCTAGACAAAAATTATCCTTTCAGAAAAGGATACCTGTTATCTCATATCATTAAAAAATGAGCAAAAAAAATAAATAACACCCACATTGCTGACTCTAAACATGAAACAGTTTTAAAGTTAACCAGGCTTACTTGCTTGTATGGTATTGCTGATAAGAAATATTAAAATGCCAAATATCTCTATGCTTAGAAGATATATCTTTTAACTAGGCAGGGAAAATCATCATGTTTTAACATTAGCCATCATTTTAAAAAGAACACATGAAATATAGAAAATATGGTAATGACAATCTGTGTTTTGCTTCTTGATCTTCCCCAAAGAAATATTATCAGAAAAAGTTACTTGGGGAATAAGTGATGCATTGTACATTTACCTGTATTTAAGGGAAAAGATTCAGTGAGGATTTTTTTGGTTCATTTAAATTCCAGTGGTGCTCATTGTAGTCAAAGCATCATTTTCATGGAGTTCCACTTATCTAAATGCAGTGCACATTTATTTTAACAAAACTATATATTAACCAGTGCATTCTTTCAAAATAATGCATATTAAGACAAGCATTTCCAATATAGAGATGGCATGGAAACTATTTTTCACATATGTGTTCTATTACAGGTGCTATGATGGTGCGATTTGATATCACTAAGGAACTTATTGCTTTTAGAAGACTTTTAAACTACATGAAGATATTCAATATCAAACAATCTTCCATTAATGAAGCAATTACTGGCACAGGCTTTCATGGGGGCATACACAAGGCATGCAGAACAACTTCTAGCCAATATACAAGGTCAGGAAATGAAAATAGAACCTTCTCTGAAAATGACATTTGAATGGTTCTATCTGAGTGGTTCTTAGTCAGTCTAAGAACACAATTAACTGTAATGAGAGGAAACTGTCTTAGGGCTTCGACTAGGGCTCCATGTCCTACATATGCTTTTATTTGAATAATGCTGTAAGATTCTAGTATGTGGAAGTGTTTATTCCTACTACTTCCTAAGGGTTAAAACAGTTATACAAGACAGGAGCCTGATGACTAATAATTTAACTTTGGAACAGTTATACAAGGTTTAAACAAAGGAAACCTCTTGGAATCACCATTACAAATTATTTGAGACGAACATGCAAAAGTAATAAATGAGATTTGTCTAAAACATGTGTTTGTCGTGTGTTCTCCCATATATTATTTGATCAGTGTATTCACTGAGATTCCTTTTATTCTTTGAGAGTTAAATGAATTGGAATCAACCCCATTTAAGTCAGACCGGAGTCCTCCCCAAGATCCCTACAAATCTCCAGATGGAAGGGAAGAACTTATATTTTCATGCTCACTTCTTGTTTCAAGTTTCAGTGCCTCATCCTTAACTTTTTTCAAACCTGAGAATATGTATATAACCACTATGGAGAACAGTGTGGAGATTCCCTAAAAAACTGGAACTAGAACTGCCATCTGACCCAGCAATCGCACTCCTGGGCATACACACCGAGGAAACCAGAATTGAAAGAGACACATGTACTCCAATGTTAATCGCAGCACTGTTTATAATAGCGAGGACATGGAAGCAACCTAGATGTCCATCTGCAGATGAATGGATAAGAAAGCTGTGGTACATTTATACAATGGAGTATTACTCAGCAATTAAAAAGAATATATTTGAATCAGTTCTAATGAAGTGGATTAAACTGGAGCCTATTATACAGAGTGAAGTCAGCCAGAAAGAAAAACACCAATACAGTATACTAACACATATATATGGAATTTATAAAGATGATAAAGATAACCCTGTATATAAGACAGCAAAAGAGACACAGATGTATAGAACAGTCTTTTGGACTCTGTGGGAGGGTGGGATGATCTCGGAGAATGGCATTAAAACATGTACATTATCATATGTGAAAGGAATCGCCAGTCCAAGTTCGATGTATGAGACAGGATGCTCCGGGCTGGTGTACTGGGATGAACCAGAAGGATGGGATGGGGAGGGAGGTGGGGGGAGGTGTTCAAGATGGGGAACATATGTACACCCGGGGCAGATTCATGTCTATGTATGGCAAAACCAATTCAATAATGTAAAGTAATTAGCTCCCAATTAAAATAAATTTTTAAAAAAAGAGTTTATGAGTTCAGGAAACAAACAAACAAAAAATTAAGTTTGGCGCAAAGCAATGAATCTTAAATCAGATTGAGTTTCCTGTTCTATAGCCCCCTGCTATCCACCATTGGTATTCCACCCTTGTTGCTTATCTACCCTTGTCCTTCAAAGTCCTCCTATCACCTTTCTTTGATACCCCCGCTGACACCCATTTGATACCCACAATGACTCTGAGGTTAATTTTGCATATCCAAAAGCTCACTAATCTGTTCTACTGCCTGCTCTGTTCTCACAGAAAGGCTGGCAGAGACATTGAAAGTAACTACCTGCTCACTGACAAAATACATCATTTTTTGAGATAGAAGCAACTACTATATAGCTGACAAGGGAGCTGTAACTATTCATTATTAAAACATCCCTGTAAAACAGATATTACCGCTAGTCTTCCTATTTCATAGATGAGAAAAGTGAGTTTCAGTGCTATGTCCTGCCTTCCTGTGTTGATACAGAGATGAAAGATTTAAACTAGGGTTTGAATTCAAGATTTCTAAGCCTTTGTTAATTCATCTTTCTGGTGTTCCTTGGAGTTCCTCTTGGTAATATGTTACCTTCATCCAATGTCATCATATATGGGATTCTCTGTAAATGAAATATATGCATATTTCTCCTTTTTTCTTTTCATAAAGGGATATTTACAGAGTCTGAAACTCTGTCCATCAAATCTTTATTGTTGCCTGGATTCTGTATTCCACCCTGGTTTATGTGAGAGTATGTGCAGGGCAGAGACAAGGGGAGTAGCATTATGCATGGGGCATGCACCTGACGTTGGTTTTCTTCTCCCCTAGGAAAGTGCTATAGCCTTGCTGACAGAGATCTGAAGATGGCTTTGGAGGATGGGAACATGAAATCAGCTAAAGGATTCAAAAGTTGTGTGACAGCTGTGCAAGCTTGGAACCCTCCCTCACTGAAAGCAAACAGTGAATGGTGCTTCCATATTTGCCACATCCCTTTGGTGCTGGTCAGGAAAACAGAAAACATGATAGGTGTTTCCAAGTGAAGAAAATTTAATACAGGCACAATTTTGATAAATTGGATGTGGAAATGAAGAAAGAGCTGAAAATCCAATTGAGCAAATTAAAACAGTTAGTTAACCCTGACTAGCAAGAATAGGAATCTGGAAAAACCCAATGGCTAAATGAAAGGTGGGAGGCAGTGGGGTATCCAGAATTTAAAAGCCAGGCCATGTAGCTGGGCTGCTTAGTGGGATTCTGGACCACTAGGGAGGTGCAGCTTCTTCTGCAGGCTGTGAGGCAGAGCAAGAAAGAGAAAATACCTCTGCCCTCCAATTCTCCTCCAGCGCTCTCGTTACAGAACTAGCCAAACCCCAGCTGTCAAGGGAGCTTGAAAAAATATTTTCATAAAAAACCAAGCAAAGCAGAAGGGTGAAGAATTGAGCGACACGTAAACGTAAGCCACGCTAGTCCCCAAACATCCACAGCTATTAAATGCCTTCACATTTGCCAGTTATACATTCAATTAATGAATAGCTTTAATGAACAGAGAATTTACAATTCTGATATCTCAAAAACATTTTTTCTAGGATATGTTTCCTTCTTTAGTATTGATATTGGTGGTCACAATAATATTACTTTATTATCATAATGAATACATAATTATTTTAAATAAAATCATCAGGTCAAACTATAAAGCTATTCATGAGCAGTATCTTGATTTTTCTTTTTAACATTTCCTCTCTCTTATTCGTTAGCTATGATCTGGTTTTTAATAGTCTGGTTTTAAGGGTTTTCTCTTCAAGATATGAGATGGCTCATTTGGAGTGGTTTACTAGTGTTTCCTTCTTTTCTGAGAAACTATCTCATCTTGAAACAGGTCAGCATGGGGTTTGAAAACAGGAGCTAAGGAAGAAAAGAGTTTCCATAGATGGAAGAGAGTCAGGGAAAAGATAGGGAGATGCCAGAGGAGCCATAAACACTTTGTCTGAAACATTGCCCAAGGCAGGTCCTGCCTTCCAGAGCCAAATTAAAAAAGGAACAACTATGGCAAGATTGAAGGAAGAAAATGGGATGACAGAGAATGAGATGGCCGGATGGCATCACCAACTCAGTGGACGTGAGTTTGAGCAAACTCCAGGAGATGGTGAAGGACAGGAAAGCCTGGTGTGCTGCAGTCCATGGGGTTGCAAAGAGTTGGACACGACTTAGAGACTGAACAGCAATGTCATCTTCTGCAGGTCTCAGTAAGACTGAGGGTCATGGAGGCCCTCTGTTCAGAAAATGAAGCCTACTTGCTGGGTTCAGTAGAATTGGCCTGGGAGATCTACTGATGAAGGTATCACTGAAGTGGGAGATGAGCTGCCATCTCCTGACAGACCCAGCTGCCTGGGTTTGCAACTCAGGTCTCTTACACACTGGCTTCCTTTTCTCTTACCCTGTGATTTTTCTGCCTGAAGAGGAATTGGGCTTGTTGTTTAACAAATAAAAAATGTTTGTGGAATATTTGGTTTGTGCATAGTCATACACAAATCTTAAAGCCTTCACCAATTGAGATAATTTGCAGGAGAGAGGCTACAGGAAAAGTAAGGATTTATTAAGTTCCATTGAAGCATTTTAAATATGTAATATTTTCCTTATGAAATAAGTTTTTATTAATCAAAATGACTTAAAAGGCAACCATTTTATTTTATTTTTAATTTTGTTATAAAATACCAAGTTTGAAATTATTATATTAACATGTCAATAAATCCAGAAATTTAAGAGCTATGTTTGGGATCATTAGTGTCTTAAATGAAGCAGATGTTAGGTGGAAAACATTTAGGTAAATATTAGTAATATTTGACTTTTAACTAGTCATTCTCAGCTTTCCTGCACTTCTGTGTTATTTAAAGTGGTAAATTTCCTACTCTTTTCTTTTTTTTTTTTCTATTTTTTCCCTTTGGTTTCTATTTATCTCAGTCTTCTCAATGTATGAAATCATCAGTCTAGGTCAACTGACCATGGCTTTATTTAGGCAACAGGATAAATTGCAATTGTTATTGTTATGACTTACAATGTATTTATTTTGCTTTCCTATAAAAACTTTAAGGTATTTACTAAATCTGCAGCTAATTTTTATAACAGTGCAGATAAGTTGAATGTATTAAAAATCTTAATAGCCCACTGAGCTATACATAAATTTCATTCTAATCCCTATTACCAACAATTATCACAATTAACTTTCCAGATTTTAAAGATTTAACTAATGAATATGCATTTTAATTAAAGAAACAAAGGAAATAGAAAGCACAAAATAATTTGACATTAAAACACATTTTAGGGCTGTACCACATTTTCTAAACACTGTTCTAGATTCATAGAACAAAATATATTATTTGGGATAATTTACTCAGGCTTTTATTAATTAAAGAGGTTAACTCACACTATGATTTGATACCAAATTCCAGAGTACATTAAAGTAGCTTATATCCTCTTTTTTTTAATTTATTAATTTTCTTAAATAAGAAATATAAGGAAATCTCCTAACAAATGTTTAGTTTTCTAAATTATCCAAAGATGAACATTCTTGTAAATAGCACTCATGTCAGGAAATAAAACCTCACCAGACAGCCCAGCAGCCCACTGTGTGGCCCCCAATCATAGCCTCTTCTCAGAGTTACCTCTCCTGACTTTTATGCTAACTATGGTTCAATTGCACTTCCATTGACATTGAGATTAGTATTGCCTGTTTTTTCTTTTTTAAATATTTTTGTTTTAATCCATAAAATCCTCCTTTATCATTTTTCTTTCCTGAAATCTACTTGTTTAAAGAGACAGGTTTATCAGTCCTGTAGTTTTCCACAGGCTGAAGCTTTCTGACTTCATTCCTCTGTAGTTTAACATGCTCCTTACTTCCCTGTGGCTAACAGTAAAGCGTCTGCCTGCAATGCGGGAGGCTCCGGTTAAATCCCTGGGTTGGGACGAACCTTGGAGAAGGAAATGGCAACCCACTCCAGTACTCTTGCCTGGACAATTCCATGAATGGAGGAGCCTGGTTGGCTACAGTTCATGGGGTCACAAAGAGTTGGACGCAACCGAGCGACCTCATTTTCATTTCTGCTTTTTTTTCTCCAAATTTGCAGTTGAATCTAGAAGCCAAGACAGATGGGTCATGTTGGAAAGGTCTGACAGAATGTGGTCCACTGGAGAAGGGAATGGCAAACCACTTCAGTATCTTGCCTTGAGAAACCCATGAGCAATATGAAAAGGCAAAAAGTTAGAACACTGAAAGGTGAACTCCCCATATCGGTAGGTGCCCAATATGCTACTGGAGATCAGTGGAGAAATAACTCCAGAAAGAATGAAGGGATGGAGCCAAAGCAAAAACAACACACAGTTGTGAATGGGACTAGTGATAGAAGCAAGGTTTGATGCTGTAAAGAGCAATATTGCATAGGAACCTGGAATGTTAGGTCCATGAATCAGGGCAAAATGGAAGTGGTCAAACAGGAGATGGCAAGAGTGAATGTCGACATTCTAGGAATCAGTGAATTAAAATGGACTGGAATGGGTGAATTTAACTCAGATGACCATTATATCTACTACTGTGGGCAGGAATCCCTTAGAAGAAATGGAGTAGCCATCATAGTCAGCAAAAGAGTCCTAAATTCTATACTTGGATGCAATCTCAAAAATGACGGAATGATCTCTGTTCATTTCCAAGGCAAACCATTCAATATCACGGTAATCCAAGTCTATGCCCCAACCAGTAACAGTGAAGAAGCTGAGGTTGAACAGTTCTGTGAAGACCTACAAGACCTTGTAGAACTAACAGCAAAACAGGATGTTTTCATTATAGGGGACTGGAATGCAAAAGTAGGAAGTCAAGAAACACCTGGAGTCACAAGCAAATTTCGCCTTGGAGTACAGAATTAAGCAGGGCAAAGGCTAATAGAGTTCAGCCAAGAGAACGCACTGGTCATAGCAAACACCCTCTTTCAACAACACAAGAGAGGACTCTACACATGGACATCACCAGATGGTCAACACCGAATCAGATTGATTATATTCTTTGCAGCCAAAAATGGAGAAGCCCTATACACTCAGTAAAAACAAGAACCAGGATTGACTGTGGCTCGGATCATGAACTCCTTATTGGCAAATTCAGACTGAAATTTACGAGAGTGAAGAAAACCACTAGACCATTCATGTATAACCTAAATAAAATCCCTTAAGACTATACAGTAGAAGTGAGAAATACATTTAAGGGACTAGATCTGATAGAGTGCCTGATGAACTATGGATGGAGGTTTGTGACATTGTACAGGAGACAGGAATCAAGACCATCCCCAAGAAAAAGAAATCAAAAAAGCAAATTGGCTGTCTGAGGAGGCCTTACAAATCGCTGTGAAAAGAGAAGCAAAAAGCAAAGGAGAAAAGGAGAGAAATACACATTTGAATGCAGAGTTCCAAGGAATAGCAAGAAGAGATAAGAAAGCCTTCCTCAGTGATCAATGCAAAGAAATAGAGGAAAACAATGGACTGGGAAAAAACTAGATAGCTCTTCAAAAAAATTAGAGATACTAAGGGAACATTTCATGCCAAGATGGGCTCAATAAAGGACAGAAATGGTATGGACCTAACAAATAGAATATATTAAAAAGAGGTGGCAAGAATACACAGAAAAACTGTACAAAAAAATCTTCATCACCCAGATAATCACGATGGTGTGATCACTGACCTAGAGCCACACATCCTGGAATGTGAAGTCAAGTGGGCCTTAGAAAGCATAACTACAAATAAAGCTGGTGGCGGTGAGGGAATTCCAGTTGAGCTATTTCAAATACTGAAAGACGATGCTGTGAAAGTGTTGAACTCAATATACCAGCAAATTTTGAAAACTCAACAGTAGTGGCCACAGGACTGGAAAAGGTCAGTTTTCACTCCAATCCCAAAGAAAGGTAATGCCAAAGAATGCTCAAACTATGGCACAATTGCACTCATCTCACACACTAGTAAAGTCATGCTCAAAATTCTCCAAGCCAGGCCTCAGCAATACGTGAACCGTGAACTTCCAGATGTTCAAGCAGGTTTTAGAAAAGGCAGAGGAACCAGAGATCAAATTGTCAACATCCCCTGGATCATCAAAAAAGCAAGAGAGTTTCAGAGAAACATCTATTTCTGCTTCATTGAATATGCCAAAGCCTTTGACTGTGTGGATCACAATAGACTGTGGAAAATTCTGAAAGAGATGGGAATACCAGACCACCTGACCTGTCTCTTGAGAAACCTGTATGCAGGTCAGGAAGCAACAGTTAGAACTGGACATGGAACAACAGACTGGTTCTAAATAGGAAAAGGAGTACCTCAAGGCTGTATATTGTCACCCTGCTTATTTAACTTATATGCAGAGTACATCATCAGAAACGCTGGGCTGGAGGAAACACAAGCTGGAATCAAGATTGCCAGGAGAAATATCAATAACCTCAGATATGCAGATCATACCACCCTTATAGCAGAAAGTGAAGAGGAACTCAAAAGCCTCTTGATGAAAGTGAAAGAGGAGAGTGAAAAGGTTGGCTTGAAGCTCAACATTCAGAAAACAAAGATCATGGCATCTGGTCCCATCACTTCATGGGAAATAGATGGGGAAACAGTGGAAACAGTGTCAGACTTTATTTTTTTGGGCTTCAAAATCACTGTGGATGCTGTTTGCAGCCATGAAACTAAAAGACGCTTACTCTTTGGAAGGAAAGTTATGACCAACCTAGACAGCATATTAAAAAGCAGAGACATTACTTTGCCAATAAAGGTCCGTCTAGCCAAAGCTATGGTTTTTCCAGTAGTCATGTATGGATGTGAGAGTTAGACTTTAAAGAAAGCTGAGTGCCAAAGAATTGATACTTTTGAACTGTGGTGTTAGAGAAGACTCTTGAGAGTCCCTTGTACTGCAAGGAGATCCAACCAGTCCATCCTAAAGGAGACCAGTCCTGGGTGTTCACTGGAAGGAGTGATGTTGAAGCTGAAACTCAAATCTTTGCCACCTGATGCAAAGAGCTGCCTCATTTGAAAACACCCTGATGCTTGGAAGAATTGAGGGCAGGAGGAGAAGGGGACGACAGAGGATGAGATGGTTGGATGGCATCATCAACTCAATGGACATGGGTTTGGGTGGACTCCGGGAGTTGGTGAAGGACAGGGAGGCCTGACATGCTGTGGTTCATCAGGTCGCAAGGTGTTGGACACGACTGAGCGACTGAACTGAACTGAACTGAACTGGAGGCTTAATCCAACTCAGGCTAGTATCTTCTTTGTTCCTTCCTTCTGTCTTTTTGAAAATTGCTTTTATAGCCAATGTGGTGTTTGTCATGAGAGATCACAGGAGGTATTTAATGACCAATTGTCTCATTTGATAAAATTACAAACCCTTAATACCCAGATTGTTTCATTCATCAGGATTTGTGAAATGGTAAAATTGCCACTCTGTCATTCTTTCTTCTTGTGTTTGTTGAAATATTCTTATAAAGAGACATTTTTCTTCCCCTATTCTTTGGTTATTCAGTTCTATAGTTCATACAGAAAAATGAGGATAAGCGCTTGTTTCCTTCCTTTTATTTATATCTGGTTTATATTTTGAAGCTCTGTTGGCTGAAATTCTCATATACTTTGGAACACAAGTTCTATAACTCATCTTTAAATACCACAGCTGTGACTTTCAAAAGCGAGAGATGCTTATTTCAGTTTTGGCCCCGTATTGGAGTTATTTAAAATTTACATTTGAGATATTCCACCCTGAACTATACAATGATGCAATGCTCTGTAAACTCCATTTTCTCAAAATTCTACCTTCACCAGATGTATGGTCAAATTGCCACCTACTTTCATCTGTCTTACTTTTTGTTGCTCTATTATGCTTTGTACTTTCCTTTATGCTACCAGTACTAGAATTTGTTTTCTACTTCCAGTCACTAGGTTGAAATTATATTAGGCACCTAAGAAATAAGTTATGGTATTTAAACTAAAACTTATTTTTTCCTAAAATTTTCACTTTTTTATTTTACATGTCAAAATGGAGAAAGTTCAACACTGAATGATTATATGGGTCAGACTAAACCCATGATCAAGATGATTGAATCTTGCCAGTTCTGTTTTGTATGCTTAGTTCATCAAATAATCTCAGAATCATATAGAAATAAATAAGAAACTAGACAAGATGTGAGGGTCCTCAGAAATTGTTGATTCAATAGGAATTTGTTAAGTTATTATAGCTAAACTTGGGCTCTAAAATAAGCATGTCCATTTGGAATGCAAATCCTCCAGGATAGAAGACATTTGGTGCATGACCCCCGAAGTGAAGGCATAGATCTGTACCATTTTCTTAGCTGTTTCCCTGGGTTCAGTGCCCTGGCTAATACTACGTTAAGTGCACATTGTTGTAACTTTTCCAAAAGTAATAAATTATTACATAGGAGGAAAGAGAGACGAGCAGAGATCAGATGATGCAGAGATGTATTTTTATGACAGTGTTCTTTATTAAAGCAGTGATTTTTAAGCAGAGGAATGAGGATCACATTTCCATTTGGGAATCAACTACAGATACAGAGAAGGGCTTGAAAGGATCAGGAATGGGTGTGGAACACTTTTAAAGGAGGTAATGAACCAATTCAAGTGTTAGAGTATATTGATTGAACACATAGTTTCTTTAAAAAAATGAATGAAATGCCTATATTAGAGAAATATTTAATATTCAATTCTACATTGGCAAAATTAAAGTTAAATTTCCAAAGTAGACACACAGACATGGAAAACAAAATTATGGTTAAACCAAAGGGGAAAGGGGTAGGGGAGGGACAAATTAGGAGCTTGTGATTAACATATACAAGCTATTGTATATAAAATCGATAACCAACAAGAACCTACTGTATAGCACAGGAAACTTTACCCAGTATTTTTAATAACCTATAAGGGAAAAGAATCTGAAAAAGAATGTATACATGTATAGCTGAATACATACACACACACACACTTGCTTTTTTCTTCTTGTGTTAAATAATCACTTTCCTGTGGAGTCATTCATTAAATTTGTTCCTGTTCATTTTCTTTCATGTTGTTGGCTTTTATTAAACAGCTGATGCTGTCATAGGCATTCATATCTGAAAAACAAACTGGGCAATCTGGAAAAGGAGGTGTGAGCAGAATTTTAAGTTTATTTCCTAAAGGTTTCTTTGCTGTTGCTGCTGGTTGTTCGCTAAGTTCTGTATCACTCTTTTGCAACCCCATGGACTGTAGGTGGCCAGGCTCCACTGTCTATGGGATTTCCCAGGCAGGAATACCTGAGTGGGTTCCATTTCTTTCTCCAGGGGTTCTTTCAGATCCAGAGATTAAACCCAGGTCTTCTTCATTGGCAGGCAGAGTCTCTACCACTGAACCATCTGGGAAACCTTGGTATGGAGAGAGTTGAGAGTGGAAGGATGGCAGGCAGGCTTGGACTCAGTCCTCCTTCAGAATCAAAAAGCAGAAGCAGCCCAGAACAGGAATTAAGCACACTGGTTCTAAAACCAAGTCTGTCTGATTCAAATCTTGGCTCCACTACCATGTTTAAAGTAGATGGCTAATGGGAAGCTGCTGTATAACCCAGGGAATTCAGCTCAGTGCTCTGTGGTGGCATAGGTGGATGGGATGGGGGTTGGGGTGGGAGAGAGGTCCAAGAAGGAGAGGACATCTGTATACATATAGTTGATTCATTTCATTGTACAGCAGAGACAATATTGTAAAGCAATTATACTCCACTTAAAAAAAGAATTAACTCCACCACTGATGAATTCCATGACTCGGTATAACTTACTTGACCTCTTTTGTACCTTCATTCTCCTACATAATAGAATCTAAAACATAGGATTGTTGTAAGTTACATATGAAACATGTAGACCAGTATCTCAAACTCAACACTTGCTAGTTTAAAAGTAAAAAAAAGTAATAATAATAACAAAGATCTTTGTGTGAGTATGAAAATATTTCATATATTTTTCTCTTGCACAGAACTACTTTTTGCATATTTTTTTTTTTGTTTTTGTCTGTCTGAAAATATTCAGTTCAGTTCAGTCACTCAGTCGTGTCTGACTCTCCGCGACCCCATGAATCACAGCACGCCAGGCCTCCCTGTCCATCACCAACTCCCGGAGTTCACTCAAACTCATGTCCACAGAGTCGGTGATGCCATCCAGCCATCTCATTCTCTGTCGTCCCCTTCTCCTCCTGCCCCCAACCTTTCCCAGCATCAGAGTCCTTTCCAGTGAGTCAACTCATCGCATGAGGTGGCCAAAGTATTGCAGTTTCAGCTTCAGCATCAGCCCTTCCAGTGAACACCCAGGATTGATCTCCTTTAGAATGGACTGGTTGGCTCTCCTTGCAGTCCAAGGGACTCTCAAGAGTCTTCTCCAGCACCACAGTTCAAAAGCATCGACCCTTCGGCGATCAGTTTTCTTCACAGTCCAACTCTCACATCCATACATGACCACGGGAAAAACCATAGCCTTGACTAGACGGACCTTTGTTAGCAAAGTAATGTCTCTGCTTTTTAATATACTATCTAGGCTGGTCATAACTTTCCTTCCAAGGAGTAAGCGTCTTTTAATTTCCTGGCTGCAATCAGCATCTACAGTGATTTTGGAGCCCAAAAAAATAAAATCTGACACTGTTTCCACTGTTTCCCCATCTATTTCCCATGAAGTGATGGGACCAGATGCCATGATCTTTGTTTTCTGAATGTATATCGATCACTTTATTGTTTCTCTTAAAGTCATATCCACACTAAACTTTCCCAGGCAGATACGCTATTATCTTCAGAGCTGTTCTCCAGATTTAGATTTAATGGGACTGTTGCCTGCCTCTATATATTGGTTGTGAAAAGTGGCAAAGAGGAGAGAAGGAAGAAGAGCTGACTGGCTCAGCTGTTTTATTAATACTAATAATTATGAATAGTCAACACTGTTTCTAGCAATCACAATGGTCCACATCCACTCTCTCTGAAGTCTGAGCTTAGAATTTGAGAATTGCTTATTTTTGCTGCATTCCTTTCCTGGATTATATTGCCAGGCCAAAGTGTTCTTTAATTCATCGATGCAAATCCATCCCCTTTCCTTATTTAACATGTTAGATGTAATATACATTTAAGTAATACTATTGCTTTCCCATTCCATGGATGCATTTGTCTCTGAAAATCTTTATTGTTGTTTTAAATTCGAAGTTGCTGTCAACTTTTCCATTCTGGAATTTCCAGGTTGGCTTTGGCATCCACTAAATTCCTTAGTTCATCTTTATGTATTATAGACATGGTTACCTGCATCTAATCCTTGCTCCTGATTTCCTGAATGTTTATAATTTGCATTTTTGTATTTTAAACATTTTGGATTTTTAAAAAATTGTTTTATACCATTAAATAGACTAATGACTAAATATATATTTTAACATTTATTAATGTGACTATATATTTTTTAATATCATTTAATACATTAATGCAATCTTTATGTTAATAGAAATTTGAATGAACTATACATTCACTAGAGATAATCTAACAATGGACATTTTCATTTGTTCTTATTACACTTTAAAAGCATTTTTTTCTGAATAACACCTCACAGACATTAAGGATTGAGATTTGTTGTCTTTTTAAAATAAAATCAGTCTATTTCAAGAACAATGCATTCATTCATGGACCACATTAACCAATCCTTAATTTATGGCTTTTGTTTAAACATAAGATATTAAACATATGCAATTTAAGTCTTTAAGGACAAAGAAATGAATACCTTGTGATTAAAACAGACCTGAGAAATTTAATTAATTGAATATTTTCACTTTTAAGGTCAAAAGGTTATGGCTTAAGTAAAGGAATAGATTTACCTGCTAACAGAAGAGACCATTTACTCAGATGATCTAAACCATGTAGTTTTTCAGTCTTCCTCCTCACTGTGTGGATTGCAAGTTAAAGTTTCAGTGTGGATAAGCTAAAGATGAAGAGAAATCAAAGCTCTGGAGTATGATTGTGGTTCTGATGGCTGAAAATGGTGGGGCTCCAATTTTTAAAATTGTTTCATTTAAAAAAAAGCATTGAATTTCTACACAGTGTTATAGAATTCTCAGCTTTCTTTGATTTAATTTAAAGGAAACATTTATGGAGATTAAATTTTTCCTGGCAATTCTATGCTTTGTAACATTTTAAACAAATGTATTTTATCCCAAACTCTCCCACATAGAGTGTAAACAAATAGAGAAATGTTCATCTTTTATGAACTGGTTTTAATTTTGGGTGGGTCCAATTGTGTGCTGTCTTAGCCAAAGGATAGCCAAAACTGATAAAAGTAAAATTAAATTCTCAGCTGATTGGTCACAAATTAAATGACTACTTAGATCTCAAAACAAAATACTGAAATAACAAAATAAATCATGAACGCATGGAGCTCAGATCCTGAGGCTGGACTTTTCGATTTCTAATCAGATACAAAGCAAGTTTAAAAAGCCATGAGTTGGTTCATCAGCTGCATTTGTTTGTCCTTTTTATTTCCTTTCTGGTAATAAATGTAATAAAATAAAGCAGCCATGCCCTAATAAGGTACAGCTTAATATGACACAGATTATTCTTGACCTGAAACTTGACTTGTTTTGTTCATTAGGAAACCTACCTCTTACATTTTTAGTCACACTTTTTAGCATTTATAGAATAATTACAAAATACCTATGGGGCCATGGCATTGGGTGATGAATGTGTTCCCACTTCATTCTACTTGTTAGGAGGTTTGGGTGAAAAAACATTCCTGGAAGTGTTTCCATGGTCTCCAAATTTGACACTGAGTGGTATTTATAAAGGTTATCCTGGGGATATTTGGTTGCTCTTGTGTTGATTTCTGTTTCCTCCCGGATCTTGGAGGAAATTACCTCTTCCACTTGAGGGTCTTCAAAGGTCTTCACATCCAGCCTCAAATGCAGTGATTGGCAGGAACTCCAATTACCAACGTTTCACTAGTCAGGTGAAGAGTTACCTTTTATTATTACACTTTATGAGCTGACTGAATTAAGTTAAACCTGTACATCATTTTTTTTTTCTTTCTGGAAATTAAAAGGATTTACACTCACTGTTTTGAACAAGTACATTTTTGCTTGCAGCTGTCAAAACAAGCTGTCATTTCAATTATCTAGAGTGCCTATTAGTCAATTTTTAATAAAGTTTCAACTACTTTTTCCTGGTCTTTAATGAATGGCGTCTCTCACACACCTTTTAAATATATGTTTCATGGCCCCAGCAGAATGCTGAAATTAGGTACAAAATATTAAATAATTTAATCATAAAATGCTTTATTTTCCATGTTGCCTAAAGCAAACTCCTTTTCAGCAGTTTTAGTTCCTTTTAAATTCCCTCTTCTTAGAAAACAATAATAGCAGCAACAATAAAGATTGTATACTATTGAATTCAAGACACAGTCACCTCTTGTTCAGTGGAGTGAAAATGAACAGATCATTTTATACTTAGATCTCTTTCTGTGTGCCTACCTATATACACATATGTTAATAAGTTTTCAATTTATTTTCAAAGGTATGACTCCTCCAATCTGACTGTAAATGTCTCAAAAATATTAAATATGTATTATTCTTCCTTCTAGTTCTCCCAATATTTAGTAAGTTATTATATATATAATTTTCTTTCATTGAATTATTCATTAAAAGTAATTCAACAAAGCCTCAAGTTCAGGTTCCAAGAGTCATTGACTATAACCATTTCCACTACAGATTAGAAAGCTGAGTCCCAATGCTAGTTGATGATGGGAAGATAACTAACTTCTCCTGATGCCAGAGTACTCATGCAAGTTCTCGCCCATTTCTCCAACTGGCTCTCATTGCCACTTTGCATTTATCCCAGAATGCTCAACTCTTCCTCCCTGTCTTCCTGTGGAAACCTTTGTGAGCCCAGTTCAATTGTCCATGACTGCCATGTAAATATCTCTAAGTCAGTAGTGGGCATTCAACAACTCTTTAAAAAAAAACACTGAACTTTGTCCTAATGGCAAAAAAATTACTATTTTGTCTTTCCCCATCATTTCTTTCTTTTTTGTCACATTTTACACTCTCTTTTTCACTATAGTTCTTTCTGATATATCTTGTCTTTGTCACTAGATAGTGAGCAAGACTCTGGGTGTGATAGACCAAATTTTGATAATTTGGTATTCATCACAATACATAGCATAGTTAAAGAGTTGCTGTTGTTTAGTCACTAAGTTGTGTTCAACTATCCCTATGGACTATAACCCACCAGGCTCCTCTGTTCATGGAATTTCCCAGGCAAGAATATCGGAATGGGTTGCTATTTCCTTCACTGGGGGATCTTCTTAACCCAGGGATTGAATCCATGGCTCCTGCATTGCAGGAATATTCTTTATTGCTGAGCCAGCAGGGAAGCCCAGTTAAACAATACACTGCATTTTTTTAAGAATGGGGGCTTGACCTGGCTTGAAACCACTGTCAGAATACACTTTTTGTGAGATATTGCCCAAGATATCCAACTTGGCACGTATAGATCTTCATTTTTCTGATCTGTGTATTAGATGATAATAGTACTCACCTTTAGATTTGTCATAAAGATTAAATCAGATGACACGTGAAATATTTACAAGAATGGCCATCACAGATAAATGTTCCATAAGTATTACTTATTATCTTTACAGTATTAATGTGCTTCAGGAATTCCATATATACCTTCAAGTATAATGTAAATACATGTTTATGAGCATTTGTTCCTAAGAAATTGTTCCTGAGTATACATCAGATTTTCAAAGTTACACATTAATTTAAAAATGGTAAAGAACTGAGTTATAAGTAGGAGTAATAGTCAAAATAAGGCAGAAAAATAACATTCTCAAACATTGGTCCTTTAGGAACAGAGTATAGCGTCTCATGCAGGTGGGGAGGATGTGGCTGCTTGAAGTTGAGAAAAAGAGACAAAGGATATTCTGGGCTTCATCCATGTACTCACTATCCTCCAGAAACTTGGCTAACTTATGAGATCCAATTCTGAGAATTCACTAAAATTGATATGTGGTGCTTTTCCTGCCTAATACTTACAGTACCTGCCCTATGACCATCCCACTACCATTCCAAATGATTATCCTATTTGGGGGAGGCATTGCTTCTTTTCCATTAAACACTCCATGAAGGCTTGTAACAAAGGCACCCTTTTTCTTTTCTTTTTTAAATAAGGGTAATGGACAGTTGTTTGATTTTCATAGCTTTTTATAAAATTCCTTTTCCAAATGGCCTTTGATAGATACTGATCAGCCTATTGAAGTATCTGAAGACATGGAATTTTCTACAGCATCACTGACAACTCAAAGGCAGTAGGTTAGATCAAAAATGAAGATTATGAGGATAAGTGACCTGAGGTTCAGGGAAGGACTCTCTATGTACACAGGAGGCTGGAATACAAATAGCAGATGAAAACAGGCCCAATAAGTTGTCAGAGGAAAGCTAGCATTGCAAATATGAAGACAATGTTATGGCTCAGTGACCATGGATGCATAGATTTTTAACCTTGATATTCTAAAAACAGCCTTACAGCAGTAAGGATAATTCAAGACACCGATATTCTTCACTACCATTACCAACAGCTTCCATATTATTAGTTTACTTGGTTAGAATTAGTCCAGAAATAGAGTGATGACAAAACTGGAGATTCAATTTATCAGTAAATCCAGATAACTTAGTAGGAAATATAAAGAAGCAGAAGTGAAAGGAACTCCATTACAAATGACTGACGAGATTCGTCCCTGATAAATAGGCCTTAGGAAGCATCACTATGAACAGAGCTAGTGGAGGTGATGGAATTTCAGCTGAACTATTTCAAATCCTAACAGATGATGCTGTGAAAGTGCTACACTCAATATGCCAGCAAAATTGGAAAACTCATCAGTGACCACAGGACTAGAAAAGGTCAGTTTTCTTTCCAATCCCAAAGAAAGGCAATGCCAAAGAATGCTCAAACTACCACATAATTGCACTCATCTCACACACTAGTTAAGTCATGCTCAAAATTCTCCAAGCCAGGCTTCAACAGTATGTGAACCATGAACTTTAGATGTTCAAGCTGGATTTAAAAAAGACAGATCAAATTGTCAACATCCCCTGGATCATCAAAAAAGCAAGTGAGTTCCAGAAAAATATCTAGTTCTGTTTTATTGACTATGCCAAAGCCTTTCACTGTGTGGATCACAAAAAACTGTAGAAAATCATGAAAGAGATGGGAATAACAGACCACCTGACCTGCCTCTTGAGAAATCTGTGTGCAGGTCAAGAAGCAACAGTTAGAACTGAACATGGAGGGGGAGCATGGGAAGATGGCAGAGGAACAGGAAGGGGAGACCACTTTCTCCCCCACAAAATCAGCAAAAGAACATTTGAACGCTGAGTAAATCCCACAAAACAACTTCTGAATACCGGCAGAGGACATCAGGCACTTAGAAAAACAGCCCATAGTCTTTGAAAGGAGGCAGGAAATAGTATAAAAGATAAAAAGAGAGAAAAAAGAGGGAGGGATGGAGCTCCGACCCGGGAAGGGAGACTTAAAAAAAAAAAAGAGAGAGATTTCCAAACACCTTGATACACTGGCGAGTGGAACCTCAGAGGGCCACATAACTGGGAGACAAAACACATAAATAATTAAAACTCACAGACTAAGTGCCCAGAGGAAACTCTCAGTGGAGAAGCGGTGCAGACGCCAGCACCCCCCACTAGCAGGCGGGGGCTGGGCAGGGAGGCACCGGAGGCTTAGAGGGAAAACCAGGCTTGAACGCCCCAGGGCAAACTTCGGGCGCAAACTTAAAATAGCGAAGCAGACACTGCAGCTAAAAGGCAAAAAGGCTGCGAAAATCCTGTGAAAAGCCTCAACCCAAGACTCCGCCAGCCCCGCCCACAGAACAAAGCACTGAGCAGAGCAATCCGGCTGTGGGCAGCCCAGCCCCCAGCCCCCGCCGACACAGGCAAGGAGGGCAGCCAGCGTGGGAAGGGGCAGCCGCGGCCCCAGAGAGGCTTCCCATACCAAGCTGCAGGCAGGTTTCCTAGCTAACCAAGACTTCTCGGGTTTGGGCCGATCGATATCTGCCTGAGAAAGTGCGCCAGTTGTACACCGAGAAAACCAAGCGGCAGGGACAGGGAAGGCAATAAGTTGCAGCCACCGCGCTCGCCAAACGCCTGGTCACCTGAGCTGCTCGAACCGGGGAAGGCACAAAACGCAGGCCCAGCCAAGTCTGCGCCTTTGTGAAGTACCCGAGGACCTGAACCTGAGCCACTCAGACCTGGGAAGTGCATGCAACCCAGCGCTGGCCACGGACAGCTCCTGGCAGAGCAACCCAGAGCCTGAGCAGCATAAACAGGGAAAGCACACATGCCTCCAATGGGAGCATTCCCAGTGTAGCCCAGACACTGCAAGCACTCCCCACAGACACCAGGGATATTTGTTAGCTGCGTTCCTGCCTCCCCACAGCAGGACTAAACAGGTGAGCCAGGAAAAAAAAAAAAGTGTCCACCACCGCATCCTGGTGTCAGGACGAGAATTAGACACTGAGGAGACCAGAAAACAGAAGAGCTTTTTCAACAGAAGGAACTGCCTTGGAAGTAACAAAGGGAGAAGCCTTGAGCCTACTGCAAGAATAAGACTGTAAACCAGAGGCAGAGGCTTAAGTCCAAATCCTGAGAACACCAGAGATCTCCTGTTCCAGAGAACATTAATTGATAGGTACTCATCAAATGCCTCCATACATACACTGAAACCAGGCACCACCCAAGGGTCAACAAGTTTCAGTGAAAGACATACTACGCAAATTATCCAGCAACACAGGAGAATAGCACTGAGCTTCAATATACAGGCTGCCCAAAGCCACTCCAAACCCAATGACATCTCAAACTCATTACTGGACACTTCATTGCACTCCAGAGAGAACAAATCCAGCTCCACCCACCAGAACATCGACACAAGCTTCCCTAACTAGGGAACCTTGACAAGTCACCCATCCAACCCCACACATAACGAGGTGACTACATAATAAAGAGAACTCCACAAACTGCCAGAAGATGGAAAGGCCACCCCCGAACACAGCAATATAAGCAAGATGAAGAGGCAGATTAAAAAAACAGGATAAATGCCCACCAACACAAACAAAAGAGGAAGATATAGGGAATCTACCTGATAAAGAATTTCGAATTTTAATTGTGAAAATGATTAAAAATCTGGAAAGCAAAATGGAGTTACAGATGAATAAACTGGAGAAAAGGATTGAGAAGATGCAAGAAATGTTTAATAAGGAATTAGAGGAAATAAAAAAGAGTCAATATATAACGAATAATACAATAGATGAGATCAGAAACACTCTCAAGGGAACAAGCAGTAGAATAACGGAGGCAGAAGACAGGATAAGAGAGCTAGAACATAGAATTGTAGAAATAAATGAAACAGAGATGGAAAAAGAAAAAAGAATTAAAAGAAATGAGGACAATATTAGAGACATATGGGACAATATTAAACGTCCCAACATTCGAATCATAGGAGTCCCAGAAGAAGAAGACAAAAAGAAAGACCATGAGAGAATACTCGAGGAGATAATAGTTGAAAATTTCCCTAAAATGGGCAAGGAAATAATCACCCATATCCAAGAAACACAGCCCAAAATATACTCCAAGGCACATATTAATCAAATTAACAAAGATTAAACACAAAGAACAAATATTAAAAGTAACAAGGGAAAAACAACAAATAACACACAAGGGGATCCCCATAAGGATAACAGCTGATCTTTCAGCAGAAACTCTTCAGGCCAGGAGGGAATGGCAAGAATACTTAAAGTGATGAAAGAAAGTAACCTACAGCCCAGGTTATTATACCCAGCAAGGATCTCATTCAAATATGAAGGAGAAATCAAAAGCTTTACAGACAAGCAAAAGCTGAGAGAATTCAGCATCACCAAACCAGCTCTCCAACAAATACTAAAGGATCTTCTCTAGACAGGAAACACAGAAAGGGTGTATAAACTCGAACCCAAAACAATAAAGAAAATGGCAGTGGGATCATACTTATCAATAATCACCTTAAACGTAAATGGGTTGAATGCCCCAACCAAAAGACAAAGGCTGGCTGAATGGATACAAAAACAAGACCGCCATATATGCATATATGTTGTCTACAAGAGACCCACCTCAAAACGAGGGACACATACAGACTGAAAGTGAAGGGCTGGAAAAAGATATTCCACGCAAATAGAGACCAAAAGAAAGCAGGAGTAGCAATACTCATATCAGATAAAATTGATTTTAAAACAAAGGCCGTGAAAAGAGACAAAGAAGGAAACTACATAATGATCAAAGGATCAATCCAAGATGAAGATATAACAATTATAAATATTTATGCACCAAACATAGGAGCACCACAATATGTAAGACAATTACTAACAAGTATGAAAGGGGAAATTAACAATAATACAATAATAGTGGGAGACTTTAATACCACACTCACACCTATGGATAGATCAACTAAACAGAAAATTAACTAGGAAACACAAACTTTAAATGATACAATAGACCAGTTAGACCTAATAGATATCTAAAGGACATTTTACCCCAAAACAATGATATCACCTTTTTCTCAAGTGCACACGGAACCTTTTCCAGGATAGATCACATCCTGGGCCATAAATCTAGCCTTGGTAAATTCAAAAATATTGAAATCATTCCAAGCATCTTTTCTGACCACAATGCAGTAAGATTAGATCTCAATTATGGGAGAAAAACTATTAAAAATGCCAACATATGGAGGCTGAACAACACGCTGCTGAATAATGAACAAATCATAGAAGAAATCAAAAGTGAAATCAAAATATGCATAGAAATGAATGAAAAGGAAAACACAACAACCCAAAACCTCTGGGACACTGTAAAAGCAGTGCTAAGGGGGAAGTTCATAGCAATACAGGCACACCTCAAGAAACA
This sequence comes from Moschus berezovskii, assembly GCF_049115385.1. Taxonomy (NCBI): domain Eukaryota; kingdom Metazoa; phylum Chordata; class Mammalia; order Artiodactyla; family Moschidae; genus Moschus; species Moschus berezovskii. Next base: position 64,662,164 of record NC_142469.1, read on the forward strand.
AGAAAAAAGTCAACTAAATAACCTAACTCTACATCTAAAGAAACTAGAAAAGGAAGAAATGAAGAACCCCAGGGTTAGTAGAAGGAAAGAAATTGTAAAAATTAGGGCAGAGATAAATGCAAAAGAAACAAAAGAGACCATAGCAAAAATCAACAAAGCCAAAAGCTTGTTCTTTGAGGAGGTAAATAAAATTGAAAAACCACTAGCCAGACTCATCAAGAAACAAAGGGAGAAGAACCAAATCAATAAAATTAGAAATGAAAATGGAGAGATCACAACCGACAACACAGAAATACAACGGATTATTAGAGAATACTATCAGCAATTATATGGCAATAAAATGAATAAGTTGGAAGAAATGGACGAATTCCTAGAAAAGTACACCTTGCCAAAACTGAACCAGGAAGAAATAGAAAATCTGAACAGACCCATCACAAGCACGGAACTAGAGGCTGTAATCAGAAATCTTCCAGCAAAAAAAAGCCCAGGTCCAGATGGCTTCACAGCTGAATTCTACCAAAAATTTAGAGAAGAGCTAACACCTATTCTACTCAACTCTTCCAGAAAATTGCCGAGGAAGGGATACTTCCAAACTCATTCTATGAGGCCACCATCACCCTAATCCCAAAACCTGGTAAAGATCCCACAAAAAAAGAAAACTACAGGCCAATATCACTGATGAACATAGATGCAAAAATCCTTAACAAAATCTTAGCAATAAGAATCCAACAACACATTAAGAAGATCATACATCATGACCAAGTGGGCTTTATCCCAGGAATGCAAGGATTCTTCAATATCTGCAAATCAATCAACATAATACACCACATTAACAAACTGAGAAATAAAAATCATATGATTATCTCAATAGATGCAGAGAAAGCCTTTGACAAAATACAACATCCATTTATGATAAAAACCCTCCAGAAAGTGGGAATAGAAGGGACATATCTCAACATAATAAAAGCTATATATGACAAGCCCACAGCAAACATTATCCTCAATGGTGAAAAACTGAAAACATTTCCCCTAAAGTCAGGAACAAGACAAGGGTGCCCACTCACACCACTACTATCCAACATAGTTCTGGAAGTTTTGGCTACAGCAATCAGAGCAGAAAAAGACATAAAAGGAATCCAAATTGGAAAAGTAGAAGTAAAATTTTCACTGTTTGCTGATGACATGATCCTCTACACAGAAAACCCTAAAGACTCTACCAGAAAACTACTAGAGCTAATCAATGAATACAGTAAAGTTGCAGGATATAAAATCAACACACAGAAATCCCTTGCATTCCTATACACTAATAACGAGAAAATAGAAAGAGAAATTAAGGAAACTATTCCATTCACTGTTGCAACGAAAAGAATTAAATACTTAGGAATATATCTACCTAAGGAAACAAAAGACTTGTACATAGAAAACTATAAAACACTAGTGAAAGTAATCAAAGAGGACACTAATAGATGGAGAAATATACTGTGTTCGTGGATTGGAAGAATAAATATTGTGAAAATGAGTATACTACCCAAAGTAATTTATACATTCAATGCAATCCCTATCAAGCTACCAACAATATTTTTCACAGAGATAGAACAAATAATCTCACAATTTGTATGGAAATACAAAAAACCTCGAATAGCCAAAGCAATCTTGAAGAAGAAGAATGGAACTAGGGGAATTAACCTGCCAGACTTCAGGCTCTACTACAAAGCCACAGTCACCAAGACAGTATGGTACTGGCATAAAGACAGATATATAGATCAATAGAACAAAATAGAAAGCCCAGAGATAAATCCACGCACCAATGGATAACTTATCTTTGACAAAGGAGGCAAGAATATAAAATGGAGAAAAGACAGTCTCTTTAACAAGTGGTGCTGGGAAAACTGGTCAGCCACCTGTAAAACAATGAAACTAGAACACTTCCTAACACCATACACAAAAATAAACTCAAAATGGATTAGAGAGCTAAATGTAAGACCAGAAACTATAAAACTGCTAGAGGAGAACGTAGGCAAAACACTCTCCGACATAAATCTCAGCAGGATCCTCCAAGACCCACCTCCCAGAATATTGGAAATAAAAGCAAAAATAAACAAATTGGACCTAATTAAAATAAAAAACTTCTGCACAGCAAAGGAAACTATAAGCAAGGTGAAAAGACAGTCTTCTAAATGGGAGAAAATAATAGCAAATAAAGCAACTGATAAATGATTAATCTCCAAAATATAGAAGCAGCTCCTGCAGCTCAATTCCAGAAAAATAAATGACCCAATCAAAAAATGGGCCAAAGAACTAAACAGACATTTTTCCAAAGAAGACATAAAGATGGCTAACAAACACATGAAAAAATGCTCAACATCCCTCATAATCAGAGAAATGCAAATCAAAACCACAATGAGATACCATTTCACACCAGTCAGAATGGCTGCTATCCAAAAGTCTACATGCAATAAATGCTGGAGAGGGTGTGGAGAAAAGGGAACCCTCTTACACTGTCGGTGGGAATGCAAACTAGTACAGCCACTATGGAGAACAGTGTGGAGATTCCTCAAAAAACTGGAAATAAAACTGCCATATGATCCAGCAATCGCACTCCTGGGCATACACACCGAGGAAACCAGAATTGAAAGAGACACATGTACTCCAATGTTCATTGCAGCACTATTTATAATAGCCAGGACATGGAAGCAACCTAGATGTCCATCTGCAGACGAATGGATAAGAAAGCTTTGGTACATATAACAATGGAGTATTTTTCAGCCATCAAAAAAATGCATTTGAATCAGTTCTAATGAGGTGGATGAAACTAGAGCCTATTATACAGAGTGAAGTAACCAGAAAGAAAAACACCAATACAGTATACCAATGCATATATATGGAATTTAGAAAGATGGTAACCTTAACCCTGTATACGAGACTGCAAAAGAGACATAGGTATATAGTACAGTCTTTGGGACTCTGTGGGAGAGGGTGAAGGTGGGTTGATTTGGGACAATGGCATTGTAGCATGTATATTATCACATGTGATATAAATCACCAGTCCAGGTTCGACGCATGATACAGGATGCTTGGGGCTGGTGCACTGGGATCACCTGGAGGGAGGATATTGGGAAAAGGGAGGTGGGAGGGGGGTTCAAGAGGGGGAACACATGTACATCCGGGGTGGATTCATGTCAATGTATGGCAAAACCAACCAATATATTAATGTAAGGTAATTTGCCTCCAATAAAATAAAATAATAATAATAAAAAAAAGAACTGAACATGGAACAACAAACTGCTTCCAAATCGGGAAAGAAGGATGTCAAGTCTGTGTATTGTCACTCTGCTTATTCAGTTTACATGCAGAGTACATCATGAAGAAAAACTAAACTGGATGAAGCACAAGCTGGAATCAAAATTGCCTGGAGAAATAACAATAACCTCAGATATGCAGATGACACTGCACTTTTGGCAGACAGTGATAAATAACTAAAGAGCCTTTGATGAAAGTGAAAGAGGAGAGTGAAAATGTTCACTTAAAACTCAACATTCAGAAAACAAATATCATGGCATCCGTTCCCATCACTTCATGGGAAATAGATGGGGAAACAGTGGAAACAGTGACAGGCTTAATTTTTTTTGGCTCCAATATCACTGCAGATGGTGACTGCAGCCATGAAATTAAAAGACGCTTACTCCTTAGAAGAAAAGTTATGACCAACCTAGACAGCATATTAAAAAGCAGAGACATTACTTTGCTAACAAAGGACCGTCTAGCCAAACCTATGGTTTTTCCAGTAGTCATGTATGGATGTGAGAGTTAGGCTATAAAGAAAGCTGAGTGGGAAGAATTAATGCTTTTGAAATGTGGTGTTGGAGAAGACTCCTGAGAGTCCCTTGGACTGCAAGGAGGTCCAACCAGTCCATCCTAAAGGAGATCAGTCCTGGGTGTTCTTTGCAAGAACTAAAGCTGAAACTGAAACTCCAATACTTTGGCCACCTGATGCGAAAAACTGACTCACTGGAAAAGACCATGATGCTGGGAAAGATTAAAGGCAGGAGGAGAAGGGGATGACAGAGGAGGAGATGGTTGGATGGCATCACTGACTCAGTAGACATGAGGGTGCGTGAACTCTGGGAATTGGTAATGGACAGGGAGGCCTGGCGTGCTGCAGTCCATGAGTTCGCAAAGAGTCAGACATGACTGAGCAACTGTACTTAACAAGCTACTTTATAAAGCTTATAACATCTAGATCTAAATAGGCTTCTAAATAGCACTGCAGTGTTTCACACCTGCTTTGTATATAGTGAGTGCTTAGTAGCTCTTGTGTGAATTGAGTGAGTGAACAAGTAAATGAATCCTTTCCCTTGAATTTTCTTTGATAACAGGAGTGAAGGACAGCTATCTTGGGAGGCCAAACTTCCATATATTATTATTTCTGAGTGTAGTTTTGAATTTGAGTGTCATTTTGCCAGATAAAGCTGAATACTTCAATTGATTAATCATCTGTGCATTCACTGTAGGATTTACTGTTGGTAAGCATACAACAACTAAAAAGGGGCAAGACCATGCCCTCCTCTTCCATTTCCGCCACTGGTTACTGGTCCTGGAAATTGCTAACCTGCCTTTGAAATATGAGAAATGACCCCTCCCATGTTACCTCAAAGGGAGACTCAGTATCAAAACGTCATTTTTTTCATGAGCTAAGCTTCCAATTACTTCCACACACTGACAGTTCTTAAAGGATTTACAAGAGTTGAACTCTATGGATTCATTAGCAAACTTGTAGCAATCTACATCTTTCTTGAAATTTAAAAAAAAACTTGTTTCTAGAATTATATGACTTTAGTCCTTTAGTTCCATTTTAACCAATCATTTTTTCCCCAATCTTTAAATTATGAATTGCTCTAATTATATTCTTTGTCTACTTGTCTTGGACATGTGATTATATGACAGTGAGAAGGGGCTTCGTCAATTCATTTTATTTTTTTTCTAAAAATGTATTTTGGAAAAATCCACAAATCTTATGTCAGCATAAGAGCTACAAAGCAAAATATTTAAAATGAAAGTTTAAATGTCTTTATTACATCAAAGCCCCACGAAAAAGATGCCACATTTTAATCTGAAGTGTGAGATACTATACCTATGATAAAAAAAGAGAATCAGAATACCAATAATATATGTAGTTGTATAATTTTCTTTGCATATGTCTTTATCTAGTTTTGATAAAGGATAATACTGGCCTCATAGAATGGGTTGGTATTTTTACTTTTTATTTCAACTTTTATATTTCTGGATGAATTTGTAAAGAGTCGAAATGAAATTTTTTAAAATGTTGTTAGATTTCACAAATTTTATTTATAATAAGTTTTCTAACTCACTAATTCAAGCTTTTTACTTTTTAGAGATATATTCAGAATTCATATTTCCTTATTATCTTTTTTACTTTTGGTTTATTAGATGTATCACCTATAGGTAGCAGATAGCTAGATTTTTCAAATCTGTTCTGATTTTCTCCAATTTAACTTTTAATAGGCTACTTAAACCATTGATATTTTATTAATAATATTCAGAAATTTGCCATTATATTTTTGTAATATTTTCTATGTATTTTTTTTAACCTTTTCCTGATTACTATTGGATAGATAAATGTTTCTTTATCCTATCTTTTCTTTCAAACATTATGGATGGCATGTATTTCCTTCACTCAATTCCCCACCCCCATCCTCCACCACTTCCTTCTTGGCCTAGCTGGTAAAGAATCCGCCTGCAATGCGGGAGACTTGAGTTCTACCCCTGGGTAGGGAAGATCCCCTGGAGAAGGGAAGAGCTACCCACTCCAGTATTCTGGCCTGGAGAATTCCACGGGGTGGTATACAGTCAGACAGGACTTTCGCTTTCACTTTCACTTTCAGCCTCCATCACACAGTTCTTTATTGTGCTCTCCAGAGAGAGTCTGTGCTGTGCTGTGCTGTGCTTAGTCACTCAGTTGTGTCAGATTCTTTGCAACCCCATGGACTGGAGCCTGCCAGGCTCCTCTGTCCATGGGCATTCTCCAGCAAGAATACTGGAGTGGGTTGCCATGCCCATCTCCAGAGGATCTTCCCAACCCAGGGATTGAACCCAGGTCTCCCACATTGCAGGCAGATTCTTTACTATCTAAGCCACCAGGGAAACCTAAGAATACTGGAATGAGTAGCTTATCCCTTCTTCAGGGGATCTTCCTGACCCAGGAATTGAACTGGGGTCTCCTGCATTGCAGGCTGATTCTTCACCAGCTGAGCTACCAGGGAAGCTAGAGTTTGTGGATATTCTTCCCCAAATTTTTTGTGCATACATAAACATATTATTTTATACTAATTGCCGTGTGATCAGTTGTTTTCTTTAAAAATAAATCTAGACATCTTCCCAAAGTAATACATGGCAATTTATCTTATTTGATTATTAGACTGCTGCTTAGTATCCCTTTGTTTATGTTATATAATTTTTTACTAGCTATTTAATTATTAAAAGGGTACTTTTACTTTATTTGTTTTTATTTTACTTTTAAAATATTTATTTGGCCATGCTGAGTCTTAGTTGCAGTGCATGGGATTTTTGATCTTAGTTAAGACTTGTGGGATCTTTAGTTGTGGCATGTGGGATCTAGTTTCCTGATCAGGGATAAAACCCAGGCCCCTTACATTGGGAGCACAGTGTCTTAGCCACTGGATCACCAGGGAAGTCCCAAAAGGGTACCTTTAATGTACTTATAAATAAATAGTAGTAAAGAATCTGCCTGCCATGCAAGAGATTCCATTTCAATTCCAGGTTGGGAAGATCCCCTGGTGAAGGGATAGGCTACCCATTAAAGTATTCTTGGGCTTCCCTGGTGTCTCAGACAGTAAAGAATCTGTCTGCAATGTGGGAGACGTGGGTTCTATTCCTGGGTTGGGAAGATACCCTGGAGGAGGGCATGGCAACCCACCCCAATATTCTTGCCTGGAGAACACCCATGGACAGAGGAGCCTGGCAGGTTACAGTCCATGGGGTCACAAAGAGTCAGACTTGACTTAGCAACTAAGCACACAAACAAATAAATAGTACAAAGGAAGTAAAATGATAATAGAAGTCTTCAGCAAAAAATGAGCACTCTAATTAAGATCTAGAAAGCCTTTTATAACGTGATTCCCATTTCATCTGTCCTGCCTGGATGACTGACAGTCAACATTATAGCTCAAAGTTCCAATCGAATCTCCTAATTCCAGCATCTAGGATGTGTCACACTCTCTCTTAACTCATGACCCTTGTCCACTGCCCTCATTCGACTCCACTTCTAACTGGCCTATTTTATATACTTCTCTTCCTTTGTTTCTCAATGTAGATGCTATTTCTCAGGAAATACTTTCCGGATATTCTAGACACTTTCCAACTCTGCATCAGATGCCCCCTCTAAGTGCATACAAAGCAATTTAAACTTCATTGTGACACTTATAAAACATAATGTCAATAATGATATTTCTTTCAAGGTTACTACAAGATGCATGAAATAGGATAAGTCTGTCCAAGTCACTATGGTAATCAAAAAGTTCAGCACTTTTATTGGTAGTTTTATAGGTATTTAGGACTTCCCAGTTGTCCAGTGGTAAAGAACCCACCTGCCAATGCAGGAGATGCAGGTTGGATCCTTGGTTGGAGAAGATCCCCTGGAGAGGCAAATGGTAACCCACTCTAGTATTCTTGGCTGGAGAATTCCATGGACAGAGGAGCCTGGCAGGCTATATAATCCATGGGGTCACAAAAGAGTCAGGCACAACTTAACAACTAAACAACAATTCGTTGAATAGATAAAAGAAGCAATAAATTGTTCTTTCAATATTACACTTTGGATTTCAATGTGTTCCAATTGAGCATAGTAATGTGAAGAATCATAAGTTGTAAAATTAATAATCCTATTGAGGTTAATTTTAACTATTTGAATTTTTGACTTTAAGTAACCGTTTTTGAACGTATTATTTATTTCCTCCTTCTCAATATGCCCATCATAAGAATTGGATTGGTTTATTTAACAGGTCTGTGTGACTCAATTATGATGTTACAAGTCTAATAATATAATTAAATTTGGTTAGTTTGTATATCTCATTTTTTTTTTTTTTTAATCAAAGGAAGAAAAACTTTTGCTCTAGGGAAAATTTTCTGCTTTACGAATTTTTTTCAGAAGCTGCTTTGGGGAAGAAGAAACTCATTAGATAGCTTGCTAAATCTTTTCACTCCATTTAGGAATTTAAATTGGGGTGAACTATTTGAAGCTATTGTAAGACAGTTGATTTTTAGTTGACTAATTACTAGTAACATTCTCAAGTCAGTTCCTTTGTTCCCTTTGAGGATATAAGAAATTTGTTCTTTGTCTTTTCCTCTCAGTTAAAGACATTATCTTATTACCATATCTACTCAGACACTGCAGGTAACATTCTCAATTCCTCCAATTTCCTTAATCCAAACATTCTCCGTAACCCCAAGTATTCCTAATCCTAAACCTAAGATATGTCCTAAACCTGTTATTTTTCTCCCAAGCTTCAAACATAGGTAAGTTTCTTATCCGTTGTTTGGGTTCATGAAAAATTCAATAACCGATTTCTTTATCTCCATCCTCACCCTAACCTAAATTACATTTCATCACTAAATTTCAAAACAATAGGTATTATGATTCCCCTTTCCTTTCCACAACATGTATTTAAAACCTGTGAATAATTCCATTAGATGGAATTGTCAGAAACTAGTAGACTACATATCCAATGGAAATACAACATGATACAGAAGTTCAAGGAATACATATAACTTTAACCTTTCTAGTAATTACACTAAAAACAGTAAAAATGAGAGGCATAATTAAATTTAAAAGTATATTTTACTTAATACATCCTAAATACTATTTTAACATATAAAGAATGCTGTTAACTTATGAATGATTTATTTTACATTCTTTTTTCACACAAAATCCCTGAAAACTAGTGTATTTTGCATTTATAACACATCTCATTTCCAATTAGCTGCATTGCTGCCTAAGTAAATACTAGTGATGAAAAACAACTAGCAATTCTGCTACAACTCTTGGATTAGACAACTGAGATCCAGGATGAGGTCAACAAGTACAAATTTTCCAAGGAACCTGATTCCCAACAAGGCTGGCAGCCTGGTAGCTTCAGACTATTAAAAATAGCAATGAATGAATAAATATATCTGTGGGACTCTTGAAATGGTCTGTGTGGGCTCAGTCACTTCAGTTGTATCTGACTCTTGTGACCCTATGAACTATAGGCTACCAGGCTCCTCTCTCCATGGGATTCTCCAGGCAAGAATACTGGAGTGGGTTGCCATGCCCTCCTTCAGGGGATCTTCCTGACCCAAAGCAAACTAAACTTCAATAAAAATTGAAAAAAAGAGAGAGAGATAAAAAAGCAGAGAGCACAGAACACTTAGTGCTTATCTGCCAGTATGATATTTCAACAGTAGCACTTTTATTTATTTCTAAAACAATGGCTAAGGAAATCTTGATGTATCTTTCACTGCAGAGCATCAGCAATTTCTGTGTTTTAATATTCTTCCTAATATGTATGTCACCATCCCTTAAGTAATTTGTTTCTCCAGTAGCTGCCACTTCCCTGCACCTAGAGCAGTAATCTTCCCATCTTGTTTTTCGCTCTCTCTGAAGCCAGCCACCTTCCTTCCTCCTTGCACAAGGAAAACGACGACCAACTTCTCCAGTGTTCACACTGACATCCACCTCCACAAGAGAGAGACTCACTTGGATATTTTCTAGTTCTACATTCAAAATTCTGAAGAGATGTTTTTGTTCAGACCAGAGAGGTGAAATCCAGAAAAGCATTGCAGCTTTTGAAATGATATGGCAACATTTTCTAAATTGAAGATGCTTTTTCATAAGAAAGGGATGAAAGTTAAACTATGAAAAGATTCCATTTCCACCATAAGCAGAAAATTACCATTTACTTCTGTTCCTATACGCAGTTTTGTTTTTTTTTTAATAAATGGTACAAAGCACAATTCCAAAAATATTAACAGTTAAAATTTCACCAGATGAAAAAATACTATAGAATACACAGTTGCAAAAAGCTACATTAAGTTATTTTACAACTGCCTCAAGCTGCAAAAAGAAAAAAAAACCCAATGCCATACTTAAGTTATCCCTCTCTCAAAATAATGCCATTTATGTTATAAACCATGAGCACCCCATCAAAAGATGGGAACTGCTTTTGTTAATTCATATATATATATATGACTGTATCACTTTGCTATACTCCTGAAACAAATGCAACACTGTCAATAAAATATAGTACAATATAAAATAAAAATAAGTAACAGACCTTTGGGGCGTTACACCGAGTTAGAGTTCCTATCAGAAGGATAACAGCACCACAGCCATACTGAATCCTCATGAAGGAGGCACACAAATGACTGGATTACAAGAGTTACAGGAATGAGAGCTGCTCACTTCCCAGAAACTACAGCTCACAGAAAGCCAACAAAGGCACGAGATACAGACCATTCACTTATGAATGTGTAAAACTCAAGAAAGTCCACATCACTCCTACAACATGTTGAAAGTGCTTCAGAATTCACACAATACTAATTTTCTTATGGTTCTGGTTAAATTATATATACCAGTTTATAACAAATGGTAAAATCTGTAACTCTGTTCAAAGTTTTAAAAGATTACTTAAGAATGGTTTCTTGTATTTCTATGCCACCTTTATAGTTCTGGTTTCTCATTTCTTAATTAGTAAATTCAGGGTGCAGGTTCTATCCCAGGCTAATTTATACACTTCCGGAAGGAATGGCCTCTTAAATCCACAGAGTGTTGAGGTGGGGAGCCCCCAACCACGTCAGATTTGTTTCACATATGATAATATGCATGTTTCAATCCATTCTCCCAAATTATCCCACCCTCACCCTCTCCCACAGGCTTCTGTTCCTATACACAGTTTAGAAGGATAGTGCATGAATGGACCCAGAAAATCCTGTTCAGATTGTGATTCTGCTGTTTTACAGGCACTTTGACATACCATAAACTTTTATTCTTCATTATGTCCTCTTCTAGTAAATGGCTCAACAGATACCCCTTGTTCATCTCAGACATTTGAGATTCACTCTAAAGGCTCTCTGTCTTCCATATGCTTTGTCCAATGGGTCACCAATCTTCTAAATTCTAACTTGACATGTCTCAAAGTCATTAGCTTCCTTCCCATCACCACCATGAACTAATACATATTGTATACCTCCCATCCCACCCCCACCCCCAGTTTCATTGTCATGATCCATATAGGAGAGAGAAAAAGTGTATTCCGGGGTATTCTATGCACCACCGAACAACGGGCCAGACCCAGTGTTGGTGGGGAGGAGTCATTAGGGGAAGAAAGACAACTAGATAAACTGATGTTTATAAAAAGGACTCTAGAGTAGAGGAGAAACCCTGATGGCTTAATTTTTTTGTCTACCTAACAAAGTGCTCATATTAACTTGACCATAGAGATGGAAAGGAACATTAATAGAACATAAACCATTCAAAGTATCATTTGTAATGAAAACACATAAAGGATGAAAGAAACAATGGATCATATAAATGATATTAAAGTGCACTAGCGGGGCTTCCCTGGTGGCTCAGAGGTTAAAGCGTCTGCCTCCAATGCGGGAGACCCGGGTTCGATCCCTGGGTCGGGAAGATCCCCTGGAGAAGGAAACGGTAACCCACTCCAGTATTCTTGCCTGCAGAATTCCATGGACGGAGAAGCCTGGTTGGCTACAGTCCACGGGGTCGCATAGAGTCAGACACGACTGAGCGACGGAACGGAACGGAAAGTGCACTAGCATTGTATTGTGTGAATGACTGGAGTCATGAAATCCTACAGAATCATACATACACACAAAAATTAACATAACTGTGTGTTCTATGTTTACTATACTCTGTTCCCATTTGCCCAACTGGTTCCTCTTTACTCCCTGGTTGAACTTAGCCTTCACAGCCTTGGTGGCCCTCTGTAATGCCTCATCATTGTTTAACACTCCTGATGTCAGAAGGATATCCTTCAATCATTTGCTCAGGTGCTTAAGGCTTTGTCTAAAATACTGTGTGTGTGTGTGTGTGTGTGTGTGTTTATTTATTCTGGCTCAGTCAATCATATTGACAACTGTTCCAGACAATCTTATGGTTAAAATCTGCACAACTTTTCAGTTCAGTTCAGTTGCCCAGTCATATCCAACTCTTTGCAACCCCATGGACTGCAGCAAGCCAGGTCTCCCTGTCCATCATCAACTCCCAGAGCCTGCTCAAACTCATGTCCATTGAGCTGGTGATGCCATCCAAAAATCTCATTCTTTGTTGTCCCCTTCTCCTCCTGTCTTCAATCCCTCCCAGCATCAGGGTCTTTTCAAATGGGTCGGTTCTTCACATCAGGTGGCCAGAGTATTGGAGTTTCAGCTTCAGTATCAGTCCTTCAAATGAATATTCAGAACTGATTTCCTTTAGGATTTACTGGTTGGATCTCCTTGCAGTCAAAGGGACTCTCAAGAGTCTCCTCCAACATCATAGTTCTAAATCATCAATTCTTCGACGCTCAGCTTTCGTTAGAGTCCAACTCTCACATCCATTCATGACTACTGGAAAAACCATAGCTTTGACTAGACAGACCTTTATTGGTAAAGTAATATCTCTGTTTTTTAATATGCTGTCTAGGTTGGTCATAGTTTTTCTTCTAAGGAGCAAGTTTCTTTTAATTTCATGTCTGCAGTCACCGTCTGAAGTGATTTTGGAGCTCAACTCTTTAGCATGAAGTATTAGCATCCTAGGGCTGCTGCTTCTGCTAAGTTGCCTCAGTCGTGTCCTACTCTATGTGCACCCATAGACAGCAGCCCACCAGGCTCCGCTGTCCCTGAGATTCTCCAGGCAAGAACACTGGAATAGGTTGCCATTTCCTTCTCCAATACATGAAATTGAAAAGTGAAAGTGAAGTCGCTCAGTCCTGTCCGACTCTTCGCGACCCCATGGACTGCAGCCTACCAGGCTCCTCTGTCCATGGGATTTTCCAGGCAAGAGTACTGGAGTGGGTTGCCATTGCCTTCTCCTATCCTAGGGCTATCATGACAAAATACTAAGAATCAGGTGGCTAAAAGCAAATGAATTCTCACAGTTATGGTGGCTAGAAGTTTGAATTCAAGGTGGTACTAGGGTCATGCTCCCTTAAATGATGCTAAGGAAGAATCCTTCCTTGACTCTTTCAAATTCTCATGGCCCCAAGCTGTCCTTTGCTTGTGAAAGCGTAATTCCAGTCTCTGCTTCTGACGTACCATGGCCATCTACTCCTCATCTACTCCTCATTACAACTTAATATGACTTGAATTCAGTATGATCTCATCTAAATTTCATTTATAAAAAATTTGTTTCCATATAAGGGCACCTTCTGAGGTTCTGGGTGAACATTAATTTGGAAAGGGGTACTATTCAACCCACTAGATCATAGAAGTGTGTTAGTCACTCAACCATGTCTGACTTTTTGTGACTCCATGGGCTGTAGCCAGTCAGGCTCCTCTGGCAGTGGAATTCTCCAGGCAAGAATACTGGAGTTGGTTGCCATTCCCTTCTCCAGGGGATCTTACTGACACAGGGATTGAACCCAGGTCTCTTGCACTGTAGGCAGATTTCTTACCTTCTAAACTGCCGGGGAAGCCTGAATAATAAAAGAAAGAAATGGCAACCCATTTCAGTAATCTTGCCTAGGAAATCCCATGGACAGGAGAGCCTGGTGGGCTACAGTCCATGGGCTTGCAAGAGTCGGACACGATGTGGTAACTATACAACAAAAATAATCAAAATTGCCTATTACAATATAATCTTAGTTTATCTACTTTTAGAGTAGCCTTTCAGTAAAAGTTGGCTGCCTTCAATTAGTCTGCCAGAAAGACCAAGATAATGACTCAAAGATAGAAACCAGCTAGTTCAGTGTTCATTTGCTGTTCTAGTGCCTTTCTAGGAAAGATACATTCATTTGAAGTAAAGTTCATCTTTATCTAAAAGCGATCAATGCAGTTTGGGGGATTTTGCTTTCCTAAAAATTTACATTCCAAACAACTGCAGTTAGTGATCCCACTAAAGCCACCTCTTGTGTCTGCTTTGGAAAGAACATGCCTTACATTACATGAAGGACTGTTAGCACAGGTTTTATCTCCTAAATTATAAAAGTACATTATGCTTCTGCTAGTGCTAATGAGTTTGATGTACATTGACAATAACACTTTATTTGAGAATATTCTCTTTAGTGAGTCATGATTAATTTTTAAGAATTTTATGGAAACTGAGTCTGTATAATTTGATTGGAGAAAAATGCTAAACAATGACACTCTATTCCCTAAAGAGCTCAGACAGAATCTCTATGCGATCTTCCCTGGTAGCCATATTTTCAGGTCACCCTGAGCATCTTCTTGTGGTATTCCTTTCCATTATCCACATCTCTTGTAAGTTCCCCAGTGTAGAATGTTCATCCAAATCAACAGAACTTCTCTCTATAGACTGAATCCTGGTGCATAAGCTGGATGCGGACTTTGTCTGCTGGGATGGGCCACTAGCTGGTCCAATGCACTTAATTCCATCAGATCTTAAAACCATTTGAGCAGGTTGCAAATTAGGACCCAGTTTATCTTACTGTTATGTTTTCTGTGCTTTAACAGTCACCTGTCTTGTAGTAAGGATTTCATAAATATTGGTTGAATAAATGAATTCATGTTTGAGTTTAATAATCAAGTGCTCAAAAAAGAGTGTGTATTTTACTGTCCTTCTCCCTGTTTGGAGGGCAAAGTTGTACAGTGGAAATCTCACTCTTGCCTCTGTGAATTGATTGCATTCTTTCTCTTTGAATAGGATAATTTGCCCATCTGGATAGAACCTTTTCTTAATTGTAGTACTACCCACTGCATTTCCTTTCATCTTAGAACATTTTGTAGTTCTCATTCGCAATTGGAAAATGGTTAATTAGAATTGAAATCTTTACTTCTCTATGTGATGAAAGAAGTATTGAAGCTTAGTGCTTGCTTTTCCTCTGATGTTTTGACACTGCATGTGGAAAGGACTCTTACCACTTACAGGAATATATCCTGTGACAGGATGTAGGGAGGGTGATTATCTAGATAGTGGCCTATTAAGGGATGATTGGCTGCTGCTGAATAGGCATATGGAATAAACGAAAATAAACAAGGAGCCCAGACCTCATAGGTAAATATGCACATCCCTTCACAATAGCCTTACTGCTTATTTTAGTATGCAAGTTTTCACAATTATGAGAGAATGTACATGAAGTAGGGATTATAAGTAATGTTTCAATGGAAGAGATGTCTGAGAAATATATTCCCTTGAAATAAAAACAAATTTCTATATTTGAGACTTGGAAAAACTTTCTCCTTGTTGCTATTATGTATCAAGGGTCATAAGACCTATAAAACTCTTGCAAAGGAGATTACTCTGTCTTTATTATGGTAGCCTGGTGACTCCAGAGAAGCAATATGACTATGTGAGGTTGGGAGTAATTTGGATCTCAGATTGGGAATGTCATACAGAGTTGCTGAAGGCAGCTATGAGGCAAATTACACTTTTGGAAGTTGATCAAGTAGACTGGAACTTTATTATGCATATATTTAGTTTTCACAAAATCAACTATATATTTTCAGGAGATATACAGAGAGAGAAATAGCAGTTCATATTCATGCAATGTGACCAGTTCCATATGCTGTGCATCTCTTCTGAGTGAGCATGACAGGGCATGTGGTATTTAACAACATCCCATCAGTTTCCATTCTCCAAGGCCACCTGGACTAGGACCATTTTGCTGAACTGAGCACTATTGCAAAGTTTGGAAAATTTGTAATAGTATTATTATAACTGACCAGATTGTTTCAGTGCCAAGTGAAAAAACTTTTACTGGACTTTTTGAGATATAACACTTTGGTCTTTAATATGGTAAATTTCTTAGCTATATGTGAGTCTACTTAATTTGGCCTTATACACTGACTTCAAAATTTACAACCACATAAACATCATACTACATGGACTCTATCCGATAATTAAATTTTTACAAGGCCTACTACTTATACAAGTCCAGAAGTTAACTTTCACATTTTATTCAGTGGAACAGAGTGCCCTGGAGGGTGCAAATGGCCATACTATAAAATCATAATTCCACTTGTCTCAAGTTGGACAATGATACTTGAAATACAACTTCAACATTTATTCATTGCATGTGTGTTGAACATCCATTATATGTCAGGCAGTATTCTGGACACTGAAGACATTAAGCATTTTTTTTTTTTAGAAGACCCTAGCAGTCATCTAATCGAGTTCCTAACTTTAATTGAGTTCCCTGCATGAATATTCTGTTGATAGGGAACTCGCTTCCACAAGCCATGCAGCTCTTCCATGGCACTGACGCAAAACATTTCTTTGAATTCTAATTCTAGTTCTGCCCTTGAGGGCATAAATCATTTTTAATACATTTTAATTATTATAACCCTTAAGTATTTGGGGAAAAAAAGCTTTCCTCATTATTTCTTCCATCTTCTGTCTTGTCTTTTTCATGCTAAACATCTCCGTGCAGGACTGTTTTATATATTAGGGCTCCAGTCTATTCCCATCCTGGTCAATGT
This sequence comes from Moschus berezovskii, assembly GCF_049115385.1. Lineage (NCBI taxonomy): Eukaryota > Metazoa > Chordata > Mammalia > Artiodactyla > Moschidae > Moschus > Moschus berezovskii. The sequence goes on from NC_142469.1 coordinate 64,678,832, forward strand.
GTCCCTTATGCTTTCTCAGCTTCCCTATTGTTAAATTCTGGGCCCAAAGTTAAAAAACTATTACACCTGAGGTAAACAGCAAGTTGAATGAGACTTTCACCGTATGTTTAGGATGGTTTCGTCAAAATATCCCATGGATTAATAAAACTATACACTTACTTGTTTACAAAGAATTTGGAAGTGGTACCAGGAAAATTCTGGGATATATTCATTGCTTTTAAATTAGTTCCTCTTTACTTATTCTTTCCTTGGAAATACATGCTTATTATATAATATATAGTCTCCATGTGTTAAATAATACTAAGATTTGAAAACAAATCTAATCAGATATATTAGACATTTTAGTTGCCATAGTGATCTGAAGTAGCGTGTGTGTATATATATATCTTCCCTGGAACAATAGTACAAGATGTACAGGAATATAGGTGCCAGAATCGTGGATGCAAATATCTATTAGAGATTGGAGCAGATGATTGAGGAAATACATATTTCTGTATAAAGGAGTTCTACAACAGATTTTTATAAAATGTGATTTAGGATAAGTTTCCTTAATACATTGAATTTCATTTGGAAGATATTTTGTTATTTCCATAGATTTACCATACTCACAATTAATAAATAAATTATAACAAAAATTTAAAAATATCTTGAATTGCATATTTTTCTATTAGAGAATGTTTACATTTTGAATATTCCCTTGAATTTGATAGAATGTTTTATACTTATCCCTTATTGTTCAGAAATGAAATTAAAAATGTTAAAATACAACAAGAGAAATCTATTCTGCTATGATGACATTATTAAGAAAAATTTGTTGATATTTGTAGATGGGAAATGTTTCCCCCTTAATTGCTTACATAGTGTTATTTATTTTTATGCAATTACACTTTATAGGCAATGCCACATGCTTGGTCCACACAATGACAAAACATCTGGATGAAAAGTGGAAAGTATAGTAACAAACCCAGATGGTTTGTAAGTGCAGGGCCAAACATCCAGATGGCATCAAGAAGGCTAAGCATGTGGATGACAAATATCAAATCTTTCATTCAAATGTCATGGCAGCATCTAGACACAGTGTATCAATGAACTCTTTTTAGTGAAGACAAAGAATGTGAAACAAGCTAGAGGTCAAAAAGAATCAGGACACATTTATGAAAAAAAGCATACAGCTCACATTAAATCAATTCTAACTTTTAACAAAAATAATTTTAATGTGCTGATTTAAAATTCAACTTACTGAAAGAAATCTTAGCAAAAAGAAAAAGACTCAGCTTATTAGAGTCATTTTTAATTGCAATAATCTTTACTAAGTTTTTGATTTGAGAGAATTTTCAATACAGCTCACGTGTGCAATAAATGGGCTCAATTAAAAATTGCATTTGGTGCCGATTAAAAGTTGCTTGATCTTTAGTATTACAATACACAGCAATCCAGAATTGCATCTAGCATGTCACATTCAATAAACAGACTTCTTTGCTATCTCTGAATAATTAACTTTATCTTTGTCACAGGGAAAAAAAAGTAATGAAAGCAGCATAGACATTATTCATTTATTCCTAGTATGAGAATCTTATTATTTTGGCCTGTCTCTCCCAAGGTAACCTCTAGTATGGTGTCTTGTAGACATTATATGAAGTTATTTCTGTCTGAAGACATCATAGTTTAAACATGATTTCTCCTTTCTTAAGCCCTAAAAGAAATATGTATGAGAAAGATAGTCAACACATCTCTGAAAATCTTGAGTAATTATTTACTGCATGTGTATTAAGATAGGTAAAATGTACCACAAACCTCCTACCTCTGAGAAAGTTTTTTATGATATGAACATCTGTTAATTTCAGTGAATCCTATTTCCATCAATGTTGCCCTCTTACAGGTTGCAACTGCCGCTGAAAGTACTGGAGATTCTTAGAACTCTTCTATTGATCTTAGCTTTAGAACTTTATAGATTCCATAACGAAATAATGCTATATTCCCTTCTGCTTATTTATTTTATACGTAATAGTTTGTATCTTAGTCCCCTATATCTGTCTTGCCTCTCCTCCCTTCCCTCTTTCCACTGGTAAAACCATTGGTTCATTCTCTGTGTCTGTGAGTCTGTTTCTGCTTTTCTTTATTTTTATTTTTTTGCTTTTATTTTTAATGTTTCTTTACTTTTAATGTTTAAATTTTTATTCAATTTTAATTGAAATATAGTTGACTTACAATGCTGTGTTAGTTTTAGGTGTACAGCAAGGTAATTCAATTATGTATACACACATATGTTTTCTTTCAGATTCTTTTCCTTTATAGGTTATTACAAAATATTGAGTATAATTCTCTGTACTATATAGTATTCCCTTGTTAAATATCTGCTTTATGTACAGTAGTTTATATAAGTCAATCCCAAACTCCTAATTTATCCCTGTATCCCCTTTGGAAAACATGTTTGTTTTCTATGTCTGTGGGTCTATTTCTGTTTTGTACATAAATACATTTGTATCTTTTTTTAAAGATTCTACATATATGTGGTATTGTATTATTCCTATTTTAGATGTTCAAGGTAGAAAATTTATCCCCACAATAAACACTGCAATATAATACAATAATACACTAATTAGAAGTCCACTAATTCAATAAAAATAGCTATATCTTATTTTCATTTAGAACCTAATAAACAATAAATACATATTATGTGTTAACAGTGTATCAAATATTTTGCTATTCCCTAGGGACTTGAAGGGGGAAAACATAGTCTCAACTGTTAGGAAATGAGACCTTTGGGAAAGGCAGTAAAACAAACTTTCCAAATCTGATCGACAATTGCAATAAGATGGATTCAAGGGTGCCTTGGATAGAAGGATAGAAAAAAGAAATATCCATAGTAGCTTGAGAGGAAAAGGCAAAAATGCCTTTACTTAGCGAGCACAGTGTGTGAGAAAAGTGCATCTAAAATGGATAATGATCCTGTGAAAAAGCATTGAAAGAAAACCAGGAGTTGGCCTGTTCCTATTTTGTATATCAGTTTATCAAGCATTGTCCTCATTCAGTTTAACGAGCACAGCATCATCATATTGCAAGTCACTGCAATTATGAAAGAGTCAAACAACGTGAATGCTGGCACAGAATTTCTTTTTTCATTTTGAATAAAAATAAAACCACAAAGTTAAAATATTCAAAATCACATCAAAATCTCTCAGAGTGTAGTAGAAACAACTCAAAGAAGGTGGTATTTGCCCTAGGCCAAGGTTCTGGGTTGGGTGCAGGAATAGGAAGAGTGTTTCTAGCAAGAGAAAGGACATTCATGAAAGCTTTGGAGAGTTGGAAGGAGAAGAGAGAGATGCTTTCCTTTTACTTACTGAGATGTTGTTTCCTAGGGAATAGAGAGACAAAGTGACAAAGCTTTGGGTAAAATGGTGAAAAGAGTAATTGGGAGGATGTAGGGCTGAGCAGAATGAAAAATATGGAAGGAATATGGAACCAATGAATGATAAATCCATTTCCAGATGAAGGTTAGCCATTGAGGCAAAGTCTTAAGTGAAAAGTAGACTGAGATAAGGAGAAATATAAGGGAATTGAGATAAGGGAAGCAAGTTAATAAGTTAAGGATTAATCTGTCTAGATGTGATTGAGTAATGAAGCCAATGTGATAATAATACCCTGGACCAAGCTGACACTGCAAATGGTAGAGATGAGAACCTTATCTCCTGGAGAGAAAGAAAGAGGAAGTTAAGTTTGTGGATGGCATGGGCCTCTGACGGGTTGCAGACCATGGTTGTGTGTTATGGAAAAATAATCTGATCTGATAGAAAAGTTTGGCTTGTCCTGACTCTGTTGGGGTTAGTGTTCTGTTGGCATATATTGGGAAGGCTAGAAGACAAAGATCTATCCTCGCAAGAGGTTTGCTCTTGAGTAGTATTGTGTTATAAGAGCTTGGGTGCAAGTAAGGGCAAGAGTTAGGGAGAAACCATTCTTTCTACTTTTGGCTCAAAATACTTTTCTGGTTTGACATATGTGGATCAGGAACTCAGAGGTTTGAGAAACAGCAGTGTATGCTCAGTGTCGTTCTCAAAATAGGCATGAATAGGATGGCTTCTTCAAATGATATTAAGCATAAACTGCAACAGAAAAGGAAGAACGTGGTGAATAATTTTGGAGGGATAGCAATGAACTAGGTTCAGTGCATTTAGGATGTACATTTTTGAGGACATCCAGAAATATGTCAGGAGGAGGAGTCACTTTGCAGGAAGGTTCTTATTTTTGTGCTGGTAAGGTGATTTCTCTGGAGAAGGCAATGGCAACCCACTCCAGTACTCTTGCCTGGAAAATCCCGTGGACGGAGGAGCCTGGTAGGCTGCAGTCCATGGGGTCGCTCCCAGTCGGACACGACTGAGCGATTTCACTTTCACTTTTCACTTTCATGCATTGGAGAAGGAAATGGCAACCCACTCCAGTGTCCTTGCCTGGAGAATCCCAGGGACGGGGGAGCCGGTGGGCTGCTGTCTATGGGTTTGCACAGAGTCGGACACGACTGAAATGACTTAGCAACAGCAGCAGCAAGGTGATTTCTCTGAAGTAGAATCCAGACATTGTTGATAATATGGCTAAACAGGGAAGTACTAGAAGCAAGACACCCAGATTATACACCTAACAAACTATTCAAGGAAAACTGTGAGGATGTACGTTGCAAGGAAAATACAAGGGTTAAAAGTTTGACTTTGCCTGCAGCAAACACAGAAATTATCAAGCAGAATGTAATATCCAAGCTGAACTTTGAAGGATATGAAGAATTTAATATTCAATATTTGATGTGGGGGGATATAACGGAGAACAGAACCACAAGGCATTGAAAGGTTCTGCAATTTTTTTATTTATATAATTTTATCTGAGATACATTTGCTATTGCATATGATGAATGAACTAGTGTTGAGGGAGGTTTTGTTCCATCATTCATGTTTTCATTTGATGCAGGTTTTTTGATCAGTCTATGTGTGCAAGTACTATGATAACTGTTTTATAAATGACATGTAGATAAATTTGTGATTAGTCATAAAGCCTCTCAGGTGAACTAGATATTTACTCATCAGGACTATGATCCAGATTACTAATCTGACAGGAGAATAAGGGATTGATGTAATGAAGAAAAGCCAACATTGGAGATACTAATTTAGAAAGTCATTGTTGCAATCAAAGGAAAGGGAAGCAACAGAATCAGCAGTGAAAATGATGAATAGTAGATGGAGGAAATGCATTTGCAAGAGGAATGAGAGACATATTTTGTTAAGTTTTAGCAACTTTTTTGATGTTCTGAAGAAGAGAATGGTATTGATTCAAAGATCTTAAGCCATAGAGAGTGGGAACACAAGACTGCATCAAACATACCATAAAAGCCTTAGGAGGTATTGTTTTAAATGTAAGACAGGAGACTGATTATACTTTTGGATGTATTGAGTTTAAGGTCCAATTTTCATAAGAAAAGTTAAATTAGAAATCATCAAATTACAGCTTATAATTAACGATTTGTATGGGTATATATAAAAAAGATCTAAATAATTAAACCATGATAAAGGATGAGCTCTCCAAGGCAAGAATTACATTTTTACCCTGAAACAGAAAAAAGTAGAGAATATACCAGACTTGTTGTTTCTATGTATTAAACCTAATAAATGCTCAATTATAGGTGAATTAAAATAATTACATTTGGTTTACATTTCAGTAGTAAAATCACTTTTAATTCTTACTTTATTTGAGCCCCTGAATATTTAACAAATTTCTTATTCACCTTAATAATTTCTCCTTCCTTAAGGAAAACCTGTTATGATTCCACCACTTCAGCCATTCATTAATCTTTCTGTAAATTATTAATTTTTTTTCTAAAAATTGATTCAAATTGAAAATAGTGTAGAATGGTGTCCTGAGGTATAATAAAATTATATGGTAAAAAATTAAAAACTAAAATCTGGACAAGATATATAAAAAATAAATCTCATTTCAATAACTCTAAATTATAGAAATTTAGAATCATTATATAATTCTACAATGCCAAAATCATTGATCTCAGCTGGCTCTGTAGTTAATATGACACCTAAGAAAGTGACTCTATATTCTTTTCTAAAAATCAAACTGGCAATCTGAAATCTAGTATTTTTCTGTGCACTTAATGAAGTACAATGCTATGAATTTTTGGAATGCCCTTCTCCCTGTAATTTGTGTAATCCATTAAAGCAATACTAAACCACATATAAAGAAAACACTATAGATGATTGGGAATGAATAAGTCAAAGTTCAAAGTTGCATAGAGGATTCTCTCCTCTTTAAAATACATTTGGAAAAAGAGTAATAGATGCTTTTCCTAATATAGAAAATTTCCTTTGTCTAAAATATCAAGAAAAAGAAGTTTTAGAATTATTTATTTTTATGTATTATTCATTTATCTATTAAAACTTCTAGTTGAGAAAACTTTAATTTCTTTTTAATTCAAAGAAGACTAGGAAACATAAAAAGGGCAAAAGGTATCAGACTAGTTTTCCTTATTTAAATATCCATAATGATAAGAAGAATATTAAAGACTTGGAAAGTATAATTAGGCCAAATGTCAAGTTCTATTTTATGTTAGAATAATGTGACTTTTGTGATGGAGTTCACCATGAGCCTCTTTGCTTTCACAGATCTGTATTAATTCCTTCTCGGTTCAGATACAACCTTAGGTGACTTATCTGGTGATGTTTGTATGCATGTATATGTGTATTCCTAGTCATTAAATTACTAACAGAAACTTTGTTTTATACTTTTATAAGAAAGTCAGTAATTGATTCATTCTTTCAATAAGTGTAACCAAGCTGCCTAGTACAGTGATTCCTTTGTTTGTTGGAAATGACATTGAAGCATGCAAGGTATCAGAAGCAAACATGTTAAAACAGTCGTGATTTCTTAAACTGGATACAGAGGATAGAGAAAACATACTGCTAAGTATTATAAATCTAACTTCCAGAATTCTTAACTAGCATTTACTGACTGGATAGAGAAATGTTTTTAATGTTGTCAGAAGAAAAGCATATACAACTTTCTAGTGCTGGAATCCTCAGCAAACAGTGTTATTTGACTAGCCATCACTATCAGGACAAGGCCAAAAATTTTAGATTGTAATGAGACCTGCTAATGAAATAATGTAGAATAATAGGCACAGGAGATCATTGTTACTTCAAAAAGGAACTCAAAAAATGAAAACAAAAACTAATTGTGTCTTGTATGCTAATGGGTACGTTACTCAAGATTTTTCCCTCTTTGAAATGTGTGTGTATTTTGGCAAGAAGAGAGAAAAGGAGGATTGTCAATCCCAATAATAGGAGTTATTCTTTCAATGAGTAGACTACAGAACTGGGAAATCAACAAGATTGCATTACTACATCCCATAGTGGCTCCATATGGAGACTGATGGTCCATCTGTGGCTTACTCAGACACTAGGCTTTTTTCTAACCTTTCCCTTTTTCACAACTTGTTACCATCCTGGGTAATAAGTCAGAGGGTAAGGAAGAAGTATCAGAAGGAATTAGTCAATTAATCATTTGCTGACCACTTTGGTAAAAAATTTGGTGAAACTCCAGCACTTCATAAGAGTATAATTGCACATGCCAGATGAGGGGATTTTAACTGTTGGCAGTATCTATCAGTGGAGACCTGAAAATATCAGTTATGACTAGACAGATGCACTCTGGGGTAGGAATGGGAGAGAACACTCTCTGTGAATGATAATCCCATTAACAATTTAGTTCAGAACAGTGGGTTCATTTATTTAATAAAATTACACTATGAAAAAACAACTAGATCCATTTTTCATTTTATATTCCTGAATTAGTACCTAGCACCTTGTATCCATAGGTATCAATATTTACAAAATTAATGAATTAATCAATGCTATTAAATTATTTTTATTCATATCTTTTAAAAGTGATTCATAGACTAGTACAGAAAATAATAACTGATAATTTAGCAAAGAACATCCCTCCCTATAAGGTCTTGAAGAAACTTTCCTGGGGAGAAGCTAGTACATGCATTGGTGGTAAGCAAGATATCTCTGATTACAGCAACTATAGAATCAAAAATCAATTAGTTTTTAAAGCAAATAGATACATATGTAAAGGCAGTTACCCTGAACAAAGAAGGGTGATTTGAGGCAGAGGGAGTCAAATATGAAAGATCCAGTGAAGAGAATCTGTATTGGACAGAAAGGTTTTGACAATGGTTCTTAATACAAGGTGGGGACAGAAAAGGAAGTGGATTCCACCAGTATCCCACAGAGAAAATGATATGGAAAATTAGTTTAAAATTTGGAGGTTGTCGTTATTCAGTAACCCAGTCATGTTTGATTCTTCACAACCCCATGGACTGCAGCACACCAGACCTCCCTGTCCCTCACCATCTCCCATAGTTTGTCCAAGTTCATGTCCATTGCATTAGTGATGCCATCCAGCATCTCATCCTCTGTTGCCCTCTTCGCCTTCTGACTTCAATCTTTCCCAGCATCAGGGTCTTTTCCAATGAGTTGGCTGTGACCATCAGTTGACCAAAGTATTGGAGCTTCAGCTTCAGCATCAGTCCTTCCAATGAGTATTCAGGATTGATTTCCTTAAAAATTGACTGGTTGATTCCCACAAAACACATCCTATTGTTGGAAAAAGTTTATGTAAAAGCACAGGGTAGACGTTCGACAATAGAGTTTCATGACTTATCCCAAACAAAAGGACACACAGAGTTCAGGGAAGACTCAACCATAGCCAGAGGACACTAGGAAGATGGACAGAAAGAACTTGTCCACCCTGGGGTCATGTGCATACCCAACCAGAGCTAGAGATCCTACAGTAATTTGGGAATTCACAAACAGAGGTGTCCATGGAAGCAGGAATTGTAGCATCAGGGAAGTTGGGTGGCAGCCTCTGAAATGGGAGAAATAAATCCTGCCAGAGAATTAAGAGCATTGAGACTCAAGCTAAAGGCATTTGGACACATTTGGTATACATATTTGTGAACAATAATGTTGGATAAAGTACTGATGTTCCATTTCCCCACTACCATCCTGCCCAAAATTCTTGAGCTGATATTCTTCTGGGAAGAAAATGAACTATGTTTTTCATCTTGGGGAGTGGTGATTTTGACATGACTCTGACAGATATTCAGTAAACTTTGCTCCCATTATGGTGTCACCTAAATTGTACTGAATATATACACCCAGAGCCATGGCCAAGAAAATCCTTTGACTGATGTGTCCTCTGGGCTTGCAGTTACAAAGAGATTGAGTCTGTCCATTCTAATTTGGAATCAAAGGTATATTATGTATCCAATTTAGTAATCTAAGTAGTTTAGTATTTTGGGAATAGTTTTATTTGTGATCATGTAAAACTTAAATATTGAAAATAGCTTGAAAGACAAAAATGGAATTACAGGAATTATTTTACCAAGATAACCCTTCTGAAATATTTATTAATTCACAACCTCTAATGATAACTATTTTCAAAGGAGAAAAATTTAAATATTTAATACTAATAATTATATAAAAGACATATAAACCTGGAAAGGAATCTGAGAGATTAAGTAGTTTTTCCTTCATTAAAACCATTCCCAACATTTCATGACCTACAGAGAAAGTGATTCCAAAGCTTCTATAGGTTCACTTGTACAATTTGCAAATTTCCTTTTACTTCCTCTGTTTGTAGGACATTAAATATTTTACTCTATAGATTGTTCTTTCATTTCATAACCTTTATATCTATACCTTTACTTTTTATAATTCTAATGCACTATCACATTAATTTGCTAAGTGCCCTACAAATTATCTGTTATCACTCCCTTTTTGTATTTGAAAAAAATAAAATTGAGAATTTGTGTGTCTTGCCCATGATCCTGTGCATGATAAGGAGTGGAGCCAGGATTCTAGTCGAGTTCATCTTACTTTAATTCTGATGGTCTTTGCTATAATAAACTTGCTTTCTTCTCTGTAGACATGGAGCGCAAGTTATAGCCTGACTTCACTGATTCTGGGATTCGGGGTTATTTAATTTAATTTTTTAAAAAATTCTCCATCATTCTATTTTATCTTTTGGCTGCACCTTGAGATATATCGGATCTTAGTTCCCTGAGCAGGGATCAAACTGGTGGCCCCTGCAGTGGGAGCACAGAATCTTAACCACTGGACTCCTAGGGAAGTTCCAGATTTGGGATTATTTTAAATGGGAAGGTATAGGGCAGGAACTTAACTTGCCATAACAGAGATACCAAGACCCAATTATGTAAGGAATAAATGAAAAAACTGGAAAACAAAATCAAAATTGCAAACCATCTCAAATCTCCTGCAACAGAGTTTTGAAATATCTTTGATAGTCTCTTTATTTATTTAATGTTTTCTGCCTCTGTCTTCTGCATGTATAACTACAGTGGCCACGCTTTTTCCAGCCCACTGTTCTTCTTGTGGTAGTTGCCCACTAGACCTACTTTCTCGTCCAACAGATGTGGTTTCTTGTCCATTAGTCATTTTCTTAACTTTCTTCTCAATTCCTGGCTTTCCTTCATACTTTATGATTGTAGAATCTTAAAACAGTTAGAGGGTCAAATAAAATCTGAGCAGATCAGATTCTAACTGATTTCAGGGAATCATCAGGTTCAATACTTTTGGTAGTCAGATTGGCCCCAAGCACTCATACTATTTATACTAGGCAAACTATTTCATTAAGCAACAAACACTTATTATTTATAAAATTTCAGTTCAAAGATACTGTTACTAATATTAAAGATGATATAAAATAAATTCTGAATACAAACAGATGTACCAGCATACTCACAGATAACACTAGGCTGAATGCCAGGGAAAAGCTAAAAATTACCCAACAGAAGGCAACAACAAAATCACAGACTGAATGGTAAGAAACCGGTTGTGGGGGGTTAATTTGTTGGGAAGACATGAGAGATCGTATGTGTAGCAATCACTCAGCTCTCAGCCTTGTGGAACAATTTAAAAGGAAAACTTGTGTGGTGGCTTCTTCTGACTTCATTCTACTAACTATCTTAGTCCAATTCAGAGGGAGAGCTTCAAACCCAATCAGAGACCCAACAGCTGTTGCAATAGCTAAACAGAGTCCAAGATCAGATGTTCTTACTGGGATACATGAGATGAAATACTCAACACGAACAAGCCCTTTTCCCTTTAACATCTGTACCTCCACATGAAGAGCATAAATGGCACATTGCGCTTTTCTTCATCAGAATTAGATGTTCCTAATAAGACGTGTTTTCAATTTAATAGTAAACTTCTAATCTACTTTGCTACAATATACAAGCTTATAATTGAAAACAGCTTCTAATGTCCTTACATTACCCCAACAGTACTTACAAGAACAAGTTAATTATAATAATGTGAATTGAAAATGAAAGATAATCTAATCAACTGATTTTTGTGAGTGATGAGTTAATCGAAAATTCCCCAAAATCCTCTATACACACCAATTATGATAATATCTCCTAAGTACAAAAATGTATACACTAATACACTTCTGTTGCTTTTAAATGTTTGCCTTCTAATAATAGTAACGGCCTAGGAGTGAGTTATTGCCTGAGGGCTAATAGTTGGCAGGGAAAATATGTCTGGCATAAACCATAAATAAATTCCCTGGGTATCCATAATTATTTCAAAATCTCCACTAACATATATAGATTTTAAATAAAAATTTTCATAATCTCTGGATCAATACCTGTTTCTCTCTCGAATGTTACCAGATTTGTTATCTATCTGATGAAGTTGTGAAAGACAAATTCTGAAAATTTCTGATTAAAGTATTTTGCAGATGTGAGAACACTACAGACATATAAATATTCTTCCCAAACAATGAATAAAATGATCATCAAGTAGAAATGGTGGAGCAGACAAACAACCAACTGAGAAGAAACTTAGTAAATTGGAAAATAGTTCTGAGGAAATCATTTAGAATAAAGCACAATAAATATAAGCTTGTAGACAATATGAAAGTAAGTCAAGACAAATGTAGGAAAGAAGAATGAAAAGAAGTGATATAGGTCGAAGAGATTTTACAGAAGGAAAGAACAGAGAAAAGATGATACTTAATGAGAAAATTGCAGAGCATTCTCTAGTGGTGGACTCTGAAAAATAAGATAAAAGATTCTAGGAGAACACTTTGAGCCCTGCTGCTGCTGCGTCACTTCAGTCGTGTCTGACTCTGTGCGACCCCATAGACGGCAGCCCACCGGGCTCCCCCGTCCCTGGGATTCAGGCAAGAACACTGGAGTGGGTTTCCCTGTCCTTCTCCAATGCATGAAAATGAAAAGTCAAAGTGAAGTTGGTCAGTCGTGTCTGACTCTTAGCGACCCCATGGACTGCAGCCTACCAGGCTCCTCCATCCATGGGATTGAACCTATTATGAGGCGGGGAACACATTAAAAATAAAGAAAGATGCTCCTAGGGGTTGTTAAATGAACAAGCCATCTTGGTTTCACAGGCATGACAGTTAGAACAAGGACATCTTTTCAACAACAGCAATAAATATCAAAAGACAATGCAAAATACGTTTAATATTTTGAAGGATGGAAGACCAATTTAAAACACTAAACTGAAGTAAACTATTATTCAGAAATAAAGGTGAAATATATTTCTTTACAACATAAAAATGGGCATTTTATTGGTCATACACCATCTCAGAAAGAAGTACTAAGGAAGGATGAAACAATGAACAAAAGTGAAATTGAAACTAAAAACAAGAAGAAAAACAGATGTGGCACACGTATACAATGGAATATTACTCAGCCATAAAAAGCAATGAAATTGAGTCATTTATGGAGACTTGGATGGACCTAGAAAGTGTCATACAGGTGGTCGACGGGAAGATGGTGGAGGAATAGGACAGGGCGGCCACGTTCCCCCCAACAAAATCAACAAAAGAACATTTGAACGCTGAGTAAATCCCACAAAAAAACTTCTGAATACCAGCAGAGGACATCAGGCACTCAGAAAAGCAGCCCATAGTCATCGAAAGGAGGTAGGAAATAGATAAAAAGAGAGACAAAAGAGGGAGGGACGGAGCTCCCTCCTGGGAAGGGAGGCTTAAAAAAAAAAAAAAAGAGAGAGAGAAGTTTCCAAACACCTGGAAACACTGGCGAGTGGAACCTCAGAGGGCCGCATAACTGGGAGACAAAAGACATAAATAATTAAAACTCACAGACTAAGTGCTCAGAGGAAACTCTCAGCAGAGAAGCGGCGCAGACTCCAGCGCCCCTCACTAGCAGGCGGGGGCTGGGCAGGGAGGCGCCGGCAGCAGCGCTTAGAGGGAGAACCAGTGGCAGTGGCGCTTGGAGGGAGAGCCGGCACCCGCGCTTGGAGGGAGAGCCGGCGCCCGCGCTTGGAGGGAGAGCCGGTGCCTGCGCTTGGAGGGAGAGCCGGCGGCTGCGCTTAGAGGGAGAACCGGGCTTGGGCGCCCCAGCCCCCAACCCCCGCCGACGCGGGCGGGGAGGGCAGCCAGTGCCGGGGCGGGGGCAGCCGCGGCCCCAGAGAGGCTTCCCGTGCCAAGCTGCAGGCAGGCTTCCTTGCTGGCAAGGACTTCTTGGGTTCGGGCTGGTCGATATCCACCTGAGAAACTGCGCCAGTTGTACTCCCAGAAAACCGAGCGGCGGGGACCGGGAAGGCGATAAGTCGCAGCGACTGCGCTCGCCAAATGCCTGGTCACCTGAGCTGCTAGGACCGAGGAAGGCACAAAATGCAGGCCCAGCCAAGTCTGCGCCTTTGTCGAGTACCTGAGGACCTGAACCTGAGCCGCTCAGACCTGGGAAGTGCATGCAACCCAGCGCCAGCCACGGACAGCTTGCAGCAGAGCAAACTAAAGCCTAAGCAGCATAAACAGGGAAAGCACACACGCCTCGAGCGGGAGCATTCCCAGTGTAGCGGAGACACCGCGAGCACTCCCCACAGACACCAGGGATATTTGTTAGCTGTTCCTCCCTCCCTACAGCAGGACTGAGTAGGAGAGCCTGGGGGAAAAAAAAAAAAGTGTCCACCACCGCATCCTGGAGTCAGGACGGGAATTAGACACTGAGGAGACCAGAAAACAGAAGAGGGAGAAGCCTTGAGCCTCCTGCAAGAATAAGACTGAAAACCAGAGGCAGAGGCTTAAGGCCAAATCCTGAGAACACCAGAGATCTCCGGTTCCAGAGAACATTAATTGATAGGTACTCATCAAAGGCCTCCATACATACACTGAAACCAGGCACCACCCAAGGGTCAACAAGTTTCAGTGAAAGACATACTACGCAAGGTATCCAGCAACACAGGAGAATAGCACTGAACTTCAATATATAGGATGCCCAAAGCCACCCCAAACCCACGGACATCTCAAACTCATTATTGGACACTTTCTTGCACTCCAGAGAGAAGAAATCCAGTTCCACCCACCAGAACATCTACTCAAGCTTCCCTAACCAGGGAACCTTGGCAAGTCACCCATCCAACCCCACTCACAACGAGGTAACTACATAATAAAGAGAACTCCACAGACTGTCAGAAGACAAAAGGCCACCCGAACACAGCAATATAAGCAAGATGAAGAGGCAGAGAAATACACAACAAGTAAAGGAACAGGATAAATGCCCACCAACACAAACAAAAGAGGAAGATATAGGGAACCTACCCAATAAAGAATTTCGAATTTTAATTGTGAAAATGATTCAAAATCTGGAAAGCAAAATGGAGTTACAGATAAATAAACTGGAGAAAAGGATGGAGAAGATGAAAGAAATGTTCAATAAAGAATTAGAGGAAATAAAAAAGAGTCAATATACAATGAATAATACAATAGACGAGATCAGAAACACTCTCGAGGGGACAAACAGTAGAATAACGGAGGCAGAAGACAGGATAAGCGAGCTAGAAGATAGAATTGTAGAAATAAATGAAACAGAGACGGAAAAAGAAAAACGAATTAAAAGAAATGAGGACAATATTAGAGACATATGGGACAATATTAAACGCCCCAACATTCGAATCATAGGAGTCCCAGAAGAAGAAGACAAAAAGAAAGACCATGAGAGAATACTCGAGGAGATAATAGTTGAAAATTTCCCTAAAATGGGGAAGGAAATAATCACCCAAGTCCAAGAAACACAGAGAGTCCCTAACAGGATAAACCCAAGGCGAAATACGCCAAGGCACATATTAATCAAATTAACAAAGATCAAACACAAAGAAAAAATATTAAAAGTAACAAGGGAAAAACAACAAATAACACACAAGGGGATCCCCATAAGGATAACAGCTGATCTTTCAACAGAAACTCTTCAGGCCAGGAGGGAATGGCAAGACATACTTAAAGTGATGAAAGAAAATAACCTACAGCCCAGATTACTATACCCAGCAAGGATCTCATTCAAATATGAAGGAGAAATCAAAAGCTTTACAGACAAGCAAAAGCTGAGAGAATTCAGCATCACCAAACCAGCTCTCCAACAAATACTAAAGGATCTTCTCTAGACTGGAAACACAGAAAGGGTATATAAACTTGAACCCAAACAATAATGAAAATGGCAACGGGATCATACTTATCAATAATCACCTTAAACGTAAATGGGTTGAATGCCCCAACCAAAAGACAAAGGCTGGTTGAATGGATACAAAAACAAGACCCCCATATATGTTGTCTACAAGAGACCCACCTCAAATCGAGGGACACATACAGACTGAAAGTGAAGGGCTGGAAAAAGATATTCCACGCAAACAGAGACCAAAAGAAAGCAGGAGTAGCAATACTCATATCAGATAAAATTGATTTTAAAACAAAGGCTGTGAAAAGAGACAGAGAAGGAAACTACATAATGATCAAAGGATCAATCCAAGAAGAAGATATAACAATTATAAATATTTATGCACCCAACATAGGAGCACCACAATATGTAAAACAATTACTAACAATTATGAAAGGGGAAATTAACAATAACACAATAATAGTGGGAGACTTTAATACCCCACTCACACCTATGGATAAATCAACTAAACAGAAAATTAACAAGGAAACACAAACTTTAAATGATACAATAGACCAGTTAGACCTAATAGATCTCTATAGGACATTTCAACCCAAAACAATGAATTTCACCTTTTTCTCAAGTGCACACGGAACCTTTTCCAGGATAGACCACATTCTGGGCCATAAATCCAGCCTTGGTAAATTCAAAAAAATTGAAATCATTCCAAGCATCTTTTCTGACCACAATGCAGTAAGATTAGATCTCAATTACTGGAGAAAAACTATTAAAAATGCCAACATATGGAGGCTGAACAACACACTGTTGAATAATGAACAAATCATAGAAGAAATCAAAAGAGAAATTAAAATATGCATAGAAATGAATGAAAATGAAAACACAACAACCCAAAACCTCTGGGACACTGTAAAAGCAGTGCTAAGGGGGAAGTTCATAGCAATACAGGCACACCTCAAGAAACAGGAAAAAAGTCAAATAAATAACCTAACTCTACATCTAAAGAAACTAGAAAAGGAAGAAATGGAGAACCCCAGGGTTAGCAGAAGGAAAGAAATCATAAAAATTAGGGCAGAGATAAATGCAAAAGAAACAAAAGAGACCATAGCAAAAATCAACAAAGCCAAAAGCTGGTTCTTTGAGAAGGTAAATAAAATTGACAAACCACTAACCAGACTCATCAAGAAAGAAAGGGAGAAGAATCAAATCAATAAAATTAGAAATGAAAATGGAGAGATCACAACTGACAACAGAGAAATACAAAGGATTATTAGAGAATACTATCAGCAATTATATGGCAATAAAATGAATAAGTTGGAAGAAATGGACAAATTCCTAGAAAAGTACACCTTGCCAAAACTGAACCAGGAAGAAATAGAAAATCTGAACAGACCCATCACAAGCACGGAACTAGAGGAAGTAATTGGAAAGCTTCCAGCAAACAAAAGCCCAGGTCCAGACGGCTTCACAGCTGAATTCTACCAAAAATTTAGTGAAGAGCTAACACCTATTCTACTCAAACTCTTTCAGAAAATTGCTGAGGAAGGAAAACTTCCAAACTCATTCTATGAGGCCACTATCACCCTAATCCCAAAACCTGGTAAAGATCCCACAAAAAAAGAAAACTACAGGCCAATATCACTGATGAACATAGATGCAAAAATCCTTAATAAAATTCTAGCAATCAGAATCCAACAACATATTAAGAAGATCATACATCATGACCAAGTGTGCTTTATCCCAGGAATGCAAGGATTCTTCAATATCAGCAAATCAATCAACCTAATACACCACATTAACAAACTGAAAAATAAAAATCATATGATTATCTCAATAGATGCAGAGAAAGCCTTTGACAAAATACAACATCCATTTATGATAAAAACTCTCCAGTAAGTGGGAATAGAAGGGACATATCTCAACATAATAAAAGCTATATACGACAAACCCACAGCAAACATTATCCTCAATGGTGAAAAACTGAAAGCATTTCCCCTAAAGTCAGGAACAAGACAAGGGTGCCCACTCTCACCACTACTATTCAACATAGTTCTGGAAGTTTTGGCTACAGCAATCAGAGCAGAAAAAGACATAAAAGGAATACAAATTGGAAAAGAAGAAGTAAAACTTTCACTGTTCGCTGATGACATGATCCTCTACACAGAAAACCCTAAAGACTCTACCCGAAAACTACTAGAGCTAATCAATGAATACAGTAAAGTTGCAGGATATAAAATCAACACACAGAAATCCCTTGCATTCCTATACACTAATAACGAGAAAATAGAAAGAGAAATTAAGGAAACTATTCCATTCACTGTTGCAACGAAAAGAATTAAATACTTAGGAATATATCTACCTAAGGAAACAAAAGACTTGTACATAGAAAACTATAAAACACTAGTGAAAGTAATCAAAGAGGACACTAATAGATGGAGAAATATACCGTGTTCGTGGATTGGAAGAATAAATATTGTGAAAATGAGTATACTACCCAAAGTAATTTATACATTCAATGCAATCCCTATCAAGATACCAAGGATATTTTTCACAGAACTAGAACAAATAATCTCACAGTTTGTGTGGAAATACAAAAAACCTCGAATAGCCAAAGCAATCTTGAAGAAGAAGAATGGAACTGGAGGAATTAACCTGCCAGACTTCAGGCTCTACTACAAAGCCACAGTCATCAAGACAGTATGGTACTGGCATAAAGACAGAAATATAGATCAATGGAACAAAATAGAAAGCCCAGAGATAAACCCACGCACCTATGGACACCTTATCTTTGACAAAGGAGGCAAGAATATAAAATGGACAAAAGATAGTCTCTTTAACAAGTGGTGCTGGGAAAACTGGTCAGCCACTTGTAAAAGAATGAAATTAGAACACTTCCTAACACCATACACCAAAATAAACTCAAAATGGATTAGAGAGCTAAATGTAAGACCAGATACTATAAAACTCCTAGAGGAGAACGTAGGCAAAACACTCTCTGACATAAATCACAGCAGGATCCTCCAAGACCCACCTCCCAGAATATTGGAAATAAAAGCAAAAATAAACAAATGGGACCTAATTAAAATCAAAAGCTTCTGCACAGCAAAAGAAACTCTAAGCAAGGTGAAAAGACAGCCTTCAGAATGGGAGAAAATAATAGCAAATGAAGCAACGGATAAAGGATTAATCTCCAAAATATACAAGCAGCTCCTGCAGCTCAATTCCAGAAAACTAAGTGACCCAATCAAAAAATGGGCCAAAGAACTAAACAGACATTTCTCCAAAGAAGACATAAGGATGGCTAACAAACACATGAAAAAATGCTCAAAATCCCTCATAATCAGAGAAATGCAAATCAAAACCACAATGAGATACCATTTCACACCAGTCAGAATGGCTGCTATCCAAAAGTCTACATGCAATAAATGCTGGAGAGGCTGTGGAGAGAAGGGAACCCTCTTACACTGTTGGTGGGAATGTAAACTAGTACAGCCACTTTGGAGAACAGTGTGGAGATTCCTCAAAAAACTGGAAATAGAACTGCCATATGATCCAGCAATCGCACTCCTGAGCATACACACCGAGGAAACCAGAATTGAAAGAGACACATGTACTCCAATGTTCATTGCAGCACTGTTTATAATAGCCAGGACATGGAAGCAACCTAGATGTCCATCTGCAGATGAATGGATAAGAAAGCTTTGGTACATATACACAATGG
This sequence comes from Moschus berezovskii, assembly GCF_049115385.1. Classification (NCBI taxonomy): domain Eukaryota; kingdom Metazoa; phylum Chordata; class Mammalia; order Artiodactyla; family Moschidae; genus Moschus; species Moschus berezovskii. Next base: position 64,698,061 of record NC_142469.1, read on the forward strand.
AGTATTTTTCAGCCATCAAAAAGAATGCATTTGAATCAGTTTTAATGAGGTGGATGAAATTGGAGCCAATTATACAGAGTGAAGTAAGCCAGAAAGAAAAACATCAATACAGTATACTGACGCATATATATGGAATTTAGAAAGATGGTAACCTGAAACCTGTGTACGAGACTGTAAAAGAGACATAGACATATAGAACAGTCTTTGGGACTCTGTGGGAGAGGGTGAGGGTGGGATGACTGGGGAGAACGGCATTGTAGCATGTATATTATCATATGTGACCAGTCCAGGTTCGACGCATGATGCAGGATGCCTGGGCTGGTGCACGGGAATGACATGGAGGGAGGATATGGGGAGCAGGGAGGTGGGAGGGGGGTTCGGGAGGGAGAGCACATGTACACCCGGGGCGGATTCATATCAATGTATGGAAAACCAACCAATATGTTAATGTAAGGTAAAAAAAAAATAAAATAAAAAAATAAAATCTTTCTTTGTCACTTTAAAAAAATAAATAAATAAATAAAAAAAGAAAGTGTCATACATAATGAAATAAGTCAGAAAAACAAAAATAATTTATTAACACATATGTGAAATATATAAAAAGGGTATAATTTTAATAGATTCTATTCGTGAAGCTGAAATAGAGACTTAGATGTAGAAAACAAATGTATGAATACCAAGGGGAAAGGGAAGGGGAAGGGAGAAATTGAGAAACTGGAATTGACACATATACACTGTTAATACCACGTATAAAATAGATAACTTATGAGAACATACTGTGTATCTCAGGGAACTCTGCTTAATGCACTATGGTGACCTGAACAGGGAGTTTAATCACTAAGTCATGTCCAACTCATGGATCTCAGAGCTCCATTTCATGGGAAGAAAGTCCAAAAGGGAGTGGATATAAATTTATGTTTGGCTGGTTCATTTTGCTGTACAGTAGAAACTAGAACAAAATTATAAAGCGACCATAAAACAGATAAATGTATTTTTAAATAAAATAAATTACCAAATATAAAAAGAACAATGACAATTTGTAGTTTTTCTTTATTTTAAATGACTCTGGTAAGAACATAGCATGAAATTTGGTAAACAAATATTTAAGTGCATAAAACAATACTGTTAATTATAGGCTCAGTGTTGTATAGCAGATCTCAAAAATTTCTGCCTCTGTACAGCTGAAACTTTACACTCATTGAGTAGCAAGCCCTTACTTTCCCACCCTCCAGACCTTGACAATCACCATTCTCTCCTGTGTTGTATGAGTCTGAGTAATTTAGATACTTCATACAAGCAGAATCAGGCAGTATTTGTCCTATAGGGACTGACTGGCTCATTTTACTTAGCATGAAGCCCTCCAGGTTTAGCCATGTTGTTGCCTATGACAAGATTTTCTTCCTTTTTAGTAACATTCTGTTTAAAGTATAGATCACAATTTTCTTACCCATTCATCAGCAATAAACATTTGAGTTCCTTCCATTTCTTAGCTATTGTGAATAGCACTGTTATGAACATAGGGTGCAAATATCTTCTTGAGAACCTATTTTCAATTCTTTTGTCTACATACAAAAGATGTATACCAGAAGCAAGACTGTTGGATCATAAGCAAGTTTTAATTGTTTAGATGCCTTTATGCTGTTTTCTATAGCCATTGCCCCATTTTACATTCTCACCAACAGTGCATAAGTCTACCAATTCCCCCACATCACCACCAACATTAACCTTTTGTGTATATGTATATGTATATATATGTTAATAATAGCCCTCCTAACAAAGATGATTCAACACAAGTGTGATGTGATTTTGATTTGCAGTTCCTGTTGTCTATTCAAATGTCTTTGGAGAAATGTTTATAAAAGTACTTGACCCATTTTTTCTTTAATGGGATGGGGGTGGCTGGTGTAACAGTTCCATATATATTTAAGAATTAATCCCTTATCAGATATCTGATTTACAAATATTTTTTTCTATTCCTTAGGTTGTCTTTGAACTATACTATTTGTTCTCTTTGCTGTGTAAAAGCTTTGATATAGAATGTTCCAAATAAGGTAGGAGAAAATTACTAATAGAAATGGAGGATGGGTCATGGATTTGGAAGTTAACGTGATTCTAAGGCTCGTATGTAGTCCACTTATATCTCTATATTCTAGAGATATAACCACTAAAAGAATAAAAATGAAAGGTAAAATTTTCAAACAAATGAAGGGGGAAAATGAGTAGTAAAATTAAAATGATTCATTTCAATAGATGTAAAACAAGAAATAAAGGAGCTTGGGAAAGGTAATCAGTAAATGCAAAATAACGTGATGGAAAGAAACAAAAAAGTATTAATAATCATAGCCAATTAAAGATAATAAATGATTAGAGGAGATGCTTGTGAGAGGCACCTATGGACTCATAAATGTTATCAAAGACACATGATGGGTTATTCCATGCTACCTGAAATGAGCAACTAGTGAGCAAAATGGTGTCTCTGGGTTTCATATGTTGATCTTTAAGGGTTCTTTTTTAATAATAAGTTAAAGTGAAGAAAGTGAAAATGCTAATCACTTTTTAAGACACTTTGTGACCCCATGGACTGTACCCTGCCAGTCTCCTCTGTCCATGAAATTCTCTAGGCAATAAGACTGGAATGGGCTGCCATTCCCTTCCGCAGGGGATCTTCCCAACCCAGGGATCGAGCCTAGGTCTCCTGCATTGCAGGCAGATTCTTAACTGGCTGAGCCACTGTGACAAACCTATAATGCTAAGCTCTTAGCATGTCAAGGCTTTGCAGGTGCTTAAAACCCCAAACTTGTGAAAGTGAAGTGCATCAGGCGTGTCCGACTCTTTGCGACCCCATGGACAGTAGCCTAACAGGTTCCTCCATCCATGGGATTTTCCAGGCAAGAATACTGGAGTGGGTTGCCATTTCCTTCTCCAGGAGATCTCTCCAACCCAGGGATTGAACCCGGGTCTCCCTCATTGTAGGGAGACACTTTACCAACTGAGCCACCGGCATACTTTTTCCAGTTTGAAGTATCACCAAGAAAGTATTTTTAGGGTTTGTTTTACCTATCATGATATCTCTGGGCCTTATTACAGTATCTGACACTTAACACAACCTCAATAAATAGGTCCTGAATAAGAACAAAAACTCTGGCAGATGTAATATAGTCTTAGGAAAATAATAAAAACAGTAAAAAAGGATAAAAAGTATAGACTGTGATAGCAGATACAGGAACAAAGTTACTAAACTTTATAAAATCCCATACATTGGGAGATATAAAGTACATACAGAAAGTCATGAATATTTTTCAAAACATATGAGAGAAAGAATAATTTTTCTTCTGATGCATTTGTGTATAAGCAACTCTGATAGAACATAATTCTCAAACTGAAAGTATTGTGTCTAGACAAGTATTAACATTTTTTAAAGAAGGAATTACTAAAATTGATATTTTTTATCCCAAGAGAGTTTGTTAAGAAGTACATTTTTATAAGCAAACCATGCCTGTATTAACAATATTATTGAGTTTTTTATCCAGAGAATGGATGGGGACTTTGGTTTCACTTTTTCTTCTGGAAGGAACCAAATAACTTTCATTAAAAGGAGATATACTGTAACTATATTTACTGGAATAAATATTCTTCCTGGCAAGATCTGAGTTTGTGATAAGGGATTTTCTCCACATATCTTGCAAAATCATTTTCTATAGTCTATAAATTATTTTAAAGTTTTGCTAAAATAAAGTAGTACAATATTTACAGGAGATGACTATTTCACCTAGCCCACAGCAACAGAGGAGATGATTGCTGAGTTTTCATCAGGTTTGAATTAATTGCCTTTTCTTTAATTCCTAGGGGACCTGCCCTCACCGCCACACATCCCTCCCTCCTTAGTGGATATAGAAAACAGGATGGCTCCGTACCTCAGTAACCGTGAAAGCACAATGGTTGTCATTTACCTATGCCATAAGAAACTTGAAAGAGATACAGAATTCATCTCAGTTTCAAGCTGTTAAAATTCTACTGGGATCCTTAAGGCCCAATCTGATCCTTCATATCTGAGATGTAGCAGCTCTAACAGGCTTTAAACTTTTATTTATACATTGTGCTTACCCCAGAAATGATTTAAGACAATTTCTTAGGTTTTTTTTGTACTATGATGTTTCATATGCCTGATCAATAAGGTCAGCTGGAGAGCCTGCAAAAGTTCAGATTTGCAGATATATCTCAAGAGGTTATGATTTGGCAGTTTGGGGAGACCTAGGATTCTGTGTTTTAAAATTTTCCCAAGTAACTATTAAAATCAGACAAGTTTTAGAAATAGTGATTCACTACATGTAACTTGCTTAGTACTTCCTCTGCAAACCATATGGCATCCTGCAGCCCTAAAGGGGGTAACACACTCTGAAGGATGAGCGCATACAGGGAACAAGAACCCCAGAGCACAATGACCTTTGCCCAGAAGTTTAGAAGAGATCAATGGCAGGATTTGTTTTGGCTTTCTTTAGCCAACATTTATCCAGTAATATGGTCTTGAAAACATCTGCTTTTTTTTCTCTTTTTTTTGGAGGCAAGTATGGATGTAATAAAATACGTGCTTTATTGCAGAATAAGAGCCATGCGGAGACATGAGAAAGGATACTTGTAACTAGCAAGGAATAATTCTTACAGCCACAGTCAAACTTCTGCGACTCAAGTAGGGCAACTCAAGAGCACCGTGGTCCCAGGTCTTTGGACTTTCTTTGAGAATGCAGGCCACTTTTGTCTTGTTGTTATGTGACTTTTGGATGAAAATATTCGCTTGTTTAATAATGCAAATTGGTGTCTATTATTGGGCTGCTGCTGCTGCTAAGTCACTTTAGTCGTGTCCGACTCTATGAGACCCCACAGACAGCAGCCCACCAGGCTCCCCCTTCCCTGGGATTCTCCAGGCAAGAACACTGGAGTGGGTTGCCATTTCCTTCTCCAATTCATGAAAGGGAAAAGTGAAAGTGAAGTCGCTCAGTCGTGTCCTACTCTTAACGACCCCATGGACTGCAGCCCACCAGGCTCCTCCATTCATGGGATTTTCCAGGCAGAAGTATTGGAGTGGGGTGCCATTGCCTTCTCCATTATTGGGCTAGTCATATACTTTTCAGAAATGCTTGTTGAACAAAGGAAAAGTGAAATAGATGTCCTAGAAGAACAAAAGTAATAGCTTGCATTAACCATTTTTTAAAAATTTCCCCATTGATTTTAATTAAGCTCTTGCTGATTGCAAACTCAAAGATATTTTTTTTTTAATATTTTAAATCCTTCCCACAGGTTTTTCACATTCTTAATAGATAAAATCTGAATGTTTACGATTATAAGGCATACAATCAAATGATGGCTTATGGAATCAGCCTACATTTACCCAAGATGAAAAGAAGAGTATGAGATAAAAATAACGGATTGTGTTCTTGGTGTGAATAGAGACAGTAGCACTTTTAGCAAAAATAATAACAATAATAATACAGATTTTTTCTTGTGAGAGAACTGCTTTTATGGTAGAGAAGTATTTATTGAGTTTGTGTTTCTTCAAAGATCAATTTATAAGGTCTTTCATTGCAGGTTTATAAACCTTATTCTCTTTTCCTTTAAAATACAGGTTCTTTCCAAGAAAGTCTTTTATTTATCTCAGAGAAAAGTTCAATAAATACTATTACAGAGAAAAAGAGAGATTCTTATTTTCATATGGTTCTTTGAAGTTACAGACGTTACAATGAACATAAATATATTACGTACAAGTTTTACAAAATAGAAATAATGATGAGCACATTCATGCATGAATCACCTTGAACTTAGAAAACTGTTAGGATAGAAATGTAGTTGGTCTTTTGGTTGGTATTTCACTAGAAGTAATTAGTTATAGAATGGATCATTTCCAATGGCATTTATTTTCCTGCCAAAAATCGAAATTCCTCAAAATGTTTAGTAGAAAGTCAGCAAAACACATTATTCTGTCTTTATATTCAACAATGATGCTTCAACATAAAAGATTTCATGTGCAGGTTTGGTAATTTTTTTAAGCACATTACAATGAAACTAATAAAGTACCATTGTGTCTAATCCAACTGCTGTGCTAAATGAGGGATGGGTGGAGGAGATGACTATAGAAAGACAGATAATGGAGACTAGGAAGCAAGGTCAATGAAAATATATTATGAAAATAAACTTCAGAATAAGTTAAACATGATCATAGCTGCCCAATTATGACATATTGGAATTAGGTTCTATCAATATATCCTAAAGCTGGAAAGAAATCCAGAGTCATAGAATCTAACATTAAGAAGGGGCTTAGGAACCGTTTAAAGGACAATGAAAACAAAAAAAGTGCTTTGCTCAAGAAAAGGTTTAATTTAGAAATATGAGGAGATTAAAAGAAAGTTGAACAGGCATTGATAATCAAGTTCTGTACACATGTCGTTGCCATGAACACATTGGTTGACTGCATATAATTCTCATCAGTTCAGTTCAGTTCTGTCACTCATCATGTCCAACTTTTTGAGATCCCATGGACTGCGTTACTCCAGGCTTTCCTGTCTATCACCAACTCCTGGAGCTTGCTCAAACCCATGTCCATCGAGTCAGTCCATGATGCCATCCAACCATTTCATCCTCTGTCGTCCCTTTCTCCTCCTGCCTTCAATCTTTCCCAGCATCAGGGTCTTTTCAAATGAGTCAGTTCTTCACATCAGGTGGCCAAAATATTGGAGTTTCAACTTTATCATGAACCCTTCCAATGAATATTCAGGACTGATTTCCTTTAAGATTGACTGGTTTGATTTCCTTGCAGTCCAAGGGACTCTCAAGGGTCTTCTCCAACTTCACAGTTCAAAAGCATCAATTCTTCAGTGCCCAGCTTTCTTTATAGCCCAGTTCTCATTATCTTGTTCTTATTCATTTGACTTATCCTCAAGCAGCAAAAATGGAGGCAAGGCTTGTCAATTGTAATGAAAAAGTTAGCACCTGGTATTCAAACTAAACATCACTGGGAAATAGTGGATAAGTTAGAATCTATGAAAGTTTTTGGATTTCTGTGAAAAACATGTAAACTTGAAGACTAGATAAAGATTGGTTTGGTTGTTTTCTTTTTAGTGGATTAAGTTGCTGGTGGCACGTCTGCTTAGACTAGAGTGGAAAATAAACACGGAAGATGTGTTCTGAGAAAATGTAGTATTTCCTCAAGCTCTGAGCTAACATCTCACATTGTCAGAAAGGCACTGAATTGCCTGGCCACTTGGGTGCCTTTTTCCTGTGCTAGTCTGAGAGCATGCTTTCCTTTGATAATAGACACTCGTAAATACAAGTCATTGAAATGGTGGAAAGGGGAATACCGTGGCTCCAGAAGCTTTGAGAGGCTTTGAAATTCAATGTGATATCCTTTATGTTGGAGAGTGGTTGAAGATCAAGGGCAATCAATCCTGATGCTTTCAAATTTATAGATATTTTGGCTGGAGGGACTGGAGAAGATATATCATTTTGGAATATTTCATGTCTGCTCTCTTGTCTTCTTCCTCTCTGGGTCCACATCCTAGTGGAATAGAAGAGAGAATGTTTGCAGAAAGATATCAGCCTCTGTGTCTAATTAGCAGCTATTCAATAATAAATATTCCAAACCAACAGAACAAAAACAAAAGCAGAAATGTCTTCATTTCAGGCTATAAATATCTCTTTTTATGATAACCTTTGCTATTTTACCACCTGGAATAAGTATATATTTCACCTCTATCTTATTAAAAAATCACACCTCAGAGAATCTAGGTCATATTTGTTATTATTAATAAACTTAAAATGCCAAATGTTTTCTGTTTGACCTTTTGAAACTCTCTTTCCACCATCCTTCCCATCTTTATTCTGTCTCCTTCAGGTTGTCCCAAATATGGGAAATAAAAATCTTTATCCTGTTAAAATTAATTCCTCCTTCTTTCTTAATTCTGACATAACCTTGGACAGTCTTTTCTCATTGAACAGGATTAATACACACTAGTTTCAGGCTGACAGTCTCTCAGGCCTTTTTATTTTTTTCTTGTTAATTGTTGCTGCTACTTCATCTTGTAAATTACTTCCCTCTCCCTAAGAAAGGCATCTTCTCTGGATGAGTTTTCATTTAAATCACCTTCCTTTTCCTTTTGTCCCCTACCATCTCTCATTCCTCCTTTGTATCCCTAATTTCTTCTACCCACCAAATTTTCTTTTAAAAATAACCATTCATAACCTAAGTGAGATTCTATGCATTCTTATAATTTTATAAAATAAAAATTAGTAAATTTTCAGCTTATTTTAGAATGAATAATCTCATAATAAAACAATAAACCACTAATAAAGAAATTTTAACATGAAAATAACAAGATCCTTAGCTTTATAGCAGCACTTTTATGATCATTTATAATAATAATTAGTGCATAAATTGTAAATTTGAAAATCCTATAGCAGCAGCAGCATATATTATATTAGGTGATTCACTGATCTTTGGAAATATACAAGTAGTTCATAATTATAAGAAATGATAAAAGATTAAATACAGCACAAAATATGTAACTAGTCAGAAAACACATGACAAGAGATAAGTAACCATATTAGTTTGTATTATTGTTGCACTTATCAATGGTTAACACACTTTGTAGGCAAAAACTTTTTTTCTATGAAAGAGGAAAAATTGGTCTGACAACTTAGTCATTACACTACAGTGTGTCCTAGGTCATTTCAGGCCTGTCTGACTCTTGTAACTCAGTGGACCTTAGCCCTCCAGGTCCCTCTGTACACAGGATTTTCCTGGCAAGAATACTGCAGTGGGTTGCCATGCACTCTGCCAGGGTATCGTCCCAATCCAGGGATCGAACTTGCATCTCCTGTGTCTCCTGCGTTGCAGGCAGATTCTTTCCTGCTGAGGCACCAGGGAAGCTCTTAATATGTATAACAAGTATGGGATTTTTAAGTGTATTCAATGGAAATGAGTAGAACAAAAATATAAAATAAGTGAATGTTCTCTCTCAGTTGTTATGGATTGTAGCCAAATGTTAAGATTACACACCAAATTACATAAAATTTCAAAATATCTATTGATAAATGAATTAATATAACACCATACTTACAAATATTAGAGCTCTAGGGGAAAGAATCTATAAAATATTGAAAGAAGCCATTTAAGTCCTATATAAATTCTAGCTAATAGAACAAGTAATTTGCTTTTGATGAAAAGAATAAAGTATTGCTTTTCAAATAGTGCTGACTCTTTAATAGCAGAAAAAAAGAGACCTAATAGCTTTAAGAGAACTGAAGCTAAGGTGCATCAAAGCAAACTACCTTAGAGATTGAGCTGATTTAACACTTATGAGTTGCACACTAGAAATGTTTCTTTCATTTTTTTAGGAAATTGAGGGTAGGCAGAATTTCAAGTTACTGATGATACCAAAATAATTTGGGAGGGGCAAAATATGACACCCCAAAATGTACCACTTTGGCATTGTGGCTTGTTTTGCACTAAAGGCAATGAAGACCCAGCAAATGTAGGTCTTTGGTGATAAAGAATCCACCTGTAATGTAAGAGACCTGAATTTGATTCCTGAGTTGGGAAGATTCCCTGGAGAAGGGAACGGGTACCCACTCCAGTATTCTTTCTTGGAGAATTTCATGGACAAAGAAGCCCACTGGTCACAAAGGGTCAGACATGACTCAGTGACTTTCACTTTTTTTTTTTTTTCATTTTTTTAAAAGATTATTTATTTATTTATTGGCTGCACTGGGTCTTTGTTGCTGCTCTTGGGCTTTCTCTAATTGTGGTGGCTTTTTACCTCCTCTTTAACTGCCTGAAAGAATGTAGATAGGGGACTTGGACCAGGAAGACAGATATTAACAGAGATGACTTTGTATATCAGAAAGACTTACATACATGGTCAAGCAAAAAAGGTGGTTTATTTTTAAATTTCTTTTGAATTTTTTATTTTGTATTGTTGTAGAGCCATTTAACAGTGTTGTGATAGTTTCAGGTGAATAGTGAAGGGACTCAGCCATACATATACAGCCAAACATTTGTTCTTCTTGTCTGCCAGTGAATTCTTCCCATTTAAAGCTCTGGATCCTCATACCTTCTCCTTACCTCAGGATGGCATATAAGCCTTAATTGTCTGACTGCCTCAGATTCTTTTAATTTCTGTGGGACTCACATATGTAGGCAATTAAATTTATTTCAATGGACATGAGTTTGGGTAAACTCTGGGAGTTGGTGATGGACAAGGAGCCCTGGCATGCTGCAGTCCATGGGGTCGCAAAGAGTTAGACACAACTGAGCGACTGAACTGAAACTGAATCTGAATCTGCTTTATGTCAATTTAATTATGAGATCAGCCAAAGAAACTGGGAAGCAAGAAGGGAGAAATTTTCCACCCTTATATGTATAAGATATGCGTTACTCAAATACATTAGGTCAATAGGACCAGTGATAGTACACTGTTGATGGACATTTTCGCAAGCATAAGACAATAATATTGGAATTTGTGTAAATGGCTATGTCACAATGTTATAGACTGATCATTGTATTCAAAGAATCCCAAAGAAACTACTATGTAAAATGGCATCTTAAGTTTATAATGGCATCAGAAACAGTCTGCCTGGGTTGGCAGAATTTAGTAAGCTCTGCCAACTTTGAATAAATAAAATTGAGTCCATATTTAGTGTCTTCTGTCATTTAGAAATGGCTAATTTCCTGAAAAATTATGTCTAACTTTGACCAAAATAAAAAGGGAAATAGGGTTGGAATATGATTCCAGGATACAATTTCAAATTGTATAACTTGCAAAGTCTAGATTTCTCAGTTTTTCAAATGGACAAGGTAACATTTGCAACTTATCAAAAGAGCTTAGGGAGGTTTAATGAGGTGACATATCTAAAATGTTATCTAGGGGAAAATATTTTTATTATCTCTGCAGATAATGCCTCAGCTTGACTGGAGGGGGGAAAAAGATACCACAAAGTATCATTGTATTGTGCTAAAGCAATGAACTACCACCCGCAGGAAATTGGTTTCATGAAAGGCAATGACAAAGAGCACATCAGGATTACATGAAATCAATCAGAAGCAGGCAGGAAGAACACAAGCCAGATGAAGTGGAGTCTTTCATGACAGGCAGGAGAATATATCAAAGACATCCTTGCTAATTTCAAAAAGCCCACTCCCTTCTCTAGAGGTGAGAATGTTACTTCAGACAGCATGCTGGCTCTGTTGGACTTCTATGAAGATGCTATAGCTCCATTTGTGGGTTTCTTAAAGAATGATTTAGGAATGAAAAGGGCCAACAAACCTGAATACCGTTAATTTAGATCACCAGTGGGAGAGAACTGAATGCACAGTTTTCCACATTTACTTTTCCATCAGGAATTTTGTTATTTATACCAATCAGATTTTTATTTTTCTGTTTTAATTCTGAGCGACTACACATTTAAATGCTAAGAAATTTCCAAAGAAAATGCTTAAATTTCCAAAGAAAATTCCTTAAATTGAAGAGATACATCTTTGAAAAATAAAACAAGTCAATTAAAAGTAGATGGTATATCTATCCTTGAATGGCAACATGAAAGATTAGAAAAGGAATGATGGTCAAAATAATGGGTATGATGGATAGTGGATGATAAAAAGAGCTCCATGAGGCAAATATTTTTCATGGCAAGATGAGATGTTGTAAAGAAATCTACTAAGTGCTAGAATCCTAGAAGTTTCTTTCTGAACTCAGTAAAGAACTCAAGTGTTCTAAGCACCCAGAGAAGTCTCAGAAAGAGCATCCTGAGAAATCCCATGGTGCTCAGTGTTCATGAGCCAAAGACAATGTCAGGGAGATTAGACAATATAAGCAGTTGCAGATAATGGTAAACTGAATGATCAAACAGCAAAATATAAGAAAATACATCTATCATAATGACTGTACTTCAATATTTTGATTATTTTGGAATTTGCTTGCTTGTGGTGATGATTTAACCTCACTAACCTATAATGTGCTGTTCTCAGTCACTCAATCATGTCTGACTCTTTGTGATCCCATTGACTGTATCTGCCAGGCTCCTCTGTCCATGGAATTTTCTAGGCAAGAATACTGGAGTGGTTGCCATTTCCTACTCCAAGGGATTTCCCAACCCAAGGATCAAACCAGCATCTCTTGGTCCTCCTGCACTGGCAGGTGGATTCTTTACTACTAAGCTACCTGGGAAGCCCAACCTATAATAGAGTCATGTTTTATGTTGAAAAAATAGCTATAATTTAGTGTAATTAAATTAAATATATTTACAAAGCAGAATTTTTTTAGAGTAAATATGATGTTCAGATAAACCATCATGTGAATAAGTATAAAAACCTTCAATATGGTCTAATGTTGAGTTTTACTTATATCATGAATATAGCAGAAGCACAATAGACATAAAATCCTGATATTTGACTTAGAGGTCAAATTTTTCCCCATTTGCCTAGTTACTTCAGTGTCAAAAATTTCATATTCATGAGGAAAGAGAACAGCACAGTTTCATAACAAAGTGTGATAAGCTAGGCCACAGTGTGCCCATGTAGTTAAGTGAACATCATTCTGAGTGCTTCTGTGAAACGTTTTGCTTTCCTGTGTTTCTAGTCTCCTAACTCGCACTCATATTTTGACTTCCCAGTCTCTATAAACAGGTGCATGCTAAGTCATTTCAGTCATGTCTGACTCTTGGTGACCCCATAGGCTATAACCCACCAGATTCTTCTGTCCAAGGTATTCTCTGGGCAAGAATACTGAAGTGGGTTGCATGTCCTCCTCCAGAGGATCTTCCAAACCCAGGGATCGAAGCCACACCTTTTATGTCTCTTGCATTGGCGGGCTTGTTCTTTTCCACTAGGACCACTTGGTAAACACAATAATAAATATATAGCTAGAATGTTTATTTATATAGAGAATGTGATAGAACCTATAAAAGCTATCAGCACTATTTGTAATTTTAGTAAGACTTCAGGTTGTACAATCAATATATAAACATCAATGATATTTCTAAACACTATAGCAGTAACAGAGATTAAAGTTTAAAATATCAAATATTTGGACACTTTACCAAAGAAGATATATTATGGGTGGAAAAGCATGTGAAACAGTGTATAGCATTATTGGTCACTATGAAACCCAAGCAAAACCACAATGGGATCCTACTCCCTATCACTTAAAATAGCTAAAAGTAACAAGATGGAGCACATCTAGTATTGGTGAGAATGTTATACTGCCGGCACTGGACTTCAATATACTGCTGGCAGAAGAACAAAATGGTACAACCATTTCAGAAAACAGTTTAGCAGATTCTTAAAATGTTACACGTGTTAGATATGCAACTGCCATACAATCTAACCATTAACTCCAAAGGATTGCTTAAGAAAAATAAAATAATATGTCCACAACAAAGACGTGTATATAAATGTTCATAGCAATTTTATTTGCATGAGTGAAAACTGGGAACCACCAAATATCCATCAAGAAGTGAATGGATAAACAATGGACTATCAGTTCAGTTCAGTCATTCAGTCGTGTCCAACTAGTTGGGACTCCATGGACTGCAGAAGTCCAGGCTTCCTTGTCCATCACCAACTCACAGAGCTTGCTCAAACTCATGTCCATTGAGTTGGTGATGCCATCCAACCGTCTCATCCTCTGTCATTCCCTGTTCCTCCTGTCTTCAATCTTTTCAGGCATCAGTCTTTCCCAGTGAGTCAGTTCTTTGCATCAGGTGGCCAAAGTATTGGAGTTTCAACTTCAGCATCAGTCCTTTCAATGACTCTTCAGGATAGATTTCCATTAGCATTGACTAATTTGATATCTTTGCAGTCCAAGGAACTCTCAAAAGTCTTCTCCAACACCACAGTTCAAAAGCATCAATTTGTTGGCGCTCAGCTTTCTTTATGGTCCAACTCTCACATCCATACATGACTACTGGAAAAACCTTTGACTAGATGGGCCATTGTTGGTAAAATAATGTCTGTTTTTTAATATACTGTCTAAATTTGTCATAACTTTTCTTCCAAGGAGCATCTTTTAATTTCATGGCTGTTGTCACCAGCTGCACAGTGATCTTCCAGCCCAAGAAAATAAAGTCTGTCACTGTTTCCATTGTTTCCCCATCTATTTGCCATGAAGTGATGGCACCAGATGGCACAATCTTAGTTTTTTGAAAATTGAGTTTTAAGCCAGTTTTTCACTCTTTTTTACTTTCATCAAGAGGCTCTTTTGTTCCTCTTGGCTTTCTGCCATAAGGGTGATGTTATCTCTTTATCTGAGGTTACTGATATTTTTCTTGGCAATCTTGATTCCAGCTTGTGCTTCATCCTGCCTGGCATCTCACATGATGTACTCTGCAAATAAGTTAAATAAGCAGGGTGACAATACACAGTCTTGACATGTTCCTTTCCCAATTTGGAACCAGTCCGTTGTTCCATGTCCGAGTCCAGTGGTTGATTCTTGACCTGTATATAGGTTTCTCAGGAGCCTGGTAAAGTGGTCTGTTATTCCCATCTCTTTAAGAATTTTCCACAGTTTTTTGTGATCCACACAGTCAAAGTCTTTAGTGTAGTCAGTAAAGCAGAAGTAGATGTTTCTCTGGAATTCATTTGCTTTTTTGATGATCCATTGGATGTTGGCAATTTGATCTGTGGGCTATCCACACAATGAACTGCTATTCACAAAGAAATAAAACACAGATGCACACGATATCATGGATGAATCTCTGAATAATAAGGCTAAGTGAAAGAAGTAAGTACATATTGTATGGGTCACCTACATAAAATTTCAGATAGTAAAAATCAATTTTATTGAAAGCAGATAGATTATCTGGGCATGGGGGCAGGGGAAGCATTGGTGACTAGTGGTAGGAAGGGATTATTATTAGGCAAGTTGAAAACTCTGAGAAGCAATGAATACTTGCATTATCTTAAGGTCTTCACAGATACATACACAGGTCAACATTTATCGAATTGTGCTCTTTAAAAATACGTGTGTGCTTTGCTTAGTTGCTTAGTTGTGTCTGACTCTTTGTGACCCCATGGACTGTAGCCCACTAGGCTTCTCTGTCCACAGAGATTCTCCAGGCAAGAATATTGGAGTGGGCTGCCATGCCCTCTTCCAGGGGATCTTCCCAACCCAGGGACTGAACCCAGGTCTCCTGCATTGCAGATGAATTTTTACCATCTGAGCTTCCAGATAAGCCCTGATGTAAAAATGTATAGTTAATTGTATTCTGATTATACTTCAATAGATCTTTAAAAACAAAAGAAACCAAAAAGAAAGGGTGGGGGAGGAAAAAGAAAGGAAGCAAGTAATTAAAGAAAGAAAAAGAAAATAATACCTACACTCTCTAGAGTCAGACAGTTTTCCGAGTTACTAGCAATGTGATCCTAGACAAGTTATACAACCTCTTAGTGGCTGCAAAATGAAAATGGTGATAAAATTATTGATCCATTAATTCATACACAGTGTTTAGAACATTTAAGCACATATTAAGGGTCATCTCAGTGTTTGCTATTATTATTCATATTGATATTTTTATAGCAATTAAAATATCACATGGCCTAAAGAACATTACTCTAGATCATGTAACAAGAATGCAAAGAAAATTGATAAAAGATAGACTCAGAAAAAGAAAAAGCCTTCTCTAGAAAAATACCCATAGATGTGTACTTACACACTGCCACATCCATATACTAATATTTATATAAATATAAAATACAATTAAAATTTTAAGTTCTGTAACTGGGATATAATTTTTGAAAATATAATCTATTATTAGCTTAAAAAAACAAGCTAATCTATTAAAAATTGTCTTCAGAATAATAGTTGGAGAAATTAGCTTTTATAAATTCTATTATAGACTACTATAATACACAGAAAGATCAAAATACTAAGATAATGTTGATTTTTTTGAAGAAATAAATAAAACAGGCCAAACTTTCACTGAACTTGTTTCTGTATTTTTAGTGATAGTTTTGCAAAAATTAGCTATTTATAATTTTATCTGGAGCAAACATAAAATAATCTAAATAAATTTCTATACTATAAGCTAATAAAAACCAATATTTCTAGTCCTTGTCAATTTTCCATAGCCAGCGTGCTTAACTCATACATTGTTTCCCTAAAAATCTAAATTTTCATATGTTGTGTTTCAACTTTTGTATAACTGTTATGATCATGCCATCTTGCCTCTTCTATCTCCTTCTGCATTCAGCCTTCTGTTTGCCATTACATTTTCTCTAAGTATCATTTCTAGGCATCATGTCTCTAGTCTATAGTATGTTTTTTTCTTTTTCTTTGGGTGTGTGTGTTAAATTCACTTTATTTGGTGAATCAATAATGTTAATACCATTGTGTGGCTCACTTAGAAAGAGACTGAAACAACTCTAAATTGGGCTTTAAACATTCTAAATGAGCAGTAATACTGCTATCTTTTTTTCTTTCTTTATGAACATGTGCCATTAGTTAATTCTATTCAGTTCTTTTCAGCATAACTCCTTTAAGAATTTTCAAGAGGATAGAGAATATCATCAGCTGTCTTCTTAGGATATAGAAACACAAAAGGAAAACACATCTACTTGTCAGCCTGCCTTAACACTAAGCAACACCACTGCAGTATTATCCCCACCAAAAATAGATGTCTTAGACTGACAATGAAATGCAGTATTTTAGGGAGATTCAAGAGCATGCAGCAGCTACCAATTGACACTCTTCTTTTCACTGGGTTAAGTCTCCCAGTGAGACATACCTCTCTCTCTCTCACATCCAGCAGTGAGAAGGTACTGAATTTAATCTCTTAGATTATCTGATAAAATTCTATTAATATAAATCAGAAGAGTTATTTTTACTAAAATTATTTTCTTTTGGATAATGAGTCATCCAGTTGTGATTAAAAAAAAAAGATTTGTTTTGCATATTCTTCTAGGTAATTAATTGTTAAGCATTTTCATCTTGTAGAAATGATTTTAGTCTGGCAGGTAGTAGGCATTTAATAAGTGTTTACTAGAATATTAGGAGTAGAATAGGGCATATTTATTTTAAGGCATGGTCTACTTAAATATGAAAGCTTTAGAAGCATGAACTATGTTTATAATGACCATCTTTCTTTGAAAAGCTTGGATATAGCAAGTATTAATCAGTAGTAGGTCATTTTACATTTTTAATTACACTCCCCTGAAAATTTGTGTACAAGGTCAAAAGTCTTATATCAGGAACTTAAAAAGATAGATGATAGATAGATGATGGATAGATGACAGATAGATACATAGATCAAATTTTAAACATAAACACATTTAATCCAAACAGCTATTACCAGGTGATATTAGTACTTGTTCAGTTTTCAAGGGTGTTAGGAAAAAGGCCATTTTTGCATTCAGTTGTTCTGATTTGAGCAGCTCATCATTCTTTTTGTAAAATGATATTGACATTTCAATAGTTTTTACAAACTTGAAAAATTATCAAACACGTTCAGTTTTCAAATAACAAGAAAGAATCACCTGTTATCTCTGATTTACAATTTACAAAGTCTTTACAAATAATGCTGCTAATCAGCACAACAATAGCATGGATGGGAAGTGTCTGGACAAGGATAATGGAAACACTAGGCCCTGATTGTTCTATTAAAATTGGAGCAATTCATCACTTAGCATCATTAGGCACTGATAACTTGGACCTTGTAAAGAAGACCTTTCAGAGTTTTCAGTGTTTCTTCAGTCAGCACAAAGCACTGGTTAATAAAAATGGTACATCTGAATTAAAATATAGATATTGCCGGCTAAGGGAATTAGCAATTTGTTAATTAGTCACATTTTTAAAAAATCATTAAAATAATATATTAGGCAAAATTAAATTATAGTGAATGGGCCATATGGATTTTTTTCTGTTTATTGTATTTCATTATGGCAATGATAAATGGCATATCATTTGTAACACTGTCATTTAATAATTAAAATGACTTTTATAATTTTGTTTACTGGTTTCTCATTTCAAGAGACTGTAATTTTGCCTTGTGATTAGTAACAAATCTCACTCAACAGCACCTTCTAATAGAACTCAGCATGGACAATTTTCCACGCAGATTCAACCCTTGCCTAAACCACACTAATCCTTTGATTGGGCTCAAGGAAAGGCTTGGATCCCTGTAGAGTTCCTGACGCACTGACTATTCATAAAAATAACAACAAGGCTCCAAGCAGCCAGAAATATAGGCCTTGCACCTGTTCTTTGCCCTTAGTGAACAGGCCATGTCATGACCCCTGTGATTCTTCATGGAACTAGACTTAATGTACTGGCCATCTGGGGGCTAAAGGGCTTTGGAGAGGTTTGGGCTTCAGGTGCTGGTTGAAAGAGCATTTCAATGGCCATAAGTCATGATTTTTTCTTTAAAGTAGACAGCATATTTTATTTATTCTTTAAACAAATTAAACAAACCCAGATATGTGGCCATTAATCACAATAAATACAAAAATGCAAAGTGCTTGCATATTTTGTATTTGGGCAAGTGACAAAACAGATTTTTCTGAATGCCAATGATTTCTGATGGTTTAGGAAACTTCTAAAGATATATTACTACTTACTGGGCTCCAGGGAACTATTTAGACCCTATAAATAATCACCATGGTGGCCTTAAAGAATAATACGTTAGTTTATACAACATGCTTGTCTTTAATTAGGCAGACAAAGTTACTGGCTTTTCCACATCTAAATTATTTGCTCCTTTTAAATATCAACATGCCGATAATTCAAGACTCATATTGTGAGGTAAGATTTACTAGCCCATAGTCAGAAGATCATTAGAATACTATCTTGTTGGCAAAATGATCCTGATGCAAAGAATGGAGGAAATTATTCACTTTATGAAAGCTTCATTACTCAGTCAAGCAATTCAACAAGAATAATACACAAGTAAGAAAATACTCATGAGGATGACAACTATTCTGCTCACCAATTAAAATTCCAATGTAAGGGTTTTTTCCCATACCAACAAGCACTTCTAAAACACAATTGGGTGTCCAATAATTCAACTCAACCCAGACACTTTCTACCCATAGAAAGCATTGGATTCCAACACATTAGATTTGCTGTAGTCCTATAAGATGGTCATCAACCCCTGCCCCAATTTATTTCAGATGCCAATCAAAAGTCCAGGTTATGAGCTTCTGACCACAGGCTATAGATTGGAGGTTCCAAAGATTCTCTCCTTGGGTGTAATTAATTTATGAGAATGATTTACAGAACTCAAGAAAAACATTTTACTCACTAGATTACCAGTTTATTGTAAAGGGTGTAACTCAGACTCAGTCAAATAGAAGAAATAAACAGGGCAAATTATGTGGAAGTGTGGCACTTCCATGCTTTCTGATCACACCATTCTCCCAGCACCTGTCTTAGTTAAAGATAAGGAAGCTCTCTAAACCCCATCCTTCTGGGGTTGTTTAGAAGCTTCATTACTTAGGCACGGCTGACTAAATCACTGGCTATTGGTGAAGTGAACCCAATTTCCTACCCCCTTCCCCCAGAAAAGATCAGGGAGTGGTACTGAATGTATGCCTGGTAGCCAACCCCCAATCCTTAGATTACCTAGTGTTGAAAATGTAAATTGCTCAGTCATGTTCAACTCTTTGCTACCCCATGGACTGTAGCTAATCAGGCTGTTCTGTCCCTGGGATTCTCCAGGCAAGAATACTGAAGTGGGTTGCCATGCACTCCTCCAGGGGATCTTCCCAACACAGAGATCAAACTCAGGTCTCCTGAATTACAGGCAGATCCTTTTACTGTCCGAGCCACCAGGGAAGCCCTAGGTTACCTAGATGCTTACCAAAAGTCACCTCATTAATAACAAAGACATTATTGTCCTCCTCACTTAGGAAATTTCAATGCTTTTAGGAAGTCTACTCAGGGGATGAAGAATCTGCCTGAAATACAGAAGACACAGGAGACATGGGTTCCCTCCCTGGGGTGGAAATGTTCCCTGGAGGAGGAAATGGCAAAAAATTCCAGTATTCTTGCCTAGAAATTCCCAGGAACAGAGGAACTTGATGGGCTACAATTCAAAGTGTCGCAAACAGTCAGATACAACTGAGTAGCTGCACAGACAGACAGAAGTCAAAAATGGACAAGACCAAATATATATATCAGTTCAGTTCAGTCACTGAGTTGTGTCCGACTCTTTGTGATCCAATGAATCGCAGCACGCCAAGCCTTCCTGTCCATCAACAACTCACGGAGTTCACTCAAACTCATGTACATCAAGTCGGTGATGCCATCTAGCCATCTCATCCTCTGTCATCCCCTTCTCCTCCTGCCCCCAATCCCTCCCAGCATCAGGGTCTTTTCCAATGAGTCAACTCTCGCTTGAGGTTGCCAAAGTATTGGAGTTTCAGCCTCAGCATCGGTCCTTCCAATGAACACCCAAGACTGATCTCCTTTAGAATGAACTGGTTGGACCTCATTGCAGTCCAAGGGACTCTCAAGAGTCTTCTCCAGAACCAGAGTTCAAAAGCATCAATTCTTTGGCATTCAGCTATCTTCACAGTCCAACTCTCACATCCATACATGACCACGGGAAAAACCATAGCCTTGACTAGACGGACCTTTGCTGGCAAAGTCATGTCTCTGCTTTTTAATATACTATTTAGGTTCGTCATAACTTTCCTTTCAAGGAGTAAGTGTCTTTCAATTTCATGGCTGCAGTCAGCATCTGCAGTAATTTTGGAGCCCCAAAAAATAAAGTCTGACATTGTTTCCACTGTTTCCCCATCTATTTCCCATGAAGTGATGGGACCAGATGCCATGATCTTAGTTTTCTGAATGTTGAGCTTTAAGCTTTAAGATGATTTGCTGGATCATCGAAAAAACGAGAGAGTTCCAGAGAAACATCTATTTCTGCTTTGTTGACTATGCCAAAGCCTTTGACTGTGTGGATCACAATAAACTGTGGAATACTCTGAAAGAGATGGGAATCCCAGACCACCTGACCTGCCTCTTGAGAGACCTGTATGCAGGACAGGAACTGGGCATGGCACAACAGACTGGTTCCACATAGGAAAAGGAGAACGTCAAGGCTGTATATTGTCACCCTGCTTATTTAACTTATATGCAGAGTATATCATGAGGAACGCTGGGCTGGAAGAAGCACCAGCTGGAATCAAGATTGCTGGGAGAAATATCAATAAGCTCAGATATGCAGATGACACCACCCTTATGGCAGAAAGTGAAGAGGAACTCAAAAGCCTCTTGATGAAAGTGAAAGAGGAGAGGGAAAAAGTTGGTCTAAAGCTCAACGTTCAGAAATATATATATATATATATATATGTATATATATGGGCTGTCTAAAGCAGGCTTGCCTCTAGAGGGTTGTAGGTTACTGTGAAGGCTTTGGATATTTTGGGAAGTTCCATGGGGCATTGAGAACAGAGGATAAAGCCTACATTTTCCCTGTGCTACACAGAAGGACAGCAGAGTGATGTGTGATAATTTGTTCAGAGTTAGGCCTAGTCAAGCGAAGCACCTCTTTCTTAAGGATGCATTTAATCTGAATTCTTCTGGTGAATTCTTAAATTTTGCACCTAAGGTGACTAGGTTATCTCAACCTAATTCCAACCCTGATCTTGGTGATAAGTGAAGGAAAAACTATCTCCACAGAAAATATACAAGCTTACCAAAACATAGGTACATGTTGGAAGTCCACACCAACATAAGATAAACTTCAAGCCTAGACTTTCAATTAAAAATGTCTTAGGCAAAAATTCCCTGGTGGCCCAGTGATTAGGACTCCAAGCTTCCATTGCTGGGGGCACTGAGTACAATATCCACTTGGGGAATTATGTTCCCACAAGCCAACCAGCATGGCCAGAAAAATAAAGGAACACTAATAACAACAAAATAAATTAAAAGATCTTGGTAGGTTATGAAACAAATGCATACCTTCTCTAGATAAACTCAACAACAATCAATGCAGATAAAGAACAAGAAAAATCAGCAACTCATAACCAAAACTTATAAAACATGCAACTCAATAATTTGCCATAAGAGAGAAACATAGAAACAACCAACAGAAGTTTCAGACTCTGAAACATTACAGATATTGGCATTATCAAACACAAAAAAATAAAAACAAATTTAGTAAATTTAAACAAAATTTTAAAACCTTAAAATATGAGTAAAGACCAAAAGAGCAACCAGACAGATTTGAAATAGAGCTAAGTAAAAACCTCACAGCAATTTTTAAAATAAGAAGTTGAAATATGATGAATACATTCATAAATAGGAGATTCAGTGAATGATAACATGTATGAAAATATTCTTAGAAATGCAATAGAGAGAGAGATGAAATGGAAAGTGATTTTTAATAAAACAAAGTTAAGAAACATAAACATAGATAAATCATTTCTAATGTGTAAATAATTGAAGTTTTAGAATTGGATCATAGAACCTGAAAGAGAGTATTTATGGTTAATCAGCAAAGAAATTTTCAAAAATTTTAATAGCAAATTCAAAATGAGAAAACAAAAAAAAATTAATCAGTATAATAAAAATTAATGTACCTAGTGCATATGTTAATAAAAATGTATGACATCCACAAAAAAGAGGAAACTATCATTAAAACACATAAATAAGTATGCAAAAAAAGGCAAAGAAATACCATTGAACTAAGCAGTGACACGACTGAAGTGACTTTGCAGCAGCAGCAGCATAGAGCTATACAATGGAACTTTATAAAGTTATGAAGGTGAATGAAGCTCAGCCACGTGTGTCAAAATGTCTATGTTGGCAAACTAACACTGAGTAAAATACTCAACTAACATTGAGTCCTGGGTGGAAGAATACAGTATAATTCCATTCTAAGAAGTTGAAAAATAGGCAAAAGTAAACAATGTATTTCTTAGTTCTGCTGCTACTGCTGCTAAGTCACCTCAGTCGTGTCCGACTCTGTGTGACCCCATAGACGGAAGCCCACCAGGCTCCCCCGTCCCTGGGATTCTCCAGGCAAGAACACTGGAGTGGGTTGCCATTTCCTTCTCCAATGTGTGAAAGTGAAAAGTGAAAGTGAAGTCGCTCAGTCCTGTCTTACCCTTAGTGACTAAACGACCCTAAATCAATGAGTAAAGGAGTGACTAAAACAAATGTCAAGAAAGTGGTTTTCTCTTGGGGGATGAAGTTTGGTAGCTGGAGAGTGAAGGACGCAATTATTTAAGCACACAATGATGATTGTAAGTACTGGGAATCTCTAATGCTTAACCTAGATGATGGCTACATTGCTATGCTTTTAAAAAATTTTAACTGTTCTTTCAAGTGGACATACATGTGATACATAGTGATGTTTCATATAATGCATTACAAACAGCAACTAAAAATTTATGAAAGAATATGTTTTCAACTAAAAGAAAATCTCAAAATTTTGTTTTAGTTTTCAGTTGCCTTGAAAAGCCAAAATTCAAAACCTGAACAAGGAGAGAATGACTTATCCATAAACAGAGTCAAGCTGCATCAGCTTCTAAAAACCTGGTCTTTAGGATTATTGCCTACAAAGGAGAAGGAGCAGATAAGAAAGGCTCATTAATTTTGGACCCTAACTCAAATGAAAGGACAGATTCTGAGGTGTATTGAAGTGAAACCATTACTTTTAAGTCTCAAAATCAAAGCTTCTCTTTCTGAAGCCCCTTCAAGCCTTTTCCAGATTTAAAGCTCCCCTCATATCACCACTTAAACTTTTGGTTATAGCAAAGCAACTTCTTAATATATTAGTAGGAGGTACTGCTGCTGCTGCTGCTAAGTCGCTTCAGTCGTGTCCGACTCTGTGCGACCCCATAGACGGCAGCCCGAGTCAGGCAAAACCAGTAGCAGAAAAACAGCACACAATCTAATCATAAAATTATTTCTTTTGAGTTCAGAATAGAAAACATATTAGATGAAATAACATGGCCAAAACACTATGGAAACTGAATATCTTAAATCTTTTTGAGGCAATAGCACGTAATAAAAACATATATGGACTTTGAAATTAGACTAATTTTATTATTTATGAATCCCAGTTCAATACTTACTAGCCATATATCCTTGGAATGGCTGTTTAAATTTTTAGGTCCGTTAATTTTAGGTTTTATAAGAGATCATGTAGGTAAAATGAGCATGGTGACACATGGAATTGTTCAGTGTATCTCAACCATTTGATTATGGAGTTCCTTGCTTTCATTATGTGGTGAGAATTAGTTGTTAAGTCGTATTCATCTCTTGCGACTCCATGGACTGTAGCCTGCCAGGCTCCTCTGTCCATAGGATTCTCCAGACAAGAATACTGGAATGGGTTGCCATTTCCTTTCATGATAATCCTGAGATTTTAGGCACAGTATCTCCTCTGTTATAGGGGACTGGAATGCAAAAGTAGGAAGTCAAGAAACACCCGGAGAGACAGGCAAATTTGGCCTTGGAGCAAGGAATGAAGCAGGGCAAAGGCTAATAGAGTTTTGCCAAGAGAACGCACTGGTCATAGCAAACACCCTCTTCCAACAACACAAGAGAAGACTCTACACATGGACATCACCAGATGGTCAACACTGAAATCAGATTGATTATATTCTTTGCAGCCAAAGATGGAGAAGCTCTATACAGTCAACAAAAACAAGACCACAAGACCAGGAGCTGACTGTGGCTCAGATCATGAACTTCTTATTGCCAAATTCAGACTGAAATTGAAGAAAGTAGGGAAAACCACTAGACCTTTCAGATATGACCTAAATCAAATCCCTTATGATTATACAGTGGAAGTGAGGAATAGATTTAAGGGACTAGATCTGATAGATAGAGTGCCTGATTAACTCTGGACGGAGGTTTGTGACATTGTACACGAGACAGGGACCAAGACCATCCCCATGGAAAAGAAATGCAAAAAAGCAAAATGGCTGTCTGAGGAGGCCTTACAAATAGCTGTGAAAAGAAGAGAAGTGAAAAGCAAAGGAGAAAAGGAAAGATATAAGCATCTGAATGCAGAGTTCCAAAGAATAGCAAGGAGACATAAGAAAGCCTTCCTCAGTGATCAAGTTATTGCATCTTCTCATACCTAGAAAAACACTGACATCATTAATGGTGAAATCTGCTTTGGCTATTAAAAAAAATTTTTTTTTTTAACAATTAAAAGTTAAAATAGAGTAGCTATGGTTCAGACATTCTGGGAAATAACTATTTCCCAGATATCCTGAAAAATGATATTATGGGTGTGATTTCAGATTAGACGCTGTGACCTAATGTAGAACTTAATGCTCCTGTAATGCATTTTTGCTTCTGTACTTCGCTTGCTGCTCGTAAAACCAAAGTTACTCCATTTTAAGATAAGGTTGTTTTCAAGTAAAGATTCCTAAAATTGTTTTTGAAAAAATAAAATAAATAAATAAATAAAGCAGACAGGGAAAAAAAAAAAACAAAACAAAGAAATAGAGGAAAACAACAGAATAGGAAAAACAAGAGATCTTTTCAAGAAAATTAGAGATATCAAGGGAACATTTCATGGAAAGATGGGCTCGATAAAGGACAGAAATGGTATGGACCTAACAAAAGCAGACGATATTAAGAAGAGGTGGCAAGAATACACAGAAGAACTGTACAAAATAGATCTTCATGATGAAGATAATCATGATGGCATGATCACTCACCTGGAGCCAGACATCTTGGAATGTGAAGTCAAGTGGGCCTTAGAGAGCATAACTATGAACAAAGCTAGTGGAGGTGATGGAATTCCAAATGAGCTATTTCAAATCCTGAAAGATGATGCTGTGAAAGTGCTGCACTCAATATGCCAGCAAAATTGGAACACTCAGCAGTGGCCACAGAACTGGAAAAGGTAAGTCTTCATTCCAATCCCAAAGAAAGGTAATACCAAAGAATGCTCAAACTACCGCACAATTGCACTCATCTCACACGCTAGTCGGAGAAGGCAATGGCAAGCCACTCCAGTACTCTTGCCTAGAAAATCCCATGGATGGAGGATCCTGGTAGGCTGCAGTCCGTGGGGTTGCTAAGGGTCGGACACGACTGAGGGACTTCACTTTCACTTTTCACTTTCCACTTTTACACATTGGAGAAGGAAATGGCAACCCACTCCAGTGTTCTTGCCTGGAGAATCCCAGGGATAGGGGAGCCTGGTGGTCTTCCGTTTATGGGGTCACACAGAGTCGGACACGACTGAAGTGACTTAGCAGCAGCAGCAGCAGCACACGCTAGTAAAGTCATACTCAACATTCTCCAAGCCAGGCTTCAGCAATATGTGAACCGTGAACTTCAGATGTTCAAGCAGGTTTTAGAAAAGGCAGAGGCACCAGAGATCAAATTGCCAACATCTGCTGGATCATGGAGAAAGCAAGAGAGTTCCAGAAAAACATCTATTTCTGCTTCATTGACTATGCCAAAACCTTTGACTGTGTCGATCACAATAAACTGTGGAACATACTGAAAGACATGGGAATACCAGACCACCTGACCTGCCTCTTGAGAAACCTGTATGCAGGTCAGGAAGCAACAGTTAGAACTGGTCATGGAACAATAGACTGGTTCCAAATAGGAAAAGTAGTACGTCAAGGCTGTATATTGTCACCCTGCTTATTTAACTTATATGCAGAGTACATCATGAGGAACGCTGGGCTGGAAGAAGCACCAGCTGGAATCAAGATTGCTGGGAGAAATATCAATAAGCTCAGATATGCAGATGACACCACCCTTATGGCAGAAAGTGAAGAGGAACTAAAATGCCTATTGATGAAAGTGAAAGAGGAGAGTGAAAAGTTTGGCTTGAAGCTCAACATTCAGAAAACAAAGATCATGGCATCTGGTCCCATCACTTCATGGGAAATAGATGGGGAAACAGGGGAAACAGTGTCAGACTTTATTTTTCTGAGCTCCAAAATCACTGCTGATTGTAGCCATGAAATTAAAAGACGCTTATTCCTTGGAAGGAAAGTTATGACCAACCTAGATAGCATATTAAAAAGCAGAGACATGACTTTGCCAACCAAGGTCCGTCTAGTCAAAGCTATGGTTTTTCCTGTGGTCATGTATGGATGTGAGAGTTGGACTGTGAAGAAGGCTGATTGCCGAAGAATTGATGCTTTTGAACTGTGGTGCTGGAGAAGACTCTTAAGAGTCCCTTGGACTGCAAGGAGATCCAACCCATCCATTCTAAAGGAGATCAATCCTGGGTGTTCATTGGAAGGACTGATGCTAAAGCTGAAACTGCAATACTTTAGCCAGCTCATGTGATGAGTTGACTCACTGGAAAAGACTCTGATGCTGGGAAGGACTGGGGGCAGGAGGAGACGGGGACGACAGAGAATGAGATGGCTTCATGGCATCACCGACTCGATGGACATGAGTTTGAGTGAACTCTGGGAGTTGGTGATAGACAGGGAGGTCTGGCGTGCTGTGATTCATGGGGTCACAAAGAGCCGGACACGACTGAGCGACTGAACTGAACTGAACTGATGCATACTTGCTTACAAATCTAAGTACCACTTATAATCTAATATGTCTCTCCACTTTCATCAAAACCTGCTTTTGGATCCATTTGTTTCATCTCAGTAAACAAACTCCCTTTTCTATTAGTAGCTCACACTAACATTCTTGGTCCTATCCCTGTGTTCTTTTTTTCCCTCATACCCCACATCAAGGTTATTAGGTCTATTTTGGATCTGAACCTAACAACATCTAAGAACCTTCAGTATTTCCAGCTTACTCCAAATCATCAGTGTCTAAAACCAATGTAATGAACTAGTGCAATGACATAAGGGTCACCCATCTTTCAATATTGCTCCAGTAGAGGCTGTTTTCTAAGTAGTATTTAGTTTGTTATCACTTCTCTGCTCAGATTGCTTAGTGGCTTCTTATCACACATATAATAAAATCCAGAGTATTTTCCATGTACTCTAAATCTCCAGCGCCTTCCCTGGTACCTCAGATGATAAAGAATCTGCCTTCAATGCAGGAGACCCCTTCTATTCCTGAGCCACAAAGATCCTCTAGAGAAGGGATCGGCTACCTTCTCCAGTTCTTGGGCTCCCCTGATGGTTCAGAGGATAAAGAATCTGCATCTAATGTGGAAGACCTGGGTTCTGTCTCTGGGTTGGGAAGATCCCCTGGAGGAGGGCTTAGTAACCCACTCCAGTATTCTTGCCTGGAGAATCCCATGGAGAGAGGAGTCTGGCAGGCTATAATTCATGGGGCTGAAAAGAGTCAGACATGACTGAGTGACTAAGCACAGCAGGCCATAAAGCCCTGGTGGTGCTTTAATCACTAAGTTGTGTCACACTTTTGTGACTCCATGGACTGTATTCTGCCAGGCTCCTCTATCCATGAGATTTTCCATGGGTTAGATCCCAGGGTGAGAAAGATTACCCGAAGGAGGAAATGGCAACCCACTGCAGTATTCTTGCCTGGGAAATTCTATGGCAAGAGTAACAAGAGTAAACATGCATGCAAAGCACCCCAACATAAAGCTCTGACCCCAGCTCCTTTCTGTTCTCACTCTTAACCCACATTTCCTAAGCTTTTCCTTCCCATCAATGACCATTGCATATTGGTCTCAGCTCTTTTCAACCACAAAAACTGTCCTGGGCCAGTTTCAGGGCCTTTGTCTACACTGTTACCAAAGATCCATTTGAATCCACTGGCTACCTTCAGCTCTTTCTGAATCTCCTCTTTAGAGGGGCTGTTCCTTACCATCCTATATCCATAGCCCTTCACTCACACAGTTCCCCTAAATCCTTAACCTGTATTGGGTTTCTGTATAGTGCTTGTATCAACTAATGTATTCCATTTACTTCCAAGTTTTAATTTTTCAGTCATTAACCTCCCCTGCAGTGTAAACTCTATGCAGGTAAGATCTTTCTTTTATTCATTTTTAAACTTTGAGTCCCCCAAACTGTGCCTGGCACATATTTGAGATGCAATGAATTATTTTAACTTAGAGAGTTAAGAGAGTAAATGATCTTAAAAGGGAGCTGTCAAGGGAAAATTGTTTAAATTTCACAAATAGTAATAACCGTAAGAACTACTGTTATGGACTTCTTTATACATTTTTGTCAATAGATTTTGTAATTCAATAGATACTAAAGTATAAAAAAAGTCTACATCTTAATTTAACCTAAATTTAAGTGAGGCAGATATCTTGGTTTTCAAAAAATAATGCATGAGATTATTAATAATAAAAGCTTCAATTCCTGGGTCCTTGTTTTTAGAAAAAGGACAAGAAGCTGGCAAGAATGATAATTTCTTTCTTTTTGTTTTTTTTGGAGTTTGCAAGCCACTCTATATTAATCAAACAGAGAAAGCCAACCTAGTATTAGTATTAGCAGCTTCACATGCATTTGAGCACAAGTTACTCACCTTTTTCTCTGATAAAGTGAATTATCCTTAGTGGAAGAGTATTTCACTTTCAAGTTAAAGCACCTTGGGGAGTAGGAAGGGACAACCCAGTGACATTTAGCATTCAAGTGTATAACTAAACCAACACACTTTCCACTTAGCTACCAGGGTTAGTTCCTTGGTCCAAGGGGGTCACCCAGCTTCCTACACTTTGAAATTTTAAGCTAAGGTGAGGTATTCCATATTATTCTGAAAGGGCTTCTTGAAATAAGTAGTGAATTGAAAATACGGCAGTGATTATCTTCTCTTTCTCACAGGGAATGAGAAACCAAAGAATTTGTTTTGTAGGACAAAAGGAAAATAAAGCAGGCAAGAGGTGGAAAGAGAGAGAAAGGTAAAAAACAAATTTTAAAAATATTGCCCATTCTCTTGATGAGATTCTCCCATTTCTACTAAGAGTCTGGGCTGCATTTCTGTTATGTTTTAAGAGACACACATACAACCTTAATTTTTTTTATTTGCATTCACTTGTTAGTCTTGCTTAAGCTGTTGCCACTAGGTTTCTATTACTTGAAAATTCTTGATTATCATGTGGGAATCCAAATAAACACAAATCTCCATTTAGCACATCTTCTTTTAGCCAACCATGTATGCCTAATTATTAAGTTAAAAATAATATGATTGTTCACTTACTGGTATAGTATGGAGAACTGAAAGAATAAAATATATTCTGTCTTCAAAAAAGTTTACTAGGAGAAGTTACATCTGCCCATCTGGAAGGCTGACTTGCAGAGCAAGGTCATTTTTGAGTTTCAGATGAGAGATGCAAATAATGAGTGCAAAAAGAAAAAAAATCGGGTGGTGTTCTGGTTTTTTGTTAAAGTATCACTTACAAAAATAGTTGGTCTGTTTTTTCACTGTGCTACAGGAGAGAAAATTGGAACATATATGATATGAGATTCAAATTCTCTGGAAATACATTTTGGGTGTTTGGTTATAAAGTACCTACGTGTTAATATAATTGTGCTGATTGGAAAGCCAAACTTTAGGCTGAAAATACAGACGTAACTACTGCTAATTGAAAAGCCAGTGTCTCCAGAGAACCACAATCTATGCAGTGTAGATTGGGCTTGTCATAAACATTAGAGATTTGAGAAGCTTTCATATCTAAATTTCTCTTCTTTCAGTGCCCAGTATAAATGCAAAAATTTTAAATTTGCTTCCAGTTACTTAATCTGATTTTTAAGAAAAATGATACTGTTTCCTTATATCCTATAGCCAGAAATTAAACTTGTGAAACAAATTATCGCCTCCTCTTAATTACTTTGCAATCTAAAAAAGTAGGGGAAAAAAAAATATCACTGCCTTACTTATCACATGAAATGAATTTTATTTAAGTAGACTCCAGTGAAAAATTCCCTATTTTATAATATGCTTAATGAACAAAACCACATGTTTGCCTAACAGATAAAGCAAGACATTTATTCAGGCTACATACTTCCATCAGCTGCCCATAAACAACAAATAAAACAACTGATATTCCCAAAATATAAAATGATTATACATAAATATGCACCCATGCTCAGATGTATGTTTCTTATTTTTTCTTAGAAGCCATCTGTAATTCTAGAACTGGGACAGTTTACTGATCTAACACACATCTGCGTCATGTGACTCTGTGGCCTCATTTGCAATCAGTGCTTCCCCAGAAGGGTTATACAATTATGTCATCCCTGTGGAGTCTAGAATAATACAGTATTCTTGTATGGAAATGAGAGGACTTGAGAGTTTATGCAAGAGCCACATGGGGCTTCAGAGCCTTTGAGTAAGTACCACGACTCCATAGGGACTCTGAGACTGTGCGGACAGCCAGCCTCTGTGCATTATTTTGCTAAGTGAGGTCATGGATCATGAGCAAAATCTCTGTAGAAGTTTTATTTGTTAACAAATTGTTTTGGGAAAGTGAGTATCATATTTTCTAAAAATCATAACATCTGAAAAGAAGGGTATCAGGTCTGACAGCTCTCACTCTGCTCCTTGGGAACCCAGACTGTGTCTATGGCTACCCTGGTACTTGGAATTTTAAGTTAATTTTCTCTTCCATACTTGCTTTCTCCCCTTGTTTCTGTACATTTGGGACGTCCTGAAATGAAAGAATAATGAGCTCTCCTACTTGCTTCAAGTTTCTAGTCAAGTGGGCTTTAGGGAAGTATCACTATGAACAAAGCGAATGGAGGTTATGGAATTCCAGTTGAATTATTTCAAATCCTCAAAGATGACCCTGCGAAAGTGCTACACTCAGTATGCCAGAAAATTTGGAAAACTCAGCAGTGGCCACAAGACTGGAAAATGTCAGCTTTCATTCCAATCCCAAAGAAAGACAATGCCGAAAAAAGTTCAAACTACCACACAATTGCACTCATTTAACATGCTAGCAAAGTAATGCTCAAAATTCTCCAAGCCAGGTTTCAACAGTACATGAGCCATGAACTTCCAGATGTTCGTTCAAGCTGGATTTAGAAAAGGGAGAGGAAACAGATATCAAATTGTCCACATCCTCTAGATCATCAAAAAAGCAAGAGAGTTCCAGAAAAACATCTACTTCTCCTTTATTGACTACGCCAAAGCCTTTGACTGTGTGGATCACAACAAACAGTGAAAAATTCTTCAAGAGATGGGAATACCAGACCACCTGATTTGCCTCCTGAGACATCTGTATGCAGGTCAAGAAGCAACAGTTAGAACTGGATATGGAACAACAGACTGGTTTCAAATAGGGAAAGAAGTACGTCAAGTCTGTGTATTGTCACCGTACTTATTTAACTTATATGCAGAGTACATCATGAGAAATGCGGGAATGCATGAAGCACAAGCTGGAATCAAGATTGCCAGGAGAAATATCAGTAACCTCAGATATGCAGATGACACCACCCTTATGGCAGAAAGCGAAGAAGAACTAAAGAGCTTCTTGATGAAAGTGAAAGAGGAGAGTGAATACGTTGCTTAAAACTCAACATTCAGAAAACTAAGATCATGGCTTCCAGTCCCATCACTTCATGGCAAATAGATGGGGAAACAATGGAAGTATTGTTAAATGGAAGCATTTAACTTCTTGGGCTCCAAAATCACTGCAGATGGTGACCGCAGTCATGAAATTAAAAGATGCTTACTCCTTGGAAGAAAAGCTATGACCAACCTAGACAGCAGGTTAAAACAAGAGACATTATCTGCCACAAAGGTCGGTCTAGTTAAAGCTATGGTTTTTCCAGTAGTCATGTATGGATGTGAGAGTTGGACTCTAAAGAAAGCTGAGCACTGAAGAACTGATGCTTTTGAACTATGGTGTTGGAGAGGACTCTTGAGAGTCCCTTGGACTGCAAGGAGATCAAACCAGTCAATCCTAAAGGAAATCAGTCCTGAATATTCATTGGAAGTACTGATGTTGAAGCTGAAACTCCAATACTTTGGCCACCTGATGCAAAGAACTGCCTCATTTGAAAAGACCCTGATGCTGGGAAAGATTGAAGGCAGGAATAGAAGGGGACTTCAGAGGATGGGATGGTTGAATGGCATCACCGATTTGATGGACATGAGTTTGAGCAGGCTCCGAGAGTTGCTGATGGATAGAGAAGCCTGGCATGATGCAGTTCATGGGGTCACAAAGATTCAGACACGACTGAGCAACTAAACTGAACTGAAGTTTCTAGGCTCTTCTTGGACAGCAGGGTCTCCCCCAAAGTTCAAGCAGATTTTGGAGTCCCTCAGGTCCAGGAGGATGGAGAATGAATTTTGACACACGTTTGGCCAACACACAGTGAACCTTAGAAAGTCTGATTGATCAGTGGCTGAGCTACTTAGGAACCAGGAAATCAGTTTCTCCTGAGGTTTCCAAAAATTGAAAGAACCATAATCCCTCTAACTGAGAAATAATGTCAACCGACTAGACTTCATCATGATCTGTATCCATCTGTCAAGTGTTGGAACCAGCTGCTTAGAGCAAGGCAGGTGGGCTGTGTGTGCAAGGTGCCAGGCTCTTCTAGTGATGTTAGGCTTCCCAGAGCCAGAGTAAGCCCCTGCGGCCATGAAGGCAGGAAGCCACAGGCCTGGATTGACAGCTGCAGTAACATAAAGTGTCTGACTGCATCCCGGGAAGAGCATGCCTCCTTGTTCTAAATGACACCAGATGGCACACCGGGGACACTCAGGATGCTGGGTGTGCACATGTGATGACCTTATGAGGAAAACTGGGAGAAGAGAGAAGATAGCAAGTGCTTGGGGGCATCTGGAGAGAGTGTTCCTGGAAGAGCAAGAGGTAAAGTGTTGGTTTTCCTAACTGTGGAAATGAGATTTCTAACTCAAGGTTTCTTTCATTTTGGAGTTCTTTCAGCTCTTCCAAGTGGTTCATTTGTTTATTACTAAGACTTTGGAAGCACTTAAAAGATGTATTAGTGTGAGGGGTAGTGAGCAACAGTGACAAAACACAGACAGGCAGAGTTTGTACATACATCTCTTTGAACAAATCTGAGAAATTCTCAAGGTAAAAATTTCATAGAAAAAGATATGAATTTTCAAAGAGAAAATTCCAAGTCCATGCCGTAAAAATCTAGTACCCAGAAATATTATTCTGTGAAATATGTAGTTTCTTTTTTTCTCTCTCTCTTTTAAATGATTTCATTTGTCCTTCTGCCCCAAAGCATATTAACATTTTTTTAAAGGGGCACCAATAAAATAAATAAAAAGAAAGAAAACATTGTTTTCCAGTATTTGGGCACATGGGAATTTTAAAACCTGCCTGAGAGTTAATCCACTATATACCAGATGGTTTCACGGTTAACTTTCTTTGAATTCCCTTTTTAAACCTATTAGTTAATAAAGGACAATGCAAATGATCATTGCTTATGAAAGTTCAATGAGAAAAAAGTCACTCACCCCACCACTCTCCATCATGACACACATGCAAAATGACAGAGCTCCAAAAACCATGAGGTAGTCCTCATGCATGTTCCATTTGGCAGTGCTTTCTAACAGGTTAAAGATTTGAAATGGGATCCGACAAAATGTCATGTTTTAATATCTGATGGGTACAGTGTCTAATAACACTGTTTCCTTTTTAGTAACATTCACATGGTAGATGCTTGATGGATGTGTGTAGGGAAAATTGTACCTTACTTCACTATTACACCTCCTGTACACCTCACAATAAGCATTTTTATAAGTAGAGAAAGTTTTATAGCCATACCTTCATAGCAATGAAAATGTTAGCAAGCTCCTCTCAGTGAATGGAAAGTTGTGTTTTGTTTTGTTTTGTTTTTTTGTAAGTCCTCCTTGGCTTCTTTATTGGCTAAGCTCTAATTTGGAATATTGTGGAGAGAAAAAGGAGATAAGTCATATTTTAGACCACTATTCTTGGGAATAATCTTGACTTGGAATGTAATCTTCTGTCATAATATGTTATGAAAACACACACATGGATGGTTTCATAATTATAGCATTCAGAGCTATAAACGCCAGACTGAAGATTGCAAATCTACTTTCATTATAAGCACTTGTTTTCAATCACTGATAACATTTGAAAAATTGTCCTTGGAACTAAAATTCTTACAATCTAACAAAAGAAAAGGAAGGTGTGACCAACTGACGTGTCAAAATGGGAGTAAAGGAGTGGAAGACGTTGAGGGGTGAATGCTCCTTTATTAATAAAGTATGTTCCCTGAATAAGAACCCTAGCCCTTATGATTTCACCTGAAAACCTCCAATGTAGGCTGAGGCCGTTCAATGACAGTATCAAGCCCACCTTCTGAATAATTCATAGACCCAGTCTTCTATTAAGAAGACAGGTATAATTTTCTTCTGAATTGCTTGTTGTTTAAGCAGTATATATGTATCAGATAATTTTTAATCTTCCACTCCATTTTCTCAATAGACATTTAAATGATAAAAGTCAAATGGTTACAAGCTTGAATGAAAAAAAAATACTCTAAACTTTCATAGCAATGCATGCTGCCATTTGAGATAAAAGTTTTAATATTCTAGTCCTCTGTCTTGAAAAATTCAAAGAGTGATCATTAGAATGTGACACACATTTTAATAATCACCATATGCATGAAGGAAAAATGGCTTTCAGAGTCACTGGAAAAGGTGAGAAATGAAAGGAGATAAAGATGTAAAATGTAAAGTTCTGGAAAAGGACTCATATAGAGTTATCTTTGAGTTTACAAAATCTTCTTTGCAGTTGTTTTGAATGCTTTTTTCCAATCTCCCTAGTATACATATACTTTAAAAAGTGACAAAAGATTCCAATTTTGATGAGAAGATACAGTATAATCATTACACAATCAATGCAACTTGAACCAAATCCCCCTGATTTCAGGTAAAATTAGAAATAGAATTAAATTTACTACAAAACACTTAAACTAGATAGAAAACTTGGTGGAGAGGGATTTGGCAAATACTGGTCTATATATTTTTGTATACATTAATTTTATGCAAAATATTTATTCTTTCAACTAAATTTTTGAAATACTTGTTCTATCCATGCCAATTTGAAAGAGTAGACTACAGATGTTTCCTTAAGTTTTATATTTTTCAAATGATATTAGAATGCGTGTGTGCGTGTGTGTGTGTGTGTGTGTGCGCACGCATGCTCAGTTGCTCAATCATGTCTGACTCTTGGTGATCCCTTGGACTGTAGCCCCCCAGGCTCATCTGTCTGTGGGATTTCCCAGGCAAGAATACCAGAATGGGTTGCCATTTACTCCTCCAAGGAGGAGTCTTTCCACTCTGTGTCTCCTGCATTGCAAGTAGATTCTATACTGCTGTGCCATAGAGGAAACCAGGTATTAGAATACTTAAGATTAATATGGTTAGGTACATTCATGCAGCTGCAATAAAATACCACAGACTCCGTGGCTTGTAAATGACAGAATTTTATTTCTCAGTTCTGGAAATCGGTTGAAAGTTCAAATTGAGAATATTAACATGGTTAGATTCTTGTGAAGACCCTCTTCTGGGCTGCAGACTAATGAGTTCCTGCTGTGTCCTCACACAGTTGAAGGTGTAAAGGGTCTCTCTGGGACCTCTCTTATAAGACCACCAACCTACCTGTGAAGGCTTCACCTTCATGAACTAAGCATCCCCCAAAGATCCCATCTTGGGCATTAGGTTCTCAACAAATGAATTTTGAGAGACTATAAATTTCCGATCTATGGCAAAGTAATATGAGTTCCTACAATATCTAATATCCGTGAATCTTTAATTATAAAAGTTATTTTATCATATACAGAAGATTATTTGTTGCATATCTATTTTTTGTATCAAAAAGTTCATATGCATCATTTTATTAATATTTAGCATTATCAACATCTTGTGTGTATTCAATCATGTCTGACTCTTGGTGGCACCATGGACTGTAGCCCTCCAGGCTGCTCTGTCCATGGAATTTTCTGGGCAAGACTATTTGAGTAGATTGCCATTTCATACTCCAGGGGATCTTCCCATTTCAGGGATCAAACCTGCATCTCTTGTATCATCTGTATTGACAGACAGATTCTTTACCACTAGTGCCACCTGGGAAGCCCCAATATCTTGATAGAAAACACAACACAGATATCTCAAGATGTTTCACTTTCAAATACTAGCTCAGTGTCCACTCAATTTCTCTTACACACTATCATAACCATTTTCTCAACATAATCCTTATCATTCTTTCCCCGAAATACTAAATGCCATGTATTTCATTCTTTCACTAGAATTTTTTATCTTTCAATCCCTATAATCACTGCACCTCTTCGGCCTAAAGAAGCTCTTCTGTCTTCCAACTTTATTTTTTTCTCTCAATCTACCAGCTTTTCTCATTTGGCTTCCATTCATCTTCAAATTTGATTCTGAAAGGCATCCGTGTAACCACTTTCCTGCCAGTATCCTTATCTCACTTGCTTCCTTGCTCCCTCATTGGTCCTGCAGTCAGGGTCTAGAAACTAGAAATCAACCATCCATCTTCACCATCTCTACAGTTGAACTGCAGAATGTCACAGTAAAACATTTTATGATCTGTCATATTGTCACTAACAATGTGGGATCCATGGTCACAGTTGCATCCTATCCTCATTTGTTTTGAATTCTTCAGACTTCATGCTGGACAGTTTCACTTCCCATTTCCCAGAGGAATTACTCCAAACATCCATATTTCTCCATCACCAAATTATTCAACCATTGCTGTCCCAATTCTTCTCTGATGCTTAGTACTAGCTCCTGTTTTCCATAGCATTAAGAAAATTTAAGTTATTACAGATAAGTTCTTTAGACTACAAAACTTCAAAGTCTTATCCATACAATAACATCCACACTTCTTTGCTACAAGCCTCAGAGAAAAAGAAGTCTGTCCTTTTATTCAAGTGTGATTCCTCAATGTGTGGGCTGATTGTCACCTTCCTGGTCTTCTGTTGGTTTTCTTTTATCACCTTTTCACTTATGCACTTTCCACTCCTTCTCCGTTACTATCAGCTTGTTTTCCCTCAGTCTATAAATAGGTAAAGTATCAATATTCCTATCATTTCTATTAATTTCTGACTTTTAAATCAAGCTCTTTCAGTACTTCTCATTTACTTTTTCAGCACACGTTTCTCTTGCACTCATGAATGTCTGTCATTCCAGTGACACACCTCATTATGGAATCAATGACAGGCCAAATTTAGTGTCTATTTCTTATTCTTTTTCTTAGTTAACTCTCTGTGACTTTACTCTTTCTTACTCAAAGTTTGTTCCTTCCTCTAAGTTTTGAAACCAGACAATTCTGACTCCCTGCTTTCTTCTATGATTACTCCTTAAAATATCACCCTTATCATCTGCTTCTTATGCCTATACATTCAGAGTAGATGTATACAGGATTCTGTACTGGATTCTCCTGACTATAAAACATTTAAAGGAATCTCCTTTATTAGGATAGTTTTTAATTTCAAATACCATTCTGTGATCATCAAGTGTACACCTTAAAGTAAGATCTGAGCTTCAGTCTTTATCAGCCGAACACTCACAGACACTTTAAGTTCCACCAAGAAGTAACTGAACTCTTTCATTGTCTTCATCTTCCTTTTCAATTCCTTATTTATCTAGGATGATTGCACTAGAGACTTTCCAATGAGAAGTAGCCTTGGATTCCTCACTTGTGTTCCTGACTGCAAATTAATTGTTATAAAAGTAATCTCTTAATATCTATTAAACATCTCATGTATTTGATAATAAACTACTATGTCTTCGTGTTAGGCTTTAATATCTCTCACCTTATCTATTGAAAATTTCTTGTTTTTGAACCCTTTCTCCTAATTCATTCTCCACATGATCGAGAGTTAGTTCATTAAAAGAAATGGCACTTTAATTAGTGAGTAGGGTGAAAATATAACTTTGAACAACACAAAAGAACATGTACTGAAAGTCTTGAATCTCCCTCCTGCTTTACTCTAGGCTCACACTTCCAGAATAATATTATTCAACAATTTTTAAATAATTTCAGTTTTATTCTTTTTCTGATTATCACTGTAAGTATAAATAAATTGTATATATCTGTCTACTATTTGGTGTTTTAAGACACATACATTACTTCTCCACTTCGTAAAAAAAAATTAGAAAAACTACATTACTCACTGATTTTTTTCCTACTTTCATTTCTTGATTTTTATGCTATGTCAGTTTTGATTCTTCTAAGATGTGTATAAATACGTAAGTAATATGCTTATTCTTTAACTTATGGATTGGTTAACTTAGTTACATTAACTTGTGAGTCTCTACTCAAAGTCCTTGCTAACAGTTATAAGAAAATTGGCCTTTGTGCTTCTGTCTGCTTTGGTTTTTTCCTTGTATTTTCTCACCTCAGTCACTTTTACTTTAAATATTCTCAGGGCTCTTCCAATTTGATTTCTTTGCTATGACTACCATCCATTATTTTATGCTTTTTCTCTTGGTTCTTTCCAAAATAGTGGAGAGTAAATATCACGTAATGCATTATCATATACACTACCTCAAGTAGTATTTTGACACAAAGTGAAGTAAATCTAATCCTATGCCCTTAAAATTGTGCTACGTGAAAATCATATTTTAACATCAGGCAACAATGTGTTATTTTTAAACCTGCCACACCTTTTATTTAAAATCATTTCCTATTTTGTTACATAAACCTGGAATCACATATAGGTTTTTGTTATTGTCCAAGTTTTAAACTGCCTTTGTTCTTGTTACTAAAATCTTCCAGATTATATTGTTTGTAAAACTAAACATATTTTCTTCTTAAAGCCATTGTTCATGACTCATCTCACTTCCTGTTATAATTGATATCAACAGCAGTCTTATGTGTGTAGTACAGTAGACATACTGGTGTTTCTAGCCTTTGCCCTTCAGAGTTATTTCCATTGTTTCTTGAATAGAGGATATTTTTCTCTTTGATTTTTATTGTTTCTATTGGTATTTTGACATATGTTCTTATCAAGAGCATATTTTTAAAGGACATGTAAAACCGAAAACTCTGGGTTCTTTCTTATATAAACTTATTCGATGTCACATTTAATTGATCTGTGTCTTGGACCAGGTTTTCCAGAAAACAGAGCCAGAGGCAGAACTTATGCAATCCCAGGCAGCAAGATGAGGCAAAGAAGAGTGGAAAGCAAATCCACATGCATCATAACTAGCAGGAAAGACTTTGCACGTACATCAAACTATGACTCAAAACAGATCGTTGGAAAGAAGACTGAGGACAATTTTATCTTCAGGCACTTCCTCCTATCTCCTTTCTTTCATTAGCCAAAGTTTGCCCTGAAGGTAGATAGCTCATCTGTACTCCTGTGTTCCATCACTTAGATCCTTAGGGAGCTGCTGAAGAAAGCAGATCTCTTATTCAAGTTTGAAAGTGATGGATAGATTAAATGGATAGTAATGGATAGTGTTCCTGACAAATCTATCCCAGGTTTGTATTACTCTGTGTGTGTGTGTGTGTTTGCGCGTGCACGCACGACCTCAATTTTAACCAACTCTTTGTGACCCCATGGACTGTAGACAGCCAGGCTTTTCTGTCCATGGATTTTCTAGGCAAGAATACTGGAGTGGGTTGCCATTTCCTTCTCTAGGGATCTTCCTGACCCAGGGAACAAACCCATGTTTCTTATGTCTCCTGCATTGTCAGGCAGGTTCTAACGCCACCTGGGAATTTAAGGAGACCAATGCAATGTGTCTAATACAACTGAGAGTAGAATTCTACACTTGGAAACTTCTCCTTTAGAACTTCAGTATTTTATTTCACTGTTAACTTGCTATCACTGCTGCTGCTGCTGCTAAGTCGCTTCAGTTGTGTCCAACTCTGTGCTACCCCATAGACAGTAGCCCACCAGGCTCCCCTGTCCCTAGGATTCTCCAGGCAAGAATACTGGAGTGGGTTGCCATTTCCTTCTCCAGTGCATGAAAGTGAAAAGTGAAAGTGAAGTCGCTCAGTCATGTCCGACCTTTAGCAACCCTTAGCAACAACCTACTGGGCTCTTCCGTCCATGGGATTTTCCAGGCAAGAGTACTGGAGCAGGTTGCCATTTCCTTCTTCATCAACAATGAAAACCATGGTGTCAACCTCATTTAGATTCTCTGGAAGCTCTGAGGGTTTCTATATTGTCCTTGAGAGTCCCTTAAATAGCAAGAAGACCAAACCAGTCAATCCTAAAGGAAATAAACAGTGACTAGCTGATCATCGAAGAATTGATGCTTTTAAACTGTGGTGCTGGAGAAGACTCTTGAGAGTCCCTTGGACTGCAAGGAGATCCAACCAGTCCATTCTAAAGGAGATCAATCCTGGGTGTTCATTGGAAGGACTGATGCTAAAGCTGAAACTCCAATACTTTGGCCACCTCATGCGACGAGTTGACTCACTGGAAAAGACTCTGATGCTGGGAGGGGTTAGGGGCAGGAGGAAAAGGGGACGACAGAGAATGAGATGGCTGGATGGCATCACTGACTCGATGGACATGGGTTTGAGTGAACTCCGGGAGTTGGTGATGGACAGGGAGGCCTGGCGTGCTGTGATTCATGGGGTCGCAAAGAGTCGGACATGACTGAGCGACTGAACTGACTGAACTGATTCATTGGAAAGGCAGATGCTGAAATTGAAGCTCTAATACTTTGGCCACTTGATGCAAAGAGCTTACTCATTGGAAAAGACTCTGATACTTATAGGGCTCACGGCTGAAAAAAGACACATGGCAAAGGCGCACCCATAAAGATGGCGCCTGATGGATGTCAGGAGGGCGTGGCCAAAAATAATCACAAAAAATTGTGATTGGCCCCTGAACACTTCCCCTTGCATGAATAGTGCATGGTCACCCTAGACCTCTGCTGTGACGTCAGCGCGTGATGACCTGACCCTTAATATGATTGGAGCCCACCACAGAAGGTCCCTTGCAAAACCCCTACGCTTGCCTTTATATACGGAGAGCTTGTAACAATAAAGCGGAACTGCCTTGACAGAACCCCCGCTGCGTCTGAGTGTCCTTCTCTGGGCGAGGAGGGCTGCAGGGCAGGCGGCCAGCTCACCCTTCCCCTGGGGTTTCTTCCCTACCACTCCAGCGCAGGGAGGCAAAACGGGCTCCACACCCGAGGCCGAGGACTCGCCGATGCCTTGCTCTCCCCCGTGGTGCCACGGGGGGAGAAACAAGGGGACCCTACATCTGGTGCCGTGACTCGGATCCCCTCAGAAAAAGAGAGCCCTCATCGCATGGTCTTGAAAGAGAGACGACGATAAGGTTCCACGAGCCTCTGTTCGACACTCCCATCAAGGAGTGCAACCCCAAGGCAAGTGTATTAAGGTTGAAAAGAAACTTTCAAGGGTGCGCTATAATCCTTCTCTCTCCCTCTCTCCCTCTCTCTCTCTCTCCCTCTCTCCCTCTTACTCGGGGAGTTCAGTGAACAGCAATCACTCGTGGGCATAATTGAGGCTACTTGCCCAGGGCACACCCTGGGGGAAGCCAAAGACACCTCGAGCTGAGAACTTAGTAACGGGAGCCCAATTGGGTGAACCCCCCCTTTTGTTTCCCTTTCTTTCTCTCATTTCTTGCCGAGAGTGAGGCCAAAACCCCTGTGGGCACGAGACGGGCACTTAAAAGCCAATAGGGCGCCGGCCACTTGAAGACTCCTGTGACAGGATAAGGGGGTCACGGAACGGGCTAGAGGCCCCTAGGGCGCCCACTCCCATCAAGAAAATTTCCGTGCAAAGACAAAGGCACACAGTTCCATAAGCATCACACAGGCCCAATCACTCGGCCACCACCACTCCCCATAGGACCTTTCTCAGTGGACAGTCTCGGCAAACGTGCCTTTCTCTGTTTGCTCACCATGGGGACTACCATTAGCAAAACCGATGAGCCCGCTCTGAAGGCCCTGAAGTACATGCTTAAAAGTAGAGGATCGAAATCTCCGACACCCAGGCCATCAAAGTCTGGGGGGCTATTACCAGACTGACCCCATGGATAGATTCGGCCAACCTATTCTCATGGGATACCTGGGATAGGGTCCAAACTCTAGCTAGCAAAAGGGAAATCCAGGACGGAGAGGAGCCACCCTTGGGGTTCTACCCCACAATCTCCGCCCTTAAGATCTGTTTTGCCCCCGAAAAGGGACAGGTAAACGAAGGAGAAACCACCACCCATAATACAGAGAGGCAATGGGAACAATTTGACGATGAACGAGCCACCATAAATTCTGGGGAGAAAGAAGGAAAAACCACTATAGCCAATAATTTATGGCCTCCCTCAGGGGAAGAAAAAAGGTCCAACCAGACTGAAGACTTACTTAGCACTCCCAGAGCCCCAGAGGCCCCAACTTATAAGTCTAACTTGTATCCTTCTCTAGCCCTCCCTTTCAAGAGGGGACTCAATAACGCCCCCCCTGGAGACTGGGGGAATCCCCATGGAGAGGAAGGACCTACCCTGAAGACCCTTGGTGGACACCATCACCATTTAATGCAGACTCAATACAGGCCTTCCCCGTAAATGTAAACTCTGGGGGCAACCGGCTGGCGGCCTGGTACCCTTGGGAAGCCCAAGACCTAAAAGAGCTCAAGAAGGCGGTAACAGAAGATGGCCCCAATTCTCCATGGGCGGAGACTATTCTCCAGGGTCTAGTTCATCAGCCTTGCACGACCCAAGATTGGAAAATGCTATGTAAGGCAGTACTCCCCAGTAACACCTACATTAAGTAGTGTGCTTTTTTCAAGGAGGAATGTCATGCCCAAGTGGAAAGAAACCAAGCTGCTAACCCCATCATCCCTGAACTTTTGGGATGTTATCCGGGACGGCAGATCAATGGAGCACGGGACCCCA
Source organism: Moschus berezovskii (assembly GCF_049115385.1). Lineage (NCBI taxonomy): Eukaryota > Metazoa > Chordata > Mammalia > Artiodactyla > Moschidae > Moschus > Moschus berezovskii. The sequence goes on from NC_142469.1 coordinate 64,741,769, forward strand.
ACAGGCCACTATCCCTGCTCCTTATACAGACCAGGTGCGAGCCATATGCTTAGCCACCTGGAGAAAATTAGCTGAAGGTCCCAGCGAACCCCCCCCCATATCCAGCATTACTCAAAAAAATAATGAGGACCTCTCCACCTTCATAGATAGAGTGGAAAAAAGCATGCAAAGAAAATTCCCCCCAGGTCCCTTAAGAGATCAATTTGTCAAAATGCTGGTATGGGAAGGGATGAACTCTGACCACAAGGTGGCCTGCGCAGGGCAGAAAGATGGATCCATGGAACGATGGGTAGTAGCCACCAAAGATATTGGGACACAGCACCACCAAACTCAAGCAATGGTGGCTACGATGGAGTCTCAAACCAAGGTGATAGCTGACGCTCTCGCCTCTGCCTTCAGCAAAGTGTCCATGGCCCAAGGTGCCTCCCCTGAAGGGACCCTCAAAAATCAAAAAACAGGCAACTGTTTTCAATGTGGAAAGGAAGGGCACTTTAAAAAGGACTGCCCCCTGAGGCTGGGGAGAATTGGAGATAGAGGACCACCTACAACCCCATGTCCACGTTGTAAAAGGGATACCACTGGAAAATAGATTGTAGGTCCAAATTTTATAAAGACGGGAAACCTTTAAACTAAATGAGGGGCACTTCCCAGCCCCATCATCCCAAGGGGAAGCCCCAAGCCCTCCTCCCAGTGTATGTCAGCCTGAGGTTACTGAACTCTCCCAAGAGATGTCTGATAAATTAGAAAAGCCCTTCCCCAGGTGCAATTCTACCAGAAGGCCCCCTTACCAACTAATGGGCATTAATAAGCCCCGACCTACCAGGCAAGAGATCAAATGGACGGTTCCTATAGTACCAGGGCTGAGACCAAAAATGGATATAACAATAGGAGGAAAAAGATTTAGGTGTCTAGTAGACACCGGGGCAGACAGAACTATACTGAGACAAGAAGAGGTTCCTCCCACATGGCGCATGGCCGAGGGACCTCAACTAGCGGGCATCAGGGGCGTTACATCCTCCAAGGAATCCTCCAATTGGCTCAAATGGGAGGATCCTGATGGCTCCAAGGGCCTTGTCAAGCCCCTAATCACCACAGGACTCAATGCCAACCTATTAGGGCAAGACATTCTAGGGCAAGCCGACGGCTATATAACCACTGACTATCTGGGTTTTTACCAAGATTTATTAGATGAAGAAGAATATCAACAGCAATTCCAACCTCCCGGAATCCCCAACTACCGAGGGGATGCAGAATTTGAAAAGATAAGGAAGGGAGAACCACTGACTCGATGGAAGCCTCACCCCCAATCCTAAAGGCCACTGCTCCCTCGGCGCCCCCTATCGTTTGGACGCTGGGATCCCCTGTATGGGTGGAGTAGTGGCCACTTCCCCTTCCCAAACTCCAGGCATTACAATCTTTAATAGAGGAACAACTTAAACTGGGACATATCCGGCCATCTAACAGCCCCTGGAATACCCCCGTCTTGTTATCAAAAAGGCCTCTGGAAAATGACACCTCTTCCAAGACCTCAGAAAGGTTAATGAAAGGATGAAAATTCAAGGGACACCCCTAAGAGGGATGCCCTGGGTCCCCGCTATTCCCGTCACCCTGCACCTCCTGATAATAGATATTGAAGATTGCTTCTTTTCGATACCTCTGGACCCACAAGATTATGAGATATTTGCCTTTTCGGTACCTTCTGTTAATTATGAAGGTCCGGACAAACGATATGAATGGGTTGTCCTGCCTCAAGGGATGGCTAACAGTCCATCCTTCTGTCAACAATATATGGCTAATCTTACTCAGCCCGTCCGACTGCTATCTAACGTCTTATTATACTTATACATGGATGATATTATTCTTGGGGCTCCCGATACCACCGAGCTCACACAGGCCTCCAAATTACTATTTGATTGTCTTGCCCAGGGGCAACTCATAATCTCTCCTGACAAAATCCAGCATGTCCCGCCTTTCAAAGTCCTGGGGACCCAACTTACCCTTGAGGTGGTTTCCCCCCTTAAGCCACAGATAACTATCAAAGAAACTTATTCCTTGGTTGAGCTTCAAAGACTTCTGGGGGAAATCAACTGGCTACGGCCCTGAATCCTCATATCCACAGGGGACCTAATACCCCTCTTTAATTTGCTAAAGGACAAACTCCCCCATGAGAAAAATCACCCTGTCCCCACCCCATAAACAAGTTATTAAAAGGGTTTAACAGGCTCTCGATACTGCTCAACTTTCTCGCTACAATCTCACTCAAGAGCTTCAATTATGGATTTTGGCCTCCCCAGAAACACTCCTGTCCATGCTAATACAAACAGACAAACCCTTACAGTGGATTCGTGTCTCTCTGGGGGGAGGACCCTGAGTCTACACTGGCCTAGACCAGATGGCTGATCTGATACAAAAGGGAAGGGACACTTCAATCAGGTGCTTTGCCCACGAAACCGATAAGATTGTTGTCCCCTACAGATTAGCTGAATTCCAATGGATCCAGAGAAACAACAACCGAATGGCCTTAGCTTTCGAAGGGTTCTTGGGGAAGATTGACTGTCACTATGGGCCTCACAAATGGGTTGCCGCCTTTTGCCGGTTACTCTGGAGGGCACCTCAATTGTTTCCTTCCAAGCCCATAGTAGATGCCTCCAACATCTTCACAGATGGAGGAAAGCATGGCGCAGCCATTGTCATCTTTGAACCCTCCTCAGCCCCTACCGGCGCCCCTCACCGACACCATTGCCCATGCCAGGGCTCAGCACAATACAAAGAACTCTTCGCCATCATTCTGGTGCTCTCTAAAGTCCCAGGTCCCATGAATCTTTTTACCTACAGTCTCTATGTGAAAAATCTGCTCCCTGGGCTTCCCCAATCTCATATTCGGTTAGATGATAATCCTATTACCCCCCTTATGATACAGGCATGCACTCTCCTTCAGGCGAGGGATCAACCTATCTATTTGCACCACCTCAGAGGCCACCAAAACCTGCCTGGGATGCTACCATTAGGAAATTCAATGGCAGATCAGCTGGCATCTGCCCATGTATACGCACTCCAACAGGCACAGGATCTCCACGACCTAACCCATATTAATTGGAGAGGCCAACACCAAAGGTTCCCCACAAATACCTATCAAGGATCTAAAGAGGATCATACATACCTGCTAGTCCTGTATCCCATTCTTGCAGGTTCCTCCACTGCAATCACCAGGGGTTAACCCTCGAGGACTAAAACCTAACATAATATGGCAAACGGATGTTACTCACTACACCCCTTTTGGTAAACTAAAATATATCTTTGAATCTGTAGATACATATTCCCATGCCTGCTGGGCCACCGCCCAAACAGGAGAAAAGGCACCACATGCTAAGAGTCACTTTCTCCAGTGTTTTGCTACTCTGGGCCTCCCAGGCCAGGTAAAAACAGATAATGGCCCTTGCTTCGTAAGCAACTATTTGCAAGATTTTTTTAAACAATGGAACATCCAACACACTACAGGCATACCCCATAATCCTCAAGGGCAGGCTATAATAGAACACCAAAACAAAACTTTAAAACTGCAACCACAAAAACAAAAAGGGGGAATAAACCCTCATCAACAGTTAGGAATAGCTCTCTTTATTCTAAATATTTTAAATTTTTCAAAAAATGAACCACTCACCCCATTCCAGAGACACTGGTCCAACCAAGAGCCAAGACCAGAGATAACAGTTAGATGGAAAGATCCCCTTACAGGGTCATGGAGAGGGCCAGACCCACTCTTAACATCAGGAAGAGGGTTTGGATGCGTGTTTCCCACAGGGGAAACAAGACCCATCTGGATACCAGCAAGGAATCTTAAATATCTACACGATAACCACCAATCAGCCCAAGAACCATGAAAGTTCATGAGGCCAGCTTCTACTTTTGATCTCTTACAGACTGGCAACTAAGAGGCCTTGTCAAATGCTTAGATGAACTCTCCCCTTGCCACCTGCAGATCCCAGGATCATCAGCCTAACTGCGACCTGCCCTCAGACCCCATAGCTGATTTTGTGCGGACAACCAAATGACCATTGTGTTTGTATTAGCTGCACTATTAAGTGTGCTCTTTGCTATAGGCCTTGCATCTGTTGCCCCAGAGGAGTGGCCTCCTGCACTCCGCTTCTCTCTGGCGCTAGGATATCTTGCCTGTTGTGGCTTACTATCGATAGCTTATTCCTTTGTAACGACCTATCACTCTTGCTTTCTGACCCGCCCACTGGCATAACGGTTTAGCCATGATCTTCTTGTGCCTTACCCTGATGGCACTCCCCAGGCTTTTAGACACTGCTTCCTGTCCCTGCTCAGAAATTTATAGCTATGTCCATTCCTCATGCTACCGCACGACCCCTACGCCATGCACCATGCGCATCAACAAACAGACCAAGTCCTTACTGTTAAGGTGCAAAAGACAGGGAGCCAAACGAGCAACTGCTATAAGCTAAATGGGAAAAACATATGTTTTTACCCCCGCACTCACATTGGATACTCAGACGGAGGTGGAATACAAGATATTATCAGACATAAGGCACAACAGCAATACATAAATAATTACCCAACTAAAGGCGACTCCCGAACCTTACAAATGCATAGACCTACTCACTCAGCTGAGACCTCTCCTGCACACACACCCCCCCCCCCCAATGATCTACATGTCACCCGCCTCCTCAACTCCTCCTTCCAATTTTTTCAGAGTTCACAAAGAAAGCCCTCCGAGGCATGCTGGATATGCATGTCACTAACCCCCTCACCGCATATCGCAGTCCCTTTGCCCGACACCTGGGTATCAGCAGGCAATTACACTCCCAAAACCAACAATACCACTGAAAGTATCATGCAGCTTATTGGGCCAGTTGCTGACGATGTCTTGCTTGCCGCCTCCTCAAATCTAACTTGCCTTCTTAATACCTCATCCTCTAGTGCTTCCTATTATAACGATACCCACTCTTGCACCTCATGGGTCCCATGGAACAGTACAAGCAACTGCACCAGCCCTGGGATCTTTCTCCTCTGTGGGACCTATGCCTATTCCTGCCTCCCTCCGGACGCTACAGGGTGCATCTTGGTTTTCTTAGCCCCAGGGCTAATCTTCATCAATGAAGGGGATATGGATCAAATCGTTGACCATCATGAGGGGTTACCAACAAAGCCTCCTCACAGAGGATGGCGGGCTATCGTTGCTCCTATCCTAATCGGGACTGGCATAGCAACGGCCTAGGTGCTGGGATCAGGGGCATTTCAACTTCTGTTCATTTTTATTACAAATTGTCTCAGGAACTTAATGAAGACATGGAACAAGTGGTAGAGTCCCTTGTATCTGTTCAGAGACAGATTAATTCACTGGCCGCAGTAGCCCTACAAAATAGACGGGCCCTTGACCTCATTACTGCGGAAAAGGGGGGAACCTGTCTCTTCTTGGGGGAAGACTGTTGTTACTTTGTTAATGAGACAGGCATAATCCAGGGAAAGATAAAAGAGTTAAGAGATAGAATTGAACGCCGGAAAAAGGAATTGCAAAACTTTCACAACACCCAAGGCCTATGGCATCAATTCCTCCCCTGGCTGCTCCCCTTCCTGGGACCAATAATGATCATTATTATACTTCTTTTATTGGACCCTGCCTTGTCAACCTTTTCCAGAAGTTCCTGCAGGAGCGGATTCAGACCATTTCCTGGGAACAAGTGAAAACCATTCTCCTCACTCAAATATGGGTGACAGACCCAAAGTCCCAAAAGATCCCTGACGACCGTCTGCCAATAGGTTGCAGGCCCAAGATGCAGGGCACTCCAGCTGCCCCAACGAGCCAATCTCCCCGCCCGGGACATAAAGGGCCCAAGAACCTCAACGCACGATGGGTCTAGGGTCCAACGGCGCTTGCGCAAAGCCCTTTACTAGTCCTACCCATGTCCGATACAATATACCTCCATCCAATGCCATCCCAAAGATCCGTTATAGGCCAAGTCCCTCGCCACAAAGCCTAAGTCCGGCCAGCCCTCCAAAAGACCTTCAGCCAGGTCTTAAGCCACCGGGGCCTATGCTTGACTGGATAGCCAACGACGGGTAAGATCCCCAGAGGGGGACAACCTAAGACAGGCACAGTCACTGAGTCTCCGGTGAGGCCACACAGTTGGCCCCTGATGGCTCCCAAGAAAGACCCCACAAATAAATAAATAAAAAAGGGGGATATATAGGGCGCTCGGCTGGAAAAGACACATGGCAAAGGCGCACCCATAAAGATGGCGCCTGAAGGATGTCAGGAGGGTGCGGCTCCAAATAATCACAAAAAATTGCATGAACAGTGCATGATCACCTTAGACCTCTGCTGTGACATCAGCGCGTGATGACCTGACCCTTAATATGATTGGAGCCCACCGCAGAAGGTCCCTTGCAAAACCCCCACGCTTGCCTTTGTATATGGAGAGCTTGTAACAATAAAGCGGAACTGCCTTGACAGAACCCCCGCTGCGTCTGAGTGTCCTTCTCTGGGCGAGGAGGGCTGCAGGGCGGGCGGCCAGCTCAACCTTCCCCTGGGGTTTCTTCCCTACTGCTCCAGCGCAGGGAGGCAAAACGGGCTCCACATCCGAGGTCGAGGACTTGCTGAAGCCTTGCTCACAAGGGGACCCTACAGGTGCTGGGAAAGATTGAAGGCAGGAAGCTAAGGGGGCAACAGAGGATGAGATTGTTGGATGACATCATCGACTCACTGGACATTAGTTTGAGCAATCTCGAGGAGATAGTGACGACCAGGGAAGCCTTGCGTGCTGCAGTTCATGGAGCTGCAAAGAATTGGATATTATTTAGAGACTGACTAGGGCTTAGTGGAGAAGGAAATGGCACCCCTCTCCAGTGTTCTTGCCTGGAGAATCCCAGGGACAGCGGAGCCTGGTGGGCTGCTGTCTATGGGGTCGCACAGAGTCAGACACGACTGAAGTGACTTAGCAGCAGCAGCAGCAGCAGCAGAAGGGCTTAGTGACTGGGGCTTCCCTGGTAGCTCAGATTGGGAAGCTCCTGTCTGCAATGCAGAAGACCTGGGTTTGATACCTGGGTTGGAAAGAACCCTTGGAGAAGGAAATGGCAGCTTACTCCAGTAGTCTTGCCTGGAAAATCCTATGGGTGGAGGAGCCTGAGTCCATGGGGTTGCAGAGAGCCAGACATGACTGAGTGACTCCACTTTCTTTCTTTTCTTTAGTGCCTGACAATTGTCCTTGGAGGTCTCAGGTATTCTTTCTGCTCACCACACTCGGCATAGTAATTCTTATCAGTCTGTCTATCTATAACTTTTATCTATTTGGGATTTTTTTTTTCTTAATTACTATGATCATATCTCTTCCCATTTTTATTTGGTTCTCACTTAATATATCCTATTAGTATACTTTGGATTTTCTGATTTTATTCTGACTGTCTCTTTATGTTTTGTTAATATTCCATCTCTTTATCATTTTGATCTTTATTAGCAGTGAATTATTCCACTCTATTTTTGAGATTATTAATTTAGTGTCAATTTGACTTATTAGTCACCCATTGTATTCTTATTTTCAAACCATGTTGCTAATTTTCCAAATAACTTTCATTTTCTGTGACTCATACACTGTTTGTTATCAAGTTATTTTTATTGCATGAAAATAATATTCTCTTAAACATTTCATTAGAATTGTGTCTAATGTTTCTTGTTTCTTACATTTTTTGTTTCTCCTGGTGCAAGTTGGCCTCCTCCTTCAGTTGATCTTCTCTTTCTTGCTATTTTTCTTCAATTAGTGGAGTATCCATAGTCAACAGTTCATCTTATCTGAAAGTATTTGTATTCGTGTAAGTAGCTAGTGTATAAATTTTTCAAACATTATCACTTTTCTTCCTTAAAAACAAACAGACAAAACCTCAGAAGTTTTATTTATTTATTTTTGTTTGTTTGTTTTCTGTGAGAGAGCTCACTCTGCTCTCTTTGCAAGTAGATGAGTCTTATAACCAGAAAATTATTCTTTAGCGGTCACGGTCAAAGATTAGCGACCCATATTCAGATCACCTCACAAATAGCAAATTAAACTGGACTTTCATTTAGAGATGTAGTTTTTAAGTATTAGTCTCTTGGGTGCTGGTACCTCTTATGTTTCCCTACTGGGTTCCTGGCAGTAAAGATTCAAAACAAGTTATAATGGGCTTCTTTAATTCAGTCCAAATATCCCATCAGGGGTTTCCCTAAGGCTATTACTTAACTTCATTTTAAAGTCAGTTTTTTAAGGCTTTAGTTTGAAGCAAGCAATGAGTAGAATGAGCTAGTCTGTGAAGAGTCCCTTCATAAACTGATAATGTCCCTGCCCCATTACCATCCTGCTTTCTCTATACACATGAACTCTTCTGCTCTCTGCCCATCAGAAATTAATTAAAATCCCCGTCTACCATTATCTTTTTTTTTAATGTTTTTAATGTTGGTATTATTTCATTACATTTGTTTATACTTGTATTATCATTTAGCAAGATTTCAGAAGGAAAGGAAGTCCATTTATTTTCTCAGTGTGTTATACTGAATTGGAAATGAAGCTAGCTTTCACAGAAATTTACAAAATTCATTAGATTATTTTCTCCCAACTTGGAGGTCATACAGAGAAGCAATCTGCCCCTTATTTACTCTCTGCCCTCACTTCCTCCATTTCCCTTACCACCTGATGTACCAGGCTCCCTATCATATCAGCCTTTGTAGAACTAGATGGATGATCTCATTCAACTAACTAGGACTTTGGTTCAGAGAATTCCAGGAACTCCAGGAAAAAAAAGAAAAAAGAAAAATCGCATGCAAAATTTGCATAATGCTCTGTGTCTGTTGCTAATTCTGGATTAAGAACAGCTCTTGAGAGTCCCTTGGACTGCAAGGAGATCCAACCAGTCCGTTCTAAAGGAGATCAATCCTGGGTGTTCATTGGAAGGACTGATGCTAAAGCTGAAGCTCCAATACTTTGGCCACCTCATGCGACGAGTTGACTCACTGGAAAAGACTCTGATGCTGGGAAGGACTGGGGGCTGGAGGAGAAGGGGCCGACAGAGAATGAGATGGCTGGATGGCATCATCGACTCGATGGACGTGAGTTTGAGTGAACTCTGGGAGTTGGTGATGGACAGGGAGGCCTGGCGTGCTGTGATTCATGGGGTAGCGGGGAGTCGGACACGACTGAGCGACTGAGCTGAGCTGAGCTGAGCTGAAGAGCAGGTCACAGTGGACACCAGGAAATGGTACATTGCTCAGTATTCCTCCCTTATGGTTGTGCAAGTATCTTGCATTTTAGGAAAGTCCATCTTAACATGAATTGCAAATGCTTTGTATACAAAAGGTCCATCTAATTTCAGGATGGAAGTGTCCACAAAGACACTCATTCAGTTCCTACTGTGCATATTGAGAGCTTATATCGAAATAAGATAAATTACTTTTTTAAGGTCAGTTCAGTTCAGTTGAGTTCAGTCGCTCAGTCGTGTTTGACTCTCCGCGACCCCATGAATCAGAGCATGCCAGGCCTCCCTGTCCATCACCAACTCCCGAAGTACACTCAAACTCATGTCCACAGAGTCGGTGATGCCATCCAGCCATCTCATTCTCGGTCGTCCCCTTCTCCTCCCGCCCCCAACCTTTCCCAGCATGAGTCTTTTCCAGTGAGTCAACTCGTCGCATGAGGTGGCCAAAGTATTGCAGTTTCAGCTTTAGCATCAGTCCCTCCAATGAACATCCAGGATTGATCTCCTTTAGAATGGACTGGTTGGATCTCCTTGCAGTATAAGGGACTCTCAAGAGTCTTCTCCAACACCACAGTTCAAAAGCATCGATTCTTCGGCGATCAGCTTTCTTCACAGTCCAGCTCTCACATCCATACATGACCACGGGAAAACCCATTGCCTTGACTAGACGGACCTTGGTTGGCAAAGTAATGTCTCTGCTTTTTAATATACTATCAAGGTTGGTCATAACTTTCCTTCCAAGGAGCAAGCATCTTTTAATTTCATGGCTGCAATCAGCATCCACAATGATTTTGGAGCCCAAAAAAACAAAGTCTGACACTGTTTCCACTGTTTTTCCATCTATTTCCCATGAAGTGATGGGACCAGATGCCATGATCTTTGTTTTCTGAATGTTGAGCTTCAAGCCAACCTTTTCACTCTCCTCTTTCACTTTCATCAAGAGGCTTTTGAGTTCCTCTTCACTTTCTGCCATAATGGTAGTGTCATCTGCATATCTGAGGTTACTGATATTTCTCCCAGAAATCTTGATTCCAGCTTGTGCTTCTTCCAGCCCAGCGTTCCTCATGATGTACTCTGCATATAAGTTAAATAAGCAAGGTGACAATATACAACCTTGACGTACACCTTTTCCTATTTGGAACCAGTCTGTTGTTCCATGTCCAGTTCTAACTGTTGCTTCCTGACCTGCATACAGGTTTCTCAAGAGGCAGGTCAGGTGGTCTGGGATTCCCATCTCTCTCAGAATGTTCCACAGTTTATTGTGATCCACACAGTCAAAGGCTTTGGCATAGTCAATGAAGCAGAAATAGATGTTTTTCTGGAACTCTCTTGCTTTCTCCATGATCCAGCAGATGTTGGCAATTTGATCTCTGGGTCCTCTGCCTTTTCTAAAACCTGCTTGAACATCTGGGAGTTCACGGTTTACATACTGCTGAAGCCTGGCTTGGAGAATTTTGAGCATGACTTTACTAGCGTGTGAGTATACTTGCCTTGAGAACCCCATGAACAGTAACAAAGGGCAAAATGATAGGATACTGAATGAGGAATTCCCCAGGTCAGTAGGTGCCCAGTATGCTACTGGAGCTCAGTGGAGAAATAACTATAGAAGGAATAAAGGGATGGAGTAAAAGCAAAACCAATACCCAGCTGTGGATGTGACCAGTGATAGAAGCAAGGTCCGGTGCTGTAAAGAGCAATATTGCATAGGAACCTGGAATGTTAGGTCCATGAATCAAGGCAAATTGGAAGTGGTCAAACAGGAGATGGCAAGAGTGAACGTCGACATTCTAGGAATCAGTGAATTAAAATGGACTGGAATGGGTGAATTTAACTCAGATGACCATTATATCTACTACTGTGGGCAGGAATCCCTTAGAAGAAATGGAGTAGCCATCATGGTCAACAAAAGAGTCCGAAATGCAGTACTTGGATGCAATCTTAAAAATGACAGGATGATTTCTGTTCGTTTCCAAGGCAAACCATTCAATATTACAGTAATCCAGGCCTATGCCCCAACCAGTAATGCTGAAGAAGCCGAAGTTAATCGGTTCTATGAAGACCTACAAGACCTTTTAGAACTAACACCCCAAAAAGATGTCCTTTTCATTATAGGGGACTGGAATGCAAAAGTAGGAAGTCAAGAAACACCTGGAGTAACTGGCAAATTTGGCCTTGGAGCACGGAATGAAGCAGGGCAAAGGCTAATAGAGTTTTGTCAAGAGAATGCACTGGTCATAGCAAACACCCTCTTCCAACAACACAAGAGAAGACTCTACACATGGACATCACCAGATGGTCAACATCGAAATCAGATTGATTATATTCTTTTTAAGGTCAGGTACTTTAAAAGAAGAACTTAATAACAACATACTCATGGAAAATATTAAGATATGTGGTGTACTTTTTGTTGCTATTTGCTTTCTTAGAGTCTAATTATCTTCATCTGTCAAAATGATTCTAGAACATGAGAACAAATTTTTCATGGAAGCACTTGAAAGAGATATTAATCAATTAGAATAATTAAATATGGTTTATTAAACCTTCTACATAGAGGTTATATTACGTAAACCACAATTTTGAGATGCAAGGGGTCTTCTCTTTTGCAACAGGAATGTCTTCACCACCTTAAAATTTTCCATGGAAAACATGACTTAACTATGAGAGAAATTATTAGAAACTTACTGAAAGACATGTTCACCTAAATTTGCAATAGATTTACTCTTTTTCTATTTTATGGTGTGCCTTGTTGCATAGATTTCTTTACTAATCAAAATTTTATGTACTTTTATGAAAAAAATCTTAATTGGTAAATACTGATGAAAATTCATTTGATTTTCATTAGTCTACCATGATTATGCTATGCTGTTTTATTGGTATGCATTAAATATGAATCCATTTCAAATTATGTGTTGAATTATGCCAATTTGTTTATTTTAGATGATTAATGAGCTTTTATTTGATCATTTCCAGGAGTAAAGTTGCTAGGAGTAAAAATTATATGTAGAAGTGCTTCAGGGATGGATTAGGTACTGTCGGGTTAAATGTATATCCAGCTACACAGTCCCAGAATATTTAATGTGGCTCTACTTTTTATACTAAAGAGGTAAAATTTAATGAAAGTCTTTATTATTTTTCACCATGACAGGACTATTGTGCTATTTTTATGTTTGAACATATGAGTCTGTGAACAAACAGAAGAAGATAGAAGCCATGTTAAAAAGGCTAGCATTTCAAAGATTATATGAAAATCAACTATTGTTTAAAAGAAGAGAAAATGTGGACGGTACACATCAGCTGATAGTATCATAATTTATTCAATCAGGCAAAAAATTATGTGTGTAGAAAAGAATAAAAATGAGTCTGTGGTCTGGTAACAAGGAGGTTTGTGTTTTGATGTATTGAATGTAAAGTTTGAAGTATTGGTGGATACGGTTAGATAGCAGGATATAGAAGAGTGAATGGCAACTGAGAAACTGGACACAAGTTTGGAAGGTAGCTGTATTTTATATTTTTTCCTCTCTCTGGTTGTTTCCCACATTATATCAATGTGCTCAAATCCCTCTTGTCTACAGCTACCTACTATATCCTTCTATATCCTGCTATCCAACTATATCCACCAATACTCCACTGAGACTTTTAAGACCAGCATTGACTGCTGACATCTTATATTCAGCTATGATCCTCTGTCCTTAATATTTGAACTTTTGGTGGCATGTGCAGCTGTAGAGTGCTCAGCCCGTTCTCAGCATACGCTATTTATTCTTTCTACAATACCATTCTCTTCTGGTTTCCTACTTCTCTGATCATTCCTTTTCAATTGTCCTTGATGGCTTCTTTTTTTCTTTCCCACTCAATGTCAGTGTCGCCTAGATTGAGCCTTCTACTGCCTACATTTCTCAGATTTGTTTTGAGCATTTCTCCATTCAAAGGAAGAACATTCAGAGAAAGGGGAAGAGTTCAGCCACTTTCAGTTGCCCAGACATTCATGCTGTTTCACATTCTGCGTCTCTGCAAGTACTACTACTACTTTCTAGAAATGACCTGTGCCTTCTTTTGTAATAATCTTTCACTCCTCTTTCCAAATACAGTTCCAGTGTTTAAACTGGGAACAGTCTGGATTTTGGTGGGGTGGCTTAGATGCTCCTACTCTGTGTTCTCAGAGAAATCATGACTTCCTCTTTTCCCCCAAAGCAATAAGTTACTCCTGTGTCTCTTTACAATGGTATCAGTCCCTGAAGGGCAGGAGTTAACCAGCAGTAGAATATATCTCCCAGTATATTGCACAACACATAGTAGGTTCTCAGTTAAATGTCTGACTTGAAAAAATGAGCTTTGCATATTACCTTTTTTTGTCAATTGATGTATGATTGATTTACAATGTTGTATTAGTTTCTGGTGTATAGCAAAGTGAGTCAGTTTTATGTATATATACATAAATTTATATGTCTTCTATTTCATATTATTTTCCATTATGGTTTACTATAAGATATTGAATATGGTTCCTGTGCTATACAGAGATTTACAATATTGTTAGTTTCTGGTATACAGCAAAGTGAGTCAGTTTTATATATATATATATATATATATTCTTTTTTACATCTTTTCCACTATGCTTTTATGTAAGATATTGTATATAATTCTTCCATGTGCTATACAGTAAGTACTTGTTGTCTACCTATTTAATGTACAGCAGTGTATATGTGTTAATACCAAATTCCCAATTCATCCCTCCTCCCTTTTGCCTTTGGTAACTCTAAGTTTGTTTTCTATGTCTGTGAGTCTATTTCTGTTTTGTGAATAAGTCTGTTTCATATTTTAGATTCCACATATTAGCAGCAGCATAAGATTTTTTTTTCACTTGCAAGTACTCCTCACCATTGATATTGAAAACAAGGAAAAACATACTTCTCTCCTCTAGTTAGGCTTTTCTGCAAATCTTCATTAAATAAACTCATTATGTCATGCACCTTACATTACAGTAGGTGTGCGCATTTAACATGTCTATTTTAAAATCCAATCAACATACTTTCTCTTCCTTTGTAGGCTGGAAATTACCTTTCACAATCTTGTTTGCACAGATGTTCTTGCTTAAAACCAGTTTGATTTGTATATAAAACTACTGTGTCCCTGATGAATTTGCATTTTGTTTTATTTTTACCGCTGGAGATACTCCGTTATATAAGCTCAAGGAGGTTGGAAAAGTGTGGAGATCTATTTCTGTGTTCCGTGTGTCAATCTGCATTAAATCTCTATAAAGATGTCTTTTTTTTCTTTTCTTGAGGAATTGATCGTAGCAACTGAACTCCAGAATTCAGCTGAGAAAAATCTAAACTCAGCAATTCTTTTATTGAAATACCAATATACCATAGAGTCATGTGAAAATTAACCTAGCCTCCAGAGTTTAGTTCACAGTTGCTATTATTTTCACTGGGATCCCGTTGTCTGCCTAAGCAAAAGACTTCCTAGGGTGACAGGCCTCTCTGAAATACCAAAGCACAAAAGTATATTCAGGTAATAAAATTCTCTAACAGGAGACCACACTGGCTCCAGTCTATTTTCCATTGTCTTTAACTATATCTCTGTCATAGTTGTCAGACAGCTAATTGCAAATATTGTGCTGTCTCAACAAAACACAAGAGTCTAGAGTCACGTAGTTCATGCACTAGGAAGAAAAGGAATTTACAGATTCATTGAATTTAATGCCATGAATACTCCCAAAACCTCTTTGCAGCAGAAACAGGAATAATCACGAGGAAACTCAAGAATTTTTATTTCAGTATGACATAAATATATTGAGTGTAATAAATATTAGCATGTCTATTTTTCCCAATAAGTAGATGGACACAGTAATTTTGTTTACAAAATTATTTCAGTAAAATCATTTTGTATCTTATGGCTGCTTCTGGTTTTCATATTTGGTTCAAACTACCTAATCTGCAGTGAAGCCATTGAATGCTATTCTACGCATTCCTCTTAGTCAAAAATTTTGGAGGGGGATTTTAACATATCTTCTCCAAGTCAAGCTTTTGTTGTCACACAAGCTTCCCACGTGTTGCTTATTTACCTGCTGTTTACTTCTAGAATTTCCTCAGCCCTCACCCCATCCCATCCTTGTCCACCTGTTAAGTCTTGTATTCATAAATTAAATCAGCAATACAGAATCCTGAATCAAAACCCGGAGAAATTCCAGGAGTAATATTCTTGTATTTAAGTCGTTGGCATAAATGGAAAATTGCCTTTTATTTTGGCTACAAGAAGCTCTTTTTCTTTTTTATTCTTCATATAATTGGCATAGTCTGTATTATCCAAAACTCTTCTCTCTTATTACTACTTCATTAGATCACCAGCTCCCTGACTACCTCTCAAGGCTACTCTCCTTAGCCCATCACCCACATTTCCCTCTAAACATCGAAAAACACAGATGTATGTTTCCGGTGTTTGCTCTCCCTCAGTTCAGTTCAGTTCAGTCGCTCAGTCGTGTCCATTTCTTTGCGACCCCATGAATCACAGCACGCCAGGCCTCCCTGTCCATCACCAACTCCCGGAGTTCACTCAAACCCACCTCCATCGAGTTGGTGATGCCATCCAGCCATCTCATTCTCTGTCATCCCCTTCTCCTCCTGCCCCCAATCCCGCCCAGGATCAGAGTCTTTTCTAGTGAGTCAACATGAGGTGGCCAAAGTATTGGAGCTTCAGCTTTAGCATCAGTCTTCCCAATGAACACCCAGGATTGACCTCCTTTAGAATGGACTGGTTGGATCTTCTTGCAGTACAAGGGACTCTCAAGAGTCTTCTCCAGCACCACAGTTCAAAAGCATCAATACTTCGGTGCTCAACTTTCTTCCCAGTCCAACTCTCACATCCATACATGACCACTGGAAAAACCATAGCTCTCCCTAGAATCTTAAATTTTGTGTGTAAAGGCATCTGTTGGTTATTACACCATAATAGTTCTGCTTAGTTAATTTTATCAGAGATTTTTAACAGCATAAGTACTTGAATGAGATGTTTCATCAAATACCACATGAGGTTATGGATGGAAGAACATACACTGCTGTTGTGTGTGTGCCCTTTATAAGTGCCTCTTGTCTTTTGCAAGTATTTTCACTTTGTTTTTGTGTCCTTGACCTATGGGTTCACCCCTGACTTCCTGCCCTAATGAGTAGTGCTTAAAGGAGTGACTAGCTTATTCCAACCTGCATTTATGACATATTGTCAGTGACATGCCAGCATCTACGTTAAATGTTGGAAGTCACTTCTTCTATGAATAAATGCAAATAGCACTTTAAAAATAATAAACTGCATTGTACACCTATGGCTGATTCATGTTGATATTTGACAGAAAACAACAAAATTCCATAAAGCAATTACCCTTCAATTAAAAATTTTTTTTTTTTAATTTTGAAAAATAAACTGCATTTCTAAAGGTACCACACTGGTACTTGTAAACAAACATCTAGTAAAATAACATTTAAAATGCAACATGTTTTTAAGATGTGTCTTGATACATTTGATTAATTTATACTGAATAGTCATGATACTGAAGTTTTACATTTTAAATAGCAATCTAGAAGAGATGCTTTATAATGTGGCAGTTATGGAAATTCAAGAATATAACCATGAGATAAGGAAAATAATAAACAGAATACTCAGCAAACTGAAGCAGTCTGGACCTGATTGTCACTGAAAATTCCTGTTACCGTGTCTAAAAGCAGGACATCATCCAGGAGGAATTGAGTTTGCACTACGGGCATCTTAGGTGAGGCCCCGGAGCAGTAAGAAAGCTTATCTGCAGGAGCACCATCAATGTTTCCACAGGGCTGCCTTCTCTGGAGACCAGTGAGCTGGCTCCGCTGGGGATTTAAACCGCCGCCCAGAGGATGCTTTCTCAGACACTGTTTCAAAGTCATTTTCAGGCAAGGATTTAACTCATTCGATAATGGGCACTTTCAGTCTATTAATACCATAGGTTGTTCCAAGAAGTTGCCCAAGTGATGGGCTATTGGAAAGAAAATTATATTCTCCAGGATTATGACTGTGGGAAGTATGCATCTGAAGTAGTGATTAACAGTGACAACAATGAAGCGTCAGGAAATAACACAAAGTTCATTTTCCCCCACAGGCAGAATTGCACACTGTACCTAAGCAGTATTTAGGAAGGCCAGGAGCATTCTACATGTTCTCCATGCATCTGGATAGTAATGCTTTTATGGATGATTTCTGTGAACAGCTAAAGAATAACAAAAAGATTCAGAGTTTGCATTTAAGTTCACCCCCAAAGGAAAGCAAACCAACCAAAAAGAGATGTTAATTACTTATAGTAAGACACACAGATTGCTAAATCACACTGAATGGTGGTGATACAATAGAGACATTAAGCTCTTTTTTAAAGTTTAAAGTTAAGCAAGAATGTAATTTGTCAGTAAACACCTTTAGAACCAAGGTGATTCATAGCTGAGACAGCCAATAAAACTTTTCTAAATGTAGTTGATTTATTTTTAACAAAATAATTGATTTGGGGGTTTACTTTTATAATAATTAATCTGACCAGGCTTATCAACTTAGCCTGGGTTTCCCTGCTCTCAAAATTTAAGTATTCTGGATAATTTTCAAAGACTTTTTAAATCTGAACTAAGATCTAAGGATAAACAAAAGAATAGCAGATATTTCAATAAATGCTGTTATGAGTTCTGGTTTCATTTTCCTTGAAATTCTTGCTAATCTGATTTTAACCAATTCTATGAGTGAAAACTTCATCCCTCAATTATTTTATTATAAAAATATCTTCTATTTATATAGAAATTTATACTTTTTGAAAACAGATATTCCTATGTATTATCCTGCTATACATTCTTCTTCTTAATAAAAGAGTTAAATTATGATCTTTTAAAAACAAGAAATGCATCTTGTGCCTTTTATTTCAAGATCCTAGATCAAGAGTGCACAGGACAGGTATTCAATGAGTGACTGCCGAATGAATGAACCTAAGGATTTCGCTCTGTGGTACAACTACAAATGTTATGTGGCATTCATAAAGTTTTCATTTGATTTTTAACGATTTAGAAATTCAGAGCTTCCTTTCAGTGAATTTACAATGTCTAGGTTAAATACTTGATTGACAATGTTAGTTCTTCCTTGACACTTCCAGGGATAGACATGATTCAGCTCCAATGAGCAATCAATGGCACATGCTTGAAATAGACAGTAAGCCCTTCAAAAGTTTGTTTCTTTCCTCTTTGTGTTTAGATTCTGATCCAAAGAAGATATAGTTCATATATTATGTAATTAATAAGCAAGAATGTAGTATACACACAGAGGTCATTAATGATCCGAATCAACATTACATTTTTTTAAACAACTTTAACTTTAAGAGTAGTTATTTTTCTATGGGGGAACAAATGATGAACAAAATGAAGAATTCGAGAATGGCTGGTGTTTAGATAGACTTTTTTTTCCTGGAGACAAGTATTGGTCTGGATGAAATTTCATTGGCATTGGTCAAATGCAGATATAGTGAAAACAGCATATCTATTACCCAAGTCCCAGAGCACAAAATATTGGGATGATAGCTATTCAAGCAGTAATGTGAGAAAGATAAGGAGGTGGAATTTTTTAAAAAATAAGATCTCTTTATTATTAGGCACAACATGTGGCCTGTGGGATCTTAGTTCTATAATCAGGCATCAAACTCATGCCCCCTGCATTGGAAGGCAGAGTCCTAACCTCTGAGTGGGAATTCCACTCAGGGAATTCCCAGAGTGGCAGATCTTATGATTTCCATTATATAGACCCCACTGAGAAGAAGTAACTTTGGAATGTCTAGTCCTACACTCATTGCTTTGGTTTATGTAGGTTTTGCAGGTTGATCTTTTGCTTTGTTATTTTGGTGTGTTCTTGCAAAGGGTGAGAGGATGTATTAAGGTTAGTGCTTCTATGATATAGACAATTGCAGACTACCTGATGTACAAGAAAGGAGATAATGGTCTTTCAGAAGAGGTGTTTTTTTTAAAATCAAATCCATATTTTGGTCACCTTTAAAAGGACCATCTTAATTAGATTAAGTATTTATGCTAGAGGAGGTCCAATTCCCACATCTCCTTTAATTGCAATGTGCTCAATTTAAAATTGTGGGTAACAGAAAAAGAATCACATAATTACACCCAACTTATTTTGAAAATGTGCAAAAGAAATTCGTAGAGAAGTAAGGACAGCTGTTTAAACAAATAGTGCTGAAATAGCAGGACATCAATAGCTATAAAAATGAACTTCAAACTAAACCTCAGCCTTATATAACAGTTAACTCTAAACAGATCGTAGATCTAAATGTAAAATGTAAGACTATAAAACTTTTAGAAGATAACATAGGAGAAAATCTTCATGACCTGGAGCTAAGCAGAGTGTTCTTAGATATGACACCCAAACCATGAGCCATAAAACAAAAACAATGGATATACTGGATTTCATAAAAATATAAAACTTCATTCTGAAAAATACTGACTTAAGAGGATGAAAGATCAAAACTCCCTATTCCCAGTAGTAAGGGAGAAACCAAAGAAGGCAATGGCAAGTCACTCCAGTACTCTTGCCTAGAAAATCCCATGGACGGAGGAGCCTGGTAGGCTGCAGTCCATGGGGTCGCTGTGAGTCAGACATGACTGAGCGACTTTACTTTCCCCTTTTCACTTTCACACATTGGAGAAGGAAATGGCAACCCACTCCAGTGTTCTTGCCTGGAGAATCCCAGGGATGGGGGAGCCTGGTGGGCTGCCGTCTATGGGGTCACACAGAGTCTGACACGACTGAAGTGACTTAGCAGCAGCAAGGGAGAAACACAATTCAGTTAGAAAAATGGGTAAGACGTAAACTTTCCCATGGAAGATATATAGATGGCAGATAAACACAGGAAACAATGTTCAAAATCCATAGTCATTAACAAAATGAAGTTTACAAACACAGTGAGGTGTTATACATGTAGTTACATTTGTATTAGAATGGCTACCAAAAAAAAAAAAACAACAACAACCTCTTACCAAGTGTAATTACCATATGACCCAGCGTTTGCACTCCTGATCATTTATCACAGTCATCAGTTCAGTTCAGTTCAGTCGCTCAGTTGTGTCTGACTCTTTGCGACCCCATGAATCACAGCACACCAGACCTCCCTGTCCATCACCAACCTCCGCAGTTCACTCAAACTCATGTCCATCAAGTCGGTGATGCCATCCAGCCATCTCATTCTCTGTCGTCCCCTTCTCCTCCCTCCCCCAATCCCTCCCAGCATCAGAGTCTTTTCCAGTGAGTCAACTCATCACATGAAGTGGCCAAAGTATTGGAGTTTCAGCTTTAGCATCAGTCCTTCCAATGAACACCCAGGATTGATCTCCTTTAGAATGGACTGGTTGGATCTCCTTACATTCAGACAAAAACCTGTACATAAAGATTCATAGCAGTTTTATCTGTAGTAACCCAAAAAATGAAACAACCCAGGTGCCCTTCACTGAGTGAAGAGTTAAACAAGCAGTGTATCTTCCACATCATGGAATACTACTTAGCAAAAGAAAAGAAAGAATTATTGATACAGTAACAACTTGGAAAAATCTCAAGAGCACTTATGTTGAGAGAAAAAAGAAGTCAATCTCAAAATGGTACATATTATATGATTCCATCCATTTCTAAAATATAAAATTATGCAGTCTGAGAGCTTCTTAGTAGTTGCCAGAGGTTAGGGAAGGAAACAGAGTGAGTGACTCTGAAAGTATAGTATGTGAAAACATCTTTGCCGTGATAGAATAGTTTCATATCTTGATCATGGTGATGGTTATTCTATGCATGTGATACAATATTTTAGGATTATACACAAAGAAGAAAAAAAGTAAATTCATGAAAAAGTTAAGTCCAAGTAAGAAATGTTGGCAGGTCAATAATATTGTGCCAGTATCAATTTCCTGGTTTTCATAATGATTCATAGCAATGCAAGATGTTACGACTGGGGGAACTTTGATTGAAGGTACAATGATCTCTCTGTATTATTTTTGAAACCTTTTGTGAGTCTGAAGTTATATTTTAAAGATGTTAGAAAATGAGGGAAATTTCTACTAGTCTATAAATCTTGAGTCTAAAAAAAAAAAAATATCAATAGCCTTCTTGGATTGAAGCTTCAATTTAGCCTAGAAAGGAAAAAAAGAGAGAGATCTTGGTATGTGAAACGAAGAAGTTAAATGGTAAAATAGAATTTAGATAGTACATAAATATAGTGTGCATAAGTATGTATATAATACATATATAAATAGAATATAATTAAGCTTTTAAGAACATTCATCCATTCCTTCAAAAACAAGATGCAGACAAGCATGGGAATAAGAGCATGTAGGAATTTGACTGCCAGGGTTTGAATGTGTACAGTTTTGCCATATAATAGCTGTGTGAGCTTGGAAAATTCTTCCATCTTTCTGTGCTGCTTTATTCTTGGTAAAATTAAGCTAATAATAAAGCCAAGCTCTTAGTTTTGTGATGATTATATGTCTTAATACATGTTAGAAAATTATAGTATTTATTAAACACCATTTAAGTAGAGTTAGACTGTGAAGAAAGCTGATCGCCGAAGAATTGATGTTTTTGAACTATGGTGTTGGAGAAGACTCTTGAGAGTCCCTTGTACTGCAAGGAGATCCAACCAGTCCATTCTAAAGGAGGTCGGTCCTGGGTGTTCATTGGAAGGACTGATGCTAAAGCTGAAGCTCCAATACTTTGGCCACCTCATGCGACGAGTTGACTCACTGGAAAAGACTCTGATGCTGGGAAGGGTTGGGGGCGGGAGGAGAAGGGGACGACAGAGAATGAGATGTCTGGATGGCATCGTTGACTCTGTGGAGATGAGTTTGAGTGAACTCTGGGAGTTGGTGATGGACAGGGAGGCCTGGCGTGCTGTGGTTCATGGGGTCGCGGAGAGTCGGACACGACTGAGCGACTGAACTGAACTGAACTGAAGTGTAAACTTTTACTACTACTACTTATGTATTTTCTTATTGAATGTTTGCTGTGCTCAAGGTGATTTACTACAATATGCAGAAGAGAAAAAGATGAATGAGTAAAGGTTCTGTGTCTTTGGGGATTTTACAGTTTTGCAGGAGACAGGGATGAAATGGATAATATGAGTAAAAAGCATAAAATCCTAGGTACATAGGAGACATTCAAACTACATATCAGAAAAGGGAGACAAGCCACATTATGTTGGGAAAATTAGAGAGGGTTTGTCTGAAGGATGATATCTGAACTGAGTTTGAGGAATAGACCTGATTCCACATGTTCTGGGAAAAGCATTTCAGGCAGCAGGAATCCCATGGCCAATGCCAAGAGAAAATATAATGGGGAACACTCAGAAAAGTATCCAGGTGGACTTGCACACAGTCTAGAAAGGGGTGTGAGACTGATCATCAACACTGAAAAGCAGATTGAATACAGATGATGCCAACATAGAAAGCCATCATAGAGATGTGCCAAAAGACATAAGAAAGATTATTCTTTAACTGAGCGCAACTGCCAAAACTGTGATAACATGCACATCTTCTGAAAATTCCTCCTTAGCAAGATAGATCTAGCTTCAGAGAAATCAGGCCTGAGTCTGCCCTGGCAGAATTTGCAGCTGATGGAAGTCTAGGGCACGAACATGCGCTGCAATACTTTGTTTTTTTTAATTGCATCTTTGCTCTTCCTGGTGACTTTTGAGGGAGATAGCTAGTACCACTCTGTTTGCTTGGATTTGTTCCATTTACTCCTCTTGAAAAAATATGTCTAGATTAATGTGAATGCATTTGTGTTGTTTAGATGATTGATAGGGAAAATAAAACAGTGTTTGCTGGCCGTGGGAAGCAACCTTTGATTGGAGCAGTTAACACCTCTTGTTGCAGCATTGATTCAATTCCATCCAGCTTTGGAGTGGTTGGGTAGCTGTGTCATTCTTCACGGATTCTGGCTTTGCATTTTGGACAGCAAACAGGGCCATATCCAGATGATCCCCTAGAGACAAGATATTTTTTTCCAAGAACTGTTTAGAAATGTCCCTCTGGGAAAGAAAAGTGGCTTGTTAAAAGGAGAATAAAAGGTTTAGGCCCTTGGGGAATTAAAAGGACATAAAGGAAATGCTTTACTATTTTCAGATGCAGATCCTTGTTCCCTTGTGATCATCTTTGGTAAAAAAAATGAGAACTTCATCCTTGTACTCAGTTTGTGCATTGCACTGTAGGCAAAGGGGTATTTTCATTATCTATATTCAAAGACACTGATTGAATGCCAGGGAGACACTGCACACTATATCAAATGCAGAATTAGACAAGTCTCTACCCAGAACGCCTATAATTTAGATGCTATTTTCTTAAGCCACATCCCAACAGGAAAATAACCACTTCCATTTCCTTCTCAGATTCCTTTCCTTCTTTTCTCAGTTCCTGTCTCTGCGTTCTCCCTTGACACCACCCAAATCTTGTTTCTATGTAAAGCCAGAAACTTGAGAAAGTGATTTTTTTTTTAGCACTACCACTATTTTCCATCATTTTGTATTTCTAAAAAGCAGTGTTTTCTTGACAAAGAATTTTTTAAGCATAAGACTCAACTGAATAACTATTTAAGGTCACTTTAGTAATCCATAGGGACAAAAGTATATCAGGTAATAAAATCCATCATTTTTCTCTCAATTGTGACCCTCTTAGTGCATTTCCAGCTTTCAATATCCTTTTTCTGTACCTTAATGGCTCAGAAATATTATCATTGATTTCACTTTCACTTTCCACATTGAAGTCTATTGTAAACTCTCTAAATGGCGAACTTGGAAAATACGGTGAAAATATCTTATGACAAGTGATCTTCAGAACTATATCAGAGGATCTGAAACACCTGCTTCTGAAAATTCTCAATTGTTCTATTCCACGCCACTCACTAGCTTATTTTTTTTTAAAGTTTCCTAAGCCTGACACAGGAAGAATAGTGTAATGAAATCTGTACACTATTATAGCAAAGACCAGTCTTAGGAGCTAGTTTAATGCTTTATTGATTGACTTACAGACTGATTATTACTTGTATCATGCACACATATATAGTTTGATATTCAAAAAGTGTTGTAGTTAATGAGACAGTCAAGCCAGACATTTCTATTTCCTATTCTTATAAGCCAGTATTACTTTCTCTTGCCGTGAGCCACTACAAAAATCTGAGGACACAGAGTAACACTGTGCTCTTAATCAACTATTGAACTGAGTTTAAGTGATCAAAGGTTAAGAGAGCACCTGGCCACCTTTGATCACCCTCATGAGTTCTGACAAGCTGCCATTCTTTTGTCCACCTCCAAAGGTTCTTTAGCCTCTAGAAAATTTCTATGGATTCAACAGAGTAAAAAGTTGAAGAAGAAAAAATTTTTAACATTCTTTGAAAAACCAAATAGGAGCAGAATAATGGCTATATAGCTTAATGAGAAAGGCTATACATTAGCTATCTCACTGTCTCTAAGGTGTGTAAAATAATCTGAAAATTAAAATAACCGGAAAGAACAAAAGGAACTTATTTTAAGTCAAAATGAATGGGAAGTTAATAAAGCCCAAAGAAACTATTTCTCATCATGGTTGTATCCTTTTTACAGCCTGTTCATAAACGAATGATGAAGAAATCTTATTTTGTCTTTTGTTCTGCCTTGTAGAATCACACCCTTCCCCACCCAAGTTTAATTTTGGCCCATCTCAGTTTTTTCCCACTTAAGTTTATTCTTAAAGGAATGATGTTAATTTCTCTTGAGTTCATTTCCTTCCACTGCATCATATCTTGGTGATCAACCTTGATGCATCCAGACAGCAGCATAATTTCTATTTTGTGTCTCTTTAAATATGACTTATCGGCCCTTTTCTTGCCCTTTATATATAACTTCAGGTCCCTGATATTACTCTTCAGACATGTCAATCATTTTCCCTCAAAAACCTGCAAACATCTGCAGCCAAATTTCTACCTTTATTCTCTGCAGATTCTATTTTTCCTCTTAGTGGCAAAAATGTGTATCATCACAACCTCAGAAAAACTATTATGCACTTTATGCTTCCTCAGATGTCCTCCTTAAAGGGTCTCTTTGAAAGTCCTTGCTTCCCTTCTCTTTTTTCACCATTTTATTTTCAGGATATATTTTTAATTAGAAAGAACTACATTTGATAGGATAAATGAAGGAAGCCTGAGTATAGAGACCTGAATTGATTATAGTGGGGCAAAGCTGACTCCCAGAACCAGATGCTCTCTCCACACTCTCTGATCTCCTGCAGGCCTCTTCACATTATTCCTGCATGCATGCTAAGTCTCTTCAGTTGTGTCCAACTCTCTGCGGCCTCATGGACTGCAGCCTGCCAGGCTCCTCTATCCGTGAGATTCTCCAGTCAAGAATACTGGAGTAATTGCCACGGCCTTCTCCAGGAGATCTTCCCAACCCAGGATTCAAATCCTCGTCTCTTATGTCTCCTGTATTGTCAGGTGCGTTCTTTACCACTAGCACCAGCTTGGAAGCCTTCACATTACTCTTACCCTGATTGGAACAGCCCCAAAGTTGCAGAGAACTAGAGACATGACACCTACCAGCACCATAGACATGTATGTGTGTGTGTATACACATGTGTATTATCCATGGGCATGATATAAATTCTAAAATTCCTACAGAAAAATATATAGACTCTGTACTCCTAACATTCAGGTTTAAAAATATCACATTTTGCATGTTTGTCTGTTTTTTTAATCTAATGAAATAAATCTTCAGACACAGCCAAAAGCTTCCAAGTTCTCTTTTTTCAACTTTTCCCCAAGTAACAGATAGCATGAAATTCCTCTCTGCGTTTTTCATACATGTACCTATTGCAATATGTATTAATAGTAAATGAGATAGATGAAAACCTTTAATCCTTCTTTATGATCATGTATCATGAGCAAGGGCTTCCCTGGCAGCTCAACTGGTAAAGAACCCACCTGTAATGCAGGAGACCCCAGTTCAATTCCTAGGTCAGGAAGTTCCCCTGGAGAAGGGATAGGCTACCCCCTCTAGTATTCTTGGGCTTCCCTGGTGATGCAGATGGTAAAGAATCCATCTGCAATTAAGGAAACCTGGGTTTGGCCTCTGGATTGGGAAGATCCACTGGAGAAGGGTGTGGCAACCCACTCCAGTATTCTTGCATGGAGAATTCCCATGGACAGAGAAGCCTGGTGTGCTACAGTCCATGGACTTGCAAAGAGTTGAACATGACTGAGTGGGTAAGCATAGTACAGCATCATGAGAAAATGTAAAACACAGCAAATTCAGGCAAGACATTGACAATGTAATAAACAACCAAAAATTAGTATCTCAAGTACAAAAATGAATCACACAACTTCAGAAAAATAGAGCTCAGTGAAAGATGGTCAGGCATTTTGAGATTATTCTCAGCACCCCCAGGAGGAAAGTCTCTGTCTACTTGTGGGTCTTTTTTTTTTTTTTGAAGGACAATTGTTTTATAGAATTATGTTGTTTTCTCTCAAACCTCAGCAAAAATCAGCCATAGGTATACATATATCCCCTCCCTTTTGAACATTCCTCCCATCTCCCACCCCCATCCCACCCCTCTAGGTTATACACAACCACTGTTTGAGTTTCCTGACCCATACAGCAAATTCCCTTTGGCTATTTATTTTACACACAGTAATGTAAGTTTCCATGTTACTCTTTCCATACATCTCACCTTCTCCTCCCCTCTCCCCATGTCCATAAGTCTGTTCTCTATTCTCAGGAATGTGGGGAGGGAGCTTTCAGAAACTCCACAAATTAAGGTTCAATAATTTGCATCTCTCTGATTATGAGGGATGTTGAGCATTTTTTCATGTGTTTGTTAGCCATCTGTATGTCTTCTTTGGAGAAATGTCTGTTTAGTTCTTTGGCCCATTTTTTGATTGGATCATTTATTTTTCTGGAATTGAGCTGCAGGAGCTGCTTGTATAATTTGGAGATTAATCCTTTATCAGTTGCTTCATTTGCTCTTATTTTCTCCCATTCTGAAGGCTGTCTTTTCACCTTACTTATAGTTTCCTTTGCTGTGCAGAACCTTTTGATTTTAATTAGGTCCCATTTGTTTATTTTTGCTTTTATTTCCAATATTCTGGGAGGTGGGTCATGGAGGATCCTGCTGTGATTTATGTCGGAGAGTGTTTTGCCTACATTCTCCTCTAGGAGTTTTATAGTTTCTGGTCTTACATTTAGCTCTCTAATGCATTTTGAGTTTATTTTGGTGTATGGTTTTGAGTTTATTTTGGTGTATGGATGAGATACCATTTCACACCAGTCAGAATGGCTGCTATCCAAAAGTCTACATGCAATAAATGCTGGAGAGGATGTGGAGAGAAAGGAACCCTCTTACACTGTTGGTGGGAATGCAAACTAGTACAGCCACTATGGAAAACAGTGTGGAGATTCCTCAAAAAATTGGAAATAGAACTGCCATATGATCCAGCAATCGCACTCCTGGGCATACACACCGAGGAAACCAGAATTGAAAGAGACACGTGTACTCCAATGTTCATTGCAGCACTGTTTATAATAGCCAGAACATGGAAGCAACCTAGAGGTCCATCTGCAGACGAATGGATAAGAAAGCTTTGGTACATATACACAATGGAGTATTATTCAGCCATTAAAAAGAATACATTTGAATCAGTTCTAATGAGGTGGATGAAACTGGAGCCTATTATACAGAGTGAAGTAAGCCAGAAAGAAAAACACCAATACAGTATACTAACACATATATGGAATTTAGAAAGATGCAAATGATAACCCTGTATACGAGACAGCAAAAGAGACACAGATGTATAGAACAGTCTTTGGGACTCTATGGGAGAGAGTGAGAGTGGAATGATTTGGGAGAATGGCATTGAAACACGTATGTTGTCATATGTGAAACGAATCACTAGTTCAGGGTCAATGCATGTTATAGGATGCTCGGGTCTGGCATGCGGGGATGACCCAGAGGGAGGATAAAGGGAGGAGGGAGGTGGGAGGGGGGTCCAGGAGGGGGAACTTATGTAAACCCGGGGCAAATCCATATCAATGTATGGCAAAACCAACCAATATAATATTGTAAAATAATTTGCCTCCAATAAAAAATAAATTAATTACCCCCAAAAAAAAAAGGTTCAATAAGGTATCAATTCTGGCTCCATATCACTCCATCAATCTGCATTAGTACTCCCATTTTTGCAGAAGGGAACCCATTTCTGATGCACAAAATTAAAGATTTTGAATTCAGGGATGATTACTTCGTAAGCATCTTCTAGGATATATCAGCTTAGTACCTCGAAATCTTCAAATTAGTTTATTCTTGATAATACTTATCTGATCTGATCTGATTATTTTAACAATTTGGTATGTCCATTTCATTTTTTAATAAAATGGACATAATGATATGATATCTGTTCATGAGAAGCACAAGAAAATAAATCTGAAACTGTTGTACTTTAACAGAAAAGGGCTGAATGTGTTTATTAACATTCCCTCACATATAATGAAACTTTAATGATAATAGCATAGCAACTTATTTATAACAATTGTGCAATTAAAACCTTGTGTATACAGGTGAGAAAACACTGTCTTATTTGTATGATAATGCATTTTTAATGTACACACATATCATTAAAAAGAGAAAAGAACCTATTTGCTGTTCGCTTTTTTTCCCTCTCTCTCTCTCCTCACCCCAACTCTCTACCTCAGATCCCAGAAAAATCTCTAAGTGAAGGGTAATAAATAATTAAGAGAATATGCAAGATCTGTTTTCCCTCAAATAAAACATATACATATATGAAAAGAAGAAATTTAAAAGAAAAGGCAGAAGAATAGTCAGTTGTAGAAAGTTTTTCCTTGGATGTAAATTATTTATACTGTTTATCAAGGCTCAGTCATAATGTCATAATTATGATCATTTTTATGTTCTTAGAATTTCTTTTTTGATTATGTATAACTGTGTGTTAGTTCAGTTATTGTGAGAAGTGGCTATCAAGATGTATAAGATTTTGGGGGTGAGGAAAATGTCTGTGAAGGATAAGACACTGGGAGCAGGGACAGGCAGAGAGAGCTTGCAGTCCACAATGCAGTTTTGACCTGTACAACAGGATAGAGAAAGAAAGCCTGCAGCACAACTCCAAAGATCTACTACACAAAACAATGGAAAGTCCCCAGACTAAAGTCAGAGAAGTGACCTTTGGCTCTGC
Organism: Moschus berezovskii; assembly: GCF_049115385.1. NCBI lineage: Eukaryota > Metazoa > Chordata > Mammalia > Artiodactyla > Moschidae > Moschus > Moschus berezovskii. The sequence continues at coordinate 64,771,253 of NC_142469.1, forward strand.
ACATTTAGTTCTAACACCAGTGAAATCTGTATAGTGAGTGATGGGATATTTCTGGAAACTGAATTGAATTTGAGGACACTAAACTCAGCAGAGGATGGGAAGTGAATCCAGGTGTCAAGTCAAGGGGCAAAGCAGCTATGGAAAGTAGGCTCTAGAATGTTCTCTAATTATAATCTCTGTCTCCTAGTATTCATGTTCTTATGTCATTATCTCCTGTTCACTCTGACCAAGACCTGCACTTTTCACCTAGCCAAGATTAGGGCAACTTTAATGGATGTTCATTCTGTAATTGGAATAGGTAACAAAGATATCCACCTTAGCAGATGTTCTCCCTTGCTAACTTTGATAAAGTTGGCATGTGGGGGAGATCCACTTGGCAAAGAACCAAAGTGACCCTCCAACAATTAAGAATTGAGACTTTCAATCCGAAAACACTTGAAAGTGTGTTAGTCACTCAGTCATGTCCAACTCTTTGTGACCCCATGAACTGAAGCCTGCCAGGCTCCTCTGTTCATGGAATTCTCCAGGCAAGGATACTGGAGTGGGTTGCCATTTCCTTCCCTACCCAGGAAATTTTAGCATTGTGGGCAGATTCTTTTTTTTTGAAGCAAATGAATTTTATTGGAAGAACGCAAATATTTAACAAAATACAGGAAATTTAAGCAACAAATACATTTTATTTTTTATTTTTTTGGTAATTTATTTTTTATTTTTTATTGGAGGCAAATTATTTTACAATATTATATTGGTTGGTTTTGCCATACATTGACATGAATTCGCCCCGGGTTTACGTAAGTTCCCCCTCCTGAACCCCTCTCCCACCTCCCTCCTCCCTTTATCCTCCCTCTGGGTCATCCCCGCATGCTGAGGCTAGCTCATGGAAACTCAGTAATATGTCTTTTTTTTTTTTTTTTTGCCATGCCATGAAGCATGTGGGATCTTAGTTCCCCCACCAGGGATTGAACTCCCTGCCCACTATATCAGAAGCATGGAGTCTTAACCACTGGACTGCTGGGGAAATCCCAACAGTATGTCTTTTTTTTTTTTTTTTTACTTTACAATATTGTATTGGTTTTGCCATACATTGACATGAATCTGCCCCGGGTGTACATGTGTTCCCCATCCTGAACCCACCTCCCTCCCTTTATCATCCCTCTAGGTCATCCCAGTGCACCAGCCCCGAGCATCCTGTATCATGCATCAAACCTGGACTGGCGATTTGTTTCACATATGATAATATACATGTTTCAATACCATTCTCCCAAATCATCCCACCCTCACCCTCTCCCAGAGTCCAAAAGACTGTTCTATACATCTCCATTTGAGCCACCAGGAAAGCCCTACAGTGGACTACAATTCTACTTGTAACCTGTGAGTTTGGGAGTGAATACTTTCTCAGCTAAATGTTCATTGAGGTCCCGGTCCTGGCTGGTATCTCAATTTTCAGCCCTGTGAAAGATCCTGATCAGAGGACCCAGTTAAGTCATGCCCATATTTCTGACCCACAGAAAATTTGAAATAATAAATGTATCTTATTTTAAACTATTAAATTTGTGGTAATTTGTTACTCAGTAGTAGCATCCAAATATGTAGGGGACTCAGGTAGATAAATGTATCAGGACTTCTTAAATGGGTTTTGTGATGTGTGTGGTATTCTTTAAACTTTGAGAAATTTGGTTTATTTTTATTTTTTATTCATCCCAATTCTCAGTCAATGATTTATTAACTCTTAACTGGTCATTAAGATCTGAGTAAAGCGTCTGGCACATAGTGAGCTGTTAGAAATAGTATCTGCCATTTCACATGGGGAAAATACTCAAAATTAAATTTACATACACCAAATTACTAGTAGTACACACCTCCTTTTCCTGTAGTTCACTTTGATGTAATATAATGTCATCTCCTCTCCCTTAATTGCCCTTATGTGCCACAATAAATTGAATTTAACAGCATGGAAATCTTAGATGTCATAGTTATCTGAGTGAGTATGTAGTAAAAAGTGCACTGATGTAAATTACACTTGGACAATAAAAATGACCTGCTCACAGAGTGAATTTAATCTGGTGATTATATAGAAAATATTTGGAAAGACAAGATTTCTGAGTTCTGTGTGTGAAATGTGGTGTGCCATTTTTATTTTTGAAAATCCCAGTTTGACCCAGTGTACTGCAGACAGTATGCTGCCTCCACATCAGCATAACATCCCGCAATATAGGGAAATGAGTTACTCTTATAGGAGGATTTGCCATTCTCCTTGCAGTGAAAATCCATTCTTTTATCTCCAATAGCAGGTGTTAATGTAAATTCACGGCACACTTTTGGAAAAGGAGGAAGAAGCTAAAGGTTTGGGCTGTTTGCAAATCGCCTGTTATTGTACCTCTTTAAACTACTCTCTTTGACTGCACGAAGCTTTGATAGCTCATCTAGTTGCCATAGCATGAGCGCAATGCTGCAGGCATGAGGCGATTGGGGGCAGCATGTTATTGACAGAATCTCCTGAATGATGATTTATTATTAACATCAATGGGAACAACACTTGTTCTTTCTAAAAAGCCTGTTTGTTCCTCTTGCCTCACCTGGGAGGAACACTCTGCCCAGGACGGAGATGCTGTTTGTACTGTGTTATTTAGCCTTCTCTACAACTGCTTAATTTTTACATGGCCTGGTGATTTTCCTGGCCTCCATTCTGATGGCTTACCAACCATCTAGAGTTGTGACATACCCAGAAATATCTGAAAGCAAGACCATTTAGCAAGAAATAATTATACAAGAGACAGTATCCATGTTAAAACAAACAAACAAAATAGTTTACCTTTGGCACAGAGTTTCCCCAAAAGAGTAGCTGCTTATACCATGAGGATATTCATGCAAATCTGATGCTGGAAAACAAGGAATCTTATGTGTCATGTATATTACAGACAGGATAAAACAAAAAACTGTTCATTATCAACCAAATAGCTTTGAACATGCACTTCCCTTGGCTAACTCCTGGAAATTCAGTATATCAGTTTATAATGGTTCTGCCCTGTCTTGAACATTTGTTTCTCTCTTCTTGAATCAGTTAGGTTCAGTTCAGTTCAGTCGCTCAGTCGTGTCTGACTCTTTGTGACCTCGTGAATCGCAGCACTCCAGGCCTCCCTGTCCATCACCAACTCCCAGAGTTCACTCAAACTCATGTCCACCGAGTCGGTGATGCCATCCAGCCATCTCATTCTCCGTCGTCCCCTTCTCCTCCCACCCCCAACCTTTCCCAGCATCAGAGTCTTTTCCAGTGAGTCAACTCGTCGCATGAGGTGGCCAAAGTATTGGAGCTTCAGCTTCAGCATCAGTCTTTCCAATGAACACCCAGGACTGATCTCCTTTAGAATGGACTGGTTGGATCTCCTTGCAGTCCAAGGGACTCTCAAGAGTCTTCTCCAACACCACAGTTCAAAAGCATCAATTCTTCGGCGATCAGCTTTCTTCACAGTCCAACTCTCAGTTAGGTAAGTGCTTCCAAAAAAACTGTTCTCCTCAGGTGCATAAACAGGCCCTCAATTTTATGTGAAGTATTCGTCATTGAAACTTTAAATAATAAAGCAAAATGTAATATTTAAAATGAAAGGTAATAGTTTCTTCAAACAAATGAGGCAACCATAATGTAGACTTTAACCAATGTGTTAAAAAAACATAATTTAAGTTGTAGTTTTGACTCCATACAAAGCTGGTTTATAATATACAAATATGTCCCTTATATATGATTATTTATGCACACATCTGTCTATCTATATATACATGTACACTGTACATATGTAGTGAAAAACTGGCTTAAAACTCAACATTCAAAACACTAAGATCATAGCATCTGGTCTCATCAATTCATGGCAAATATATAGTGAAAAATGGAAACAAGGGTAGATTTTATTTTCTGGGGCTCCATAATAACTGCGGACAGTGCAGCCATGAAATTAAAAATGCTTGCTCCTTGCCCAACAGCTATGACAAACCCAGACGGCGTATTCAAAAGCAGAGATATGATTTTGCGGACAAATGTCTGTATAGTCAAAGCTATGGTTTTTCCATTAGTCAGGTATGGATGTGAGAGTTGGGCCAAAAAGAAGAACGAGTGCCGAAGAATCGGTGCTTTCGAACTATGCTGCTGCAGAAGACTCTTGAAAGTCCCTTGGACTGCAAGAAGATAAGATCAATTAATCCTAAAGGAAATCAACCCTGAATGTTTATTGGAAGGAAAGATACTGAAGCTGAAGCTCCAATACTTTGGCCACCTTATGTGAAGAGCTGTATATATATATATATATATATACACATACATATAGCATGGTTTATTTTTACCTTATATTTTTACCAAAATAGAAAAAAAATCTTGATCACATTAGAGTCAATATCTTCCTCCAGGATTGATGATTAATAGGTCTAATATTGACCAAGAAATTTCTCATTCAAACTATTACAGAATTTTGTCAGATGTCATTTAAAAAGTATGTCATTTTTTAAATAATCAAAAACTTATTGAATGATAGCAGTGCAAAAAGCTCCAAACCACAATTTGGTAGAATTTAACTCCATAAAGTACGTCTTCCTGTTTCTAAAATGCTTGGATGTGACCTTTTAACATATTGAACGTGACAAAACGATTGGGGTCTTGATAGTGAGACTCCAGAATATACGTCACTGATGCAGGTTCTTTTGACAAGCCACATAAAATCATAGAAAAGTCAATTTTCAATATTATCAGCCTTTTAATGAGTAAGTTTTCCTTCAATAGCATAGTTCAACATTCAAAATCACAATCTGTGTTGATTGTTCATTTTTCAGAGTAAACATTTATTTTGACCTTATGTATAATCCTAATTTGTTTATAAAAGTTTAATGATATTTTGGTGCAAATTACAAACTACCAAACTCTTCACTATGAATCATGCATATTGACATTGACAACCTCTGCTCTTTATAAGACAACACTTTTCTTTCTGCATCTATAGTTTGTGCTTCATTAGGACATTGTCCATTCTTCATCATGAGTTATGAATAATCTTAAACATACAAAGCAACTTTTATCTTCTTACATGGGTTATATGTCACGAATGGAAGAAAAAAAATCATAAAGCACACCTCCTTTATATGTGCACCATCCATTGGGCAAGAGCTTATTCATACTGTAAATCACTGGTTTTTCTAAAATGTAATATCAAATATATGCTCAGAGGTATGTGAGGATAACTTCTCTTTTGTACTGTAGGCATAAATATTATGTAACATCCATTGGAGTTGATTTAAGACTCCTAGTTTTTCATCAAACACATTGCCCTGTATACTCCTGTATCAGTCTGCCCCTCTTCCACTGAAAAATATGATTTTTCACTTGCTTTGGAAGTCCTAGACCTTTTTCAGGAGAAGTTATTAAGCTTAATTTTAAAGCTGGAAGACATTCAGTGGATTAATTTCCCTCTTAACAAAGTTTCATAACACTTGGGACTAGGAGTAAATAGAATACCGACCAGATAAAGTTGAAATTTTTGAATATCCATCTTGGCAATTCTTCAACATATTTTTTAGCTGCTATGCAAAACAATGATGCCTTTCAGGATTCTAATATATATTTTAGTAGCATTATTAGCAAATTATTATTTCCCTGAACTAAACATCCACTACTGAGTTAGAGATTATATGCTTTTCCACTGATTCATAACAAATGACCACAAATTTAGAGGCTTAAAACAATACCCAATTATCTTATAGTCTTATAGCTTTGAAGCCCTGTTGAACACGGTGTCCCACAAGATTGAAATAACAATGTCAGCTTGGCAAGGCTCTTGTGTGGAGGGTCTGGGGAAGAATCTGCTTCCAAGCTCACTGATTTTGTAGGCAGAATTCAGTTGCTTGTGGTTGAAGGACTGAAATTCCTGTTTCTTTAGTGACCAGAGGTCTCAGGGCTCCTTAAGACTGTCCATATTTCTTCTCATTCTCCTTCATCCCCAGCATCGGGAACAGCTCATCAGATTCTTCTCACACTTTGCACCTCTTTGACTTCCTCCTTCTGGTAGCAGGAAAATCTTTCTGCTTTAAAGCTCTCGCCTGTTTAGATCAGGCTCATCTGCATAATCTCTCCATCTTAAATTCCACAGTGTCTTAATGTTATAAAGCACATAATCATGAGACTAATATCAAACACTCAAAAGTTCTGGAAATTAAGGCAGGGCATCTCTAAGAACCATTTTGAACTTATGCTTACTATAGGGATAGAGCAGGCAAGGGAAGAGGAGCTAAAGAGCCTCTTGATGAAAGTGAAAGAAGAGAGTGAAAAAGCTGGCTTAAAATTCAGCATTCAAAAAATGAAGATCTTGGCGTCTGGTCCCATCACTTCATGTCAAATAGACAGGAAAACAATGGAAACAGTGACACATGTTAATATCTTGGGCTCCAAAATCATGATAGATGGTGACTGCAGCCAAGAAACTAAAAGATACTTGATCCTTGGAAGAAAAGCTATGGCAAACTTAGACAACACATTAAAAAGCAGAGATATTACTCTGTCAACAAAGTTCCTTATAGTCACAGCTATTGTTTTTCCAATAGTCATGTATGGATGTGAGTGTTGAACCATTAAGAAAGCTGAGCACCCAAGAACTGATGCTTTTGAACTGTGATGTTGGAGACGACTCTTGAGTATCCCTTGAACTGAAACGAGATCAAACCAGTCAATCATAAAGGAAATCAATCCTGAATATGCATTGGAAGGACTGAGGCTGAAGCTGAACCTCCAATATTTGGTTACCTGATGCAAAGAACTGACTCACTGGAAAAGACCCTGATTCTGGGAAAGATTGAAGGCAGGAGAAGGGGACAATGTGGATGAGATGGTTGGATGGCATCACGGACTGACTAGATGGACATGAGTTTGAGTAAGCTCCAGGAGATAGTGATGGACAGGGAAGCCTGGCATGCTGCAGTCCATGGGTTTGCAAAGAGTCGGACACAACTGAGTGATTGAACTGAACTTAACCAGTGCCTCTGAGAAACACTGATCAAGATATATTTATGATCCTCTTTTCTTATTTCTACACATTTTCCCTGGGTTTTTCCACTGTCTGTCATTCTTTAGTTTTCATCTATAAAATGATGTTTTATAAAATAATATACCATGTAAAATGATATACCAAATCTACCTCTTCACCCCCAATCTCGTTAGAAAATATAATTTTCATTTTCTCATTGAATTTTCAGAAGACTCTTATGCAATGTGTTAGATGAACTCATTATCTCTGCCAGCCTCAATATCTACTCCCACTTCTGATGGTGAATATAAATTTATATTTCAAATATCCTTCATTTTTCAAAGATGTTTGGCTGACCCTATATAATAACTCGGGTTAAAATCTTATTCTAGAAATATTTCACTGTTTATTTGTACTCTAACCGTCGGTATTATTTCCAATTTGTTTTTTACAAACCTATTTTAAACTGTTTTGCCATTTTGTAAGGATTGATTAATTATAAAATGGTTAAAGCACCACTGTCTACAGTCCATGGTGTATGTTGGGGTCAGGAGTAATTGACAAATTAGTGTAAAATCTGGACCATCACACATGGAGATTAAATGCAGATGCTGTGCCAACCCATATATGAAATCATAGTCTATTATTCAGATAAAAATAAATGAAAATGGGAGATCTAATATTTTCTTCCCATCTGTGTAGTATCTATCAAGGATGCCTATGCATTTTAAGACATCATTATTATGTAGAACCCCAGCTGCAAACACCTGTCATTCATTGCCTGAGGGCTTTGTCTTGCCACTAAAGTCTGTATGGACTTCATATAGGGAACACAAGAATTGCCATGCAATTCATGTTCCTAGGGGCAACTCTTAACTGAAGACTGACGTGAATTGGTGGATAATTATCAGCTTAGCTTCTCACTTATTTTATTCTTTTATTTTATTTTTTTTTTTTAGCAAAAGTATACTTGAAGGATAGCCACTCCCTTCTCCAGGGGATCTGCCCAACCCAGGAATTAAACCAGGGTCTCCTGCATTGCAGGTAGATTCTTTTCCATCTGAGCCACCAGGGAAGCTCCTATATTTTATTTGCAATGAGTTAATTTCTGCTGAACAGCAAAGTGATTCAATTTTATATGTGTATAAATATTTATATATATTCTTTTTTTATACTCATGGTTTATCATTAGATATTGAATGTAGTTCTCTGTACTATATAGTAGGACCTTGTTGTTTTATCCAATAGCTTACATCTGCTAACCTCAACTTCCCACTCCATCCTTCCCCCAACTCCTTCCCCCCAGTAACTACCAGTCTGTTCTCTATGTCCATGATTCTATTTCTGTTTCATAAATAGGTTCCCTTATAACGTATTTTACATTCCACATGTAAGTGATATCATATAGTATTTGTCTTTCTCTTTCTGACTTTCTTCAGTATGATCATCTCTAGTTGCATCCATTCTAGCCCCTCATTTGAGATAGCTCTAACGCAGAGCCCACACTGCCTCCTAGAGGCCCTATCTAAATTAACAGTCTGTGCACAAGAGTGACCTGCTTATTAGCATTCTTCATGGAATCTAGGCTCTTTCCTCTTTCCCTTCCTGACTTCCTTACTCATGTTTTCTCGGACTACTCCCCTCAAAGTATTATTATGTGTTTGCCACAGGATCTGCCTCTAGTGAATTCCAGCATGAGACAAGGCACCCACGTAAAAACTTGAGCTCTCCCTGGGGAACATGTGCCATAGCAGAATGGAGACCACTCTGCTATAAGATAAAGTCTACACATCTCATTTCACAGGTAAAAGGCCTCATCATCTGGCTCTTTCCATTTCCCTCCCCATCCCTTCTCACTCAAAGTACAAACTCACTGAATGTCTAACCACTCAGTAAAAACCGCATTCTTTTTCACTATCCTATTTCATTACACCGTTCAGTGTTCTCTCTTCTATATGATTGGACATGTTTCCTAGAGGCCTGGATTATTGTGGGGGTCTAGAACGAATTTAAATGGTGAATAAATAGATTAATAGATTAATGAATAAAAGTATATCTTAAATACCATCTAAATAGATTTAATAACTAACAAACAATTTTCTTCAATTCCCTGGTCTCATATATTTTAGAATGCTTACTATATGGTAGTGCAAGTTCTGGGGCAAAGAATTTCAAACAACTCTAGTAGCAGCCATGAGATCAATTCTTTAAAAGGTACACTTTTATTAGTAATGATGCTACCTATATCATAACAAAGCACAATCTTCTTCTTATCAAGAACTATAGCAAAGATATGGGATGATGCAGATGATCCCTGTGAAATATGCCAAGAGCATGCATCATTAATGTATTTTAAGTTATAACTTTTTAAAAAAGGAATTTCTAGTCACATAGCTCCTCTCATTCACCAAAGGAATACGTAAATTAGCCTCTTCACATCCAGATTGAATAATATATACAGATATCACCACTGACAAAAGATTTTAATCATCGGATATGCATATTTTTATAGATGATCACATCAGGAAAAGAAAGCCCATCCTACACCTTCCAAATGACATTTCATGGTTTATACCAAAGAGTCACAGAATAGGCAAAGCAAAACTAAATACAGGGCATACCAACTAAATATAAGGCACGTCCTATCTGACCAGTTGTCACACAGAAGAAATGCCTACTCACAATACAACCAAATCTGTGAGATACTCAGAGGGGAAAAAAATTAAGCAGTGGACATCTAAGTGGAAGCTGCTGCTGCTAAGTTGCTTCAGTCATGTCCAACTCTGTACGACCCCATAGACAGCAGCCCACCAGGCTCCCCCGTCCCTGGGATTCTCCAGACAAGAACACTGGAGTGGGTTAAGTGGAAGCATCTATTAACAAATCAGTTTTCAAGTTATATGTAAAAGAGGATTTAGTTTAAAGAATACCACAGTTACCTTTTGCAGTGTAATTCAAAAAGGCAGAAATGGAAGTTTAAAGGTACAACATGTATTATGTAAAATAGCAAAATAAATTTTTCTGTTTGACCTTTTGGATATTCTTTTTACACAATTCCATCCCTCATGCTTTCCTCTATTTCATGTAACAGAAAGTAAACCATCAAAATACAAAACATGCTAATGCTTCAAAAGTACAGTTTCTGCAAAGCTTGATGCAGCCATAATCTTTCACAAATTAAATTCTAAAGGTTAAAAAGAACTCAACACTGAGAGTATGAATGGAAGAGGAAAAATGTGCCCCTGGGAGTTGTGAGAATCTTCTTCTTTTTTGTTCTAATAACATGACTTTTTAATGCATGTTATTATTTTTTATTTTTAGCCTCAGAGAGTTCTAGCTTTTAGACAAAACAAGTTTATAATGACAAATAAAAACTAAGTAGGTACAGGGTGTTTTTTTCTTTTTTCCCAAAGTTTGCCATGAGAAAAGGCCAAGGATTGTCATCAAGGAGAGTCTGGAATCTTTAGACTCACCTGTCTTTCACAAAAAAAAAAAAAAAATACAAAATACATCTCTATCAGAAGTCATTGCTGCCAAAATAAATTCACTTCAGGCAGTAAGTATTTCAATAGATAATAAACTGGATGGATTAGATGCCAGGGTCGCTATATTAGAAAGCTCAGATGGAAACACAGATCAAAACACCGAATGGCTAGAAGGCAAGGTAAAAAAAATAAAAAATACAGGCAGAGAGCATCTCTGCCTGCTTTTCTTACAATACCATCAAAGACAGAGGGGTCTTTGAACTTTGGAGGGAAAATGTAGGCAAAAAAAAAAAAAAAAAAGAATGATTACAGCAGGTGCTATCTTCCTTTTTTCTCCTGGTAGATTGCACTGACATTTTCATAGAACCTAAGATCCGTTAGGTGCAAAATACTGTCTTTTAAATTAAAGTCTCAACTAAGTAACACATCATTGATTAAAATCAAAACGAAAATCTGTCATAATTATAATCTTCAGTCTCCATTTTAACTCTGTGTCTGTATTTTTTTTTTTTTTTGAAACGTTATATTTCTCTTTCTTTCTTTGCCTCTGATATTTTTGGAGAAAAATGTTACTGAATAGTTAAAATCTATCACTGTCAGACAGCAGAAAAGAAGAATGCAGCAAATTAAAAAGTTCAAAAAATAAAACAGAAATACTACGGACTCAGAAGAATACCTCCACATAATTTTCTAACGAGCTGCCAGTGATGTATCACGTTGAAGGATATCTTCCTTCAGCAACATAAATAAAGCATATTGCTCTATGGAAAATAAGTGTAATCCTACTTACTGACTATTCTGATGGTCAACTAATATTTGCCACTGTAATCCCCTTACAAACTTAAAGGGAGCCAAATAACAGATTAATTGCACACAGAAACAATGGCTCTATTATTTTTGTTGTCTCTTGTATTGAAGCTGATTCACAGCAGATGTTTCCATTTCTGTTGTTATGCATAGCACAGAACTCCATATAAACCATAGCATCAGGCACTCTATATTTGCATTGCTATTTTTCTTTTGACTCTTTGATTGGAAGGATATTATTATTATGCTCACTTACTATTTATTGAGCACCCACATGAGTGCATTGCACAGCTGCATAATACAAAAAGATAGTCTCAATCCTATACAGAGATTTGATTTAAAAAAAAAAAATTCCCTTTACTCCCATTAAAAAGGTTATTGCCTAAGAAATGTTTTATTTGTTTTAGTTTTGCATGGTTACCTATTTTACAAAATTAGATCAATTTTTAATGACTGCATTAAATTGCAATGTCTCCATTCAGAAAATGGACCAAATAAAATCCATTCTTTAGGTAGTTAAGAAGCATGAAAATAAAACTTGGCAGAATGTTCAGTCATTTATATGAGTATGATTGCAGACAGAAGTAAGAAAGAGGCATGTAGTTAAAATCCAGATGTTAGGATTTTTAACAAAATATTTTTCTTCCCAAGGCAGCATATTTTTAAGGTTAAAAAAAAAGTCAAATTTCACTATGTGCTGTGTAATCAGTGTTTTGTATGTCTGGATTGATACCAGGCCTTGGGAACAACTCAGAAACTATAGATTCTGAAACATCTCCTTGTTTGCAGTGACTGTAAATTAAGACTATCAGAAGTTGAGTGCTCAGAGAATTTTCTTCTCAGCCATCATTAAATAAATCAGCATAATTACCAACACCTTTGACTTCCAGGTATATTCTCACTGTTTGCAGGAGTTGTTTATTCCTATATGTTTAAAAATTTGGATAGAGTGTCTTTTGCAAATGTAGGTAGAATATAGAAGATGGCCTTAGACCTTCTCCTACTAATGGTGGGAAGGTGAACTTGATCCAAATTTTTTGTCCAGGATTTGAATATATTTTAAATGCCTTAAAAATATTCTTTTTTAGGCATTATTATTTATTTAGCCCAACATCATTTTTTCATTAGATAATGTTTTCAGTTATCACAGTAATGTTTATGGAACACTTACCATGTATTTAGTGCTGAGTTGCTAGAGATTAAATGTAGCAAAATAAATATAAAATGTGTCCTCTTTCACAGAGTTTATAGTCTAGTAAAGAAATACAGAACTTATATTAAAAATACACACATATTGTGCAAGCACTGATAAGAACAATGAAGGAGAAATAGAAATCATGATGAGAGTAGAGTATTAAGAAGGGGACCAAATTTATTTATAGATTCTTTTATGTTATTGAATTTGCTGCAATACTGTTTCTGCCTTATGCTTTTTTTGCTGTTGTTGTTGTTGTTTTTTGTTTTTTGGTGGAGTGGGTACAGGGATTGGCTGTGAGGCATGTGGAAACTTAGTTCCTCAACCAGGGATCAAACCTACACCCTACACACTGGAAGGCAAAGTTGTAACCACTGGACCACCAGGGAAATTCTGGGTACCCAATTTAGATTAGAAAGTCAAGGGACCTCTCAGACAGTTACTTCAGACTCTGTCTACAGCCTCTTCTTGCATTGACTTGTTTAACTCCACTCATTGTGACCCTTTAACCTCACAAAGATGAAGTTGACTTCTTCCCAATCCAACGGTCTTTTTCTAATGGTGTGCTATTTCAGAGAGACCAATATCTCATGGTCTCTTTGATCAATATCCCAACTCCCTGTCCCTTTGCCTTCCTCTTGCTTCTCTGGAAAACTACACTCATAATCCCTTCCCACACTGCCCACTCCTGATGAAGCCAAATCCAGCCTTAGTACCCTGACACTGAATTAAATCTCAGAGACAGTTATCGGTGAAATAGAAAGAATAGCTTTATTGCTCTGCCAGGTAAAGGGGCTACAGTGACCTCAAAAATGCATGTCCCAACTCTAGGAGACGAGTTCTGTGGGGAGTCTTATAGTACAAGGTGGAATGTGCTGATAAGGATCAAGGTGCACCCAAGACCCACATTCCTGCAATCTGGAGATCATCTGGGGTCAGGTGATGATGGGTGAACTGTGACTTTCTCTGGGATAAAGAGTGCTTCATCAGGTAATTAACATCTTTCTTTTGGTGGGGGCTTTAGCCCTGCAGTCTGAATTTGGCAATAAGGAGTTCATGATCTGAGCCACAGTCAGCTCCTAGTCTTGTTTTTGCTAACTGTATACAGCTTCTCCATCTTTTACTGCAAATAATGTAATCAATCTGATTTCGGTGTTGACCATCTGGTGATGTCCATGTGAGAGTCTTCTCTTGTGTTGTTGGAAGAGGGTATTTGCTATGACCAGTGCATTCTCTTGGCAAAACTCTATTAGCCTTTGCCCCGCTTCATTTCGTGCTCCAAGGTCAAATTTGCCTGTTACTCCAGGTGTTTCTTGATTTCCTACTTATGCATTCCAGTCCCCTATAATGACAAGGACATCTTTTTTGGCTGTTAGTTCTAAAAGGTTTTGTAAGTCTTCATAGAACCATTCAACTTTGGCTTCTTCAGCATTACTGGTTGGGGCATAGGCCTGGATTACTGTAATATTGAATGGTTTGCCTTGGAAATGAACAGAAATCATTCTGTCGTTTTTAAGATTGCATCCAAGTACTGCATTTCAGACTCTTTTGTTGCCATGATAGCTACTCCATTTCTTAAGGGATTCTAAGACTTAAATTGAAGAAAGCAGGGAAAACCACTAGACCATTCAGATATGACGTAAATCAAATACCTTATGACTGTACAGTGGAAGTGAGAAATAGATTTAAGGGACTAGATCATATAGATAGAGTGCCTGATGAACTCTGGACAGAGGTTCATGACACTGTACAGGAGACAGGAACCAAGACCATCCCCATGGAAAAGAAATGCAAAAAAGCCAAATGGCTGTCTGAGGAGGCCTTACAAATAGCCGTGAAAAGAAGAGAAGCAAAAAGCGAAGGAGAAAAGGAAAGATATAAGCATCTGAATGCAGATTTCCAAAGAATAGCAAGGAGAGATAAGAAAGCCTTCCTCAGGTATCAATGCAAAGAAATAGAGGAAAAAAACAGAAAAGGAAAAACAAGAGATCTCTTCAAGAAAATTAGAGATTCCAAGGGAACATTTCATGCAAAGATGGGCTCGATAAAGCACAGAAATGGTATGGACCTAACAGAAGCAGAAGATATTAAGAAGAGGTGGCAAGAATACACAGAAGAACTGTACAAAAAAGATCTTCACGACCAAGATAGTCATGATAACGTGATCACTGACCTAGAGCCGGACATCTTAGAATATGAAGTCAAGTGGGCCTTAGAAAGCATCACTACGAACAAAGCTAGTGGAGGTGATGGAATTCCAGTTGAGCTATTTCAAGTCTTGAAAGATGATGCTGTGAAAGTGCTGCACTCAATATGCCAGCAAATTTGGAAAACTCAGCAATGGCCACAGGACTGGAGAAGGTCAGGCTTCATTCCAATCCCAAAGAAAGGCAATGCCAAAGAATGTTCAAACTACTGCACAATTGCACTCATCTCACACGCTAGTAAAGTCATGCTCAAAATTCTCCAAGCCAGGCTTCAGCAACATGTGAACCATGAACTCCCAGATGTTCAAGCAGGTTTTAGAAAAGGCAGAGGCACCAGAGATCAAATTGCCAACATCCGCTGGATCATGGAGAAAGCAAGAGAGTTCCAGAAAAACATCTATTTCTGCTTCATCGACTGTGCCAAAGCCTTTGACTGTGTGGATCACAATAAACTGTGGAACATTCTGAAAGAGATGGGAATCCCAGACCACCTGACCTGCCTCTTGAGAAACCTGTATGCAGGTCAGGAAGCAACAGTCAGAACTGGACATGGAACAACAGGCTGGTTCCAAATAGGAAAAGGAGTACGTCAAGGTTGTATATTGTCACCTTGCTTATATAACTTATATGCAGAATACATCATGAGGAACGCTGGGCTGGAAGAAGCACAAGCTGGAATCAAGATTGTTGGGAGAAATATCAATAACCTCAGATATGCAGATGACACCACCCTTATGGCAGAAAGTGAAGAGGAACTCAAAAGCCTCTTGATGAAAGTGAAAGGAGAGTGAAAAGGTTGGCTTGAAGCTCAACATTCAGAAAACAAAGATCATGGCATCTGGTCCCATCACTTCATGGGAAATAGATGGAAAACCAGTGGAAACAGTGTTAGACTTTATTTTTGGGGGCTCCAAAATCACTGCAGATGCTAATTGCAGCCATGAAATTAAAAGACGCTTACTCCTTGGAAGGAAAGTTATGACCAACTTAGATAGTATATTAAAAAGCAGAGACATTACTTTGCCAACCAAGGTCCGTCTAGTCAAGGCTATGGCTTTTCCCGTGGTCACGTATGGATGTGAGAGTTGGACTGTGAAGAAAGCTGATCGCCGAAGAATTGATGCTTTTGAACTGTGGTGCTGGAGAAGACTCTTAAGAGTCCCTTGTACTGCAAGGAGATCCAACCAGTCCATTCTAAAGGAGATCAATCCTGGGTGTTCATTGGAAGGACTGATGCTGAGGCCGAATCTGCAATACTTTGGCCACGTCATGCGACGAGTTGACTCACTGGAAAAGAGTCTGATGCTGGGAAAGGTTGGGGGCAGGAGGAGAAGGGGATGACAGAGAATGAGATGGCTGGATGGCATCACCAACTCTGTGGACATGAGTTTGCGTGAACTCCGGGAGTTGGTGATGGACAGGGAGGCCTGGCGTGCTGTGATTCATGGGGTCGCAGAGAGTGGGACACGACTGAGCGACTCAAATGAACTGAACTGAACTGAACTTAGCTCTGCAGAAGAGCTCAAAGATATTGTTATATGTAACCCTTGAGGGGGAACCAGGACTTGGCCCTCAAGGCTGCACTATTGTTTCTTGATTGCTCCTCTTTTGTTTTCCTACCCCCTTCCTGATTAGCAACTGTTTGAACCTCTGCCCTTTCGATCTCAGGGAATAGAACACAGAAAGGCTTTTATGCCCGATAACCCCACAGAGTCTTGCTCAGTTTCACATATCTCACAGTGCTGATGGGAAACAGGTATTTATGGTCACAAAACTGATAGATCCTTAAAATCACCTACTTGTCCTACTGCATTTCAAACCTACTCCTCTCTTCCAAATTCATTCTGCCTTTCTACCAGCTTTCAATTTATCGCTACTTCAAATGAAAACAAAGGAAACTGTTGCATTCAACCTTTATCTTCTGAAAAATAAAAATTCACACCCGCACAATGTAACCCATCTTCTATACATACACTACTTTTTGCTGTGAAAGAGCATCTGTTCTTCCTTTTTAAAGTTAATTCCCCTCTCACTTTCTTAGGAGTGAACCTGGGTACTGATCTTTCTCCCTCTTGATTTATCACCTCTCCCTCTCAAAATGATTCTCTTCTCTTCCTATGCCCCTCCCTTCCAAAAAATTCCAGCTTGACTACTCTTTCCCTCTAATTCCAATTTATCTCTCTAGTTCCTTTCAGAGCTAATCTCATGAAGCCTGGTTTAGAATTTATGATCTTCAAGGCCATGCATCTTACTGTTTCAGATAATAGTTTCTCTTCTCTTGTCTGCCATGGAACTGCACATTTCTGGTTTTCTTCTCAACACTCTGGCTTATATTTTCTGTCTCCTTTAGAACTGTCTTTTTTTTTCTAGCCATTTAACCTTAGTGTTTCACAATATTCATCAAGGTCTTCTCACTTTGTACTCTGTCTCAAGGCAATCTATTTCTCTCCTATGAACACATGTATCTCAGATTTATGTCATTGATCTGACTTCTCCATGTGATTATCTAAAAAGTACTTCATAGTCACATCTAAAAATATAAAATCTAATCCATGATCTCCTCCACCTACTTCTAAAACATCTTGTGTGTGTGCTAAGTTGCTTCAGTTGTGTCCAACTCCTTGTGACCCTATGGACTGTAGCCCACTAGGCTCTTCTGTCTATGGGGTTCTCCAGGCAAGAATACTGGAGCGTGTTGCATGCCCTCCTCCAGGGGATCTTCCTGACCTAAGTGTCTTACGTCTCCTGCATCAGCTGGTGGGATCTATACCACTAGTGGCACCTGGGAAAGCCAAACACCTTGACCCACCCCGGTGTTGCCTTTCCCACTGACTACACACTATTTATCTAGCTACCCTAAGTCTAAAATCTGGGAATCATTTTGACCTCCCTCTTGCTCCATCACCAAGCTTTGTTTATATTTCAGTGTCACTTATATCCATCTACTTTTCTCCATCTCTATCACTACTCCCCTAGCCTATAGTATCACTTCTCTTTTCAGCTACTTCAACAAGTGCCTAGCTGTTCAAACTGAAGCTCCTCACAGTGTTATTCAAAAACAAACAGAATTATATTCTTGAAATGTAAATCTTTACATGTCATGTTCTTACTAAAAACACTTCAAAGGTTTTTCTGAGCTTTGTGGATGAACAAAACATCTTACTATGGCCTGAAAGATTCTACATCAGTGAGCTCTCCTTGCCTCCCTGGATCCATCTTGCATCACACTCCTATACTCTCTCTACATGCCAGTCACTCTGGCCTTGCTTTAGTTCCACACTGGAAATGCTTTTATCTAGCCATGTGCTTCTTTGAACATGCTGTTCTATTCCATTTCAATTTGGGCGATCCTTTTGAGAGTGAAATGATCCTCTATTAAAAATTATACAGGGAAAACAGGCATAAACAAGAATGACTTTGAGTCACTTCCAATTGAGGCATTAATGCGATACTGATTCGTAGAGATTAAAATACCCTTATAAGTAGAAAGCAGATTTGCCACCATCACCTCAATGTCACTCGTGATATTTAATGATTCATATGTATTTAACACTCCTGAATCTTTCTGTATTTGTCGCTGTCACATTCACCATGGGTCTTTACAGATCTCCAACCCTGCACTTTCTTCATTAGAGATACTATTGAAGCCGGGCCCAGGTATTTACATATTTCGTTTTATTGCATTTAATGTGAATCACCTTTCTGTTGTTTCTCTAGTATATTACAGCTGAATTTTTTTTAATTGTATGTGAGATAGGTTAACATCATCTATGAATTTTATTTCAGACTAGCTAAAAAAGTTTTGTGAAATATTCAGTATGTAAAAGAAGCATTTTGACTGATGAGATTGAAAGCTACAGAGGAAGTGAGAGTGGGAAGAGATGAGGAGGGAAAAAATAAGAGTCATTAGGTCATAAGTGGGAACCTCCCCTGCAAGCAAAGCCACACTGGGGGAGAGGACAAGAGTGACCACTAAGCCACTTTGGCGTTCTGACTCTTACATGGTGTGATGTCTCATGGTGTGATCAGTTTTATGTCTCAATATGACTAGACTCATTCTCAGAATACTCATCTGGGTGTTTTTGTGAAGATATCTGTCATGGTCTGTATGAGGGTTGGAAAAAAATTTCCAGACATGAGGCAGAACGAGAGGAGAGTAGAGTTTATTAGAGTCGGAGATACTGTTAAAAGAGTGGGCTGGCTCAAGGGAGAGCCGGTTCCTTTTGTGGGCTTGTGGCTAGCCTCAGGACAAAGAAAATTCCTATGGAGAGGAGTGGTGTTAGGTCATTGGTCAGGATTCTATACAGTGACTTAATATGGAGATGGGAGCCAGCTGGTTAAGAACAGGATGGCTCATGATAATGGTTGCCATGAAAAGTTAGTGAAAGTGTTAGTCGTTCAGTTGAATCCATCTTTTTGTCACCCCATGGTCTGTACCCCTGACCCTGCCAGGCTCCTCTGTCTTTGGAATGCTCCAGGCAAGAATACTGGAGTGGTAGCCATTCCCTTCTCAAGGAGATCTTCTTGACCCAGGGAATGAACCCTAGTCTCTGCTTTGCAAGCAGATTCTTTACCTACTCTTTAGGCTCCACAATATTTTGTACATGTAATTAATATTACATTAATTAAATTAATTATTTAAACTAATTAATTAAATAGAAGAGGTTGTATTGGATAATCTGGGTGGAGGATCTTAAGAGCAAAACTGAGGTTTCTCTGAGGAAAAATAAATTCCACCTGTGGATGAGAGCATTCACTTCTTTTTGAGGTGTCCCTCCTGAAGACCTGCCTTGTCCATTCTGGAATGCTTTCAATAAATCTCTTATTCTTTATAGCCAACTGACTCTGCTTCTTTGGTGGAACCCTGACAAGACATTTTAACTACCGAAATAAATTGTTTCCACAACTGAGAAGAATTAGAAGAATTTTTAACATCTTAGAGTGGTCCAAGACGTTCAAGGCCAGGCCAAATACCCATCTAGGAGAGAACAGTTATTACCACTGAATAAAAGTGAAGAGGATGGGGAACAAGAAATGAAAACTATATTCTGCTCACAAGACCTACATCACCTGTGCTTAACAGGAAGGCTGCCCTCTTCCTTTCTTTTGGCTTTCTTCTGGTCATCCTTCATTTCTTAGCCTGGAAGAAAAAGCAGTGAGCTTTCAGAAATCTGAAAAGAACTTTCTGTATGGCTGGAAGGCAGTGTGTCAGAAGGAGAGGGCCACTAGGTGAATTTGGAGCCTGAGAGGAGGTAGGCGGAGAGCCAGATCACACAGCAGTATGCTGGCCACCACGAGGATTTTACATTTTATCCTAAGTGCTAATGGAAGCCACTGCAGCATTTTGAGAAAGGAGTGATGTAATCTAATTTAAGTTTTAAGACCACTCTGGCTGCTGTGTGGAGTGGAAAAAGGATTTGAAAAAGCCAAGAGGGGAGCCTGTGAGACCCGACAGGAGGCTATTACGGCACTCTAGGTAAGATAGCCTGTTACGAATATATCCCTAAAAACTAATCACAAACAGAGCATTTTATTTACAAGGATGCTCTTCTTAGGAGTGTATATAGGTAGGGATTGGACAGACACCCAAAGCAAAGGGCCAGATGGTAAAATGATTTCTTCCTTAGGTCATCAGACTGTCTCCTCAATTCCCTATTACCTGGGCTGGAAATCCTGTTTGCCCCTGAGATCTAGCTTTGCTCTTTTCCACCTGCTGTGTGAAGGTGTGACCCCTACAGAATGTATCTGTCAGGGGGCACCTTCACCCCTGGCTTTCCAGTGACTGGGGTGGGGGTTAGTAAGGAGGAGGAGCAGTGATTTCTGGGAGGAGAAATGGTGGGGAACAAAGTGAGATATGAGTTTTCTTTTGCAGATTCTCTCTTAAATCACAGTGATATGGGCAGGAGAGGCCCTGGTCCTGGGCTGAATTATCTCTGCAGGACCCAGTTCTGCCCTTGTCTGTTTTCAGCCCCATACACAGAGAAAGGGGTCTGCGGGCCCTGTGGACACATCCACATGGAGCCCAGCCCTTCATTCTGGACCGAGTTCCGGGTTCACAGGTCCCCACTACTCCCTGGTAAAATAGCTCTGAACCCACTCATAGGATCTGCATGGGGAGGCCCGGTCCTTCAGAGGATGATCATCACAGTGGAGGTAGAGTTTGGTAGCATGGACTGCAGTGACCACATATGTGCATATAAAGTATCTTTTAGTGTGAGAAAGAGCCAGGGGTGTGAGAAGAAGGTGGCAACTGTGGGTCAGAGGTGGCAGCTGCCCCCCCCCCACCTCATGTTGCAATATGTCAGAGCAAAGTCCGTGTTGCCTGAGAATCCTAAATGCAAATCTGATCTTGTAAATTACTGTCAAGATATCTTCACTGAGATAGGATGATAGACTTCTATGAATTCTCCATTTGTTAACTGGATTTGTAACTTAAATATTTATATGCATGTTTCATAGGCCTCAAATTTTTATTCTTGCTCAAGGCTGTACAAATGTTAGTTACAGAGCAGGTCCTCTGTTGTGTCAGGAGGCCTTCGTTATGCAGGTAAACCTCCACTTTCTGCTTTAGGACTAGGGTGGTGACAGTTCCTTTTGCCAGCCAGGCCTTATTGGTCTTCCTGAACCTCTTCCACACCTTTACAAATAATCCTTTCAGTAAAAGCTTCTCAATTTATAGCATGAATGTAGCAACTCTTTCCTGCCAAGACCCTGACAGGTACAAAGTGTGAAGGCCAGAAGTTGATAGCCCAATAACGCAACATGATTGTAAATCAGAAATTTGAAGTTAGATGCAAACTCTATCTAAAATAATAATGTGTTATATATAATGTGTATGTAGACTAACT
Source organism: Moschus berezovskii (assembly GCF_049115385.1). Lineage (NCBI taxonomy): Eukaryota > Metazoa > Chordata > Mammalia > Artiodactyla > Moschidae > Moschus > Moschus berezovskii. The sequence goes on from NC_142469.1 coordinate 64,792,790, forward strand.
AGTTGCTTGAGCAGAGAAACACAGTTCTGGAACATCTGGTTCTACTAACTAGGGTTGAACTGTTTAGCCCTGTGAAAGAAAGAAGTCTCACTTTTCTCTCCAAGGCACACATTCAGCTCATACTGTTGCTCTTTTACCTTTTGGAATCTGTTATAGAAACTGATGATTGTCTCTTGAAGGGATTATACAGACAGAACTCCCAAGGAATCCTCCAGGCTACCAGAACAGTCTACCTGTCTTCTCTGGCTCTCTATATGTATACAACCCCCTGCCTACAGAGCAGAAATGCTGTAACCTTGGTGACTGGGAAAGAGAATCCACTGTTGTATCCAACTGGGACTTGGGGGATGGGGAGACAATCCCAAGGTTTATTATTTAATTTGTTTTTGCTTTTACTAAAATATATGTATTGACACACAGAGAAGTCTATCAGAATATATGAAAAAAATGTTATCTTTTTGTACTATATATTTATTACTAATATACATTACTTTTGTGTTGTACAGTTTCCTACATGTTGTTATTTTAAAATAGTTACTTTTATAATCCACTATATTTTTAATAAATGTAATTTTGGAACTTCTTAGCGAGTGTCCCTGTAATAGATACAATGATAAGTAACCCATAAAAGAGACCAAGAAGCCACATGATCCTCCAAAAGACAGACAGCTTGGTTCTGTTATCTGGACAATGGAAAACTAGAAAATGTTATTAGAGCCTTCAGTAACTCTGTATTCCAGATGATGTACCTGGGATACCCATTTCAAGATTATCAATGTAAAAAGCTTAGGATTTTTTTCTAAGTATTATTTTATAATGGGGGCCCTCATAGTTTCTAAAGTATTTGTTTTTAGCTGATTTATTAAATGAGTAGTTGCTGTATGCTAAGTCGCTTCAGTTGGAGCTGGCTGTTTGTGATGCTATGGACTGTAGTCCGCCAGGCTCCTCTGTCCATGGAATTCTCCAGATAAGAATACTGGAGTGGGTTGTCATGTTCTTCTCCTAGGGCATCTTCCCAACCCAGGGATAGAACCCATGTCTCTTACATCTCCTGCATTGGCAGGTGGGTTCTTTACCACTAATGCCACCTGGAAAGCCTGAATGAATAGCTATTGAATTTGGACATTGTTTATGGTATTGTAGACATAATGACAAATAGGCAAGTCAAGGTTTCTGCTCTCTTAGAATTTATATAACTGGGAGATAAAGAATAAGTAAGTGAACAGAGAAATGACAAAGATAAGTTCATTTAGTGATATGTGTTGTTAAGGTAGAAATTTTAAACTATCAAAAATAAGAGAAGTAATTGCTTTCTATTGTGTGGTCCGCAAAGTCACCTTAGAGATCTGAAATATAGCTGAGCCCTAAATGGTAAGAAGGATGCTTCAAGTATAAGGAGCTATACATCCAAATTTCCTGAAAGGAACATGAATGTGTCTTTTTCTAGGAAACTAAAGGACAGTGAATGGGAAAGTCAGAGAAGATGAAGTTTTGGACCAATTCACATATGATTTTGGAATCTTTAGTATTAAGTTTAGAAATCTCAAGTCATAGCAATACATCGAAGATTTGACCAAGGATAATGGCAAAGGTAACTTGCAAGCTCTGTGGAAGCACCAAGAGCACCTTTTACATGTGATGCTCTTCAGCAAAGGGAGCATCCATGCTGACTCCAGTGAGCCACATAGTGGCAGCAGGTGAAAGAGGTTGTAATGTATATATTTATGTCTGTAGTACGAGAATGGGCCAGAGCTTTTGCACTTTGTCTAGGTTGCACAAGTTGTTTTATGAGGTGTAATTGTCATCTACCAGTGTGGTTAATGGTTTGGATAAAAATATGACAGATGACAGATTCCACAAGGGTGCCAAATGGGTTACATGCAATAAAGTGAGCCAGATTGACTTATGGGTGTTATTGCCCCAAGAGTGGATTTATTTCCAGCATTATGCTTCAACCTCACACACAAATATGTGAAATGGATCAATTAACTATTTTATAGAGACTCTTCTTTTCATTCAGGGGTGGGAATCAGATCACTACTCCAGAGATTTTTTCCCCGAGGAGCTACATTTAATTGAAAAGGGGTTATTTTAAGAGATGCATAACTCCTCACACTTACAGCCTCAGATGAAATGATAAAGGAGTGGCAGAGTTTACTATTTTCTTCCAATTTTGCCTCAGTGCTCTTTTTATTTCCACTTTGTAACTGTAGGGAAGACTTGATCGATGGGTATAATAAAGAATATGAGTAGTTTAAGAAAATAAGGCAAGCTAATAGGAATAAAACCAACCATTTTTCATTTTCATAAGTCTGGAAATCCATTTAAGATGCTACTCCAGTGGCCCCATGGATGCAGACAGTCTCTTTGCAATTGGTTCTAGATTAATGGACTGTTCAGCTTGCTGAGAAAATATTTATAAAGATACAGTGATTTTCATGCATTGATACATCATCTTTCTTGATAGGCATGTCTAACATGTATAATTTTTTATTTAAAGGCAGAAAAATTTGAAAAGGACTAATTATATCCTACATTATCACTTGATGACACAGTATCAACAGTCTATTTTCAATGACAAGCAATTTGTTAAAGAAATACTGCCACTTGGAACTGCCAGTTTAAAATTAAACCAGATCACTTTTATGAGCTTATTACTTTTCAAAGATTAAAAGTACTAGGGTTTTTGTAAAAGCAATCACCATTTATGTAAAAGTATGAAACAAGCCACATCAGTTTTTAAAAGGAAATAACATTACGTGGATTGGGGGAATCATTCGTTGTTCTGTGTGTCCCTAGGAAACCCATGACTAGGAATGACCATAAAAACTGCAATAAGTGAGCAATCTGAAACAATTAGCCTGTCTTCTCTCATTGCTTAAGATTATGTGAAAGACTCCAAAGAACAAGAGGCAGCTTGGCTTATTCGTGACTGAATTTGAATTAGGATGCATGTGGACTGGTTTCAGCTCTGCCACAAATTGATTGTAAGTCCTTGGGTATATCATATAACCTTTCTCAGCCACAGTCAATTCACAAGTAAAACAAGATTGGTGGAGTAGATGACGCTCAAGATTCCTTTTGTTTCATTCTCTAACATGATATTCTACTTTTTAAGAACAAAGATAAAATCGATAGAATATAACTTTTGGCTTAAAGTAAATCGTATAGTGCCTAAAAGTAATGACACCTGTCTTTGTTTGCTAGGGTTGCCATAATACAACACCATAGACTGGAGAGACTAAACAACAGACATTTGTTTTCATATTTCACAGTCTTGGAGGCTGAAAGTCCAAGATCTAGTTGTCAGCAAGGTTAGTTTCTCCTGAGGCCTCTTACTTTGGCTGGCAGGTGGCTGCCTTCTCACTACATCCTCACAAGGGCTTTTCTCTGTGTACATATATCCCCACTATTTTCTTCCTCTTCTTACAACAACAACATTCTTATTGGTTTAGGGCCCAACCCTTATGATCTCATTTACCTCAATCATTCACCTAAAGCCAGACATCCTGGAGTATGAAGTCAAGTGGTCCTTAGGAAGCATTACTATGAACAAAGCTAGTGGAGGTGATGGAATTTCAGCTGCTGTTCATCTGCTCAGTCACGTTCGAATCTTTGAGACCCCATGGATTGCAACACACCAGGCATCCCTGTCCTTCAACATCTCCCTGTCCGGCTGAGCTAATTCAAATCCTAAAATATGATGCTGTTAAAGTGCTGCACTTAATATGCCGGAAATTTGGAAAACTCAGCAGTGGCTACAGGACTGGAAAAGGTCAGTTTTCATTCCAATCCCAAAGAAAGGTGATGTCAAAGGATGTTCAAACTACCATACAATTGAACTCATTTCACATGCTAGCAAGGTAATGCTTGCAATCCTTCATGTTAGTCTTCAACAGTACATGAACCAAGAATTTCCAGGTATACAAGCTGGTTTTAGAAAAGTCAGAGGAACCAAAAATCAAATTACCAACATCCCTTGAATCATAGAAAAAGCAATGGAATTTAAAAAATATCTACTTCTGCTTCCTTCTGCTTCATTGACTATGCTAAAACCTTTGACTGTGTGGATCACAGCAGACTGTGGAAAATTCTTAAAGATAAGTGAATACCAGACCACTTTAACCTTCCTCCTGAGAAACCTGTATGCTGGTCAAGAAGCAAAAGTTAAAACCAGATAGGAAACAATGGGCTGGTTCAAAATTGAGAAAGGAGTACATCAAGGCTGTATATTGTCACCCTATTTATTTAACTATATGCATAGTACGTCATGCGAAGTGCCAGGCTGGATGAATCAGAAGCTGGAATCAGGACTGCTGGGAGAAATATCAACAATCTCAGATATGCAGATGATACCACTCTAATGGCAGAAAGTGAACAGGAACTAAAGGGCCTCTTGATGAAGGTGAAAGAATAGAGTGAAAAAGCTGGCTTAAAATTCAACATTCAAAAAAGAAGATCATGGCATTTGGTCCCACCACTTCATGGCAAAATCAATGAGAAAAAGTGGAAATAGTGACATATGTTATTTTCTTGAGCTCCAAAATCACTGTGGATGTTGACTGCAGCCATGAAATTAAAAGATGCTTGCTCCTTGGAAGAAAAGTTAGTACAAAAGTAGACAATGTATTAAAAAGCAGGAACATCACTGTGCAAACAAAGGTCCACATAGTCAAAAACTATGGTTTTTGCAGTAGTCATGTAGGGGTGTAAGAGCTGAACCATAAAGAAAGCTGAGCAACTAACAATTGATGCTTTCAAAATGTGGTACTGGAGAAGACTCTTAAGAGTCCCTTGGACTGCAAGAAAATCAAACCAGTCAATCCTGAAAGAAATCAACCATTAATATTCATTGGAAGGACTGATACTGAAGTTGAAGTTTTAATACTTTGGGCACCTGATGCAAAGAGCCAACTCATGGAAAAAGACCTTAATGTTGGGAAAGACTGAGGGCAAGAGGAGAAAGTGGCAACAGAGGTTGAGATGGATGGATGGCATTACTGTCTCAATGGACATGAATTTGAGTAAACTCTGGGAGACGGTGGACAGGGAATCATAGCATGCTGGAGTCCAAAGAATCAGACATGATTTAGTGACTGAACAACTACAACCTTTTTAAAGGTCTTATCACATTGGGGTTTAGAGCTTCAAAATATGAATTTGCAGGTAGGGGCTTCCCTGGTGGCTCAGAGGTTAAAGTATCTGCCTCCAATGCGGGACACCTGGGTTCGATCCCTGGGTTGGGAGATGCCCTGGAGAAGGAAATGGCAGCCCACTCTAGTATTCTTGCCTGGAGAATCCCATGGACGGAGGAGCCTGGTAGGCTAAAGTCCATGGGGTCGCAAAGAGTCGGACACGACTGAGCGACTTCACTTCACTAAAGGCACATAATTAAATCTATAACTGTACCTTAGTAATCATGAAGAATACAAGTACTAAGTGAATAAGAGTTTTAAGGTTGTGGGACTTCCCTGGTGGTCCAGTGGTTAGGACTTTGCCTTCCAATGTAGAGGGTATGGGTTTATCCCTGATTTGGAGCTAAGATCCCACATAAAAACCATAAACCTGTAGTCATAAAAACCAAAACATAAAACAGAAGCAATATTGTAACAAATTCAACAGACTTTAAAAATCATCCATAGTTAATAAAAAAGTTTCAATAGGTCTATGACACCAAAAAATTTTATAATTCTGCACTTATATGTATATACATCTGCATATGGGTGGTTATGGATTTATAGCAGTTATTGGAATCAAATTAGAATTTGCCTCCCTAATTGTTCATTCTGAGATTCTTAAGTATTGTTTTCTTAATGGACTCAGTAAATCATCAGATTCTAACTCATCAAACATAAAAATTAAATAAACCCCAAACCCATAATAGATAATTCAGTCTTAAAATCAGCCCTTTATTTGCACAGATTATAGTTATATGCCACAGTCCCTTCTGTAGTATTTGCAGTGAAAACATTCCAGGGTTAAACCTTTCACTGTATGGCAACTGTGTCTGCATGGGGCACTTCTGGACTTGTCTCTCCACAGAGTTTCTGGGCAGGGTATCACTGCTTTGCTTTTAGTAGTATCATCTCTGAGTTTAGGCTTCTATTTGCTTGAATTCCCCTTCTTAGTTGTGCTGCTTTGTGAGAGGCAATAGTTGTTGACTAAACAAGCATCACCCAGAGTGTTCTCTACTCTTCCACTGGGTCTGTGGCTTCAGGTCATGTGGGCATGGGGTGTCCGCATCTGCTTCACAACAACGAGCCACAAACAGTTGCAAACTCTCTTTTAGTTCAAAGAGGCTTAGAAGAAAGGGCTCAGCAGTGTTCTCAAGCTGCTTGAGGGAAAACTCCAGTTTACACACACTTCTGAGAGATCTGCTTTGGGGATGCAGGGAAATTCTATTGTCCACTAGACAATGTTATGCTTCTAGTTGGTTCACAGTGATGTTATGTTAAAAGTCAAGTTGAAGGCAGCTCTTCTGCTTTCAAGACTAGTGCAGTATCATGGTTCCCACATATACGACAATGATCAAAGGAATGCATCTTTCTGATCAGAACGAGTGTCACAATGGAGCACCCAGTGGGCAGAGTATGATTGGTAATACAAAAGAGGGGATGGAAAAGATAGTGACTCCCAAAGTTCAGGCAAAAATCACAGATCCTGTTCACATTAAGCTCTCTCTCTGGGAATTCTCTTAATTCTGGCAAGCGAGGTTGGCTAATGAGTAATTATACTTCCAATTTCATACCATCATTATAATTTACACATTAACGATGACCCATATTATGTAAATTGCCCTTGAAACTTGTCCAAAGTGAAATTTTAAAAATTTATAACATTATCCACAAGCTGTGATTTAATGCAGCAATTCGTAGATTTGCACCTGTGAGTTATGTCCCATCAGCCAGTCCTGCACTAGAACCCTGAGGTCATAAGGCAGGAGCTATGACCGTGGGGTCTCCGTTTGGATCATTTGGGTTCAATATAGAAGAGCCTGACTCCCTCAACTGTGGCTTTGTGAGCTTCATCAGATGACTTGATTTCTGAGACTCAGTTTCCTCATCGGTAAGTTGGAGATAATAGTAGCACTGACCACATAAGACTGTTGTTGTGAAGCTCTGATGAAATGGTACATACACAGCCCATACAGTGCCTGATGAAGAGTAAGGATGCAATAAATATTAGCTACTATTGCTTTGTTAGTTAATGGGTTGTTACTGTGTTCCACTCTACAAAGCTGGATATATATTTTTTTAAAGGACACATAAGAAAAAGATCGATTATTTATTGGTGTAATTTGTACAATAGAAACTATATGTGAAAATAACATCACCAGATAAAATAGGCACTCTTGAAATAGAAGGCATTGCAGATTTTTCAGTTTACATTTATATAAATGCAAGTTCTCAATTTGACATTCACTTGCATGTTGAAGTGATAAGTGACTGGTGGATTTTAGAAAAAAGTGCACTTGCTATCTTTATAAAAAGTTCAGGTTTATTATCATATAATATGCTTTCCCTTTTGGTTCAAACTCACTGAAACAAACTAACATTGAAGAATAATTACAGACATATCTATGTTGAGAACTACCTGGAGCAGCTTAAATAGAGACACACTCATGCCCATCAAGGTTGTGTCAAGGAATTAAAAATCAAGCTAAAAATGCCAATTAGTAAAATAGTGCAGCATAAAAAGAAAGATGGCTATATTGTGGTTTTAGCTACAAATACTATATAATTCTGGAAGGTTTCTGAGTTGCAGATTCTGCCAATCACCATCGCCCATTCTTTTGCTTTCTCCTTTGCTGAAAGAGCATTTTCCATTGCAGGCAATGGAAGTACTGGCCATTCCTTTTACCAGACTCTTACAGCTGGAGCACAGGCACTGAACTTAGAGCTCACTCTTCCTCATAGGTTTCTACCTTGATAAAAAGAGCAGTGTTAAGAGAAAGCAGGCCTTCCATCTTGCCTTCCAGTGTGACTCTCTGCTGAACAGTAAATTGGAGACAGAGCAGTTATCTTTAGCATCATAAGGTCAAGCTAAGGGATTTTTCAAAGAAGCCAAACCAGAACCTTCTATATTAAGTAAATGTGGAAACACTTTCCTTCTGAATTCTTAAAATGTGAGACAATGAATCCAAATAATTTAAACCTCTATTGTCAGGTAGTCTGATAGTTTCAATAATTTTAAGAATTTTGGGGAGTAGTTATGCTGATAATCACTTCCATAACCATATAAAGTTGTTATAAAAGCATGAATTTAAAATAAAACAATCAACATCATATTGGTTACTGGGAAATCAGTCCTTACTCTTAAATTAATCCTATCAACTAGTAGAAGGAAGAAATGGAACCAAAAAGCTTACAATACAGCAAATTTAGGATGTTCCCATTTAATTAATGCAATGGCAACCCACTCCAGTACTCTTGCCTGGAAAATCCCATGGACAAATGAGCCTGGTAGGCTGCAGTCCATGGGGTCACTAAGAGTTGGGCACTACTGAGTGACTTCACTTTCACTTTCACTTTTCACTTTCATTCATTGGAGAAGGAAATGGCAACCCACTCCAGTATTCTTGCCTGGAGAATCCCAGGGACAGAGGAGCCTAGTGGGCTGCCATCTATGGGGTCGCACAGAGTCGGACACGACTAAAGCAACTTAGCAGCAGCAGCACCATTTAATTAAAATGAGAAGAGAGAGAGAAAGAGAGAGAGTATCTATCTATAAAGATATTTACCAAAATTTTAACAGTGATTGCCCTGGGTATCAATTAGAGTAAGTTTTACAATTTTTGAAAAAAAAATGCAAACTCATACCCACTTTTCCATACAATTTTAACTACTATCCATTAAAAAGCATTGCTATTTTTACTTTGGAAAAATAAATAAAAGAAAGGATAACTCAGGTCTTATCTATTAAACTGTGGTGAGGTTGGAAGAAAGCATAGGAATAGATATTCATATAAACTTATTGTGAAAGTGTAATTTTTAAAAATAATGTGGTAATTCAAGAATTACTTCAAAAACTAAAAAATATGCCTTTCTTTTTATTGAGAAAAGCCACTTCTTAACCCATGATGTCTTTTCTACTGCATAGCTTAGAGTAACCAAATGTACCACCTGTCTGTTAACAGAAACCCATTAATAGATCAACAGTAGTTTAATAAGACCCATAGAATAGAATCATCTCAGTGAGATATATATGGTATAGAGAAATGTTCATGACACATTTAAACTTTTAAAATATATGTATACATGTATGTACATGTGATTTTTACAGCTTCTGTATAAATGCATGCACATAGATATGTATGCTGCTGATATGCATAGGCAAAGAAAAACATTTTGAAAGAATAATCACCAAGTTCTTAATGGTGGTTTCAACTAGGTTAGGCTATTAGGGAAAGACAAAGAGCTTTCACTTTTTACTTTTACATGCTTTTATTATTTGATTTCTGTTTGTGTTGTGAGTTGCTCAGTTGTGTCCAACTCTTTACATCCCCGTGGACTGTAGCCTACCAGCTCTCTGTCCATGGAATTCTCCAGGCAAGAATACTGGAGTGATAGTCATCCCCTTCTCCCGGGGATCTTTCCTACCCAGAGGTTATACCTGGGTCTGCTTCATTGCAGGCAAATTCTTCACCATCTGAGCCACGAGAGAAAACCTACTTTATTATTTGATTTCTGTTTACCTTGAACTTATATTAACTGTGTAATTTTTTTAAAAAAATTAAAACATGGGAAAAATAAAGTAAGAACTTATTTCTGTTCTTTTAAATTGTGTTATTAAAACTCAAGAGACTAGATAAGCCAGCAGATCTGTGCTGAACTGGCCTTGAGTGTTGATGTGAAAGGTTAGCCAGTGTAGTCAGGGGAGCTGCAGAGGACACTTTAAAAAACTGTGTTGTCCCTGGCAAGACAGAGTACATGGGACTTCTTGGTGAGCCATTACTTAAAAACATGACACTCACAGTTGTTTATCCCCACCGCACATACCATATAATAACTGTAAAGATATTCTAGGTTCCAAACAGGATGAATCATTATCAAACATAATTTTAACTTGCAATTTTAATCACTAAACTCTTTTTTCCATAGACAGAGAAGTTACCTGTGTGCCTTCATTCCCCACTTCATTCTCTTAGACTCTCATTGACCCATTCATCTGGGAAGTTCAAGTATGAACCCTTCCCCCTTTCTCAACAGGTAACTGAGTCTTTTGTAGTAGCTTCCATTTTCTAGTTTTCTTCTTATCTTCCATTTGACTTTAACTTTTGCCCCAAGTGATATCAAATCAAAGTAATTCCATGAATAGTCAAAGAAAATCCATGCTTGATGGTCAATAATTTAACTATGGAATTCATTTTTCACTTTGTGAATGAATCACAACTGAATGCAGATTATCTCTATTCCTTTGAGGTATAAAGCAAGTTCCCTTAGGTAAATAGTTCAGAAAGAGTTTCTTCTCTTATTTAAGAGAAAATTTGCTAGGAGAAAATTTAAACTTTGTGTTTTCTGCAGCAGATCCTTAGGGAAGAGCAGAGGTCAGGGAAATGAACAAATGAATGAATGAACATATGACCACGTAGCATAACCAAGCTGAGGACAGTATTACTGTTTAGAGGTCAGATTATATGAATTAGTATTTCTTCTGTGTTCCTTGCTTAATTCACTGCTTTAAAACTTGTTTTCTGATTTCGACAGGAAGGTTATATGTCAGAAAAGGAGTCCATATTAGAGCAGAGATGTAGGTTTTATAATCCTTTCTTAAAAGAATTTAGTGCCACCCCTGGATTCATGAACCCTTTCTAGTCACCCTCTTCATGTCTCTGTTGTGTGAAGTTTAAAATCAGGTCCTAGTGTTGAGGAAACACATTGTCTATTTCTGAGTCGGTTGCTAATATTGGCTTCACAAATAACAAAACTGAAGTGTTCTCACTCACATGGAATATAACCATTTTATTTTGCTATCCATTTCAATTTTACCAAAATGTTATCAAAGGATATTTTTCTCCCAATTTCCATCAACCTCATATTAGCTTTGAATTTGTATTTACAGCAAAATATTTTAAAATCTTATCATAGCATAGTGTTTTAATTGTTCCTTCTTAAAAGTCAAAATAAAGAACTAGGAATGTGTCAATTTATCTATCAAGCATATATTAGGTTCTGTAAAGGACAAGAACAAGACTGAGAAAGAATAATTGGAGAATCTAATTTAGACTGGGTAAGATGGGAGAAAATTTTCATTATAATAATCTTATACGCAAAATAAGCAAGTAGACAATTTTTTTTTCTTTTTTTTAGGTAAATCCATAAAGCTAGGGAGAATATGAGGCACACACACCAATGATTTCCTTTTCTGCTAAAATTATGGAAAAATCCATACTAACTAACTTACCCTGCTTCACTGTGTTCAATAGCCTTGAAACGTCTCATTTTCTTTACCAGTTGAAAGGTCTAATGGAAGCATATGAAATTGCAGTGATGCTGTGAGGGGACACTATGGAAGATTTATTCTGAATCTTGTGTGAAAGTTTAGTGCTCATTAAAGTGGAGGATTAATAATGCTCTCCATCAGAGCCAGGAGAAATGCAGGCAGGCCTGTGGGTGTCTGAGCACAGCTCTGCAAATCATCTTGACCCGCTCCCTTCCTGGTTTTCCTGCCTCAGCCTCTTTGAGGACAAACTCCAGATCATGCCAGATTTCCCAGTTATACATCCAAGGAGGTGGCTTCCCGCGTGGCTCAGACAGTAAAGAGTTTGCCTGCGATGTGGGAGACCTGGGTTTGATCCCTGAGTCAGGAAGATTCCCTGGAGAAGGAAATGCAATCCACTCCAGTATTCTTGCCTGGAAAATCCCATGGATGGAGTTGCCCACTGGGCTACAGTCCATGGGGTAGCAAAGAGTTGGACACAACTGAGTTACTTTCACATACATATATCCAAGGAAAGTAGAAGGATACCCTGAAACTCCAATTTTTTTATCTGACATTAAAAAGAATGCAAGTAATAGCATTGTGGTCTCTAAAATGATAGATGGAAAAAAATCTTCTTTTAATGAAACTAAATCAAAACTCTTGGTGTCAACTTATGTCTACTCTAGAAGCTACAGTTGTTTCATTTAGTCGCTCAGTCATGCCTGACTTTTTGTGACCCCATGGACTGCAGTACGCCAGGCCTCCCTTTCCTTCACCATCGCCCGGAGTCTGCTCAAGTTCATGTCCATTGAATCGGTGGTGCCATCTAACCATCTCGTCTTCTGTTGTCCCCTTCTCCTTCTGCCTTCAATCTTTCCCAGCATCAGGGTCTTTTCCAGTGAGTCACCACTTTTTCTGAAGTACTAGATCCAAAATGTATGAAGTGAATATTATTAGCACACAAAGGGACAATCTTAATTATAGGAGAGATTTTAAGAGAGGTCTTAGATGTAACTTGAAGCAGCAGAGTAAGATGTATCTATATTTATTTTAAATACATCTTAGTATGAATAGTCCACAACTCTGAATTTCTACTTTCAGGTCTTTCTGGCCAAAAGTTGTTTGTTTTTAGTAATATTTATGTAGTGTATCAATACTTTCATGTCTCCTTATTTATTCTTATATAAATATATAGTATGTATGTAAATATATATATATATAAATACATATTCTTCACCACTGAGCTTCCTCGGTGGCTCAGTGGTAAAGAATCCCCTGCAATGCATGGGATACAGGTTCGAGCTCTGGGTCAGGAAGATCCCTAGAGAAAGAAATGGCAATGCACTCTAGAATGCTAGCCTAGGAAATCCCATGGACAGAGGAGCCTAGTGGGCCTAGGCTACAGTCCACAGGGTTGCCAAAAGGTTGGACATAACTGAGCAACTCAATAACAACAACTTCAATATATTAAAATGGATTTTAATCAATTATTTTAACTGAAAATTCTGTATTATAAATTTTAAATGGCTTTAGAAGACATACTATTTGAAACATTAAAAAAAATCTTCCTCTATTTCAATCTTAAAGGCAAAATTTTCTGTAGAATGAAATCTATCTAGAAAAATTTCTCTCCTTTTATTTATTTTTTTACTTTTTATTTATTCTTTTTTAACTTTTTTTTTTTTTTTGTCTCTGACAACAAAAATAAAAGGGAGTGGGACTGCAGAGGATTAAGCTAAATCAATGTTGGCAAGTTTGGGCGGTAGCAACCCTGAGTGGCAGGGCTTCCCCCGTGGCTCAGTAGTAAAGAATCCATCTGCAGTGCAGAAGATGGGGGTTCGATCCCTGGGTTGGGAAGATCCTCTGGAGGAGGATGTGGCAATCCACTCTAGTATTCTTGCCAGGAAAATCCCATGGACAGAAGAGCCTGGCAAATTACGATCCACGTAGCTGCAAAGAGTCATACTCAACTGAAGTGACTGAGCAGCAGCGGCAGCAGCAGCAGCCTCCCTGAGGGACAGCAACAATCATCTTCAATGGCAGACTGCTCCTCCTCCCATATGTAATTCTCTTCTCTCTGCTACACTTTCTCTCTCCCTCCCATTCTATTACTCTGTATCATTGCTTCTGTGCTTTCTTCTATGCTATTCACTTTCTCTTCTGTCTGCCTTTATCTTAGGCCTGATGGTGAGCCCCATAAAATGTAGTTCAGCCCTTTCTCTGGTTCAAAAAAAAAAGTTTGTTGACTACTCTTTTGCCTCACGAATTTCTTTATTTTTCTGACATGCCTGGAATCTCCAGCATTGCCTTTAAAATAGCCACCACAGTAGTGCTACATCAATACCATGATATTGTAACCAATATTATCTGCTGCCTTAATTTAAATCCTGAAATAACAGAAAAGAAGATATGATTTTTCTTAGTCAACTCAGTTCCAGGAATGAAAGAATATGATTTTATTCATTTGGAAATTTTTGGAAAGTTTTTTTTTTTAATGTTCATCATTTTCAGATACTAAATTTGTCAGATGAGTTCTAATGGAGTAATAGAAAATAATCCCCCCAGATTTCCCTGGTGGTTCAGCATTTAAGACTCCACTGTCACTGCGACTGATGCAGTTTCCACCCCTGGTTGGGGAACTAAGATCCCACAAATCTCATAGCCAAAGAAAAAAAAGTATTTCCATTTTCTGGGATTTGTGAAAAAGTTTATTTGTTAGGAAGAAAAGCATTTACAAACATTTTATGGAAAACAGTGTATGGTAGTCCCGCTATATACATAAAACAATGGTGCTTTACCAAAAGAAAGAGAGGACATCAAATTGAAAGTCATTATTGTAGCACCTAAGGATTAACACCTACCTGCATCTTCAGGTAACCCTGGAGGGGAAGAATTCCGTCAGCCAAATTTATGACCTTGGACACATTACAAGTTCCTCAAGGGCTTCAATTTCCTCATCTCTCAAGTGGGGAGCATGGACTAGGTTATTTTCCCAATCCTATAGACAGAGACCATGAATATTGAAACTCTGATACCTTTGGCAACATTCATTATTTCAAGTTGCCAAAGAGGTTAATTTTCCACACAGACTGAGATCACGATAGTATTTAATTTTTACTATATTCTTTAACATTAATACAGAAGTAGAGAAAAACAGTTCCAATGTTCAGCTTCCATTCTGTGGGGAAATACAGCCTATGTAGTTGCCTCTCTTCACCTGGTTAGTCACTGTTTTAGCATATTTTAGACTGTGCCATATTGGAATCCCCATCTGCCTTAACAGCAGTGAATCAGGAAATCCCTTAATGGTGCCGCTCTGCTTTTATTGCCAGTCCTAATCACTTTTTTATTTGAACTAAAATTTCTGATGTTATTAGTGTCATCTGTGTCTCCCAGTAGAAGGCAATGTAACTCAATTCAATAAATAATTGGGCAATCAAAATAGGCTATAAATGCTAACTCATGAGGAAGTGGTAAGACTTTCCTTACCAAGATCTAGGCACTATGTAAAATGTTTAATCTTTAGCTCATATACTATTTACAAAACTCTTCAAGGGAGACATTATCACCATTTTAACATATAATATGCTCAGATGATACATAAAGGAATTAGAATTAATACATAGGGTTCTCCGAGTCTGAAGCCTGCAATACTTTTTCCATTTCAAAATTTTGGGTAATATAAATTACAAATAGTAATTTGACTTTCACATGTCTATTGTTAAATCTTTAGTTGAACCCAGATCTAACACTTTGTTTCTTTGCTTGAAGTTTTGACTTAGAAGTAGAACAGAGCTAGAATTTACCTTTTCTACCTGACAGTCTTTTAAATAAGGATATAAATATATATTTATCACAGTAAATTTTCAGTGAAGATGTGAAGAAACTACATTCATTTTACATTTTAGATCCTGGGCCATCAGATAGGTCTTGTATGGGAACATCCAAAGGATAATCAAATTAACAAAAGCCTTTATTTCAGACTCCTCATTCACTAATGTACTAAGTTCTCAACTGTGCAAATGTTAGCCCCTGAAAGACAGCAGTAGGCTTTACATCCTTCGTTTATATTTAAAGTATATAAAGAGTTCCTGATTTTCCAGCTGAAACTGAACAGTCCATTCAATCTGTGGTACTGAATAGCAAAAATTTGTAAATCATTTTATTTCAATTTTATGCCAAAGTCTATAATCATTGTCTCTCTGCTAGAATCCTTTGTGTTTGAAATAGGAATTATTTAAGGCTAGGTATTTTTGGACTTAGACTTCTGAATATTATGTGGAAGGCATCAATGGTTTTCCCTCAGTGGGTTGTCTTACAGAATGGTTTGATTCCATCAGACACAGACTAAAAATGCACATGAACTTCTAATTTTAGGTTGCATCTTGAGGACTCATTGTGACATTTTCTATGAGGTTAAAGGCCAAAAAAATCCCTATTGTTGCAGTTTTCAATTACTGGAAAAATCTCTACACCTTTCTAGTGCATGACCTGTCTCATATTTTATTTCTCTCCATATGTTATTTAACATGTAGGGCAAGTTTTTTGTGTGTGTTGTTAGCTAAAATATGGATCACATTAATATTTTTAAAGGGATAAAAGGGCAGCTGGATTCAGAAAAGTGAACTAAGTATTATATATCTAAGTGGAACAGGAATCTGCCTTCAACCTGTCCTTCTAAACCAGAACCCATAGTCCAATGCCATAGCATTGTGATCCTGTTACACTCAACATCCTTGAAATCTCTTTGCTACATGTATGCTCTCTGCTTGCTGTTGTTGTGTTCTAATTCTATCAATTTTGATCTCTAAAAATCAAGATTTTCCCTCTACCCCAATTCTTGATTGAACCCAGTGTTACAACTTTTACTGATTTTTGGCTTCTCTTTCTTCTTTCTTTTTAAAGTAGTCAACTTTAACGAGGTTCTGTTAGGTTGTCAAGTTTTCTTATCCAGCACAACATAGCTAGTGCATTAAAATTAGTGTTCTTCAGAATTACTCCTATCAGGGAATATAATAGCTCTTGTGATGGAACCCATGTACCCTTTCCCCAACTGAAGGACTCTTATTCTTCTGAAGCACCTTTCTGAGTTGGCTTCATGAGTCAAATGAGAAAATAAGCATAAACATATGATGATCACAAAATGCATAGCCAATAGAGGCTTCTTTGTTTTTTTTTTTTTAGTTTTACCAGTGCTTACATAATTCTATCTTTTATTTTCTCCCTCATGGTGATAACAAAACAATACCCAAGGTGAGATCTCTGAACCATATTTTGCATATTGGTAGAAGAAGACTAAAATTACAGAAATTGGATATCATTTTCTCATTACTACAAATTCTTTTTTTTTAAGAAATTCTCTTTCTTTTAAGGCACTGAAAAAGTTAATTACCTAGGAAAACCATTACACTGTGGATCCTTTGTCATATAAGAAGCAAAACACAAATGGTTTCTATAATATTCTTCATATACTATTGGTCTTTGATAGTACCAAATTATGTTTTTGAAATTGTAAGAAAATCCTTCATGTCTTATGTTACTTCAGCACCTTTTGAACTGTGTAATGACATTCCTTCTCTAAGATACCTAGGGCACTGAATAAGTTAGTAAAGCCTCGGTTGTCAAAGCAATGAACATTGTCTCTTTTGGATCTAATCCTTGGTTTGAACTCACTGGTTAGATGGAGACAAGAGTCAACCAACCAGGTAAGCCTGGTGACAACCGATCTATTGGAGATGATGATTCCTTTCTCTGAGGATGAGAACACTGTGTTGGGTCTCCTACAGAAAGAGCAGTCCCTCCTGGACTCCCTTTACTTCTGTCAGTCTGAACACATAGTCCCTCACCTTGATTACTGTGCACTGATCCCCTCCTGATTGAACACAGCGGGGATAAGTATAACTTCCAGCCAGGAAATCTCCATGCCACTCCACCTCCAACTCTTCTGGCGATAGGAGGTTGTAGAAGGCAACATTAAACTAGCTAATGTGTATATTGTTTGGCAAGACCAAAAGTTAAAACTCCACAGACAGCTAGAACTGTGATTTGAGAAGCAGTCCTTGACTATCACCTTCAAGATACTGTACAGAAAACAATAATATCAAAACATCATGCATTCCTGAAACTGACTACCAGTATTTGATAGTGTAACTGATTTTACATATGTCTATGAAAAAATTGGCAAAGGTACAAAAAATTATAACTTATTTTTGTACATTTATGTGGTTTCTGCAAGGATAAAATTCAGATAGAAAAGGGTGTTGGAAGGGAAATTCCTATGGATCTAAGAAACCCAGAATAACAGTTCAGACTTAGAAAGGGCCACTGTTACTAGTGATGGAGCCGAGATAAAAAAAAAAAAAAAACAGATATTGTACAGCAAGGAAGAGTAGTACCAAAATGATGCAACTCACCGGGTAAAGGACACATTACTTGAAGATCATGGTTAATATGATAGCACTTGATAGATTTTTGCCCTTGTTGCCTAGAAAAAATGTGAAGGCAGGAGGGAGGAACTGGGTTGAGGAAAGAAGGCTGAGACTTGGTTTGAGAAATAATTGTGAATTATAGCTTTTCATATAAACCTTCCCACACTCTGGGTCACTGTGAACTTGACAGTGCAGTGCTAAACTCCCCAGTTGTCTCACCGACTCACTTATTTACACACAAACGGCATTGGCACTCTAGCAGTGAGAAGCTATGGTATACAGCTACTTTCCCACCATTTGTAGCTGCTGTTTTACCATTGAATATATCTGGAATAATATTTTTACTTGAAATGACTAATTGGAAAGTCTGTTTCCTTTATCAAGACAGGGTCCTCTCTCACTATCTATGCTATTACATTACTTGATATTGGCCTTCCCTGGTGACTCAGACGGTTAAGAATCTCCTGCAATGCAGGAGACCCATGCTTGATTCCTGGGTCAGGGAGATCCCCCGAAGAAGGGAATAGCTACCCACTTCAGTAGTTTTCCCTGGAGAATTCCATGGATAGAGGAGCTAGGCAGGCTACAGTTAGTTCATGGAGTGACAAACAGTCAGACACGAGAAACTAACCCTTTCACTTACTTGGTATTAAAACACCAAAATATTAAAATTCTGTGCATTAAATTTAAATATGAAAGACTATGTTATTCATTTGATTACATCTGTTGCTTTTATCAAAGAATCATCTGATAAAAAATGCTCAATAGTCTAAATATGAGGGGATGGGAGTAGGATAAGAATCTTGTTTAGTGATAAATGGTATTTTTTTAAAGTATTTCTTTCATCTGCTCTTCATGGACAGTGTCCTTGCTCAAGTGAGTAAAATATGACAAGTTAACAGGTTATTAATCAAATTTTAATCAGTGAAATATCCTGGCAGGTTTAATTCCTGGTAAGAAGTCAATAATAAAACTTCAGTATCTCAGTCCATGGAGCTACTATATTAACCACTGTGGTCAAATTCCTATTTATTATCATGTGCGAGACAGGAAAATACTGCACTGTCAGATGATTATTTTTTTAAGGAATAAAATGGCCATGCAGCACAACTTTGGAATGCTCATTGTTGCTCTGTGTCTAAGAGCCATACTATTAAACCCCATAATGGAAGTACCACTTCTTCCAGCTTTCATCAGTAGTCCAGAATGTCATGCAATGAGAATTTAATTGGACTAAAGTGACTATTTGACATGCAGAACTGAGCTATGTCATCAAGACTCCACAGGTAGTGAGCACTTGGTGACTGATGGGTAGAAGAGAATGTACATTCTAATAAGGGGTCAGGGGACCTCAGGAGTTCTACTCCGTAATTACCTGGAGCAGCAGGTGAGACCGAGCATGTCAAATAAGAAAAGTAAAATTCTAGCACTGAAGAAGAGTGCATCATACCCCCGAAATAAATATAAAACAGAGAGTCGAAGCCAAAGTTATTTTAAACTGTGCTATCTGCTGATAGGCTTTTAAAATATTCTCTTTCACTGAAACATACAGTGGAAAATTTTTGTCATACTGATGTTATGGAAGAGGGTGAATAACCACCTCATTGGTGAGTTTATTCATAACATGTTTTGTTCAACAGGTATTTTTAGGGAGTAGGCATTTACTTCAATAAAGTTGATTATATGTAATAAATGATCATATGTTTTATGAAATTATAGATATAGACTTTTAAATATGCTTGCATATTCTCTAATAATAAATGCCATTAGAATTTATCGACTTTTTCTGATTATGCGAACAAGGAGTAAAAACTTTAATTTGAATTTTCTAATAAACTGAGCACTAGTTCACCTAACACAGTCAATTATCAGTGTATTCCTACTGAAAAAGCAGAGGCCGACAGCTTGTGCCTTTAAATCCCTTTTCTAGAATGTGCGACGGCATTTGCTCATCTCTGAATTGTGCGCTATTATTTTTAGGAAAGATTTCCTTTATTAACCTGAATACTTTGTTGATGTTTCTGTTCATAAAGAAATAATCAATCGTATTAGGAGTTGCATTGTCTAAAACATAAATTAATTAAGCTCAAATTGTTCTTTTAAAAGTCAGAATGTACTGTTAGTGTGATTAATTAACATCAGTGATTGTTAAATTGGGAAATCTGCTAAATAAGTCTATTTAAAGGAGGAAAACATCCTGAAAAAAAAAAAAGAAAATAAAAAACATGTGCTAGAAATACAAAGAGTCTGATACATCACACCCTCCAGATTTATTTGTGTCCCTCTTTAGGGATTTATGTGGTTAGTGCTAATAGCTAAGATAATTGTATTATAAATGGAGAAGAGTAAAGGGACTAAAAAGAATGTAAGGTTTCTAGACGTTCAAAGTGATGAATCAATGACACCGGTAAACTTTGCTAAGTCCTGTGTGTACAGTGTAAAGCCTAAGGCAAGCAATCATTAAATATCTGTACAAAGAGATACACTGAAAAACACTGCGGATGAATCAAAATAACTCACTGTGCCGGGAAATGTAATGGGATGAGCTGCGATTGTATCTTTATCATAAACGCCCCTGATTCACTGTTAAGAGAGAAGATTCAGGGATGAATTCTGTGTTCCAACATTTTTCTCATCTGACACATTTCCCACGGGCTGGGCACTTCCTGTGGGGTTGCTGAAATGTTGCTAGAATGGTTCAGTAAACAGGAGTGCTTTCACCCTAAACTGGTTTGCAGGGTTATTGTCACAAGTTTTACAAGTAGTTATGTCTATAGCTCCTTAATCTTTAAAACTCGTTCTGCTTATGCATTATATTGATACAAACAGCATCTGTGTCAACCTTGCTGTATGGCATGCTGAGGCAAAAGGGATTTTATGTCCAGGCGATCACTTCTGCCTCAATAGTGTAAAGCAAAGTCTTTCGGATTGGAGTAAATTTACCCCAATTTAATATATTTTTGAGTTGTAATTAATATGCAATAAACTTGCACATAATTAAAGCATAATAGTCAAGTATTGCAATTTCCTTTATATAACATTCTAAAAACAAAATCTACACATGTAATATAAATCTATGTATTTATCTAACATCGTTGCATAATAGTCTAGGAGTACACAAGCATTATGTCGATGCTAATTCCCGATTTTGAAATTATACTGTCACTACAGGAGATGTTACTATTGGGGAAGACAGGATACAGCGTAAATTGGACTTCTCTGTCCTTTGCACTTTTTCTGAGAATCTAGAGTTATTTCGAAATAAAAAGACAAAAACTGCATTGACAGACACAAATGACTATATGTTATATGATTCCATCTAGAAAAAGCTCTGAAAAAGTCAAATCTGTAAAGAAAGAAAACAGATTGAGGATTAATGGGGGCACAGAGTGGTAGAAGGCAATGGCAACCCACTCCAGTACTCTTGCCTGGAAAATCCTGTGGACGGAGGAGCCTGGTAGGCTGCAGTCCACGGGGTTGCTAAGAGTCGGACATGACTGAGCGTCTTCACTTTCACTTTTCACTTCTGTGCACTGGGGAAGGAAATGGCAACCCACTTCAGTGTTCTTGCCTGGAGAATCCCAGGGACGGGAAGGCCTCATGGGCTGTCTATGGGGTCGCACAGAGTCGGACACGACTGAAGCGACTTAGCAGCAGCAGCAGCAGAGTGATAGAAAGATAGAGGGATTGCTTGTAACTGGGTACGAGGTTATTTTTGGGGGTAATGGAAATGTTCTTTAACTGGATAGTGATGATGGCTACATAACCCCGCAAGTTTACTAAAACTCATTGAATCATATGCTTTCAATGGGTGTATTCTTTGACATGTAAAATATACTCCAACGAAACATAGAAATACATTGTCATAGTGATCGTGGAAAAATAAGGTCATGTTGAATTTTTCTTAACTCATCTTTTAGAATGTAGCTCTATTGATACTTTGAATTTCAAAGTGTCCATATAAGAGCAAGGGGAGGGCATCCACAGCTTACTTGTGCCCTGGGCCCTTAGTGGTCTTTCCCAGGCACTTGTGACCACATGTCAAGGCAGATGGGTTAGGGAGGGAGTCATGCAGGATGCACTGAAGGGTATTTCTTCTCTCTGTGGTAGCACTGGTTTAGAGTTATTATCTGTTCCTATTGAGAGAGAAGAAGAAATGGACATGAGGATTGTCCATACATTCTTTCCAGTTTGCTGTCTGTGGATGCATATTTCATACACAGAGGAGGCTGTAAAAGGGTTCTCATTGCAGAGAGTGTGGTCATTCATTGTCAACAAATCATTTTGTCATCTTTACAAAGCCCTAAGGAAAAGACATATGTTCACGCAAACAAAACCCCTCTAACCTCTATAATCAGGGTTGACTCTCTATTTAGTATCAAGTTTCCAGTGTCCAGCATGAGAAAATAAGGCCAGTGTCACACTTTGCAGACTCTGCCCTGAGGAGATTTATTTCTGCCCAGGTGTGCTTCACTTGAAAAAGCAACATTTTATCCTTGTATCATTTATTTACTACCCTGAGCTGTAATAGTGCATTCGCATGTTCCACTAGACTGTGGAGTTGGGGAGGGATGGGTGGAAGTTATCCTCAGCATCCTTACTACCCGTGAGTGGACCTTGCACCTACAAGCTACTTAGCACGACTGTATAATTGATTAGTAGTTAGCAGTGAGGCTGTTGTAAGTGAAAATAGATGTAGTAATAAAATGTAGAAATCTGTAACTCTCTGTAGATTATAAATCTACAACATATTATTCATAAAATACAGATAAACACTAAATTCTTACAGTGTTAAAGCATCTTATATCACACAAAACCAAGACTCATCAAAGAGATAGGAATCTGAACTATTCAAGAGTGTGTGAGTGGGATAAATATTTGAAACATAAAGTTGGAGGTAAAAGGTATTAAAGTCAAGATGGTTCTTTAAAAAAAGAAAAATCAGCAAAAAATCTAGCAAACCAAAAACAGTGCAGCAAGTGAGATCATTTTAGTAGAAACTAGTAGAAAGTGGCAGTGATGACACAATTCTGAAGTAGACAATATATAAACAAATAAAACTAAATCAGAGCAAAAATCATTTTCCCCACTTAACATCCAAACTACCTGCTATGGCCTGCATGCTTATGTCCAACTCACATTCACATGTTGAAATATTAACATCTCAAGCTGATAGTATTAGGAGGTGGGACCTTGAGGAGGCATGTAATCATGAGTTTGCTCACATGAATGGGATTGTTGTTGTTGCTGTTTTGTCGCTAGCCCGTGTCTAACTATTCTGTGATTGTGTTGACTGTGGCCTGTTAGTCTCTGTCCATGGGATTTCCAGTGAAGAATACTGGAGTGGGTTGCCATTCCCTTCTTTTAATTTTGTGGCTGCAGTCACTGTCCGCAGTGATTTTGGAGCCCGAGAAAATAAAATCTGCCACTGCTTCTACCTTTTCCCCATTTATCTGATGTGAAGTGATGTGACTAGATGTCATGACGTTAGATTTTTGAATGTTAGATTTTAAACCAATCTTTTCACTCTCTTTTACCGTCATCAAGAGGCTATTTAGTTCCTCTTCACTTTCTGCCATTGGAGTGCTGTCATCTGCATATCTGAGGTTGTTGATATTTCTCCTTGAAAGCTTGATTCCAGCTTGTCATTCATCCAGCCCAGAATTTTGTATGATGTACTCTGCATACAAGTTAAATAAACAGGGTGACAATATACAGCCTTGACATACTCCTTTCCCAATTTTGAACCAGTTTATTGTTCCATGTCTGGTTATAGCTGTTGCTTCTTGACCTGCATATAGGTTTCCCAGGAGGCAAATAACGTGATCTGGTATTCCCATCTCTTTAAGAATTTTTCACTGTTTGTGGTGATCCACACAGTCAAAAGTTTCAGCATAGTAAATGAAGCAGATATTTTCCCTGAAGTCCCTCGTTTTTTCTTATGATCCAGTGGATGTTGGCAATGTGATGTCTTGTTCCTCTGTCTTCTCTAAAACCAGTTTGCACATCTGGAAGGACTTGGTTCACCTATTATTGAAGCTAAGTTTGAAGGATTTGAGCATTACCTTGCTAGCATGTAGAATTAGCTCAATTCTATGGTACTTTGAACATTCTTTGGCATTGTCATTCTTTGGGATTGGAATGAAAACTGACCTTTTCCAGTTCTGTGGCCACTGCTGGATTTTCCAAATTTGCTGACATATTGAGTGCAGCATTTTAACAGCATCATCTTTGAGAATTTGAAATAACTCAGCTGGAATTCCATAACCTCCACTAACTTTGTTTGTAGTTATGCTTCTCAAGGCCCACTTGACTTCATACTCCAAGATGTCTGGTTCTAGGTGAGTGACCACACCTCTGTAGTTATCCTGGTCATTAAGACATTTTTTATATAGTTTTTCTGTGTATTCTTTATCCATCTTCTCAATCTCTTCTGTTTCTATTAAGTTCTTGCCATTTCTGTCCTTTATTGTGCCAGTCTTTGCATGAAATGTTCCCTTGGTATCTCCAGTTTTCTTGAAGAGATCTCTAGTCTTTCCCATTCTATTGTTTTCTTCTATTTCTTTGCATTATTCACTTAACAAGGCTTTCTTTTCTTTCCTTCTTATTATCTGGAACTCTGCATTCAGTTGGGTATATCTTTCCCTTTCTCTTTTGCCTTTTCTCAGCTATTTATAAGCTTCTCTTCATTTCTCAGCTATTTGTAAGGCCTCCTCAGACAACCACTTAGCCTTCCTGCATTTCTTTTTCTTTGGGATAGTTTCAGTCGCATCTCCTGTGCAATGTTACAAACCTCCATTCATAGTTCCTCAGGCACTCTGTCTGCCAGATCTAATCCCTTGATTCTATTTGTCACCTCCACTGTATAATCATAAAGGATTTGATTTAGGTCATACCTGAAGGGCCTATAGGTTTCCCCTACTTTCTTCAATTTAAGCCTGAATTTTGAAATAAGGAGCTCATAACTGAGCCACAGTTAGCTTCTGGTCTTGTTTTTGCTGATCATATAGATCTCCATCTTTTGCTGCAAAGAGTATAATCAATCTGATTTCAGTATTGACCATCTGATGATGTCCCTCTATGGAGTTGTTTCTTGTGTTATTGGAAGAGCGTGTTTGCTATGATCAAGGGTGTTCTCTTGGCAAAACTATGTTAGCCTTTGCCCTACCTAATTTTGTACTCCAAGGCCTGACTTGCTCCCCGTTACTCCAAGTAACTCTTGGTTTTCTACTTTTAAATTCTAATGCCCTATGATGAAAAGGACATCTTTTTTGGTGTTAGTTCTAGAAGATCTTGTAGGTCTTCACAGAATTGTTCAGTTACACCTTCTTTGGCATTAATGGTTTGGGCATAGACTTGGATTATTGTGATGTTGAATGGTTTGCCTTGGAAATGAACAGAGAACATGCTGTTGTTTTTCATATTGCACCCAAGTACCAAATTTTTGGACTTTTTGTTGACTATGAGGGCTACTCAATTTCTTCTAAGGGATTCTTGCCCACGGTAGTAGATACAATTGTCATCTGAATTAAATTCGCCCATTCCTGTCCATTTTAGTTCACTGACTCCTCAGTTCAATTCAGTCATTCAGTCGTGTCCAACTCTTTGTGACCCCATGGACTGTAGCATGCCAGGCCTCCCTGTCCATCACCAACTCCCGCAGTTTACTCAAACTCATGTCTGTTAAGTCAATGATCCCATCCAGCCATCTCATCCTCTGTCGTCCCCTTCCCTTCCTGTCTTCAGTCTTTCCCAGCATCAGGGTCTTTCCCAACGAGTCAGTTCTTCTCATCAGGTGGCCAAAGTATTGGAGTTTCAGCTTCAACATAAGTCATTCCAATGAATAGTCAGGACTGATTTCCTTTAGGATGGACTGGTTGGATTTCCTTGCTGTCCAAGGGACTCTCAAGAGTCTTCTCCAACACCACAGTTCAAAAGCATCACTTCTTCAGCACTAAACTTTCTTTATAGTCCAATTCTCACATCCATACATGACTACTGGAAAAACCATGTCCTTTATTAGATGGACCTTTGTTTGCAAAGTAATGTGTCTGCTTTTTAATATGCTGTCTAGGTTGGTCATAATTTTTCTTCTAAGGAGTAAGCGTCTTTTAATTTCATGGCTGCAGTCACCATGTGCAGTGATTTTGGAGGCCAAAAAAAAAAATAATAAAGTCTGACACTGTTTCCACTTTTTCCCCATCAATTTTCCATGAAATGATGGGACCAGATGCCATGATCTTAGTTTTATGAATGTTGAGCTTTAAGCCAACTGTTTCACTCTCTTCTTTCACTTTCATCAAGAGGCTTTTTAGTTCTTCTTCACTTTCTACCATAAGGGTGGTATCATCTGCATATCTGAGGTTATTGACATTTCTCCCAGCAATCTTGATTCCAGCTAGTGCTTCATCCAGCCCAACATTTCTCATGATGTACTCTGCATATAAGTTAAATAAAAAGGGTGACAATATACAGCCTTGACATACTCCTTTTCCTATTTGGAACCAGGCTGTTGGTCCATGTCCAATTTTAACTGTTGCCTGCTGACCTGCATACAGGATTCTCAAGAGGCAGGTCAGGTGGCCTGTTATTCTCATCTCTTTCAGAATTTTCTACAGAATTTTTCATTGATTCCTAGGATGTCTATATTCACTCATGTCATCTCCTGCTTGACCATATTTAGTTTACCTTGATTCATGGACCTAATATTCCAGGTTCTCATGCAATATTGTTCTTTACAGCATTGGATTTTTCTTTTACCACCAGATAAATCCACAATGAGTGTCATTTCTGCTTGGGCCCGGCTCTTCATTCTTTCTGATGCTATTTCTCCTTTCTTCCTCAATAGTATATTGGAAACCTATCTACCTGAGTGGCTCATTTCCTGGTGTCACATCTTTTTGCCTTTGTTTTTACAGTTCTCAAGGCAAAAATACTGGAATATCTTGATGTGAGATGCCAAATATGGTTAATCAGCTACAATTAGAAAAGGTGAGGATTGTACCCAGGTTTTGCTAGTTTAAAAGCTGGTTTTCCTACTATATTAATTTTAGGGGGAGGATTTTAGTTATACTACGTAAATATTATAGAATGTGATGACTTCATTCTCCACACCTGAGAAATTGTAAATCATGAGTTTTTTAAATAATATGTTCCATGCCTCTTCAGCTACCCTTTAAGTTCAGATACAACCCAAGTGAAAATTTCCCATACACACTGACAGCCTCATACCCTTAGTTCCTGCCCCTCTCTATTTTTCTTTTTGGAAGCTTTGTCTAGTGTCATGGGAATTTGCTAAGCCCATGGGCAGGGTAACCTGTAGACAGCAGAGATTTAATACACTCACATGTAACTGCCGAAAAAAGACTCTTGAGAATCTTCAAAAATATTGTAGTAAGGGACAACTCTGAAGAAGTTTCTACTAAGATTCCTCTGAAGGTTCCCAGATGAATTGAGCCCAGTTACTCTCAGTAGATATACACTTATTGTCCATTTTCCAACCTACAGCTTGTGTTTCCTGGGTTGTTTTGTGATCTCATAAACTATAGCCCACAAGGCTCCTCTGTCCTTGGGATTTCTCAGGCAAAAATACTGGAGGGGGGTGCCATTTCCTTCTCTAAGATATCTTCCCCATCTATGGATCGCACTTGCGTCTCTTATATTGGCAGGAAGATTCTTTATCTCTAAGCTACCAGTGTTTCCTGGGATTCCCACTCAAATACAATCCATGCAATCAAGTCTTTAACTTGAAATCTGCCTTCAGGTGCCTAAACATATCCCCTGGAAGGTGATCTTTGTATCACCCCACCCCAAATTCAGAACAACTTCTGCATTAATTTTTCAAAACTAATT
Organism: Moschus berezovskii; assembly: GCF_049115385.1. NCBI lineage: Eukaryota > Metazoa > Chordata > Mammalia > Artiodactyla > Moschidae > Moschus > Moschus berezovskii. Next base: position 64,820,491 of record NC_142469.1, read on the forward strand.
GTGCTTGGAAAAACATCAATTTCTTAGGGAAATTAGTTCAAAATGACATTACCTTGCAGGATACATTTTAAAATGTGCTAAAATAAAATATCTTTGTGATAATGTCTAAAAGAAAACTATTTTGTTCTTCTTCATCACCATCATCATTAAAAAATATTTACTCACAATGATTCTGCAAACTTGTTTTTCACCCCAGTCATTTCCAATGTCATCTATGAAAAACGATTCATAGTAATCAGAATCATTGTCATTCTATTTATAATTTTTTAGAGATTTCTGCTGCTGTAATTTGCATTTTCTCATTGATACCTTATAGCTCTGAGTTAGAAAGGACAACTAGTACCATGATTTTACGTAAGAGGAACTAAAAGCTTTGGAAGAGCTAAGGCAAACTCAGTTACACTGTTATATTTCTTTATACACACAAAAATACAGTAATTATTAATTCATAATTCTAAGGTTGCACAAGGTAACATTGTATTATTTATAACAATTAAAAATATTTTAAAAATTTAAATTGACTTCTCTGATCAGTCCTGGGTGTTCATTGGAAGGACTGATGCTAAAGCTGAAACTCCAATACTTTGGCCACCTCATGCGAAGAGTTGACTCACTGGAAAAGACTCTTATGCTGAGAGGGATTGGAGGCAGGAGGAGAAGGGGACGACAGAGAATGAGATGGCTGGATGGCATCACTGACTCAATGGATATGAGTTTGAGTGAACTCCAGGAGTTGGTGATGGACAGGGAGGCCTGGCATGCTGTGATTCATGGGGTCGCAAAGAGTCGGACACAACTGAGCGACTGAACTGAACTAGTTGCTTATTTCCTGTCTGTGCTGTGCTTAGTCTCTCAATCTTGTCTGACTCTTTGTGATCCCATGGACTGTAACCCACCAGGCTCCTCTGTCTATGGGGATTCCCTAGGCAAGAATACTAGAGTGGGTTGCCATGCCCTCCTCCAAGGGATCTTCCCTACCCAGGGATCAAACCCAGGTCTCTCACATTGTAGGTGGATTCTTTACCATGTGCGCCACCAGGGAAGCCCATGAATACTTGGGTGGGTAGTCTGTCTCTCCTTCGGGGGATCTTCCCAATCCAGGAATTGAACCTGGGTCTCTGCATTGCTGCAGATTCTTTACCTGCAGCAATGCAGAGACCCAGGTCTGAGCTATCAGGGAAGCTTCTGCCACAGTCTGTGGGGTTACAGAAGAGTCAGAAAGGACTGAGCAACTGAGTATGCACACATGCACAGGTGAAGAGCCCAGTGAAGAGATTCATAGCGGAAGGTCTGGGAGGGTCCCAGTGCAGGAGTTGCTATTCCTGTGGAGGTGGGGTGCATCAACCTCCTTGTATGTCTCCAGTTGTGTCTATGTACAGATGCTGCCGTGTGAAAGAGCTGCCATTTTCATTGGCTAATCACTGCTTCCCAGAACCATCCTCACTTCCATCACCCTTTCTCCAAGCCTCCCTGTTCCTTAGCAACACTACTGAGGGTAGTACCATCTAGCCAGGCTAGTGCTTGGTCTTCTCTTAATGTACACAATTATAGACTTCAACTTCTCTGAAAATAGATGGGTGCAGTCCTAGACTGTTGGATGTGGATCATATCCACTTGTATGTGAATATGATCACCAATCTAAAAATTCTCCAAACCCTGAACTTTGGGGATTTTAATGGACGCTTCATCACATAGACATGATCAGTCCATCAGTTCAGTCGCTCAGTGACTCTTTGGGACCCCATGGACTGCTTCCCTGTCCAACACCAACTCCCAGAGCTTGCTCAAACATAGACATGAACCATCATTAACTCTTTTTCCAGCCTCTCTCTTTCTCAAGAGAATGGGTAGCAGGGCTGAAAATTTTAAGCTTCCTATCATATTTTGGTCTTTCTGGCTAACAGCTCTCATTCAGAATCTAGGAGACCCACCCTGAAGAGTTGTCTCATTAGAAAAAAGAACATGCCTATTGCCTAGGAAAACCTGATCGCCGAAGAATTGATGCTTTTGAACTGTGGTGTTGGAGAAGACTCTTGAGAGTGCCTTATACTGCAAGGAGATCCAAGCAGTCCATTCTAAAGGAGATCAATCCTGGGTGTTCATTGGAAGGACTGATGCTAATTCTGAAACTCCAATACTTTGGCCACCTCATGCAACGAGCTGACTCACTGGAAAAGACTCTGATGCTGGGAAAGGTTGGGGGCGGGAGGAGAAGGGGCCGACAGAGAATGAGATGGCTGGATGGCATCACCGACTCTGTGGACATGAGTTTGAGTGAACTCCGGGAGTTGGTGATGGACAGGGAGGCCTGGTGTGCTGTGATTCATGAGGTCGCAGAGAGTCGGACATTACTGAGCAACTGAACTGAACTGAACTGAACTGAAGATCTCTGTGCCAGCAACTGGAAACAGAGATTAATATATAATTTCTATTATCTCATGTAGACACAACTGTGTTCTTAATAAATGATGTTTGTGGTCATGTTAATGTTATAAAAAGAAATATATATTCAGAGAGGACTTTCGCAGCATATGAAACCAGTGGACCATCATAGGATTCTGACACAAGACATCCTATAACAAACATCTTTTCCTCATTCTGAAAACATATTCTGATAAACAGGATGGGAGATGAAAATCCATTTTATAGAATACATGCTTTTATTAATTACACTGAAGAGTATAAACAAGATATTAAAAATGAAAACCATTGAGCAGACTCCTGATCCCTCAGGAGTCAGATCATGTCTCTAGGTCTGATCCACTTCACCTGATAAAAATCTTTTAATATCATTTTAATAGCTTGGCTTTGCTTTCATTAAAGTTAATTGACTTAGGGTACAGATTGCTGTGATTATACAATTTAGAAAGAAATTAGTTCAGAAACATAACCAAAAAATATTTTGTAAGAAAAAAAAAAACTTTTAATTAAAGAAATCATTCTTCTGTCATCAGTCTGCCTGGTAGTGTTCAGAAGCATTGAAACTGTTAACTAATGAACTAGAGTAACCTCAAAGTTATGGTGACATACTAGAGTTTTAAGTAAAACTTGAGTTTAAATAGTTTCAGGTCTTTAATTGGAAAAATTCTCTTTGGTAAGACTTAACAATGTAGCACAATTTTTCAATTTTACTTTTTAAAAGTTTTAGGACTATTTTTTTCTCTTTACCCATTTGATTACTAAGCTTCAGTGTCAAATGCATCTAACAAGAATGAAGTGGAGTTGGAACTTTGACTTATTACTCCCCTAGCTATTTTTATACATTTCATAAGGAACAAAGACTTAAGATTTAGCCAGCATCAGAGCTTCACTCTTTCCTAATGTTACTCAGTATGTGGAGTTTCACTGAAGAATTCACTGAAGTAAAAATCTGATCAAATAATAATGAAGATCAAACAAGGCATTCAGATACAATTAAACCTTAGAAAATGGTTAAATGATGACAATGAAGTACTTCCATACTTTATACAAAAAGACTGAAATAAAATGATTGCCTGGCTTGTTAAATAAAGAAACACATCCTATCAATAAACATTTCTCAATATGTGTATTTCACATAGAGCAAAATTCTCATTGAGGCAGATGAGATGAGAATGTTTGTCATTCAAATAACTTCAGTTTAGTAGACACCTTCTCAACTGTAAACCTTCATATAAATTGTCATCATGTCTGCCTTTGTTATCATATCTGACATTTCTCAGGGAATAATCATTTCCTGTGCTTCATTTTTATTGATTCAGTTAATGTCGTATATTTGTTTTCTATTTTTCTGACTCTGGTGCAAGTGCCATTCAAATTCAGAAGGTACTGAGGAGGTAAGTTGATTAAATCACTAGGGGTATTACTTAATTCTTATGGGAACTTCAAAAGAGAGAAATATTTACTCGTTTAATTATTAAATTCCTAAAAAGTACATAGATAGAGAAAGCATTTTTATGGTTTGTTAGAATGTTAAGAACAAAACATTCTTAAGCAAGTAAGAAAGGAGATCTTTCTGCATACATTTATTCATCTATCAGTGAGATTCAAAATCTGTTATCAAAATATCTATATTCCTCTAGTATTAAAACAATTTTTAGTTATACGCCTTCAACTCAAAAGATAACTAATGTTCGTAACATTTTTATATCGACTGAAAATTTTCTGTTTATACTCACAGCATGATAGAGCCATGGAACTGCACACAATAGAAGCTTCTATTAATGGTGTAGAATTAACAACTAAACTATTTTCTGTTTTATTTTATAACTATTATGGATTTTTTTCTAATCACTTTGTATGCATCATTGTATGTGCTCAATCGCTTTAGTTGTATCTGACTCTTTGCAACCCTGTGGAATGTAGTCCACCAGACTCCTGTCGGTGGGATTTTCCCAGCAAGAATACTGGAATGAGTTGCCATGCCCTCCTACAAGGGATCTTCCTGACCTAGGGATCAAACCTATGTCTCCTGCATTTTAGGTAGGTTCTTTACCTGGTGAGCTATCAGGGAAGACCATGTATCATTGTAGAAACTAGTAAAAGTTCAATGAAAAGAAGAAATTAAAAGTTTGGATAATCCCACCATCAAGGATACATTGTTCTCTACTGACTGAATATACCTATTCCTTTAAAAAAGATAAATTGTTTATATTTGATTACATTTCCTTTCACACACACACACATATATATACACAGTATAAATTTATATATGGTTTCATTTTTCAATATTTTGGAAATATTATGTAACTGGTTTATAATGTTCACTGCATTAAAATGCATTATTTTAATAAGCCATAATCTATTCCAATATTTATTGATTCAAACTACTTCCCACTTCTGTTTGTATATGCAATGATGTGACAGTTCTTTTTCCTGAAAGTTTGGTCCACATTTCTTATATTTCATTGGAGTGAAAAAAATTGCAATCTCAGAACAAATGATATAAAAATTCAACTGTTGCAATCCATATTGCCAAATAATTTCCATGATATTTCTATATAAGGCATCTGAAATCATTACTAAATCTGAAATCATATACTAAATTCTGCCAAATATTTCACTATAGTATGTAAAATCCAAACAATTTTTGGCTTGGAATTTCTCCATCATTCTTGCATGTTACAACAAAACTGTTCCAAATACTAGAGTGATAACTTACCACCATTAAAAACTGGGATAAAATCTGTATGCTACCATTTATCTTTAAATAAATAATGACACATTTGATAATACTTTTGTATTTGCCAAGTACACAGTGCTCTAATATTAGGATACTGTGCAGCTATAGAAGAAAACAGTTGATCTTGGAAATTTACAGAGTTGTCACATCCTTATTGTTTGACAATCAGGTTGAATAAGATTAGAGTCAAATTAGATATCAATTTGAGTCAAAGAATTCTAGATAAAGCCAAAACCATTGCTAGAAACAATGAACCATAACATTGTCAGCTAAATTTTGCTGCCTCAGAAGTATCCTGTCAAATGATGCACAAATAGACAAGGGACTAGAAAACATACCAAGATACCCTGACCATCTGTTGGTAGATTATCAAACAGAAGCTGGTGCCAGTAAGGCAGTAAATGTAACATCAAGGTCAGCATCTAAAGGTTACGGTACTATATTTTCAAAAACCAATACATAGGTTCAGACTCAAACATCTTTCCTGTGCTAAAAATAAAAAGTTTTAGCTGTATCTTGCATATCATATTCAGTATCAAGTATGGACAGAGATAGCCTCTCTAATAGGTAATGTGTTACTCACTTTATTGCTATTGCCTCCCAAGGAGCAAGGCTGCACGTACTTTCTGACCTCCTACTTTCTTCATTCTGTCCTGCCCTGGGTTATGATTACAGGACAAGATATGCCAGCATGTTGAAATCCTCTCTCTAATTTATTAATCTACTCCTTACAAGGTAATGTTTGGTCTCAAATTTCACAAATAGTTTGTTCTGAAACAAACTCCATCTCTACTAAACATGGTTTGACAGAACTATTTAAACACACAGCCATTTTTAAAGGTGTAATTGACACACAACACTGTTAGCTTCATCTGTACAACGTAATGATTGATATTTATGTATATTGTGAGGTTATTACCACAATGTCTAGTTGATATCTGTCACCATACAGTTACCTATTTTTTCTCATGATGAAAACTTTTAAGATCCATGTTCTTAGCAACTTTCAAATACACAGTACAGCAATAATAACTATGAACATCATAATGTACATTAAATTGCATGTATTATTTATTTCATAATTGGAAATGTATATCTTTTGAACCGCTTTACCCATTTCGTTCACTTCTTACCCCCTGCCTCTGGTAACCACCAATCTGTTCTCTGTATCTATGAGTTCATTTGTTGTTATCATTTGTAAGATTCTACGTGTAAGCCATGATCTTTGTTTTCTGAATGTTGAAATAGATGGGAAAACAGTGGAAACAGTGTCAGACTTTATTTTGGGGGGCTCCAAAATCACGGCGGATGCTGATTGCAGCCATGAAATTAAAAGAGCTTACTTCTTGGAAGGAAAGTTATGACCAACTTAGATAGCATATTAAAAAGCAGAGACATTACTTTGCCAGCCAAGGTCCGTCTAGTCAAGGCTATGGTTTTTCCAGTGGTCATGTATGGATGTGAGAGTTGGACTGTGAAGAAAGCTGATCGCCGAAGAATTGATGCTTTTTGAACTGTGGTGCTGGAGAAGACTCTTGAGAGTCCCTTGGGCTGCAAGGAGATCCAACCAGTCCATCCTAAAGGAGATCAATCCTGGGTGTTCATTGGAAGGACTGATGCTAAAGCTGAAACTGCAATACTTTGGCCACCTCATGCGACGAGTTGACTCGCTGGAAAAGACTCTGATGCTGGGAAAGGTTGGGGGCGGGAGGAGAAGGGGATGGCAGAGAATGAGATGGCTGGATGGCATCACCGACTCGATGGACATGAGTTTGAGTGAACTCTGGGAGTTGGTGATGGACAGGGAGGCCTGGCGTGGTGTGATTCATGGGGTCGCAAAGAGTCGGACGCGACTGGGCGACTGAAATGAACTGAACTGAACTGATGTGTAAGCCAGAAAATATGGTTTTTGTGTTTCTCTGTGTTGACTTATTTCACTTAGTATAATTCCTTCACAGTTCATCCATGTTGTTGCAAATGACAAAATTTCATATTATATGGCTGAATGACATTGCTTTATTATATATATAATATAAATGTATAATATATATATATTGTCCATTCATCCATTGATGGACACTTAGATTGTTTCCATGTCTTGGCTATTGTAAATAATTCTGCAATGAACATAGAGGTGCACAAATCTTCTTGAGTTATTTTAAAATTTTCTCTGAATAGATATCTAGAAGTGAAATTGCTTTGTGGTGCTAGTTTTAATTTTTTGAGGAGCCTCTATACTGTTTTTCATAGTGAATAGCTGCACTAATTTACATTTCCACCAACAATGTACAAAGGGTTCCTTTTTTTCACATCCTCACCAACACTTATTATTTCTTTTCTTCTTGATAATAGCCATCTGACAGGTGTTAACTGATATCCCATTGTGGGTTTGCTTTGTTTCTCCTTGATGATTAATAATATTGTACATCTTTTCATGTGCTTTTTGGCCTTATGTATGTCTTCTTTGGAAAAATGTTTATTTATGTCCTCTGCCTCCTTTTTAAACATTGGATTATTTGAGTGTTCTTTGATGTTGAGTTACATGAGTTCTTTGTCTATTTCAGATACTAACCCTTTATCATATATCTGGTTTGCAAATATCTTCTCTCATTCAAGAGGAAGTCTTTTTGTTGTGTTTATAGCTCTTTTGCTGTGCACTTTTGTACATTCTTAAAGCTAGACTAGAACAAAGCTTGCTGTGATGATTAATTTTATGGTCAATCATTTGGCTAAACATTTATTTGGGTGTGTCTTTGAGAGTATTTCTAGAGGAAATTAATATTTTAATTGGTGGGGTGAGTAAAGCAGATCACCTTCCCTTATGTGGATGTGCATCATTCGATCAATTGAATATTTGAAAAGAACAAAATGAGTGACCAGGAACTCACTTCATCACAAAAATGTGACAATGGGCCCATGCTTAGGGGATTCACTAGTTTTACCATATTCCCCACCATCCTGTAGCAGCTTGCTTGACAGAATGATTGAACAGCTTTTCAAAGTCTCAGTTACAGTGCCAGTTGAGTGGCAATACCTGGAAGAGTTAGGTCAGAATTTGTAGAAAGTTGTGTATGCCCTGAATCACTGTCTGATGTATGGTGCTGCTTCACTTACAGCCAGGCTTTGAAGTCCAGGAATCATGGCCATAAATATGAAAGATATCACTCACTCTTACACTTAATTATCCCACTAGCAATATTTTCATTTCCTGTTCCCATGAGTTTATGCTCTGTTGGTCTAGAAGTCTAAGCTAAAAAGGAGGCATTTCCACCAGGAGACACAAGGATGATTCCGTTTGTTTCTTCCCTCTGTATTTCCTCATTATGTAACCCAAGATGTATTAGCTTTATATCATAATGTTGCAGTTCAGTTCAGTTCAGTCGCTCAGTCGTGTCCAACTCTTTGCGACCCCATGAATCACAGCACGCCAGGCCTCCCTGTCCATCACCAACTCCCGGAGTTCACTCAAACTATCGAGTCGGTGATGCCATCCAGCCATCTCATTCTCTGTCGACCCCTTCTCCTCCCACCCCCAATCCCTCTCAGCATCAGAGTCTTTTCCAGTGAGTCAACTCATCACATGAGGTGGCCAAAGTATTGGAGTTTAGCATCAGTCCTTTCAATGAACACCCAGGACTGATCTCCTTTATAATGGACTGGTTGGATCTCCTTGCAGTACAAGGGACTCTCAAGATTCTTCTCAAACACCAGAGTTCAAAAGCACCAATTCTTCAGCACTCAGCTTTCTTCACAATCCAACTCTGACATCCATACAGGACCACTGGAATAACCATAGCCTTGACTAGACGGACCTTTGTTGGCAAAGTAATGTCTCTGCTTTTTAATATGCCAACATCTGCTGGACCATAATGTTTAAGTACCACTAATTAGTTATAGAATATCAAGAAGAAGAATAAACATCACTCAAGGACTTGACCTTCTCTTCTGAGAAAAGGGTTAGTGTGTTTTCGATTGTACACAAAAGAGCTGTATTATGTTGGCTAAAAGTATGATCTTGTCCTTATTTGGAGCCTAAATATGATTTAAGAAGATGCATATAGGTCCCAGGTTGACAAACGGTGGACTTGTGATGGTTAATTTTATGTGTCAATTTGATTGGGCCATGGAGTGTGTACTCAGACTTCTGGATGACATTATTCTGGGTGTGTCTGTGAGGATATTTCTAGATGAGAGTAATATTTGAATTAAATGGAGCAAAGAAGATAGCCCTCTCTAATGTGAATGGGATTCATCAGTCAAAGACCAGATTAGAACAAAAAGTCTGAATGAGAGGGAACTCCTGCCAGACTGCTTATCTCCCAGCATTGGTCTTCTCTAGCCTGCAGGCTCAGACTGAAACATTGGCTCTTCCTGGGTCTTGAGTCGGCAAGCTTTCAGACGAGACCTACGCATCAGATCTCCTGCTTCTCCAGATTTTCAGCCTCAGATCTTGGAGTTCCTTGTCTTGGGGCCTAAGGCAATTTAAAACCCAGGCACCATGTTCCCTTCTATGAGTTGGGTGTTTGTCTTTTTAATAGTATATCCAGAAATTTTAACAATATATCGAGAACCTTTAATAGTGTATCCAGAAACTGAACACTTCTAATCTCCTGCACTGCCACAATCTTGCTCCAAGCTGGAGTTGCCCCCAGTTCATGCCTAGAAAATTGCAAAAGCCTCCTAATTTTCTTCTGTTTTGGCCCCTGCCCACTGTCTCATAACCCTATTCTCAACACACAGCCAGAGTTTTCCTGTTAAAAGATGTCAGACTGTATTATTCCTCTGCGAATAACCCTGCAAGGGCTTCCATCTCACTAAGAAAAAACGCCAGCCTTAACTTAGCATGAATGAGCCTAGCTGATATGGCTACTCACCACCTCTCTTCTCTCATGGCCACTTTTCTTGCTCTTATTTTCTCTCTCACACAATTTCTATCCCCACTTACCGTTAAATACACTGGGTCAACTCCCATCTCAACTTTTCCGTGTGCTTCTCTCGCTACTCAGAGGTTCTTCCCCAGATATCTGTGTGGCTTGTTCATACCCCTTTTGGATCTGTATTCAAATATCAACTTTTCCATGAGACCAGATGAGGCCATTCTGTCTGACGTATACACACTGCCATATATAAAATAGGTAACTAATAAGAACTTATGGTAAAGCACACAGAACTCTGCTCAACACTCTGTAATGACCTACATGGGAAAAGAATCTAAAAAAGGATGGATATATGTCTATATGTAACTGATTCACTGTGCTGTACACCAGAACATAATACAACATTGCAAATCAATTATATTCCAATAAAAATTCTGAAAGATAAAATTGCAGCCACCTTCTGATACTTTTTCCCCTTATCTGCTTCATGGTTTCTTTCTACATTTACCATTATCTAACATACTGTGCATTTGCTGGCTTATCTTATTTATATCTGTTCTTTGCCTAAAATGCTGCCTCCATAAATGCAGGAGATTTTTCCTATTTCATTCACTGCCACATCCTCCATCTCTAGAGCTGTGCCTAGCACATTTTATGTGCTCAGTAAATATGTGTTCTGTGAATGATTACAACTTAGAAATGCTATATTGTATATGCTGCTGCTGCTGCTGCTGCTGCTAAGTCGCTTCAGTCGTGTCCGACTCTGCGCGACACCGTGGACGGCAGCCCACCAGGCTCCCCCATCCCTGGGATTCTCCAGGCAAGAACACTGGAGTGGGTTGCCATTTCCTTCTCCAATGTGTGAAAGTGAAGTCGCTCAGTCGTGTCCGACCCTTAGCGACCCCACAGACTGCAGCCTATCAGGCTCCTCCATCCATGGGATTTTCTAGGCAAGAGTACTGGAGTGGGGTGCTATTGCCTTCTCCGTGTATTGTGTATGTGAGCAGAGAAAAAAGAAATTTTTAAAGATAAAGTGGCAAAGAATTGGCCTGCCGTTACAGGGGACACAAGAGAAGGGAGTTTGATTCCTGGGTTGGGAAGATGCCCTGGAGTAGGAAATGGCAACCCTATCCAGTATTCTTGCCTAGAAAACTCCATTGACAGAGGAGCCTGACGGGCTCCAGGCTACGAGGTTGCAAAGAGTCAGACGTGACTAAGCAAAGACTCACACATGTGCACACACACACACAGTTGCCTTACAATATTGTATTAGTTTCAGATGGACAGAAAAGTGAATCAGTTATATATGTGTGTATATATATATATATATATATGTTAATATATAAATCTATTCTTTTCAGATTATTTTTCATTATAGGTTATTACAAAATATTGAATATAGTTCCCTGTGCTATAGAATAGGTCCTTATCATTTACCTATTCTATAAATTGTTGTTTTAGTCACTAATTCTTTTAAGACCCTATGGACTATAGTCTATCAGGCTCCTCTATCCATGGGATTTCCCAGGGAAGAATACAGAAGTGGGTTGCCTTTCCTTCTCCCAGGGATCTTCCTGACCCAGAAATCAAATGCATGTCTTCTGAATAGCAGGCCAATTTTTTACCACTGAGCCACAGGGAAATCCATTCTATATACAGTGGTATGTATAGGTTTCTTGCAAACTCCTAAATTATCCCTCATCACCCCCCTTCCCCCCTGGTAACAATACATTTGTTTTCCCCCCTATGAAAGAAAAAGATACAGATGAACTTATACAAAGCAGAAATAGACCCACAGACACAGAAATGCTGTATTAACATTGGTGTATGCTGAATGAAATGTTCCCTTGGAATCTCTAATTTTCTTGAAAAGATCTCTTGTTTTTCCTATTCTGTTGTTTTCCTCTATTTCTTTGCATTGATCACTGAGGAAGGCTTTCTTATCTTTCCTTGCTATTCTTGGCAACTCTGCATTCAGAAGCTTATATCTTTCCTTTTCTCCTTTGCTTTTCGCTTCTCTTCTTTTCACAGCTATTTGTAAGGCCTCCTCAGACAGCCATTTTGCTTTTTTGCATTTCTTTTCCATGGGGATGGTCTTGGTCCCTGTCTCCTGTACAGTGTCACGAACCTCCATCCAGAGTGCATCAGGCACTCTATCTATCAGATCTAGTCCCTTAAATTTATTTCTCACTTCCACTGTACAGTCATAAAGGGATTTGATTTAGGTCATATCTGAATGGTCTAGTGGTTTTCCCTACTTTCTTCAATTTAAGTCTGAATTTGGCAATAAGGAGTTCATGATCTGAGCCACAGTCAGCTCCTGGTCTTGTTTTTGCTAACTGTATACAGCTTCTCCATCTTTGTTTGCAAAGAATATAATCAATCTGATTTCGGTGTTGACCATCTGGAGATGTCCATGTCAGAATTGTACATGGAACAACAGATTGGTTCCAAATAGGAAAAGGAGTACGTCAAGGCTGTATATTGTCACCCTGTTATTTAACTTATATGCAGAGTACATCATGAGGAACGCTGGGCTGGAAGAAGCACAAGCTGGAATCAAGATTGTTGGGAGAAATATCAATAACCTCAGATATGCAGATGACACCACCTTTATGGCAGAAAGTGAAGAGGAACTAAAAAGCCTCTTGAGGAAAGTGAAAGAGGAGAGTGAAAAGGTTGACTTGAAGCTCAACATTCAGAAAACAAAGATCATGGCATCTGGTCCCATCACTTCATGGGAAATAGATGAGGAAACAGTGGAAACAGGGTCAGACTTTTTTTTTTTGGGCTCCAAAATCACTGCAGATGCTGATTGCAGCCATGAAATTAAAAGACGCTTACTCCTTGGAAGGAAAGTTATGACCAACCTAGATAGCATATTAAAAAGTTTTGACATTACTTTGCCAACCAAGGTCTGCCTAGTCAAGGCTATGGTTTTTCCCGTGGTCATGTATGGATGTGAGAGTTGGACTGTGAAGAAAGCTGATCGCCAAAGAATTGATGCTTTTGAACTGTGGAGCTTGAGAAGATTCTTTAGTCCCTTGGACTACAAGGAGATCCAACCAGTCCATTCTAGAAGGAGATCAGTCCTGGGTGTTCATTGGAAGGACTGATGCTAAAGCTGAAACTGCAATACTTTGGCCACCTCATGCGATGAGTTGACTCACTGGAAAAGACTCTGATGCTGGGAAAGGTTGGGGGCGGGAGGAGAAGCGGACGACAAAGAATGAGATGGCTGGATGGCATCACCGACTCTATGGAGTTGAGTTTGAGTGAACTCCGGGAGATGGTGATGGACAGGGAGGCCTGGCGTGCTGTGGTTCATGGGGTCGTGGAGAGTCGGACACGACTGAGCGACTGAACTGAACTGACTGATGCTGAATGAGTTCCCCATCCTTAGAGAAGATCGTCTTTAAAGATGAACTCAGAGCGCACCTTTTTTGTTTGCTTGTTTTTTACTCACTTCCAGAACTACTAAGGTATAAGACACAGCTCTGACCCTGAAAAATCTAGCAAGGAAGAAAGGGTACTTAAAATTGTAATACACATTTTTGTAGAATGCCCACACTAGGGTTATTCCTGGGATTTATATCTCTAGCTGAATGCTGATTGTGGGCTCAATTTATTCCTTCTTACTCAGAAGGCAAGAGAAGGAGAATGTGTTAAAAAATGCCGTCTTTATCTTCCTCCTATTTTTCTGTGAAGCTAGAACTCCTCTTGGTTCACTTCTCAAGAATTCCCTGGAACATACTGGCTATCATTACCACCCATTCTTTAATTTTTCACAGTTATCTGCCTCCATTTATACACAATTTTAATTTTTTTATTTTTATTGGGGTATAGCTGATTGACAATGTTGTGATAGTTTCAAGTGGACAGCGAAGGGACTCAGCCATATATTCATGTTTCCATTCACCCAAACTCACCTCCTAGCCAGGCTGCCACATAACATTGAGCAGAGTTCCCTGTGCTATACAGTTAGTCCTTGTTGGTTATCCATTTTATTTTATTATTCAATTTTTCAAGTTTATTTTTATTGAGATATACTTGCTTTACATTGCTGTATTAGTTTCTGCTGTGCAATAAAGAGAATCATTTGAAATATATATGTGTATGTGTTGATCTCACACTCCCTAACTATGCTTTCCCACCAGAGCCCCCACCTCCCATAAATTCATGAAACCATAAATTCATTCTTTAATTCTGTGAGTCTGTCTTTGTTTTGTAAATTAGTTCATTTGTATGATTTCTTTTTAGACTCCACATAAAAGGGATATCATGTCCTAGAGATTTGGAGCTTGATAACAGATACTGGAGAAACCTTATGTCCCAGGACTAATGGGATTTTCCACCTCTACCCTCCCCAATCTGCTGCTTTCTCCCCCTCTTTCAACCCAATAGTGAGCAAGTCCTAATTTTGACTTTTAATCATACTCAACCACATCTCTTCCTTTTGAATCTCATGACTTTTCTTTTGTCAGTTGCATCATGTCCCATACGATTTATCGTGACTAGTCTTCTAGGCTACATGCTGGTTTGGCTTCTGATCTTTTCAATACTCCATTTGATGAAAGATGGATTAACAATTCAAACCTCTGAAAAGCTAAAGAGTGTGATTTCACTGCTTAAACCCACTTTGTGTCTTACCAATGCCTTCAGGATCAAATTCAAACTCCAGATAGCCATGTTTGCTGGTGATCTGGCATCTGCAAAAGTCTGCAGACTTGGTTTTTCTGATTCATGAAGTTTTACCATCCATCCATGCTAAAATACTTAAGGATCTTTGAAAATGCCATACTAGACTTTTTCTGCAGAATATATTACCTTTCTCACCCAGCCCCTCAGCTGGCAAATTCCTTCTCACTTTTCAAAATGTAACTCAGATGTCTTATCCACCAAGAAGCCTTCCTGTTCTCACTTTGCCGTCTTCTTCAGTCATCTATTTTCCATTCTGGCTGGAATGCTAGTGCTCTGAGTGCCCTGTACTCGCATTTTTAACAGAGAACTTGTCACACTGTGTTGTAATTACATGAACTCTTCGTACTTCATTTCCTATTTAAGTTGTAAAACCTTCAGGGCTTAAAGAACTGTAACTTCTCATCGTCCATCTGCATCTAAGCTTCCCGTCCTCGATGGAGCCCAACCTCTCTCACCATGATAACCCTTGTAAGTATTAGAATGACCAATACCTTGCGTAGAAGAGCTTAGCATGTTTCTAAAATTTTTAAATCAGCGACAAAGTTAACTGTTTCAGGTAAAAACATAAAGATTTTTCTCATTTTATTATTTATGAAATGCATCTCAGTTAATTTTAAAGGTAAGAAAAAAATGTCTTGGCTATTGAGTGTCTAAGGATGCAGTTAGAATTTTGTATAATTGTGTAGAGAAGAAAATTGGCTTCATAGATTACCTCACTAATAATGTTAATAGACCTACAACATGTAACTAAAACCTTCATATTTATTTAACTGATTTCCCATGAGACTAGGAATCTATTGCTTTTTTAGGGATTGCAGGTTCTGATGCTACTTGTCCCCAGTCAATCACAAAGAAAGCCTTATTATCTTCCTATTGGGGAAACTTGTGCATCAGATCCCTGACTCTGATGATATTTTCTTCTCTCACACTGTGTGAAAAGCTGGATATAGCTACTGTTGGCCTGTTTCCTTTCCTCCCATTCGTATAAGATTTACCCTTAGGAATGGCTGCCTTCATTTCTGGTTTCTTCTCATCTCCCAGAATTCAGTCAGTGGCTTTAATCTACCTTTTGGACTAACCTTCTGACCAGGGTACTTAGCAATATTCCAGTCTGTAATCTCCTCTCCATTGGTAGGTCTGTTTTCTGAGAAGCCAGGGAGAAGGAAAGTTTGGCTGTCTTTGGAAAAAAGTATAATACCAGATTGGATATGTTAGGTATTAAATACATAGAAATTATAAGCTACAAGTGTTCAAAGGTTACCATTTTTAAAACAGAAGTTTTTGTAAGGTAACCAAAATGAATCTTGCCAAGAATGGTGTAAAAGTCACAGAATTTAAATTAGATATAGACTTGACATGAAGAAGATGGAATTGTATTAGAAAAAATAGCACATTCAAAACTTAATGACAAAAGAAGATGAAGAAATATACATCAGCTGGTATTTTTAGACTTTTATTGGGCCTTGGGAATGGAATTCTTGAGGCCAGAATACTGGACTGGATTGCCATTCCTTCTCCAGGGAATCTTCCCGGCCCAGGGATCAAACCTGGGTCTCCTGTATTGTGAGCAGACTCTACTGTCTCAGCTATCAGGGAAGCCCATAAGATATGCAAGTACTATGGCAGAAAGTGAAGAGGAACTAAAAAGCCTCTTGATGAAAGTGAAAGAGGAGAGTGAAAAAGTTGGCTTGAAGCTCAACATTCAGAAAACAAAGATCACGGCCTCTGGTCCCATCACTTCATGGGAAATAGATGGGGAAACAGTGGAAACAGTGTCAGACTTTATTTTTTGGGGCTCCAAAATCACTGCAGATGCTGATTGCAACCAGGAAATTAAAAGATGCTTACTCCTTGGAAGGAAAGTTATGACCAACCTAGATAGCATATTAAAAAGCAGAGACATTACTTTGCCAACCAAGGTCCATCTAGTCAAGGCTATGGTTTTTCCTGTGGTCATGTATGGATGTGAGAGTTGGACTGTGAAGAAAGCTGATCGCCAAAGAATTGATGCTTTTGAACTGTGGTGCTGGAGAAGACTCTTGAGAGTCCCTTGGACTGCAGGGAGATCCAACCAGTCCATTCTAGAGGAGATCAATCCTGGGTGCTCATTGGAAGGACTGATGCTAAAGCTGAAACTGCAATACTTTGGCCACCTCATGTGACGAGTTGACTCACTGGAAAAGAGTCTGATGCTGGGAGGGATTGGGGGCAGGAGGAGAAGGGGATGACAGAGAATGAGATGCTGGATGGCATCACCGACTATGGACATGAGTTTGAGTGAACTCCGGGAGTTGGTGATGGACAGGGAGGCCTGGCATGCTGTGATTCATGGGGTCGCAAAGAGTCAGACACAACTGAGTGACTGAACTGAACTGAACTGAACTGATTATGATTAATTTTATTATTATTATCATTGTTATAATCACTGTTAACCTTTCTTCTCAAATATACATCTAAAAAGATTAGAAACATTGCTGTTTGAAAAATAATAGAGAATTTTGAAAACATCTCACAGATGATGATATTCTTTGAGAATCTGAAAAGTCATGATGGCTCAAGGCTCTATTATTTTTAGAACTCATTTGGGGCAGGCCAAATATGTCCTACATTGTATTTTCATAGATAGTATTCTCCTAATTACATATATTGTTATGAAAAAAAGCAACCCGTGTTTCTTTAGTGTCATTTAATAAAATTAAACCAATCAATCAATAAATCTCATCTTCGGTTGGATATTGCTGTGCCAGTCTGTGGACTGCCATTGTAAAGTGTATCATTGGACTGGAATGAGTACATGGTCCCCTTAGCTTACATCATCCCACATCTTAAGCTGTTTAATCCATAAAGCCCAGAACATGGTGAAATACTTTTATTAACCATACTTTTGGTAGGGGAAAGAGAATTACGGCTTGTCCTTTGTGGGTATGATGAGAGTTTTTTTGAATTAGTATCTTATGAACACTGATAATGCAGTGGCTCATAAGCTTATGTTATTTGGTCCCTTGTTTAGGTTGCAATTCTGAGCTCTTTAGTTGCTATGGTGATGGTAACGATAAAGGCTGATTGGAAGAAGACAACATCTTATCTGGGATTTTTGTTGTTGTTGAGAGGGGAGACCACACTCCATGTGCCCTATTAGACAAGATACTGGGTTACATCTATGTTGATTAGCAAGGCTCACTTTTTTTCAGTACAGATTGCTTTGGTGTGGTGCTTTATGACTAAACCCTTTGAGAATTGACTTGGGATTTAGCAAGTTTAACAAAACCTAATATCCCTCCAATGAGCTTTCTCTGAGAGTAGTTGATCAGTCTATGAATTATTATAAGAGAAAAAATGCTACATTTAATACCAAAAAGCCAATTTCAGAAGTTCAAGCAATGGACAACATAGTTTTTGCATTGATACAATTATTCAATAAGACTCCATTAAACAGTCAGGAAACTATAAGAACTCCAGCAATAAACTATGAGGGCTTATTTCTTTAATTCTCTGATCCCAGCTGGAACAAGGTGTGATTGGAGAATGGTTTAATTGTTCATGGACATCTGTCTTTGGAGTCAATTGAAAAATAATACCTTGGGCATAATATGGCCTCCAGAATTTTTGACATTTTTATATCATTCACAATCAAGCCTTTGTCAAAAAGTCAGGTAGTGAAACTCCTAAAAACTTATGGATACATTTAGGGTAGAGGGGAATAAAAACTTAGTAATATATCAATATGCACAGCTGGAAAGCAGATGTTCAATTGAATGATCTCAGTACTTAGAGAAAGCCATTAAACCTGTTACTTACTTAAATGAGAAATCCTCATAATTTATTGTCCTCATATTTGACTGACTTCTTTTGGCTCCTTTAAATTAACTCTGGAATGATTATTTCTATTATTATTGTTGTTGTGGAAGCCAATTATCATGGAAGTTTGACTCTATGCAATACTGTAACATGAGTGCTAAGAAATGCCCAAGGCTGCTGTCAATCAAAGTAACCAGTGAGTTACGAGTTGTTTACTGCACTGGGAAATGAAGTGATAAATGTGTGCCAACCAGTAAAACGTGACACTGAGTATTAGAAACACCACGTTTAAGTAGATTTTTATTCATCTCTCAGAGTGCCAAAATGTAGTTTTAACCGAGTCTTCATTGTCAAAAGAGACATGTAACTTTCAGCTTTGTAAAATAATGATGATTGTGTGGTTCGAATTTTTGAAGGGCTGTGCACCTGGGAGGGTGCTGACATAATTCAATCTGGGTGCAGTTTCATCCTTTTTCTGTGTTACTGGCCATTCACATAAGTTTCCATCAGCTCTTTTGATTTATCCAAATTTGGGGGATGAATCAGTGTGGCCTCACAATATGACTAGTTTTCCAAGGATAGCATCAGAGGAAGCCTACAGGCTTACTACCTACAAGTTTCCCAGTTGCTGTCTTCACTGACTGTCCAAAGTGAAATGATGATTCACCTACCTTTGGACTGAGGAGTGACTTTTTGTTGTGATTTTTTTTTTTTTTTTTTTTGAGTCGCTAAGTTGTGCCCAACTCTTTTGCAACCCCATGGGCTGCCCGTGGGATTTTGCAGGCAAGAATACTTGAATGGGTTGCCATTTCTTTCTCAAGGGGAACTTCCTGACCCAGGAATTGAACCCATGGCTCTTGCCTTGTCTCACACATTGCAGGAGTGTTCTTTACTGCTGTGTCACCATGGAAGCTATGACTAGTTTAGTGAACCTTAAAAAGAGACTTCACAAGGATTGTATCATCCTTAAAAAAATTAAAGACTACATCTTGCTAGCATTATTTGATGTTCCATAGTTACTTTAAGTTCACATTGCATGGCCTCTTCTCCTGAGATGTACTAACAGGATTCCTTCAGGGGTCCTATCAGAGGCCAAAACTGCCCTGCAGCACTAGAAACACTTAATGAGATGCCCAGAGGAGCTGGCAAGGAAGATTCCAACTCTGAGAATACCACTTAAGCATGAGTACTGCGTCCCCACTCCAGAGGGAGAAAGATCCCTTTTCTCATAGTCTCTTATTAAAAACAAAAATTAAATGCTTGTGAATTGGTGCTCTATGAGTCTAGCTCTGCCATCTCCCTGAACACATAATTAGATAATTACATTTTAGACAAAAGAGTACTATAGTAATTCACAGCACAAATTCCAGCTAGGGAATAGAAATTGATACATGAAATATGTATCAATACAAATATAAATACATGCATATGTGTTCTATGCAGGCTTCAGCTATTAAGGGCCATTAAAAACACTGGAGCAAATAGCTCCTGGGGATTAAGCTCTAAGAGCCCTCTTTATAATCAGAAGGCAACTAATCCCTGCTTACCTATTTGAATGCTTAGTTTCCCAAATACAACATTAATCTATTATTTTTTATTCGTGATGCCTCACAAGCAAGCAAATACTGCCCAAAAATATCATCCCCAAAAGATCTTGGGATGCTTCCAGATTGAACAAACCTAGAGGTTAAAAAAAAAAAAGTACAGCTTGGATCACAGAATTTTTAAAAAGGTTAAGTCCAGGTAAAGTTCATTAACTCATTTATTTCAGCTATCTTGACATTTCCCATGACTATCTCCCACTTAACTCCTTCCTCAAGCTTCTTTTCCCCTGCCAAGTTGCATTTCTAGGTTCAGAGAATAGGTCTTCAATTTTTCCTGACATCTATCTATAAATTTCCCATAAGTTCTTAGGCAGATTTTGCATCTGCTTTATCTGCTAAAATGTTATGACCTTGTAACCTTGAGGACATCACCCTCTGTTTTGACTGGGACCATTGATGGTGGTCAGAGATTGTCATAGTTCTGTTCAGAAGGGAGCTGAGACATTCTTGAGGCTTCTTTCTTCAAGTACTTCCTGTATGTGTACGTATACTGTTGGCTTAAAAGCATATGGGATAAATACCAGAAGCACTAAATACCAAAACTTGTGTTTTCTTATTAATAGATTTCAACAGAAATGCTTTGGGGCTTCTTCCTTATGTTATCAATCATAGTTATCTTTTGCATAAGAAAAAACTGAGTAGCAAAATACGTATGTGTGGCCATTTGCTTCAGTTGTGTCTGGCTCTTTATGACCCTATGGACTGTAACCCTCCAGGCTCCTCTGTCCATTGGATTCTTCAGGCAAGAATACTGGAGTGGGTTGCCATTCACTTCTCCAGGGGATCGTCTCGACCCAGGGATCTAACCCAGGTCTCCTGCACTGCAGGCAGAATCTTTGCCCACTGAGCCACCTGGGAAACCCTTCAAAATACTTTTATACAAGTCTTATTAAGAAGAAGATAAATGATAAATAAAATGAATAAACAAGAACCTACTGTATAGTACAGTGAACTGTATGTTCAATATTCTGTGATAAACCATAATGGAAAAGAATATAGCAAGTAGTGTGTATATATATATGTATAAATGATTGCCTTGCTATACTGCAGAAAATAATACAACATTGTAAACCAACATTCTTCAATAAAATAATTTTAAAAATTAAAAAAGAAGATAAATAATATAAATTTAGTGGAATTGCTTATATTGCCTTTAAACTCACAGTTTAAATGCTCTACTACTATATCTTTTATATTAATATGCAAATGTAATGAGAAATATTTTCTTCCCTTACTCCCATGTCCTTATTTTTATCAATTCTTCCTAAGGAAGAAGGTCAATGACTTCTGATTTTCCAGGTAGTATTCTCTCTTAGTCTTAAAGCAATGTTTATTTTAAAAGATAATAAGTATAAATAGACTTCATATATATATATTCATGTATGTGCATGTGTGTGTGTGTGTGTGTGTGTGTGTGTGTGCACGTGCATGCTTCATCACTCAGTTGTGCCAAACTCTTTTTGATCTCATGAACTGTATGCTACCAAGTTCCTCTGTCCATGGGATTCTCCAGGGAAGAATATTGGAGTGGGTCGCCATTTGCTTCTCCAGGGGATCTTCCTGAGCCAGGGATCGAACCTTGTTCTCCTATATTGCAGGCAAATTCTTTACCATCTGAGCCACCAGGGGTGTCCATATTCATGTTTCAGTTCCATTCAGTTCAGTCGCTCAGTCCTGTTCGATTCTTTGCAACCCCATGGACTGCAGCACGCCAAGCTTCCTTGTCCATCCCTAACTCTCACAGTTTACTCAAACTCAAGTCCATTGAGTCAGTGATGCCATCCAACCATCTCATCCTCTGTCGTCCCTTTCTCCTCCTGCCCTCAATCTTTCCCAACATCAGGGTCTTTTCCAATGAATCAGCTCTTCACATCAGGTGGCCAAAGTATTGGAGTTTCAGCTTCAACATCAGTCTTTCCAATGAACACTCAGGACTGATCTCCTTTAGGATGGACTGGTTGGCTCTTCTCGCAGTCCAAGTGACTCTCAAGATTCTTTTGTGCTCATCAATTCTTTGGTGCTCAGCTTTCTTTATAGTCCAACTCTCACATCCATACATGACTATTGGAAAAACCATAACCTTGACTTGATGGACCTTTGTTAGCAAAGTAATGTCTCTGCTTTTTAATATGCTGTCTAGGTTGGTCATAAGTTTCCTTCCAAGGAGTAAGTGTCTTTTAATTTCATGGCTTCAGTCACCATCTGCAGTGATTTTGGAGCCTCCAAAAATAAAGTCTGACACTGTTTCCACTGTTTCCCCATCTATTTGCCATGAAGTGATGGTGTCGGATGCCATAATCTGAGTTTTCTGAATGTTGAGCTTTAAGCCAACTTTTTCACTCTCCTCTTTCACTTTCATCAAGAAGCTCTTTTGTTGTTCTTCACTTTTTGCCATAAGGGCGGTGTCATCTGCATATCTGAGGCTATTGATATTTCTCCCGGCAATCTTGATTTCAGCTTGTGCTTCATTCAGCCCAGCGTTTCTCACAGTGTGCTCTGCATATATGTGCATAGATATGTATTCATATATATGCATATACACAGCTGTAACACTGGTTCTGTATACTGTTTGCAAGTGGCTTTCTAAGTCACAGAATTATGAATTGACACAAGACCCAAGCACGGGAATCCCTTGCCATCCTGTGTTTTGAGGGAGTTTCAGGGACCATAAGCCCAGAGAAAATAAATGCATTGAACACTATAGATGCCCCTCTCAATTGGATCAGGCAGTCAGCACCAGCACACAGCACAACCTGGGACCCAAACGAAATACTCTGTCTGGTGACTAACCTCTTTCAGATTCCAAGGTTATAATGATTCACTATGTTTTCCTTGTTTCTTCCAAACAAAAGGAAACCACATTTGGATATAGTGGTTTATATCCCTGCTCAATTTGAAGATGGACAGTATTTCAGAGGGCAGGAGAATTGAGCTGTGGATGTGCTTAGGTAAGAAAAATTCAAATTAATGAACTTGTCAAGTCCTTCTCTCAGAGAGTAAGAATGCAAGAGATTCTTGCATGACAAAGGGTTGTTTCCCAGGAGTGCTGAGTATCCATTTTCTAGCTTCTGTTCATATTCCAATTATGGTTCCAGAACACTAAAAAATTAGCACATCAAGTATAAGGCAGCTATGAAACATTTTGGCATGTAAAACAATTCTTATTATCCTTGCATTTGCGTGTATCTTGCTGTGCATTTAAACATGCATGAAGTATGGGACCATTTTCTAACAATGCCAGGTACAGAGACACTAGACATTGTAAAGGACTCTATATGTAAAACCATATTACATAAAAGTTCACTCATTTTGCAAAAATTAAAGTCTTTTTTTTGTATATTTTTGATTCAGTAATTATAAATTATGTTTTATATAGATAAACATTTGAATACTTAAGAGAAACTATACTTCAGTTCAGTTCAGTTCAGTTCATTCGCTCAGTCCTGTCCGACTCTCCGCGACCCCATCAATCACAGCACACCAGGCCTCCCTGTCCATCACCAACTCCCGGAGTTCACTCAAACTCATGTCCACAGAGTCGGTGATGCCATCCAGCCATCTCATTCTCTGTCGTCCCCTTCTCCTCCCTCCCCCAACCTTTCCCAGCATCAGAGTCTTTTCCAGTGAGTCAACTTGTCGCATGAGGTGGCCAAAGTATTGCAGTTTCAGCTTTAGCATCAGTCCCTCCAATGAACGTCCAGGATTGATCTCCTTTAGAATGGACTGGTTGGATCTCCTTGCAGTATAAGGGACTCTCAAGAGTCTTCTCCAACACCACAGTTCAAAAGCATCGATTCTTCGGTGATCAGCTTTCTTCACAGTCCAACTCTCACATCCATACATGACCATGGGAAAAACCATTGCCTTGACTAGACGGACCTTGGTTAGGAAAACATAAAAAATTATTTTTGATTTCTCACATTTAATTTACTTTCCTTGTATATTTACATTTCCTTTCATTTACATTCTGTTAAATGATTAAAAAAGAGAATACAATTGTATTCAAAATGCACACCTTAAGATCAGTAGTGTAAACATTTAGTAAATCCCTTATTATAATGAGATTATTTTGCTGAAACAAAGGCAAGGAAAATGCATTTTATGGAATACTATCTTATAATGTATGGAATTAGTATTATTTTAGCTCTTTTATTTTAAATTTTTATTGTTTTTTTTAAGACTTTTTTTAAGTTTATATTTTATTTTATTATTATTATTATTTTTTAATTTCACAATATTATATTGGTTGGTTTTGCCATACATTGACATGAATTCGCCCCAGGTTTACATAAGTTTCCCCTCCTGAACCCCCCTCCCACTTCCCTCCTCCCTTTATCCTCCCTCTGGGTCATCCCCGCTTGCCAGCCCCGAGCATCCTATAACATGCATTGACCCTGAACTAGTGATTCATTTCACATATGACAACATACGTGTTTCAATGCCATTCTCCCAAATCATCCCACCCTCACCCTCTCCCACAGAGTCCCAAAGACTGTTCTACACATCTGTGTCTCTTTTGCTGTCTCTTATACAGGGTTGGAGGCTAATTATTTTACAATATTATATTGGTTGATTTTGCCATACATTGACATGAATCAGCCCCGGGTGTACATGAATTCCCCCTCCCGAACCCCCTTCCCACTCCCCTCCTCCCCTTATCCTCCCTTTGGGTCATCCCCACATACCACCCCCGAGCATCCTATAACATGCATCAACTCTAAACTGGCGATTCGTTTCACATATGATAATATACATGTTTCAATGCCATTCTCCCAAACCATCCCACCCTCACCCTCTCCCACAGAGTCCCAAAGACTGTTTCATACATCTGTGTCTCTATTGCTGTCTCGTATACAGGGTTATCATTTGCATCTTTCTAAATTCCATATA
Source organism: Moschus berezovskii (assembly GCF_049115385.1). NCBI lineage: Eukaryota > Metazoa > Chordata > Mammalia > Artiodactyla > Moschidae > Moschus > Moschus berezovskii. The sequence continues at coordinate 64,845,522 of NC_142469.1, forward strand.
TATGCGTTAGCATACTGTATTGGTGTTTTTCTTTATAGCTTACTTCACTCTGTATAATAGGCTCTAGTTTCATCCACCTATTAGAACTGGTTCAAATGCATTCTTTTTAATGGCTGAGAAATACTCCATTGTGTATGTGTACCAAAGCTTTCTTATCCATTCATCTGCAGATGGACCTCTAGGTTGCTTCCATGTTCTGGCTATTATAAACAGTGCTGCAATGAACATTGGAGTACAAGTGTCTCTTTCAATTCTGGTTTCCTCAGTGTGTATGCCCAGGAGTGCAATTGCTGGATCATATGGCAGTTTACTTCCAGTTTTTTGAGGAATCTCCACACTGTTCTCCATAGTGGCTGTACTAGTTTGCATTCCCACCAACAGTGTAAGAGGGTTCCCTTCTCTCCACACCCTCTCCAGCATTTATTGCATGTAGACTTTTGGATAGCAGCCATTCTGACTGGTGTGAAATGGTATCTCATTGTGGTTTTGATTTGCATTTCTCTGATTATGAGGGATGTTGAGCATTTTTTCATGTGTTTGTTAGCCACCTGTATGTCTTCTTTGGAGAAATGTCTGTTTAGTTCTTTGGCCCATGTTTTGATTGGGTCATTTATTTTACTGGAATTGAGCTGCAGGAGCTGCTTGTATATTTTGGAGATTAATCCTTTATCAGTTGCTTCATTTGCTATTATTTTCTCCCATTCTGAAGGCTGTCTTTTCACCTTGCTTAGAGTTTCCTTTGCTGTGCAGAAGCTTTTGATTTTAATTAGGTCCCATTTGTTTATTTGTGCTTTTATTTCCAATATTCTGAGAGGTGGATCTTGGAGGATCCTGCTGTGATTTACGTCAGAGAGTGTTTTGCCTACGTTCTCCTCTAGGAGTTTTATAATTTCTGGTCTTACATTTAGCTCTCTAATCCGTTTTGAGTTTATTTTGGTGTATGGTGTTAGGAAATGTTCTAGTTTCATTCTTTTACAAGTGGCTGACCAGTTTTCCCAGCACCACTTATTAAAGAGACTGTCTTTTCTCCATTTTATATTCTTGCCTCCTTTGTCAAAGATAAGGTGTCCATAGGTGCATATATTTATCTCTAGGCTTTCTATTTTGTTCCATTGATCTATATATCTGTCTTTATGCCAGTACCATACTGTCTTGATGACTGTGGCATTGTAGTAGAGCCTGAAGTCCGGCAGGTTAATTCCCCCAGTTCCATTCTTCTTCCTCAAGATTGCTTTGGCTATTCGAGGTTTTTTGTATTTCCATACAAATTGTGAGATTATTTGTTCTAGTTCTGTGAAAAATATCATTGGTAGCTTGATAGGGATTGCATTGAATGTATAAATTACTTTGGGTAGTATACTCATTTTTACAATATTTATTCTTCCAATCCACAAACACGGTATATTTCTCCATCTATGAGTGTCCTCTTTGATTACTTTCACTAGTGTTTTATAGTTTTCTATGTATAAGTCTTTTGTTTCCTTAGGTAGATATATTCCTAAGTATTTAATTCTTTTCGTTGCAACAGTGAATGGAATAGCTTCCTTAATTTCTCTTTCTATTTAATATTAGTGTATAGGAATGCAAATGATTTCTGTGTGTTGATTTTATATCCTGCAACTTTACTATATTCATTGATTAACTCTAGTAGTTTTCTGGTAGAATCTTTAGGGTTTTCTGTGTAGATGATCATGTCATCAGCGAACAGTGAAAGTTTTACTTCTTCTTTTCCAATTTGGATTCCTTTTATGTCTTTTTCTGCTCTGATTGCTGTAGCCAAAACTTCCAGAACTATATTGAATAGTAGTGGTGAGAGTGGGCACCCTTGTCTTGTTCCTGGCTTTAGGGGAAATGCTTTCAGTTTTTCACCATTGAGGATAATGTTTGCTGTGGGTTTGTCATATATAGCTTTTATTATGTTGAGATATGTCCCTTTTATTCCCACTTTCTGGAGGGTTTTTATCATAAATGGATGCTGAATTTTGTCGAAGGCTTTCTCTGCATCTATTGAGATAATCATACAATTTTTATTTTTCAGTTTGTTAATGTGGTGTATTACGTTGATTGATTTGTGGATATTGAAGAATCCTGGCATTCCTGGGATAAAGCCCCCTTGGTCATGATATATGATCTTCTTAATGTGTTGTTGGATTCTGATTGCTAGAATTTTGTTAAGGATTTTTGCATCTATGTTCATCAGTGATATTGGCCTGTAGTTTTCTTTTTTGTTGGATCTTTACCAGGTTTTGGGATTAGGGTGATGGTGGCCTCATAGAATGAGTTTGGAAGTTTCCCTTCCTCAGCAATTTTCTGGAAGAGTTTGAGTAGAATAGGTGTTAACTCTTCTCTAAATTTTTGGTAGAATTCAGCTGTGAAGCCGTCTGGACCTGGACTTTTGTTTGCTGGAAGATTTCTGATTACAGCCTCTAGTTCCATGCTTGTGATGAGTCTATTCAGATTTTTCTATTTCTTCCTGGTCCAGTTTTGGAAAGTTGTACTTTTCTAGGAATTTGTCCATTTCTTCCAGCTTATTCATTTTATTGCCATATAATTGCTGATAGTATTCTCTAATAATCCTTTGTATTTCTGTGTTGTCTGTTGTGATCTCTCCATTTTCATTTCTAATTTTATTGATTTGGTTCTTCTCCCTTTGTTTCTTGATGAGTCTGGCTAGTGGTTTGTCAATTCTTCTCAAAGAACCAGCTTTTGGCTTTGTTGATTTTTGCTATGGTCTCTTTTGTTTCTTTTGCATTTATCTCTGCCCTAATTTTTACGATTTCTTTCCTTCTACTAACCCTGGGGTTCTTAATTTCTTCCTTTTCTAGTTTCTTTAGATGTAGGGTTAGGTTATTTAGTTGACTTTTTTCTTGTTTCCTGAGGTGTGCCTGTATTGCTATGAACTTCCCCCTTAGCACTGCTTTTACAGTGTCCCAGAGGTTTTGGGTTGTTGTGTTTTCCTTTTCATTCATTTCTATGCATATTTTGATTTCTCTTTTGATTCCTTCTATGATTTGTTCATTATTCAGCAGCGTGTTGTTCAGCCTCCATATGTTGGCATTTTTAATGGTTTTTCTCCGTAATTGAGCTCTACTGCATTGTGGTTAGAAAAGATGCTTGGAATGATTTCAATTTTTTGAATTTACCAAGGCTAGATTTATGGCCCAGGATGTGATCTATCCTGGAAAAGGTTCTGTGTACGCTTGAGAAAAAGGTGAAATTCATTGTTTTGGGGTGAAATGTCCTATGCTGCTGCTGCTAAGTCACTTCAGTCGTGTCCGACTCTGTGTGACCCCATTGACGGCAGCCCACCAGGCTCCCCCATCCCTGGGATTCTCCAGGCAAGAACACTGGAGTGGGTTGCCATTTCCTTCTCCAATGTATGAAAGTGAAAAGTGAAAGTGAAGTCGCTCAGTCATGTCTGACTCGTAGCGACCCCATGGACTGCAGCCTACCAGGCTCCTCCGTCCATGGGATTTTCCAGGCAAGAGTACTGGAGTGGCTTGCCATTGCCTTCATGTCCTATAGATATCTATTAAGTCTAACTGGTCTATTGTATCATTTAAAGTTTGTGTTTCCTTGTTAATTTTCTGTTTAGTTGATCTATCCATAGGTGTAAGTGGGGTATTAAAATTTCCCACTATTATTGCATTGTTGTTAATTTCCCCTTTCATACTTGTTAGTAATTGTCTTACATATTGTGGTGCTCCTATGTTGGGTGCATAAATATTTATAATTGTTTTATCTTCTTCTTGGATTGATCCTTTGATCATTATGTAGTTTCCTTCTTTGTCTCTTTACCCAGCCTTTGGTTTAAAGTCTATTTTATCTGATATGAGTATTGCTACTCCTGCTTTCTTTTGGTCTCTATTTGCGTGGAATATCTTTTTCCAGCCCTTCACTTTCAGTCTGTATGTTTCCCTCATTTTGAGGTGGGTCTGTTGTAGACAACATATATGGGGTTCTTGTTTTTGTATCCATTCAGCCAGACTTTGTCTTTTGGTTGGGGCATTCAACCCATTTACGTTTAAGGTGATTACTGATAAGTATGATCCCATTGCCATTTTCTTTATTGCTTTGGGTTGGAGTTTATACACCCTTTCTGTGTTTCCTGTCTAGAGAAGATCCTTTAGCATTTGTTGAAGAGCTGGTTTGGTGATGCTGAATTCTCTCAGCTTTTGCTTGTCTGTAAAGCTTTTGATTTCTCCTTCATATTTGAATGAGATCCTTGCTGGGTACAGTAATCTGGGCTGTAGGTTATTTTCTTTCATTACTTTAAGTATGTCTTGCCATTCCCTCCTGGCCTGAATAGTTTCTGTTGAAAGATCGGCTGTTATCCTTATGGGAATCCCCTTGTGTGTTATTTGCTGCTTTTCCCTTGCTGCTTTTAATATTTGTTCTTTGTGTTTGATCTTTGTTAATTTGATTAATATGTGTCTTGGAGTATTTCACCTTGGGTTTATCCTGTTGGCGACTCTCTGGGTTTCTTGGACTTGGGTGATTATTTCTTTCCCCATTTTAGGGAAGTTTTCAACTATTATCTCCTCAAGTATTCTCTCATGGTCTTTCTTTTTGTCTTCTTCTTCTGGGACTCCTATGATTCGAATGTTGGAGTGTTTAACATTGTCCCAGAGGCCTCTAATATTGTCCTCATTTCTTTTAATTCTTATTTTAGTTCTTATTTAGATCCCACCAACCCACTTAATGATAGCTAGTCATGAAAAAAAATTCAGTTGTCTTTATATTCGCTGGCATCCTGTTATATAAGTATTATGGCTAAACCAGTTTTTTGATATTGTCCTTTTGAAGGTGTATTTTTCATGATAGAAGAATAAAACACTCTTTACTTTGATTTATAATTTTAAAATATTTAGACGTGTGATATGTTTTCTTCATTTGTTTTTTCCAAACTAGTATTCAATGTATAGTACGATATTTTAAAATGTTTTTAGAGCTGGTTTGGAAACAAGTGCTCAACTTTATATGGAAATTTTGATTTATTATGGGCTGTAAAACCTCTCACCATACTTCTGGAAGGCTGCCATTTGGAGAGTTAAGAAATAGTTCTGTGGTATCGGCTGTTTTCTGAATTACTCGACCCCAATCTACTAAGCCTTCAGAATCTTCCAGAACATATAGTCAGATAAAATTATAACAGATTAGAAGAAACTCTTGATTGTAGAAATCATCAAAACCTGAAAAATTTAGAGTCTCAGAAAAATTAAACATGGCATACGGTGGAGGGTGGAGATTTGGACTGATGGGAACACAGGGCAAGAAGAAAAGAAAATGGGCAATGACACCAGCTGTCCTTTCCTCCAAGCTAATCAGTCTATTTTCACAATAGTTTGCTAAGAACAAATTCATAGTTCACAGATTTAAATCTTTGGTTTGTTTAATTTTGCCCTTTTGACTGCTTACTGTTGGTCTCTCTGCTGCCATGTTGCTGGCAGGTCTGTACAGGATGGACAGATTAGGAGCTGGTGGTTTAACTTGTTACCACTGAGTAGAAAAAAGCCTATTGTAGACTTTTGCCTAAATGTGAGACAGAGACCCTAAAAATTATTATTTTGTTCCCATTTTATTTGTTACTGGAGAGATAATGCTAGGTGTTTTAAACAACCTATTTCAATTCAATTTATGATCATTTTACACTGAGACAGAGATTTTGCAGTATATCACATATTCAGTACACTTCAACACCAAATCGTTTTAGGTTAAAACATCTAATGAACATCTAGTAATAGGAATAGTCAAATACACCATGTTTTTTATTGATTTTCTGGAATAACCTGGAGTCCTAAATTTTTTTTTCAGATTTTCATTTTCTTCTTGAATGCAGACAGTCCTATTTGAATAAAATAATGTATGTGAGAAACCAGCTACACTTCTTTATTACGTATAAGCTTTGTTTTCCGATTAGGGTAACATTCTACAAAATCCTAAACATTTCTAGTACATAAATAAGAGCAAATAAATTTGTATACCATTTTCTCACAGAAAAATCTTAAAACCTAAATCATGTGGGCTTTGTCAGACTGTATATAATAAATTATTAGACAAAAATTCAAGGGCTATCAATAGTTACCAATACTTTGACTTTCTTTTTTCCTATTCTTGTCTCTCTTTCCAAACAGACCTTATTCTGTTGCAAGAGCAAATATTATGGTGCGTGATTTTCAAGGTTATTCTCAGAAGTACAGTTTTCATTTAATACGATGTAAATGTATCCATAAATTTATTTCTTCAAAAAAAATTGGAATATCATTATCTTCAAGGTTGAGGAACTTAATTAGCAGGATGGGTGTGGCAGAGTGAGCAGAGGAAAAAAGAACAGAGAAGCATGACTTTTTTTTCCTGTTACGTAGAATTGTGAATTCTATGACTTAATGGTACTTAGTTTATATAATGCAAAGTATTCACATAAATTTTGATCACTAATGTGCCTACATAAAAATATTGTTAGAAACGAGATTAGGTGAGATGTATAGAAACACGTTTCTGACTTTTCCCTCACAAATGAATCTCACCAATTTACCAAAAAGTGAGTTTTTCTTCTGTAATGAATAAATGTTTTTTTTTCCTTACTATGGACCAACATTTATACTTTCTTCCAGGCTGACATATAAGATTTTTCTATTTCAAACATTTAAATTTCTTTATTTCTTGTAAAGGAAAAATGTACTTAAATAGGTTGAAATTTCTGCCCCAAGATATCAATGAAAATTATATACATAATATTTAAATTATAATGCTGTTGATTCTATCAAAAATCATTTCTCACTAGGTTGCATAGTATTTTAGGTTAGGATTATATATTTGGTCTTATTAGAGTTCACTGTGAACTACTGTTTCTAAAATGAATGTTTTGTTCTTCAGCAGATACTTCCCCACTCTTTGAAAAATCATAAATTGAAAGAATAAAAAAGGGACAGAGAAGGGAGAAGGGATGAAGGAAGGAATATAGGAAGGAAAGGAAGGAAGCTTTAAAATGCTGTTAACTAAGTAAATGAATGTGAACTGGGAAGTAAATGAATGCAAAGTGGCAGTTTGCAGTCAAGATTCTGATACTCAAGAGAAGCAGATTTAAGAAGTACTGTTACTTCTTATACACGGTACACTGCCTGAAACAAATCTATTTTGCTTCCACATCATATATAAATACACCTGTTTGGCTATTCGATACCAGTCTATCTAGATGGTGTATTTTTATTATTATTATTTGAGTTGATTTACAATGTTGTGTTAGTTTTAGATGGACAGCAAAGAGAATCAGTTATATATATATATCTCCACTCTTTTTTAGATCCTCTTCCCATATAGGTCATTACAGTGTATTTAGTAGAGTTCCCTGTGTTATACAATAGATCCTTATTAATTACCCTATTTTAATTATAGTGGTGTGCATGGCAACCCCAATCTCCCAATTTTTCCCTCCACACCTTATCACTGGTAATCATAACTTTATTTTCTACATCTGTACCTCTGTTTCTGTGTTGTAGAGTTCATTTGTTGTGGTATCTTGATCAGCTTCTAGTCTGCTATAGTCCTCATATTAGAACTGTCAGCACAACAGCTGACAATCCTTACTTAGAAACTAGGAAACAAAAGTATTTCCATTTAAACACTTTTTCATTTTTGTTTAAATGTCCTTTATTGTTGTTTTATTACCACAAAGAATAATATAAGTTAAGTGAAGTGAAAGTCGCTCAGTCGTATCCGACTCTTTGCAACCCCATGGACTTTATCCATTGGATTCTCTAGTCCAGAACACTGGAGTGGGTAGACTTTCCCTTCTCCAGGGGTCTTCCCAACCCAGGAATCGAATCCAGGTCACCCACATTTGCAGTCGGATTCTTTACCCACTGAGCCACAAAGGAAGCCCAAAATGATTAAATAGAACTTTAATGTTTGAAAAACAATCCTTTCTAACGTTTGGAGCATCATGCAAGATTTTTAAATAAACATGTCATATGTTCTAAAATTTATACAAAACAGATTAAATGAGAATTCACATATTAGAGTTTCTAGTTACTAGGATTCTTTTAAACCAAATATATTTTAATGATTTTTGGTACTTCTTTTATCAATCCCAAGAACACTCAAGTGGTATAAGTTGGTATTACTGCAAGTTCCATTGCATATAGAAATAATAGAGTAGCCTACTTGACATGACAACAATCTGTCTGTCAAAACTGGCATTAGAGATAGAGGGAAATATGTTACTATCACTATAACAATTGAAGAATTCACACAATTATTCTAATCATAACTTTGGATCAAACATAACAATATAATTCCAGCCTTGTCAATCTTTTCTATAAGTGTAGACAGATGGAGAATACTGGGTTTATTGAAAACTTAAGATCAAAAAGGAGTGGGATTGTTTCTAACAATATATGTAGATGTAATATATATTGTTAAACCACCATGTTGCTGAAACTGAAATCCACTTATGATAATAGCATTTTTATATATCTGACAATATAAATAATATCTGAAATTCCATAATAATGTGGACTAACATGTTATTATTTTCATCTTTGCACAGTACTCTATTTCTAATAGTAACTTCTGAACATGTAGAAATAATAGTTTGTAACTGTCTCTTAAAAGCACATCTATGTGCTTTAAGATATCTTCATAAAATGTTTCAACATTTTTTGCAAACCATGAGCCAGTTCTGCAGGCAGATCTTCATTGCATCAGATTTAACAACCACTTCAACTGTCATTCAAATAACAGAGGAAGCATACTCTAATGATATTTCTTAACATGTTATATGGTTTACAAGCCAGTGTTAAGAAATATCTTTATAAAATATTTAATGAAGAAGTTGAAATAAGACCTTTCAAAATAAAAAGAATATATATTTTATAAAGCAAAACATTAATAAAGTAAAATCGTATTTGATATTTGCCACCTACAAATAATCAGAAGATATTGAGTCAACTTATCTGATATCTAAAGTATTTTATAACTCTGAAATTTTTTCCTATAATTCTATCTTACAGAAATGTGTTGAGTGGAACTATGTTACCATATATTATTAAAGTAGCATGTTCCAAAAATGCAGGTACTACTGCATTGTATTTGATATAATAATGAGAATTGAAGCCCTCCAAAAGTACCATGATATTCAACATATTCCAAACATTTTAAAGGCATTTACAAATTATTTTCACACCAAATATTTTCAATAGAACATTTAGAAAATCAATCTCAATGAATAATTATTACTTGATTGCTTATACTCTCCAATGAGTAATTTTATTATTAGCAGTATTCATAGTATGTTTTAAAGTCATGGATTTTCCATCTATATTTTGCAGCATCATTGGGTAGCTTTATTATTTACAATAGAATATTTTTTAAATATTCAACATTCAAAGCAAAACTGTTTTAATAAAATTTGCTTTACATAATAAGTATTCTTATGTAAGCAATACAATAAATCATGATGTAGAATAAGACTATGCACTTTGCCCAAATTAATATGATTGATTTCCTGGGTTATTTAAATTCTATAAAATAAATTTATGTTTTCTATGACAGATTATACATTGACCCATTATAAATAAACATGACATATTCTTAAATGTGAAAATATTTAACATAAAATAGCTAATTAATATGCATATACCATACCATTATTATTGTGTGTAATTTAATATTAAAATAACTTCTACTCATTGAAAAGCTTTAAGTAATCACCTGGCAATAAGTTTAGGACCTTATAATGAATTTGGTGGACCTATTACATGATTTCACAGCTGTTCTGTATCTAGTAGTATAGACAAGCAATTAATACTTTCCAAACTGGAATAATGTGGAGTTAGAAAAATTGTACTTAGATCAACTTCTATGTAAATTTGTCTCATACCTTTTTTCGAATATACCAAGCAAACCAACTAGCACTCATAATAAAGTTAATTATTTTACTTATAAACAATAAGATTCAATTATCTAATAGCTTAAACTAGCTATGCACTTTTTAGTTACTTTTTTCTACTCTGCTAATAATACTATTAATATTTCCAACTAAGGTGAGAGAAAATACTTCAGGATCAAGTGTAAGGGATGTTGTTGGAGAATGTTTTCTTAAAAGGCAACTAAAATTTTGGTGAGCATAGAGTAAAGGCAGGTGAAATAGTGTTCAACTATTTTCAACAATAATGATCTCATTTATGAGTTTTTTAATGGATGTTTAAATGCACAATAAGGTGAGAATACTTTGCAAACTAACACTATGAAAGCAGGAGGTATTTTTATTTTTAGAATTTTAACATATAAACATCTTATTTGCAGATATAAAAATGATGAAAAGAATATGGTAACCCACTATATAGTCAGTAATTTACAAAATATTCACATAAAGAAGTCTTTATAAAAATGTAAACATTTTTCTAAAAATTAAAAAAAAAAACCCTTAAAAAAGAGTCATTTAAATTCTCCCACTTTCTCAGTTATGTGGTGGTTGGAGAATGGCACAATTATTTGCAATATCTCCTATCAAGAGGTAGACTCTATTTATCCACTCCTTCTATCTAAATTGAACTTGGACATTGTGTTAGTGGAAATGATGGGCAAACTCTGGATCTGTCAGAAAGAAGCTATGGATTTTGTTGTATTCTTAGAACACTATAACCCTCCATGTATACAAGTCTAAGCTAGGCTGCTGGCATCCAGGAGGGCCTCTGGAAGAGGACCACAGCCTCCAGGCCAACTGTCAGCTGTATCTGGACACTGACCAAGAGCATCAGGACCACGCAGAAGAGGGAGAGCTGTGAGCAGTGAAAGTGTGGACTGAGGAAGTGACCCTAAAGAAAATGTAAATTAAAAAAAACCTACTCTGACACTTTTTTTTTTCCTACTATCTGGCTATGTTTGGTAAATATACAAATGACCTTCTTGTTGTCATTGTTTAGTGGCTAAGTCATATCCAAATCTTTGCAACCCTATGGACTATAGCCTACCAGGCTCCTCTGTCCATGGGATTCCTCAGGCAAGAATACTGGAGTGGGTTGCTATTTCTTTCTCCGGGCAATCAGCCTACAGGATGTACACAGTCTCTGTACATAGAGACTGAACCCTTGTCTCCTGCATTGGCAGGCAGATTCTTTACCACTGAGCTACCAGGGAAGCCCAAAAATGGCCTTTGACATCATTAAAATACCATGTTAGACTTGATTATTCAAATTTATCACCAAATATCACACATTCTTTTCTTAAAATTCCCAGTGTTTATAAAAGGGAACAAAAAGACACAGATCACAAATGTAATTGGCAAAGTTAATTAACCTATTATTTCTCCACTCCAGAAGTGACGCTTCAGTCCCAGGAAAGTCCACTGATTTATACCTAAACATATTACCCTGTCTGTACTGAAGCACCAGAAAATTGCATGGAAACAACTGGATCAAGTAATGAGTATTTGTGGTCACAAAGATCATAACAGCTACAACAACAAGGAATGTTTTGAAAAGTAGCTGCCAAGACTTAGGATAAAATATATCCTGCAAGACTCCTTATTAAAGCTGAAGAAATACATTCATCTCTTGCCAAAACTTCTACAAAAGTAAAAAGAAGAAAAAAAAAACAAAACCTTAAAAAGGTATGTGTGGACAAAAGTGGGCAGGGAAATTTTCCACCCGTATTTTCTTACTGTGTACTTTGTATAATGTTCTCCCTCAGAGACTACAAATATAACTGTCGAAAAATTAATGCAAAGGCTGAATGATGCAGCTCGGAAGTCAAAAGAACCATTGTCTCTGAATAAGATGCTTTCATCCTCAAATTACATGTCCCAGGCACATCAAGAATATTTGCTATAAGCATCACAATTTTGCATTTTTCGGTAAACTGACTGTCCATATGTATTTTGTCCATAATCACTAATATCCATAATACATTTTCCATAAAGAAAACAAAGACCCATCAAATGATAAGATAATAAAAAAGGTAGAGTCCTATTATTTAAACAGAATGTTGAATTGCTACAGGTAAAAATGTGTGTTTTTGTATTTGTGTAGTAGTTTCCCATAGAAGTGTCTGCATTACTCAGATGATGGAGAAATCTCGCAGGAAGGATCCCACAGCTCTCTTGATCTTAGCTATCTCATACAGAAATTTAGACTTCTATTTTTCTCTTGTTTAAAGCTAATTTTCCTCAGAATCTAAATCATATATATTTTCCCAACTAAAATACCAACTCACTTTTCCATTTTTCCATATAATTTATATTTCAGCAGATCGAACAATTGGTGTGGTTACTGTTCAATGAAACCCTCCTGCTGGGCTTGAGGTTCCTGCTGTGATGGCTGAGCCACGCACCAACCACTTACTTCACCTAGGACACCTTGTTAGTAAATTATAAACTCAAATCAATGGAAAACTGTGAAAACTCCTAATGTTTTCTCCAAAATAAGAAATTTAAACTCAGGAATACAACAGACCTATTTCAAAAGATAAAGTTACTATGCTAAAATGTTAGAGAATAAACATACAGGTAACATTTTAAAACTACATTAAAAATAGCTTATGCATGTAAAAGTTCAACTTCTCTTTCCATATACACACACACGCACACAAACACACATACACACAAATATATATAAAACTTTGTGATGATAAGTTATGAAATGGAAATCATTATGATTATTATTTTACAAGCAAAAGTAATAACAAAAATTAGATATTGGAAACCTTTCAATATTTCTATGAAATAATTTTTTAGAAGTATGTTTTAACAATAGGAAAATGTGAAAATCAGAACTTAACCAAACATTCAAAATTAGCTTAACTCATTGTGGGACAACTTGAAATTATGCAGCTTATAAAGTAATGCAATATAATGTATACACAATGATGTTTAATCTGAGTCTGATTAAACTTTAGACAGCTTCTGGTTAACAAGACATACAGGAGATAAAGAAACAAACATCACATTGAGGACATAATCAGATGAAACTAAAACATGGGAAATTCTACAAAACCATAGGCTTACATGCTTCAAAAGACAGTTTTATGAAAAAAAAAAAAAGGATATTTGGAGAGGAAAATTTTAGAGATGTAAGAGGCATAGTAATCATTTGCAATATGTGAACATATCCAAGCTTAGCAAAAAAAACTATTAAAAAAATATGTTGGCTAAATGTAAACTTTGTATATGATTTGGATATTACAATATATGACACTAAGGAATTATTTTTAATTTTTCTAAATATGATAATAGCATTCGGTTATGAATAAAATGTCCTTCTTTGTAGGAGAAGCATGCAGAAATATATGAATATTATAATTCTGCAGCAAACGAATGTATAGCATGTGTGTGTGATTATGTACACATATTTTCCAAAATGTTAACTATTGCTGAACCTAAATGGAGAGACTACAGGTATTTGTTGTGCCACTTTTTCAATTTTCCTTCGTATTTAAAGATTTTTATAACACATGTTTAGAAACTGTTATCATATATTTACATATATCAGTGTGTATAAAGAAAACAAATATTTAAGAAAAATATCAATAAATTAAACAAGAAATATTCTTTAATTTGAAAAAAAAACATTCTTTCTAATTGTGCAGCAGTGTGTGAGACTGACCTTGAAGTTATAGCAATACTATGCACCCCAATTCTACTGCCTCTTTCCCACTCTCTTACTCTGAAGTTAGTGTTGTTCTCAAGGCCAAGAAGATGAGCCAATTACTTTTGCTCCTGATGACATTAGGTTGGAATAGTTCATCAATACTTCCTATAGTGCAAGGCAATAAATCTTCTCTCAGAATCATTTGATTCCTTCAGGTCAGTTCTGTCACTCTGTCTTGTCCAACTCTGTGGCCCCATGAACTACAGCACATCAGGCTTTCCTGTCCATCGGTAACTCCTGGAGCTTGTTCAAGTTCATGTCCATCAAGTCAGTGATGCCATCCAACCATCCTATCTTCTGTTGCCCCTTCTCCCCGCCCCCCCTCACCGTCAATCTTTCCCAGCATCGGGGTCTTTTCCAATGAGTCAGTTCTTCGCATCACGTGGCCAAAGTATTGGAGTTTCAGCTTTAGCATCAGTCCTTCCAATGAACACCCAGGATTGATCTCCTTTAGAATGGACTGGTTGGATCTCCTTGCAGTCCAAGGGACTCTCAAGAGTCTTCTCCAGCACCACAGTTCAAAAGCATCAATTCTTCGGTGTTCAGCTTTCTTTATGGTCCAACTCTCACATCTATACATGTCTACTGGAAAAACCATAGCATTGACTAGACAGACTTTTGTTGGCAAAGTAATGTCTCTGTTTTTTAATATGCTGTCTAGGTTGGTCATAGCTTTTCTTCCGAGGATCAATCATCTTTTAGTTTCATGGCTGCAATCACCATCTGCAGTGATTTTGGAGCCCAAGAAAATAAAGGCTATCACTGTTTCCATTGTTTTCTCATCTATTTGCCATGAAGCAATGGGATTAGATGTCATGATCTTAGTTTTTGTATGTTGAGTTTTAAGCCAGTTTTTTCACTCTCCTCTTTCACTTTCATCAAGAGGCTCTTCAATTCCTCTTCACTTTGTGCCATAACGGTGGTGTCATCTGCATATCTGAGGTTATTGATATTTCTCCTGGCACTCTTGATTCCAGCTGGAATCAAGCACAAGTATTTGATTCTATACTTATCTCAAAGTCTTATAATTCCTAGGCTCTCTTCTTAAGGGACATGATGGCTATTTATCAGCACAGCTGTCCAAATTGTTCAGGAGAATCACCCCTATTTAATATCAGTCAATTCTATTTATGAGTATTTATGAATTTAAGAAACTCTAGTTCTTAAAAATGAGTTAAATCTGGATTATTTAATTTAATTTTAAAATAGTGAGAAACTGCTTTAGAAGTCTACAGGGTTTGCTTTATTTCTACTCTACCATGAGCATTTCTTGAGCTTTCCCTAAGTCCCAGGCCTAGTAGTAGGAGCTGGCCTATAAGTAGGAGCTGGAGATATAATCAAAATATTGAGTTATTTATTGATTATTTTCTCATCCTTCTCCTTCCCTGCTTCACTCATCAGACTATCCCTAGATTCATTATAAACCTCCTTCTTCCTTCATCACTGCACAGAAATGAAATGTTTTAAGAAAGAGAACGGTCCTTTTGCTATATGTAACAGTATGATTATTAAAAGGAAAAAGGAAACTTGCTCACATCCAGAATAACAGCCTGCACGTTCCTCCCCAGGGTCTGAGAGAGGACTGTTGGGGAGGTGCAGAGGGGCGAATTACTGCCAGGGAAGGATTACTACCTAAAATGGTTGTTGGAAGGCAACCACATGAGCAAGCACTGGCATGAATAGACCATGTCTATGCCATCAGGAAGTAAGGAAGCAGATATAAAAAATATGGCCAACTTACCCAACAGGCATGACTCCCCTTCCTTCTAGATAAAAAAGTCCCTGAATATGAAACTCTAAGTTGTGAACTTTCAAAGTTGCAAACATGCATTTGGTTCTAGCAAGGAACCAGAACCTGTGCCATCAGTGTCAGGGTTGAGTGAAATGGTAGCTTGCCTGCCATCTCTTATTGTTGGTGATCCTTCAGCTCTACCATCTCCCACTTCCTCTCCCTCCTCCAGTCATTAACTCTTTCCTGTTAACTTGATGTCAGCCCCTGTATGTCAGTTGTTTTACTGTACTATTGTACTTCCAAGGAACTATAATGTTAGATTTTAAATGTTTTATTTATTTTTTGTATTTTTATGTATTATCTGTGTGAAAAGTATTATAAATCTACTATGGTACAGTACTATAGTACAGTATAGTACTATATAGCTGATTGTGTTAACTGTGTACTTAGACTAACTTTGTTGGACTTATGAACTAATTGGCTTTATGAACAGGCTCTTGGAATGGAACTCATTCATATGTAGGGGACTTACTGTAACAGAAATTTTGTCATTGAGCCTCCTAGTGCTTTGCAGGAGGCTCATGTTCTCCCTCGGAGAAGGCAATGGCAAGCCACTCCAGTACTCTTGCTTGGAAAATCCCATGGATGGAGGAGCCTGGTGGGCTGCAGTCCATGGGGTCGCTAAGGGTCGGACAGGACTGAAAAACTTCACTTTCACTTTTCACTTTCACATATTGGAGAAGGAAATGGCAACCCACTCCAGTGTTCTTGCCTGGAGAATCCCAGGGACGGGGGAGCCTGGTGGGCTTCCATCTATGGGGTCACAGAGTTGGACACAACTGAAGTGACTTAGCAGCAGCAGCATGTTCTCCCTCGGAGAAGGCAATGGCAACCCACTCCAATACTCTTGCCTGGAAAATCCCATGGACGGAGGAGCCTGGTAGGCTGCAGTCCCTGGGGTTGCTACCAGTTGGATACAACTGAGTGACTTCACTTTCACTTTTCACTTTCATGCATTGGAGAAGGAAATGGCAACCCACTCCAGTGTTCTTGCCTGGAGAATCCCAGGGACAGAGGAGCCTGATGGGCTGCCGTCTATGGGGTTGCACAGAGTCGGACATGACTGAAGCTACTTAGCAGCAACAGCAGCAGCAGCATGTTCTCCCTAGACCTACTAATCAAATTATAATTGATCACAAGCAATCACTACACCATCCCATTTACCAACAACTGATTTAAGCATGGACATAAGAAGAAATACTAACCAATGTGTTCCTGGAAAATACCTTTTGAAAACTGCTTGGATGGATTCCCTCCTGGATGAAAACATATGCAATGGTACTAACCTTCCTATCTTTCTGCCTTTGATGTCACTGATACCTGAAATGGAGACAACCAATTGTAACCAACCCCATAAGTACCAGTCCACACACTACAGAAAGGTGGAAAGTATGTGATTTCTTGATGACATCACTGAACTGCTAAATTCAACAAACTGAGAAATATCCTACCTCCAGACTCATATGAGGGCTTCCCTGGCGGCTCAGAGGTTAAAGCATCTGCCTCCAATGCGGGAGGCCCGGGTTCAATCCCTGGGTCGGGAAGATCCCCTGGAGAAGGAAATGGTAACCCACTCCAGTATTCTTGCCTGGAGAATCCCATGGACGGAGAAGCCTGGTAGGCTACAGTCCACGGGGTCGCGTAGAGTCGGACACGACTGAGCGACGGAATGGAACGGAGACTCATATGATGTGAAGTAATACATGTTCTTTATTTAAGCTGAGTCACAGTTTATTGCTTGCTGATGAAAACACACTAACTGATGAAACTATATAAGTGGAGGGGGATGATAAAATCTGTACAGCTCCAAACATGTGTTTTAGGATGTGGACATGGTGGAATAATCTGCCAAGCAACTAGAAAAAAAGGGAAGTATCTGGGACTAAAAACAAGACCCACACATTTGGTAAAAAGGACTTAGTAAACTGGTTTGTTAGTGAGTCTGTCCAGCGATGTAGAGCTGGGCTGTTAGTCAGTCAAGAGAGAACATCTCTGGACATCTTAAAGCCTGCAAACTTCAGCCCATGATCAGCACCAAGGATGTCAGGGTGGGATAATGAGGTACAAAGAGGTCAGAAGATGGTACAAATATGCTCTTGTGCAGGTAACAGTAGCAAAGGAAGAGTAAGCAGAAGCTTATCATCCAAGACCTCAGTTTCCAAGAACTCAGGAACTGAAGCTCAGACCGATCGCGGGTACTGGGGCTTCCGAAGCATTCTAAGCTTCCATATTATTTACTGGTAACTGTAGGTATCATGTCTAGTTGACAATAAAGTGGATACAGGAAACAAGGCAGGAGCCCCACGAACATCAGTGAGGCTCTCAGTGATGCAGTATTTATTCTCAGAGTCTGTGGGAAACTTGGTGCTGATGGTTCATGGAGGTCGTCAACTGTCCTTATTTATGTCAACTCAGGGCTCAGGCAAGAGGAAGAGTTGGGATCGGTGAAACTTATGCAGAGGAGAGGTCAGTGGAAGTGGCAGTGAGTAGCTATAATAAATAGATAAAGGCTGGGAGAAAAGCGAGCTGGAGCTCTGCCCTTTGCACTTTTCATTGTGAATTCCAGAAGATTGCCTGACACACAGCAGGTGCTCAATAAATAATTGTTGGATGAATGATTTAATTAATCGAGGCTGTGTGGTAGCCCATTATGATCTAAGCATTATCCTTCACAGCGAGAAGTGTGTGTGTATTGCTTCATCCCACAAGCTGACCTCAAGTTTCTTGGCCACTGCATCTCCCACATTTTAAAATGGCCATATTTCTTATTTTATGAAATGAAATAAATGCTAATGTTCTAGCAGAGGAATGTAAACAAGTGTGCTTCGACAAATTCAATGTGACTAAAAAGAAACGGTAGCAGGTGGATGAAAGTGGGTCCAATTAAGATATATTTGCTTTTGTGCCACAGATTCTATGCTTTTCCAAATACAACTGTTAGATGATAAGGGTATGGGGACTATTTTTGACTCTTTTTTTTTTAATCTTGGAGAAATATATTTTCTTATCGATGGTTTATACAGTTCTCTTTTCATACTTCATTTCTGTGATGTTTCCTTTAAAGACTTTCTGTGCTGTTTAATTTTGTGCCATTGTTTATGCTGGATTTGTTGTTGTTATTTTTGCATTTATATTCCTCAGAGAAATAATACTTAACAGCATAAAAATCCCAGAACCGCATCAGGATAAAAGGTGATTTATAAACACATAATAGTCATTTTTGGTACTTTTCATCATTAGTCAAGCTGAGAGAACAAATTGGAATTTGTGCTTCTGGTGGGCTTTCTGAAGGGATCCTCAGATAAATGTAGCCAAAGATGAAAGATAATTCCAATTAAAAGATAATGGATATTATACACAATTACGGCTGTGGCCAAGTCAAACACTTTGAAATTAAATGTCTTTGTGTGAGAAACCACAGTGTTAAATAAAAGAATCAACAGGAATTTATTTCTGTCTTTGCTCTGATCTACTCACATCTCCTATTTTGGGTAGCAAGTAACAATTCTATTTAAACACCAAAACTTTCCAACCTGGAGTAAAAGCTAGCATTTAAACTAGTATAGTACTAAGGTTACTTAAATTTTTCATGATTTGGCATCTGATTGTATTTATGTTCATTTCATTCTGCTAATTTAGAGCCCCAAACTGGAAAGCTTCTGCATGACGAATATTTTTTTATCCTAAGATGACATCTCTGTAAATGTTCCATGTTCTAAATTTATCACATCTATAAGAAAATATGGCAAAATAGATAATGGAAGAAATGATAGGATTCTTACTTTAAAAGCTATGCTACCACATGTCAGTTCATAGAACTATACCTGAGACCCACAGAATAGCAGCAAAGAGAAAACAGTAAAATTAGTACAACCAAATGAGTAAAACAAATATATCATTAATTCCAGCAAAACCACTAAATCTAATGACTCACTGATATGACTGTGTCATGTGCAGTTTTAAAAAGAATGTTTAAATGATAGTCTTTTTTCCTTGACAGCATGTTGATTATCTGAAGTTACCAATGATAAAGTGAGATTCCTCTAAGGTCATGGAAGATGTGTTATTTTAGTGTACAGTTTCATCAAAAAGAGAAAGAAAAAAAAGCAAAGACAGACATATGTAGATGAAATGCAGAGTGGGAGGATTATTATCACTTCATGCTTTATGCTATTTAAAATCCCACAGGCTTCTCAATCTAAAAGGCAACTTAATATTTTGCCCCATGGATTATCTCTAGGTACCAAGTAAACATTTGACCCAAAGCTCTGTGACTGCTAGCTGCAGTTTATCAAAAGTTGTCACCCTCAAAAAATAAAGCAGATCACTGGACTCTCTTCACTGTGTTCTATTAGGGCCCTGATGAGTCTTGTAAATAATAAGAAATGTTGTATCTTTCCAGAAACTGGTTATGTGGAGATATGCCTATTAATGTCTCTGTGTTTGTCCAGTTTGTCAATTTCAAAACCCATGGAATGGGAGGGAGGACGTGAAATTAGAACTGGCTATCAAAACACTCCCCAAATTGGACTTGGGGGACATTTTGGGAAAGGGGACAATAAGACTCCTAGTGCTTATTGCTCCCACTGCAGAGAATGTAATTAAGGTCCCTTAATGTTTATTGCTCCAGCCTGAAAGAACACCATTAAGTCCGAAGCATCACCTGATTGCATCCTCATCCAGCCACACTCCTTGAGCACAGATGGGACATTATGTAACATAAAGAGAGCTGGGTTGCTCACCTGGCTGCATTGAAGAACCCTGTCAAGAACTTTTCTTTAAACAAATCCAGTAGCAAGATAATATGGCAGCCCACCTCCCCCATCTGTCAACATCCTGTAAGCTCTGTGGCAACATGAACACAACTGAATCAATATTCATGATTCCTGTTTTTTGGAGAAAAAAATGAAAGAAAGAATTAAAAAAAAAAAAATCTCTATATGTTCTGCTGTATTAGTATGTCTAATTAGAATAAATTAAAACCCAACTGAGATATGACCCTGAACCTTCTGCTTCCTCTTAACTGTCAATTTAACTTTCCTTAACACTGTGATCAACTATATTCTAAGTACAAGTTGACACTGGCTCAATGTTTTGTGAATACAGGTAAAATGGGAGGGGAACTGCCTGAAAGTCGATGCTGATGGCACCTGGTTCTGCCCCATTACCCCTCATCTTGGTCTTCAGCTTCATGTAGCTCTAATTTCATTTCTTTAATAGCCTGGCTTTTGATAAGAATCTTCCCCTCTCTGCCCCTTCCATGGCCAAGTTCCCTTTGCGGTGTCATTGCTAACTTCTCACAATGTGACTTCATTTCTCTAAGAAATTCCCTGCAGTGGTCTTTAATGGCAGGTTAATGGGCTGTTAAATCTCAAATTTTCCAGGATGATTTCGTTACTAGAAGTAGTCTTCCTCCTATTTCCAGTGTGGTCAATAGAGGCCTGTATTAGATGCACTTAATGCTTTATACACTAAGGATATTGTGCTCCAAATCAGAACAAACAAGAGACACTTTTTACTCCTTTATGATATCAACACCATTTTAGGAGAATGTCTGCCATGGGTCCTATTTGTTATGCCCACATAAATCAATAAAGGCTATGAAAAATACAGGAAGCTTTGCCAGCTATGTGCTTACAAATATTAGTTGGGAGGATTCCCAGACAACAGATCATCCATAAGCTGGTTCTCAAGCCTGTGTTGTCGTATGCTTCATGACTTGTTTCATTATCTGCCACTGCTACTTTATGTTGGCCATTTCTTTCTGAACCCCTCATAAACAAAATCCTTAATGATACATAGCCCAAGTGAATTCATTTACCAAAAAACACAGCACAAGATTATATATAAACCAGAAATCTAGGTGCCTTGCTACAGAATTTCTATAAATTATAATAGCTTGTTGGAGTTTATCATAATTTCCAATTGGATCAGCACTATAGACAATTAGAAACGTAGCCAGTGCCAATATGAAATTCTTCCTAATGATTTTTAAGAATGGTAGGTAGCTATTAAAATCATGATAATTAGGACGGATGACAAAGAGTAAATGACAAAATAAAGCACTTTCCAGTAGATAGTTTTTGGATCTGATATCCTTCATAGATTCTACCTTAAGCTAAAATAACTCAACGCACATTTTTCATTGAACATTTAAGGTGAAGGTTGTGCCAGTTCTTAACATATAATCTTAAGGGATTTGCATATAATTTTATAGAACATAATATTCTCTCTTTCTAATTGAATATATAGACATATTATCATTTGTTAGAAATGAAATGGATACAGTTTAAGGAGCTTATTTTTTTCTTTACTAAGAAACTTAAAATCTAGCAGGAGAAAAATTTATAAGTACACAAATAACTAAAGTTCAAAATGAAAATTTAAAAAGCTTTTGAAACACCCTATTTTCTTTCAATAAGTTATTCAATGAGATATTACTTAAAATCTTGTTTATAGTCAGAGAACAGATAAAAGAGGTATAATGATATATACATAAAAGAAGATAATTTATCATACAAATAAAAGTTCAAAGCAGATGACTATTTTGCCTGTAGAGACTCGTGAATATAGTATCTTTCTACCTAATGGATCTACCATCCCTTAAGACCTCACTGTCAATTGCGTCTGTCTTCAGAAGGAGGAAAGAGTATGCAGGCTACATAACCATGTTCAGTTCAGTTCAGTCCAGTCGCTCAGTCGTGTCCGACTCTTTGCGACCCCATGAATCAAGGCACGCCAGGCCTCCCTGTCCGTCACCAACTACTGGAGTTCACTCAAACTCATGTCCATCGAGTCGGTGATGCCATCTAACCATCACATCCTCTGTCGTCCCCTGCTCCTCCTGCCCCCAATCCCTCCCAGCATAAGGGTCTTTTCCAATGAGTCAACTCTTTGCATGAGGTGGCCAAAGTATTGGAGTTTCAGCTTTAGCATCAGTCCTTCCAATGAACACCCAGGATTGATCTCCTTTAGGATGGACTGGTGGGATCTCCTTGCAGTCCAAGGAACTCTCAAGAGTCTTCTCCAGCAACACAGTCCAAAAGCATCAATTCTTCGGCGATCAGCTTTCTTCACAGTCCAACTCTCACATCCATACATGACCACTGGAAAAACCATAGCCTTGACTGGACGGACCTTTGTTGGCAAAGTAATGTCTCTGCTTTTTAATATGCTATCTAGGTTGGTCATAACTTTCCTTCCAAGGAGTGTCTTTTAATTTCATGACTGCAATCAGCATCTGCAGTGATTTTGGAACCCAGAAAAATAAAGTCTGACCCATGTAGAGGAGGAAAAATAACTTTTCATCTGCCTTTGCAGGTTCTTGCTTGGTTTGATAATTAAATTGGTATAAGGTAGGAGGAGCCTGGTAGGCTGCGGTCCATGGGGTCACTAAGAGTCGGACATAACTGAGCAACTTCATTTTCACTTTTCACTTTCATGCATTGGAGAAGGAAATGGCAACCCACTCCAGTGTTCTTGCCAGGAGAATCCCATGGATAGAGAAGCCTGGTCAGCTGCCGTCTATGGGGTCGCATAGAGTCGGACACGACTGATGTGACTTAGCAGCAGCAGCAGCAGACTAAAAGGAGAAATGTGCTTCCCTGGTGGCTCAGTGGTAAATAATTCATCTGTCAATGCAGGAGATGCAGCTTTGATCCCTGGGTCAGGGAGATCTCTTTGAGAAGGAAATGGCAAACTACTCCAGTATTCTTGCCTGGGAAATCTCATGAACAGAGGAAACTGGTGGGCTACAGTCTATGAGGTCACAAGAGTCAGACATCACTTAGAGACTAACCAACAACAACAACAACAGAAGCAAAACACATTTAATTTTGTATGGATTTCCTGCAAATATATGAGACTCAAAGAGAATCAGGGAATTGAGGTTTAAATAACATCTTGAGCTAAGAGGAAAAGGATCTGGGGCATCCGAGGAAAAGGATCTGGGGCCTCCAAGGAAAAGAAGATTATTCACAAGAAGATGAGAAAAGCAAATATTTAGTAAATAAATGCTTGCTTGTCATGCATCTGTCTTTCAGATGAAAAAGTTATCTGCACTATTACCACTTTACCTGGTACAGGCCCCTTTTCTAAATTATTTTAGGCAGTTAAGGGGAGGTAGGAAGACTTTCCTGAGTCTGCTGGGTCTTGATTGCCTTCAGTTCAATATGCCAAAATGGCATGCTTTGGGGTGCCTCACCTGGTTTTTCAAAAGCCTTTGGGCAGAAAAAGCACATATTGCTTCCATTCATATTTCACTGGTTAGAATTAAATGACAAGGACACACCAACTGTAAAAGAAGGTAGAAAATGGATCCTAGTTGTGGCTTGAAAAAAAGAGAGTGAATTTTAGTGAAATGCCAGCTAGGGCTTCCTTTTATGGTATTGAGAAATGGAAAAATCCTACTGAGTAAACTTTCATTACTCTCTGAAGAGGAATCTTTAAAGTAGGAATCTAAGAGGTATTTAAAAGTGGGAAGACAAGAGAAACTCCATAAAGAGCAGAACTGAAGTTGAAATCAGAATATCATGAGCATAAACAAAGTATCATATGTAATTATATTAGACATATTTGGGAGGTGAGTACTCAGGAACAAAGGAAAGCAGACAGGAGAGAACACCAAATGCTGGGTTATCAGGTCATGAATGGCAGAAGAGTGAAAGAGCCAGTCAGTCCTTATAGGTCATAAGTTAATAACTAATATGATTCAGGAGGTGGTTCAGACCAGAAAGGGAAGGACATGAAATCAAGATGGATGTGATCTGGTAGGGGGATAGTGAAAAAATGAAAGTTAAAGACCTTCCAGGACAAAAGTTCAGAGGTAAATAGCTAAGGAATAAAAGTCCAAAGAAAAAGGTTTTCAAGGAAAGAAATTGGCAAGTAAATTATTTTTATTGATTCAGTTATGGAATGGGGTTTTGCCAGTGGGTAAATGGACTGGAGATAGAGATCACTGGATGAGATGACACGAAGAACTTCAGAGGGCAGGATGTTAAAGAGGCATCAACGTAAATCTAGGAGATTCTGACAGAAAGAAAGGATCTACCAGGAGAAACTGGTAGCCACAAGCACAGAGTAGGGAACAAGGAAAAATTTCACCCTACCCTAGATTTTCTGAGGAAAAGAAGTATCCTTTAGTGAAGATGGTTGTATCAAATGACTCTGTGTCAGGGACAATGTTTTGCCACCCACTCCAGTCTTCTTGGGCTTCCCTTGTGGCTCAGCTGGTAAAGAATCCACCTGCAATGTGGGAGACCTGGGTTCGACCCCTGGATTGGGAAGATCCTCTGGAGAAGGGGAAAACTACCCACTCTAGGCCAGTATTCTGGCCTAGAGAATTCCATGGACTGTGTAGTCCATGGGGTCACAAAGAGTTGGGCACAACTGAGCAACTTTCACTTTGCCACGGTACTGAAAATAGAGTTTAGAAATGAAATGATGGAATATTTAACAATGGATTTTAGGATTCATGCTGTATTTCTCTTCACCAATATAGTAAATACTTTTTTAAGTAAACACATTTTTTAAAATTTCAGGACAAATACTTTACATTAGATGTAAGGTGTGTGCCTGCAAGCATTTTCAGTCACTTTAGTCATTTCTGACTCTTTGTGACCCTATGGATTGTAGGTCCAGGGATTTTCCTGCAAGAATACTGGAGTTGGTTGCCATTCTCTCCTCCAGGGGATTTTCCAGACTCCTGCATTGCAGGCATATTTTTTACCACTGAACCTCTCAGGAGGCTCTGGTAAGCATGAGCCAGGAGGCTCATGTTTAAAGCACTACTCTGAGAGCCCTAAAATTGGAATCTTACTAGTTGGAATGATATTACATTTGGAAGCAAGATAACAAGGAAGAACAAAATGTAAATGTATAAACAGTGTCTATGTCTTTAATTCTACTCCTAAATCAAATCATAATCTTAATATTCTTTGCTAAGTAAAAAAAAAGAAAAGTTTATCGAATGTAATTATTACTGCAAAATTATGATGGGCAAAATTTAAGCTTATTTTTACTTACTAAAGGCGTGATAAAAAACAGCTGTTAATTATTTTTAGCTGCCTTTAAGATTAGAAGTGTGTGGAGCAGTATAATAGATTAGTTGGCTAATTAATCTTTGTTTTCATAAACTCTAAATGTATAATTATAGTCTTTAGTAGTAGTACATGGAAGGCTCAGAGGAGTTTTCCTGGATTAAGATGCGTTTTGATAGTCATAGAATCATGGCTGGCAGGGCATAGAGAGCATAGATCACTATATTCTATAAGTAGTATCTATATTATGAGTGTATTTCAATCATAACTATCTACATATTCATAAAAGTAAAACTTATAGCTCAAATTTATATAACATAAGGAGAAAAGGGAAATAGTCTCTTAAATGTTTTCTGGTGTCTGCATGCAAGAAGGCTCATTAGAGATGACAAGGAAAGAATAAAGAGAGAAGGAAGAAGAGAAGAAAGAAAATACTTCATTTTTAAGAAACATAAAGTTAGTCTCATTTCAGAAAACACAACACACACAATTATATGCAAAAGCTTCACTGAGCTGGGTGGAGAGTGATTTGATTTTCTAAGAAAAGTTAAATTTTAGAATGTACAATTGCTGTTTGACTGTTTTTTGTAGTCTATAATAAATGTTTACTATAAATAATTTACAAGTCCACCCACACATCACTTTGTTGAATAGACACTCAATAAATACTTATTGAATGAACAAAAGATCGGTACAATGGATCCTATTTCAAAAAGGATAAGTAAAATGGGAAGAAGACTGTGAAATCTATCTTACACATTATTAATAGTCACTTCCTTTCTTACCCTTCAGAATACATTTCATGATTCCTCTTATGGCAGAGCAGAAATTAGATTTATTATTTTTTAGTATTTTTACAGTAAGAGTTACTGTCAGGAAAAAAAAAAGGAAGATATGGATTCCAAGTCATATAATGTTGGTTACTTAATAATAAAAAAGAAACCATCATATTCAACTGAAGCCTGAAAACACAGACTCAAGAATGTGAAAGCTGCCTGTGGAATTCCATAGAGATCCATAGAAAAGTTGAATGTACTTTCCCTGTCATGATGAAGTTAGAAAAGGACTGACTTCAACACTCAGTGATTAACAAAACCGTGGAGTTGTGTAGGAAGAAGAAAGCAATGTCACAAGCAGACAGGCAGTCCCAGGGCAATGCTTTGGTGTAAGGAGGTCAATAGAAGCTGAGCTGGACAATGGCACTTCAATGACATTTTCATGAGGATTCTTGGGAGACTGTACAGGAATTCATTTTCTGTCTCATAAAAGAGTATAATTTGATATGGTTTTATCCTGTTTCTTGTCTCTGCTTCCTTATATACTGCTATATCTAAGTTCATTTCTTGCTCCCTTTTCTACATATTAAATGCAAATCACTGGAAATGCCATGACTGTCCCATTTTTCTCACAGTTGCAATGCTGCATGAGGGACTGTCTAGCTCATCACTTATTCATTTCTGAGGTCCTTGGGAGGCAAAGTAAGCACACTTTCAGATACCAGTTTTAGGATTTTGCTGCATTCAAACATTTACTAATGTTACATTTGGAAATGTGTATTTGTTAGCTGCTGGTAGTCCTTGGCGGTCTTATTACAAGTGTCATTAAAGCATCATAATATTTGGAAGAATTGCTCTGCTTCGAGATATTCAGGTTCATTAATGAACATTATCCATCTGACACATTTGGTAAACACCAGAGCTTCAGAGAACAGCTCATCAGGGATAAACTCGGCCCTCTAGGCTCACTTGGAGAAGCTCATGAACTCACTACTGTTCACCCTCATTAGGCTTGAGATGCAGAGATGAAAAAAACAACACTGAAAACTGCCAATATTTGTACTTTCAAATTTAGAAAATCTAATGTCTTCTTTCATTGTTGTTATGGAGATTGGTGGGCAAGAAATAAAAGAAATGCCCTATGCAAGTTCTGTTTGTTTTCTTTGGAAATTGTCAGTGTTACCTTTGAATTAAGTTCTGAAAATAATAAAAACAAGGTTGGAATTTAAATTAAAAAAAAAAGATTTTCTATCTAGTACCTCAGTTTGGGGGAAAAAAATCAGGAGTATCTTTCAAGGCACAAATATTGTTGAAAAATGGCATAGAAGAATGTAAACATTATTTTTCTCAAAAATGACATTTCCTCTAATATGGTGATCTATGGAGCAGAAGGCATGGACCACATTCAGCTATGGCCCATATACTATAACCTATGGAAATAGTCAATGAAACTGAATTAAGTCCAACTTTCCAAAGCAATACAGGATCCCAGGTATATACTTCTTTGGACACTTCAACTAAAATAGCTTCTGCCAAAAGCATAAAACATGCTTTCTCATCACTATGTAAACTATACAGTAAAAATATTTGAGTATCTGTATAATTTTTTGTACACGAAAGATACGTAAACATATCTTACAATATTAATATTTACCTTTGAATCAAAGGATTTTTAAGATCATCATCAAAAAATATCTTTAACAGGTTAAGGTCTTAATATTTTTTTAAAAAAATTATGTTGATTGAGTCTAGCACTTGATAAGACTCACTAATGTCTCTTTGAAATCATAAATAGTTAACAGCAGCAGCAGCAGCAAACATGTGAACTAATAGCTTCCTTGCTCATTTTAAAGTTATGGGGAGATTCAACCTTCTGAATCCTCTGAAATCTTCATATTTCAATTATGTCCACTGAGGCCATTCAGATATTTGGTCCCACTGTAAAAATAAAAATACATTTGTATTTCAAAAGACTTTCTAACTATGATGAAATACCAAAAAACCTTGAATATCCAAAGCAATCTTGAGGAAGAAGAATGGAACTGGGGGAATCACCCTGCTGGACTTCAGGCTCTACTACAAAGCCACAGTCATTAAGACAGTACGGTACTGGCATAAAGACAGATATATAGATCAATGGAACAAATTAGACAGCCCAGAGATAAATCCACGACACCTTATCTTTGACAAAGGAGGCAAGAATATAAAAAGTGGTGCTGGGAAAACTGGTCAGCCACTTGTAAAAGAATGAAACTAGAACACTTCCTAATACCATACACAAAAATAAACTCAAAATGGATTAAAGATCTAAATGTAAGACCAGAAACTATAAAACTCCTAGAGGAGAACATAGGCAAAACCCTCTCTGACATAAATCACAGCAGGATCCTCCATGACCCATCTCCCAGAATATTGGAAATAAAAGCAAAAATAAACAAATGGGACCTAATTAAAATCAAAAGCTTTTGCTCAGCAAAGGAAACCATAAGCAAGGTGAAAAAAAAGACTTCAGAATGGGAGAAAATAATAGCAAATGAAGCAACTGATAAAGGATTAATCTCCAAAATATACAAGCAACTCCTGCAGCTCAATTCCAGAAAAATAGACAACCCAATCAAAAAATGGGCCAAAGAACTAAACAGATATTTCTCCAACGAAGACATAAAGATGGCTAACAAACACATGAAAATATGCTCAACATCCCTCATAATCAGAGAAATGCAAATCAAAACCACAATGAGATACCATTTCACACCAGTCAGAATGGCTGCTATCCAAAAGTCTACATGCAATGAATGCTGGAGAGGGTGTGGAGAGAAGGGAACCCTCTTACACTGTTGGTGGGAATGCAAACTAGTACAGCCACTATGGAGAACAGTGTGGAGATTCCTCAAAAAACTGGAAATAGAACTGCCGTATGATCCAGCAATCACACTCCTGGGCATACACACTGAGGAAACCAGAATTGAAAGAGACACGTGTACTCCAATGTTCATTGCAGCACTGTTTATAATAGCCAGGACATGGAAGCAACCTAGATGTCCATCTGCAGACGAATGGATAAGAAAGCTTTGGTACATATACACAATGGAATATTTCTCAGCCATTATAAAGAATGCATTTGATTCAGTTCTAATGAGGTGGATGAAACTAGAGCCTATTATACAGAGTGAAGTAAGCCAGAAAGAAAAACACCAATACAGTATACTAACACATATATATGGAATTTAGAAAGATGGAAATGGTAACCCTGTATATGAGATAGCAAAAGAGACACAGATGTATAGAACAGTCTTTGGGACTCTGTGGGAGACGGTGAGGGTGGGATGATTTGGGAGAATGGCATTGAAACATGTATATTATCATATGTGAAATGAATCGCCAGTTCAGGGTAGATGCATGTTACAGGATGCTCAGGGCTGGTGTGAGGGGATGACCCAGAGGGAAGATAAGGGGAGGAGGGAGGTGGGAGCGGGGTACAGGAAGGGGAACTCATGTACACCAGGGGCGGATTCATGTCAATGTATGGCAAAACCAACCAATATAATATTGTAAAGTAAATAGCCTCCAATAAATAAAAAAGAAAGAAAGAAAGAAAGAAAATGAAAAAAATATATATTTACTGACAAAACATTTGAAATGGATACTCAGAATTACATCCAGAGAAATTAAATTCTTAGTAGGATCAAAAATCTTCATCCATCAAATATTTATATTCCTTATCTTCTCTTAATTTTAATTTGACATTCATAATAAAATCAAAATAATTGTAAATGTGTGCATAAAATAGTTCATTGTATTAACAGGAGTATGTTCACTAGGGTAATTTGATAGTTTTCCAAAATCTTACAGGGAGGTACAATTATCCTCATTTTCCATGGCTTCCATACTTGCAAAAACTTCTCATCCCCAAATCAGTATTCATAGGGTATTCACAGTCATTTGTATTAACACATAGAGCAATGAAAAACTTGCCCAATGCACATATTCTCAGCTGAGATTGTATGAAGCAATGCTCTGCTATGTTTTGACTCATTCTGTCAAAAAGTATCCTTTCCAAGATCTATATAGTGCCAGTTCTTCACATTTTTGTGCTTTTTTGTTTGTGATTTTCCTGCATCAAACGGTCTCCAAGCATAGCTCTAAAGTGC
Source organism: Moschus berezovskii (assembly GCF_049115385.1). Lineage (NCBI taxonomy): Eukaryota > Metazoa > Chordata > Mammalia > Artiodactyla > Moschidae > Moschus > Moschus berezovskii. The sequence continues at coordinate 64,875,924 of NC_142469.1, forward strand.
TAGCTAGTGTTTCTATGGCCAAGAAGGGTTCAATTTGCCTTTCAGAGAAAATGTGTATTTCAGATAAACGTGATTCAGGGATGAGTTATAGTGCTGTTGACTACGAATTCATTGGTCATGAATCAACAATACATACTAAATAAGGTGTCTTTAAACAGAAACATAATACATAAGACAAGTTTATGTATTATTCAGTTGGTTAAAATGTTGTGACCAGAGGCTCACAGGAACCTAGCTGTGTTTCCCCTAATATTAGTAGTTCTGTATTATTCACTAATACAAAGTTCATGGCAATGTATAGAATGTGACAACCACAAGCAATAATAATTGAGTGTATATATTATTTTGTACGTCCTACTAGGTGAGACTGGAACTGTTGATATCACTCTTTGCTTAGGCAATATACAAATTCAATTTTCATTAACCCAAAGTCTTTTTATGTTATGCTGTCATTCCCATAAAAAGCAAATTCAATACTTTAAACATTCTCTCAGATAACCAAACATTTTTTTTTTTTGGTTACCTGAGCATTTCAAAGAATGTGCATGCAAATTAATGAGGACTGTCATTTGGTAGGAATAATTCTCCTACAAATATTTTGGTTGTGTTTTGTTTTGGTAAGTCATATTAAGATATTATCATAATATCATCTTGATTAGTTAAGGGTTTTTCCATATAGTCATGTTAAAAAGCATAACATACAATATTTGCGGTATATAACTATATTGAATCTGGCAATCTGCATGTTTATTTGCAGAAATAAATAGCCATATGTGAATATAAATTAATAGCATATATGTGAAAGGTATACATGCCTATGTATATATACATGTATATACAGCAATATTTTCTATACTGTACAATTTTTTCAGATAAGCTTGAAGATAATTATACATTTATTTTAGAAGTACTCTAAAGAAAATACCTATTTCAATGTCATTAACATAACAAGTACACAGAATTAAGAATTGAATAGCTTAAAAAATTTATTGATGATATTTTATAATAATCAGAAGATTACAGATACATCTGACTAAAATAACTTCATTTCTAAAACAAAGATAAACGATCATTTTACTACTCTGACCCAAATTGTAAGACTTATGAAAATTTCAAAATCTAGCCATGAAGTTGGTTGAGAATTACCATGCACTTGGACTTGATATTGACATCAGTAATCAGGAAGATAGATACAGCATCAAATGTTAAACTAATACTTACATAATAATAAAACTACATTTAGTTGGGATATGCTGCTGCTGTTGCTGCTGCTGCTAAGTCACTTCAGTCATGTCTGACTCTGTGCGACCCCATAGACGGCAGCCCACAGGCTCCCCCATCCCTGGGATTCTCCAGGCAAAAGCACTGGAATGGGTTGCCATTTCCTTCTCCAATGCATGAAAGTGAAAATGGAAAGTGAAGTCGTTCAGTCATGTCCGACTCTTAGCGACCCCATGGACTGCAACCTACCAGTCTCCTCCATCCATGGGATTTTCCAGGCAAGATTACTGGAGTAGGGTGCCATTGCCTTCCACGTAGTTGGGATACATCTGGAAACAAATGCCCTGTGAAGGGCGTGATAGGAACAGCCCCCAGTTAGAACTCCATGTGGAAGAAGAAGTGGTCATTGAAAAGACCTGAAGATCCTTTAGCTGAGGCTCTTATTGAGGGTGGGGCTGGGGTGGCAGCTTGTATCCAGGCAAAGACAAGACACTGAGTCTTGGTCATGGTGGTGGTTTGAGCACAGAATTTCAATCTTGGAAAGTTGGAGATTTCATGCCTGTCTTATTTTCCTTTGAGAAGGACCTTTTCTTATCTCAGACACTCCTGCCTGGGATTCTCACTGTAATTTGTCATCCATAGTTGGCCACTCAGCAAGCAACAGAGCTTAAGAAGAAGCATTTGTTGTTCCAGAAAGGTTTCTGGGTAGTTATACCATCAGATCTGTCAGAAAAACCAAGAGCACTGATTTAAATTCTTCGGTGTGTTACTTAATTACCTTTTTAATTAGGATAAAATGTCTTTTCACCCTCTCCTATTTGAATACCGCCATCCCTGCTTTCAGGGCCAAGTTATAAATACACTGCAATGAATAGCTCTCACCCCCTCCCGTCTCTTTCCCCACTGAGCCAGCTGCTCCTGTGTGTTCAACTGTCAGGATCTGTGCTGCAGAGATGCTCCGAGTGCTCCCTAATAACTTGGGGAATCGGTGCCGCTCATCGCCAAGGCTGACAGCTGAACACAGCTCAGGGGAACTAAATGTGCAAGAGGAGCAGAAATAAGAAGGGAGATTGATTCTTTGAGATGCAAGGATAAAATGCCGACAAAAATAGCCATAATCCTTTGGCGTGGGTGATGAGGGTGAGGACCGGGAAATGTGTTAGTCGACATGGGAAAAGGAAAATAAAGCTCCAGTTGGAAAGTCGAAGAAAAGATAATTTGCAAGGAACACTTGATTTATTTCTTCTTCTCATGGATAGAATTTTAAAACACTCTTCTTTGTCTGTTGGGACCCAGTACTGGGAGACATAGATATCCAAAGTTGGGGACCCTTTATCTACAGGGCCAGATTTTCCTTTGGGGAAGAGAATCTGCTAAGAAAGAGCCTGCTAGTAGCTCTCTACATGGCCTTTATATGAGGACTTCTAGAATTATAAAACATTCTAACAAGAATAGTTTTGAGATACAAATTTTAAAATTATGTTTAGTTGTAGCAAAATGCACATGACATGAAAGTTGCCATCTTAAACATGCTTAAGCATACAATTCAGTGGTATTGAGTACATTGACATTGTTATGCAACTTTGGTCACCATTCATCTCCAGAATTCTTTTTCGCAAAACTAAAACTCTAAACCCACTAAACAATAAGTCTCCAGCCTCTTTTCCTCCTACTCCTGGTTATGACCATTCTACTTTCTGCCTCTGTGAATTTGACTGCTCCAGGTTTCTTATGTAAGTAGAATCACACAGTGTTTGTCTTTTGGTGACTGGCTTCTTCCACATCACTTGATATCCTCAAGATTCATCTATGCTATCACACATGTCAGAGTTTCATCTCTTTTCAAAGTTGAATTAATAATCTGTTCATTCATGCTTGTGAAAACTTGAGTTGCTTCCACCTTCTGGATATTGTAAATAATACCTCTATGGATATACAAGTAATGCTACTATGAATATGGCTATTTAATTCAGGTCAGTCACTCAGTCATGTCTGACTCTTTGCCACTCCATGGACTGCAGCACTCCAGGCCTCCCTGTCCATCACCAACTCCCGGAGTTTGCCCAAACTGATATCCACTGAATCGGTGATGCCATCCAACCATATCATCTGCGTCGTCCCCTTCTTCTCCTGCCTTCAATCTTTCCCAGCATCAGGGTGTTTTCAAATGAGTCAGCTCTTCGCATCAGGTGGCCAAAGTTTTGGAGCTTCAGCTTCAACATCAGTCCTTCCAATGAACATCCATGACTGATCTCCTTTAGAATGGACTGGTTGGATCTCCTTGCAGTCCAAGGGACTCTCAAGAGTCTTATCCAACACCACAGTTCAAAAGCATCAATTCTTCGGCACTCAGCTTTCTTTATGGTCCAACTCGCACATCCATACATGACTACTGGAAAAATCATAGCTTTGACTAGACAGACCTTTGTTGGCAAAGTAACATCTCTGCTTTTTAATATGCTATCTAGGTTGGTCATAACTTTTCTTTCGAGGAGCAAGCATCTTTTTCACAGCTGCAGTCACCATCTGCAGTGATTTTGGAGCCCAAAAGAGTAAAGTCTCTCACTGTTTCCATTGTTTCCCCCATCTATTTGCCATGAAGTGATGGGACTGGATGCCATGATCTTAGTTTTCTGAATATTGAGTTTTAAACCAACTTTTTCACTCTCCTCTTTCACTTTCATCAAGAGGCTCTTTAGTACTTCTTCACTTTCTGCCATAAGGGTGGTGTCATCTGCATATCTGAGGTTACTGATATTTCTCCTGGTAGGCAATCTTGATTCCATCTTGTACTTCATCCAGCCCAGTGTTTCGCATGATGTACTCTGCATATAAGTTAAATAAACAGGGTGACAATATATAGCCTTGACATACTCCTTTGCTGATTTTCAACCATGCCATTTCTGACTGTTGCTTTTTGACCTGCATACAGATTTCTCAGGAGGCAGATCAGGTGGTCTCATTCATAATCACCTCTAGAACAGAACCTGTGAAGCCAATAGGGGGACAGTCCAAAAATAGAAATAGAGTCAAAAGAAGTATTGGGGTATTTTGGATTGTGTATATCTTTCAATGTTGAATTTTTTCTTATAAGTTCATTTATAGATTTGTGTATTTGTTTATTTTTCTCTTGTGTTTTCTTATAATTTTTGGAAAGAAATAATTAGATAAAGAGTTAAAATATGAGCAGTAAACATCAGAAAATTTTTAAAGCATTTATGTCATAATAGCCTCCATTGTATGTAGAGACTTCTGAAGAGTACCATTGGCCTCAGAACTTAGTAATGAATTATTGAAATAGTTGTTCTTTGAAGGGAAATAATAGAGTTTTAAATTAATGTGAAGTCATGAATCTGAAATATGACTCAAGCTGAGTTTGTGGGGTTGTTTGAAATAATATGATCTTATATCAGTTTTAAATGCTTATGTGAATCCCTATATATTCTTAAAATTAGCCCTAAAGCTGATATTTGAAATACAAAAAAGCTTATGCCCAGATAGGTAATGAACTATGATTCTCTCTTTTAGAGATAATCAGTCATTAAAACTTAATTTTAAGTCAACCATAGAAATAAATAGAATTCTGTAAGTATTCAACAATTCATGATTATAATTTTTTTTCCAATACTGTTATCTCTCCTTGTTCAAAGAAATGACCAAATTCTACCATGTCTGCATTTTTCAAATATCTGGTTCCATACTCTCTGCTTTATCTGCCCTACCACTACTGCAGCCATGAAGAAGTCTCATACAGGATATATTGTATAAATCTGATTGTGGTATTTATTTATTCAAAGCCCTTCAACTTCTAATTGTTGGGGATGAAAAGAAAGATAAAAGGAAAATAAAGAAATCTTTAGCCTCTCATAGAGAATAAGACCTACTATGACCTAGCTCCTATCTGTCTCTCTATGGTCTTGTCTTTCATTATGTCAAAAATAAATGGCAAAATAGTAGAGAACTGTCAGTGGGGGGAGGGATGTCTTTGAAGAAAAAGTGTTGTGGAATGGGCAACATTTAAGACAAAATTCTTTTAAAGAAGTACCAGCTGTTTGAAGCTCAAAGATAAGATCATTTCACTAAGGAGAAAACAGAAAGATTCAAGGACTTAAAAGGAATAAAGAGGTAACTTGAGCAGGATGAACAAGATGTCCCATGTTGGACTTGCTCTTAGAGACAAAGGTAGTTGACCCATCACATAAAGACTTATAGACCATGATGAAAACCTGGTGTTTTATACTAAGTGGGGATGGATTTAAGGAAGGAAGTTACATGAAACAACTTTTCCAAATATCACTGTGAAAAAATAAAAGTATTTGTCTCTCAATCATGTCCAACTTTTTGTGATCCCATGTACTGTAGCCCACCAGGTTCCTCTGTCCATGGGGATTCTCCAGGCAAAAATACTGGAGAGGGATAATCATTCCCTTCTCTAGGGGATCTTCCCAACCCAGGGATCGAACCCAGATCTCCCACTTTGAAAGTAGATTCTTTACTGTCTGAGCCACTAGGGAAGCCCCAAAAATACTGGAATGGTTTGCCATTTCCTTCTCCATGGGATTTTCCTGACCTAGGGATCGAACACGGGTCTCCCCCATCATGGGCAGATTCTTTCCCATCTGAGCCACCAGGGAAGCCCCATAATGGAAAATAACTTTCCCCATTTTAGAAATAATAAAACTTAAGAACCTGAGATGTTGCATCTTAAGTGGCAGAGGCAGCATTCAAACCTCCGTTTTGCCTGACTTTAAAGGCTTCTTTCTTTTCATTACACCATGTCAAAAAGAAAGGTTTTGATAGGAACTGTGTCATTGTTGTATTAGAAGAGAAAATAATCAAGTACTTCTTTTCCCACTCATTAATTTCTATAGCACTTTAAAAGCAAAATCTCATCCACTGTATTTAAGCAAGAATAAATGAACAAGTAAATACAGTTATGGGGAAAGTACAGAAAAAAGGTAATAAGAAATTGGAAAAGGAAAAATAATCTTCTTTAGTGTTAATAAAAGTGGGAGGAAGAGGAGATCAAACACTGGTTTGGCTAATTTGAATCTCCCCTGGGTGGGCAGCACCAGTCAGTTCAAAAATGGCTCTTATTTATTTATTTATTTATTTATTTATTTAAATGCCTCTTAAAGTAGTTGAGTGCCCTCTTCCCTCCTGAAGCTGGTAAAGCCACATCAGGGCAGCTACATGGAAGGGTCAAATGGAGAACACAGAACAAATTCCTTATTGTGTGAAGCCAAAGGCCAACTTATGCTCTCAAATGGCTCCACAACTGGTCGTGGCCTTTCCAGTCCTGAGAGTAGTCCTTACAATGTGAGGCTGAAGGCTGCGCGCCCTGATGAGAGATGCTGACAGCTTCCACAACCCCAAGTCCATTTAACACCTAAACCATGTGCAACCTATCTGGAGAACTGGAGAAGGCAGCCTTTAGGCAGCCCCACAAATAGTCCACTGACCTTTGATATCTCTATGGATCCATGCCTATCGCTCACCCTTTGAACATCATTATGGAAGACCAGAGCAGGACAGTCAAATATCACAATAGATATTATTTTTGCTAAGTGTTGTCTTGGGAGAGAAAAAAAAACCAAACAGGAGTGACATTAGTATACAGAAGCAATTGGTGACACAGTTTATTTATTTATTTGGCAAGGGATATTTTAAATCAATGCAATGGGCATGGGCTCTGGAGTCAGACACAAGTAGATTGTAATGTGATGTTCCCAGCCATCCTAAGAACTTAGGCAGGTTAACTGGAATGACAATGAATCACAACATCAACATTGACAAAATGAGAAATAACAAGCAGTTTAAAATGTATTTGAAAATGTGCATAATACTTAAATGTTGCTCAATAAATATTTTTTTTGCCCCTTATTTGAATATTTTCTTGAAGCCAAAAGGGGTTGAGCCTTGAAAGACTGCTTATTTATCCAAGCAACTAAAAAAAAAAAAAAAAAAATCAATAAGGTCCTGTGTCCTTCACCAGTTTGTTTAATATCTCTGAGTTTTAGTTTCAAAATCTTTCAGAGAAAACTATATCCCCAGAAAGCAATTATGAAACAAAAGATGAGAATAATTATGATTCTCATAATCTCTACTCAGAGATCTTTACTCAGAGTTTGAGAAAAATATGTTGAAAAAACCAGGTACTTAGATTATTATAATTATTCATGTTTTTATTGAGACTAATTAATGCCAAAAATAAGCACCAAAGAGATATTTGAAAGCAGTGCTGTTTCTTTGGAAGTCGCTCCTTTCGAAAATGTATGATTTTAATGTTCCCTTAGATTGCTTTTTGTTAGAACTATTTTTACATAGATACTTACCTATCCAATCCTTAGCCATTAGTACTAAAATGTGTTTTCTCTCTGAGATATAAATGATGTTCAAAGGCCAATCACTCTGTACAAATGTCACACTCCTCAAGATTGATTTAGCATTTCTCCAACCTTCAACAGATTCTTGAATCAGTAATACTCAGAGACACAAAACACATCAAATATACTAGTGTAATGCTTACAAAATCAATAACTGGTGGTCTTGTGAGTGTTGTTATGTCTACTTTATTGATGGACTTTTTATTATATCTGTAATTACAGTTCAAAAATACAGTTTGATGTTCTTAAGAAAAAGTATTAACTCTTAAATTCTCTAAACCATAGGGCTTTGACTTTTTCCTTTTTTTTTTTTTTTCTTTTTAACTGTTCTGTGGTGTAACCTATTCTATATCCAAACAAACAAGAAAGCCACAAATGAATCTTTGAGGTTCAGGGGCTGGAATGGAGGCTCTTATTGTATTAGTCAGATAGATCCACAGAGAAGTACTGAGAAGGGCTCCTTTAACTTGGGACTCAATGGGGATAATCAAAGAATGTGTTGAGACTGATTCATCCCATTATCTCTAAAGAGAATAGTACTTACATACAATAAACTCCAGATATTGGGTGTGATTTCAGGTGGTTTTCTGTTTCTTCTCACCAACAAGTGATAGTTAGTACATGGCTTGGAGAAGGAAATGGTAACCCACTCCAGTATTCTTGCCTGGAGAATCCCATGGACGGAGAAGCCGAGTCCACGGGTCGCAAAGAGTCGGACACGACTGAGCGACGGAACAGAACAAAACAGTACATGGCTAGGCAAACGGCTGTGGTTCAATTTTACTCTTCTGGTTTTCTACTTCCCAGATCTCCTACAAGAAATAGACTATCAAGAACATCTTTTCTGCACTCCAATGCCTTATTATTATTTCATAGGAGTACTAGAATTTACTTAAAAATAAATCACCACAGGTTATGTATGTGTCAGCTATTTGGATATGGTCAGTTCTCTTAATCATAATATCACTCCAAGGAGTAGTCAGGTGCCATTTTTGTTGATCAGACATACTTGAATATCATCCATTTCCTATGGTTCAAATTAATATAATGACCAGCATTTCATAGCTTTGAGCAACATAGAGGCTTAGCTGTTTAGCTTAATCCATTTCAAAGAGGAATTTTCATTGGTGAAATTAGTGACTTTGACATGCACGTTCATGGATTTTGGAAATCACTTTTCCCTAGTAAAATTAATACTATTCATATACGTGGACTGGCTTTATTTCAGAGACAAACTATTCTCTCATGAACAGAGTATAACAGTCTAACAAGCCCTCTAAGGCATAGCCACAAGGATGATGCCTGAGGCTTGATCTTTTAATGGTCCTGTGTCCAGCCACTGGTCTCCAGAATACTTTTCATATCTGCTTCAATTGACCATCCAATGCAAACTATGATAGTAGAACCTACAAATATAGGAGACTGAGGTTTCATTCCTCTTATAGAGTAAGTTGTTTAAAATGTTTTACACCTATTTGCCAACACATGACTGTTTAATATGTGTCTCTGTGGGTGGTTGAATTTGACCTGACACTTGCTTACATTTTTGCTTGGTTAGGTAGTATAGGAAGTGGCAGCTACATGATCACCTAAAATATCCTAACAGTTGCACATAACTAAGTTTTCTTAGGTCACTTGGTGACACGATATCTTAATCTTCTAAATGTGTCCCTGATCAAAGTACAGTCTTTGTGAGGTAATTACTTATCTGTCTCTGTGGCAGACTTCCCTTCCTCCAGAAGGCTGCCCTGTGCTGAGTGTCTCTGGGATGCCATGGTTCACTGACTGTAGACCAAGTGCTCTGTGTTAAAGTCATGTGGTTTGTGTCAGTTCTCACTGGGATCAGCATGCTCTCTGAGAGGATTTAAAGCCTTTTCACCTGGAAGAGTCGCTTCTTGCTTAGGGCTAGGACTCCAGACATTGCCTTATCAATTTGAACAGTGATGGGGTTATGGTACTCAATGTTGATATTACTATACTCCCAGCCCTGAAGTGTGGGGCATTACTGTTTTATGGTCTTGCAGGAAAGGCTTTATGTATGTTCATGGTCTTGCAGGAAAGCTTTTATGTATGTTCATGCTTTAAATCCTACTTTACAACTTACGTGAAAGCAAGGCACAGCTTGCTATGATTTATAATGTAACATATTATCACATATGAATTTTGGAACACAAATGCCAGAGTTTAGGGTTCCCTGAAAAACAGATTTTGAAATACTGATTCATATCAACTGATCATTTGGTGTGAGCTGCTCTCGTAAAAAGGGTGTAATATTAGTCAAAACTGCTGCTTTTTGCCAAGGAAAGTGCCCAGAGAGGAACCTGGCCATAAATTGTCTGCAGCCAACACTCTCTGGAACTTGAAGAATAAAGACCACAGTCTTGAAGGCTGGTCAGACTGGCACATCACATCTCTTTAGTTAGTCTGAGATTTGGACTATTCTTAATGAGGTCCCTTTCTTTTCCTGAGTGTACTCCTGGTCTGGTTTTGACTCAATCTCAACTTTGCCCTTGATATCTCTGGTGCTGCCTTAATTATATGGGCTCTCCCACTTCTCCTCATAAATGTCAAGAACCTCAAGGGCACAATATTTGTCAAGAGTATAGGAGAGGCTCCCTTTCCTGTTCAACACCAACCCAAACTGTGTCCAGCATGAACTAATAAGGGAAAATGTAGAGGAAAACCATTGTTGAAAAGAAATACGATAATTTTAAAGTATTTATTTATTAATTTACTTGTTATATAGTAATCTCTACCTCCTCCAATGTAAAGATGGAAACAAAAGAAAACACAGAGGCTTCCAACTTGGAGCCAAGTACCCCTGAGAAGTAGGAGAGCCTAAAAAAAGTGATTAGGGTAATTTTTGTATAACCTTGTATACCTTGTAAGTTAAAAATGACTTAATGACTGAGAAGTGGTCAAAGGCAAATTAACACCAGAAATTAGAGTTGTACCCCCACTGAATAAAGGAAATGATAGTGGGAAAAAGAACTCAAGAAAACATTAAATTATTTTGACATGATATTCCTGGTAAAACGGGTAAAGAAAGAAAAAAGGAGCTGGATTGATCAAAAGGCGGGTGAAGTGATTTCTGCTACTCTTGGACTAACAAGTGTTCTCTGATAGTTTTCACCTACAAGACCATCCTCAATTTTCTCAGGTTTACAAAACTCCACATTAATGCAAAGAAGGGGATTAAGTACAAAACTGAGACCTTCAGGAAAAATGTAATACTTTAAAACAGCATACTTTCTCCAAAGTTTCTAGATAACATTTTCTAATTTTGGCCTTTGACTTAAATCCCATGTGGGCCTATCCTGCCAATTTTCACCTCACCAATTCTACTTTCACTCAAAGTGTTTTTGAAATGCAACATCTATCATGAAGGTTTCCCTCATAAGAATGGTTTCTGCAGGTCTAGCTAATCTGAGCATGCAAATATATTGACATTCTCACTTATCTAGTCCTTACTTCATATACTCCGGATATTGGCTTGTTTAGAAATCTATTCCCCAGTTTTCTTCATCCAGTTTACGAACCTCAGAACCTTACAGGTAGCTATGATGTCAATAAACTCCTGCAAAATACAACAGTCCATGGGGTCCCAAAGAGTCGGACATGACTGAGCATGAACAAAATGATGACACAGTTTGTCACTCAAAATGATTTCTAATGTGTCAATATGGTCACATCCTATCCAAGAATACACAGTACAAAAAACCAAGAAACCCTCGTGAGGGGCCACTGGTCATCCCTCAGACTTAATTTATTTATGTCTTTATCTGTTGCTACCAATATGAATATCTATAGCAAATTCTAACTCTTTAATGTGTCATCTACAACCACAGATATAGAAATAAAGATATAAAAGGAACAGAAGAGATCCATCATATTTAAATAAAAGGGAGCAATGATCTTCACAGATTGTCTCTATGTAGAAGAAAGTCCCTGTAGAGAGGTCTATAAACAGAATAGCTGTGTACTCACTATACTTTATTCAGAGATACCAGTGTTTATTTTTAAACAAAAAGGAAGGCTTTCAAGACCCATTAGTTTTTTCTTAACCACAGAAAAACTTCACCCAACCCCTTTGGAATCGGTGATTATTTTCATAGTACTCTGGATCATTTCAAAAAGAATGAAATATAATGAAGGGCTGCTCTTACAAACACAAATTTTATAGAATCCTTTGGACTGGCAGCTTTGGAAATTCTTCTCTCGAGGGAAGTAAATTTACGTGGAGCTGCACTTGAGTTCAGTTTGTATTCCCCTCTCAATTACCATCAATGCAGCTGAATCAGTAGCTATACCAAAATTCCTGAGATAGCTTTTTAAAAATCTAAAATAAAAGAAGAAAGTGTTACTGCAGACTGAGGTGAAAGAAATTTTGATACAAGAGGGACAAAATCCCTGGAGGGAGGAGCTGAGGGCAAGAAATAATGAAACAAAAGCTTGCAATACCCAAAGCAGAATATGAACACTGTGATCTTTGTTCTTTCTTTTAATTGTTTAGGCCTGCAAATATTTGATATGAAGTTGCTTGACTTAAGAGGCAAGGGAATTTTTTTTAACAGATATAAAATGAACAACCCAGGTGATTATCATAATGTGGGAATGGAACAGCAAGTTAGGGTGATATATTTGGAAGTTGCTATGATTGTAAAATTCCCCAACAATGGACCCCAGGCAGCAGGCAGTAAGAGAATCCAATCATGCCTTATTGCTTAGGCATACTATAGGTCACTACTATATCAGCACTTATTAGCTCAAAGCAATACGTTATGTTTGTAAGACAAAACATTATTCAGTAATGCTTCTCCACTCCCAATAGCTAGATCTTTGCTTGGGCTTCGATTTTTCAATAAGTAAGAGACATTTTGACTAATTAAAATGTGCGAAATATGTAAGTTTCAGAGTTGGTTGTTGGATTTGAGCAATTGCAGAAAAACAACTCTTTTGAAGATAGTACAATCTGATATTTATGAAATGCTATTGAAACTTAATACTCAAAATGGAGTAATTTTATAGCTACTTATCACTTTCTTACCTTCCTGTCAACTCACACCTACAATTCCAGCCATACAAAACATTTAACTCTTTTCTGAAAGCTTCAAGTGCTATTAGAGAGGGTTTTAACATAGCACTAAGAATACCCATGGGAACATCATTAATGTTGCCCAGAATGTGCACCTTGGTTCATTACTTCTAGTCTGACAGCTCTGCTCCATCAAGCACACTCTGGTTCATGTATGCATGTCAGTGCCATTGTAGCCTTCCCTCTGCTGACCCAAGGCACCATTGAGCAGATTTAAATTTTATCTACACAGTGAGAATCTGAGCCCGTTAGATATTAGAATCAAGTTTTCTGATTCCAGAAAGATTGATCAGGGTACTTCCACAGGCATTTTTGAAAAAAGTAGAAAACACAACAAAGTATTTGGTCCACATTTTATAAATTAACTAAACAAATCAGTATCAGATTTGTGATGGTAAATGTAATGCTTGCATTTTGATTCTCAACTATGACAATAAAGAGCTTCCCTTGTGGCTCAGTTGGTAAAGAATCCACCTGCAAGGCAGGAGACCTGGGTTCAATCCCTGGGTTGGGAAGATCCCCTGAAGAAGGGAAAGACTACCCACTCCAGTATTCTGGCCTGGAGAAATCCATGGACTGTATAGTCCATGTGATCACAAAGAGTCGGAAACAACTGAGCGACTTTCACTCACTTCACTCACAATAAAGATGCATTAATTTTAAGTGTTCATGGTGGGTACTGTGCCAAATACTGTGGATATAGAGGTAGAACAGATCTGGGTTCTAAGAATTATATTAACATATAGAGATGCACAAAATATGTAAAGTTAGGAATTGAAGGAAGTTAAGATTTTAGTAGATTCAAGACTTTGCTGTGAACAAGATCTGAGATTAAGACCTTATGCTGCAGGGAAATGGTTCTGAGATCTTACACAGTCTCATTCATCATCATAAACCTCAATCACTTGTTCCGTAAAATGGATTTAATACCAAAAGCTGCCTCCTTGGGTGATTTTGTGATATAAGTGAAGTAATTATGTGACTCATTTACTATAGGACCTTGCTGATAATAAATGCTCAATTAATGTTAGCAAGATGGCATTTTAACCAGTGATTTAAAAAGCAGCAAACAGACTTTGGGTTTGAAGTTCTAAATATACAACAATCATAAAGGTCCTAGTGAGAGGGAGAGAGAGGGAGAGAAGTGATGGTTAACGTGTGTTCGCCTACTAACTGGCGGCTTTAAGTTCCACTTCATAGGGGCTGTTCAAGAACATAATAACGGGCCACAAACACAACCACCCTTCAATAACATGAAGGTGAGCTGCACGCAGAAGGTGGGCACAAGGACTACAAAGGTGCGGTGAAGCACAATGGGAGGAAACATAAAATAGCTGCTGATCACTGGGATGTAGTAACAGCAAGAGCTGGCGGGGACCAGTCAGAGAAGAGGTGGCTCAGAGGAAGGGAGACAACTGAGCTTCCCATGAGACAAATTCACTGAGCTCCAAACAGCAGGCCACTGGGCAAGTCTACCAAAGGATTTCCCCTTGTTCTCTGGCCTGGGGTGCTGTCCAGGTCAGCGGGTCTCTCTCTCTCCACAGCTGGAACACAGATCCAGACAACATCTCCTAGAGACAGCCCAGGAGAGTGAAAAGAGCGGAGGCTGTGTGTTTTCTCACAACTCCACCAGCTCGGTGAACTTGGGCAAGTCACTTGACCTCTGTGGGACTCAATAACACGGTCTATAAAACATGACAACAGTGTCAACTCAGAAAGCAGTCAATAAAGGCTAGTGTCCTCAGATTTTCTTCTCAGTCCTAAGTCATCTAATAGTTGGCTTATTTAAATGTGTATGTTTCTATGTGAACACTAGATCCAGCCCTTAAAGCACCTGGGGGTTACTAAAGTGAATCTGTGGATTCTTTGCCATGGGGACAAGCAGATTTCTCTTCTCTGTCACAACAGGAAATCATCACCACCCATCATTCCTCTGCAATCATTTCAGCTGCAGCCGAAACAGGTCCCATTCTTTATCTCAGGATTACTGTTACTCGGGGAAACTCTCTAGAGCTTCAAAATTCTTGGTGCATTTAGTGAATTTTGCTTTCAATCCTGATTCCAGATCCAGACTTTTAAAACTATGATTTTTTTTTTTTTTTTTTTACATCGTGGCAACCAAACCTCAAATCTTTTCAAACCTCAATGAAAGCCTGCTGTCATTGGTTTTGCCCTTATCCAAATCGGCATGTACTTCCTTACCACAAATTAGGTCACAGATAAGTTTGGAGCTGCCAATCAGCCTCGGATTCATCAAGCATTTTAAACTGCTGGTGCCGCAGTACAGACGCGCCAGTGTGTGCCACCGATAACGGTATTATTTGCATAGTTAAAATCAGTTAGTGATAGAATGCCTGAGAGGCAGAGGGGATGCATGGCAAATGCAAAGTCACTTTCAGATTTGCATTCATTTTGGTTTTAAATGCGGAACAGAGGACCTGACTGAAAGGGGCGTCACCTCCCATGCAGCTGGATTCTGCGGCGCCTCTGCCTATAAAGCGTTTCAACACTTTGAAAGTGCTTTGTGATCTTCCTATGAACTATTCTTCTCAACAATGTCTGACATCCCTAGTAGGCATTATTATCCATAATTTAGTGAAAGGGAAGTGAATCAAAAACAGGTTGAGTGACTTGTTCAACCCCGCAGGAAGTCACAGCGCAGGCAGAGGAAGAACCCACAGCTTTGTACCGGCTCCCCATCTGTTGCTAAGCCCCATTAGTTGTGCTTCCTACCTGGACCTAGTAATTAGCCAAACTAAGCGCTGCCAAATAAGGACGATGCATTGATGATTTTTTTTTAAATCATGTTCCCTTTGCTGAACTTACTTATTTGACTTGCAAAACAGTGTAAAAATCCCCACCACCACCCCGCAAAAAAACAGGAATAATAAAAAAAAGAGAAAGAGAGTAAGATGGAATTCATTTATTCTGAGGGCTGAGAGCACAAGGAGTTAATGGTTCTAAATACTGTGACTGGTGCTGGGAGAGAGTCTGGTAAACCTTGAGAGAATTGTGCTCTACTTAAATGACAAGTACCAGGATCTGATTGATATTCTCTGTAAAGTGTTCCCTGGTTACATCGTTTTTCCTTGGCACCTATGATTTATGGAATATACCCATATTAATTAGGCATATGCTAGTATTTGGGAACAAGAGGCAATAAGACAATCCTCTTGCATTTCATTGCATAATATATACAATTTATTGAAAAGACACGAGTTTGGAAACTTGGAGAAAAGGTTAAGCACTTGCTTCCGGTACCATAAAGGAAAACGCTGTCAAAAGTAGATCACCATCCCCTAAATATCAAGAAACCAAAAAATAAGTTCTTTCATAGGGAAAAAAAGTTAAAAACCATGGCAATCCCTGACTCAGCAAACAAAAGCAGTTGATAAATGTACCTGCTACCCTGTCTACAGCTGATCTTGCCTTTTCAGGGTGGCCTTATCAACTTAAGATCTTGTTGGAGAGTAACGAACAGGAGGAAAGACGCTGGTCCTCGATTGCTCATCATTAGAGCTCCTTACATAGCTTGAAGGGGAGCAGGGACTGGGATAAATCAATGCTTTGAACCTCCTGATAATTGGTGTTCAGATCTCAGAATCTGAATATTATTCTTGGCTAAAGTATTTAATATCTACCACCTGGCTGAATTGTTCCCTATATTCATATGGGGAAGACATAGTAGGCAAGCGTTCATCCTCGCAAAAGGAGCTGGCAGAACTGAACTACATACAAGCCTGACCTAGTGTGCACCCCGAACCCTCTCTTTTCTCCCAGTCTCCCATATGGAGTAGGAATGACAGTTACTTCTGGAGAGGGCAAGGGAGTGCACACAAGAGGAGAGTTTATTTTTAATTAGAGTGCCCCCAAATGCAGAAGCAAACCTGTATCACAGAAATTTAGCACCATGAATGAACCATTTG
Organism: Moschus berezovskii; assembly: GCF_049115385.1. NCBI lineage: Eukaryota > Metazoa > Chordata > Mammalia > Artiodactyla > Moschidae > Moschus > Moschus berezovskii. Next base: position 64,892,552 of record NC_142469.1, read on the forward strand.
TTGAATACCAACTTGGCTATAGGATTTTACAAAGGATATTTCTAAACATCACAAGAACCCTGCAGAACAGGTAGTTCAGAACGACCTATGCAGGCAGCTAAAAAGCCGAGAGTGGTGAGGTCTCTAACTCTGGGGTCAGAGGGCAGTGGTCCTGAAGTCCTCTTCGAATTCATTGGGCAATTCAGAGGAGGTCCCAAAGCAAGTTCTTTCTCATGTTATCTGTAATATTTAGACTTGCTCAGTCCTTAGTCAACTTTTATAAATATAATTACCTCCAGGGATGTCTTCATGTTCACAGTTTCCTTATTATGCTATTTTCTTGCCAATGTGCATCCTTGGGCATCTAGCCATCTGACCATGACCACAGGTTGACAGACACTGTCCTGTAGGTGGGAGAATTTTTATTCCTTTCTCCACCCCACAGCCACTCCATCAGCTCCAGATTCCTTCTCTTACTCCTACATGTTCCTGGGGATGGAAGACTTCTGCTCATACCAGATAGGTCCCACAAGTCACTTAAAGATTTGTGGCAATCTCATAAGTGCAGCATCATTGGTTTTCTTTTTAAAATTTTAAATTTATTCATTTGGCTGAGCCAGGTCTTAGTTGTAGCATGTGGAATGTAGTTCCCCAACCAGGGACGGAACTTGGGTCCCCAACATTGGGAGCATGGATCTTAGCCACTGAACCACCAGGAAGTCCCGCAGAATCAGTTTTTTCTAGAGTTTTTAAGATTGTAAAAAACACCAATGGCAATGATTACTCAACCTGGCTTGGGAAGGAGTCTGCTGAGGAGGGACTGTCCAGGGGGTGCTCAAATCATGGTTCAGGCTGTGAGCAGCCCATGGATGGTTATACCACAATGGTCACTTTGTCCATCATAGATTTATCTTTATCTGATTTGCTTAAGAGGAACTCTTCAAATTTATTTGTCCCTGTTTTATACATATTCAGCCAACACAGGAGAGATAATGATACTCTGCACAATGGACAAGTCCTTTTTTACTAAACCTGTCCAAGACATGTGCATTTATAAAATACATTACATTTCCCAAAATAGCAAGTCTGTTTGCATCAAAATAAGGTGATTAAGAATGTATGTCCTGGAGTCAGTTACTAAGATCCTTAGCTGTGCGTTTTGAGGAAATTTATTTCATTTCTTTAAGTCCTTGGCTTCCTTCTGTGAAAACAAAATAAAAAGAGAACTTACATTATAGGGTTGTTTTGAGGATTAAATGTGATGATGTATATAAAACCCACAGCACAGCATCCAACTGTACTAAACACTTGATGATTGCTTTTGCAAGTACCTCTGTCCACATGCACACAAAGTGCTCACACAAGGCAAGGAAGGAAGGGCGTCAGTAGGATGGACACTTCCTATAATGAGTTTACTCCATTAGAGCAGATATTGCTATTCTCATCTTATCCATAAGGGAAAAGCAGGGATGGATTAAAATGGCTTCCACCAGCTCACACAGCTGGTTATTGATCAAGTCGGAATCAATTCAGGATTCCGATCCCAGCTTGTCTTCATGTAAAAGCTCTTCAAATAGCCACACTCTGTTTCTAACAACACAGTGCTCTCTGCTATAGGTATAATCAGCCTGAACAAAAAGCAAAGGCATAATAAAAAAAGCTTCATGGAAACTGCTTTCAACTTTATTCCATGATCTTTTTCCACAATTCTTCCTAACTATTCACCCTCTGGTTATCTTAGAGGATAGATACAGAAGGCTGGGGCTTCCCAGGTGGCACAAGTGGTAAAGTGTCTGTCTGTCAAAGAAGCAGATGCCTGAGACAGGAGTTCGATCCCTGGGTCAGGAAGATCCTGTGGAGGAGGGCATGGCAACCCACTCCAGTATTCTTGCCTGGAGAATCCCATGGACAGAGGAGCCTGGTGGGCTGCAGTCCATAGGATCGCATAGAGTTGAAAGTGACTTAGCACCCACACATGCACCCACACAAAGCTCGTTCCAAGTCCATCAGGATCTAATCACCCACAACCTGGGTAAAGCATAGGAGTAAGGATGTTGCTACCAGAGGTTGGGGGAAAAACAGTAATACATCTTTTAAAGCTGAAATGAACAAGATTGGAACATGTTGAAGGTTTTTTTCAGGTTCCATTTATATCTAGTTATTTTGATCAGCTATTTTCATGTTAATCTTGTTTATACATATTCTAAGTTTCAATAAAATGTGCAGTGGCTCTTGCTTTCCCATTTTATATAGATCTGTATCATCCTTATTGACTTTACGTAATGAAAAAGTGGCTTCCCAGTGTCATTAGTATTGATCTTGATGAGGGCGAAAGTGACTGTTAACTCTCAAAATCATCTGTAAATATTTAATCATCCCCATTGATACTATGAAAAATAGATCAAGTGCTCATTTTCTTCCCTACAATCATAGTGTTTGACTCTATAAATGGAAGAAATCTGTATCCTCATGATTAAAAAACAAAAGCAATGAACAAAACCTTAGATATCTATGAGACGTTTCAGATTTCAATGAGAAAAAGGATGCAAGAATCTAAAAATAAATATTTTTCTTAAGGTATTATTTTACCTCATTTCTAACAATAGTCATCTGAACTCATTTGAAAGAAGGCGCTGCCAACATCACAGCTGACTGCCAATATTCCCAGGATTCCTTTCCTCCTGGGTACCAGTGGGACTGACTAAAAGAAGTTATACTAGATTGTAAGAGTTCTGAGTTATTTTTGCCATATTCCAGGTTAAGTATAATTTGGTCACATTGCATTTTTTCTTTTTATTTACTTTTCCTCAGTTTAAAACAACATTTTTTGGCTCAGTTTCTGTGGGTCAGGAGTCTGGGCCCAGTTTAACTAGATTCTCTGCTTCAGGGTCTCACAAAAGTTCAATTACAAAGTTAGTCTGGAATACATTTCGATCCAAGGCTTTACTGCAAGTATCTGCTCCTATGGTTATTGGCAGCATTTAATTTCTCATGGACTGTTGGACAGAAGGCCTCAGCTTCTTGTTGGCTGTTGGTCAAAGACCATCCTCAGCTCCTAAAACCTGCTTCAATCATTCCCTGGATTTGTCTCATTAGTCCCAAGAAATCCATTCTCCAGAAGGCTGATGTCTTTGGAGTGCATCAGCTGAGCGCCTCTGCCTTCCATCTTCCAGCTGTGTTTGACCAATGAGAGGCACCCAGCAGAAAATTTAGACAGGGAGGAGATTGAGTTTGTGTGTCTGTTTCCCTGATTTCCTCTCTTCCCTTCCAGGCACTGACTTGGCTAATTTTTTCTAAGCAAAAATCACATTTTTAATCAGGTGCCTTCAGGTCCAGCTGATGTCTCCGGATCCTCATAGTTAATTCCCCACTTGCCACTTAGACAAAGTAGTAATGGCTTCCCAGTTGGCTGGTCCTGGTTGACTTTATTGTTCCCCTTGGTTTCCCTTAATTTGTTCATGCCTTTGAGGACATTCCCTTATTTAAACTCTCCTTATTTACCTTATTTGACTGTGTACATGTTTGTCCAGGACTCTGCTATCCAGGACCTACTTTCTAGAAAACAGCCTAGTTTTAAATGTCTCCTTAGTAGCATCAGTGATGCTCTTTCTCCTTCTTATTAATTATTTTACCTCAGGATTTTACATAACATGAAATTTATTATCTTAACCATTTAAACTGCATGATTCTGTGTCATTAACTACATTCATATTTTTTGTGCAACCATCTCCAGAATTCTTTTCATCTCACAAAACTGAAATTGTACCATTAAACTATATCTCTTCTTTCCTCCCTTCTCAAAATCCCTGGCAACCACCATTCAACTTTTGGTACGAATGATTTTGACTACTCTAAATATCTCACATAAGTAGAATCATAAAGTTTTTCTCTTTTTGCCTATTTTACTAAGCTTGATGGTCTCAAGCTCCATTTCTGCCATATGTGTTTCCTTTTTAAGGCTGAATAATATTCTACTATATACATATATCACATTTTCTTATCCACTTGTCCGTTGATTGACAACTTGGGATGGTTCCACCTTTTAGCTATTGTGAATAATGCTACTATGAACATGGATGTACAAATATCTCTTTGAGATGCTATGTTCAATTTTGTTGGATACATACACAGAAGTGGAATTGCTGGATTATATGTTATCTCTATTTTAATATTTTTGAGGTACCACCACACTGTTTTCCACAGCAGATATATCATTTTACAGCCCTATCTATCATGTACAGGATTCCAGTTTTCCACATTCTCACCAACATTTGCTTTCTGGGCTTTGGAGATTTTCTTGATAGAAGTCATCCCAACAGGTATGAAATGGTAGTTCGTTGCACATATTCTTTGAATTTCCCTAATGATTAGTGATTCCCTAATGACTAGCCACTTTCACTTTTCTCTTTTACACATTGGAGAAGGAAATGGCAACCCACTCCAGTGTTCTTGCCTGGAGAATCCCAGTGACGGGGGAGCCTGGTGGGCTTCCGTCTATGGGGTCACGCAGAGTTGGACACGACTGAAGTGACTTAGCAGCAGCAGCAGCAATGACTAGCCCTACATTGTTTTCTGTAGATATCAGCTCAGTCTGGGGCTGAAGAGGCCGTATTATCAAGTAGCAGGGATTTAAAACACTGCTTAGCAGCCCTGAATTTGCAGGTTTTACTCAATGGTGCTAATTTTTGCCTCTGAGCTCTGCCTTTTCCCTTTATATCTCCAATCCTATTTCTGCTGATCCTCATTCCCTATCACGGGTAAGAATGATGGTTGTAGAGATAAAATCCTACTGAAATAAGAGGTCTGAGTTGGGTAGAGTAGAATGCTATAGAGGGGTGATGGAATACAAAACAGTCAGAAATTGGAGCTCTGCCACTTGATCAGATAAACTGCTATTAACTTATTCCTGGCCGTTCTCTGTAGGATTTACCATCAGTCCTAGCCAGAAGTCTGCTTCTCTTCAGAGTTTCCCAGGTAGTGCTCATGGTAAAGAACCCACCTGCCAAGCAGGAGATGCAGGTTTGATTCCTGAGCCGGGAAGATCCCCTGGAAGAGGGCATGTCAGTCCACTCCAGAATTCTTGCCTGGAGAATCCCATGGACAGAGGAGCCTGGTGGGCTACAGTCCATGGGTCACAAAGAGTTGGACACGATTGTAGCAACTTAAGATGGAGGAATGATTAGTGATGTGTGTCTTTTCAGGTATGTATTAGATGTTTGAATATCTTACTCGGAAAAAAAAAAAGAACATATATGTAAATTCTTTGTTCACTTTTGAATTGGGGTTATTTGTTTCTTTGTTGTTTAGACTTAGGGATTCTTTCTATATTCTGGATAATAATTCCTTACAAGTTATACGATTTGCAATTTTTTTCTCCCATTCTGTGCATTGCCTTTTTATTTTGTAGATAGTGTTTTTTGATGTGAAAGCTTTCATTTTCGTGAATTCTAATTTGTCCACATTGTTTTGATGCCTGTGCCTCTGGTGCCATATCTAAGAAATCATTGCCAAGTCCAACACTGTAAAGATTTTGTCCTATATTTTCTCTTAGATTACAGTTTTAGATTTTGAATTTAGGTCATGGATCAGTTTTGAGTTAATATTTGTATATGGTGTCGGTTAGGATCTATCTTCTGTTTCGCATACGGATGTCAATTTTACTAACACTCTTTGCTGAAAAGACTGTCTTCTCCAGGATGAGTGATCTTGATACATTCATCAAAATTAATTTGACCTTATATGAAGATTTTTTAATGGACTCTATTATATTCCTGGGCTTCCCTGATAGCTCAGTTGATAAAGAATCTACCTATGATACAGGAGACCCCGGTTTGATTCCTGGGTTGGGAATATCTGCTGGAGAAGTGATAGACTACATACTCCAGTGTTCTTAGGCTTCCCTTGTACCTCAGCTGGTAAAGAATCTGCCCGCAATGCGGGAGACCTGGATTTGATCCCTAGGTTGGGAAGATCCCCTGCAGAAGGGAAAGGCTACCCACTCCAGTATTCTGTCCTAGAGAATTCCAAGGGGTCATAAAGAGTCAGACACGACTGAACAACTTTCACTATTCTATTCCATTAGTTTATATGTCTGTTTTATCTTAGTATCACACTCTTTCCATTGCTGTAGCTTTATATTGAGTATTGAAATAGAAAGTATGAATACTCACACTTTTTTTTTTTCAGGGTTGTTTTGGGTATTCTAGACACTTGAGAGTCCCTTATACTGCAAGGAGATCCAACCAGTCCATTCTAAAGGAGATCAATCCTGGATGTTCATTGGAGGGACTGATGCTAAAGCTGAAACTGCAATACTTTGGCCACCTCATGCGACGAGTTGACTCACTGGAAAAGACTCTGATGCTGGGAAAGGTTGAGGGCGGGAGGAGAAGGGGATGACGGAGAATGAGATGGCTGGATGGCATCACCGACTCTGTGGACATGAGTTTGAGTGTACTCCGGGAGTTGGTGATGGACAGGGAGGTCTGGCGTGCTGTAATTCATGGGGTCGCGGAGAGTCAGACACGACTGAGCGACTGAACTGACTGACTGACTGAGGGACCCTTGAGCATTCATATAATTTAAGGATGGATTTTTTAATTTCAGCAAAAAAAAAAAATAAATGATTTGGGATTTTGATAGGAATCACATAAAATCAATATGTAGATCACTTTAGTAGAACTGATGTCTTAACAATATCAAATATTTTAATCCTTGAACATAGAATGTCTTTCAAATTATGTATACCTTCTTTAGCTTCTGTCAGCAATGTTTCAAATTTTTCATTGTACAAATCTTTCAAATGTTAGGTAAATTCCTAACATTCTTTTTGATGCTATTATAAATGGAATTGTTCTTGTGATTTCCTTTTTGGATCGTTCATTGTAACTATATGAAAGCACAACTGATTTTTATGTGTTGACTTTGTATCCTGCTACTTTGCTGAATTCATTTATTACTTCATTCATAAGATACTGTTTATAAGCAGAGATCATTTTACTTCTTCCTTTCCAATTTGGATGTATTTCACTTATTTTCCTTGCCTAATTTGCTCTGCTAAATTTTCCAGTACTATGTTGAATAGAAATGATGAAAGCAGGCATCCTTTTCTTGTTCATGATCTTAGAGAAAAATATTTCAATCTTTCAACATTGAGTTTGACTTTCCCTGAGGGTTTCATCCTATATGGTTTTTATTATGTTGAGGTACCTTCCTCCTGTTCCTAGTTTCATGAGTATTTTCATCCTGAAAGGATATTGGAATATGTCAAATCCTTTTTCCACATCAATTGAGATAATCACATTGATTCTTTTTTTTCCTGCATCTGTTCATGTTGTGTGTCACACTGCATGATTTTTGTATATGTAATCATCCTTTGATTCCAGGAATAAATCCCATTTTGTCATGTATATAACATCTTTAATATGCTACTGAATTCATGTTTCTAATATTTTGTTGAGGATTTTGCATCAGCATTTATAAGAAATATTAATCTGCAGTTTTCTTGCAGTGCCTTTGTCTGGTTTTGGCCTCATGATAAGGCTAACCTCACAGAATAACTTTTCTTCTCTTCAACTTTTTGGAAAAATTTAAGAATGATTAAATGTTAGTTCTTTTTTAAGGTTTACTAGGATTCACCAATAAATCAATTAAGCCTGTGGCTTTTCTTTGCTGTGAGATTTGGATTACTGATTCTATTTCCTTACTCTTATAGGTATATTCTGATTTTCTATTTCTTCATTGTTCAGTCTGGTAGGTTTTATATATCTAGAAATTTGTTTGTTTCATCTAGGTTTTGCAACCTGTTGGTGTACATTTATAGTACTGCTTTTCAAATAATTTTACTTCTATATATCATATATAATACATATCATATCACACTTAATTAATTCTTTCTCCTGCTTTCTCAAATCTAAATTTGAATTCCTCTAACAAAATTTTTATTCTAATTATTTCACTTTTCAGTTACAGAATTTCTTTCTATTTTCCTTTTACATTTTCTTTTAATTGATATTTACATTTTATTCATACATTGTTTTCTTGACCTTTTTCAGTTCAGTTCATTTCAGTCACACAGTCGTGTCTGACTCTTTGCGACCCCATGAACCGCAGCACGTCAGGCCTCCCTGTCCATCACCAACTCCCGGAGTTCACCCAAACCCATGTCCATTGTGTCAGTGATGCCATCCAGCCATCTCATCTCTGTAGACCCCTTCTCCTCCTGCCCTCAATCTTCCCTTGATCTTTTTAACATCTTTTAATTCTTTGAGCATCTTTAAGACAGCTTTAATGTCTTTGGTAGATCCACTATCAGCACAGTTTTTCAGAGATAGTTTTTGCTTTATTTATTTTTTCTTGTTTAAATGGTCCATAGTTTCTTTGTATGCATTGTTGTTTTTTAAGTGAAAACTGGACATTTGAATATAATAATGTGGTAACTCTGGAAATACAATTCTTCATCTTCCCTAACCGCTATTAGGCTCTAATTTAGGTGTGAGACATTTACTAAATGAATCTCTCTATTTTTTCTCTGCATAGACTGCATTTCTCAGCTTCTATCTGCCATGAACAGAAATAAGGAAATAACCCTTTCCCCAGTGTTGTATTTGGGTTCTGATTCCCACCACTTGCTAGGTTCTGATTGATTTCTCCTCTAGCTCAAGGTCATTGATTCTCCATTCTTGCTCCCCACCAAGCACTGCATGATGGTAGAGGAAAGAGGATCCAAAACTGGACTGAGCTTGGTCCCTGGATATGACTGCATGGAGTCATGGATAGAATGTGCATGAATAAGACACAAGACATGGTTTTGCTCAGCTATTGAGATTCAAGCATTTATGAGACCCAACAGATAATCACCTGATTAAAGTACAGAGAATAAAGCAAGCACATATGTTTTGTACATGTGTACTTTTAACAATTTTGTTTTGTTGTCATTAAGCTTAAAATTTGATGATAAATGCAGTGCTTATCATCATGAGTGGTTGGTTCTCTCTCCAATATGTACAGAACCATTACCCTATAGGTTCATCTCCACCCACAATGTAGGAACATCCCAACCTGAGATACAGAAAACTTAGGCAGCTATGCATCAGTACTCATGGACTCAGAATGAGACATAATATTCACTTCTTAAATCTTGGATCTTATTCTTTCCTCCTCTTGTCATATTACCGAGTCCTTGACTACTTTCTCTCAGCTTCTTCTAGAGGTGAAGTATTTGTTATTCACAATATGAGCTTCTGAGTTGCTCCTTGCTAGCAAAGTCTCTTCATCATGAACTTTTCCAAGACTCCAGACCTGTGACCAGATTTGCTGAAGATGCTGGAGCTAGCCTACTGTTCACCAAGGTCTGTGGGATCCAGACAGAGCCTTTTAACATGATTTGATTGTCCACATATTCCAGAATCCTCTTATTTCTTATTTTTTGGAGAAATATTCCTTACTCCATGCCTTTGATTCTATTCACCTGCTGAGCACTCAAATACCTGACATCCCAAAAGACACATTAAGTATCCATGTCCATAAGCATGAGCCAATGGATTAATTTGCTTTTTTGATGACCAGTCAAGCAGAGGAAACCACCTTCTGGTCCTGAGCTCCATATTTACCTAGTCACCTAGCATCTCAAATTGCTATGTCTGGGAAACTATCATTCTATGCTCCAGATTTTTCAGGAACTAAAGTTATGCTTGACCATCAGTCTTAGAGGCTGGATTTATGTATTTATTTATTTATTATTTCCCTGATCATAAGTTCTCCCTTTTTCTTTTAAATATAAATGTATTTATTTTAATTGGAGGCTAATTACTTTACAATATTGTATTGGTTTTGCCATACATTGACATGAATCTGCCCCGGGTGTACATGTGTTCCCCATCTTGAACCCTCCTCCCACCTCCCTCCCTATCCCATCCCTCTGGGTCATCCCAGTGCACCAGCCCTAAGCACCCTGTCTCATGCATCGAACCTGGACTGGCAATTCGTTTCACATATGATAATATACATGTTTCAATGCCATTCTCCCAAATCATCCCACCCTCGCCCTTTCCCACAGAGTCCAACAGACTGTTCTATACAACTGTGTCTCTTTTGATGTCTCGCATACAAGGTTATCATTACCATCTTTCTAAATTCCATATATATGCATTAGTATACTGTATTGGTGTTTATCTTTCTGGCTTACTTCACACTGTATAATAGGCTACAGTTTCATCTGCCTCATTGGAAGTGATTATGTATTATTTTTAATGGCTGAGTAATATTCCATTGTGTATATGTACCACAGCTTTCTTATCCATTCGTCTGCAGATGGACATCTAGGTTGCTTCCATGTCCTGGCTATTATAAACAGCACTGCAATGAACATTGGAGTACATGTGTCTCTTTCAATTCTGATTTCCTCGGTGTGTATGCCAGCAGTGGGATTGCTGGGTCATATGGCAATTCTATTTCTAGTTTTTTAAGGAATCTCCACACTGTTCTCCATAGTGGCTGTACTAGTTTTCATTCCCACCAACAGTGTAAGAGAGTTCCCTTTTCTCCACACCGTCTCCAGCATTTATTATTTGTAGACATTTGGATAGCAGCCATTCTGACTGGCGTGAAATGGTACCTCACTGTGGTTTTGATTTGCATTTCTCTGATTATGAGTGATGTTGAGCATCTTTTCATGTGTTTCTTAGCCATCGGTATGTCTTCTTTGGAGAAATGTCTGTTTAGTTCTTTGGCCCATTTTTTGATTGGGTCATTTATTTTTCTGGAATTGAGCTGTAGGAGTTGCTTGTATATTTTTGAGATTAATTCTTTGTCAGTTGCTTTGTTTGCTATTATTTTCTCCCATTCTGAAGGCTGTCTTTTCACCTTGCTTATAGTTTCCTTTGTTGTGCAGAAGCTTTTAATTTTAATTAGGTCCCATTTGTTTATTTTTGCTTTTATTTCCAATATTCTGGGAGATGGGTCATAGAGGATCCTTCTGTGATTTATGTCAGAGAGTGTTTTGCCTGTGTTCTCCTCTTTTTATAGTTTCTGGTCTTACGTTTAGGTCTTTAACCCATTTTGAGTTTATTTTTAGGTATGGTGTTAGAAAGTGTTCTAGTTTCATTATTTTACAAGTGGTTGACCAGTTTTCCCAGCACAACTTTTTAAAGAGATTGTCTTTTCTCCATTGTATATTCTTGCCTCCTTTGTAAAAGATAAGGTGTCCATAGGTGCATGGATTTCTCTCTGGGCTTTCTATTTTGTTCCATTGATCTATATTTCTGTCTTTGTGCCAGTACCATACTGTCTTGATGACAGTGGCTTTGTAGGTGATTCCCCCAGTTCCATTCTTCTTCCTCAAGATTGCTTTGGCTATTCGAGGTTTTTTGTATTTCCATACAAATTGTGAAATTATTTTGTTCTGCTGCTGCTGCTAAGTCACTTCAGTCGTGTCCGACTCTGTGTGACCCCATAGACGGAAGCCCACCAGGCTCCCCCATCCCTGGGATTCTCCAGGCAAGAACACTGGAGTGGGTTGCCATTTCCTTCTCCAATGTGTAAAAGTGAAAAGTGAAAGTGAAGTCGCTCAGTCGTGTCTGACCCTTAGCGACCCCACGGACTGCAGCCTACCAGGCTCCTCCATCCATGGGATTTTGTTCTAGTTCTTTGAAAAATACCGTTGGTATCTTGATAGGGATTGCATTGAATCTATAGACTGCTTTGGGTAACATACTCATTTTCACTATATTGATTCTTCTGATCCATGAACACAGTATATTTCTCCATCTATTTGTGTCCTCTTTGATTTCTTTCACTAGTGTTTCATAGTTTTCTATATATAGGTCTTTTGTTTCTTTAGGTTGATATATTCCTAAGTATTTTATTCTTTTTGTTGCAATGGTTAATGGAATTGTTTCCTTAATTTCTCTTTCTGTTTTCTCAGTGTATAGGAATGCAAGTGATTTCTGTGTGTTGATTTTATATCCTGCAACTTTACTATATTAATTAATTAGCTCTAGTAATTTTCTGGTGGAGTCTTTAGGGTTTTCTATGTAGAGGATCATGTCATCTGCAAACATAGTTTTGGACATTTTGGCCACAGCAATCAGAGCAGAAAAAGAAATAAAAGGAATCCATATTGAAAAAGAAGAAGTAAAACTCTCACTGTTTGCAGATGACATGATCCTCTACATAGAAAACCCTAAGTTCTCCCTTTTGCCTGCCTTGATTACGCTTTGAGAACTGGTAATAACTTCTTAGACCCCCTGGAAACTATGAGAGTAGGAAAAAGGTGATTCTGATACTGTCCTCCTGAAATACATACTCTAGTTGAGGGGGAATAGGTTGTGTGTGTATTAGTTGCTTAATCGTGTCCAACTCTTTGCTACTCCATGGATTGTAGCCAGCCAGGTTCCTCTGTCCATGGGATTATCTAGGCAAGAATACTGGAGTGGGTTGCCTTTTCTTTCTCCAGGGGGAACAGTTTAAAAATGCACAAACCAAGTGGTGATGCATAGTGATAGGAAGGTAATAGAAAAATGTTTGCTGGAGAGAGTTGCCTTTTCCTTCTCCGGGGTATATTCCCCACCCAGGGATCAATCCTGCGTCTCTTGCATCTTCTGCTTTGGCAGGCAAATATTTTACCACTAGTGCCACCTGCGAAGCCAAGCAATCTGTAGTCACTGCAAATAAGTTCCTGAGGAGCCAAGGAATATATAAGATAATTTCAGTTGAATGAAACTGAACTTGAAAAATTTGCTTTACAAAATACACCTTATTTTTAGTAAATTGCATGCATTATATCATATAAATGTTGAAGATGATCTAAATGATCTGATGAGGATATTTCCCTGCTGATTGGCACCACTCCTTTCCACTGTTTGTAGCTGCTCACTTGAGACTGAGATTCTGGGAGGTGGGAAGTGGGACTTCTTTACAAACTTCAAGGCCCTAGGGCATACATATTTATACCCCAGTTTTCACTTTATCTGTGTTCCCAGTGTCACTTCATCTGTGTGAGCAGCAGAATATTATAAATAGCTTTAAAATGTAAACAAATGAAAGCCCATCAACACATCTCAGGATGCAGATTCTGCCAGATCAAGTAAACCACACTTTCATCTGCACATATCTGCATAGAATTGAATTATATCAGCCCACTGGAGCCTCTATCCTTATCATCTCCATAATCCTCTCTTCATTCAGTGGGTACTTCACTACCTCTGACCCTTAGAATAATAGTACATGCTCAATGATTCATCTCATGTCACAGCCTGGGAATCAAGAGTCAAAAGAAACCCCAGACTTCAGCTTACACTGTTTTTAACCTCTGTCACTCAAACCATCATTGGGACATCCTCTGTGCTCTGTTCCTAAAAATTTCAAAAGGCTTCTCTCTTCCTAATGGAAGATCCCAATTTTTCCTCTTTAAAGATCTTTTAACTCAGTTGAAATTTGTTCTGTCTTTCTCACTCTGTCCCCCACCAAAATCAGGGATCAAATTTGATCAGGGATCAAATCCTTGGGCCATTCTCCAGCCACACAAAATTCAAATTACCATGGGGCTTTTGTTTCTTCTGAGATAAGTCCTAGCATAGTCAACCTTTGCTCAACAATTTAATTAGAGATTAAGACTTATTCCCTGATGTAAATGGTTTTAGGAAGACTTTTTTTTTTTGGGGGGGGGGTGATAGTCTAGTTCTATTTACTAAGTGTTGAAATCCACAGAACCACACCCCCCACCCTTAAATATTAAAGTTAAATATCACTGTAGTTACGTAAGGTTTGCAAGTTGCAGATATCATCTTTCTGCTTAATACTATGCAAATCTACCTCAGATAAATTAGAAATGCCCTCAGAATACAGAAGATATGGCAAGGATTGAGGAGAACTCTCTAACCTTAACTTTAGTGGTGGGAAAAAGTACTTAAACATTCATATGTGTAAAACCGCCCCCCAAATAACCTTTATGTTCCCACTCTCTGCAGAAATATTTCCTAAAGCTTAGTAGAGCTAGGTAGAAATGGGCTCAGGATTAATTTTGACCTTCTGTGGCAATGCATTTTCAAGCCCAAGAATTTATGTGTGCAGAATATTAAATGTCAAATGCAAATATGAAAACGGAGCTACACAGTTGCAGATCGTCCCTAATTGATATTGAACAGACTATTCCCTTTAAATGTTAATGAAACTGTTGTAATTACTAAATGACCAAAACAGCTCAGAAGCCAGGGTTCACAGCTGTAAACCATTACTTGTAAATTACTGGCACAGGACCACATTAGCAGATGGCTCGGTCCATGGAAGAAAACTTCCTCAAGATGCTTTTCTTCCAGGCCTGGACTCAGGAGCAAATTAGATGAGCATATTAGAGAGGGCCAGAGTGCCTGTTTGGACATGTCACTGGAGATAAGCACCTTCTTTGATCGTTTTTTTTTTTTTTCATTATTATTACATTCTTTTCAGAAAGTGCTGAATATCACAGAACACAAAGAAAGGAGAAGGATAAACAGACAAGAGCTTATAAATGTTGCAGGAGGTCAGATTTGCACATTTCTGCTGGCTTTTTAAGAAGCAGAGGGTTTCCTAAATTCTGAGGCAGATGGACTGAATACTGAAGTGGGGAAGGGAGAGGAAAAAAATAGGGTAAAACAGAGAAAGAGGGAGAGTGAACACCTGAGACCTGCTAACAAGCCAGTGGCAGAAAAGCAATTAGAAGAAAAATAGGGCATTTGAATGGGTTTAGTACCCTCAAGACAGAGAACATCTATAAAGCTGTGTAAGCAAAAACTATGCAGTAGAAACAAGCAATGTCTTTATTAGAGAAGGCCTGTGGCTCTTCACAGCTTTGTTCTGTAAATTCCATACCAGCTTTGCAAACTCTCTGAGGTTATTAACTTTAGTGAAGCTTTTTTTAAGAGTTGGGTGAGTCCTGCAGTTGATCCTTTCATTAATAAGAAAGAAAGATTAATTAAGACATCTGCCAAGAACAGGAGGAAGGAGGAGTTTGTCTTACAGTGTACACGGCAATCTGCCCTAAAAATGAAAGGATGGATTTTCCACGCCATGAACTACTCAGTAGAGAAAACGTTTAAAGAATGAGGTGTTGACAGTCAAACCAAAAATCTGGGTAATTCCCATCTTCTGAGCTGTTAAATTCCAAAGTGGTATAGAAAAAAGTTGTTACGATTTCAAAAGGCATCTTCACAGATAAAGAACATTGTAACTGCTTCTGAGTTTGGAAGAAGTATCACATAAATCTGAACAACCTGACCTTATGTGGCAGAAGCAACAAAACATGGGCGGATGGATATGAACCAGACTGTGGGTCAGAGTTGCTGTGAAATAACCAGGCACAACAAATTGAGACAAAATTTGAGAAATTTGTCAAGGGAATTCATAATATTGAATTTCCCAAGATATTTATGTTTTATGTGTAAAAATCTAGGAGACCAGAACCTGCAGGAGACACACGTTTGATTCCTGGGTTGGGAAGATCCTCTGGTATAGGACATGGCAACCCATTTCAGTATTCCTGCCTGGAAAATCCCATGCACCGAGGAGCCTGGTTGGCTACAGTTCATAGGGTCACAAAGAGTCAGAAGTGACTGAATGATTTAGCAGTAGCAGCATAAAATCAAAGACCAGTGATCAGTGTGCTGATGCAGTATTGAGTCTGGATTCTTGGATTAAAAGCTAACATATGACATATGAAGGAGAGAAAAATGATAGATCACATTGGAAAAATGAGTAGGACCTTGGAAGCCTTTTTAAGAAATCTTAACTCTGTTGGAGAACATTAGAGGATCTTTGAGCAGTCTTAAATAGAATTAGGTTTGCACTGTAGAAAGCTGACTCCAAGGGCCATGGAGAATGGACTGGAGTGAGGGAAAGCAGTAATAAGTGCATTGCTGCAACACGAGGAAGTGATGAAAGGGTACTGGACTCTTGGCAAGGACATAAATAGAAGTGGGTGGATTTATAAGAGTTTTGTAAGACGCAGAAAAATATGAAATTTTATGTATTTGGATATGAAGGGAATGAGAGAGAAAAGACGAAAATTCATCTAAGATTTTTGTTTAAAGCCACTGAGTACCATTGATTCCAATAGACACCAGAGGATAAAAAAAATTTTGAGTAATAAAAGGTTAAGTTTTGTGATTATTGGATTTCAATCTCTGTGGGCTATCCAAGTAGCCAATGGAGCAGCTCTGGGCTGAGGAACGAGATCCTTGAATCAGTAGAATGTGGAAATAATTGAAGCCACAGCAGTTGATGGAATCATACAGAAAGAATGACAGGACCTTAGTGAATTAGAGTAAAAGCTAACATACTATATTACAGAAGAACCCTGTAATATGCTTGGAGAAAAAAGGTATAGTTTTCTCTCCAATGACAGTACCAAGGTGAAGAAACCAAGCTGGTAGAATAGTTCAACTCTACACAGGCTCTTTGGGACACTTCTATCTGGATGATGTGCGATTCCATAGGTGTTATCATAAGCATGGTTGAAGCTGGAGCACTGCCTTCTCTGGGTTCCAGCCTTTTGACCAATTGTCATTATAATGGAGAGAAAAGAGAGTAGATCTACAGATGCAAGTTAGTTTCCATGTTTGATGAAGAAATTTAAGAAAACTTCTCTGTGAAGGAGAAATAAAAATCATCTACTGATTGTAAGGAGGGGAATGCCAAGGTATAAATCAAATGTGGAAAGAACTATCTTCATGGAGAACTAGAAACAAAGATTTTTGGGAAAAGGGAATGGTCTAGATTGCTGGTCATTCTGGAACACCTGGTTAAGTTTTGAAACCATCACGTCATAACTGTTGTACCTAGCTGTTCAACGACAAAGTGATCAAAAAGTAACGTGAAAGAAACCTTTAGAAGTATTTATGTTTTCAGTGCTCACATGTATTTATAAACATAATTAGAGGCTGTTTACTGAATAAGCCATCCAAAATTTAAGATCAAGATTTTACAAATATGACAAATCCATTTTTCTCTGAAGGAAATATCAGCAAAAATATGACAATTATTCAGATTAAAAATATGGAATTCTCATAGTTTTGACTTGAAAATATGCATGTTATCTTTGACATCTAATTTTGATATTTTTGTTTATGTGTTTATGCAACTTTTCATGCTAATAACCTTCTTTACAAAGACATGTGAGTGGAATCAATGTTTTCACAAAAGGCTTTGCCAGGTGAGTGTACATTGTCAAATATAACTGAATTCTCTGGAATTTCTTGACTTGAAATCCTGGCAAATCATTTGTCCCAAAGTCATATAGGTCAAAATATGCCACAGTGATGCTTTTTGTGTCAGCAAGAAAAGGATCGCAAAGCCAGATTTCAATATTTAAGTAGTTTGAGCAGACATGATCTTGGGAAGAACTCTACAGTTTTTCCAGGGATCTGTAGATACCTTCCCACAGAGAATTTGGCAAAGCTCTATTACTCTCAATGCAGACTAAAATCTTGACTTCTATAGCATTTATAACTTTTAGATACTTTCCTTATTCTTGTGTTTGGTTAAAAACTGGTAACTGGGATACAATAGTTTGTCATTTGTTGTGGTGGTGATTTAAGGGAGGGATAGGATGCTGTGCTTGTTTTGTTTTAGCAGCATCTGTAATTCAAGGCTTTGCTTTGAATAAATTATCTCAATTGTATTGTCAAAAAGTAGTCTTCCCTTAGTCAACATGTGGATCAACTCCTTCTTGTCCAGTATTTCCAAGTGAATTTTTCTTTATATCATTTTATCTTCCACCTGTTCCCCTCCAAAAAATAATTAACAAAGAAAGAAAGAAGAGAGAAAGGAGGGAAACGATAAAGGTAAAACTTTCCCAAAATGCAATCAAGCACTTTTAAGTTTTACTCTTGGAACATGCAGTATAGAAGTTAATATTCCTCTCTCATCCTTTGACAAACCATGCCAAAATGAACAATTTAAACCTTTTGCTCTGGTAAAGTTGATCTTTCCATGGCAGTGGAGGAAGACTTTTTCAGAATTGCTGGCAGTCTCATGCCATTGCTTGCCGGTATAGAAGGCAGTGAGTCATTATGACATGTGGAGTGGCTTTCTTCAAGAAAACAGCCAACCCAGATGTGTTGCCAAACATTGCAGGTGCTCCACCTGTGCACTGAACACCAAGATTTGTCTTCCAGTGGAAGCTCTCCCTGGCAAAGAATTTTTTTCACCATTTTGAAGACATTGACATCCTTTCCAGGTTCCAAAATGGGCTCGTAAAATGCAAATTTTTCTCTGATGGCAACAATGTGCACGCAATAAATGAAAACTAGAAGCTGGCTTCACTGAACATGAAGCAAAAGTCGCTCAGCCATGTCTGACTCTGCAACCCATGGTCTGTAGCCCTCCAGGCTCTTCTGTCCATGGGATTTCCCAGACAAGAATACTGAGGTGGGTAGCCATTGCCCTCTCCAGGGGATCTTCCTGACCCAGGGATCAAACCTGAGTCACCTGCATTGTAGGTAGATTCTTTATCATCTAAGCCACAAGGGAAGGCCCGGCTTCACTGCAGCACACGTATTTTTGTCCAGCTGCATACAGAATGAAAATTAGATAGCTGCTAATTTTTCCAAGAGTTGCTTTAAAATAGTGAAAAACATATCAGTATTTCTGGAATGTATAACATCTGTTGGCAAAAATGTTTTTTCTTAAGAGGTCAAAGATATAAAATGGCTAAACATGATGGCACAAAAGTCTCTCCAATATGGCAACTTATTTTGGCTGGGAATGAAAAAGAAACCACTTGTCAATGCAGGAGACATAAGAGATGTGGGTTCAATCCCTGTGTTGGGAGACTCCCATAGACAGAGGAGCCTGACGGGCTACAGTCCATCGGTTTTCATAGAGTTGGGCACGACTGAAGCAACTTTTGCACAGCATGCATAAAATAAGCAAACTTGTGATACTTTAATATCTGACTACTTGGTTGGGAAATCTAAGTTCTTATAAATATCTAATACTGAAAATTCAGTCTCTTTCTTTTAGAATAGAGTCATATCACCTGATGTCTTTGCTTGATGGCCAGTTATAGGATTCTCCTTCCATTTGGTTAAATTTAACGCTGAGTTTTTTGTTCCATGATTTTCAAAAATGTAATATGATAATAAGATCAAAGGACATTGGTTCCTTCATTTTTTTCATTTATATTTGCTATCCTGAGCTGGACTTGATGTCCATAAATGTAATAGCAGGGTAAATCTTAATATGTATCAATAGAAAATATTTTAAAATTATTATATGACAAAGATTTGCTAATTGACTGAAAGACGTGTGACATGTACTATGAGTCAAGTACTGCTATGGGAATTGAGTATAAAGTAATGAACAGAAAAGACCCAAATCACTTCCATTGTAAAGTTTACATAGTAATGTATCACAAGTGTGTGCTTCCTAAATGTATATAGCAGCATGCTGTGTCACTCAATAATTGCTTTGAGCAAAATAAAATATTAATAACATAATTTACAAAAATTTGTGGTATAATTATTTTGTTATAATTTTCAAAATAACAACAAAGAGCTTTAAAGGAAAGAATTTTTTGGTTTTTTTTATTAATTTATTTGATCACTCCTTGAACCCTTTACCTGAATCTCTAAGGTTTTGCAGACCTAGTTCACAAAGTTTGGGCACCAAAAATAAATAATTAATTAAGTAATTGTTGTAAAGTAATCTGTCTGCAATTCAGGAGGCCTGGATTTGATTCCTGGGTTGGGAGGATCCCCTGGAGTAGGAAATGGCAATTCACTCCAGTATCCTTGCCCGGAGAATCCCACAGAGGAGCCTGGCAGGCTATATAGTCCATGGGGTCGTAAGAGTCAAACACAACTTAGTGCCCAAACTACCACCAAGCAGTTACTATATATTCAAAATAGAAAAAGAAAACATCCTATTTGAAAAGACTGAAAGATAGTATTTTCTAAGTTTCAACTCAGTAGCAATATAGTTATTTATATTATTATACTTATTTATATTACATTGTATCACAGAGTTTCTCATAATATTTTTTTTAAGTTTTTGAGCACATGAAAGACTCTTGTTAATAAAATCTTCATGTCACTTTCCCTGACATCAGTTTAGTTATTATCTTTTTCCACAAGCTTGGGTCATTAGCACAAAATGCCATAAATTAGGTGGCTTATCAACAACAGGAATTTATTTTCTTGTAGCTCTGGGGGCTAGAAATGTACAATTATGGTACTAGCATGGTAGACTTCTGGTGAGACCCCTCCTTTGGGTCGCAGATTGTTGACTTTGTTTCTTGACATAATGGGCAAGGGACAAACTGGCTCTCTGGCCTCTTCTTAGAAGGATGCTAATCCCATCCATGAGGGCTCCACCCTCCCAAAGCCGCTACCTCCAAATACTCGTCATACTGGGGGTTAGATTTCAACTTATAAATTTTGAGGGGTCATAAAACTTTCAGTCCATAATATCATCACAAAGTTACTTGTCTTTGGAAAGGTTTTTAACCTTCTTAAGTTGCTTTAACAGAACAGTTTTACTTTGGAACTAACCTGAGTTTTTCTCTCAGTGTAACTTTGAAATATGTATGAGTGAAACTAGTCTGTTAGCTGTCTTAAAATTGTGGAAACCCTTTTACTGTGCTGGAAAAAAAAGGGGGGATAAGTACAATTAAGCTTCTAGGACAATGGTCTCCAATTGGAGAGTAGGAAACCAAAACAAATAGTTGTTAACAAACATCTGTTGTTTTGTTTGCCCAGTGTAGTAATTCACTACACGTGCACCATACTCCCACCAATCTATTCTAGCAGTTCCCTTGCCTGGTTACTGATGATTTCAAAGGAAGCTGCCATCTTTTTTCTATAGATTCTTATATCCTGTTCAGATACTGCTAATAGAGTCAACACCTGACTCAGGTAGGACCAACAAGAATCTTCCCTTGGGATTTATGAAACTAGGACAATATGGAAGAACTCTTACTCCCTATTTGTTTTGTTTTTCTTTTTTTTAATGTTAGGAGCTTAAATGTAGAGACTGCCAGTAATAGTGTGTCTAGCAGTTACAGGCAACTTCACTTTCACTTTTCACTTTCATGCATTGGAGAAGGAAATGGCAACCCACTCCAGTGTTCTTGCCTGGAGAATCCCAGGGATAGGGGAGCCTGGTGGACTGCCGTCTATGGGGTTGCACAGAGTCAGACACGACTGAAGCGACTTAGCAGCAGCAGCAGCAGTTATAGGAGAAGTCACAGAAAGAAAGAAAAAAGCAAAGAAAAGAGGATAATACTTATCTCTGAGCCCTTATGACAACTCTATCATTATTTTGCTTATGTTAGCCAATAAATTACTCTTATTTGTTAAAGGTAGTTCAAGTTACATTTATGAAACTTGAAGCAGCACTGTCCTGATTATATAATGGCTCACTGATTTTCAGTTTGTAAAATGATTAGTTATCTCATTCAGTTCAGTTCAGTTCAGTTCATTTCAGTCGCTTAGTCGTGTCCGACTTTTTGCGACCCCATGAATCACAGCACGCCAGGCCTCCCTGTCCATCACCAACTCCCGGAGTTCACTCAGACTCATTACTTATAGATTAATTGTATCAATAAAACAAGTGTCCTGGATGGACCTAGAATCTGTCATATAGAGTGAAGTAAGTGAGAAAGAAAAACAAATATTGTATATTAACACATATATATTGAATCTAGAAAAATGGTACTGATGAACCTATTTGGAGGACAGGAATAGATATGCAAATGCAGATAACCGACATGTGGACACAGCGGTGGAAGGGGAGGAAGGGATGAATTGGGAGATTGCGATTGACATGTATGCACTACCATGTGTAAAACAGCTAGCTAGTGGGAAGCTGCTGTGTAGTACAGGAAGCTCAGCTGGGTTCTTTATGATGACCTAGAGGAGTGGGATCACTGGAGAAAGAGATGACAACCTACTCCAGAATTATTACCTGGAGAATCCCATGGACAGAGGAGCCTGGCGGACTCTAGTCCATAGGGTCACACAGAGTCCGACATGACTGAGCACTCACACTCACTCAAACAGAGGGATGGAGTGGGAGGGAGGCTTGTGAGCGAGGGGATATGTGTATGCATGTGTCTGATTCACTTCATTATATGGTAGAAACTAACACAACATTGTAAAGAAATTATATTTCAATTTTTAAAATTATTTAAAAATAGAATAATAATAAAATAAACTTCAGGTAAATGTTCATCAAGCCTCCTGAGGACCTTCATTCCATTGACCCCAGCATTAATGGGGTCGATGTGCAATAATAAGGAAGTGAAAAAAGGTGAGTGTAGAGAGATTTTAAGTTGTTTTGTCATACTGTGAATGAGAGAATTGGCATCATATGTAGAAAGGAATAGAAAAGTCACTGGAGGTTTTTTGTTTTCATTTTTCTTTTGCATTACAGCTTTTTTTTTAACTGTACACAAACAGCAATAAATGTATAAAGCACATAAAATGGAGTCACTCAGTCGTGTCCAACTCTTTGCGACCCCACGGACTATTGCCTACCAGACTCCTCCGTCCATGGGATTTTCCAGGCAAGAGTACTGGAGTAGGTTGCCATTTCCTTCTCCATACTGGTACCAATTACTTAGTTTTGTTGTTTATCAACATTTTGACAAATTTCTTAAAAGACAGATTCTTAGTGGCAGAAAAACAATATTTTTATATGCTACCAAGAAAGATTGAAACGTATACTGGGATGATGCAGCAAAGATAGGGAAAATGACTAGGGAGATTTGTGTACATGAGACAGGATTGGGTTTAATGCACTTGAGGAGGAGTTAGCCTTCCTATGGAGAAAGAACAGCAGTCATTCTTTTATAGACACGGTGCAGATGGGAGTGAGATGTGGAAGTTCTAATCTGAGTTCTTGTATTTCCTAAGTGAACTAAAATCAAGAGGTCAGCTGCTATGCATGACAGTGAGTAAAGGTGATGTAAATTTGGGGAGAATGTGTGTATAATCCTCTGGGAAAGTGAATGGTGTGTAGATTTGGGTAACGTAGTGTGATTGCTCAGCAACCTTAAGGGCCCACTTAATCATGAATTTAAAGTGGGACATGTTTACATGACAGTGTTGATCGCTAGCCACAGGCAGCTGTAGTGGGTATAGTCTCAGAGTTTAAGTAGGAAGGCAGTTCAAAAAAGCAAGTACAATGAAGCAAGACAAGGGCTGTTGAGAACTATGCAAGGGAGGGTTTATTATGATGGAAGTCAACTCTAAGTTGAGTAAACAGAGTGAAAAGGGTCTGATCAAGGTAGAGTTAGTAAGAAAAGGGAATTTCTGCAATATCTTCATTGTCTGAAATATTAAATGAATCAAAAATCACTGGCTTTGAAAAGAAGACTAAGAAAAAACTTATGACAACAGTTTTCAAAGGTCTTCGTGGTTTGCATTGTAAGCACCGTGCTCTTTGTATCTTTTGTTGCTGTTCCTTCAGCTCAAATGTTCGGAATTTTCTTTTTAATATTGCTCAGTATTGTAAACAGGACGATACATTAGGTGTTGCCTCACACAGTAAACTGTATACTCACTCTTGGGTGCTGAATTTTGAGATCTCTCTGGAAAGCAGACATCACTCAGAAGGAAAATGGAACAAAAAAAGTATTTCTCTTCTTTACCAGTATTATAGGGCTGGGGGACTCCATACTCTACAGCTTGATTTTCTTTTCTTTCTTTCCTTCTTTCTTTCAGTACTTCTTCACTGTCAGTTGTGATTAAGAACAAGTTGTAGAATTAGATTACCTGAGCCTGTATCCCAGCCTAGCAACCAAGGCCATGTTTATTACCTTAGACAAGAGACTTAACTAATTTAATTTCTTTCCTATGTATAAAATATGCCTAAGTGTATCAAAGTCATAGTGAAATTAATTATGTGCAGCTACATTCTATGAGATACCATCCAAATGAACCACAGACTACAGTACCTGGAATATACCAAGAGATTTATACACATGGTTCTGTTTTCTTGATTGGATTTACTCGTTTGCTGCCATTGCTACTGGTGGTGCTACTGTTGTGAAAGTCTAATTTATCTAAATACGCCCTGTTGGTAAACCACTAACCCAGTTCAAGTTTCCTTTCTACCCAAAAGTATTCTCTGTGCCTGGCTGATCGGATTCAGAAGCCCTGTCGCTAAACTCCACTAGTATGACATCTGCCATTCCCCTCTGCCATCATTTTTGTGTACACATTTCTTAGGAGGAAGAAAGATTTCTATCAGAGGAAACTGGGTTTGATTTCTCCATCTCCCAACCACCTGGTGGAGAGCCTAGATCACGGGAATTAGCTACATTTTAAGTGACCTTGGGCTTCCAACGTGAGTCAGTGGTAAAAAGTCTGCTTGCTAATGCAGGAGATGTAAGAGATGTGGATTCGGTCTCCAGAGGAAGATCCCCTGGAGTAGGAAATGGCAATCCTCTACAGTATTCTTGCCTGGAAATCCCAGGGACAGAGGAGACTGGTGATCTACAGTTCATGGGATGGTCAAAAGTCAGACACAACTCAGCATGTACATACACACAGGCGAATACATGTCCATGTAATTTGAATTTATGGTGAGAACATTTCATGGTTCATGCTGTTTATAGTTAGAGGCAGAAGTTTCATTCATTTCGTTTAGTATTAATCACTGCTGCTAAAAACCATTTGTGTTTTATCTGCTTGAGTGTCTGAAGTTTTTTCTTTTTTGGTTGTCGTTTTGTTTTCTGTTAGTTCTGTTTGGCGTTGCTTGTGTCTGCTGCAAAGTTCTCCTCTCAAGCTTTTCCTAGGGCTTCCCTATAGTCTATTTCATCACCAATGTGCTATCCTAAACAAGCTATTTTGTTTTACCTTTTATTGTATTTTATTTTATATGAGGGCCTGCCACTGGCTACCTGCTTAATTTCTTCCTCTCAATCTTTTCTACTTAGAGGTTTGGAGCATCTTGACCCCACATTTTTCCTCCATCACTTGCCTTCTTCTTGATATTCCTGCAGCAGCACAGCCCACCCCTTCAGTTGTTTCCAAACTTTGCTCCTTATTGACATAGGAATTCCCAGAGTTGCTTCAGCGGTCACCATCAATGGAAACCAACAAAAATAGGGGCTTCTCTTGTAAATATTTTATATATAGGGAATGTGAGTAAGATTTTTTTAAGAAAGAACATTTGGTAAATATTTCTTCACATTATTTTAATGCCAAATAATATGTACCTATGCTTTCAGGATATTTATTATTAATGTTTAAATATTTTAAACATGGATATTAAAACACAGATAATGTATCCCACCTCCCATCCACCTTATTCCTTCAGTTCAGTTCAGTTCAGTTCAGTCGCTCAGTCGTGTCCGACTCTCCGCAACCCCATGAATCACAGCACGCCAGGCCTCCCTGTCCATCACCAACTCCCGGAGTACACTCAAACTCATGTCCACAGAGTCGGTGATGCCATCCAGCCATCTAATTCTCGGTCGTCCCCTTCTCCTCCCGCCCCCAACCTGGTATGCAATTTCCAAAAAGTGGCATCAAGGGTTTCGTAATTTAAAAGACAAATTGAGATATTTAGCAAGGTATTTATATAATTTGTTTTTATTTGTCACTATTCTAAATTAGATGTGTCCATGAGAAAGTATGTAGATATGTGTATGTATAGATACATACACATATGAGAAGCATACGTGCAAATATATTTTACATACATTCTGAATCCACAAAAGAGCTTCCATTTAACTGCAGAATGCATTTAATAAGGGGATAATACACATAAAAATTAAATGGAACTATAAGTGAATTTTATTGATTTTAAAAATCTTTTTAGAAAGACATCACATATAAAACTTATATGAGAAAGTAACTGTAAATGTAGATTTAACATTTTTAGTAAGGCTAATTTGAAATCAGCAATTATACAGAAAACTTAACTATCTCAACCAAGTTGAGACATCATGAGTTAAGGCTATTTATTGCTAGTAAAGTCATGCTCAAAATTCTCCAAGACAGGCTTCAGCAATATGTGAACCATGAACTTCCAGATGTTCAAGCAGGTTTTAGAAAAGGCAGAGGCACCAGAGATCAAATTGCCAACATCCGCTGGATCATGGAGAAAGCAAGAGAGTTCCAGAAAAACATCTATTTCTGTTTCATTGACTATGCTAAAGCCTTTGACTGTGTGGATCACAAGAAACTGTGGAACATTCTGAAAGAAATGGGAATACCAGACCACCTACCTGCCTCTTGAGAAACCTGTATGCAGGTCAGGAAGCAACAGTTAGAACTGTTCATGGAACAACAGACTGGTTCCAAATAGGAAAAGGAGTACGTCAAGGCTGTATATTGTCACCCTGCTTATTTAACTTATATGCAGAGTACATCATGAGGAACGCTGGGCTGGAAGAAGCACAAGCTGGAATCAAGATTGCCGGGAGAAATATCAATAACCTCAGACATGCAGATGACACCACCCTTATGGCAGAAAGTGAAGAGGAACTAAAAAGCCTCTTGATGAAACTGAAAGAGGAGAGTGAAAAGTTTGGTTTGAAGCTCAACATTCAGAAAACGAAGATCATGGCATCTGGTCCCATCACTTCACGGGAAACAGAAGGCGAAACAGTGGAAACAGTGTCAGACTTCATTTTTTTGGGCTCCAAAATCACTGCAGATGCTGATTGCAGCCATGAAATTAAAAGACGCTTACTTCTTGGAAGGAAAGTTATGACCAGCCTAGATAGCATATTAAAAGCAGAGACATGACTTTGCCAACCAAGGTCCATCTAGTCAAGGCTATGGTTTTTCCCGTGGTCATGTATGGATGTGAGAGTTGGACTGTGAAGAAAGCTGATCGCTGAAGAATTGATGCTTTTGAACTGTGGTGCTGGAGATTACTCTTGAGAGTCCCTTGGACTGCAAGGAGATCCAACCAGTCCATTCTGGAGGAGATCAATCCTGGGTGTTCATTGGAAGGACTGATGCTAAAGCTGAAACTCCAATACTTTGGCCACCTCATGCGACGAGTTGACTCACTGGAAAAGAGTCTGATGCTAGGAAGGATTGGGAGTGGGAGGAGACGGGGACGACAGAGAATGAGATGGCTGGATGGCATCACCAACTCGATGGACATGTGTTTGAGTGAACTCCGGGAGTTGGTGATGGACAGGGAGGCCTGGCGTGCTGTGATTCATGGGGTCGCAAAGAGTCGGACACGACTGAGCGACTGAACTGAACTGAACTGAACTGATTGCTCAAGATACAGTCTTAGTCCCCTTCCTATATAAATGACACAGTGAAGTCATACCAATGAAGTAAAGTTTTAGAATGTAGCCAATGGTTTCTATCTTACTTAACCACCATAGAGCTTATCATGCCTTTGATCATTCCCTCCCTCTTGAAATTCTTTCCCTCTCTTCACATCTTTGACATTCTCTCTCCTACTCTTCTTGTACTTTTCTGGCCATTTATATTCAATTCCTTTTTCATGCTTTTAAAAATGAATCCATGAAATGCTGAAGCTCCCCTGAGTTATTTTCAATATACTTGATTGTACTTGGGATTTCATTTGCTTCCATGATTAAAACTACCAATGTTTTATGTTCAGGACTCATAAATATATTAATATATTTAAAACCTAGTTCCCTACTTTTTATTTATCCTTGCCTACCTTACAGACAGAAGCTTGCTCATCAAATTCTTTTTCCTTCCTTTATGAAGCATCGGGGTAGGCTAAATTCCTTGGTCTCCTGAAGAACCAGGTATGATCACGTTACTGACTCTGACCTGCAAAATGTGTGTTGATGTGATACAGGCCTCTTTTAGGTCTGCCCCATGAAACAGTCTTGCCTGAATCCTCCCATTCTTTGCTTGTCCACGTGCTCCACAGAGAAGGTTCTAAGAATAGAGGAGGGCATATGAAAGGTTAGAAGGAACCTTGGTGCGTGAATGACTCATTAAACATAGACCTTCCCAAACACCCTTCACTGGGCTATGATATTGATGAAATAATAACTTTTATTTGTTAATATAAAGAAATGATTTTTTATTACAGTAGTCAGCCTACTTTAACCATACACATTCTAACCCAAAATGTCTGATGTTGAATTTATAGCCTGTCTCTTCTTACTTTTCTCTTATTCAGATTCCTAAACATAGCATAGAAACATATTGTCCCTACCTGATGTTCATCTTCACGGTTCATTATTCTCTTCTATCTCTCCCTTCCATCATTCCACTATTTTGCCAGAGTTACTGAGAGCTCTGTGATCTCCCAGCCCTGCATCCTACGCACAAAGATGACTCTCACACCTGTAATACCTCCAAGGGTACGCCCCCCCACCCCGATGAACTTGGCTTACTCCTACTCCACATCAACATTTGGCTTATATTTCATCACCTGTGAGAAGCTGACCAGTTGACTGATATATCCCTTTTTTTGTGATTCCTTATCATTCTGTACTTATTCCTATCATAGTACAGCAATTATTGTTTTATATATGTTTCTGTCTTTGCCTAGACTATGTTTTAAATCTAAAAATATTAATTAATCTTTTTATCCATAGCAAAAAGCAAAGGGCTTGGCCTGTAGCATACATTCAGTAAGTATATGCTGAAACAAATGCATAATATGATGAAAGTTGCAGCATAGATGTGTCAATTTGTTTTCATAAACACACATTGGCCATATACACAGTTATCCAGTGGTTAAGATGATGTGTTTCCACTGCAAGGGGCTTGGGTTTGATTCCTGGTCCAGGAACTAAGATCCCACATACTGTGCAATGGGGCCAAAAAATAGAAGACAAAAGAAAAAGTACTAGGTGTTTTGAATACTAAACTTGAATAACATGTGCCTTGACCTACAGTTTACACATAATAGCCTGATATAGAAAAATACTTCTATAAAACTAAATTTTAACTATAGTTCTGTTTAAAGTTTAGAAATTGTACTTGAATAACTACATACTTTAAACAGCACTTGCTCTGGTGCTTAATAAGAGCAATGCATTTCTCTAATGGTTAAATGTTAAATCAATTTGGCACCAGTCTTACTCAATCTTACTTCCGTTCCATCCCGTCACTTAGTCGTGTCCGACTCTTTGCAACCCCGTGGACTATAGCCTACCAAGCTTCTTCGCCCATGATTCTCCAGGCAAGAATACTGGAGTGGGTTACCGTTTCCTTCTCCAGGGATCTTCCCGACCCAGGGATTGAACCTGGGTCTCCCGCACTGGAGGCAGACGCTGTAACCTCTGAGCCACCAGGAAAGCCACTCAATCTTTCTTCAGAGTCTCTTAATTTCATCCCATGTTCACCATTCCCCATGGTCTTTTTTCATAGTGTCTTTGTTCATAGTGTCCTTACTTGTTACTGGCATTGTTTTCCTATTTTCTAATATTTCTACCCTAGACTTTCTGCTATAATATCATCAGATTGACTGATTATCAGAATACCTGCACCTGAGATTTCTCTTTGATCACAAACTTAATGTGGCTTTGAACTTATCATTTTTCCTGCCTTATCCTCTTCCCTCTTCTCATCCTCTCTTGGATTCCCAAATTTTGATAAATATCATCAATTATGACTATCTTCCCTGCAAGAAATGTGGACACCTTTGTCTGTCCACTAAATGTTCTCCAATATGTTTCCTGCTCCCCAGTGTCTCTTTTATCATTTGGTTTATTTCTTGCATAGACTAATGGGATTGTTCTATCCTAAGTGTCTGCAGAGTCCACTTCCCTGCACCAGTATACCATTTACATTCTCTTAGAGTGATCTTTGTAATATTCAAATCTAACTGTCTTCCTTAGGCATAAATTTCCCCTACAGGATAAAGCTTCAATTCCTGAGCTCCGCATCCTCTATATCTTTATCATCTCATCAAGCCATCTTCTCTCTACTGTGTATTCTGACTGTATTTGTGGAGGCTTCCCTGGTGGCTCAGAGATTAAAGCGTCTGCCCCCAATGCGGGAGACCCGGGTTCGGTCCCTGGGTCAGGAAGATCCCCTGGAGAAGGAAACGGAAACCCACTCCAGCATTCTTGCCTGGAGAATGCCATGGACGGAGAAGCCTCGTAGGCTACAGTCCACGGGGTCGCAAAGAGTCGGACACGACTGAGCGACAGAACGGAATGGAATATGTAATGCATTGTTGTGCTTGCACACTGTCTTCTGATTATAATACTCTGCCCCTTCTTGCTTCTCACTTTAACTTGTCCTTCCAGAAGTTATAAATATAAGCAGTCCAAACTGGAATAGAATGTGACACAAAATAATATGTTCACTTTCACTTCAAGTATTTTAGTATCTGCTGAAAGATCAAACTACCTCAAATATATTCTTGATTCATCAACTGGCAGAATTCATTAATCTCTTAATATACGGTAACAGTTATATAGGAGTAATTAATAACTTAATATTTACCCAGAAACTTTTTTTTGAACTGGAATTCACTTTTTAAACATTTAGCTGAGATTAACTGCAATTAGTAATACAGTGGTTGGTATATGAGGGCAATATAAACTGATAACAAAAATGACAACTAAAACATGCAGGTTTCTGTATATGACCTTAACCTTCATCATCCTAGACAAGTAGGGGTAAAACAAATTTTTTCACAGCATATTCAGTTAACATCAATTGTACGCAAAGCCCCAGAAATATATTTGTTCTGAGTCA
This sequence comes from Moschus berezovskii, assembly GCF_049115385.1. Lineage (NCBI taxonomy): Eukaryota > Metazoa > Chordata > Mammalia > Artiodactyla > Moschidae > Moschus > Moschus berezovskii. The sequence continues at coordinate 64,923,181 of NC_142469.1, forward strand.
AAAATGAAGTAAGCTGAAAGCGAAATACCTTAACAAGGTAAATACTAACAGAACTACGTAATCAGGCTCCTTCAGTTATCCCAAGAGTATGTGTATATTTATGCACATATAATCAGTTCAACCCAACAAATGTGTCCTGGCCTCTAGACAAAATTTATAGACTATCCAGAGACAGAACTTTGTAAATTTGAGAGGTAGATGTCACTGGTCTCCTGTCTCAGTGTCTGGGGTGAGTTGAACAGAGGCCTATATACTCCCTAAATAGGAATGTGTAGTCAGTCCACTTGCCTATGCAAAGAATGGAGTCTAACACATATTGAATTGATCACATTACATTTTAATTAAAGCATGTTTATACTGCTTATATTTTCAATCTTAATATTCATGTATCAGGGTTTTCAGTATTTATGCCAGTGCATTTATTTATTTTTCTTAACAATTTATAACAGTATAACTTAATGTATCCAATGACAATATTCCTAAGAAAGGAGTGTACGAAATCAAACCACATTTTCACTTAGATTTCCATCCTGACCAATGCTTCATCACTAATGATGCTTCTTTAATGAAGCATTAGTGATGCTTCTTTTTCTTTTTTCGGCCCCACCATGGAGCATGTGGGATCTCAGTTCCCTGACTAGGGATAAAACCCATGCTTCTGCAGTGGAATTTCAGTGATGCTTAATCTTAATTTTTAACAGATTTTAGTTGGAAGTGTCTCCTCACATGCCACTTCTGGTCCCTGTCACCTTTCTTTTAGTCATGGCTTTTATTATTGCCTCACAATGAATTGTTTACACCCCTCATTATTTTTATTACAAGTAATCAGTGAATCACCATCAACAGTTCAAACCATACCATAGAAATCTTAAAGAGAATCTACATTTTCACAATATTTTACAAATTTCAATAAACACATCTTTAGATTACTGTTTTATCTGTGAAATCCAATCGAAGTAGTAGTATTGTTCAAACACAACTTCAAGTTGCCCTCTCTGTTCAAATTGTTGTGCCCTAATGCTAAAGCTCAAACTCTAACACTTTGGCCACCTCATGCTAAGAGTTGACTCACTAGAAAAGACTCTGATGCTGGGAGGGATTGGGGACAGGAGGAGAAGGGGACAACAGAGAATGAGATGGGTGATGGACAGGGAGGCCGGTGTGCTGTGATTCATGGGGTCACAAAGAGTCGGACACAACTAAGCGACTGAACTGAACTGAACTGAAGATCTTCATGACCCAGATAACCATGATGGTATGATCACTCACCTACAGCCAGACATCCTGGAATACAAAATCAAGTGGGTCTTAGGAAGCATCACTATGAACAAAGCTAGTGGAGGTGATAGAATTCCAGTTGAGCTGTTTCAAATCCTAAAAGATGATGCTATGATAGTGCTGTGGTCAATATGCCAACGAATTTTGAAAACTCAGCAGTGACCACAGGACTGCAAAAGGTCAGTTTTCATTCCAATCCCAAAGAAAGGCAATGCCAAAGAATGCTCAAACTACCACACAATTGCCCTCATCTCACACACTAGTAAAGTAATACTCAAATTTCTCTAAGTCAGGCTTCAACAGTACGTGAACAGTGGGCTGGCAGGTATTCAAGATGGATTTAGAAAAGGTAGAGGAACCAGAGATCAAACTGCCAACATTTGTTGGATTATAGAAAAAACAAGAGAATTCCAGAAAAACATATACTTCTGCTTTACTGATTACACTAAAGCCTTTGACTGTGTAGATCACAACAAACTGTGGAAAATTCTTCAAGAGATGGGAATAGCAGATCACCTTACCTGCCTCCTGAGAAATCTGTATGCAGATTAAGAAGGAACAGTTAGAACCGGACATGGAACAAAAGACTGGTTCCAAATTGGGAAAGGAGTATGTCAAGGCAGTATGTTGTCACTCTGCTTGTTTAACTTATATGCAGAGTACATCATGAGAAACGCTGGGCTGGAAGAAGCACAAGCTGGAATCAAGATTGCCAGAAGAAATATCAATAACCTCAGATACACAGATGGCACCACCCTTATGGCAGAAAGTGAAGAGGAACTGAAGAGCCTCTTGATGAAAGTGAAAGAGGAGAGGGAAGAAGCTGGCTTAAAACTCAACATTCAAAAAACTAAGATCATGGCATCCAGTCAAATCACTTCATGGCAAATAGATGCAGAAATGGTGGATATAGTGACAGACTTTATTTTGCGGGCTCCAATATCACTGCAGATGTTGACTGCAGTCATGAAATTAAAAGATGTTTGCTCCTTGGAAGAAAATCTATGACCAACCTAGAAAGCATATTAAAAAGTAGAGACATTACTTGGCCAACAAAGGTCCAACTTGTCAAGGCTATGGTTTTTCCAGTGGTCATGTATGGATGTGAGAGTTGGACTGTGAAGAAAGCTGAGTGCCGAAGAATTGATGCTTTTGAACTGTGGTGCTGGAGAAGACTCTTGAGAGTCCCTTGGACTGCAAGAAGATCCAACCAGTCCATTCTAAAGGAAATCAGTTCTGAACATTCCTTGGAAGGACTGATGGTGAAGGTGAAACTCCAATAATTTGGCCACCTGATGCGAAGAGCTGACTCATTTGAAAAGACCCTGATGCTGTGAAAGATTGAAGGCAGGAGGAGAACGGGATGACAGAGGATGAGATGGTTGGATGGCATCAGCGACTCAGTGAACATGAGTTTGAGCAAGCTCCAGGAGTTGGTCATAGACAGGGAAGCCTGGCGTACTGCAGTCCATGGGCTCACAAAGAGCTGGACACAACTGAGAGACTGAACGGAAGACTGTTTAATCAGAAATTTTAGCAATATCGGAGACATTCAAACTATCAGGATATCACAAATTTGTTTGACATCCCATCTTGTTTTCATGCTCAGGAAACTAATTAATGTTGGCCATTTCCTTATGAATTTTCCTTTCTTCTAATGCTGTGTGGTTGCCTCCTACCTGGCAGCAGGCTGAAAGTTTTCCTATTCTCATTCAATGTCTCTCTTCTCTGCTGTTGAATCCCTTGGAATAGACACTGTCCAATTGTCGGATAAGCAAAGAATTTTCTCTTGTCTCTCTCCTTTGGCAACTCCTGGGAAAACTCTGTCAAGGAAGTCACGGTGTCCTAAGAACTGAAATGCTTCTTTTTCTTTCTCAGCAGATTCCAAGTTTTGAGCCATCTAAAGGCTCCTAGCCAGCTGAGACATTATCTTCACTTAGGACTCTCTCCCCAGACTGCCCTTCTGCCTGTCAGGGCTCACTGTCACCTCATGTCTACCATACCTGAGGCACCCTGTACCATCTAAGTTGATACAGGTATCTAAGACCTCTCTACTCAGGGTGCTCTGCTGCCTTTCCTTCCTTATTTTTAATTTGTAGGAAGATATAGAAAGCTACAGAAAAACTATTCTTTTTCTGCTTTCAAGAGAGTGTGGTAAGCGGGCCTGTATGGCCCACTTATGTCTGAGATTTTTCTCAAGGATTTTCCCAGCTGAGAAGACAGTTGGCTTAGAGAAGAGGAATTCTCAACAATTTTGCTTATTTCCTTTTTTTCCCTTCTCACAGCAGAAGGAATGGCATTGGCTTCATTTTCTTCTTGTCAATGATTCAGTAATATTTTTTGTATAATGACAGTATGTGTGGAAAAAATACAGTCTGGGGATTTACATGTTCTGGGAATATACTGTTGAATAAAGGATAAAGGAGACCCAGGCTCTGCACTCGTAAGTCTTATCGTCTCACAACTAACAGAAGAACAAATCAGGTTAACCGTCTCTCTTGACCACTGAATACTGACCTTACCTTCTTGTGTGCTAAGTTACTTCTGTCCAGGATCCTCTGTTCATTGGAATTCTCCAGGCAAGAATACTGGAGTGGGTTTCCCTGCTCTCTTCCAGGGAATCTTCCCAACGGCAGGAATCAAACCCACGTCTTTTACATCTGCTGCATTGGCAGCCTAATTCTTTACCACTAGCACCACCTGGGAAGCCCAAATAGTGACCTTGCTGCTGCTGCTGCTAAGTCACCCCAGTCGTGTCCGACTCTGTGTGACCCCATAGACGGAAGCCCACCAGGCTCCCCCTTCCCTGGGATTCTCCAGGCAAGAACACTGGAGTGGGTTGCCATTTCCTTCTCCAATGTGTGAAAGTGAAAAGTGAAAGCGAAGTCGCTCAGTTGTGTGCGACCCCACGGACTGCAGCCCACCAGGCTCCTCCATCCATGGGATTCTCCAGGCAAGAGTACTGGAGTGGGTTTCCCTGCTTTCTTCCAGGGAATCTTCCCAACGGCAGGAATCAAACCCACGTCTCTTACATCTGCTGCATTGGCAGCCTAATTCTTTACCACTAGCACCACCTGGGAAGCCCAGATAGTGACCTTATGCCTCCTGGAATTCCACTTCTGTCAAAGAGGCCAGGGGGACATAGATATTCCTTTATGTAATGATGGCATCTTGGTCTGTAGGTACTTCTTATATAATGGAATTTGTCCAGACACCTCTAAAATAATCTCAGCCACTTCTATTTTCTGTAATTATATGCAAATCTTACTGAAATATCAGGGCACGATCTGACTTCCCTATTCCAATTCACTCCTGTGGGTGAAGAGTTTTCTAAAATGCATGAAAATATATAGAGTGACACAAAAATACAAAGCTAAATATCTTCAGTAAAGAAATGCAAATTAACTTAACCACCATATTATTTTCCTAGCAGGAGATTCTAGCTAATATGAAATTTTATGAGGCATCACAGCACCCATAAAGTATGGAGCATAAATAAATGAATTCCTGAACAATGTGGTATAAATTTAATGCTACCTTTAAATATGAAAAAGAAGTCTGTGATATATATCTCCATTAGGATCTTGAATTTGTCTAACTGGTTATCACTAATGCCCTATTGAAATGCAATTGAAAATTAATATATCGGGCAGTAAAAAATATGACTATTAAGGAAAGTTCATGCATGATATTTTTATAGACTTGCCAAGTCTCTTGAATTCAGAATGTGGGACAGATGGTCACATGGTGAATTGTTCTCACTCACTAATGCTTTCTGCTGCTTCACTGGTTTTTGATCTTCAGATGACTTGTCTCATTCAGAATGTGTGGCAAATGAAAGTTTCCAATTGTCTTCACCAAATGTGAAAAATCGTAATATGTTCATGACAGAAAATCATATAAATTTTATAGATCTAAGTCAGATCAAAGCCTTCCTAAATTTCTAGGTCTTTTATGGGGAAGCTTTATGTTTATATCTGAGGTGAAAATTATTTTTCTGAGAGTGTAAGATATTCAAATCCTAATTTTTCCTATGTTTTCATTTATTTAGTTATTCATTAAGTTTCTATTCAATAAAGATGTTCGTTCAGTTATTTTTTGTGACCCCATGGACTACAGCACTCCAGGCCTCCCTGTCCCTCAGTAACTCCCTGCAGTTTACTCACACTCATGTCCGTCAAGTCAGTGATGACATCCACCCATCTCATCCTCTGTTGTCCCCTTCTCCTCCTGCCCTCAATCTTTCCTGGCATCAGGGTCTTTTCCAATGAGTCAGCTCTTCACATCAGGTGGCCAAAGTGTTGGAGTTGCAGCCTCAGCATCAGTCCTTCCAATGAACACCAGGACTGATCTCCTTTAGGATGAACTAGTTGGATCTCCTTGCAATCCAAGAGACTCTCAAGAGTCTTCTCCAACACCACAGTTCAAAAGCATCAATTATTCAGTGCTTTCTTTATGTATTTAGCCATAAATTTAGATGTATTTGCCTGTTCAAGCTATCATAACAAAATACCATAAACCAGGTGGCTTAAACATGAGATATCTATTCAACATAGTCTGAAGAGTAGAAACCACAGATCAAGGTTCTGGCAGGTTTGGCTTCTGGTGAGCTCTCTCTTTCTGGCTTGCAGGTGGCCTCCTTCTTGCTGAATACACGTACCCTTTCCTCTGTGGTTTGTGGAAATAAAGAAAACCTGGTGTCTCTTCCCCTTTTTATGGCAACATCAGTTCTATCAAATTAAGGTCCAATCCTCATGACTTCATTTAACCTTTATTTTGGAGAAGGAAATGGCAACCCACTCCACTCTTCTTGCCTGAAGACTCCCGTAGACAGAGGAGCCTGGTGGGCTACAATCCATGGGGTCACAAAAGTTGGACATGACTTAGCAACTAAACCACCAACAACAACCTTTATTTGCTTCTTTAGCCCTTGTCTCCTAATACAGCCACACTGGAGATTAGGGCTTTCTGGGGAATTTTAGAGTGACATAATTTGATCCATAGCATTAATATACCCACTTTAATCATTATAAAATAAAATGAATGTTGCTTTTGAGATTTCACAGTAGGACATAACACTTTTCTATTCTTCTCATTGCAAGTGATTATTAAAAGGTATATATTACACCTGCTGAGTGGCACAATAATCATTGACCCTGAATGGGTATAATTTTGAATCACTGGGAAACAGGTTGTAAATATGGCATATACAAGGTTCAAAGCCAAACAGTTTATAGTGTGGTTATCAACTATCTTTTTATCTTTTCTATTTTTTTTTTTTTTTGGTTATCTCTTTATCAAAAGAAAAATATGTCTTCCTGTGGAAGAAATCAAACTACTCTTAATTTTCCGTCTTAAAAAGAGATGCTATTTATATTGGATCCTTCATTCATGATACCAATAAATCAGGTATTTCATGACAGGCATATGTTTTATTATACAGATGGTGACGTTGAAAACAATAACTTATTGAGGTTACATTGGTTAAATACCAGTGATTCATTGCTCTTGGTTATAGCTCATAGGATGAAGGTTGTGCTTTGATCTGAAGACAGTCAAATGAGGGTTAGTTGGATTAGTCAGAAGCCCACAAAGAGGCTGTTAATAAATCTTTACACCCACACAGATTATGGGGATAAACTGGACCAATTTTTTCTCTTATAAATTTGAGCTGAAGTTTCTGATCAGGTGTACCAGTTGATAGGGGCACCAAAGGAGAAAGACACAGGGAGAAGCAGTGAGTGGGTGGGTGGGTGATGGGTGGGAGGAGGAATAGCAGAGCTCAGTCAGGGCAGAGCCCTGAAACAGATTCTTAAGAATGTCTTCTGCAGAGGTGTGCAATAAAGAAATGAACCTTTCCAAAGAGAGGTCAGGAGTTAGCTTCTATCCCTTGCAAAGTCTTCTCTAAACCCCAGGATGCCTGGCTTCAAAAAAATGATTCTGTTTACCTGGAGACCTTAGACCATCATCCTACATAATCTAACACTATAGATTATGCTGATTTACTTTGTGTCACAAGGTATCAGCTGGACTTTCAGAGAAGCTGGAGACTGAAATGAACCACATGCTCAGTCAGCCTTGTCTTTAAGATAGGACCCCAGTGAAAGCTCAGGACTCAAGTTTCAGGTGAGCTTCCTTGTTTGAGTCAATACACATGAGTCCTCCATGTGTATTGTCCCACTTTGCTTCTGAAAGAATAAATACTGTTTATGACTTCAAGAGACAGGACTTTTGAAAGTGTTAGGTCTAGAACTTTCCTAGTTCTAGACTTTCTTGGCATACCTGCCAGGCAACTTGAACAAAGCCTGCTGATAGGCAGTATTAGTTCTTCTTATGAATCCAGGTTGCACAGCCTTTTCCAGGTGGTGCACAAGTACATGAATGCCTTCCTTTTGTGTTTCCACAGATGTCCCTATAGTGAACTCTGCCACTTTAACATCACTAAGGGAGTATACGAGAGCATAGCAAACCCAGCATTGTCATCTAATAAGCAGTATCTATTTTAGATCTCTTTTTCTGCTTCATTGACTATGCCAAAGCCTTTGACTGTGTGGATCACAATAAACTGTGGAACATTCTGGAAGAGATGGGAATCCCAGACCACCTGACCTGCCTCTTGAGAAACCTGTATGCAGGTCAGGAAGCAACAGTTAGAACTGGACATGGAACAACAAACTGGTTCCAAATAGGAAAAGGTGTACGTCAAGGTTGCATATTGTCACCTTGCTTATTTAACTTATATGCAGAGTACATCATGAGGAACGCTGGGCTGGAAGAAGCACAAGCTGGAATCAAGATTGCTGGGAGAAATATCAATAACCTCAGATATGCAGATGACACTACCCTTATGGCAGAAAGTGAAGAGGAACTCAAAAGCCTCTTGATGAAAGTGAAAGAGGAGAGTGAAAAGGTTGGTTTGAAGCTCAACATTCAGAAAACAAAGATCATGGCATCTGGTCCCATCACTTCAAGGGAAATAGATGGAAAAACAGTGGAAACAGTGTCAGACTTTGTTTTTTTTGGGCTCCAAAATCACTGCAGATGCTGATTGCAGCCATGAAATTAAAAGACGCTTGCTCCTTGGAAGGAAAGTTATGACCAACCTTGATAGTATATTAAAAAGCAGAGACATTACTTTGCCAACCAAGGTCCGTCTAGTCAAGGCAATGGTTTTTCCCGTGGTCATGTATGGATGTGAGAGTTGGACTGTGAAGAAGGCTGATCGCCGAAGAATCGATGCTTTTGAACTGTGGTGTTGGAGAAGACTCTTGAGAGTCCCTTATACTGCAAGGAGATCCAACCAGTCCATTCTAAAGGAGATCAATCCTGGATGTTCATTGGAGGGACTGATGCTAAAGCTGAAACTGCAATACTTTGGCCACCTCATGCGACGAGTTGACTCACTGGAAAAGACTCTGATGCTGGGAAAGGTTGGGGGCGGGAGGAGAAGGGGATGACGGAGAATGAGATGGCTGGATGGCATCACCGACTCTGTGGACATGAGTTTGAGTGTACTCCGGGAGTTGGTGATGGACAGGGAGGCCTGGCGTGCTGTGATTCATGGGGTCGCAAAGAGTCGGACACGACTGAGCGACTGAACTGAACTGAACTGAACTGAACTGAATTTCCACTTGCAAGATGTCACGATTTGTCACGGTCTATAGGAAATGGCAACCCACTCCAGTATTCTTGCCTGGAGAATCCCAGGGACAGAGGAGCCTGGTGGGCTGCCATCTGTGGGGTCGCACAGAGTCGGACAAGACTGATGTGACTTAGCGTAGCAGAAGCATGACTATTCCTAAGGAAATGTAAGATGAAAGCAAGAAAACTAATAGAAATAGTTGTACAACAGTAATAAAAATTTGCTGTAGAAACTGGGTTCTTTGCATTTAGAGGAAGAATATTCAAAGGTAGCTGGCAAGCCTTGTAAGAGGAGAAATGATTTTTGGTTGGAATATCTTTGTGTTTGCCCTGCAGCTACTGTGTTGCCTGCCAAAGCTTTAGGCAGTTCTTTCACATGGATGTGTGCACAAGTGCATGTGTGCTCAGTCGCTCAGCCGTGTCCCACTCTTTGGGAGCCCATGTACTGTAGCCTGCCAGGCTCCTCTCCATGGAATTTACCAGGCAAGAATACTGGAGTGTGTTGCCACTTCCTCCTTTAGGGGAATCTTTATGACCCAGGGATTGAACCCACAATGCCTTCAAATACTGCATTTGCAGGCAAATTCTTTACCACTGAGCCACCTGCTGCTGCTACTGCTGCTAAGTCACTTCAGTCGTGTCCGACTCTGTGTGATCCCATAGACAGAAGCCCACCAGGCTCCCCTGTCCCTGACTGAGCCACCTAGGAATCCCATTTACATGGATTCTCTCATGGAAAAATGTCTGTCCTGTGACTCATTTCCTTGAGATCTGGTTCCTTTTTTTCAAGGAAATATGTTGATAATATGATAAATTTATCCTTGTTGGGTTATGCGGTATTGTTGGCTTAATAACCACTTGGTAATAACTTACAATTTGGGGAAGATCTTTTGTACTGTGTAGCTACAGATCAAAGAAACATCTCTAAAAAGGCAACTCTTTAGGTAGACCAAGAGTGGGTATCTTTGGCTACTGTGTTTTTAGAAAGGCATTTTTAGGAGACCTGTGCTCTGTTCTGCTACTAATGAACTGTGAGACTTCAAACAAAGGGTTTGATCATCATCTGTATCCTCAACTGTAAAATGAGAGAAGTAGTCCAGTCTTATACACAGGGACATTCTGCCAAAGACTAACAACATTTTCTCTATGGAGGGTGACCATAGATCGAGGTTTGCCAGGGACAGCAACAATTTATGTGTATTGCCCCAGCAGGTTAATTAATTATTAAGTATACCCCCTTCACACACAAAAGCAGTCCGATTGGCTTAGTATGGTATCTAAGCCAATTTTGTGCCAAATGCCTAGTTTACAGGAAACTTTCTCATTATTGTGCTGATAACCTCGTAGAGATGAGCTTAGGTAAGACTTACCTGCTCAGGGATCTGTAGCTAAACCTCATCCCATATTATAAGTCAAACTCTCCACTGCCTAACATAGGAGTCAGTTACAGTATAACTGAGCCATTTTACCCAAAAGGTCTTCATATAAAAGTTCTATGTCAAAAATAATTAGATCGGTTTTAGGAAGCCAATATATTTTTCTTTCATTCTTTAGTCTCTCTACCCACTATCCTTCAACCCTGCCAATACTAAAAATCAAAAGGGAGCAAAAGTTATCTAACTCTAATTATCTCGGTTTACATTTTCCTCAATTCATTGAAATCCTTCCTTTCTGAAAAATCCCCTCCATCCAGGAGACTCCAGTGAGCATACTCATGTTTCAAACAAATCTGCCTTTGTTAATCATCAAAAGGTATTTTCTTTAGTAAGTGAAGCTCTGCAGGCCCTGCAGCTGTGTTGTTTATTTTATAGCCAGCACAAAGACAGTTTATTTTTTTAAATACTATAATTAGATTAGTGTTCTCTTTACTGAAGCATCTGTAGGAAAATGAGAGTGTGTTTCTTTGAATGAATGAGCAGTCGCATTATTTTTATTAAATCTGAACTTGTCCTCCGAGATAGCAGAATTTAATTTTATGTTCTAATACTACATGTAATATTCAAACTTTTTTTCAGATAAAGCTCTTGTCGCCCCAAAAAGGAGTTTGGGCTAAATTGAATCTTCTGATTCCAATTTTATGAACTGCATTAAAATCTCTCTAGGGTGCAGGATTACGTCTGTGTTGAAGAATGGCTACATTAAGGTATGTATTTGCATACATAAACAAATGTATCTGATGGTTATCTACGACCTGTCACTGACACAGGGAGTATCATGGAATATAATAACATTATACCTTTGTTATGACTTTGCATGTCTTTACTAAAAAGTTTTAGAAGTGCTGCTTATGAATCAGATTAAGATCCGAAATAGAAACATTTTGAAAAAGTTTGGGAGACTGACTTAGCAACATTGCATCTATAAAATTGCTACTTAGAACTGTCTCAGTTCAGTTCAGTTCAGTTCAGTCGCTCAGTCGTGTCCAACTCTCTGCGACGCCATGAATCACAGCACGCCAGGCCTCCCTGTCCATCACCAACTCCCGGAGTTCACTCAAACTCATGTCCATTGAGTCGGTGATGCCATCCAGCCATCTCATTCTCTGCCATCCCCTTCTCCTCCCGCCCCCAACCTTTCCCAGCATCAGAGTCTTTTCCAGTGAGTCAACTCGTCGCATGAGGTGGCCAAAGTATTGCAGTTTCAGCCTCAGCATCAGTCCTTCCAATGAACACCCAGGATTGATCTCCTTTAGAATGGACTGGTTGGATCTCCTTGCAGTCCAAGGGACTCTCAAGAGTCTTCTCCAACACCACAGTTCAAAAGCATCAATTCTTCAGCGATCAGCTTTCTTCACAGTCCAACTCTCACATCCATACATGACCACGGGAAAAACCATAGCCTTGTCTAGACGGATCTTGGTTGGCAAAGTAATGTCTCTGCTTTTTAATATGCTATCTAGGTTGGTCATAACTTTCCTCCCAAGGAGTAAGCGTCTTTTAATTTCATGGCTGCAATCATCATCCGCAGTGATTTTGGAGCCCAAAAAAACAAAGTCTGACACTGTTTTCACTGGTTTTCCATCTATTTCCCATGAAGGGATGGGACCAGATGCCATGATCTTTGTTTTCTGAATGTTGAGCTTCAAGCCAACCTTTTTACTCTCCTCTTTCACTTTCATCAAGAGGCTTTTGAGTTCCTCTTCACTTTCTGCCATAAGGGTGGTGTCATCTGCATATCTGAGGTTATTGATATTTCTCCCAGCAATCTTGATTCCAGCTTGTGCTTCTTCCAGCCCAGCGTTCCTCATGATGTACTCTGCATATAAGTTAAATAAGCAGGGTGACAATATACAGCCTTGACGTACTCCTTTTCCTATTTGGAACCAGTCTGTTGTTCCATGTACAGTTCTGACTGTTGCTTCCTGACCTGCATACAGGTTTCTCAAGAGGCAGGTAGGTGGTCTGGTATTCCCATCTCTTTCAGAATGTTCCACAGTTTCTTGTGATCCACACAGTCAAAGGCTTTGGCATAGTCAATGAAGCAGAAATAGATGTTTTTCTGGAACTCTCTTGCTTTCTCCATGATCCAGCGGATGTTGGCAATTTGATCTCTGGTGCCTCTGCCTTCTCTAAAACCTGCTTGAACATCTGGGAGTTCACGGTTCACATATTGCTGAAGCCTGGCTTGGAGAATTTTGAGCATAACTTTACTAGCGTGCGAGATGAGTGCAATTGTGCGGTAGTTTGAGCATTCTTTGGCATTGCTTTTCTTTGGGATTGGAATGAAGACTGACCTTTTCCAGTCCTGTGGCCACTAAACTGTCTAGACAGCAGTTAAATTGCCCAGGGAATAAAGCATCACCTCTTGACCACACACCTTTCCTTTCCACTTGCCAATAAGGAAAGTATATTCCTTTCTCTATGCTCTTTTTGTCTTCACTGATAAAAGCAATTTTTGTGATATTATACCTTTAACAAGAAAAAAAAACTCTTCTAGTTTTCTATTGTTGGGTAACAAATCATACACTAAGTAGATTAAAACAATTTATGATTACCTTTCTTGGTCTGTGGGGTCAAAGGGTTCCACTGGGTGGCCTTTCTTGGTGCTTCTCAAGCAGTACAGTGATGGGGTGGCTCTGGCTTGAGTTAATTGAAGGTTCAACAGGGCTTGACATCCACCTGGGCTTTGTATCCCACCTAACTGGCTTTTCAGCTGAAATGATTTGAACCAGAGCAGGAAACTGGCCAGTTAATCTTTCTCCACCCTTCTTTTTTCCTTCTGGAGTGCCTTTTTTGTGTGACCCATTCAAATGGCTATTTTGGGCTTCCTCACACCATGTCCATCTCAGAGTGAATGAGCTTCTTACGTAGGAAGTAGTTTCACCCAGAGCAAGTGTTCTAGAGGCACAAGGCAAACACTGTGTGTCTTCTATAAGCTAACTTTGGACATCATGGAGCATCGATTCCACTGCCTTCTATTTTCTGAACAAGGAGCATTAGAGGCTCAATGTGGGAGGGAAATTTTTAAGTAAGTTAAAGGTCATTGAAATGTGGGGAGGCACGGGCATTATTTTTGTAGACAAACTAGCACAAAGCAAAATATTTATTTTTATTAAAATTAAAAAAAATAAATAAATTTAGTTATAATAAATAATAAATGCCATCCATGGCTCAAGTGGATAATTTTTCTAAAGGGTTTGTTTTTAGAATGTTAATGTTGTTTAATGTTTTTACCTCATTAAATAACAATAGATACTTTTTCTATTTAATTTTATTTATTTTCCCTTTTAAGTATACTATTGTACTTATTTTCTGCTATATTATTAAAAAAATTTGTATTTAAATTACGTGTGTTAAAAGCCTCGATGGGATGTGCTAAGGATAGCCTTAGCACATAGAGGCTATCATAGCCTCTGACAGAATTATTAGTCAATTTGGGGACATAATTTATTTGTGTCTTAACGAATTCACATAGGCAAACATCCAAGCAATAATACAATGTGCTGCAAAAAAAATAATAGTATAATAAAAAGTTTTGAGAAAATATCTTTATGATTGTGTTAAGATCTAACAAAGCAATATATCACTTTCTCAGCGTCAGTGTTAGGTTCCAGAATTTTATGCTAATTTTGAGCTATAATTGTTAATATCTGTAAATGGAAAGTAGAGGTTGGATATGAGGGCAATCTTTCATTAATCGCCAGGGTTGATTGGGCTGATTTCGCTGGCTAAGCAGGTGTCTCCATCCTCAATCAACACTCCAGGTGTGTTGCTCCCAAAGCTATGTGTCCAGTGGAAGAGGATGACCGTCTCTCATAGAGGAGGACTGTTCTTTGGTCAATGGGATATGAGTAGCTGCACTACCCTGCTAGAAACTCCAAACAAGTTCTCAAGGTAGGAGAACATAGGATCATCAAACTTCCAAGATTCCAGACACATCCAAATGAAGTGCTGAATGTGGCAGTCTGCCTTTCTTTAAAAAAGAGAGAGAAAGAAAAAAAGAAAAGAAAGGTTAATTCATTTCAAGCCATATTTTGGGCATTAGAATAATTTCTATTCAGTAATTTCTTATTCCATTTCTACATCTCTTCATATTTAAAAGCATTAGAGACCTAAGAAAATATATTATTCTAATTATAATTTCCAAGAAATACAGAAAAGTTTTCTTACCTAGGTGAAAACAGTATAAATTCTACGGAGTGGAAAGTTATTAACTTAAAACAAATAATATGGAAGCCTTAAAAACTGCACAAATTATTCAGTAATGTCTTTCAAAAGTAGCTTTGTTTTTCTGAAACATGGTCTTACTATTTAAATCACTAAATGTAAAGTGAATGCAGTCATCATTTCATTGTGACTTCCTCCCAAAACCATGTGATCTGTAAACACAGATTACCTTTTAAAACAAAAGGTTAGAGAAAGTTCTAAAAGCAATAGTAAAAGCAATACAAAATATTGGAATCTATATTTTTCCACAAATAAATTGATCATAAAATTGTTCTGGTTGAGATTCACTTTTTTAAAATTGATTTTATACCCAAGAGAAGGCTCACATAAGATATTCACTGGAATTTAGGAATAGAAAATTTATTATAAATGTTTTAGATATAGATCATAAACTCAAAAAAAGCTATGTAGTTAAATACCAGACAGAAGGAGAGATAAAACGTAGTAAGTTAAGTGGAAAAAAATCCTTGAAATATATTTAAAAAAAAAAAAGCCAGACTAACAATCAATAGAAATAAGTAGAGGTGACCATAGGGAAATGTTTTTAATGAACTGAGTATGTGAGAAAAAATACTGATAGAGAAATTGTTTTTAGAAGTTCTGATAAGAGGGAACTTTTTACAGGCAAATTTAACATATAGAATGGAAAATGTTGCCCCCAAAAAATGAAATCATAATTTGTAAGCCAATTTTAACCTTGAAGTCAATCACAGGGTTCTAAATTAGATCTATCAAGTGAGGTTGAATATTATATCTTTATTTTATATTCTATTCTTCTGAAACTATAGTCCAATATCTCCCTTGCCTGTTTTGAGAGCTGATTTTCATTTACTGATGGCCTCAATGATTTTTCCTCTAAAATAATAACAAAAAGCAGCCTATTTGTAAATAGATGTATGAGATGACAATTTTCATTCAGTTTAATATTTTCTTTGTGTTTTCTATTCCTAGATAAATTTGTACCAGATTTGTCCTGAACTCTGCACACAATGAATAGCATTATCTTCTATCTTTTGGCATAGTTTTAAATTCTTACAGAGTGATTAATTTTAACAGGCTTTATTGTTTTGCAGCTTAGATTTACATGGCAAGATGCTATAGTAGGAATGGGCAGAAAGGAGATGATAATGGTGGTGATGGTGGAGGTTTTATAGAGTGATTTAGTAAACAATAAAATAAAACATTAAAGTGACACTTCATATAGGAAAAAGTTTAGGAAAAATTTATATATTACTATTAAAAAGAATGAAGTGTTAAAATTAAGACAATAAGCCCCAAATAGAGTTGCTTCTGCTAAGCCCCACATCCAGGTCACCAAACTGACTTAATTACCATTTTGGCTTTCACAGATGCAAAATCTTAAGCAGCCAATCAGAAATCACCTGATTCAGAAGTACACCCAACAGTTTCCTGCTATCTCCTAAAGGAAAGCAACTTTGTAATAACCAACCCACATTTTTACCTAGTATTCAGTTCAGTTCAGTTCAGTCCCTCAGTCGTGTCCGACTCTTTGCGACCCCATGACCCCATGCCAGGCCTCGCTGTCCATCACCAACTCCCAGAGTTCACTCAAACTCATGTCCATCGTGTCGGTGATGCCATCCAGCCATCTCATTCTCTGTCGTCCCCGTCTCCTCCCACCCCCAATCCCTCCCAGCATCAGAGTCTATTCCAGTGAGTCAACTCGTCGCATGAGGTGGCCAAATTATTGCAGTTTCAGCTTTAGCATCAGTCCTTCCAATGAACACCCAGGATTGATCTCCTTTATAATGGACTGGTTGGATCTCCTTGCAGTCCAAGGGACTCTCAAGAGTCTTCTCCAACACCACAGTTCAAAAGCATCAATTCTTCAGCGATCAGCTTTCTTCACAGTCCAACTCTCACATCCATACATGACCACGGGAAAAACCATAGCCTTGACTAGACGGACCTTGGTTGGCAAAGTAACGTCTCTGCTTTTTAATATGCTATCTAGGCTGGTCATAACTTTCCTTCCAAGGAGTGTATATTGTCACCCTGTTTATTTAACTTATATGCAGAGTACATCATGAGGAACGCTGGGCTGGAAGAAGCACAAGCTGGAATCAAGATTGCCGGGAAAAATATCAATAACCTCAGATATGCAGATGACACCACCCTTATTGCAGAAAGTGAAGAGGAACTCAAAGGCCTCTTGATGAAAGTGAAAGAGGAGAGTGAAAAGGTTGGCTTGAAGCTCAACATTCAGAAAACGTAGATCATGGCATCTGGTCCCATCACTTCATGGGAAATAGATGGGGAAACAGTGGAAACAGTGTCAGACTTTATTTTTTTGGGCTCCAAAATCACTGCAGATGCTGATTGCAGCCGGGAAATTAAAAGACGCTTACTCCTTGGAAGGAAAGTTATGACCAGCCTAGATAGCATAGGGCTCTGTGTTCTGTTTCCTTCTGCCTACTGTACTCATTTCATTCAGCTCCTCGGAGATCCTTTCTATCTGCTAGATTGGATCCTACCTCATTTGAATCAACTTTTGTTCCAATAAATCCTTAAAATTTTTAATATGCCTCAGTTATCTTTTAGTAAGTTATTTTCATGATTAAGACACATATTTAAGAAATGCTCATGAGTGTTCTGTACTTTGGTTTCTGTAGAAAGATATATTTTTAATGTGCATGCATGCATGCTAAGTCGCTTCAGTCCTGTTCCGCTCTTTGTGACCCTATGGACTCTAGGCTGCCAGGCTCCTCTGTCCACGGGATTCTCCAGGCAAGAATACTGGAGTGGGTTGCCATGCCTACCTCCAGATACTTAAAAGTGTGTCTTATTTCAGCCCCACAATTGCTTGTGTTGAGCCTGACATAATTTGGTACTCAATCCATTCTCAGATTGGGGACTTAACGGCTGAAGCTCTACCTTGGGGCATCCTTGAAATGTGACTTTTTCCAATTGTTCCACAATAACTCAGAATGTAAAAGCTGCCTAGAATTCCTGATCTTTTCTTTTCCCATCATAGTCCCTCCCTACTGGATGTTTTATTATCATGAGCATTGATTTAAGTTGGTACTTGTCTTTCTCAATTGTGTTGGCTGTGATCTTGTATTGCTCATTGGTAATTCTAAATAAACTACTCAGGAAATCCATTTTGTCCATTCTGATATCTTCCTATTCTTTCCAACATGGTTGAGACTCCCTGAGGGAAGCATGCAATAATTATTTCTTGGCAAAAAATATTTATTTTTCCTTTTAGGTGTCCTCTGAATTGGGGATCAACCAAGTATTGTCTCTATCCAATTAATTCTGCTTCAATAAAATATAAATAATAATCTACTTCATTAGCCTATAGAATAATTTTCTAATGAATTTAGCTCCTGGATGATATAATGCCTTGCAAATAATAAGTACTAAATAAATGCCAAATAATTATTTTTTCATTTTAAACAGTTGCCTTAAACAAACATTTTTACTGCTTTTTTTGTAGTCCTTAAAGATATATGCTTAACTGACTATTACAGAGTTATTTTTATCACCGTTAATTTCTTTTATTTTTCTATCAAATTCTCATTGTTATTGGTTACTACTGCTTTTATTCAAGTTATTTTATTATAAAAATAATTGCATGTACATTTGACAAACTGTTTAGTACAGAAGTTCCTTGGAATCTGCAGAAGGATTGATTCCAGGACCCCTGTGGATAGAAAAATCTGCAGATGCTTGAGTGCCTTGTATAAAATGGCACAGTTATTTGCATATAACCTACTCACATCCTCCCATATATTTTAAATCATCTTTAGATTAGTTTTACTACATAATACAATGTAAATGCTATGTAAATAGTTGTAAATACAATGTAAATGCTATGTAAATAGTTGCCAGCATGAGGCAAATTAGAGTTTTGCTTTTTGGAACTTTGTGAAAATTTTTTTTCTTTAATATTTTTGATCTGCAGTTGGTTGAATACAGAGATACCAAACCTGCAGATACGGAAGGCCAACTGTATTAAATTTTATAGCAGGAAGCATTTTTAAAACACTCATAGTCCCAAACTTGACACCCAGATATGACTATCCTGAATATCCGAATCTTGTTTCAGAGCTATGTTTATGTGTGTGTGTACTTGTGGATATGTGTTGATACTAAAGTACTAAAGTCCAATTGCGTGCCCTCTTTTTTTTTTTTTCTATTAGAATTTTAGAGATTGTAAAATATCCATTGGTAATATTTTTTATATTTTACCTTTTCCCTGCTGTTTCACAAAGCACATTTTCCACACTACTAAATATTCTTAAAAATTATGTTTTTGTTTTTTTTTCTTGAGTGACTGATCCTACAAATTACTTCAATTCACTTAACCATTCACTGGTTATTGAGCATTGCTACTTTCAAAGTCTTGCTCTCATAAATAATGTTGTGATGCAAGTCCTTGAAAACAAATCTTTTAGTGCCATTTTGATTATTTCTTTTGGAAAGATTCCTAAAAATGGAAATAGAGGAAGAGCCCCTCTTCAGACTTTCATCACATGTTATCAAAGTGTTTTCCAGAGAAGTTGTATTCAGATGCACTTCCACCAATGGCAACATACAAGAATGCCTGTCTCACTGCATCTCAGCATCCTTGCGTGCTTCGTCATTCAGTTGTGTCTGATTCTTTGCAACCCAATGGAGGGCAGCCCCCCAGGTTCCTCTCTCCTCATGGATTCTAGAAGCAAGAATACTGGAATGGGTTGCCATTTTTTCCTCCAGGGACCCAGAGATCAAATCCAGGGCTCCTTCTTTTCCTGCGTTGGCAAGTGGATTCTTTACCTGCTGAGCCACTGGGAAAGCTAAGCATCCTGACATCCATAGATACTGAACTCCACCAACAGCAGGGCTATGTCTGTGTTGTTCTCACCTGTGTCTAAGAACCAGCTTAGTTTGAACCCACAGTGACTCAATAATTATTTGAGGAGAAAATTTATAAGTATTTAAATCTTTGTAAATTAAAAAGGCAGACTGTTCATGTTTTTGAAAATACCTATTGATATCTGATATATAATACACACAGACCTGAAAATATGATTTCTGTTCTTGTGAGGCTTGCAATATGATGTTGAAATCATTAGATTTTTCATTTGAATTATTGTATTACTAGTGAGGTTTTTCCTCTGTATGACTTTTTCTACACTATTTCTTTTGTGTATTATCTATTCATGGATTTTGCTCATTTTTTCATTGGTATTTTTGAATGCTTTTCTTTTTTTTAATTTCTTTTTTTTTTTTTTACAATATTATATTGGTTGGTTTTGCCATACATTGACATGAATCCGCCCCGGGTGTACATGAGTTCCCCTTCCTGAACCACCCTCCCACCTCCCTCCTCCCCTTATCCTCCCTCTGGGTCATCCCCGTGCACCAGCCCTGAGCATACTGTATCATGCGTGCTTTTCTAAATATTCAGTGAGAGCTCTTTATATGTTATGAGCTGTCTGTCATATTTATTGCATCAGAAGCTGTACTATATTTTTTAATACTGTGGTTGATATACCATATAGCTATACCATCTTAAGGAAGTTAATTACTCTAAATTTCAATTGATATTGAAATAAAATCTACTTCAAAAGATCTTTTGATGAACAAATTGGATAATTCATATAAAAGTATAAGATCTTAAATAGTAAGCACTCGATACATGAATATTCAGTTCAGTTCAGTTCAGTCACTCAGTCGTGTCCAACTCTCTGCGACCCCATGAATCACAGCCCATCAGGCCTCCCTGTCCATCACCAACTCCCAGAGTTCACTCAAACTCATGTCCATTGAGTCGGTGATGCCATCCAGCCACTTCATTCTCTGTCGTCCCCTTCTCCTCCCACCCCCAATCCTTCCCAGCATCAGAGACTTTTCCAGTGAGTCAACTCATCACATGAATATTAGTTTTACTATTAATGTCATTATTGTTATTTCTGTTACTCAAAGAAGACTTGCTCATATAAAAATCAACAACAACAAAAAAATAATGCACACTTTGTTTTCTGACCATAACCCAGACAAACTATCACAGGTTTCAGCTTTCTTAGTATCTAAGTGATTTTTTTCAGAGTATTTCTATATCAAAAAATACCACCAAGCAAATAGGTCAAACAATTTTAGAAGTATTTATATCCTTCTGGCTACTTAGCTGTTTGCAAAACTTCACTCAAATTAAAACCATCTCAAAATTTTATTCTTATATAACCACAATTACTAATGGGATGTGAGTACCTATTGAGTGTTGTTCAGTTCAGTTCAATCACTCAGTCATGTCCAACTCTTTGTAACCCCATAGACTGCAGCACACCAGGCTTCCCAGTCCATCACCAACTCCCGGAGCTTGCTCAACTCATGTCCATAGAGTTGGTGATGCCTTTCAACCATTTCATTCTCTGTCATCCTCTTCACCTCTTGCCTTCAATCGTTCCCAGCATCAGGGTCTTTTCCAATGAGTCATTTCTTCGTATCAGGTGGCCAAGGTATTGGAGCTTCAGCATCAGTCTTTCCAATGAATATTCAGGACTGATTTCCTTTAGGATTTGAAATCCTTTCAGTCCAAGGGACTCTCAAGAGTCTTCTCTAACACCACAGGTCAAAAGCCTCAATTCTTTGGTGCTCAGTTTTCTGTATAGTCCAATTCTCACATCCATACATGACTACTGGAAAAAACATAGCTTTGATTAGACAGACCTTTGTCGGCAAAGTAATGTCTCTGCTTTTTAATATGCTTTCTAGGTCAGTCATAGCTTTTCTTCCAAGGAGCAAGTGTCTTTTAATTTCATGACTGCAGTCACCATCTGCAGTGATTTTGGAGCCCAAGGAAACAAAGTCTGTCACTGTTTCCATCGTTTCCCCATCTATTTGCCAGGAAGTGATGGGACTGGATGCCATGGTCTTAGCTTTCTGAGACCATGAGCTCATGAGCTCATGTTGAGCTTTAAGCCAGGTTTTTCACTCTTCTCTTTCACTGAATGCTGTACAACTTCTCAAACCGCACACTGAAAATCACCACCCTCACTTATTGATACACACTGCATTTGCTTCTATCACAGTGTTTATTATGACATAAAGAAAAATGCCAATGAAACAAATGTAGCTCAAACTAAAGAGAAAACTCTATCTGGAATTAGTAACTTGTGCCATGTCCAACAGATGTCAAATATTTCTATGTTTTCCTTGAAAATTTAAAATATCCTATGGTGCTCTAAATTGACCCTCTGAACCTAGAGAGATTTCATGCAAAATTTTGGACCATGAGGTTATATGTTTTACATTAGCTTTTGTTTTCTTCTTTATGTTTAATTCTTTATTTGTAGTTTGTTTTCAATAATTTAAAACTATAATTTTTCATAGCAACCCTGACCAACATCATTGAAAATGTTTCCTTTCTTTAGGCCTCTTATTTACTTTATAACATACCAAAGTAATACATAGACCAGATGCATGAGAGTCATGTTAGGTGCTTCTAAGTAATGTCAGGCATAGTCAGAATACTTTTGGATAGGGTTCCAGAATCTAGATATTTTAACCAACATTAACAGATGACCTTTGGGGACCCTACAATTGAGAATAATTTTCCTGGGAACTGCTTCCGGGTTAGCTATTCTATTCCGCTAATCTTCAGTTGAGTTTAGGCTGATTTTAATTGCTCTAGATGTATAGCATGTTTCCTTATCAGAAAGAAGACTATTACTCTTATATTTTATGGTTATTTGCAGAAATCATTTGTTTCATCAGTATTTTCTATTTTATTAGCTTAGAATAGTATTTATATCTGCTAACTTTCATATTTGCTATCTTACAACTTAGATAAATTCAAGCTGACGTGCTGTCTAGTGTCTAGTTCAAAAAGGCTGTGATGTGTTTAACAGAGAAAATATATGTTAGATAAGTTTCAACCAAGTATGAGTTATAGTGTTGTTGATTATAAGTTTAATGTTAATGAATCAATCGTATGTTTTAACTAGGTTTCACTAAACAAATCATGCATAAAACAAGGTTCTATATCAATCAGTTGATGAAAATGTCACAACCAGAGGCTCATAGGACACTAATTCTCTATTTCCCCTGAAGCAGTAGCTCAGTATTCACTAATTTGGGATTTGTGATGATTTTACAAACATAAATAATATGAATAATGAGATTTGACTGTATAATATTTCCACCGACAGATGAGATAGACCTAAGTAACTACAGCATCATAGAAATTACTAAAATGCAGTAAAATTCTTAGGAGGTGATTCTCTTTGAGTACTTAATACCTCCATTCTTAACATAATTAATTACAAGTCTATAGTATTTATTGTTTAGTACTGGGTGTGCTGGCTCATAAAATTTCTGAAAATCTAGCAGTGGGCACTTGTGAGCTTATATGAGCCAGCTCCTGGATTTTCAGATGCTTATCTTTCTTCTTTTTCTTTCAGGTTCTCTTCATCACCTTAACCAATATATGATTTTTTTTTTACTTCTCTGATACAGCTTTTCAAATTTATTCTCCATATTGCTAGCATAATTTTTGTTTTTAATTTATGCTCTCTAGTGATTCTAATAGAAAGTTATATTGACTATTAAACAATGTGATGCTTTGCAAACCCTACTTCTCCATCTCATCACATTGGAATCTTATCTACGGCTGTTCTTTCAGCTTCTGTTCCTGTTTCTTTAAGGCCCCGTCTTCTTTGAGCAGGCTAAGCTTGGCTTGCAACTATCCAAGAATATATTCTGGCTTTTGGAGTAAATAATTTTTAGTTTTAATCTTCCTGTAAGTCTTCAAAGTAGAGTCCTTTTCTTTCTTTTGAAATTTATTTTGGTGATCATTCAACTTGTATTTTTTATTCTTTCATTTGTCTGTTTACCATTCTCTGAGAAAAAAAAAAAAAACCTAATTTTCTCAGGACATTTCACATTCTACAATATGTAGAATTACCTTACCTCTACTCCATAAATTCAATATTGCCTTTATCAAATGTGCAGTTGGGTGGTATGCTTATATCCATAATTTATAACACAATTCCTGAAATCTAGCAGACTTCAATACATCATCGTTCTATTGGCTTGATATGAGCATAACTATCTCTCTGACACTTAAAAGAAGATAGATGATTAAAAAGAAATCCTCCAAAACTTCCACTTGCCAGGCATTATTACTTTCTCCTTCTCTTTCCCACTATGTGAAAAGCAATGATACCCAACACTCTCTTCTTTATTTTCTCTTGGTATTCATCCCACTTTATAATGAATTATTACTAATTCCCATTTATTTCTTATCAGTTATTTTGGTTCAGCTAATGCCAGACAGGCCTGGAGTGCTGCAGTTCATGGGGTCGCAGACAGTCGGACATGACTGAGTGACTGAACTGAACTGAACTGAATGTCAGACACTGTTCTGATAGTTTTTTTTTTTTTTTTGTACAAGACATGGGTACCGATTGAACTGGGAGTGAATGGCACTCTAGCTTTGGCAAAAAGAAGTAACCATGGAGCAGCTAAATAGATGAAGTTCTGCCCATTGTCTAGACTGCATGAAACCTGTGTTTTTGAGGCAGGCAGCAATGTACAGGATATATTTTGAGTAGGGCAAAGAGTACCAGAAGATTATTTTTCTACCAGTTTTAAGGAAGGCAGCTATATATAACCCCCTTAATTTAGGGGCTTTCCCAGTGGCTCAGCAGTAAAGAATCTGCCAGCGATGCAGGAGATGCAGGAAGCAGGTTCAACCCCTGGGTCAGGAAGTTCCTTTGGAGTAGGGCATGGCAACCCACTCCAGTATTCTTGCCCAGAAAATCCCATGAACAGAGGAGTCTGATGGGCTATAGTCCATGGGGTTGCAAAGAGTCAGACAGGACTGAGGACACAAACACCCTTAATTTGGACATGTAATGGACATAGATTGGAACCTTCTTTAGCCTATTGATTTACAAAAGCAAGAGATATCTTGGAGAAATCTGTACCAGCAAAGTTTGAGAGGACTATGGAATAGGGAACCTGAGAAATAAACGATGCGTGGAC
Source organism: Moschus berezovskii (assembly GCF_049115385.1). Lineage (NCBI taxonomy): Eukaryota > Metazoa > Chordata > Mammalia > Artiodactyla > Moschidae > Moschus > Moschus berezovskii. The sequence goes on from NC_142469.1 coordinate 64,947,762, forward strand.
CTCCTTTTCAGTTCTTTATAGTCTTTAGACAACACAGGAGAGGACCAGTCCAGTGTCCCTTTCTCCAAATGAAGAATCATGGAATTTAGTTTAAGAACAAAGGGTTACTATACCAAGCAAAGCAACTTCACAACTAAACAGAGGATTTTTTTTTCCCCGTGACTTCTGAAAGGGTCAAAGAGTGCTTAAACTTTTAATACAGAATCTTTTCTGATAACAAGGAAGTTGAGGGGAAGTGAGCACTTCTTCAAGGAAATTGTATAGTCTCCTCAATGAAAATCACTAGCATCAGACTAAACACTGTCAAACCAGAGTGTTGATTAGAAATGTTTACTTCACCACATGTGAGTGAGTGCTAAGTCACTTCAATCATGTCCAACTCTTTGCTACCCCATGGAATGTAGCCCACCAGGCTCCTCTACATGGGATTCTCCAGGCAAGAATACTGGAGTGGGCTGCCATTTCCTACTCCAGGGGATCTTCCTAACCCAGGGATACAACCTGCATCTCTTCTATTTCCTGCATTGGCAGATGGGTTCTTTACCATATGGCTAAATGAGGTCTCTGCCTTGAATCTCCTCTCTCTCTGCCCCTAGCTATGGAAGACTAAAGTCAGAAAGGGAAACTGAACAAAGCCTGGATGAGAACTCTCCAGCATTCAAGGTACTAATATGGAAAGAGAAGAGAAAGAATAGATCCCATAACTTGCCCAAATCCAAACACACATAATCTGTGCTGGGAGGAAAATTCCTATCAGCTATGAAATAAAATTTAATATGCCCTCAACTAAGTTAAATGATAGAAAAAGATTTGAAAGCTTTGAAATCTTACAAATATAAGGTATTATAAAGGGAAAATCTATATATTAATAGCATCATTAAATAAAATATTGGGAGAAAAATGAAACTAATTTATGTAAATAATCAATTTGAGACTCCTTGGTAACCAGTTATATATACTTTTGGAAAGCTCATATGTTCTATGTTTACTAATAAAACATGTTTTCTGAGTATATTCTTTATAGCCAATATATAATTATATTTTAGTCTTGCATATACACATATACATCTTTTAGCCTCGTTGTTCCAATAGGTATTTTAGAAAGTTCTCTATAGGTTCTTACTGATATGAACAAGTTTAACTTTTTCTAAAGGTAAAGGTTATTTCTTTCTCTTTTTTTTTTTTCAAAATAGACAAAGCACCTGGCATGTGAACTTATATAAGCACATGAAAAGGAGGATACACCGTTATGAATACATGAGAAAAGGTCACTGACTGGATGAAATATTTTTGAGAATTAGACATGGCATTGTAACATTTTCAAAGCAAGTACAATAGATGGACCAAGAATGCATTCAAACACAAAAGTCAAAAAATAACTTATAATCAGAACCACAATAAATCCTGGAGGGCATGCAAAAGCCTACTCAGGAACAGGAATGATATTTTTCCTTTATTAACTAACGTGCTCAGTCATTCAGCCATGTCTGACTCTCTGCAACCTCCTGAACTGTAGCCCCCTGGGCTCCTGTCCATACCATTCTCCAGGCAAGAATACTAGAGTGGGTTGCCATTTCCTCCTCCAGGGGATCTTCTCACCCTATGGATTGAACCCACATCTCTTGTGTCTCCTGTTGGTTCTTTACCGTTGAGCCACCTGGGAAGCCCAGCAAAAATGAACCAAAGTTTATCAGTTATCCACTATGTGTTGAGGACCAAACGTGATATCACAGCACATCCTTCTGGCCCCAGAATCCCTTTCCCAGGTTCTCTTTCCATGTGGGGAGTGATTCAGCAGAGAAGGGCCAGAGTAACGCTGCTCTGAGGCCAAGAGAAATAGTGCCCTTGGAGCAGGTCCAAACAAGAGTCATGATTCTTGCAAAAGAAGTGCCTGATGCTGGATTTTCAGAGCAAGAGTTATGGAATGAGGAGCTGGGCAGAAAAGGAAATATTAGGTATACAGGTGCCATGATGAAAATATCAAGTCCATAGTTCTTGTTCTTATCAACTTAATCCTTTTGGGTGGTGAGAACAGAAATGGAGCAGCAGTCCAGAAAAAGTTTTCCTTCATCAACAAGCTCCATGATGTCAGACTGCTCCATTGAACTCTGTGGTATGCAATATCTGAGTGACTGAGGAAAAGTGACACTATCCTGAAATGATAACTTTCTGCAATTCTTGGAAGAGAGTAGAACACAATAGGTAGAGAAAGTATAACATTTTCTTTTTCTAGGTCTTCCTAGGTGTTAACAGTGGTAAAGAATCTGCCTAATAACACAGGAGATGCAAGAGATGTAGGTTTGATCCCTGGGTCTGAAAAATCCCCACTCCAGTATTCTTGGATGGAAAATTCTGTGGACTGGAGCCTGGTGGGCTACAATCCATGGGGTCACAAAGAGTGAGACACGACTGAGTGACTAAGCACGTTTTGTAATGAAGGATTTTGAAGTCCAGTGTCTAGCAAAAGTTTCAGCGCAGTTTTACACTTTAATAAATTCAAAAGTTAAATACTATAACTTCATTTTGAAAACTATATTTGGAAGTTTAATTGGGTATAATTATATTTTTTGGAAATTTGAATAAATAGTTTTCCATTTAAAGTTTTTGTTTTAGTTAATGTTTGTCCTCTTCAGTTGGAGAGACCAAAACCAAGCAGCGATATTAAAAATTTCATCAAAATATTTAAAAATAAATTAATGCTTATTAAATATAAATCATGGTGCTTTCAAATGAATTTTTATATAAGATTTAGCATTTATACATCAGAACTTGACTAAAGCTATATCTGCGCCAAAGCTTCTGGTAGCCTTTGTTCATGATCTAGGTAGCTTTTTATGTTCTTTTAATGAAGTCAAAGCTTTGCAGCCTTTCTTAAAATACTTCTTGGTTTAATATATGTGTAACATATTTTGCAGCATTTGTGGCAAAAATTTCATAATTTTCATAAATTTTGAAAATGTACTTTATGTTAGTGGTTAAAACTAAGTCAGGCTGAAAGTATAAGAGTGAAATTGGTATGAGGCAGAGTGTTAGGAGGACAAAGCTGGGCATGGGGGTGGGATGGGGGCCAGATGAATTTCTTGGGGGAGATGAAGAGGGCAGGGCCAGGCTCATCAGCACTGGACAGATGGCAGAGATCAATAGGCTGAATCACTAATAAACAAAGGACAAGAAGGAAAGACAGAGGAAACTGACAGTCCTCTGGGTTCTGGGACATGTCAGAAGGAGGTGGTTTTGATTGATATACATTTTCCGTGATGTGATTTGCATTTTAAAATAAATTTCTCTACATTTATTTTCTCAGAAGAAAGCACAAATTCTTATCTTTTCCCCTCAGTGACACTTTAAGTATTAATTGAATTTTTGAAAACCAAGTAAGAGAGGAACATCTGGTCCACTATGCAGATTAAACCGCCCCCAAATTATGCATATATATATATATATATATATATTTCTAGAAGTAAAATGTCTTAGAATTTAATGTGTACATATGTAAAACTTAAACCATATTATATATAATTATCTAAGGCAACTATACAATTGAGACACAAAGCTAATAGGTCCTACACAATTGTAGAGTGTTATCAAGAATCTTATATTAAAATTAACAGCTGGATGCCAAGATAATTATTTTCCCCCTCTGAAATATTTTACCAAAGCCTCCCTGATGTATTTCCTATACATTTATGATATTTTTCATTTGACACATATTCAAGTATTCCTTCTTTATAGAGAAATCTACATTCTTTAAGGTATTAACATGTTTAAAAGGAATTTCAGAGAATGTGTTGGATTCAGAAGATGGGATTACTTTGAATTTTCCCATAGAATAAAAAATACCCGATGCACAGACAGTTCAAACTTTTGAAAAATGACCATGCAGAATCCAGTTTGACTGTCACCTTCATGCCCTATTCTCTAGCTAATACACATCTGAGATTGACATTTCCAGGGCAAATTCTCTAAATCAATATTCTGAGTTTTATTCATTTTTAAGGGGGGAGATGACATATCTCTTATATGGTTTTGATTGGTGCCTTTTAAACTCAGAAAACTCAACATTCCTACCACAATGGGCACCTATACCAACTAATAAAGTGATGAAGCAAAGTAAATTATTAAGAAGTAGTTTGTCAATCTCACTTTTGAAATAAATCAGTCAAAATGCATCTATGAAGAGTTGTTTCATGTCTAGAAATCTGCTAGATGCTATAGGGTAAAATGTTTCAGAACACAAGCCTTCTGCTGACAAGGAACTTGGGATCTGTCCAAGGAGAAGATTGTCCTACTTATTTTCAACTAGATAGTTCTGCTATAGTTACTATGATTTGAAACTATTTAAATTGAGATATTGTCAAATTCCATCTGAAACGAGAAATGACAGCCTTAGCAAAAACTTACAAAATTAGCGTCTGAGTAAGATTGCATGTGAACAATATGATGCATCTATGTTTTATCCTTAAATCTTAATATAATTCTTAAAGGAAATGATCCCCACACATCTGCTGCTGCTGCTGCTGCTAAGTCGCTTCAGTCGTGTCCGACTCTGTTTGACCCCATGGATGGCAGCCCACCAGGCTCCTCCGTCCACAGGATTCTCCAGGCAAGAATACCGGAGTGGGTTGCCATTTCCTTCTCCAAAGGAAACACACATCTAGTGTTTCACAAATAAGATAATCTGGTGTTTTTCCTTCTCTTTTATTCTCCACTCTTTTATTATATACATATATAATAAAAGAATATATATATACATATATCCTTCCCTTGTGGCTCAAAAGGCAAAGAAACTGTCTGCAATGTAGAAGACCTGGGTTCAATCCCTGAGTTGCAAAGATCTCCTGGAGAAGGGAATGGCAACTCACTCCAGTATTCTTGCCTGCAGAATTCCATGGACAGAGGAGCCTGGCCGGCTATAGTCCATGGGGGTTGCAAAGAGTCAGACAAGACAGAGTGACTAATATTTTCATATACTTTCACAGTTGATTTACAATTTTGTATTAGCCTCAGGTGTACAGCAAAGTGAATCAGTTATACATATACATATATCCACTCTTTTCTAGATTCTTTTCCCATATAGGCCATTACAAGGTACTGAGAAGATTTCCCTGTGCTATACAATTATTAGTGATTTATTTTATATATAGTAGTGTGCATATGTCCCTTCCAATCTCCCAATTTATCCCTCTCCCTTTTAAATTGTAAAAATAATACACATTCATGCTAAAATAAAAATGGAGGCTACTAAGAAAAAAATATATGAAGATTACTACCTTTGAAAGTTGACTGGTACGTATCTTTATTAATTTCTTCTGGCTGCCATAGCAAAGCACCACAGCTTAAAGAATAGAAACTTATTTTTTCACAATTTTGTAAGTTAAAAAATCCGAAATGAAGGTGTTGATGGGGTTAGCTCCTTCTGAGGTCTCTCTCGTTGGCCCTGCAGAAAGCCCTTTTCCCTCTGTCTTCACAAGGTCTTCCCTCAGCACTTGTGTGTGTCCTCATCTCTTATAAATAAAAGCCCCATTTCCAAATATAGTTGCATTCTGAGGAACTAGGGGCTAGGATTTCAACATAAAAAATTTGGGGAATTCAATTCATCTCATAAAATCATCTAGATAAATAAGTAATTGATAGGGAAATCTAAACACACATATATGTCCACCTCTCATGTAATATATAATTTTATATAAATATAACTTTTATAAAGCCTATTAAATATTTTCTTATAGATTATAGTCTACCAGTCTCCTCTGTCCATGGGATTCTCCAGGCAAGAAAACTGGAATGGGTTGCCATTCCCTTCTCCGTGGGATCATCCCTGCCCAGGAATTGAACCCTGGTCTCCTACATTGCAGGTGAATTCTTTATGGTCTAAGCCACCAGGGAAGCCCAAATATTATATAGCTATATGATACAGCACAATGTTTTTGTTTTTTGTTTTTTTTATTAACAACTATATCTCTGTCTTTATTTTTTTTTGTGTGTAGTTAATTTATTTTTTATTGGAGGCAAATTATTTTACAATATTATATTGGTTGGTTTTGCCATACATTGATATGAATTTGCCCCGGGTTTACATAAGTTCCCCCTCCTGAACCCCCCTCCCACCTCCCTCCTCCCTTTATCCTCCCTCTGGGTCATCCCCGCATGCCAGCCCCGAGCATCCTATAACATGCATCGACCCTGAACTAGTGATTCGTTTCACATATGACAACATACGTGTTTCAATGCCATTCTCTCAAATCATCCCACCCTCACCCTCTCCCATAGAGTCCCCAAGACTGTTCTATACATCTGTGTCTCTTTTGCTGTCTCGTATACAGGGTTATCATTTGCATCTTTCTAAATTCCATATATATGTGTTAGTATACTGTATTGGTGTTTTTCTTTCTGGCTTACTTCACTCTGTATAATAGGCTCCAGTTTCATCCACCTCATTAGAACTGATTCAAATGTATTCTTTTTAATGGCTGAATAATACTCCATTGTGTATATGTACCAAAGCTTTCTTATCCATTCGTCTGCAGATGGACATCTAGGTTGCTTCCATGTCCTGGCTATTATAAACAGCAGCACAATGTTTTGAAGCAGTTACTTGCTATTAGTCATTTGAATTGTTTCTAGTATTTTTTTCTATTTAAATACTATTCTATAGACCTTCTATATATACACTTTAACACAATTTCCTGTGAATTTTCTCTTGATAAATGTCTAGTGGTGTATTCTCTTTGCCAAAGAGTGTGCTTTCTTTTCCCCTCAGGGATTTTTATACTTCCTGCAAACTTTGTATCAATTTTCACTCCAACAAGCATGAAATACAAGTACCTCTTTACTAAAGCCATGCCAGAATGTTGTGTCTATTAACCCTATTTTGTCTGATAAACACATGATAACTTGCTCTATTTACATTTGTGCTTATTAGAATTAACTTGACCCTGGAAGGATGTGGACTTTTTTTTTCATGCTTTATTCCCATCTATATTCTTCCTCTTGTGAATGTAGGCCTCATCTGAAACCTCCCACCTTCTATCATTACTAAATATAATTAAAGCTTATTATTCTCTTCAGTGAATCACTGAACAGCATATGTCATTTGAGTCACTACCAGAAAAGTTATGTAAAGTTAAATAACTCATTACTTTCCTTGCATCATATGCCCTCCTAGTGATACCTGCAAATTCTTTCATCTGGATTGTTGTTTAGTCGCTAAGTCATGTCCAACTCTTTGTGACCCCGTGGACTGTAGCCCACCAGACTCCTCTGTCCATGGGATTCTCCAGGCAAGAGTCCTGGAGTGGGTTCCCATTTCCTTCTCCAGGTGATCATCCTAACCCAGAGATTAAACTCGTGTCTCTTGCATTGCAGGCTGATACTTTATCCCTGAGCCACTGGGGAAACCCAAGCCAACACAGTGCATTAACAGAAATCCCACCAGAGCTGTGGTTCAGTGAGTGTTGTGCTCTCCCATATTTTCCAAATGTTGTAGCCTTTCCCTGCATCTAGACATTTGAAATATTTCAACTATAATACTTTTATGCCCCGCAGGTTGCACACTGTGTGGCAATGTTTGACATTACATAGTTTCAGGTTAATGTGGCCAATAAAGCACAGTTTTAAATATTTTACTGTCTGTTCCTTTTTCCTGCCCTACTCATTTCCCTGCAAGCCCTCATTTATATTTTAAATTGAGATTTTTTTTTCCCTCTGAGACTTGGAAAAATGGACTAAAAATGATATAATTAGATATCAGTGGTGGTTTCTCAGAAATGAGAGAAAAATAATCGATTTCCTCAGAGATACTGACACTTCAGTTCACAGGCTGTTCTTGGTTTGTTTCTATTCCATATTGAATTCATCTAGGTGTTCTGTATGATCAATCTAAGTGTTCCAGACTGCTGACACCATATGCCTTATGAGTCTTTTTTTTCCCAAACTATTTTTCATAGATACAGAATGAGATGAATTATACAGCACATTAAACAAAGTGCAAGATTGAAAAAAGAAAGAAAGAGAAAAGAGAGTGTGAATGCAAGATGATTCCTTTGCTTTGGAAAATGTAACTTTACTTACCGAACTATATGATCGCCTTTACAAGAACACTAAGGCCCTCATCACCATCTCTGTTACACTCTATATTTATCACAGCTCATTAATGCAGGGTGATTCAAATCCTCTGTATGTTTCTGGCCAAGGTCTTGATAGCAGCCAGTCTCCCTTACAAAAAAACAAACAAACAGAGTTTTGAAAAAATACATAAACATTTTCTAGGAGAGTCACTTAATCTGTCTTTCTCTTATTATTATTATTATTGTCCTATCTCATTCTTCTCCTAGATAAATATCAATTTGAATTCACATTTTATTTCTGGATCTACACAAAATAGATAATCAACTTGCAGGATGTAGAGTCGTCCTCTGACTGTAATGGCAATACAGGTGCTTATTTCTGCTCATGGTAAAGAATATATTCTTCAAACATTTGCTGAATATGTCTTTCATTCAGCAGACCTAATTAGTTTCAGCTGCTTAAGCTGAGCAACTATTTGCTTCAAGGAAGATATTATATTTGCTTAATTGCATTTAAGTGCTAAACATTGTAAAGGATAATGTTTTCTGAGAATGGAATGTTGTCCTAACTAGTTAGAGGACAGTTTATGAAACAAGGGTCAGGAGAAATTTACAACCAGTTTGAGTGATAGTATTTTTCCTCTTTATTTATATGGACTACTTATCCTCAAAAATCAAATACTTCATATCTGTTTAATCAAATTTGATCTTTAATCATATGGACTTCTAATCAAAATAAATGCAGGGCAATCATTCAGTCCAAAGTGTGTCTTAAAAAGCAAAATGACAACAATATCAGAGAAAAAATAGCCACACAAAACTACTGTTTCTGAATGTTTATGTAGAGTCATTCTATCCTCACTCTCTAGTGTTTGGGTTGTAATTAAGACATAGATCCAGCAAATCATTCTTATCAAGACTGGTACTGTTTCTTTAGACCAAAATGAATTGCCAAGTAATAAATAAATAAAACAAAAAGGAAATAAAGAAAATCTCTTTTGTTTTGATTTTCAACTGAACAAAAAAATAAGCCAACAATGGACGCAACTGATGCCTAGAACTTGATAGTATCAATCCATCACCCTCTAAAAACTGTTTCCCTTTGGTATAGGAAGCTTTATCTCTGACTCCAAATGAAGTGACGGCAAGATACCAAGTTTAAAATTCTCTAACTGTCAACGGCTGTTTTACTAATTATCCAGATTCCAAGGCAATCATACAACCGTAATCATTCACCTCACGCCTGGAAACATAAGTCTTGTTCTTTTGATGAATATTTATAAGACAGTGTAAAGCAGTCTACTTTCTTTTCCCTTCAGGCAAGACAATTTGGAGTTCATCAATATGTATTACCAAGGACTTTTATAAAAGGCACTTCAAAGAAAATTCATCAGGCATTCCTTTTGTCTTGATTTCTGTTAGACTGATACTTCCTTTTGACAAGTATCAATAAATTATCCTCTGATGGCTGGAAACTTGATGTCTTATTCAGAAACTTCCTCACACAGCAAAATCTGGGCTTTGAGTTTCAAGTGAAATTATTAAGATCCCACATCTAATTTAAGGACAGACAGAAGATATGCAAATGAAAAACAATAAAACAAACATGTATATAGTCACCCTACAGCACACAGGATGTAGTTTTACCATAGTTGAGGATTTTCTTGCTGTACACAACTTGAAACTATTCTGTTTGCCATGCAAATATATTTAGAATTCCCTCACAAGTTAAAAAAAAAAATGCAAGCCTCAGTTCCTGGATAAATGGAAGAACCACAAAAATTAAAACCAAATTAATGTAGATATGGAAGTGGAGAATGACAAGCTGTCTCTTTCCATAAGGCTGATTAGTTTTCTTTTTTGAATATTATTGTTAGTTTCACATTTATGTAAGAGGAGGATGAATAAATACAATTGTCTAAAATAAGAATAAAAAAGCATCATTTTATTTAATGAGCTTTGAAAGGTATATAAAAATCATTTTATTTGCATCCTATTTTAAAAAAGCTTAGTTGTTTTGTTATTCTGACGAAAAATATTTGGAATATGGGACAATTGATATCTATTTCTATGCTGCTGCTGCTGCTAAGTCACTTCAGTCATGTCCGACTCTGTGTGACCCCATACACGGAAGCCCACAAGGCTCCCCTGTCCCTGGGACTCTCCAGGCAAGAACACTAAATAAACACAAAATTGCATGCTGATTAAAGAGTTCATCTTATTTCATGGTTTAACTCACTCTTTACAAAGTTATTGTGGTTGTTATAAAAAATATTTCTACATTCTACAAAATTGTTTTGTCATTACCTGAATAAAATAAAATATAAATCTAATTTAAGCTTAATTCAAAAAGGGAGCAAAGGGATACATTTGAGTTTGAATACATACTTTGCAAGTCAACTATAATACTAATCAAACAGTCATTCTATATGACTTCATATATGTCATATTTGTGAAAATATAATCTACAATGAATAAGTCATTTAGAATGTAGAGTTTATAAAAGTAAAGGGAAGAAAGAAAGAAAATATTACAAGTGGAATATTTGTGGCAAACAAACTGCTATAGTATCTGAGTCCCTAAGAGCTGGGATATGTTCAATGGCTTAATAAAAATCACTGACTACAAGAATATTATTTTCAAATAGTTTATTTTTAATATTATTTTGAAAGAATGATGATGATGTCAGTATGATATATATTTTCCAGCTCTGTACTCCAAATACAGCCTGGAAATGTTGCTATGTTCTTGACATAATGGCTATTAATTCCTGTGTGTAAAAGAAAAATAAAGGAAACAAGATCAATTATTTCTGACAATATTCCCTGTATCCTCTACACACTCATTTTAAAATAAAATCTGCCCAAAGTGCTATATGAATTGTCTATTTTTATGTACAAATTACTACAAAATGTAATGGCCTAAACCAATAAACATTTATTTTCTTATTATGTCCATGATTTAAAAAACAGGAGCAATTTAGTTGAATGGTTCTGTTTTAGGATCTCTCATGACATTGCAGTGAAGTTGTTGTCTGGGATTGCAGTCATTTAAATGTTTGACCAACGCTGGAAAATCTCCTTCCAAGCTCCCTCACAAGGACTTGTCAGGTGATCTCTATCCCTTACAGAAGGAGGAGATCTCAGTTTCCCACCACATGATCCTCTCTGTAGATCTCTTTGAGTGTCCTCATGGCAACTATCTTTCCAAAGTGAGTGATCCAAGAGAGAGAAGGAAAAAAACCACAATACCTTTTACATTCTATCCTTACAAGTCACCCATTGTTACTTTCACCAGATTCTATTCATGAGAATTGAACAATCCAAAGTCCAATGTACCTGTGAAAGGAGGTGAATTAGGCTCCAATTTTGGAAGGGATTATTACCAAAGATTTATAAACTCATTAGAAAAGCCCATGATGCTGGGAAAGACTGCAGGAGGAGAAGGGAACAACAGAGCACAAAATGGTTGGATGACATCACCGATTCAATGGACATGAGTTTGAGCAAATGCCAGAAGATGATGAAGGACAAGGAAGCCTGGTATGCTGCAGTCCATGGGGGTCACAAAGAGCTGGACACGACTGAGTGGTTGAACAACAACAAACGTTACCAAAGATTTATGAACACAATTTAAAACTTCCACAAGTATACTCATGGTATGTAAATATCACAATTGTGGGTTATGATAGTGTTCACATATCATGAAAATATGTAAAAAATTCAAATTTCACCCACTAGAGAGATCTGGACTGATTCCCTCAAATTAGTCAGAACAGTATTTAAAGAATGTAAAAAGGCAATGAAATACTATGTCAGCTTACATGGGATGTCTATACCATATGAGACAATTTATTTGCTCATTCATTTTTCATATCTTAATTTTTAAAAATATATGTAAAAGGAAAATTATGGAAGTGCTCCTGTGTTTTTTCTGTCTGGAGAGAAAAATAAATGTTAAATGCCCTTTACCTGTCTCAGAGGAGATAATAAGGACTCACGCAAATTTGGGAAAAGGGAGTGGGGTGATATACTGTTTAAGAAAATCTTGGCTGGCATCATACAAACAAAATACTAAAGGAAAACTAAAGATGGAAGACCAATTAAGAGTCAGTGAAATAAACTGGACAAGGAAAGTGAAAGTGAAGTCACTCAGTCGTGTCTGACTCTTTGCGACCCCATGGACTGTTGCCTACCAGGCTCCTCCATCCGTGGGATTCTCCAAGCAAGAGTACTGGAGTGGGTTGCTATTTCCTTCTCCAGGGATCTTCCCAACCCAGGGATCGAACCTGGGTCTCCTGCATTGGAGGCAGATGTTTTAACCTCTGAGCCACCAGGGAAGCCTCAATAGAGGCTGGGCAATAGACAAGAATTAAAATTTATGGTGGTGGTCATGAGAAAGATAAAAAGGAAATGAATTTAATAAATATGTTGAAGAAAGAACAATTATCCCTAAAGAAGATTTGCACTATATTTTTTTTCCCCCATTGGTCCTTGAGAAGAATTTATATATCCATTTCACAACTAAAGCACATTCTTTTGCAGTAATGAAAGGAAAGCAGCCTTAATTCCAGATCCACACTTGAGTATGCAGTTGACTCATGGCTTCTGGTGGAAAATGCACAACCATAACAATGTTCATATAAGCAAAGGGAGCATGAAAGAATAAGAGAAAGTGAGAAACCATTATAATTAGAGCATTCTTATTCTTTCTCATGTTCAGTTCAGGTCAGTCGCTCAGTTGTGTCCGACTCTTTGAGACACCTTAAATCACAGCACGCCAGGCCTCCCTGTCTATCATCAGCCCCCGGAATTCACCCAAACTCATGTGCATCAAGTCGGTGATGCCATCCAACCATCTCATCCTCTGTCCTCCCCTTGTCCTCCTGCCGTCAATCCCTCCCAGAATCAGGGTCTTTTCCAATGAGTCAACTCTTCGCATGAGGTGACCAAAGTATTGGAGTTTCAGCTTCACCATCAGTCCTTCCAATGAACACTCAGGACTGATCTCCTTTAGGATGGACTGGTTGGATCTCCTTGCAGTCCAAGGGACTCTCAAGAGTCTTCTCCAACACCACAGTTCAAAAGCATCAATTCTTTGGCACTCAGCTTTCTTCACAGTCCAACTCTCACATCAATACATGACCACTGGAAAAACCATAGCCTTGACTAGATGGACCTTGGTTGGCAAAGTAATGTCTCTGCTTTTTAATATGCTATCTAGATTGGTCATAACTTTCCTTCCAAGGAGTAAGTATCTTTTAATTTCATGGCTGCAGTCAACATCTACAGTGATTTTGGAGCTCAAAAAAATTAAGTCTGCCACGGTTTCCACTGTTTCCCAATCTATTTCCCATGAAGTGATGGGACCAGATGCCATGATCTTAGTTTTCTGAAAGTTGGGCTTTAAGCCAACTTTTTCACTCTCCTCTTTCACTTTCATCAAGAGGCTTTTTAGTTCCTCTACACTTTCTGCCATAAGGATGGTGTCATCTGCATATCTGAGGTTATTGATATTTCTCCCAGCAAGCTTGATTCCAGCTTGTGCTTCATCCAGCCCAGTGTTTCTCATGATGTACTCTGCATATAACTTCAATAAACAGGGTGACAATATACAGCCTTGACGTACTCCTTTTCCTATTTGGAACCAGTCTGTTGTTCCATGTACAGTTCTAACTGTTGCTTCCTGACATGCATATAGGTTTCTCAAGAGGTAGATCAGGTGGCCTGGTATTCCCATCTCTTTCAGAATTTTCCACAGTTTATTGTGATCCACACAGTCAAAGGCTTTGGCATAATCAATAAAGCAGAAGTCAATGTTTTTCTGGAACTCTCTTGCTTTTTCGATGATCCAGCGGATGTTGGCAATTTGATCTCTGGTTCCTCTGCCTTTTCTAAAACCAGTTTGAACATCTGGAAGTTCAAGGTTCACATATTGCTGAAGCCTGGGTTGAAGAATTTTGAGCAGTTACATGGTTAAATTAAATGTAATCTGACAGTGAGACTTTCTGAAGAGATAAATGATACCAAAACATTAGTCAAAGTTTGGTTGGTAGTGTTTTTATAGAAGTAACTACATGTTATATATTTTCCAACAAATTCCCTGATGCATTTTGGAATAAATTGAATGATAGGATGGAAATATGTATATAAAATAATATAGAGGAGAAGGGAGAATCTTGACACACAGATTCCTATTTTGATTTCATCAGTATCTAGAATTGTGATCTTGGGCATGATCCTTAAAGTTTCTAAAACTTATTTCTTTAATTATCATAATTGAAATTTTTTCAAAGGCTAAGTAAGAGGATTCAATAAAATAATTTATGTAAATACAAAGGCCAGCACCTGACAGTAAACTCAAATAAATATTTTTGACTAACTTTATTTTATAGATAACATTATTAGGACTGCTTTGATAATATGGAGCTAGCTGAGTTGAACTGGAGAATAGAGTTGACAGTCTTGGTTAGGTGGCAGCAAAAATCCCCTGAATTGTCTTTGAGATTCACATCATTCATTCACTGAGATTGGAATGGAGTCATGTTAGCAAAAGTCCATTGGTGTCCTGGCGTTTTCACAAAGTGCTAAGAGGAAAAACGCTAATGACTTCAATCCAGCCTTCCTGAGGGCAGACAAGGCAGGGGACAGAGACAGATAATTTTGCCAGTGGGAGATTATTTTGCTCTTAGTCAGGGATCTGAACCCCTTGAGGGTCTTGATGATTTCCACAGAGAAGATTTCCGAAGACTTTAAACCCAGTGAGGACTTTGGATACTGTCTCATGGATACTGAAATCTCCAATGAAATGGTTTAATCAGGGAGTCATAAGGGCAACAGTGCCCTGATGCTATGTGACTAATGCATTGGCTGCATATGGGTGACCTCAAAGTGAGGAAAACTGCAAGTTCAGTGAGTGCCATTAACAGGAGACAAAAAATGAACAAAAAGAAGCAAGCATCTGTATTTTGAGACTGAATTTCTGGAAGAAAGTTAATATAATTAACAGAAATAGATAAGTTCAGATGAGGAGTTGCCTTACTAAAACATTGATTTTTTTTTTTTTTTTTAGGAAAAATGGTAGATAATAAACCTTCAAAGTAGCCCTGAGTTTATCAGAATTTATCTTAGTAATTCATTTCAAAGCAAAACTTTTACTAAAATATTGTTCTTCATGTAGATCTGTTTTTTCATAAAATGTACCACATATATTCCCTATTAAATGATAACAGATCACATTCTAAAATCTTAAAGAATTATCATTCTTTCTTCCTTTTATAGCCAAAGATGCTTTTAGTTTTGAGTCATCTAAACTACTTTTAATTTTTTAAATATCGTGTTGACAGCTGATTCTCAAACACATAATGCATTAGGTCAGAATGTTAAACATGATTTAGAAAACAGTTATGCAATATTCCTTTTTGACATGTCAGTAAATTAAAATGATAAATGATTTTTTATAATGTCTGAAAAATAAAACTGCGAAAACATTCACAAGATGTATAAAACTCATTACATGTTTTTAATGAAAGGCATTTCCAATTTTTATCAGTTTTTGCTTGTTAAGAAATAATTCTGTTGGCACTTTCTGATATATTTCTAGAAATCAGTATGCTCTAATCGTTTAATTGTTTTAGATTTTTAAGTTTCAAATTATTCTATTTTTTATATTCCTGATGAATACTGAATTATTGTAATAGAACCCGATACTCCATTATATACTATTTTCAACATGATTATCACTGAATAGCTATTAAAGAACTCTTCTCACTGAGCAAATTGGACTTAAAACCCACTCTTTTAACATGTTTTTCAGAAACTTTAAGCCATTCCAAAGATATTCAAGTTGCTCTCCTCAAATGCAAATGTGTAATTCATAATTTTATAACTAACTTGTTTAGAATGTCAAAAAACTCACTATTTGTGTAAAATACCATTAAAATTTGCTTTTTAATTTGCTGTCTAGGTGGGTCATAGCTTTTTTCCGAAGGAGCAAGTGTCTTTTACTTTCATGGCTGCAGTCAACATCTGCAGTGATTTTGGAGCCAAAAAAATAAAAGTCTCTCACTGTTTTGATTATTTCCACATCTATTTGCCATGATGTGATGGTACTGGATGCCATTATCTTAGTTTTCTTAGTTATCTTAGTTGAGTTTTAAGCCAACGTTTTCACTCTCCTCTTTCACTTTCATCAAGAAACTCCGTAGTTCCTCTTCACTTTCTGCCATAAGGGTGGTGTCATCTGCATATCTGAGGTTATCGATATTTCTCCTGGCAATCTTGATTCCATCTTGTGCTTCATCCAGCCTGGCATTTTGCATGATATACTCTGAATATAAGTTAAATAAACAGGGTGACAATATACAGCCTTGACGTAATCCTTTCCTGATTTGGAACCAGCCTGTTGTTCCATGTCCAGCTCAAGGCAGGTAAGGTGGTCTGCTATTCCGATTTCTTGAAGAATTTTCCACAGTTTGCTGTGATCCACACAGTCAAAGGCTTTGGTGTAGTCAATAAAGCAGAAGTAGATGTTTTTCTGGAGCTATCTTGCTTTTTTGATGATCCAGCAAATGTTTGCAATTTGATCTCTGGTTCCTCTGCCGTTTCTAAATCCAGCTTGAACATCTGGACGTTCATGGTTCATATACTGTTGAAGCTTGGCTTGGAGAATTTTGAGCATTACTTGAAAGATGTTTGCTCCTTGGAAGAAAAGCTATGACAAACCTAGATAGCAAAAAAAAAGCAGAGACATTACTTTGCCAACAAAAGTCCATCTAGTCAAAGCTATGGTTTTTCCATTAGTCATATACGGAGTCAGACATGGCTGAGCGATTTCACTTTCACTTTTCACTTTCATGCATTGGAGAAGGAAATGGCAACCTACTACAGTGTTCTTGCCTGGAGAATCCCAGAGACGGGGAGCCTGGTGGGCTGCTGTCTATGGGATGGCACAGAGTCGGACACGACTGATGCGACTTAGCAGCAGCAGCATATATGGATGTAAGAGTTGGACTATAAAGAAAGCTTGCTGCTGCTAAGTCAAGTCAGTCGTGTCCGACTCTGTGCAACCCCATAGACGGCAGCCCACCAGGCTCCTCCGTCCCTGGGATTCTCCAGGCAAGAGTACTAAAGTGGGTTGCCAGTGCCTTCTCCGATAAAGAAAGCTTAGTGCCGAAGAATTGACTCTTTTGAACTGTGGTGTTGGAGAAGACTCTTGAGAGTCCCTTGGTCTGCAAGGAGATCCAACCAGTCCATCATAAAGGAAATCAGTCCTGAGTGTTCATTGTAAGGACTGATGTTGAAGCTGAAACGCCAATACTTTGGCTACCTGATGCAAAGAACTGACTCATTTGAAAAGACCCTGTTCCTGGAAAAGATTGAAGGCAGGGCCAGAAGGGGTTGACAGAGGATGAGATGGTTGGATGGTATCAGTAACTCAACGGACATGAGTTTAAGGAGGCTTCGGGAGTTTGTGATGGATAGGGAAGTCTGGCGTGCTGCAGTTCATGGGGTCGCAAAAAGTCAAACACAACTAAGCGAATGAACTGAACTGAACCATTAAAATATGATATGAAATTTACAAAAATTTTCTATTAGTGAAAATAGGTATAAATTTAACATTTGGTAATAAGTCATCTGCCATTTAGAAAAATTTAACTAGTACCCCCTCAGTATCTGGAGGGAGACTGGTTTCAGGACTTCTATGGATACCAAATTCACGAATGCTCAGGTCCTTTATATAAAATGGTGTAGTATTGCATGTAACTTCCTGTATACTTCAAATCATGTCTAGATTACCTAA
This sequence comes from Moschus berezovskii, assembly GCF_049115385.1. Taxonomy (NCBI): domain Eukaryota; kingdom Metazoa; phylum Chordata; class Mammalia; order Artiodactyla; family Moschidae; genus Moschus; species Moschus berezovskii. The sequence continues at coordinate 64,965,629 of NC_142469.1, forward strand.
ATACCTAAAACAATGTAAATGCTATGTAAATAGTTGCAAATGCTATGGAAATTATTGCTGGTGCACAAAGAAAATTCAAATTTTGATTTTTGGAACTCCCTGGAATTTATTTCCAAATAGTTTTCATCCACAATTAGTTTAATCTGTGGATTTGGAATCCTTGGATATGGAGTGCCAGCTGTATAGTAGTTATGTTACTACAGCTTGGAAAATAAGGTCATCTGTGACCCTCCTGGAGAAGTCAATGGCAACCCACTCCAGTACTCTTGCCTGGAAAATCCCATGGATGAAGGAGCATGGTAGGCTACAGTCCACGGGGTCGCAAAGAGTCGGACACGACTGAACAACTGAACAACTTCACTTTCATGACTCTCCACGAAGCTTCCCTCATGGCTCAGTGGTAAAGAATTCATCTGACAAGCAGGAGTTGTGGATTTGATCCCTGTGTTGGGAAGATCCCGTGTGAAGGAAAAGGCAACCCACTCCAATATTCTTACCTGGGAAATTCCATGGACAGAGTAAGTGGGTGGGCTACAGTCTTTGGGGCCACAAAGAATCAGACACAGTTTAGCAACTGAACAGCAGCAAAAACAATGACTCTCCACAGAATGCTGTAGCTCTGAAAATATTAGCACTGCACATAAAAAGAATAATCAGTATACACACCTTAGGCCTTCATCACAACCCCAGAAATGAGCATACTCATTACATAGAAATTTCCTCAAGCCCCTTTGTAATCTCTCACCTTTGCCCATTAATGTGTTTTATCTTATCCCCACATATACACTGATGTAACCTCTGGCACTACAGATTAGTTTTCATTTTCTAGAGTTATATATAATTGGAATCACACAGTATTATTATTTATCTGTCTACTATAATTCAGTATGATAATGTGATTGTGTATATTGACTTCACCTTCAATTTTACTGTTGAGTATTTGTCTAGATGTATATAACAGTTTTTTTTTTTTTAATATACTTACCTGTTTATGAGTATTTTTTCCAGTTTTGGATGATTACAAATATAGCTGCTACATACATTTTTTGTAGGAGTTTTTGTACAAATAAATGCTTTCTGTTTTTCTTGGGTATTAATACCTGCTGCTGCTGCTGCTGCTAAGTCACTTCAGTCGTGCCCGACTCTGTGTGACCCCATAGACGGCAGCCCACCAGGCTCCCCCGTCCCTGGGATTCTCCAGGCAAGAACACTGGAGTGGGTTGCCATTTCCTTCTCCAATGTGTGAAAGTGAAAAGTGAAAGTGAAGTCGCTCAGTCGTGTCTGACCCTTAGCGACCCCACGGACTGCAGCCTACCAGGCTCCTCCATCCATGGGATTTTCTAGGCAATAGTACTGGAGTGGCTTGCCATTGCCTTCTCCGGATAGGAGGGAAATATCTGAATTATGTAGTAAGTATATATTTAACATTTAAAAAGACAGTCTATAGCAAGTGATATCTCATTTTGATTATAAACTGGTCACTCCAATGATGTTGTTTTTCTCTATAAGAATTTGTATAGATTTTTTATTTTTTACTTTACATTATTGTATTGGTTTTGCCATACATTGACATGAATCTGCCCTGGGTATACATATGTTCCCCATCTTGAACCCCCCCCCCCCACCTCCCTGCCCATCACATCCCTCTGGTTCATCCCAGTACACTAGCCCCGAGCAACTTGTATCATGCGTTGAACTTGGACTAGTGATTCATTTCACATATGATAATATACATGTTTCAATGCCATTCTCCCAAATCATCCCACCCTTGCCCTCTCCCACAGAATCCAAAAGACTGTTCTATACATCTGTCTCTCTTTTGCTGTCTTATATACAGGGTTATCGTTACCATCTTTCTAAATTCCATATATATGCGTTAGTATACTGTATTGGTGTTTTTCTTTCTGGCTTGCTTCACTCTGTATGATAGGCTCCAGTTTCATCCACCTCATTAGAACTGACTCATTGATTTTTTATTATTCCTTCCTTCCATGTTTGGTTGTTGTTGTTCAGTTGCTCAGTTGTGTCTGACATTGAAACCCCATAAACTGCCACACACCAGGCTCTCATCTCCTTCACTATATCCCAGAGTTTGCTCAAACTCATGTCCATTGAGTGGATGATGCCATCCAGCCATTGCATCCTCTGACGCCCCTTTCTCCTCCTGCCCTCAATCCTTCTCAGCATCAGGGTCTTTTGCATTTAGTCAACTCTTCGCATCAAATGGCCAAAGTATTGGAGTTTCAACTTCAGCATCAGCCTTTCCAATGAATATTCAGGGTTGACTTCCTTTAGGATTGACAGGTTTGGTCTCATTGCAGTCCAAGGAACTCTCAAGACTCTTCTTCAGCACCACAATTTGAAAGCATCAGTTCTTCAGCTCTTCACCTTCTTTATGATCCAAATCTCACATCCATACATGACTTCTGGAAAAACCATAGCTTTGACTAGATGGTCCTTTGTCAGCCAAGTGATGTCTCTGCTTTTCAAATGTTGTCTAGGTTTGTCATAACTTTCCTTCCAAGAGCAACTGTCTTAATTTTATAGCTGCAGTCACTATCCACAGTAATTTTGGAGCCCAAGAAAATAAAATCTGTCACTGTTTCTACCTTTTCCCCTTCTATTTGCCATGAAGTGATGGGACTAGATGTCATGATCTTAGTTTTTGAATGTTGAGCTTTTGGTAGAATACAGCCATAAAAGCTTCAAGATATCCCTGTGGAAGGCTTTTAACCTTAAATTCAATGTCTTTAATGGATGAAAGGGCTATTCAGATTATGTTGTTGTTGAGAAAGTTTTGTTACTCTTATCTTTCAAGAAATTTGTCCATTTCACTTAAATTGTTTGAAAAATTGGCAAAGCATTGCTTGTAAAGTTTCTTTATTATCCCTTTAAAACCTGTTGATTCTATCATGATAGCATCTCTCTTGTTTCTTTGACAGTCTGACTCTTCATTTTTTTTCCTGAGCAGTCTGGATAGATGTTATCAATTTTATCAACTTCTTCAAAGATATACATTTTAGGTTTATTGATTTTTACTATGTTTCTGTTTTCTACTTTCTGATTTTCACTATGATCTTTATTATTTCATTTATGTTGGATTTAATTTGCTCTTTTTTAAATCATCTAACCTCTGAGTTCCTTATACTGCAAGGAGATCCAACCAGTCCATTCTAAAGGAGATCAATCCTGGATGTTCATTGGAGGGACTGATGCTAAAGCTGAAACTCCAATACTTTGGCCACCTCATGTGACGAGTTGACTCACTGGAAAAGACTCTGATGCTGGGAAAGGTTGGGGGCGGGAGGAGAAGGGGATGACGGAAAATGAGATGGCTGGATGGCATCACCGACTCTGTGGACATGAGTTTGAGTGAACTCCGGGAGTTGGTGATGGACAGGGAGGCCTGGCGTGCTGTGATTCATGGGGTCGCGGAGAGTCGGACACGACTGAGCGACTGAACTGAACTGAACTGAACCTCTTAAAGTGGAAGTGCATGTTTCATATTTGAAACTTTCATATTGTCTAGTATAGTCATTTAGTACTACAAAATTCTCCCTTGGTAATGCTTCTGTGGCATCCAGCAAATTTTGTTATGCTGTGACTTTACTTTCATTCAGTTCAAAGTATTTTGAACTTTAGTTTTGATTTATTTTTTGATCCCCAGGTTATTTAGAAACACTTTCTTTATATTCGAAATATTTGGAATTTCCAGATTTGGAGTTTCCAGATCTGTATTAACATCTAATTTATGCTAGAGTTCCATTATGTTATGAGGGCATATTCTGTTTTATTTAAATCCTATGGATTTATTGTGAAGAAGGAAATGCAACCCACTGTAGTATTCTTACCTGGAAAATCCTATGGACAGAGAAGCCTGTCTGGCTACAGTCCACGGGGGCGCAAAGAGTAAGACATGACTGAGCGACTGAGTGCACACGCATAGATTTATTGAGACTAGTTTTATAGTTGATCTTGGTAAATGTTTCCTGCACAATTGAACACAATATCCAGTCTGTTGTTTTTGGACAGATTGTTCTAAACTTGTCAATCAGGTCGATTTCATTGATAGCATTGTTCAGGTCTTTTATATTCTCCCTGACTTTTTTTTACTTAAGTTACAGGTTATTGAGAGGAGACTATTGAAATCTCTCACTTTAATAATGGAATTACTTTGTTACCCTTGCAGTTCTATCAACTTTCCTTTCACTTTTTTGAAACTCTCTTATTAGATGCTTAAACATTTAGGATTATTCTGCCTTCTTGATAAACTGACCCTCTAATAATTATGGAATGACATTCTATATCTCAAGTGTTTGTAATCCACGTTGGCTGACATTCATATAGCCTCTTCAAACTTTCTTTGGATTAAAATTAGAATAGTATAAATTTTTCATTCCTTTTAAGTTATTTACATCTTTAAATTTAAAGTGAATTTATCATAAGCAACATACAGTTGGATGTTTCCTTCAAATCCAACTAAGAAAATCTTCCATGAACTGGAATATTTAGACCATTTCATGTGATTGTTGATACTCTTAGGAGATTTACTGTGAGAAACTGGTTCACATGATTATGGAGGTTGAGAAGCTGCACAATCTACTGTCTGTGAACTGAATTATAGTGGTATAATTCAGTCCAAATCCAAAAGCCTGAGAATCGTATGAGCCAATGGTGCAAATATCAGCATGAGGACAAGATAATATGACATGAGCTATCTCAGCTCAAACACTGAGGCAAGAAAAAAAAGCAAAAATGTTTTTTCTCCAACTTTTGTTCAATTAAAGTATTAACTGGTTTGATGACCACTCACAATAGGGAGAACAATTTCTTTTTACTGAACTTACTGATTGAAATGCTAATCTCATCCATAAACACCTTCTCAGACACACCAAGAAATAATGTTTAATTTGGGCACTCCATGACCAGTGATTTTGTTTGTTTTTTAGTCAGTAAGTCATGTCCAACTCTTTTGTGACCCCATGGACTATAGCCCACCAGACTCCTCTGTCCATGGAATTTCCCAGGCAAGAATACTAGAGTGGGTTGCCATTTCTCCAGGGGATCCAGGGGATCTTCCCAACCCAGGGATCAACCCCATGTCTCCTGCATTGACAGGTGGCTCCTTTACCACTGAGCCACCAGGGCTGCTCTTATGGTCAGTGAAGTGACACGTTAAACATCTCATGTAGAGTCTTCTTTAAAAAAAAAAAAAATCAACTATTCATACAGTGTAATCAGCCAAATGCATATAATGCATACACATACACACTACACACAAACACACAGCACACAGGCACACAAGCATGCATGCACACACACACACACAATTAGTTCTTTTTTTTTATGGAAAATTGTAACAAATTGTTAGTTTTAAAGATGGCCTCAAATTATTTGACTCTTCTCACGCTAAGACATAAAGTGAGGTCAGATTCCCTGAACACTGAATAGAGCCTGGCCTTAGAAAATTACTTGTATACTGTAAAAAGCATGATGCATGATTTTCTAAGACTATGCCAGAATAAGCCATTTCTGTCTCATTTGTTGGAATGCTCTCTCTTGGAACCCTGAGATCCCATGTAAGACACATGACTACCCTGAGACTGCTATGCTTTGCAAAACATAGAGTCACATAGTGATATTTCATGTAGACACTCCAGCCAGTATTCCAGCTGAGTTCATTCTTTGAGTCATATGAAGCCAGACATTGCAGATGAGAATAAGTCTCCAGATCTTTCTAGCTGCTAGCTTTTTCAGTTTCCATAATTCTTTAGGTCTTCCCAGGCACAGTCTTAGATATGGAGCAGGAACAAACAAGCTCCTCTGTGCTTACACCCTAATTTATGACTCAAGAAATCAATAAACATAATAAGGCAATCATTGTTTTATGCTACTAAGTTTGGGATTCTTTTAAATAAAATGTAACCAACAGAACAACTCAAATATATTCAAATAATGCACTGAGACACACCCATTCTTCATAAAATTTGTATTATAATGTCTATTTATATAGGCTGATATCATAATGCCTAAATAATATATGCTGCTGCTGCTGCTAAGTCACTCCAGTCATGTCCGACTCTGTGCGATCCCATAGACGACAGCCCACCAGGCTTCCCCGTCCCTGGGATTCTCCAGGCAAGAACACTGGAGTGGGTTGCCATTTCCTTCAATGCATGAAAGTGAAAAGTGAAAGTGAAGTCGCTTAGTCGTGTCCGACTCTTCACAACCCCATGGACTGCAGCCTACCAGGCTCCTCCATCCATGGGATTTTCCAGGCAAGAGTACTGGAGTGGGGTGCCATCGCCCTCTCCAAATAATATATGTATCAAGGATTAAATTGTCATAGTCTATGTATTCACTTTCTTGATAGCCTGGCTCACCTAGTGTTTCTAAAATTCTTCCAATTATAAGAGTCACCATGGATATAGTAAAATATATAGTTTTACAGGCTCTTCTTTTGAAGTTTCCAATATACTAGGTCTGAGGTAAAAATCCAGAGAGTTGCATTTTTAGCAAGTATTTGAGGCATATTTAGGAACACTAGCTGAATACAAGGTTAAATTTAACTATCAGAAGCAGAAATTATAAATCAATAGACCATTAACGGTTCCTGACACCTACATTTGTATTCAAAATTTTGTATAAACACTATATATTTTCTCAAGAAATTGTATAATATTTATTAGATTCCAAAGGAATTTCTGACCCTCAGATGAACAACAACAAAAAAAATCAGTCTGAAGGAATCTTCAGAAGACCACACATTAACATTTTTTCTTATATAAACTTTAAAAACAAATTGATCAATGATCACCTCAAAGCTAATATTCCTGACATGTAAATTGAGTTCTATTATTTTTCCTTGCTGGTAGACTGGTAAAGTACAAAGTCATTCTCTTTAATATTTAAATAATCAAGATGTAAAACTAGACTAATATTTTAAAAATAAATCTCAGTTGTCCCATGAAAGATAAATAAACAGAAATTTATTCCACCTCCTAATAACAATGAACCCAAGCTGCCTTACCCAGTGAACTAAGATTTTCCTCTGAAGAGATGAATTTTTTCAACTCTAACACATAGAGGAAGGAATGATCACAGGTCCCTAATTCTGCGTCATAGATCATAACCACACACTCATTTCAGGCTGTAAAAAATTTCACGCTGTGGTAACAAAATGTCTTCCCTGGCCATTGTTTCAGATTTATAGAATCACAAAACACTTACTCTTCCTGACATGAGAACCCTCTCCATCTAGTTACCTGAGACAGAATTTTTCACAGATCCTAGTAAGTGATAGTTATCTATAGAATTTAAAATTTGACTTCTCATGCACTGTTCAATCACATTTGCATAGTTATCTATCACTAAATACAAAATACTTTAAGACGCAGTGGCTGAAAATAACAGTAAGCACATATTATATTACATGTTACTGGGTCAGGAATCCTACAGTCGCTTAGCTTTGTGGTTCTGGCTCAGTGTCTCTGATAAGGCTACAGTCAAGATGTTGGTCAGAATTGTAACCATCTGAAGCTCTGGCTATGGCTGAGAAAAACAGTCTTATGCATGAAGTCTTTTTGACCCCTACTCAGCTATGTAAAGAATAGGCCTTGGTCATGGAGTGCTTCTTTACCAAGATATAAAGAGCTCACACAGATGGTAACAAGCTTTTCACTTTATGTGGGAATCTCTTTCCTTGTTGAACACTCAATGAGTTCTCTTTGGTTTCTGCTTAAGGCATGTGCCTCATGTGGGATCTGGCCAACTCCACAATTATATCTCTCTTCCTCAGGGAGGGGACAGGGTTCTTTCACTGTGGCACAAAGCTAATCTTGTTCTGTCTTTTCTATATATAAACGAAACTCTGTTCTATCTACTGCTTGATTGAGTCGTGTTTCCCTTGGTGATTCCAATACCAAAATGCATTGGGCAGAAGTGTTTATGGTCCTCTCATAGGACTGGCAACTGGTACATGGTTGGAAATCCAGTCCTTGTTTTGGTGTAAGTGTTATGTCCAACTCTGTGACCCCCATGAAATGCAGCTTTCCAGGCTCCTCTGTCCATGGGATTTTCCAGGCAAGAATACTGAATTGAGTAGCCATTCCCTTCTCCAGGGGATCTTCCCAACCCAGGGCTTGAACCCGGGTCTCCTGCATTGCAGGCAGATTCTTTACCATCTGAGTCACCAGTGTAGAAAGACTCAGTTCATTTTCAGAGGACCACCTGAATAATTTCATAGCATGGCAGCTTCTTTCAGAGCAAGTGATCTAAAAGAAAATAAAAGATGAAGGCCAAGTGTTTATTGTCTCACGCCAGGTGTCAAATTCCTAGAATCCTTTGAACAGCAAGTTCTCTTCACTTTGATCCTCCTTACTGTCAGTCTCCTTCAATGATTTGTAATAATTTGCATAATTTCCACAATAGTGTACTGGTTGCAAGATCTACTCTATTAAATGTGGGAGGGGATCATGCAGAGGAACACCAAATGAATCCTATAAATGGGAATCATTGGGGCCATCTTTGAGGCTGCTTACATGCAGTCAAAGCATACATGTGGTTGGACACACTGAAGAAGTTATGTAAAAGGTAATTGCAAAGTCAGTGTGAATAATCTTTTCAACAAAGTTCATCAGTCAGCACCTTTATCTGCTTTTCTCTAATGACTTTCCCTCCATTTCAGTTACCTCTTGCTAGGGCCACATTCTGGATCTTATCATTATTAGAAATGTTTTAACTGTGAATGTTTAAGTTTCAAGTATCCCATTTCCTGAAACTCCTATTCTGGTTGCTAATTACCTTATTATTTTCTACAAATGTATGTCATTCAAAAATTTCCGGGTAATCTTTACATTTTCATCATCAGCTCATTTTCACATTCACCAAAACAACTATTTCAAATCTTCTGGGAAAGTTTCAAATTTCAGTGACCACCTGATTCCTTCCACTCTCAGCAGTTCATCTTGCTTACTACTCAGAAAAGAAAGCAGACATACTAGATGGGGTGTTCTAAACATCCTTAAAGAACTAACGAACTTAAAGAACTGGGTCCTTCATGTTTTCTTTCTTTTCGTTTTCCTTCTTTTATAATAGAAATCTTTCCCCCCTTCCTGGCCCCTGTTTCTATCTGGACCCTTCTGCCTTTGAATGTATTTTACTCTATTGAATTTTCTCTTTCTATCATATATTATCAGATTTTTCCTTTTATCTGATTTTTCCTATATAAATGCTGTTCAGTACTTTCATAATAAAAAAATAGGAATGGATGATTTGAACTCTGTTAAAGTATTAGAAAAAAATTAGCCATAGAGTAAAAATGATGGAGTTATAAATAGAAGGACTCTGGTGGTTTAATTACATGAAACTCAAACCTGCCTCATTTACACCCAAGTTTCATAGTTCTCTTTACTGACAGGCCCCTTGAAAGACTTGGGTATACTCTCTTTTTCTCATTACATCCACTCTAAACATATCTAATCTGGCATATAGATCCTCATGACTACTTTAAAATGAACCCTGGAAGAACCTTACAAATGGAGAATCAACAAAAGAACTGGTGGGAAAGAAGTAGGTGGAATTATTATCATGGCCCTTTAGAAAATCTAAACTTGTTGTAATATACTGTTCTGATTTCTTTTAAGAAAAATGGACATCAATTCAGACACACTTAGTTGTATCTACTTCTATATGCTCCATAAGCTTTTCAAGAAGAGAAAGGTTTCCAACAATAAAGAAAGAAATCTTCTAATAGGAAACTTAGATAGGAAATGGTATAGCCCTTTTCCCTTGGATTCCACAATCTAGGGTCAGGAAACTCAGGATTTCCCCATATAGCTTTGAGCATGGACAAATTAAAAGATTCAAGAAAACACTAATTTCTCAGTAGAAGATAGATAACCTTAAAAATATAACCAAATAGTTGGAGGAACATAGAAGGGAAAAATGTTAAAAATCCTGTTGGCTGACAAGGGGTTAGGTATTCATTCTTCATATGTGAACTTTTTAGTGGTCATGTGCTACTCTGTAGGCACTGTGTTCATTCTAGTATAAGTTGAAAATTGGAGACATCTTCTTGTGAGCAGTTGTTTTTGGTTGCACCCTGTCATTGAAAGGTAAGGTAAGCAGTTGTTTTTGTTTGCACCCTGTCATTTCTTTATCAGAAAGATAAGAACTCTTTTTCTTGCCCTTCAAGGAGGATCTGAATACTCATATAGCTTAATATAGCTTCTGGTATTAAGCTATCTGATATTGGTAAATTCCTTTCCATCAAGTTTGTATCCATAAAAAAAGCTTATAAACACCTTACTGCATACTCAAACCCTAGAAAGTGAGAATTACATACCTAAAAACTTTATCCTCTGCCTTTCCAAGACATTGTTTAAGGTATGCAAATGTGTCTTGGAAAACTCAGCAGCAATCAGCTTGAGTTGCATCAAGACTGAGATACTGCCATTTTCCTTCTATTCTCCCTATGTCTTAAATTTAACTTTTTCTCCCATTGAACTAAATGCCACATCTTCAAAAGAAAGGTATTTGAAGAGTCAAATTGTTGTGGCAGAAGTCTACAAAATTTGCATGAACAATTGCTAAAGCTATAATTTCCTAGGAGAGTTAATCAAGAAGGCATTGTGTAGTGAACAAAGGTGTACTTACGATAAAGCACATCCAGACTTTTCACAATTAGAAGGCTGAATCACAGTGGACTCTTTACTATTGTTTCCTTTTCCTTGTTGAAAACCTGTAACTAAATAGGGATACAACTTTTGATTACCCATTTTCAAGAGATAAAGTTAGCCTAGACAAATTATACCCACAAACAAATCTAGACTACAGTATTCTCCGGGAGTCCTCTCTCCCAACAAATATTTCTCCAGAAATTTCTCTTGAAAATAAAATGATTTGATATTTATAGTCTCTTACTTTTTTTTACGCTAATGCTCTACTGGAGAGGATGACTCAAAAAAAAAAAATGGGGGGTGGAAAAGCATAGAAATATGGAGAAACATAAAGAAAGAACAAAGAGCATGTTAATTCAAAAGTACTGACTAGGATCTTGATGTTAACCATATGATAGTCTTTTATTCATTTATTTATTTACTGAACTCATGTTTCTTTTATTTTTTAATTATTATTATTATTTATTTGGATATGAAGTGTAGTATGTGGGATCTTAGTTCCCTGAAAATGAAGGTGTGTCCGCTCAGTCGTGCCCAACTCTGTGAGAAACCACAGACTGTAGCCTGCCAGGCCACTCGGCCCATGGAATTCTCCAGGCAAGAATACTGGAGTGGGTTGCCATACCCTTCTCCAGGGGATCTTCCCAACCCAGGGATTGAACCCAGGTTTCCCACATTGCAGGCAGATTCTTTACTGGCTGAGACACCTTAATTCCCTGACCAGGGATCAAACATGCACCCCCTGCATTGAGAGTGTGAATTCTTAACCACTGCACCTCCAGGGAAGTTTCTATGATAGTCTTTTAATTTGTTCTAATTTTAGTCATATTGCTAACTCTGAGCTTGGCTTCTTACCCAAGCACAGCTCTGACAATAATTTTGACCAGTTAGAAACCTCAACTATATTATTCCCAGATATTTATAATTAACAATTGATAACCAAATTCATTTCCATTCAAGCAAATTCCTTACTGTCAACTAGTAACTTGACTCTTTCTTCCCTGATAAAAAGAGAAAAAACTGGAAAATAAGTTAATTGCCTCTTCATTAACAAATACAACAAACAGTCTATCTCAATTTATGTGTTGTTTTCTGTTCTCCACAAATGGGTGAATGATCCCAACAACTAAATCAACCCTTCCACTGTGTCTAAGGTCACCTTTCTATTCCACTCAAACACTTTGAACTATGTCATCAAGTTCTCCTTCTCCACAAGAAAATACGCATTATCTTGTAAGCATGCTCTACTATCTCTTGTACTTAAAAAAGATACTCCTTTGACCCCACAACCTTTTCAAACTACATCTCCTGCTTTTATGCTCTCATTTATAGAAACAAAAATTATCAAAAAGATTTCTGTATCTGCTACCTTTAATTCCTTAATTCCTATGATTTTATAATCTTCTCTATCCAACATTTTATCCCCAGCAACCTACCAAAGTTCTCTCACTGAATTCTTCTGCTTGAATTATTTTTTTTCATACCTTCTCTTTTCTTGAACTATAGGCAGCATTTAAAAAAAGAAGATTCTTCCTACAACATGAGTTACTGCCTTTACTTGGCCACTGAGTAAATACACTCTCCAGGGTTTCCTCCTACAAAGATGATTTTTTCCCAGTCTCTTTTTGAGGTCTTTCTTATCTTTCAAAACTCTAAATATGGCTTCTGCAGACCTCAATCTGTGCATCTCTTTTCTAACCACATTAATACATTCAGGTCCCCCTTCCTCTCTAGCCCCAACTCTTCCCTTACCTCTACACATAAAATTAGCACTATCTTCTCAATAGTAGATGAATTTTTGAATGTTTATAAAACATAGACAAATAACCTGGGCCTAAGCAGATATATTCATTCTCCCCCTGACAACTAACTCTTAACTCAGTGTTTCCATCTAGATTAGCGTCTGCAAGCCATCTTGACTTATCCCATTCTCTCTATATCAGAAAGTGCTTTAAATTTGGCTACCTTCAGAATAGATTCTGAACACAAATGCTGCTCACTTTTTTTTTCACAAACACCCTAACCAATCCCACCATCCACCCAACCTGGACTCCCATATGCTTGTGTACTAAGTAGCTTCAGTCAGGGCCAACTATTTGCGACCCTATGGAGTGTAGCCCACCAGGCTCCTCTGTCCATGAGATTCTCCAGGCAGGAATACTGGGTCCATGCTCAGGGTCTCCAAGGGATCTTCCTGACCCAGGGAATGAATCTGTGTCTCCTAGGCTCCTGTAATTGACCTTGATCTTTCATATTTCTCTCCCTGTAGACATTCTCCCAGATAAGAATAAGGAAATCCTCTTTTGAAAATGTAAATTAGGTCATGGTACTTTTCTGCTCAAAAACTTTCCACAACCTCCCATAAACACTAGAATAAATTCTACTTATCTAAATTTCATAGACTGTAACCCTTCCCTTGCCCTGATCTGTGCCTATATTTGTAAAAGTTTCTCCAGCCATGCTCCAGACATATTGGCCTTCTTGAAATTTTTCACACAAGATTATCTCTGTTGTTTCATGTAAGGTTCTAACTGTTACTTCTCAACCTGCATACAGATTTCTCAGGAGGCAGGTAAGCTGCTATTCCCATCTCTTTAAGAATTTTCCACAGTTTGTTGTGATCTATACAGTCAAAGGATTTGGCATAGTCAATCAAGAAGAAGTAGACGTTTTTCTGGAACTCTCTTGATTTGTCGATGATCCAACAAATGTTGGCCATTTGATCTCTGGTTAGTCTGCCTTTTCTAAAACCAGCTTGAACATCTGGAAGTTCTCAGTTCACATACTCCTGAAGCCTCGCTTGGAGAATTTTGTGTATTACTTTGCTAGCATGTAGGATGAGTGCAATTCTGCGGTAGTTTGAACAATTTTGGCATTGCCTTTCTTTGGGATTAGAATGAAAACTGACTTTTCCAGTCCTGTGGCCACTGCTGAGTTTGCCAAGTTTGCTGGAAAATTGAGTGCAGCACTTTCACAGCAGCATCTTTTAGGATTTGAAATAGCCCAACTGGAATTCCATCACCTCCACTAGCTTTGTTCATAGTGATGCTTCCTAAGGCCCACTTGACTTAACATTCCAAGATGTCTGGCCTTAGGTGAGTGATCACACCATCGTGGTTATCTGGGTTGTGAAGATATTTTTTGCATAGTTCTTCTGTGTATTCTTGCCACCTTTTCTCAATATCTTCTGCTTCTGTTAGGTCCATACCATTTCTGTCCTTTATTGTGCCCATCTTTGCATGAAATGTTTAACATTTTCAGTTTTGTGTATTTGCCATTTTCTTTTTCACTCAACCAATGTACTTGTTATTCTCTTTCATTGCTGTTAAGTCACTTCAGTCATATCCGATTCTATGTGACCCCATAGATGGCAGCCCACCAGGCTCCCCCATCCCTAGGATTCTCCAGGCAAGAACACTGGAGTGGGTTGCCATTTCCTTCTCCAATGCATGAAAGTGAAAAGTGAAAGTGAAGTTGCTTAGTCGTGTCTGACTCTTTGCAACCCACTGGACTGCAGCCTACCAGGCTCCTCCATCCTTGGGATTTTCCAGGCAAGAGTACTGGAGTGGGGTGCCACCGCCTTCTCTGATTCTCTTTCATTACCTTCATTTAAATTACCATTAATCTGTACTTTTATTTATGTCTTTGTCCTCAGTCAAGATCTGTGTATAGATATTGACATCCATCTATTAGATTACTTATGAATCAGGTCAGTTTGGACTTGCACAAGCACACACCTTAAACTCCATATATTCCAAGCAACTCATAATTGTACCCTTCTACCCTTTTTTGATATATTTAATCACCATTCATTTTTCCCTACTTTTTAAAATGTCACTACACTGTTTTCATATCCAAACCACAAATCTTTGAGGCCTTCTCCATTTTCTCCCATTTCCATACCTGTCAAAGTCAATCAGTTGACACTTTTAAAGCTTTCCATTGTTTCCTACTGCTACTCCCAGAATATAAATTCAAGTTTTTGTCATTTCTTATATGGACAGTGATAAGATTATTTTCCTTTACACTTCTTTGCCGGTTGTCTACCCAGCAGTAATTCATCTCCACCTTTTTATTTTTTTTATTGCATTCATAATTTCTTGTGAATTATGTGTAGTGAGCAGTGGCCACAGGACTGGTAAAGGTCAGTTTTCATTCTAATCCCAAAGAAAGGCAATGCCAAAGAATGCTCAAACTACTGCACAATTGCACTCATCTCACACGCAAGTCAACTAATGCTCAAAATTCTCTAAGCCAGGCTTCAGAAATACGTGAACTGTGAACTTCCAGATGTTCAAGTTGGTTTTAGAAAAGGCAGAGGAACCAGAAATCAAATGGCCAACATCCGCTGGATCAACGAAAAAGCAAGAGACCTCCAGAAAAACATCTATTTCTGCTTCATTGACTATGCTAAAGTCTTTGACTGTGTGGATCACAATAAACTGTGGAAAATTCTGAAGAATATGGGAATACCAGACCACATGATCTGCCTCTTGAGAAACCTGTATGCAGGTCAGGAAGCAACAGTTAGAACTGGACATGGAACAACAGACTGGTTCCAAATAGGAAAAGGAGTACGTCAAGGCTGTATATTGTCACCCTGCTTATTTAACTTATATGCAGAGTACATCATGAGAGATGCTGGGCTGGATGAAGCCCAAGCTGGAATCAAGATTGCCGGGAGAAATATCAATAACCTCAGATATGCAGATGACACCACCCTTATGGCAGAGAGTGAAGAAGAGCTAAAGAGCCTCTTGATGAAAGTGAAAAAGGAAAGTGTAAAAGTTGGCTTAAAGCTCAACATTCAGAAAACTAAGATCATGGAAACTGGTCCCATCACTTCATGGCAAATAGATGGAGAAACAGTGGAAACCGTGGCTAATTTTATTTTGGGGGGCTCCAACACCACTGCAGATGGTGATTGCAGCCTTGAAATTAAAAGACGCTTACTCCTTGGAAGGAAAGTTATGAGCAACCTAGACAACATATTAAAAAAGCAGAGACATTACTTTGCAAACATAGGTCCATCTAGTCAAGGCTATGCTTTTTCCAGTAGTCACGTATGGATGTGAGAGTTGAACTACAAAGAAAGCTGAGCGCCAAAGAATTGATGCTTTTGAACTGTGGTGTTGGAGAAGACTTTTCAGAGTCCCTTGGACTGCAAGGAGATCCAACCAGTCCATTCTAAAGGAGATCAGTCCTGGGTGTTCATTGGAAGGACTGATGTTGGAGCTGAAACTCCAATAATTTGGCTACCTGATGCAAAGAGTTAACTCATTTGAAAAGACCCTGATGCTGGGAAAGATTGAAGTAGGAGGAGAAGGGGACTACAGAGGATGAGACAGCTGAATGGCATCACCGACTCAATGGACATGGGTTTGGATAGACTCCATCAGTTGGTGATGAACAGGGAGGCCTGGTGCTCTGCGGTTCATGGGGTCACAAAAAGTCAGACACGACTGAGTGAGTGACCTGAACTGAACTGACCCCCAATATAGTTAGGATCAACAGGACTACTATCTCCAGGTATTGCCTCTGATTGACAGAAACCAGTAGGCACAATCTCATCTCTCATGCTGCAATATTTCACCTGGGCTAATAAAACCAAAACTCAGAATCAAAGATTAATCACTGTGGGGAAAAAACACTCTTTCTTTTCAGTTGTGAAAGATTATATAGTAGCAATTAGTGATGTCGGTCACTTTGTACTTTGAGAGGGGGCAGTTTGAGGAAAAGTTAAGTCATGGAGGAAGCCAGTGAGGACTAAGAGAGAGATGGAACCTAAGCCCTGACTGAACCCATACTTAATACTGGCTAGGAACCAGTTAATTATCTTTAAGTTATAAATGACCTTAGATTGAATTTTCTGTTACTTGCAACCAGGTGCTCCCTAATTCAGTCTGATTGAACTGTATTTCATAGTTACCATAGGACCACAGAAGTGATTATGTCTTCTTCCTGGAAAAACAACAACAACAACAAAATTGGTTTTATTGATTTTGTCAAGCTAAAAATTATTCAGTGAATTCAGTTTAAAGTGCAAACTTTCTAGAGTTGCACATCCTACACTCCGGACATACTGAATTCTGTCAGTTCTCTAAATGTGCCATAGATAGCATGATGTAATCCTTTCATCAATGCTGTTTATTTATTTAAAGAGCTTTCCTGCCTTGGATGGTTATCTTTAAGCCTCATCCTACTGTAACTGCCTCTGTGAAATCTTGTTTACCTCTGAGCAGAGTCACCAAATTTCTGCTCTGTATCTCCCATTCATATTTCTGATATGACTAAATTATGTCATATTATCGATATCTCTCCTGGTGTGGTCATTATTGACTCTCTTATCTTTCTCCTAGACCACAAGTGGTCTGTCTTATTTATCTTTATGTTCCAAAATTATTTCACGTTTCATTATTGTTTCTTGAATGAATCAAACAGACAAGGACCTTACCCCCAGTAAAATTTACATTATAGAAGTAATATACATATAAGTCTAAAAAATCAAGGTTAACGTCCTGAGGTCCACGGGAATGGTACAGATGACTTGACTTGCAAGAGAGGGTTATAACTCTTTTCATTTGAAATGATTTAACAAAAGATCTTTACGATAAAATAGACCGAAACCCAAAATGGGCTCTTCTACCCTTATCCTCTATATAACACTTGCTATATCTGTGATAATTTTGAAGCTAAGGACCACTTCACTTAAGTGAAGTTAAGTGCTAAAATAGGTCAAATGCACTCCTAATGATGTGACTTGCTTGGACATAGTGGCAATAAGTTCCCTGGTAAGAAAGTTATCATTTCAATCAATTTAATTATATGCCAAGAAAATGATCTCTATTGTCTACCTTAGTTTACCAGAATGTAAACTAGTGAAGGAAAACCTTGAATGACTAATATCCTAGTTTTAATACTGTTTTAACATGCTCTTGCTACAAATACCTTCTGTTTTTACAGATAATCTTTATTTGTCTTCCTGACTATAATCCTATATGCTTAAATTTGTTTAGCATAGATGTAATACATTAGCTTTAATATCAGTTCTACACCATTATATTTTCTACCCCAAATGGAATCTGCAAATACAGAAAATAAATTGTGTAGGAAAATGAATAACCCTTATTCATACATTTGTATTACCCTCCAATAATCTATAACATACAATCTTTAAAGCTGTTTCAATATTTATATTATTTATGTATGCTTTTACGGTGATAGAGCTTCCCTTTTGGCTCAGGCAGTAAAGAATCCTCCTGCAATGCTGGAGACCCAGGTTTAATCTCTGGATTGGGAAGATCCCCTGGAGAATGGAATGGCTACCCACTCCAGCATTCTTACCTAGAGAATCCCATGGACAGAGGAACCCGGCGGGCTACAGTCCACGGAGTCACAAAGAGTTGTATACAACTGAGCAACTAAGCATTTTATGGTGATACACATACACACACATACACATGTGTGCGTATACATATGAACACACATATACACAAACACAAACCCTGTGAACTTGAGAATTAGGAATTCATTCAGATACTGTCTTTTGAATAAGGGGCACTTGCTATGCAGGGCTTTTGGTGATTGTGAAGCACTCGGTAAGTCCCGTTTTCAGAGGTGCTCAGAGTCACACTTCCCACTTGGTGTGGGGAGCAGCCTGTGCACTGACACACTGACATACAATGTGAAACATGAAGTGCAGCCTCCCTTCAAGGTATTTTTCCATCATCACCACCACTACCTGCCCCCTTGACAACCTTCATCACTCAATTCTCCACAATCTATCTTAGAAGGTAAGCATTTTCACATTTTTAGTTTTCTTTTTTGAAGTACCAATCAAAAGGTATACATTTCATTGCAAGAGTGTTTGTTTTATAACTATGGACACATTTTAAAAAGTGTATTTTAAAGTGTAGGAAATGTCTATATTTAATTAAACATATATTTGCCTCTTGATTTCACACTCTTTCCAACAATTTAGGAGAACAGATATTTGATTCCAAGGGCTCTACATAAAGACCTCTTTCACAAAACACTTAAAATTTTCCATTTCTCCACCATTCCCATTACTTAATGCATAGACATAACCAATTTTTTAGAGAAGGAAATGACAACCCACTCCAGTATACTTTCTTGGAAAAGCCCATGGACAAAGAAGCCTGGCAGGCTACCATTTATGGGGTCATAAAAGAGTTGGACACAACTTGGCAACTAAAAGAAACCAATATTTGTTAACCCAAAGTAGAGTTTTTCTAAGTGTTTTAACTTATTTCACCTCATTCCCTAGACATATTTGATGAGGTTAAGGCAGAGAGCTAGGACCATCTGTGTCTGGTACAATTACACACTGTGTGATCAGAGACATATCTATTTGGTTCCCAAATCAGTCACACACAGTCCCTGTGAGCAATAGGGCCAATCACATCATTTCTCTGATCAACAATTTCTCAAAAGAAAACATGGAAGCAACTGTGCATTTTTTTAAGTCTGGTAGGCAGAAAACACTTTAAAATGTACATAAAATGTCTACTCCTTACATGCAGTACGTAATCTATACATATTGGCTTACTTTTCTCAAATTTCTTCTCATTTATACATATTTTGAGCCACTCAGACTCTGAACAAGCTCCTTGCAAAATGCTTATCACAATATAGAAAATTATTTCTGAAAACTTAGCAAGTTCTTTGTCACAAATTTTCTCTATCTTCAAACCCCACAGTAACAGTATATATATTTCATTTAAGAGAATGATGAGGTAAGAATTATGAATAAAGACAAATTTATTTTTGATCTCTCTTTTTCAATTTCCTATTGGATTCCTCTTCACCAAATGAGCTGGGGGAAAAGAAAAAAATACAAGCTATGATTTCCTTTTGCTGTATGTTCTTTCTTCAATCAGAAGTCTAAATATCTCCCCTGAGAAGTACTACAAAGTGTCTAGATATTGGCTTCTTTTCTTTTGTTTAGATCTTTTATAATCAATCTCTAACTAAAACATTCTTCTGCTTAAGAATGAGATATTAGAAGAAAAAATCATTTTACTGAAGGAATTAGAGACTAGGACATTATTTAAAAATTATAATGAGCTTTCTCTTCTGGATCATTAAGAAAAGAATCTATGTAAGAGTCAAATGAGCAAAGATAATTTGGATTTTATATAGATTTAGGTGAAAGCACTGTATGGAAATTTCTAACAGCCTTTTCCATTTCTATGGCAGACACTCTTGGTGGTCAACTTAATAGCCATCTGCCCAACAGGATGATGAGTTTGTTACATAAAAAAATCTTGCTTTTCAGTGAAGGTTACATTCCTACACAGCTGATAGCAGGTTCAGTTCAGTTCAGTCGCTCAGTCGTGTCCGACTCTCCGCGACCCCATGAATCACAGCACGCCAGGCCTCCCTGTCCATCACCAACTCCCGGAGTTCACTCAAACTCATGTCCACAGAGTCCGTGATGCCATCCAGCCATCTCATTCTCCGTCGTCCCCTTCTCCTCCCGCCCCCAACCTTTCCCAGCATCAGAGTCTTTTCCAGTGAGTCAACTCGTCGCATGAGGTGGCCAAAGTATTGCAGTTTCAGCTTTAGCATCAGTCCCTCCAATGAACATCCAGGATTGATCTCCTCCAGAATGGACTGGTTGGATCTCCTTGCAGTATAAGGGACTCTCAAGAGTCTTCTCCAACACCACAGTTCAAAAGCATCGATTCTTCGGCGGTCAGCCTTCTTCACAGTCCAACTCTCACATCCATACATGACCACGGGAAAAACCATTGCCTTGACTAGACGGACCTTGGTTGGCAAAGTAATATACTGCTTTTTAATATACTATCAAGGTTGGTCATAACTTTCCTTCCAAGGAGCAAGCGTCTTTTAATTTCATGGCTGCAATCAGCATCTGTAGTGATTTTGGAGCCCAAAAAAATAAAGTCTGACACTGTTTCCACTGTTTTTCCATCTATTTCCCATGAAGTGATGGGACCAGATGCCATGATCTTTGTTTTCTGAATGTTGAGCTTCAAGCCAACCTTTTCACTCTCCTCTTTCACTTTCATCAAGAGGCTTAGTAAATCTTAATTAGTATGAGCAAATCTACATATATTGTCGGTGATCTGTATACAAATGGGTGTGACCCAATCATGGGAAATGAGAGAGATTCCACTGGGGTTGGAGTTGTATGTCCATACTATTCAAAATCATCTACAGATTCAATGTAATCTAAGATTCCAGTGGTATTTTTAAAGAAATAGAAAAATTCCAAAAATTTTTGGAACCAGAAAAGACTCTAAGTAGCCAAAGTATCCTAAAAGAGAAGAATAGAGCTGGAGTCACCACAAATGATCCAATCAAATATGGGCAAAGGACCTGAATAGACATTTTTCTTTTTTTTAAAGATGTTCAAATGGCAAACAGATACATGCAAAACTGTTCATGTTACAAATGATCAGGAAATGTAAATCAAAATTACAGTGAGTTGTAAGGTCACATAACGATGGTTAACATAACAAATATAAGAGATAACAACTGCTGTGGGGGATGTGGATTAAAGGGAAATTTTTTACATGCCTGCTGGCATTATAAAATGGTAAAATCACTATGGAAAACAATATGAAGTTTTCTCAAAAACTTGAAAATAGATTTACTATATGATTCAACAATTCTACTTCTAGGTATTTGTTTGAAAGAAATAAAGTTACTATCTGGAATAGATATCTGCACTTCATATTCATTGTAGCATTCTCTACAATAGCCAAGACATGGACACACACACATACACATATATAGACAATGGAATATTATTTAGCCATAAAAAGAAGAAAATCCTGCTGTTTGTGAGAATGTTGAGGGAACTTGAGAACACTGTGCTAGGTGAAATAAAACAGTCAGAGAAAGACAAATAGTGAACAATCTTACTCATACATGAAATCATAAAAGGAGGGGAGCTCATAGAAACAGAGAGTAAATTGGTGTTTTACAGGGGAAGCGGGAGGAGGCAAATGTATGGAGAAAGTCAAAGGATACAAACTTCTAGCTATCAGATAAATAAGTCCTGGGGATGTAATGAACAGCATGATGACTGTAGTTAACAATAGCATATCATGTACTTAAAAGTTGCTGAGAGAGTAAATCTTCAGAGCTCTTGCCATATCAAAAAAAAAAAGAAAATGTCATACTATGTGGGTTGATGAGTGTGTTAACTAAGCTTCTCATGGTAATCATTTCAAAATATATATATATATATATATCAGAATATTACATTGTACACCTTAAATTTACACAATGTTACAAATCATTTATATCTCAAATCTGAGAAAGAATTTTAAAATAAGTGTCAGGTAATTATTATACCATGATATGTGGGTTCCTCATGCCTCATTTCAGTTCAGTTCAGTCGCTCAGTCACGTCCGACTCTTTGCAGGGACAAGTATCAGAACAAAGGTCAAGAGGCTGAGGATGATGGGTCAAAAATGGAAAAATCTAGCCCCTTGACGTTGTTCAACTGTAGAATTAACTAACCTTGGAAACTCACTTGAGGACTTACTATATGAGAGAAATAGCACACTTAATAAGCAGCTTCTCATCACTCCTGGTAAGAAAGAGATTATCAACAATATCCCGCTCCTCTGTTACCTGACATTGAAATTATCCAAACTGATACAAACACTAAGATTTATTCAGATATGTATGGACAACTTAAAAAAAGGGGGATTGAGAAAGAGTACATGCCCTATTGCCTGCATCTATAGAGGACTGACTGGAGAAGGCAATGGCAAGCCACTCCAGTACTCTTGCCTGGAAAATCGCATGGACAGATGAGCCTGGTGGGCTGCAGTCCATGGGGTCGCTACTAGTCGGACACGACCGAGCGACTTCACTTTCACTTTTCACTTTCACACATTGGAGAAGGAAATGGCAACCCACTCCAGTGTTCTTGCCTGGAGAATCCCAGGGACGGTGGAGCCTGGTCGGCTGCCGTCTATGGGGTCGCACAGAGTCGGACACGACTGAAGTGACTTAGCAGCAGCAGCATAGAGGACTGACAAAGAACTTTAGGGACTTCTGAATTACCTATCCGTAAATGGTGAAGTCTTATGTAATAGCCAATTACTGCGTGAAATCCCAGGCTATTAATTATATGCCAGAAAGGACATCCGTTTACTGATTGATGATACTGTAGGCTGGAAAATGTTCTCACCTTTTTCCTTTTGGGACTCTGTCACCATATTATTATTATTGCACCTGCATCTTTGTTGTCGCTTGCACAAATATTCCATGATACCATCATCATTTTTAATCATTCTGTGATTATGGGAACATGCTGGATAATTTCCAAGGCCAGAGAAGATTGTGTTGTTTCCATTAGCCACTTCTTGCTTCGTGTTAAAGGAAAATACTTAACTCTGGACTATCCGACATGATCACTATCAGGCACAATTTCCAAGATCTCCAAAATTCATTTATTAGGCACAGACTAAACCATTAACAAGCAACTGGTCAATATGAGATTACTGGGTGAGAAAATTAAAATGCAGAGGTTAGTAAGTCAAGATCTCCCTCAATTTATATTTACTGACAGAATATGGGGGATTGGGGAAGTAAAACACAGTGCTAGTAATGGCTCTCCTTGTAACAAACTCTCTGCAACTGACAGGTATCCAGAAAATAAAGGTAGCAGTGCATTTTTCATTAGAAGTCGATAGACTGCGAAGCTGTCAAATGTTAACTAGCTTACCTTCTGCTCTTTGCAAAAAGGTTAATGGATACAGCACATTTTCCAATGTGACTCTGAAAAACAAAGAATTACAAATAGTATGTGGTGGTATTTGTTTTTCTTCTTTTTTAGCCTACCCTATGTAAAATCTAGAGGTTGAATGCCACATTAGAGCTTTCAGCTATTGAAAAAATTGTTAGTGATCATATGTGTAGGTGGGAGGTGGGGGGTGAGTCAGAGCATTAGTGGAGGGGTTGTAAGTGAATTTATAGTAGTTAGTCTGTCATATTAAGCATGAACCTGTATTCATATAAGAATAAAACCTTTAACCTTCACCTTCCATAGGAACATGGTCTTTATGTATCATTTGTCTAATTTGTTCAAAAATGTTTTAGAACTATGTGTTATGATGTGTTGTCATTTATGCCAAAGAGGATGGCTAACCTGTATGTAAAGGTGGAAATAGCACACTTAATGAGCATCTTTTCATCACTCCTGGTGAGTAAGAAAACATTACCAACAACATCCTCCTCCTCTGCCCAGGAAGTGAAAAATGACCTAAATTTAGGACTGACCATTCCTTTGATTTTCCTCAGAGTTTTACACCATGCATATGTAATCTTAAACGTGACTAGGTTTAAGTCTTGTGTGTTTGAGTATTTTAGTCAAGGAAACATATTGTATAGTCTCTTGTGTGCTTATTCATTCAGCATTTGGTTTTGGAGATTTATTCTAATAGATGGTTCATTTAGTTATCCTGACTCTAGGAATCTGTTGCTAAATGCACTGCTGTTTTTAAATATTCCTAGGCACATTTCCTAGTGCACTCGGGAGTTTCACTAAGATGTCTGTTTAGGAATGAAACCACTAGATTGCAATGACTGTGAGAATTTTTATTCAAAACAATGAAGAATAAAAGCTTCTGAGCTGTTATTTTCGCCTTTAAAAGTTTTGCCAATCTGGAGGGTGTAAAGTGACCCTTATGGTAATTTTTATTTGTATTAAATGATAACTAATAGCTTTAGCATATTATTTACATATTTATTTGTTATGTTTGCTTCTTTTGTTGGGATTATTTTCCTACTGGAATTTCTTTTGTCTTTTCATTAGTTTGGGGTGGTTTCTCACGTATTTTGGACATTAACACACTGTTGGTAATTGCAGGAATTAACCCTTCTATGGTCATGGTTTGTGCTTACACAATTTTTATGAAGTGCATTGCTAAACTGATAGTCTTTTTTTTTTAACTAAGCATGTATTTATTTTTATTTTTTTATATCTTTTTGTTTGTTTGTTTTTGTTTTACAATATTATATTGGTTGATTTTGCCATACACTGACATGAATCCGCCCCGGGTGTACATGAGTTCCCCTTCCTGAACCCCTCTCCCACCTCCCTCCTCCCTTTATCCTCCCTCTGGGTCATCCCCACACACCTGCCCCGAGCATCCTATAACATGCATCGACCCTGAACTGGTGATTCGTTTCACATATGACAACATACATGTTTCAATGCCATTCTCCCAAATCATCCCACCCTCACCCTCTCCCACAGAGTCCCAAAGACTGTTCTATACATCTGTGTCTCTTTTGCTGTCTAATGGTTTTTCCCGTGGTCATGTATGAATGTGAGAGTTGGACTGTGAAGAAAGCTGATCACCGAAGAATTGATGCTTTTGAACTGTGGTGTTGGAGAAGACTTTTGAGAGTCCCTTGTACCGCCAGGAGATCCAACCAGTCCATTCTAAGGGAGATCAATGCTGGGTGTTCATTGGAAGGACTGATACTAAAGCTGAAGCTGCAATACTTTGGCCACCTCATGCGACGAGTTGACTCACTGGAAAAGACTCTGATGCTGGGAAAGGTTGGGGGCGGGAGGAGAAGGGGACAACCGAGAGTGAGATGGCTGGATGGCATCACCGAATCTGTGGACATGAGTTTGAGTGAACTCCGGGATTTGGTGATGGACGTCGCAGAGAGTCGGACATGACTTAGCGACTGAACTGAACTGAACTGATACAGGGTTATCATTTGCATCTTTCTAAATTCCATATATATGCGTTAGTATACTGTACTGGTGTTTTTCTTTCTGGCTTACTTCACTCTGTATAATAGGCTCCAGTTTCATCCACCTCATTAGAACTGATTCAAATGCATTCTTTTTAATGGCTGAGTAATACTCCATTGTGTATATGTACCAAGGCTTTCTTATCCATTCGTCTGCAGATGGACATCTAGGTTGCTTCCATGTCCTGGCTATTATGAACAGTGCTGCAATGAACATTGGAGTACATGTGTCTCTTTCAATTCTGGTTTCCTTGGTGTGTATGCCCAGAAGTGCGATTGCTGGAACATATGGCAGTTCTATTTCCAGTTTTTTGAGGAATCTCCACACTGTTCTCCATAGTGGCTGTACTATTTGCATTCCCACCGACAGTGTAAGAGGGTTCCCTTTTCTCTACACCCTCTCCAGCATTTATTGCATGTAGACTTTTGGATAGCAGCCATTCTGACTGGTGTGAAATGGTATCTCATTGTGGTTTTGATTTGCATTTCTCTGATTATGAGGGATGTTGAGCATTTTTTCATGTGTTTGTTAGCCATCTTTATGTCTTCTCTGGAGAAATATCTGTTTAGTTCTTTGGCCCATTTTTTTATTGGGTCATTTATTTTTCTGGAATTGAGCTGCAGGAGCTGCTTGTATATTTTAGAGATTAATCCTTTATCAGTTGCTTCATTTGCTATTATTTTCTTCCATTCTGAAGGCTGTCTTTTCACCTTACTTATTGTTTCCTTTGCTGTGCAGAAGCTTTTGATTTTAATTAGGTCCCATTTGTTTATTTTTGCTTTTATTTCCAATATTCTGGGAGGTGGGTCTTGGAGGATCCTGCTGTGATTTATGTTGGAGAGTGTTTTGTCTACATTCTCCTCTAGGAGTTTTATAGAATCTGGTCTTACGTTTAGCTCTCTAATCCGTTTTGAATTTATTTTGGTGTATGGTGTTACGAAGTGTTCTAGTTTCATTCTTTTACAAGTGGCTGACCAGTTTTCCCAGCACCACTTGTTAAAGAGACTGTCTTTTCTCCATTTTATATTCTTGCCTCCTTTGTCAAAGATAAGTGTCCATAGGTGCATGGATTTCTCTCTGGGCTTTCTATTTTGTTCCATTGATCTATATTTCTGTCTTTATGCCAGTACCATATTGTCTTGATGACTGTGGCTTTGTAGTAGAGCCTGAAGTCTGGCAGGTTAATTCCCCTAGTTCCATTCTTCTTCCTCAAGATTGCTTTGGCTATTCGAGGTTTTTTGTATTTCCATACAAATTGTGAGATTATTTGTTCTAGCTTTGTGAAAAATATCGTTGGTAGCTTGATAGGGATTGCATTGAATGTATAAATTACTTTCGGTAGTATACTCATTTTTACAATATTTATTCTTCCAATCCATGAACACAGTATATTTCTCCATCTATTAGTGTCCTCTTTGATTAATTTCACTAGTGTTTTATAGCTTTCTATGTGCAAGTCTTTTGTTTCCTTAAGTAGGTATTCCTAAGTGTTTAATTCTTTTCATTGCAACAGTGAATGGAATAGTTTCCTTAATTTCTCTTTCTATTTTCTCATTATTAGTGTATAGGAATGCAAGGGATTTCTGTGTGTTGATTTTATATCCTGCAACTTTACTGTAATCATTGATTAGCTCTAGTAGTTTTCTGTTAGAGTCTCTAGGGTTTTCTGTGTAGAGGATCATGTCATCAGCGAACAGTGAAAATTTTACTTCTTCTTTTCCAATTTGTATTCCTTTTATGTCTTTTTCTGGTCTGATTGCTGTAGCCAAAACTTCCAGAACTATGTTGAATAGTAGTGGTGAGAGTGGGCACCCTTGTCTTGTTCCTGACTTTAGGGGAAATGCTTTCAGTTTTTCACCATTGAGGATAATGTTTGCTGTGGGTTTGTCGTATATAGCTTTTATTATGTTGAGATATGTCCCTTCTATTCCCACTTTGTGGAGGGTTTTTATCATAAATGGATGTTGAATTTTGTTGAAGGCTTTCTCTGCATCTATTGAGATAATCATATGATTTTTATTTTTCAGTTTGTTAATGTGGTGTATTATGTTGATTGATTTGCAGATATTGAAGAATCCTTGCATTCCTGGGATAAAGCCCAGTTGGTCATGATGTATGATCTTTTCAATGTGTTGGATTCTGATTGCTAGAATTTTGTTAAGGATTTTTGCATCTATGTTCATCAGTGATATTGGCCTGTAGTTTTCCTTTTTGTGGGATCTTTACCAGGTTTTGGGATTAGGGTGATGGTGGCCTCATAGAATGAGTTTGGAAGTTTCCCTTCCTCAGCAATTTTCTGGAAGAGTTTGAGTAGAATAGGTGTTAGCTCTTCTCTAAATTTTTGGTAGAATTCAGCTGTGAAGCCGTCTGGACCTGGGGTTTTGTTTGCTGGAAGATCTCTGATTACAGCCTCTTGTTCCGTGCTTGTGATGGGACTATTCAGATTTTCTATTTCTTCCTGGTTCAGTTTTGGAAAGTTGTACTTTTCTAGGAATTTGTCCATTTCTTCCAGGTTATTCATTTTATTGCCATATAATTGTTGACAGTATTCTCTAACAATCCTTTGTATTTCTGTGTTAAACTGATATTCTTAACTTTAGTGCACTCAGACATAGCAACTTTTTTCCTTTATACTTTATGTACTTTGTATTTTTTAATGAAATAATTTCCTACTTTAGTTCCATATTTTCCAATATTTTCTACTTTAGTTGATTTTAGATATTGATTGAATGACTGATCACTTATGTATATTTCTGAGTAAACATTTATTTGCATTTAAATGTATAAAACAAACTTTATTTATACATGACCTTTGGAACTCCTAGACCAATGGTTCCTATCAGTATTAGATAAGCTAAGCTTCTCTAACAAAGAGTTCTGAATACAGTGGTTTAAATAAGATGAAAGAGTTTTCCCTCCCTCGTATCTGATACCAAAGGAAGGTGAGCAGTTAGGACAGATGGAGGGCTCCACTCTACAAGGTCATCCTGGAACCCAAGGCAGTGAGCAGTTCTGCCAACCTCTGTGAGTGAGGTCCTTCTTGGGGTCAAAAGCAGCTTCTGCATTTCCCAGCCATCAGGAAAGGAGAGTGTGTTCATAGTAAGCATTCTTTTTATTCTTTATTATACTTTCTTTTTAATTCTTAATTGAAGGGAAATTGTTTTACAATGTTGTGTTGCTTTCTGTTGTATACAAATGCAAATAAGCCATAAGAATAATAAATAATAGTAATAATACCCTTCCTCCTGAGCCTCCTTCCCTACCCTACCCCTTATCCCCCCACCCTACCCCTTGAGGTCATCACAGAATGCCAGGCTGGGTTCCTTGTGTTACACAGCAACTTCTCACCAGCCAGTTATCATGGCCACATGATGGTATATTTATGTCCATGCTACTTTCTTCATCACACTCTCTCCTTCCCCCACTGTATCCACAAGTCTGTTCTCTTCATCTGCCTCTCCACTCCTTCCCTGAAAGTAGGTTCAACAAAATCTTTTTTCTAGATTCCCTATGTATGTATTAATAGACAATATTTGTTTTTCTATTTTTGACTTACTTCACTTTGTATAACAGGTTTTAGGTTCATCCACATCACTAGAACTGACTCAAATTCACTCTTTTTAATGGATGAGTAGTATTTCGTTGTATATATGTACCACTTGATAAACTCTTAATGTCACATTTATTGTGGTTCACGTTAGCATATTTATATGTGTCTGAGTTACTTTTTCTGTCCTATTCATCTGTTCTCCTATTACTGCCTCAACAGTATTCTGATTAAAATATTGCTACTTTAGGATGTGTCATCTGACAGAAAAACACTTCCCAGTCTTTTTCTTGTTCAGAAGAGTGTTAAATTTTCTTAATCCTTTCCTTTTTTTTTACAGACTATATGTAATTATGGATAGATTATAATCCATATATAACATGTACAGAATATAATCTGTATATAGATTTTAATTTACAAAGATATATACATTTATATATGTTAAATATAATATTTATAAATATAGATATTAACTATAGTATATATACATTTCCCAGGGAACCTCCCTAGGAAAGATTCCTTACCCAGTCCTTTCCCCAGTGTCCCCTATGCTTGATTATAGAAAAGCTTGTCCTACTAGGCCTTCCATGAATTCCAAATATTAAATGTCATCAGAGAAGTGAAAATACAGAAACAAAGGAAAACAATCAAGAAAGACAAAATAATATTAGTTTAGCCATAAAACAAAGTAGGAACTTTAGTTCCTCCTCAAGTGCTATAGATAATATACTCAGCCATATCCTTCGGTTGTTTTGCAGACACTAAAACTCCCAGAAGTTGGAGGAAGTTAACTGCATGCTAACCATCAGCATGTCGACCAAAGACAGATTGAAACCAGAGGTTGATGATTGAGATTCCCCGAGTATCCTCTGGCCACCTCCACATAAACCAATCCGAGAACTGAGCACAAGTTGGTCAGGCACCTGCCACCCTCTCCCTTGCCTTACCTTTAAAAACTCTTACCCATCTGGGAGTCTGGGTCTTTTGAGCATGAGCTGCCTCTTCTTGCTTAGCCCCACAATGGGCACCTTGTAATAAACACTGTACTTTCCTTCATCACAATCTTGTGTCAGTAGTTTGGCTTTGCTGTGCATTAGGTGAGCAGACCCAAGTTTGGTTTGATAACAGTCTTTCCAATGTCAGGTATTTCTACCTATGAGTGTGGTGTCTCTCTCTCTCCATCTATTTAATCCTCCTTAAATTCTTTCATTATTTTTTAATAATATTCTTCAAAATGAGATTCCTGCAATTTTATTACTTTATAAAATATGTTATGTGTATAAATATGTTTAAATTATAATTGTAAATATAAATTAATGTAATTTTATTGACATTTTTGATAAAGTTGTTAAACTGCATTATTAAATTTAATCATTTTAGACTATAAACCAGGAGTTGGCAATTTTTTTTTTCTTCAAAGGACAAGATAGAAAACATTTTAGGACTCTCAGGGTCATACAGTCTCTAGCAATTATTCAACTTTGCCACTGAGGCATGAAAGCAGCCATGCTAAGTGCTAAGTCGCTTCAGTCATGTCCGACTCTGTGCAACCCCATAGACGGCACCCGACCAGGCTCCACCGTCCCTGGGATTCTCCAGGCAAGAACACTGGAATGGGTTGCCTTTTCTTTCTCCAATGCAGCCATAGACAATGCCTAAATATTTCTAACAGTTCACTGATGTATGATACTTGCTGTAGGTCTGCATAGATTATTTGGACTATGGAAGTTTTCCCCTATTCTTACTCTGCGAGAAGTTTTATCATTGTTTTCCCTCTGTATCTATTGAGGAGTTTAACTGTTTTTTATTCTTCAACCTGTTAATGTTATGAGTAAACAATAGATTTTGTAAAGTTGAACTAATACTATATCCCTTGTACATTTGTACACAATGGTATTTTCTTTTAAAAGTATTATTTAGTTTCAGAATGTTGGCTTCTGCTTTTGATGAGTGAAACTGACCTGTTTGTTTAGTTTTCATTTTTGCCCCTCTTACTGGCATTTCCTGGTTTGGAAGTAGGCTGAAAGAGTTACATTAATAGAGTGATTGAATATTCCCTCCTTATTTGTTCACTGCATGAGTTTGCCTTCTATCAAATTAGATCTGCCTTGGATTTTCAGTTGACCTCTGTAAAACTATCTGTGTCTGTTATAATATCTGGAAAGATTCTTAATCACTGATTCAATTCCTTAACAATTAGAGAATTCAATTTTTTGTATTATTTCTTGATTCCATTTTGGCAATTTGTATTTTTCTAGAAATGTGTTTTGAGTAAGCTTTCAAATCTTTTGGATGAATTTATTTAAAAAATTGCTAAATTCTCTTTTTAAATTTCTCCAACAATTGTAGTTATATACATGCTTTGATTCTAATATCATTTGAATCTTTTCTATATATTACTTGGATAAATCTTGCCAAAGTATTGTCAATTATATTAATCGTCTCAAAGAGCAACGGTGTGCCTTCATTAATATTCTGTAATTTTTTTTTATTTTATTAATTGTTCTTGTTTTTATTCCCCTTTTCATTAGTGTTCACTCTGTTTTTCTTTTTCTGATTTCATATGTTGAACACTTAGCTTACAAATATGCATCTTCTCTTCTTTTCAAATAGAAGCATTAGAGTTACAAGTTTCTCTGCTCTTTTAACCATATCCTATAATTTATTTTATTTAATTATTATTGATAACTATTTTCTAATTTATGTTATGATCTATTCTTTGATAAATGAGTCAGTTGGAAATGTGTTTTTTTAATAAATTTCTTAATATATAGATTTTAATGTAAACTTTCAATATTGATTTCCAACTTTAGAGCATTATAATCAAACTGTTTTATATTATTCCAGTTCTTTGATTTTTTTTCATTACAGAGTACCCAGTCAATGTTTGGAAAATTTGTCAATCTCTCTATCTACAATGTTAGAGGTACACAAAGCACGATGGTTATGTCTCCCTGTTGAGTTGAAACTTGTATCCATTTTTCCGGAAATGCTTTTTAAAAGAAGTATACATATTTTTTTAATAATTCCAGACTTTTTACAAACTAATATTCCATCCTTATGTTTTACTAAATGTGCTTGAAAAAAATAGTATATTTTCCCTTTCTTGTGTGAGGGATTCTATCAGTGTATATGAAATCAAACTTTTTAATTGTGCTGTGCAAAAATTTTATACCTTTACTATTTTCATTTTCTTAATATATATCAACTAATAGAAGAAGTACATTACA
This sequence comes from Moschus berezovskii, assembly GCF_049115385.1. Lineage (NCBI taxonomy): Eukaryota > Metazoa > Chordata > Mammalia > Artiodactyla > Moschidae > Moschus > Moschus berezovskii. Next base: position 64,997,865 of record NC_142469.1, read on the forward strand.
ATCTTTCTTTAATTTCTTCTCAAAGTACTGGTGAAGGCATATCTGTATATCTATAATTGTCAGCCTCTCTATCCACAATGTTAAATGCACACATTGCATGATGGTTATGTCTTCCTGTTGAGTTGAAACTTATATTCATTTTTCCAGAAATGCTTTTAAAAAGAAGTATACTTTTTTAAAAATAATTCCAAGCTTTCTACAAGCTAATGCTCCATCCTTAAGTATTTTTAAGTACTATGAGACTAAAACTTTAAAGTCAGTTCTGAATGTATTTAAGAGTCTAGTACATATATACATACTAAAATACTGACTTTTTTTGGTGTGTGTGTGTATTTCCACGGTTTTCTCTAATATTGTGATTGATCCCCTTCAATTTTTCCTTTTCTGCTTACCTTAAGCAAACACCTATCTCTAATCAGGTAACGATCATCATGAGAGTCCCTTGGACTGCAAGATTCTTGAGAGTCCCTTGGACAGCAAGATCAAACCAGTCAATTCTAAAGGAAATCAGTCCTGAATATTCATTGGAAGGACTGATGCTGAAGCTGAAGCTTCAATACTTTGGCCACCTGATGTGAAGAACTGACTCTCTGGAAAAGACCCTGATAGTGGGAAAGATTGAAGGCAGGAGAAGAAGGAGACGTCAGAGGATAAGATTATTGGGTGGCATCACTGACCTGATGGGCATGAGTTTGAGCAAATTCCAGGAACTGGTGATGGACAGGGAAGCCTGGCATGCTGCAGTCCTTCGGGTTGCAAAGAATAGGACATGACTGGGCTACTGAACTGAACTGAACTGAACTGAATGATCATCTTTGAAATTTAGTGTACCATATAGTGCCACAAGGGCTTCCCTGCAATTCCTTGCAATACAGCAGGCCTGGGTTCGTCCCTGGGTTAGGAAGATCCCCTGGCAAAGGGCATGGCAATCCACTTCAGTATTCTTCCCTGGAGAATCCCATGGACAGAGGAGCCTGATTGTTTTCAGTCCATAGGATCACAAAATGTCAGACACACCTGAAGTGACTGAGTACACACATAATGTAACATAGTCTTTACTGTGACTTTACTCTTTACCAATCTGCTGAAAAATGCATCTTATTGTGCTCATTCCCAGATTACACCTTTTCCAGTATAGAACTATCTTGCTTTAACACTAGGTTATGATGTTATGATTTTATAAAGTCAGTATTTTTTAGATTTATATGTTTCTTCTTTTGTCTTACACTGTCCTAGAAAATATTTTCTTTTGTAAGAGTTTTTGGAAGGTCCTTAAACAAGAACATCTTGATTGTAAATTCTCTCAATACTTATGCTGCTACTGCTAAGTCACTTCAGTCGTGTCCGACTCTGTGTGACCCCATAGAAGGAAGCCCACCAGGCTCCCCCTTCCCTGGGATTCTCCAGGCAAGAACACTGGAGTGGGTTGCCATTTCTTTCTCCAATGTGTGAAAGTGAAAAGTGAAAGTAAAGTCGCTCAGTCGTGTCCGACCCCCAGCGACCCCACGGAATGCAGCCTAACAGGCTCCTCCATCCATGGGATTTTCTAGGCAATAGTACTGGAGTGGCTTGCCATTGCCTTCTCCCTCAATACTTATGAGACAAAAGAAAAATCTCTATTTCAACCTTTTTCTTGGTGGCTTTGCTGGGTACATGATTCAAGTTATTTCTTTCTCAGGATTAGAGATACTATTCCATCCCTTCTGACTCATACTGTTTCTGACAAGAAATCAGCTCTCAGTCTAATTTTCATTTCTTTGTCAGGAATTTGTCTTTTCTTCTTGATGTTCACGTTGTTTCTTTTTCTTACATGTCCTTCACTTTTACCACAGTATTCATAAGTATAGATTTCAAGCTATTTATTTTGTTTAGAATCTGTTGGGCTTTTGAAGACTGAGAATTCATACCTCTCTTAAGTTCTGGAAAATTCTGTCTGTTGTTACACTTTCAAATAGTGCCTACCACTCTATCTCTTAACCCTCTCTGCTAAGTCTCTCTTTCAGAGGTCTTATTAGATGAATACTTGCCTTACTTTAATCACCTTGATTCTGAATCTCTCCTTATTATTTTACCTCTCATTGTTTTTCCTCTGTGAGACGCAAGCTTTGTCAATTCTTTAGTTGTATCTCCCAGGTCACAGACATGTTCAACATCTTAATATTTGACTTGGTTTTATTCAAGCCACAAAGAGAGTATGATATTGGCCTCAAACCCAAAGGAGAGTCAGCTTAGAAAATAAATTCTTAGAGGAGACCTTATTTCCTCAAGACAGATTATCTGAATGTATCAAATATGATGATCTATGTGAATAAATAAACAATGCATTTTCAAGGTGTCTCCCTTAAATATCACTTTACCAGTTTTCTTCTAATCTGTATACAATTTATCTTTACCTTTTCAATTCTACAGTTAGCCTTTTTACTTTTTTAGATTTATGTACTAATCTGACAGAACGGCAAACACAAATTTTTACTGTATCATTTCTAAATTCATAAAATGTTTTTAAATTATCTTTATTTCTCTTAGCAGCTTTACTGACCCTGAAATTATCTTAATTATCTTCTTTAGCTATTGTATTTCCTCTTGGTTATCTGGCTTCTCTAATATTCTAAAGAGTGATCCATGTACATTTCTTCTTGGATTCCTGGATAATATTATTTTCTTGTTATGTTTTATATCATTTTAGTGCATTGATACAGTTAATTACACTGGAAACACTAAAATCTGTAACCAGCCTTAAGTTTTATGACTAATATCTTATATGGCATTGAGAAAAAGTCTCCCCCTTATTCCATCAAGATCCCCAGCTATAAATATCCATTACAGATAATATTTGGGGTTGAAAGTCCTTGATGAAGCCCAAGTATGAAAAAATATTAAATGATCCAATTCATTAATATTGTTTGATGTGTATGACTCTTTCTGCAGCAGCTTCAGTGAATTAGTACCCTGCTATCTGCAAAATATCAACTTACCCCTTATGGAATGTGTAGGACTAGAGAGAATTCCAAATTTTATATTATGTACAACTTTACACAATGTCTAAAAGTTCAATGCAGAAACACATTTAAAACCCTGCCCTGATCTTTTTCGGTAAAAATGCATTTGTATGCAAATTATACTGTACAGTGTACACCTGAAAGTGTAGTGCTTTGCATTTTTCCTAAGCCCTAGCAAAATAGTTAAAGGACGTCTGAAGGATGTTTGATTTGAAAATGCTTTTGAATAAGAATGTAAAATAAATTTAAAAACAATTTCTGCATGCCTGCCACAAGATTGGTGTCTGGTATAAAACTGACTCAATATTCAAAGGCATTGTTTTCACTGACCTTATTATTGTATATGATGGCCCATGGCAGAATTTGTTCTACATGCACAAGGCAATGGGGAGTGTACATATTGTTAACAACCTTTGGCACAAAGTGGCTTTTTCTTACCTGGTCAGAAATGGAGAGATCAGAGGAAAAAGTGAGTGTGGAAGCCAGGAACAAGCGCTTGTCTTAGAAACTAAGTATGTGATATAAATTTTTTCTTCAGCCATTGCCTAAACGTATAATTTGGAGTAAGTTTTAATCATCTCTAGAATTTGATTTCCTTACTCATAGATGTATAAAGTGTTTAAAATTAATATTGATATGTTAAATAACACAATCTAAATTTTTAACGTGATCTTTCCAATCAAATATTTATTTAAATCAAATTCAGGGGTAAGTTCCTCATCTCTAGACTAAATCTGATCAAGGTGTGGCTAAAATTACTTGCATTATTCAGTGTAATCTCTAGGAAATAACAAGAGAGAAATGCTGATATACTGTAAATTCTTTGTTTCGTTAAATGAAAAGGAACACACCTGTAAAAATGTGAAGGCTAAACCATAAGCTGAGCACCTACTAATCAGTATCTTTTACTGATACTATGTTTAAAAAAATCAATATTTAACATATGTCCCAGTTAAGTTTTCTTATGTGGATTTTTAAATAATTTTTACATAATTGAACAAAGAAATTGGTAGTCATGGGTATTTGTGTTGATCTTGGTATCTGTTGCCTGTCAAATTTTATTTTTGATAGAAAACAAACAAAAAAGAAAATGAGCATTTTTATTAATATATTATTATTAGATCATATTCAAACTGGGGAAAATAGGCTTTTTTAGAGATACTTATTGAAAACATAAAACAAGTATACCTGTATTGCCTTCAATATTTGTGTTTTCTCATATTCATAAAGATCTCACATGAGGTTAATGATTTCTGTATTTAAAAAGTTATTTAAACAGTAACTTTAAAATTCCATTGATAGCCTGAAAAACATCACTTTAGAGAGTGGCCATAAATTTTCATCTGTGACCTGTTATGCATTCATATACATTTCTTTGAAAAGCCAACCAAAGTGTATTATGTTACACAAAACATCAGGCAAATACATCAAAAGAAAGAATGGCCATAATATACAATAGTTCTTTTTTTTAATTGAAAGCATATATTTTATCTCCAACTGATTCTTGTTCTTATTGCAAGCTTTTAAACGTCTTTCTCAAAATTATGGTGTAAAAGTGCTTCATAAAACTGCTTAGAATTGTTATATACCATACTATCTGGATAAAAAGTAGTGTCATTTATGGTAAAGATGAAAACTGATCTGGAGTATTTCCTAGTAAATTCCAAGGTGGCACAGTATAAAGAATTTGCCAGCAATGCAGGAGACATGAGTGATGGGTTTTAATCCCTGGGTTGGGAAGATTCCCTGGAGGAGGAAATGACAAGCCCCTCCAGTATGCTTGCCTGGACAATCACATGGATAGAGGAGATTGTCAGGCTACAGTATATGGAATAACAAAGAGTTGGAAAAAATTGAGTAAACAAGAATGTACTAGTAAAGAATACAGTCTTTCTAATTCAGTTCAGTTCAGTCACTCAGTCCTGTCTGACTCTTTGCAACCCCATGGACTGCAGCATGCCAGGTTTCCCAATCAATTACCAACTTCTGGAGTTTACTCAAACTCAAGTCCATTGAGTTGGTGATGTCATCCAATTATCTCATTCTGTTGTCTCCCTTCCCTCCAGACTTCAATCTTTCCCAGCATCAGGGTCTTTCCCAATGAGTCAGTTCTTCACATCAGTTGGCCAGTATTGGAGTTTCAGCTTCAGCATCAGTCCTTCCAATGAATATTCAGGACTGATTTCCTTTAGGATGGACTGGTTGGATCTCCCTGCAGAAAAGGGACTTTCAAGAGTCTTCTCCAACACCACAGTACAAAAGCATCAATTCTTCAGTGCTCAGCTTTCTCTATAGTCCAAATCTTACATACATATATGACTACTGGATAAACCATAGCTTTGACTAGATAGACATTTCTTGGCAAAGTAACTTTTCGTCTACTTTTTAACATACTGTCTAGGTTGGTCATAACTTTCTTTCCAAGGAGTAAGGGTCTTTTAATTTCATGGCTGCAGTCAATATCTGCAGTGATTTTGGAGCACCCCAAAATGAAGTCTGCCACTATTTCCATTGTTTCCCCAACTATTTGCCATGAAGTGATGGAACTGGATGCCGTGAGCTTAGTTTTCTGAATGTTGAGTTTAAGGCCAACTTTTTCACTATCTTCTTTCACTTTCATCAAGAGGCTCTTTAGTTCTTCACTTTCTGCCATAAGTGTGGTGTCGTTTATCTGAGGTTATTGATATTTCTCCTGGCAATCTTTATTCCAGCTTGTATTTCATCCAGTCTAGCATTTCTCATGATGTATTCTGCACATATGTTCAGTTAGCAGGGTGACAATATACAGCCTTGACATACTCCTTTCCCAACTTGGAACCAGTCTGTTGTTCCATGTCTAGTTCTAACTATTGCTTCTTCACCTGCATACATATTTCTCAGGAGTAGGTCAGGTGTTCTGATATTCCTGTCTCTTTAAGAATTTTCCACAGTTTGTTGTGATTCACACAAAGACTTCGGCATAGTCAATAAAGCAGAAATAGATACTTTTCTGGAACTCTCTTGTTTTTTCGATGATCCAGTGGATGATGGCAATTTGATCTCTGGTTCCTCTTTTTCTAAATCCAGCTTGAATGTTTGAAAGTTCACGGTTCACATACTGTTAAAGCTCAACTTGGAGAATTTTGAGCATTATTTTGCTAGCGTGTGAGATGAGGGCTATTGTGTGGTAGTTTGGCATTGCCCTTCTTTGGGATTGGAAAGAAAACTGACCTTTTACAGTGCTGTGGCCACTTCTGAATTTTCCAAATTTGCTGGTATATTTAGTGCAGCATTTTCACAGCATCCTAAAAAATGGATTCGAAAGAGTTCAACTGAAATTCCATCACCCCCACTAGCTTTGTTGGTAGTGATGCTTCCTAAGGCCCACTTGACTTCACATTCCAGGATGTCTGGCTCTAGGTGAGTGATCACACCATCGTGATTATCTGGGTCATGAAGATCTTTTTGGTACAGTTCTTCTGTGTATTCTTGCCACCTCTTCTTAGTATCTTCTGCTTCTGTTAGGTCCGTACAATTTCTGTCCTTTATTGTGCCCATGTTTGCGTGAAATGTTCCCTTGGTATCTCTAATTTTCTTCAAGAGATCTCTAGTCTTCTATTGTTTTCCTCTATTTCTTTGCATTGCTCACTGAGGAAGGCTTTTTTATCTCTCCTTGCTATTCTTTGGAACTCTGCATTCAAATGGGTATAGCTTTGCTTTTCTCCTTTGCCTTTCGCTTCTCTTTTCTTTATAGCTATTTGTAAGTCCTCCTCAGACAACCATTTTGCCTTTTTACATTTCTTTTTCTTGGGGATTATCTTGATCACTGCCTCCTATACAATGTCATGAACCTCCATCCATAGTTCTTCAGGCACTCTGTCTATCAGATCTAATCTCTTGAATCTACTTGTCACTTCCACTGTATAATCATAAGGGATTTGATATATGTCATATCTGAATGGTCTAATGGTTTTCCCTACTTTCTTCAATTTAAGTCTGAATTTGGCAATAAGGATTTCATGGTCTGAGCCACAGTCAGCTCCCAGTCTTGTTTTGGCTGACTGTATAGAGTTTCTCCATCTTTGGCTGCAAAGAATATAATCAGTCTGATTTTGGTATTGGCCATCTGGTGATGTCTATGTGTAGAATCTTCTCTTGTGTTGTTGGACGAGGGTATTTGCTATGAGCAGTACGTTCTCTTGGCAAAACTCTACTAGCCTTTGCCCTGCTTCATTCTGTACTCCAAGGCCAAATTTGCCTGTTACTCCAGCTATTTCTTGACTTCCTACTTTTGCCTTCCAGTACCCTATAATGAAAAGGACATCTTTTTTAGGTGTTAGCTCTAGAAAGTCTTGTAGGTCTTCATAGAACCATTCAACTTCAGCTTCTTCAGCATTACTGGTTGGGGTGTAGACTTGGATTAATTTGTTATTGAATGGTTTGTCTTGGAAACAAGCAGAGATCATACTGTTTTTGAGATTGCATCCAAGTACTGCATTTCAGACTCTTCTGAGGACTATGATGGCTACTCCATTTTTTCTATGGGATTCTGCCGACAGTAGTAGATATAATGGGCTCATCTGAGTTAAATTCACCCACTCCAGTCCATTTTAGTTCTCCAATTCCTAAAATGTCGATGTCTACTCCTGATATCTCCTGTTTGAACACTTCCAATTTGACTTGATTCATGGACCTAACCATATGTAAAATTAGATAGCCAGTGGATATTTACCATATGACACAGGGGGCTCAAAACTGGTTCTCTGTGACAACCTAGAGGGGTGTGATGGGGTGGAAATTTGGAGGGAGGTTCTAGAAGGAGAGGACATATGTATACCTATGGCTGATTCATGTTGATATATGGCAGAAACCAACACAACATTGTAAAGTAATTATCTTCCAATTAAAAAATAAATAAATAAAAGAAACAAAAAACAACACCACAAAATGAATGCAGTTAATGTGAATGTCGTTCCTATAAAGATAGCTTCCTGATGTTATCAGACTTGTGGCAAGAAAGAAAAATATATATCTTATTTTCTTTTCAAGCTTAATTTAAATTAAAAAAATTGGGGAAAGGTTTTCTTTTTTATTACTTAAAGAATCTGAATTTGATATTCACCTAGGTATCTTCTAGTTCCAACTGAAATGCATGAAATACAATGAGATAACATAAAACTGATAGGCTGTACATGTAATTCAATTTAAAAACACTTATCAAAAACACAAAATGAAAGTTATATAATATTACCCACAATATTCACAGTCAAACACACCACATTTAATTTCAATACATGCCCAACTGTACACATTTTTTCCTATGCAAATTCAATATTCATAGTTAATTTATTTGCCTTTCCCATTAGAATGCATGTTTCTTGCCATGAAGAGTCAGTTTTTTTCCATTCCTTCGTGTTTGTAGCTTCTAGGTCTCTACTTCAAATAAATTAGGTGTCTTATAAGATGTTTTGATAATGAATAAATGAGGGAGGGAGAAGAAGGAAAAGGAACACAGAGAAGAAAATATAAGCTACCTAAACCATGATGGAAGCACCTCTCCAAGGAGGTGTGCATAAGACATTCCAATCTAAATGTTCTTTGTAAATTAACATTTCCACACATGCATCTGTCAAATAGTGCAAAACAGTGGGCTGTAATGACTAAAGAATTTTAAATCTATTGGGTCTGAAAAAAATAAACACATAGTTTATTCAAAGCAGATATTTATTGGGTTTTGAGAAATAGATACTTAATTGCTATTAAACACCTTATTATGGGTTGTTCTACTTTCTAACTATAGAAACCCCAGGCAAATAACATAACTTCTGTGACTCAGGGTCCCTAAAGGCAAAATGAAGATGAAAATATCAGTCTTCCCTGTTTTAGAAAGTCATGAAAACCAAAGAAGTTAATGTGAAATAAAGTGATAGTCATGTTCCAGTAAAAATATTTGACGTTAGTGCCTAGCCATCTGACTGTTTATATTTTTAAGATTTCTTTTGTATATCTAAACTCAGATAATATACTTTTGTTTGTGAGATAATATTTGATAAACCCTGTTAAGCAATTTCTCTTCACTAAGTTATTTCTAATATTAACTTAGTAATTTATTATGTTGTTAAATCCATGACAAGTGTTTCACCAGACATAGTTACAGAACAAAGAGTAAACATTCAGCTTTCTCACAAAATCACACCTGAGAGGGGTTCCTCTGACATCAGATGAAATAATTTCAAATCACAGAAGATTTATACAATTCAACAGAGAAATCAAAACCTCAAAGAGAGACATCAGAAGATAAAATGAGATGAAAATATAATTATGAAAGGCAAGTTAGCAGATAATTCACGTAGCATACCTGTGTGCCTGCTGCAGTTTACATGTGCAGAGCTGTCATATGATACTCAAGAAGTAGGATTTGCACTGAGGAATTTTAAACATAAGCACAGGTGAATCTTACAGAGTATATGTATATTGTCAGGGTTTTTAATTAGCTGAGCTACACAGAAATATTAAAAAAGGAAATATCACTTATATATAGAATCTAAAGAAATAATACAAGTAAATCTATTTATAAAACAGATACAGTCACAAATATAGAAATCCAACTATGGTTACTAGAGGGGAAAGGGAGGGCAAAGAGGGATAAATTAGGAGTATAGGATTAACCAATCAGTTCAGTTCAGTTCAGTTCAGTCGCTCAGTCGTGTCCGACTCTCCGCGACCCCATGAATCACAGCACGCCAGGCCTCCCTGTCCATCACCAACTCCCGGAGTACACTCAAACCCATGTCCACAGAATCGGTGATGCCATCCAGCCATCTCATTCTCCGTCGTCCCCTTCTCCTCCCGCCCCCAACCTTTCCCAGCATCAGAGTCTTTTCCAGTGAGTCAACTCGTCTCATGAGGTGGATAGATAAACCACTTTGTACACCTGAAGCTAACACAGTATTATATATCATCTATTAAAAAATAAAAGTCAGAGGTCACAAAGAGTCGGACACGACTGAGTGACTGAACTGAACGGAACTGAACTGATTCATCAAGAAAAGAAAAAAATGAAACAAAAACTAAAGTGAACTTTCCAAAAGAATCACAACCATACACACACACATATAAACCTATACATATACATACATACACATGTTAGCCTTAATGCTTAGCAAACAGACTTGTCAAGGAAATCTGTTTGTTTTCTAAATCTCTCATTGCGTATGTGCATGCACACATTGACAAAGTACATGTTTTTAATATGCTGTCAGCATCTGGCTGCATTTACTTAACTCATTTACTTACTAGTATATGAAGACACAATAAAACGTTGCAAAGTCATACTTTATAAACCACGTGTGAAGAGAAGAGAGAAGTCTGGTCCAGTGTTTAGGGTCTGAGGCCTCTTAAAATAAGTTGTGAATTGCCCTTTTTAATCAGGACACCGGGGAAGAGAATGATTTCTTTTGAGTGCAGGCACTTCAGAATTCCTGGTGTCAAGTGGAAGCCCACAGGCCTCAGAAGCCAGGCTCTTCTCCCTTGAAGAAGTTTCAGTGCATGCACATTAGATGCTTACATGCTCTTGAATGCAGCCTATTATAAGGACCACAAAGAAGAGATCAGTGAAAAGAATTTCTTACAGAAATAGGCACCACCCCAGGAGCCAGTTTTAGGCTGGGAGTAATAGAAAGATAAAATAGAAAGGTGGTGACCTTCATTCTTCATCTCCCTACAACTTGATGGCTTATTTTTGATATAAATCCTTCTGGCTAGAATATAGACTTTTAAAAAAGCATTAAAAACATCAGACTTTAGTGAGGTGTGGGGAAGTGGAGGGGGTTCCTGTGGAGCAGAACTCTGATTACACAGAGGGGGTCAGCTCTTTTTACAGAACAAAATTTATTTTGTATGATTTACTCTCAGACCTCACTCTTTATATCAGTTCACCCTATGAGCTCATCAATTAATTCCAGATATTTTAGAATAGAGGAGGGCAGTACTCTTTAAATAAAATCTAAAGTGTTTGCTAATTATGTCTTCCTATATGCTGTTACCTTCAGCCATTTTCATCTGGCTTTTATGAAAATTTTGAAGTAACTTACTAAATGCACCAAACAATACTAACATTCTAATCTCAGGAGCATCCCAGTTATTACATAAAAAAAAATAATTTATGTAACTCCTACTTTGCTCATTATCTTTCTTTACTTTGCATGTAAGTATTACTTTAGCTACTAATTACTCTGGTGTATGCATGTTACTTAACTCATTTTCATTCCAACCTGTCCCTAACTTAATTCTCAGTGACTTCAACTCATTCAAAGTGAAAAGAGAAAGTGTTAGTCACTCAGTCATGCCTGTCTCTTTGCAACCCTTTGGACGGTAGTCCACTAGGCTCCTCTGTCCATGGGATTCTCCAGGCAAGAATACTAGAGTGGGTTGCCATTTCCTTCTCCAGGGGATCTTCCTGACCCAGGGATTGAACCCGGTTCTCCCACATTGCAGGCAGATTCTTCACTGTCTGAGCCACCAGGGAAGCCCCACTGATGTCAATCCACACAAACCAAAAAAAAAAAAAAAGAGAGAGAGAGAATAAGAATCATGCTCTCCAATTTTAGCCCAATTCATGGAATGACAGCATTTACTTCATGATATATCATACACATAACAGAGTTAACTGTAATAGAGCTTCACAAGCCAAGGATCTACAGGACTCCCATGAACACAAAAAGTAAGTTTTCCCTAAATGAAGTGAGAGTTCTCATGGGTTCCGAATCATGCATTTTAATTGCACATGTATAGTAGGTATTTTTCAAGATCTAATAATATTCTTTACATATTTCCCAATCATCTGTATATCTAACCTAAGTTTTCTAAACCTGTATCTTCTTGGACTTTCTCCAGGTAATTGAAATGTGCTTTTTAAAAATAATAACCTAGTAATCATTTAGCTAATTTCCACATGTCCCTATGTGAGAAGGAAGCAATGCTAGGATGTTGTGAGAGATGATATTGCCCTATCTTCCCCCCCGCCCCGTCTAACAACTGATGAAATTAGAGACAACAGAGCAGAAACCTCAGCACTGAAGTTTCCACTCAGGAGTCCCAACTCCTTTCCTATTAAGGTGGGTATTCTACTGCTTGTAAAGGAAGTCCTCTGTGGAGGCTACCATGAAGGTGATGAAGGCTGATGCTCACGGGACTAGCAGAGGAGAATTGTGGAGTTTGGAGAGAATGTATTAGATGGGGAACCTGAAAGAACCATGGAAACTAGAAAAAAAGAAGCAGCTGGGAGTAGTATTAAGGCAACAAACATTAAAATGATTACCTTGAGCTAATCACTTAATATCTCTGGATACTATGCATTTACTTGAGTTTGAATAGGCCAGCAAGTAGAGGACCTGTATGGGTCACTTGTTTTGTCAAATGCCTGTTTTTATTTTTACAGATGAATAAACAAACACAAAAATAAGGTCTCAGAAATGATAGAGTTAATTGTGAAACTAGAAAGCAAAGAATTTTGCAAAATTATGGTGATAATCTCTATTTTGTCTAAGCCTTAGGGTTGTTTGAAAAATCAAATAAAGTATATGAAAAACACCGTTGAAAACTGGTTGTTATCCCATTTTGCCTGAGACAGAGGACATTTTCTCAAATACAAAGCTAAAAGTGAGAGGTTCTGGAGAACTGGGACAAGATGTCAGTGATGCTAGGTACGATGTACATTTAATGTATTACATCAGTTCAAATATTATATATATATATAGCACAATTTATGGACAGAGGTCAAGGATGTTTTGAGTTGAAAAAAATGCAGCTTTTACCTCAAACTGAAGAGTATCTGTGATTCAGACCAAAGAACTATGTGTCCTCAGGACCAAAACCTGAGAATAATAGCTTTGAATCAGCTGAGAAAGTGCCAACAGACAGGAAAGAGTGATAGATTCAGGAGCAGATAAAGTAAAATAATAATAATAATAAAGTGGATGGACAACTGTAAAAGGAAGGTTCTGGCAAAAAATGGCATCAAGCCAAGCCAGAATGAATTTATCTCAAACTGGGCATACATGATGTAACTTCCTTTTGCATTTCAACTTAATTCTTTTATTGTTTTGGTTTGCTTTTAGACACTTCTACAGTAGTAAAAAGAATGAAGAGAAGACATAGCAAAAGAAACTCAAAAGCAAAATGTTCAAATTTTTATAGACCATAATTTTCTGAAAAGTAAAACTAAGAATTCAAACGTAGCAAAACAAGATGTGTTTGCTTTGAATGTGCATTTAATCTCATGAAAATTAGGTATTCTTTTACTGTGATTTCTGAGGGCTTCTCCGGTGCCTCAAACAATAAAGTCTCCTACAGTGCAGGAGACTCGAGTTTCATCCCTTGGTCAGGAAGATCGCCTGCAGAAGGGAATGGCAACCCACTCCAGTATTCTTGCCTGGAGAATTCCATGGACATAGGAGCCTGGCGGACTACAGTCAGGAGTTACAAAGAATCAGACAAAGAGTGACTACATTTCCAGTATGGCTCCACAGAAGTGGAGTCTAGCCCCAAGCCCACTACTAGAAGTGATAATGGCATTGAATCCATCAGGTTTCCTCTGCGAGTTTCATTTGCTTCCTCGGTATAAAAGGGCCCTTGAACCAGAACACCTCCAAATTCCTTTGAAATTCAAAAACTTTGTAATTGGGGAATCACAAAATTCAGATTCTGGTAATTTGATTCTTCCTGTACATTTTTATCTCCTGCTGGAAAGGTGACATTCTTGGCCACCCAGTGAAATTCGGAGGCAAGTCACAGGGACAATTGATATTTCTATAGACTGTGAGATATCTAACCACACAGATCTTCTGAGTCCTACCTCCAACACTTACTGGACAGAGAACTGCCGCTGGTTGCAAAGTTTAAGATCACTCATTTGAAAATGATGTTGGGTATAACTCAGAGCGTGACTGTGGCGATTGAATAAGACAGTGTCACAGTGTCTGGCACATGGTCTGCAGCCCATAAGTTTTTTCTTGCTTGCTTTCCTTTTGGATTAAACTCACATAATACACAGTTTGTAGCTAAAAGAGTAAAACATAATAAATGATTTGAAAAACAGTAAATTTCTGCTCTCCATCATAATGAGTATTTACCACCAGCCCCAATACACAGACCATCCATTTGTGATCATCTTGACCTGCCTTCACAACCCCCAGAAATTAATTATTATTAATTTCTTTTAATAACATTTTTAAATACAGTGAAATAAATAATACAGATATGAAATCTACAGCACCACTAAATTTCAGTTTTGAATTTCTATAAATACTTATTCCTAATGATTCCATAAAATATCAATAACCTCAGATATGCAGATGACACCACCCTTATGGCAGAAAGTGAAGGGGAACTCAAAAGCCTCTTGATGAAAGTGAAAGAGGAGAGTGAAAAGGTTGGCTTGAAGCTCAACATTCAGAAAACAAAGATCATGGCATCTAGTCCCATCACTTCATGGGAAATAGATGGAAAAACAGTGGAAACAGTGTCAGACTTTATTTTTTTGGGCTCCAAAATCACTGCGGATGCTGATTGCAGCCATGAAATTAAAAGACGCTTACTCCTTGGAAGGAAAGTTATGACCAACCTTGATAGTATATTAAAAAGCAGAGACATTACTTTGCCAACTAAGGTCCATCTAGACAAGGCTATGGTTTTTCCCGTGGTCATGTATGGATGTGAGAGTTGGACTGTGAAGAAAGCTGATCACCGAAGAATTAATGCTTTTGAACTGTGGTGTTGGAGAAGACTCTTGAGGGTCCCTTGTACTGCAAGGAGATCCAACCAGTCCATTCTAAAGGAGATCAATCCTGGATGTTCATTGGAAGGACTGATGCTAAAGCTGAAACTGCAATACTTTGGCCACTTCATGCGACGAGTTGACTCACTGGAAAAGACTCTGATGCTGGGAAAGGTTGGGGGCGGGAGGAGAAGGGGACGACAGAGAATGAGATGGCTGGATGGCATCACCGACTCTGTGGACATGAGTTTGAGTGAACTCCGGGAGTTGGTGATGGCCAGGGAGGCCTGGCGTGCTGTGGTTCATGGGGTCGTGGAGAGTCGGACACTACTGAGCGACTGAACTGAACTGAACTGAACTGAATGATTCCATTGAAATTTCAGTAATTAGTACAAGTGATTTAAACCAAAGCCTTTTTGGCTTCATGACAATAGATACAGCTACTATGGTTATTTATTGTATGAATTGCGGTACACCATTCCTTTTTTTTTCTCCCCACAGTGACGTTAATTTGTTCTCGTAGCAGCAGAAGAAAGCAGTTGTCTTAGCCATATCACTTACTGAATTGGCAAAGAATCACTTTAATTCCTCTTTGAATTGACATGGAATGAATCAGAAGATCCTGTTCTTGAGTGGTTCAAGTTACTCAATATCTATATTTATGCAACTTTAATATACATATGCATCTTCAAAATAATTATACAACACACATATCCATGCATATACTTACACAAAGGTAATGTTTAAATAACAAATTACTTCATCTATAGGTGCTGATTTAATTCAAAGCACACTGGCACTGTTAACACCTAGTACACGGTCCTAATTTGAGGAATCATTCTCCAAAGGGGCTGAACAAATTCCAATTTGCAATACCAAGTAGGCCCATAAGGAAAGGGTTATCATTTCTTTAATGAGTGGGGCTCTGACCCCTTTATTCAAGGTCAGACTGTGAAAAATGTTAAATGACACATAAGGCATGAATATTCATTTGACACCTTGATATACACACACCAATGTTTGTTTTCATATAAGTTACTGGTGTAGTAGAGATTTCTCATTAAAAGACAAATTTTTGGTTGGAAACTGTTACTAGCTTACCAAAGCACTGTCTGCTTTTACAATATATATATGACATTTGATCCAGAATGCCACATGGGCAGCCACTCTCTCAACAGGCTTTGGCACCCTGAAATACACAACCTGGATCTGTCCCTCCCGAAATTAGATTACTAACTTGAAATCAGTTTTATCTGTGTCCAAGAGGGCTGCAGGCAGATATGATGATTCACAGGCTGAAAATGGTCATTCCCCTCCATTCCCTCTTCCTGCACCATCAAATGGCTTCACGTTCTGCCTTTTCTTGCCTGAACTGCTGCAAGAGTGTTCTGATTGGTCTGCCAAATTCTAGTCTTACTTCTTTCAAATATGTTTTTCACATTGCAGTCAAATCTGATCTGGTCTTTCTTTTAAACAGTCAAAACTATTAACAGGACTGAGGGGTCTCTGGTGCTTTGTCTTGTTGCTTCTCTGCCTTGTGAGCTCTGTCCCAGTCATCTTGAGACACTTGCAGTGCCCAGAACTGGATGTGTATATTCTTGCCTCTAGGCTTTCCCAGTGGATCAGAGGTAAAGAATCTGCCTGCATTGCGGAGACATGGGTTCAATCCCTGGGTTGGGACGATCCCCCAGAGGAGGGCATGGCAACCCGTCCAGTATTCTTGCCTGGAAAATCCCATGGACAGAGAAGCCTGGTGGGCTGAAGTCCATAGGGTCACAAAAAGTCGGAGATGACTGAAGTGACTTAGCACGCATGCACTCTTGCCTCCAGGTCTCTGCACATTCTATACCCTCTGCCCAAACTGTTAGCTCTCCTCCTCCCAACCTTCCCATCAACCCCTAGAGTTTCACTAGGTGAACTCTTGGCTTCTTTCCTTTAGATATTAATGTAGCTGTGACTCCCTCTAAGAATCCTTTCCTGACACTCCTCCAACCTCTTCTTAGCTCATGATTTGTCCCTACATGATATTGATTACTTGTATGTGGGACTCGGCATACTGTACCATAATTTCTGGGATTCCCTTGTAACTCAGTCTGTAAAGAATCTGCCTGTAATGCAGGAGACCTGGGTTCAATTCCTGGGTTGGGAATGGCCCCTGGAGAAGGAAATGGCAACCTACTTTAGTATTCTTGCTTGGGAAATCCCATGGACAGAAGAGACTGGTGGGCTACAGTCCCTACAGTCACAAAGAGACAGACATGACCTAGCAGCTAAACCACAGCCACCATAATTTCTGGTTTGCTTATTTGTCTCTCCCATAAAATATTCTTATAAACCCCTTGAGTGCAAAGATTATATATTATCAACTGTGGTGTTACACCACAAGCAAAATAAGCAGCACTTAATAGATCCTTAATAAATGCTAATAATGAATAAATAGAAATAATTAAAGTTAGTTATAAAGCTTCATGTGTTTAAGAGATGTCTTTATTCATTACTTCCAAACAAAAATTCCATTCCAATCTAAGAAATATGCTCTACTTAATAAATGAGTAATGAAAAAAATCTTAAATTGTTCTATGTTTAATTATAAAAATATGTATCCTTTAAATAAATATTGTTAAATTTATTTTCATTTGAAAGCCTGTTACTCAATTTCACCAAATAGAAAAAACACAAGAAAAATAAACTGCAATTTTAAAACATTCCTTTCTTTCATTTCAAGGAAAGCAAATTTGGAGAAAGTAGCCTTAATCCTAGCCTTTGCTAATCATTTCCCATATAACTCGTTTAACTACCCTACTTCGATGGCTTCACTTAACTGTTCTGGTTACCAACTGCTGCACAACAAATCACCCCAAATTTAATTGCATAAAAATGAGGATCATTTATTATTGTCTCTCATGGTTCTGGGTGCTGACCTGGTTCAGCTAATTGGTTGTTGCTCAGTGCCTGTCATATGGTTTTGGTCAGATGGTGAACTTGAGTTATTTTGATCATTTCCTCAGTCATATGTCTCATGATGGATGCTGGCTGTCAGCTGCAGCTTCAGTGGGAGCTGTTGACCAAAATACTTACAGGTAGCCTCTCTCCGTGGACTGAGTTTCCGTAAAGCATGGAAGCTAGGTGCCAAGAACAGTTACTAGTCTTTCTAACCTAGTCTCAAAACTCATGCAGTCTTGTTTCCCTCCCGTTTGTTCTTTGGAAAGAAGTTCATAAGGCCAGACTATATTTTACAAAGACGAGACTTGGACTCTACCTCTCGATGAGAGGGCATGTTTTAAAGCCATCAGATTTACCTAACCACTAGTCTCCATTCTTGGTTTTTTTTTTTTAGCTGCGCAAGGTATGTGGGATCCTAGCCCGCTGACAAGGAATTGAATCCGTGGCCCCTCCATTTGAAGTGGTGGTAGTGGTTTAGTCATTAAGTCATGTCCAACTTTTCTAACCCCATGACTGTAGCCCACCAGGCTCTTCTGTCTGTGGGATTTCCCAGGCAAGGATACTGGAGTGGGTTGCCATTTTCTTCTCCAGGGGATGTTCCTAACCCAGGGATTGAATTCAGGTCTCCTATATTGCAGGCAGACTCTTTACCGACTCAGCCACCAGGGAAGCTCCCTTTGAAGGGCAGAGTCCTAACTACTAGACTGCTAGGTAAATCCCTAAACATTCTTCTTTCTAATGGACATACTACTTCACCTACCCCTCTCACTGCAAGCTTGTTTCCCCAGCATTTGATTGTCTGTTCCTTCATGTTTGCATTTTCTTTCTGTAAGGTAAGCTCAGGCTGTTGAGAGACAACATGGGTGCTGGCATTTATAATCCTGCATCTATGTGGACCTGAGGATGTTTGTGCTGGATCTGAGAGAATGGGTACCTGTGTGTTCACATGTGTGGAAGGATGCAACTGCTCCAAGATGTACTCCATTGTTGCTGTAAACTCCCCTCTATTTTTCTCTATTAAATCAACTGATATACATAAGACTATTGGGAACTGTAGTTTTCTGAGGTTATGGTTGACTTTCTCTGAATCAAAAGTGGCTGATTCTCTTTTAAAATATTCTGTTTAGGGTGATAAAAAAAACATTTGAAAATAGATCATAGTGAGAGTTGTATGTTGTCAATGTAATTAATGCCACTGAATTGTATGCTTCAGTTCAGTTCAGTTCAGTTCAGTTCAGTCGCTCAGTCGTGTCTGACTCTCTGCGACCCCATGAGTCACAGCATGCCAGGCCTCCCTGTCTATCACCAACTCCCGGAGTTCACTCAAACTCATGTCCACAGAGTCGGTGATACCATCCAGCTATCTCATTCTCTGTCGTCCCCTTCTCCTCCCACCCTCAATCCCTACCAGCATCAGACTCTTTACCAGGGAGTCAACTCGTCGCATGAGGTGGCCAAAGTATTGCAGTTTCAGCTTTAGCATCAGTCCTTCCAATGAACACCCAGGATTGATCTCCTTTCAGTTCAGTTCAGTCGCTCAGTCGTGTCCGACTCTCCGCGACCCCATGAATCACAGCACGCCAGGCCTCCCTGTCCATCACCAACTCCCGGAGTACACTCAAACTCATGTCCACAGAGTCGGTGATGCCATTCAGCCATCTCATTCTCCGTCGTCCCCTTCTCCTCTCGCCCCCAACCTTTCCCAGCATCAGAGTCTTTTCCAGTGAGTCAAATCGTCGCATGAGGTGGCCAAAGTATTGCAGTTTCAGCTTTAGCATCAGTCCCTCCAATGAACATCCAGGATTGATCTCCTTTAGAATGGACTGGTTGGATCTCCTTGCAGTATAAGGGACTCTCAAGAGTCTTCTCCAACACCACAGTTCAAAAGCATCGATTCTTCGGTGATCAGCTTTCTTCACAGTCCAACTCTCACATCCATACATGACCACGGGAAAAACCATTGCATTGACTAGACGGACCTTGGTTGGCAAAGTAATGTCTCTGCTTTTTAATATACTATCAAGGTTGGTCATAACTTTCCTTCCAAGGAGCAAGCGTCTTTTAATTTCATGGCTGCAATCAGCATCTGCAGTGATTTTGGAGCCCAAAAAAATAAAGTCTGACACTGTTTCCACTGTTTTTCCATCTATTTCCCATGAAGTGATGGGACCAGATGCCATGATCTTTGTTTTCTGAATGTTGAGCTTCAAGCCAACCTTTTCACTCTCCTCTTTCACTTTCATCAAGAGGCTTTTGAGTTCCTCTTCACTTTCTGCCATAAGGGTAGTGTCATCTGCATATCTGAGGTTATTGATATTTCTCCCAGCAATCTTGATTCAAGCTTGTGCTTCTTCCAGCCCAGCGTTCCTCATGATGTACTCTGCATATAAGTTAAATAAGCAGGGTGACAATATACAACCTTGACGTACACCTTTTCCTATTTGGAACCAGTGTGTTGTTCCATGTCCAGTTCTAACTGTTGCTTCCTGACCTGCATACAGGTTTCTCAAGAGGCACGTCAGGTGGTCTCGGATTCCCATCTCTTTCAGAATGTTCCACAGTTTATTGTGATCCACACAGTCAAAGGCTTTGGCATAGTCAATGAAGCAGAAATAGATGTTTTTAGAATGCTTAAATGGTATTAATTGGCAGGTGATATATATACGTAAATTTACATACATATATGTATATGATGTATACATATACACACATATATATAGAAAGAGAAAGAATTGTAGTTTAAAAAATCAGTAATGGTGTATACTAAAAACCGTTGATTGTGCAGTTTAAATGGGTGAACTTGTCTGAGATATGAATTACATCTCAATCAAATTGTTTAAAATGTTCAAGGGAGAGATATGGATACTGCTTTTCACTACCAACAATTCTAAAGAAAGATGCTCTTTTATCAAGTATTCTTGGCAAGAATTCTGAAGTGGGTTGTCATTTTCTTCTCCAGGGGATCTTTCCCAACCAGGGATTGAACCTAAGCCTCCTGCACTGCAGGTGGATTCTTTACTGACTGAGCCACTGTCTATTCTATTCAATAATAGAAGAAAGAAAATTATGCATTATGCAATCATTATGTTTATAAACAGTGATATAGAACTTACTGGTTACTGTTACAGTACAGCCTATTACTTGTGTACATTTTGCCAGCTTTAAGTTTTCAGAGATTTATTTTAGGTCTTTTGTGCTTTTGTCTGTTTTATAGACAATTATCAGAGGCTCTTTATGCTCCCAAACTGGAGGCACTCTATCTATGCTGACACTAGGTGAGCATCACATAAACATCCAAAGATACTAGCCCTGGCCTAGGTAAGAAATCTAAGTCAGACTGTGAAAAGTTATGGATGATCCTATGCATAAACGCTTTTCATTTTTGTATAAAACCTTTGCCTGTGTTGTACCTCTAATGATTTCCATCATTGAAATTTTTGGCTCTCAAGTGAAAATGTGGACGTGGAATCAGCATATGGAAATATATATGTGGAACAAAGAGTAAAAATAAGACAACATGTGGGTGTTGAATTTTGTGTTTTGATTTGTTTTCATTTCAGGCTGGAACCAAAGAATTAAAAAAAAAAAAGTTATTCAATCCAACCTCTTACTTTTAGTGAGGCTCAGTAAAAACTTTTCAGCAGCCTGACTTTCCAAATGAGCCCTGGCTATGGATCAATCATATTTCTGAATATCTGTTTCCAATTCTACTCTAGTCCATCGCATCCCACCCAATCCTAACAGGGACTACCACCCTCAGTCTTTCCTTCTGTTAGAGCTCAGATTGTCAGTAAATAGAAACAATTACACTGGTCTGATTAATTTAAATAGGCTCTTTCTGCTCTTTTAGGTGGATGTTGAGAACAAACAGAAAATGTGTCAGATACCCAAGATCTAGAGAATCAACGAATAGCAAGGGGAGATAAAAAGACCTTCTTCAATGAACAATGCAAAGAAATAGAGGAAATCATAGAAAGGGAAAGACTAGAGATCTCTTCAAGAAAGCTGGAGATATCAGAGGGACATATCATGTTAGGATGGGCATGATAAAGGACAGAAACAGTAAAGACTTAACAGAGGCAGAAGAGATTAAGTAGATGTGGCAAAAATACACAGAAGAACTGCATAAAAAAGATCTTGATGAGCTAGATAATGACTATGGTGTGGTCACTCACTTGGAGTCAGATATCCTCCATTGTGAAGTCAAGTGGACCTTAAGAAACATTACTATGAAGAAAGCTAGTAAAGGTGATGGAATTCCAGCTGAGTTAATTAAAATAGTAAAAGACGATACTGTTAAAGTGCTGCACTTAATTGTCAGCAAATTTGGAAAACCCAGCAGTGACAGGACTGGAAAAGGTAAATTTTCATTCAAATTCCAAATTAGGGTAGTCCTAAAGAATGTTCAAACTGCCAGAAAGTTGTGCTTACACATGGGAAGTAAGAAAGAAAGCAAGGGAATTCCAGAAGAACATCTACTTCTGTTTCATTGACTACTAGAAAGCCTTTGAATGTGTGAATCATAACAAACTGTGGAAAATTCTTAAAGAGTTGGGAATACCAAACCATCTTACCTGTCTCCTGAGAAACACGTTTGTGGGTCAAGAGCAACAGTTAGAACCAAACATGGAAAAAGAGACAAATTCAAAATTGGGAAAGGAGTATGAGGAGGCTGCATACTGTCACCCTGCTTATTTAATTTATATGCAGAGTAAAAAGTACATCATGCAAAATGCCAGGCTGGATGAGTTACAAGCTGGAAACAAGATTGCCAGGAGAAATATCAACCATCTCAGATATGCAAATAATACCATTTTAATGGCAAAATTCAGAGAGGAACTAAAGAGTCTTTTGATGAGAGTAAAGGAGGAGAGTGAAAAAAACTGGCTTAAAATTCAACATTAAAAAATCTAAGATTATGGCATTCAGTCCCACTGATTCATGGCAAATAGAAGGGGAAAATGTGGAAGGAATGATGGATTTTCTCTTTTTGGGCTCTAAAATCGCTGTGGATGGTGACTATAGCCATGAAATTAGAAGACGCTTGCTTCTTGAAAGGAAGACTATGACAAACCTAGAGAGCACATTAAAAAGTAGACATCACCTGCTGACAAAGGGCCATGTAGTAAAAGCTATGGTCTTTCCAGTAGTCACATATGGATGTGAGAGTTGGACCATAACGAAGCCTGAGCATTGAAGAATTGATGCTTTTGAACTATGGTGCTGGAGAAGAGACTCTTGAGGGTCCCTTGGACAGCAGGGAGATCAAACCAGTCAATCCTAAGGGAAATCAACCCTGAATACTCATTGGAAGGACTGATGCTGAAGCTGAAGCTCCAATACTTGGGTACTTGATGAAAAGAACTGATTCATTGGGAAAGACCCCGAAGCTGGGAAAAATTGAAGCAAAAGGAGAAGAGGGTGGCAGAGGATGAGATGGTTGGATAACATCACTGATTCAATGGACATGAACTTGGGCGAACTCCAGGAAATAGTGAGGGACATTGGAGTCCTGGCATGCTGCAGTCCATGGGGTCTCAAAGTCACGGGGACATGACTTAGTGACTGAATAACAACAACTCAAGATCTAGACCCTAGACTACTCTATTATAAAGATCACACACCTCACACTTGAGTGTCTAGAAAATAAACAACTAAACCAATGAAAACTCTGAAAAAACATCTTCTCTGGAGGATGTAAGCTAGCATAAACTACTTAAAAAACAAAACCTTAAAGAAATGACTATTAAGTACTTTATCTAACCAATTGTCTTACCACTATGCCGCATTTTACTATTTGGGGGACACCCTGATTACACTATTTAGTCATATCTCTTTTAATGATAAACTTAATGACTTCAATTAAGTCATATTCTCCACATCTGTGAAATCTGTTCCTTTGGGCTGTTATAATAGAAAACCATGAAATGGGTGTTTATCAACAACAGAAATTTATATCTCAAAGTTCTAGAGACTCCAGTCCATGATAAAAGTGCCAACAGATTCAGTGCCCAGGGAAAACCTGTTTTGTGGCTCAGAAGGTCATCTGGTAGAAGGGGTAAGGGAGCTCTCTGGAGTCTCTCCTACAAGGGCATTAATCCTGTCTCCCAAAGAATGTTTTCTAATATTACAGAACCTGAAAGAAGATTCTCAACCTTATCACACCTACTTCCCCTTTTTTTACAAATATTTGACATTCTCTCCACTATACTGAAATGAAGTTCGTAGATAATCTACAGTACCTACAACTTCAAAGAATCAATATAATGACATGACATGTAAAAAGAAAATAAGAGGAAAGTAATTTATCATAAAGTACTGTGTAGTTTACATGTAAATGTTTGAAAACTGCACTAGAAAACAAAATAAAGTGATTTACACATTTGCATCTGTTAGCAATAACTTAAACGAAACAGCTACAAAGCTTACTGATTTAGGTGTGTTTTATTTGCTATATAAATTCCACTACAATAAGAGTGTTGGTAATTTGATTTTCTGTTATGTAAGAAAAAAATAATTTTACAGTTCTGAACAAAATAAAGTGCAGCTTTCCCTAGATTTATACAATATTTGCATTCCAGGTAATTCAGCATACACTATGATCATGCAAAAAAAAAATAATTTACCTTGTGTTTATGTGTATAAAAGAATTATGTTCCAGTCTCAGAAAATTAAAATCTGTTTCTGACTCACAAAAATATCTGATGGAATACTTCAAAATCCTACAAAAGTTAAGACAATTTTCAACAGGCTGGCTAGTTAGCAACCCAGGTCACTCCTCATAAATGGCTCTCATTCCTCTAAACTTGAGACAACTAAAAATGCCTTCATAAATGCCCCAAAAGTCCTTTAGAAAGAAGTACCACCCACCATGAGAACTATGTTCTAGGTCTGCCAGAATGAGTTACTCTTCCTATGCTGTGTTCTGAACTGCCCCAGTCCCTTGGTGGACAGGGTGTCCTCACGCTGCTGACCGCCAATGGTCTTACTTTTGGGTTTAGATTCTCTAGAGCATTAGATTGTATATCTGATGTCTTTTTATATAGCCCACATATTTCAAGAAGGCATCCGCTCCCCTTTATGGTTCTACCTAAATGTCAACAAGGAAATCCATGGGAATTTCCCCGATTTGGAATTCTCCCTATAGCTCTAAAGCTCCACCCAAGGTCTCTCATACCTTATCTTGAGGCTCAGCCTCTCACACACTGGACGCAGGGTACTGGATGCACCAGATAAGCTGCCCCTTCTATTACTGAGAGAGCCTTCATTCCAACTCTGCTGTCCTTCCTGTCCCTTAATAAGGTTGTGTTTATTTTGCAAAGGGACAAATCCACGCCTAGTTGGGATTATCAAGGTAAGATAGCAGACCCTCAGTGATGTTTCAGTTCTCCCAATAAATAAATACTAGACTAAATATTGAATCTGGGATTACAGTGAACTGTACTAGACAGAACTTTCCACCCCAGGAAAATGTCCTCAGCCTTCCTTCATTTTTCTGAAGTCAGCAAGGGTGTGGGTTTTGTAAGTATCAAACAAAATGTCACAATTTATCATACTTGATCTGTTCCAAGCTTTTTATTCTCTTCCATCCCAAAGCATGGACTTCTCTGGTGGCTCAGACTGTAAAGCATCTGCCTATAATGCAGGAGACCCGAGTTCAATACCTGGGTCGGGAAGATCCTCTTGAGAAGGAAATGGCAACCCACTCCAGTACTCTTGCCAGGAAAATCCCATGGACAGAGGAGCCTGATAGGCTACAGTCCAGGGGGGTCATAAAGAGTTGGACAGGACTGAGTGACTTCACTTTCTTTCTTTCTTTATCCTGAAGCAACATCTAAAAATAATCGGTCAATGTAAACTGGGAAAATGCCACACTGTTCTTCTCTGGGCTAGTCCAGCCCTTCTCTGCCTAAGCCTAGGACAGGATTTTCCTTGGAAAAAAAATCTGATCACCATGATATAAGGAGAGGAGAGGAACAATTAACCATCTACAACTGCATTTAAGGTTGTCATGAGGCATATTCACAGCAATTAATATGATTTAACAGATTAACTCTGGAATAGTAGTTTACTTATAAAACTTCTGCAATGTAGTTTAAGTGGAAATGTTTTTTTAAACTGTGACAGACCAAAAAAAAAAAAAAAAGCACCACACACACACAGGCAGACACAACTATTCTCCAAACTGTCATTTTTCCCTATATTCCTTTCAGTTATTTTCCTGCTCTCTCTGGGGAGAAATCCCCACCCCACATCTATACACACAAACACACCTTTGTGAGTAAAGATAAATAAAGACCAGTCACTTTGTCCGCTGCCTTTGTTCTGTGATTCGCATCTGTGAACAGTTGTCAGTTTGTAGTTGCTGCCTGCTGGCAAGAGCAAGTGTACTTCTTAATCTATTTCACACGATTATGGCCCAAAGAGAGATCACTCCGTTTTTCCTTAATTTTGCTAAAGAGGCCTGTGCTTTTCAGGGTGGAGCTTAGAAAGAAAACCAGCAGGAAAGTCAAGTGCACTCGATGAAAAAACAGCCCACAGCTCCGAGTTTCACACGTCGGTGGAGCCCCCGCAGCTCTGCCGGACCAGCGAGCCTGAGGTATCAAGCCTCTCCGCCAACGTTGTAGGCACACAAGTTCACAACATATTAAGAAAAGAGACTTTCTCATTACGAGGCAGTCTACTCAACTGAGCTATCAGAGGATCGAAAAAAAAGGATTTCAGTCATCCTTTTTTAAAAAGAAAAAACCGGACATCCATTAGGAAACGAAACAGAATTCCAAAACTGTTTTTTTTTTTCCCCTAGTAGCATGGGAATAGTGATAAAAGCAATAATTCTAATTATTATTTATAAAAGGCCTAATATGTGCCACACACAATACTTAATATTTTATCTGCATTAATTTTATTTCTGACCTCTACTCTGTAAGAATGAAGGTAGTATTCATTCTTAATTCAGGTAGAAGTAAGAATATTTGGGGGAGACATGGTACTCATTGTCATTAAATTATATCTTACTTTTAAAAAATTAGAATATTAGTATGTCTGAATGTTAATCTTAGCCTGATAACATCTATTGCACAACGCTCAATTTTAAATTTTGTGTATGAGTTTTTGAGCCAGTTTCGTTTATGCTCAATGTTTTGAATAAACTGAATGCAAATACTGCTGCAACATTTTCAACTTTCTGTTTTAGGTGATTAAATATTCTGTTAGGCGAAAATTGTTAGACTATATCCATTAACATGCTCTAAACAGAAGTCCAAGCAATATAGTAACTGTTTCATTTCTTTTTTAAAAAAATCCAAGTGTAAAGAATAATGTGGTGGTTCAGACTAAGAATTTCACTTGCAAATATTTTCTTTTGAAATGAGTTCCCTTCAATATGATATTTGAAGTGTTTTTACTCTGTGCACTTTGGGTGTTTTTATCCATTTAAAATTATAATGATTATAAATATAAAATGCAGCTTATTTAGGAAAAAGTACTTAAAACTAAAATCTTAAATTTAAAACCAAGGACAGTAATAATATGGAAACCACAATGGGGAATTACAAATAAAAATAAACTGAATTTAAAATGTATTTTCTAGTCTCTTAACACCCATTCACCCTTCAGATAGACAACGATAAAGTATTGTATAATTTTGATGTGTCATATTAAATCCTTTAGAGTTTTCATTTATGCTTTCTGCAGGTGACATGTGCATATTGTGTATTATTCATATTCCTGAAATTTTTGTAAAACTTTAAAATGTCTTACATTATGACAGAAATAATACTTTTTGAATAGTTCTTTGAATCACACTTTCCAGAGTTCAGAATAGGAAACACTCTGCCCCCTGGGGCATTTTCAGATAGCCACAGCAGAGGGCTTTTGCCCATTAGTTTTTGCCCCCAGTTCATATAGACAGAGTTGGAGAAGTGAGAAGAAGAAATCACCCATCAAAGACTCCATCTCAGCGCTATCATTTGATATAGTAAGTCCTGGAATTTATTAGTGCCCAAGAAATTGAGATTCTACACATAGCCTTCAAGGCTTAAAATATTTTACCAATTTGGAAGCAAATCTGTCTTCTTCAGGGATCCCCCAAGAACAGAGAGTTAAATGTCTCCTGTGCAGGTGACACCAGGCAGCAGGACAGAGAAAGTAAAGAGGAACTGAAGCAGAAGGTGGAAAAGCAAGGGGGCTTCCCTGGTAGCTCAGCTGGTAAAGAATCCACCTGCAATTCAGGAGACCCCGGTTTGATTCTTGGGTCCAGAAGATCCCCTGGAGAAGGGATAGGCTACCAACTCCACTATTCATGGGTTTCTCTGGTGGCTCAGAAGGTAAAAAAATCTGCTTACAGTGCAGGAGACCTGGGTTCAGTCCCTAGGTTGGGAGGATCTCCTGGAAGAGGGCATGGCAACCTATTCCAGTATTCTTGCCTGAAGAATGCTAGGGACAGAGGAGCCTGGCAGGCTACAGTCCATGGGATCGCAAAGAGATGGACATGATTTAGTGACTAGATCACCAAACCACCACCAACACCATATACTGCAATGCATTTTTAAGGTTAACTTAATATACATCCTACAATACAAATAGATTGTACCTTTTTTCCTCCTGTGCTAATCTGTAGGTTCTCGTTAACTCTTTTATACACAGTAGTGTATATATGTCAATCCCAGTCTTTCAATTTATCACCCCTTCCCCCATTTGGCGTTCATGCATTTGTTCTCTATATCTGTGTCTCTATTTCTGCTTTGTAAAAAGATTCATCTGTACTATTTTTTTCTAGATTCCATATATGCTGTGCTGTACAGTGCTTAGTCACTCAGTCATGTCTGACTCTTTGCGACCCCCTGAACTGCAGCCTGGCAGGCTCCTCTGTCCATGGGGAGTCTCCAGGCAAGAATACTGGAGTGGGTTGCCATGCCTTCCTCCAGGAGTTCTGCCCAACCCAAGGATTGAACCAGGTCTCCCACATTGCAGGTAGACTCTTTACCTTCTGAGCGACCAGGCAAGCTCATGAATCCTGGAGTGGGTAGCCTATCCCTTCTCCAGCAGATCTTCCCAACTCAGGAATTGAAATGGGGTTTCTTGCATTGCAGGTGGATTCTTTACTACCTCAGCTACCAGGGAAGCCCCCGATTTCACATAAATGTGTTAATATATAGTACTTGTTTTTCACTTTCTGACTTACTTCACTCTGTATGACAGCCTCTAAGTCCAACCACATGTCTGCAAATGGCAGAATTTCATTCCTTTTTATGACTATATGGCTTAAATAATATGCTTTACATTATGTGACTTTTATTGTAATTTTTAAAAAACGCATTAAAGAAAAGAATGCATAACTTCACTGGCCACTGCCACAGGCCACTGGTGCTTACTCTCACCTGGCCCTTCTGGGGAACCTTAAGAAAGGCATCTCTAAGCTATCCACGCAGGAGACCAAAAGAGGTAGTATCACCAAGAGGCTCCTGTCTCCCACTGGCCAAGATGCTCTCATAGACATCAATATCCTTATACTTCCAAGTGGTGTGTGTGTGTGTGTGTGTGTGTGTGTGTGTGTGTGTGTGTGTGTGCTCAGTCATGTCTAATTCTTTGTGATCCCATGGTCTGGAACCTGCCAGATTCCTCTGTCCATGGAATTTCCCAGGCAAGAAAACTGGAGTGGGTTGCCATTTCCTAGTCCCGGGGATCTTCCCAACCCAGGGATCGAACCCACATCTCTTGCATCTCCTGCATTGGCAGGCGAATTCTGTACCACGGAACCATCTGGGAAGCCCTAAGTGGTATATGGGTGATTGCCAGTTGTTTTCTTCAGTAGGTCTTATGAGGCAGCAGTGAAAAGTCCTAGGCCAGGAAGCAAGAGGTATAACTGCCCAAGTCCTCTGTCAAATGCTCACAAGTTACATCTGTTGGAATGTGGCTGAAGCCTGGACATATCTATTATAATCAGTCCTGCAATGGCTGAAGTTGAGGCTAAGAGATTTGAAGTGGTGCAGAAGAGTCCAAAACAACTGCTAAATGACTCAGTTCCTTTCTTACCTTTAATCAGGAGCCTACTTAAATCAGATTTCCCTGGTGGCTCAGACAGTAAAGCATCTGCCTAAAATGCAGGAGACCTGGGTTCAATCCCTGGGTCAGGAAGATCCTCTGGAGAAGGAAATGGTAACCCACTCTAGTACTGTTGCCTGGAAAATCCCATGGATGTAAGAGCCTGGTCGGCTACAGTCTGTGGGGACGCAAAGAGTCGGACACGACTGAGTGACTTCATCTTCACCTTACTTCAATCAAAGATATCAATTACAAGAAAGATGACAATTTGCTAATATTGATGTCATGATAGTTACATCATTTATGTGTAAAGATGTGGCAAATAATACTAATTGAGTCGAAAGGTAGATTATTAGTATATAAAACTCACACAATAATATAATTTGATGTGTTATGAAGGAGAAGCTTGTGCACTAAAGCTTGAGGACTAAGACACATTGCAAAAGTGAAAGTGTTAGTCTCTCTGACTAGTGTGACTTTTTGACCTATGGACTAAAGCCCTCCAGTCTCCTCTGCTCATGGAATTCTCCAGGCAAGAATACTGGAAAGTGAAATTGAAAGTCCTTCAGTCGTGTCCCACTCTTTGCGACCCTGTGGGCTATACAGTCCATGGAATTCTCCAGGCCAGAATACTGGAGTGGGTAGCCTTTCCCTTCTCCAGGGGATCTTCCCAACTCAGGGATTGAACCCAGGTCTCCTGCATTGCAAGCAGATTCTTTACCAGCTGAGCCACAATGGGAGTCCAAGAATACCAGAGTGGGTTGCCTTTCCTTTCTCCAGGGGATCTTCCCAACCCAGGAATGGAATCCGGGTCTCCCATCTGAGCCACCAGGGAACCATTTTGAGACACAGTGTGAAACCCTCATCAAAGTAATAGCCGTTCTACATATTTTATGTTTTACAGACATTATTTAGTTTATAATTTGCTTAAAATAAAAGATCAACTTAAACCCATTTTTACTCCCATACAATTTGTTTTTCTCCTACAGTTTATATGGGTACTTTTTTTAAGAATGAGAGAACAGAGGTAAAGGAAAAAATAATGGAGAGAGAGAAATTGCAAATTCTTGCTTGGGAATTTTTTTTCTTGGAAAAAGTGTTAAATGTGAAATAGAACCATGAAACACTTCACAGTCCATTCACTTTCTTTTGGAAAATAATAGCTGGATTGAAATAAATACTTTAGAAGATATTTCATTTCTTGGCATTTAAAATCAATAGTTTTCTCACTGTCATGAATATTTGGGAGAGAAGCTGGGGCTGCTATTTTTGTTCATTGTAATTGTGGCTCCACTGTGGGTGAAGATGGAACACCTTTCTCTCATTATTAAGAGCTTAGTAGCCCTGAGCTAAAGGCTGTGATTCTTCATGTCAGCACTGTGGTGGCAAATAAGAATTCTCATTTAGTTTCTAGTAACCTCATTTGTCAAAAAGACTGTATTTCAAGTGTATATAGATTTAAGGCAAACAAAAATGAGACCACTAAATGCCTCTTTGTTCATAAATTGCATTCATCAATTAGAGAAAAGTTAAACTAAGGAAAGATTAACTGTACAGACTACTAACCTATATCAAATTTTATTTTTAAAATATGTGTGAAGTTAATTTAATTTTCAAATTGATTTTCCATTAGTGATAGTGTCAGCGTGGTGCTGATGTAGACGAGCACTTATATGAACCACATTCCAAGCGAGGGAAATTTTAAATTCCCGAAACTTTACTGTGAATATGAGAGTGAAGGTAACATTAGCAGAATGTTCTGCATGGCAGTTTAAAAAGATATTTTTAAGTAAATTTTTGAAATTGTTCTTGTCTTCCTTTATGCTTTCAATTTTAGCCTGATGTGATCAAGAATAAAAAAAAGGGGTGTGTGTCATGTTTTGAGAAACTTTAACACTGTCTCAATCTTGAGATGACAAGCCTTTCAAGCCAAATGACTAAACCCCTCTGAGAAGGAGAAGCACCTCCGTTGCTCGGTGCCTCAAATAAACTCCAGGCTCCTCACTAATACAACCATGCGACACAGACTTGTGTGGCTTTATAAACCGTTTCTGAGTTCAGATCATGCTCCATCATTTCCCATTAGCTTGCCTATCACCCAAAAATGCTGAACTATAGCTTCACATTTATAATCTGATGCAATTAAAAATTCAACAAGACCAAGAACTTGTTAATGACAAAACAAACCCAGTGACACATTATCCTGACAACTCTCACCAAACCCCCACTGTGCTGGTTTCTCTTCTATTTGAATCACTGAAACAGTAAATACTACTCTTTTGAAGATCATAGAAATTTATAGACAAGTTGTCATCAGCATCCTTTCTTTATGTCATTTCAGCACACAGAGGTTTCTTATTTTCTCAGAATCTACCAGACTGAGCTAATATTACCTAACTTTCCATCAATATCCAATTGATTTTTCCAAGTTCCTGATCAATATTTTTTCATTTTTTCACCAACCAATTGATCTAAGTTATGCTTCAAACATGTGTACATTTGCATAACAGTATGCAACAGGCAAAGCAGTGGAAAAAATAACAATCTTATAATTTCTCTTATATGCATTTCACTAGCTGTTTTAGACATTGTGTTTTATTGTCCAGATATCTGAGAAAATCTGCAAATATTTTTCTCTAATACCATTATTGAACACAAAAATTTATACAGCAAGTAAAATATCATTTCTCCAACTTTTCATATTACTTTACAGAGAATGAAAAGTTTAATCCAATCAGATTAGAATTTATAGCTTAAAATCTATTATATCTTGCAAAAAATGCTGAATCTAGCTATGAATGAGCATTAGCACATCATTTGCTATCATGGAAAGAATTTCTATGATCCAATCTCAAACTTCAGCATATATATAAAACTTCAGGTTATATGTAAAAGTACCCATATCTTGCTTCTGGAGTGAGGCCCAAGAACCACCATTTTTATTAGCCACCTGTGGGTTATGGGTATCACTTTGATTAGATTTATACTGCATTCTAGTATACTGCATTTTTTTCAGATTCATTGATTAGTAATTGACAAATATAATTGTATATATTTATAAAGTGTACACTTTGGTCATTTGATAAACATATATATCATGAAATGATTTCAAAGGTCAAGTTAATTAACACATTTAGCACCTCAGACAGTTGACTCTATGTGTGTGTATGTGTGGTAAGAATTCTCAAGATACACTCTCCGCAAATGTCAAGTGTACAATAGCATATTAACTATGACGATCATGCAGTGTAGTAGATCTTCAGAACGTATTCATCTTATGACTGGAAGTTTGTACCCACTGACCTACATCTCCTCATTTCCCATTCTCTCTAGTCCCGGGTAATCATTACTCTACTGTATTTCTAGAAAATCGGTGCTTATTTTAGGTTGCTTATTATCAACAATGCTGCAATGAACACAGAAGTGTATATATCTCTTTGATATACTAATTCTACTATTTATTTGATTTACACATAATAAAAATGAACCACAGGAAAACACTTTAATTAGCTTGAGTCTGGTATTTGATGTTTCTGTAAACTAGAACCTCATTCTCAGAGTACTTTTTTTTTTTTCCTGAGATGGGGGTAGAGTATTCCTATAATTTTAATATTTTAATTAAAACCATCATTTATTGTATTTCAACACAAGTTTACTGAAAAATCTAATGTAAATATGAAATACTTTGATAAAAATTCAGTGGCCGCAGTAAGGGAGATGATCATTCCTTTCTGCAAAATATCAGACCTTGCCTGGTATATTGCCTTCTGTTCTAGACACTGAGCTTTAAGAATAGTGGCAATTTTCTAAACAATCAGAGGAAAGTGAAGTTTAAGAAACATCAGTAGGGACATGATTAGTCATTTGGGCTTCTAAATAAGCAGCCCTAATTGTGCACTCAAAGTGACACTGCCATTAACAATGTGACTCAAAAATGGACATTAAGAACAATTTTTGACAGACTGGGAGTTTGGTGTTTTAATGAATTTTAACTACACCTTATACAGTTTCTAAACTCTTAAAATTATTTTGAATTTGATTCTCAAAATTTTGGTGATCTGGGGTAAAATCTATTTGCGTCTTTAAAAATGAGGACTGATGGAATTTGGGATTTTTTTTTCCTTGAAAAGAATAGGGATTCATTTATTCAATTTTGTGTATTACAATTCTGAGTTACAAACAACAAAAAGTCAGATTAAAAGTGAGGACTGTTTGATGGAATTTGAGATTTTTTTTTCCCTTGAAAATAATAGGGATTCATTTATTCAACTTTGTGTATTAGAATTCTGAGTTACATACAACAAAAGGTCAGGTTGAAAAGAGTAGAGTCAATAAAAGGACATTAGGAATCTCAGAAAATCAGAGAGCTGGGATGGGCATTGTTGTTATCAAATCCCTAAGTTGTATCTGACTCTTTGCGACCCCATGGACTGTAGCACTCCAGGCTTCCCTGTCCTTCACTATATCCTGGAGTTTTCTCAAACTCATGTCCATTGTGTCAATGGGGTCATGCCCTTCTCCACCTGCCTCAATCTTTCCCAGCATCAGGATATTTTCCAGTAAGTCAGCTCTTCACATCAGGTGGCCAAAGTATTGGAGTTTCAACTTCACGATCAGTTCTGCCAAAGAATATCCAGGGTTGATTCCCCTTAGGATTGACTGGTTTTATCTCCTTGCTGTCCAAGGGACTCTCAAGAGTCTTCTCCGGCACCACAATTTGAAAGCATCAATTCTTCGGTGCTCAGCCTTCTTTATGGTCCAAGTCTCACAAACTTAGACAGCCATATTAAAAAGCAGAGACATCACTTTGCTGACAAAGGTCTGTATAATCAAAGCTATGATTTTTCCATAGAATTGGATATGACTTAGTAACAGAACAACAATTACTGACATATCCATACATGACCACTGGAAAAACCATAGCTTGAAGTGATGCTTTCAAATTGTGGTGCTAGAGAAGGCTCTCGAGAGTCCCTTGGACAGCAGGGAGATCAAACCAGTCAGTCCTAAAGGAAATCAACCCTGTACATTCATTGGAAGGACTGATGCTGAAGCTGAAGCTACAATACTCTAGCAACCTGATATGAGGAGCCAACTCGTTGGAAAAGACCCTGTTTCTGGGAAAGACTGAGGGCAGGCGCAGAAGCAGGTGGAAGAGGATGAGATAGATAGCATCATTGTCTCAATGGATGTGAATTTGAGCAAACTCCAGGAGATAGTGAAGGACAAGGAAGTCTGGTGTGCTACAGCCCATGAGGTCACAAAGAGTGGGACACGACTGAGCGGCTGGACAACAAATAGCAGCAGGTAACTATAAAACTATATTTATTGAATAGTATTGGCAGAATTTTTCCTGAGTAGGAAGAGAAGTACTTTTATATACTGCAATTCTTAGAAATAAGACTAAAGTTAAAAAGTTATAAGAAATCAATCTCACCGCAATACCAGTGAATTAATTTTTAAAGTTGCTTGTATTAAAAGAAACTTCACATTATTGAAATCGCCTTAAAATTTGTTTAAATTGAAAGCCAAATCAGGATAGGAACTAGAAAACTTTAGACTAAAATTTATTTTTAGTTTCAGTAGACTCAAAAATTTCAATAATCAAGATGTTTAGCAATGAGTGAATTTTATTATTTCAAGCTAAATATAATATTAATCAAAATAGTAAAAGAAAAAGTTCCTAAACGTCACTAAGCAGATACAGAACTGCCCATGAACTCAAACTGAGACTCAGTGAGCTTCTGATCATCAAGATAAATTGCAATACAGTTTATAAGCCTTTCTGTTAAAAAGGAATTCAAGGCAGACTAAGCAGACAGCCACTCAGAAAAAGCAGATGTTGATTCCTATTCTACTCACACAAAACACGTTTTTCCTGGACACAAAAACCCCATCACAATTGCAGTTATATATATCCAACTCTGCAAAGAGTCAGACACTACTGAAGCAACTTAGCATGCCTGCACATATATCCAACAGTAAGTGTCACATGCAAATCATAGTCCCTCAGCAGCTCATCAAACAATATAAGGAGCAATTATGTCTCGATTAAGAAATAATAATACCTAATAATTGTTTAGCACTTACTACGTGATAGTGAGTTTGAGCAAATTCATTTAGTTCTTATAAAAACACCTCCACATATATTATCCTAAGTTTTTGGATGAGGACAAAAATATAGAGATGGGTGAAACCATTGCCCATAACAACTAGCAATTGGCAGAGCTAAGATTGGAGCAAAACAAGGTGATCTCCCATATCTGATTTTGTTTTCATCACAGTGCTCTAGTGTCTCGAACTAAGTAAGCAACTAGCTTATTAACTATTAACTGATTCAACCTTCCCCAAAGGTGTGCCATAACACTTTAATATGTAATGCATGAATATGTCAAGTCAGCCTGAGACTAATCTCCCCCAGGCCTTGGCAGCCATGCACAGAGGACATGAAAGGAAAAGCCCCACTAACAGGAGAGGGAGAGCCTTTCTAATGAACAAAGTTGGATTGGAAAAGAGAGCCACTGAATCCTATGGTCTCCAAGATAAAATTGTCAAGTTATCTCTGAATTATCTTTAGATTGAAAATCAAGTTCTTGTGGATGCTGTTGACTTAAAAAAATAGTCACAATCTAGAAGTTAAGCATGCCTGCATGCTTAGTTGCTTCAGTCCTGTCTAGTTCTGCAATCCTATGGACTGTAGACCACCAAGGTCCTCTGTCCATTGGATGCTCCAGGCAAGAATACTGGAGTGGGTTGCTGTGTCCTCCTCCAGGGGATCTTCCTGACCCAGGGATCGAACCTATGTCTCTTAAGTCTCCTGCGTTGCTGGTGGATTTTTTGCCACTAGCACTATCTGGGAAGCCCAATGGTGGTGGTGGTAGTGATAGTGGTGGTGGTGGTTTAGTTGCTAGGTCATGTCCAACTTGAGTTATGTTTTATTTGGTGGGAATTTTTAGGACTTCAAGCCTGGAAGATAGCATCTCAAGTGACCCTGAGAATTGTTCAGAGGAGGGGCAAGGAGGAGCCAGGTTTTATAGAAGTTTGCAACACGGGGCAGGTAGTCTGAGCATCAAAAGATCATTGTTAATTAAGGAAAACCAGATATCTCAAGTTAAGGAATTTAGTCCTTTTCTATGTATTGGGGAGATGGTAGAGTCTGAGCTTACAAAAATCATTCCTTTCATAGGCAACTCAGCTATCTGGAGCCTGCATCCTGCAATTTGATTTTTCACATTCTTAGCATCACCGACTCAATGGACACCAGTTTGAACAACCTCCAGGTGATGGTGAAGAAGAGACAAGCCTGGTGTGCTTCAGTCCGTGGGGTCTCAGAGTTGGACATGACTGAGCAACTGAAAACAGCAAATTTCCCTGTAGGGAGTGGAATCAGACTGATTGCTACCAGATTACTACCAGATACGGGGCATTATTCCTCTTATTCCACCTGGGCACCCTTCATGCTCAGATTTTCACATTTGGAGGGCTGGAATAGTTGATGACTATGGCATCCTTGTTTATTGATGTGACAGGAAATACCTTATTTCTCAACTCTTACAGATGCTTTAAGTTGTCTCAAAGTAAAGTCCCTCCATTTCTCCAAAGATTTAGTAAACCCTGATAGTAAACACACAGAGAGGCATGTGTGAATTCTGCATGGACATCAAGGAAAGGGTTCAGCTATAATGCATGGAGTGGAACTAACCCCTGAAGAGCAAACTTTAGAAATTAACACAACATAAGAAAGACAGCTTCCAGACAGAGAGAAAATTGGAAAACTATCAACTGATGCCTGCACCCTTCACCCCCCACCCCACAACCTGCTCCAAATCCCGAGAGAGTTTGGAGGGATGCAATATCTGCTTTTGCTCAAAAAGAGTTCTCAAAGGACATAGTAACTTAATTGACTTCCAAGTTACACTTTTAATTAAATGTATTCTAAAATGAAATGAATGGTCTCAAGAGATACAATGCTTCCTTTTTTTGAAAGACAGTTCAACGGATTCTTGAGCGAAAAACTTCATCCAATAAATCTCTAAGATTCTAAAATTCTATAAATAGTTGGGGAAAAATTTGTGTACCTTTGTGTCTTTCAAAGCAAACAAAAATTGTTTGTTTGTTTTACCAATGAGGAAGATGCAAATTCCAGGAAGAACTAATAATCATTATTTTATTCAGGAAAATGTCATATATTCTAAAACTATATGTCTGATAGCTATGAGAGGCTTCAAAATCAGTTCAGTTCAGTCCTTCAATCATGTCTGACTCTTTGCGACCCCAAGGACTGCAGCACGCCAGGCCTCCCTGTCTATCACCAACTCCTGGAGTTTACTCAAACTCATGTCCATTGAGTCCATGATGTCATTCAACCATCTCATCCTCTGTCTTCCCCTTCTCCTCCCACCTTCAATCTTTCCCAACATCAGGGTCTTTTCCAATGAGTCAGCTCTTCGTATCAGGTGGCCAAAATATTGGAGTTTCAGCTTCAACCTCAGTCCTTCCAATGAACATTCAAGACTGATTTCCCTTAAAATTTATTTGGTTGACCTCCTTGCAGTCCAAGGGACTCTCAAGAGTCTTCTACAACACCATAGTTCAACAGCATTAATTCTTTGGCACTCAGCTTTCTTCGTAGTCCAACCCTCATATCCATGCATGACCACTGGAAAAACCATAGTTTTGACTAGACTAACCTTTGTTAGCAGAGTAATGTCTCTGCTTTTTAATATGCTGCCTAGGTTGGTCATAACTTTCCTTCCAAGGAGTAAGCATCTTTTAATTTCATCGCTGCAGTCACCATCTGCAGTGATTTTGGACCCCGAAAAATAAAGTCTGCCACTGTTTCCCCATCTATTTCCCATGAAGTGATGGGACTAGATGC
Source organism: Moschus berezovskii (assembly GCF_049115385.1). Classification (NCBI taxonomy): domain Eukaryota; kingdom Metazoa; phylum Chordata; class Mammalia; order Artiodactyla; family Moschidae; genus Moschus; species Moschus berezovskii. Next base: position 65,036,485 of record NC_142469.1, read on the forward strand.
CATGTTCTTAGTTTCCTAAATATTGAGCTATAAGCCAACTTTTTCACTCTCCTCTTTCACTTTCATGAAAAGGCTCTTTAGTTCTTCTTCACTTTCTACCATAAGGGTGGTGTCATCTGCATATCTGAGGTTATTGATATTTCTCCCAGCAATCTTGATTCCGCCTTGTGTTTCATCCAGCCCAGTGTTTTTCCTGATGTACTCTGCATATAAGTTAAATAAGCAGTGTGACAATATACAGCCTTGATGTTCTCCTTTTCCTATTTGGAAACAGTCTGTCGTTCCCTGTCTGGAACAACAGAAATACCTAACTGTTGCTTCCTGACCTGCATACAGATTTCTCAAGAGGCAGGTCAGGTGGTATGGTATTCCCATCTCTTTCAGAATTTTCCACAGTTTATTGTGATCCACACAGTCAAAGGCTTTGGCATAGTCAATAAAGCAGAAATAGTCAATAAAGTTTCAAAATGCTGCTGCTGCTGCTAAGTCACTTCAGTCGTGTCCGACTCTGTGCGACCCCATGGACGGCAGCCCACTAGGCTCCGCCATCCCTGGGATTCTCCAGGCAAGAACACTGGAGTGGGTTGCCATTTCCTTCTCCAACGTGTGAAAGTGAAAAGTGAAAGTGAAGTTGCTCAGTCTTGTCCAACTAGTAGCAACCCCATGGACTGTAGCCCACCAGGCTCCTCTGTCCATGGGATTTTCTAGGCAAGAGTACTGGAGTGGCTTGCCATTGCCTTCTCCGAAAGTTTCAAAATAGATCTCCATTAATATTTATCATTAATTTAAACCCCAGTAATGGCATACTTAAGTGGTATAAACACAACCCAAACATGTTTGAATTCCCCCTTCTTATTAAAAAGAAGCAAACCATAATTATCTCAATCTCAGTTTAATGTATAAACATTAAATACTTCTCAAAAAAAAAAAAAAGAGACCCTTTGAATGACAGAAACAGCTTGTTTATATTCAGAAATAGAACTGTGCCTATGAGAGAGAATCAATTTTTCTAAAAATATATGCCCTTGAATACTACATCCTAACAGAAATAATTAAAGAAGGAAAGTAGGAAATAATAAAATAATTTTTAAATATTGTCTGATCAGAATGGATTTTTCAAAAGGGTCATGACACTGATCTTAAGGAACAAGTGTCCTGTAAATACCTAACCTAGGGAAATGCCAGTAGGAACTATCAGGGGGCAATCAATCTGGGATATAAAAGTAATCAAACACAAAAGTGCACACATACACACACATATATTCACATAATATCTGTAAATGTATTTATTACACCCATATGCCCCAAATCAGAGGTCATTTTAAAAGATTTTACATATATATATATATGAAGGTCCTGGATATATATATATCCAGGACCTTTTTATTGACACAAAACTGAAAACATAAATTGAATGTGAAATTTCCAGTTAGCATTCTAAACACTTACCATTCTTCTGATTCTACCAATATGGTGGACTATATATAAATATATATTTTAATTTCCTAATATAAAGCACCTAGAAATGAAGAAAAGAATGTAAAATATATTTCAGCTATTTACCTGAGATTAAGCAAAGTGTGAGAAACCACTAGAATCCAAGTGAAGAAAAAGATGAAAACCAGAATAAGATTATGTTGATGCTTAGCATTGATGAAGCAACTCAATAAGAAAAAAAAAAAAAACCAATTACACAGGCAAAAACCTGAATGGACAGTTTTCCAAAGAAAATACACAGATGACCTGTAGGTACATGAAAAGCTGCTTAACATCACTAATCATCAAAGAAATGAAAATCAAAACCAAAATGAGTTATCTCATCACACCTGTCAGAAGGTTTATCATCAAAAAGTCTACAAATAACAAATGCTGGTAAGGATGAAGAGAAAAGGGAACTATCCTACACTGTTGTTGAGAATGTAAATTAGTGCAGTCACTGTGGAAAACAGTATGGAGGGTTCTCAAGAAACTAAAAGTAGAACCACCACATTCCAGCAATTCTGTATCTAGATACATTTCTGAAGAAAACAAAAACACTAATTTGAAAATATACATGCAACCCCATGTTCATAGCAGCATCATTTACAATACTTGAGATATGGAAGCAACCTGAGTGTCCATCAAAAGATGAATGGATAAATAATTTCAGTCACTCAGACGTGTCTGACTCTTTCTGGCTCCATGGACTGCAGCATGCCAGGCTTCGTGGATAAATAAGATAGAGAAATGTGTGTGTGTGTGTGTGTGTGCGTGCGTGCACACGTGTGTGTATAACAGAATACTACTTAGGCATAAGAAAGAATGAAATTTTGCCATTTGTTAACATAATTGGACCTGGAGGAATATAGCTTAGTGAAGTAAGTCAAACAGAAAGAGACAAATACTGGATTTTATCACTTATATGTGGAATCTAAAAAATAAAACAAATATATATAACAAAACAGGAACAGACTTACAGAGACAGAGAACAAGCTAGTGGCTACTTGCTGCTGCTGCTGCTGCTAAGTCACTTCAGTCGTGTCCGACTCTGTGTGACCTCATAGACGGAAGCCCACCAGGCTCTCCTGTCCCTGGGATTCTCCAGGGAAGAACCCTGGAGGGGGTTGCCATTTCCTTCTCCAATGTGTGAAAGTGAAAAGTGAAAGTGAAGTCGCTCAGTCATGTCCGACCCATAGCAACCCCACAGACTGCAGCCTACCAGGCTCCTCCATCCATGGGATTTTCTAGGCAAGAGTACTGGAGTGGCTTGCCATTGCCTTCTTTGAAGTTAGTGGCTACCAGTGGGGAAATAGAAGGAGTGAGGGGCAAGATAGGGGTAGGAGATTAAGAGGTCCAAACTAGTACATATGCAATAAATAAGCTACAAGGATGGACAGGGAGGCCTGGCATGCTGCGGTTCATGGTGTTGCAGAGTCGGACACTACTGAGTGACTGAACTGAACTGAATTGATATACAGTACAGGGGATATAGTCAATATTTTATAATAACTTTAAATTGAATATAAGGTATAAAAAGATAGAATCACTATGTTGTACACCTGAAACTAATATAATATTGTAAACCAACTATTCTTTAATTTAAAAAATATAGAAGTTCATTAGAAGCTGAAAAAGCAAGTCTCTTAACTTTCAGAGCATTTAAGAAACTAAAATATTAATTATAAATATCAATCCAAAATACCAAAAAGCTATGAGTAGAAAAATCAAGACAAATGAAAAATACAAAGCATTATACTTAAATCAATTAAAATATACCAGTAATAACATGAAATGTGACTGGATGTCACTTGTCACCCACTTGCCAGTTAAATATTGGAAAATTTCTGCTATACAGTCAAAAGAGACATACCTGAAGCATAAAATCTAAAGCTTGAAACAAAAGTAAAACCTCACAAGATTTGTACAAGTAAAATCAAAAAATTATAGGCCAGTGTTTCATGGGCAGACATGCAAAATTAATTCCAAATGGATTGTAGATATAGATATAATTGTGAGAGAGAAAAATATCTCTTTATATCTAGGATTTTAGCATAGAAAAGGTAGTCATGATCTTAAGTTAGGAAAGTACTTCTTAAAGAAGACTCAAGGAAGCACTAACAATAAAAGAAATGACATAAATTGGATTTTACTAAAATAAAGAACCTCTGTTTATCAAGAGATGTTATCAAAAGAGTGAAAAGGCAAGCTAAAATTAGAAGATATTGGCAATTCATATATCCATCAAAAGATTTTCCTAAACATCAAAGAAAAACAAAAAGACAATCTAGTTACAAATGGCTAGACACTTGGAAAAGCATATCCTAAAGAGAATGCCCACGCTTCAATAAATATCATTGTTCATTAAGAAAATGGCTGCTTAAATCACAATACTATACCTATCAACACCCACTACAATGGCTTCAGTTTTTTTAATTGAAAGGAGTTATGACAATGTGGAGCAAATGGCTATCATCTACTACTGATGGGAAAATAAATTGGTAAAGCCATTAAGGAAAATGCTCAGTATCTACCGAGCATAATCATACACTATTAATAATACCTAACAATTCAGTTATTGAGCATAAACTCAAGAACAGTACATTCATTATGTATACCAAAATCATAAATTGAAAAGAAATAGTATTCTTAATACCATAAAACTACAAACAACCCTAATTCTATCAAAAATAGAATTGACAGCCCCAAGCATCCTGTATCATGCATCAAACCTGGACTGGCAATTCCTTTCACATATGATAATATACATGTTTCAATGCCATTCTCCTGAATCATCCCACCCACGCCCTCTCCCACAGAGTCCAGGGAGGGGGGTTCAAGATGGGGAACACATGTACACCTGGGGCAGATTCATGTGAATATATTGCAAAACCAATACAATAATGTAAAGTAATTAGCCTCCAATTTAAATAAATAAATTTTAAAAATATAAATAGAAGTGACAAATAAAATATGGTATTTTCCATAAAATGGAACACTACACAATACTAAAAAAGAAGTTACTACTACACATAGAACCATCAATCAATCTCACAAATTTATATTGAATTAAGTGAAATATTAAAAATATTCTGTATTGTTCCAACAATATAATGCTAAAAGCAATTGAAGCTAATCTACAGTTTGCCTTCAGTGGAGTTATAATTAGGAACAAACATGGAGCACTCCTCTATATTTTGATCTGGATTGAGGTTATCAAGGTGTGTTTACTTTGCAAAGATCTATCAAATTGCAAATGTATGATTTGTATATTTAAAATATGACTTTAAAGATACTGTCTTTTGCCTTCCACCCTTTGATTTCCTCCTGGTGCCTCCCACTGGCTGAAGCCATGGAGATGCCAGAGGGCAGAGAGCAAATCATTGCAGTGAGTAGAATATCAGGGTGCTAGAGCCCTGAGCAAGGCTAGAAATACATCTAAAGTGGCCAAAGGAGAATAACTAGCTCAGGGGCAGTTCCAAATGCATATTGGAGCTTAGATTATAACAATGGAAAACTGGAAATAGATTGAATGTCCATGATCAAGTGAATGAATAAATTACATCTAAAATAACTATACAATGGTATATCATATATCATTGCAAATTAGAGGTGGATGAGTCAGGAATAATGAACAAACTAAAGCACAAAATGGAACTTCAGAAAGAAAATACAGGGTGACATCAATTTTCTGTATTTTTAAAACATATATGACTGTGTGTGTTTGTTAGTCGCTCAGCTATGTCCAACTCTTTAGCATTAGAAGTAAAATGCTTAAGAAAATCAATATCAAATTCAGAATAGCTATTTTTTTCCTGGAGAAGAGTGAAATGTGGGCATAGTTTTTACTTGTATTTGTAATATTTTGTGTCCTAAGCTATGGGACAATTATCTACGTGTTGACTGCATCAATCCTTACATCTTGGTGAATATCTCAAGTATTTCACAATAAAACACAATAAAAAATTCTGGGCTCGTAGAATATCCATTTTATAGGGCATTACTTGAATTGGGAATAAAAAAAAATAATCATTCCCATAAGGTCAATTTTGACCCACGAATGAAGGGTGAGTGGACCCCATCAACACAGCACATCCTTGACAAGTTTACTCCTAGACTAAGGGCAGAGTCTGGATGCCCTGTTTGTGAGCAACTGAGCGCAGTTTTGGGCTTCCCAGGTGGCACTAATGGTAAAGAACCTGCCTGCCAGGTTCCAAATGTAAGAGATTAGCGTTCGAGCCCTGGGTCAGGAAGATCTTCTGAAGGAGGGCAAAGCAACTCAATCCAGTATTCTTGCCTGGAGAATCCCATGGACAGAGTAGCCTGGCAAGGCTACAGTCCATAAGGTCACAAAGAGTCGGACCCCATTGAAGGGACTTAGCATGCAACACACACACACACACACACACACGACTGAAACGACTTAGCAGCAGCAGCATGTGCAGTTGTAGAAGTTATTTGGGGATAATAGAGCCATCCATGGATTTTAAACACAGCAGAGATAACTGATCCACAAAGAGATTCAATCCTCAGCTTTGACTCATCAACCTAATGCTTTCTAAAACTGAATTCACTTTAGTAAACGTATATATGCTTCGTGATATTTTCTACTGTGATGTTTATATCTATTTATATAACTGTTAAAGGTATGTACTATCAAATGACTATTCTGATTTGTATTCCTTGAAAGTTATTTATTTTTTTTTCTTTTTGAGGAAGACCTTTAGGTATTCTTGCTTTCTACTCATCTAAAGGTTTAAAATTTACTTCCTTAGATCATATCTTTATCCTTGTAATAATGCCTAATAGAGCTGTCCTTATTTTGCAAGCATAACAAAGTCTATATGTTGTGTAATCCTGGAGGCTTTCTGATGAGTACTGCATAAGCTGAGGTCCATTTAACAAATATGATCTCATGCACTGTCAGCATATGTGTACTCACTATAATTAAAATGCAATAACAAGAAATGCATGGCAAATGAGTTTTAAACCTCTCCCGACATATGAAATAACTTCTCCCTCCCAGGGTCAATTGAACCACATTTCTCACTTATTTTACCCTATGTCTCCACATAGATCTATAATAGTAAGGGGAAAAAAATTCCCTTTCTCATTACAGAGAAACACTGTAATAATTTAATTTCATTGCTCAAGCTAAGGACTTTTAAATATCACAATTTCTATGGCAATCCCCTTTCCATTTATTGTACTGGAGAATATCATTTTATTCAAACTGCATCCGTAATATCAAGTGCAAGCAAATTGTAGCTAAACCAATCACAGCATGGTAACTCTTGAATTAATATTCTTAAACAATGAACATAATTTCAGAAATGCTTCCATGTTTCTCTCAACATGGAAGGAATCAATTCAGTGTGTCTTGTAATCACTAAACCTAAAGATTTAAAGTGGAAAATTTCAGGATCCCAACACTTGGCCTCAAAATTTATTAACAAAACATCTGGACTTTGGATATTTTTCTTTGATTAAGGTTGGCATTTGTTCAGCTAAGCATTTAGCTGAAAAAAGAGCTTCTTCCCTCAGACTGCTGTTTGCATGGCATGTGCAAATAGTTTCTCCACAAACACCTATGGCAGCTAGTACATTCCACTGTCTGGAATAATCTGAAGATTGGATTTATTTAGATAATGGTGTACTTTGTGGAAAGCACTTTCCTCTACATAGAATTTTCTATAAAGTTTTCATTCAAATATTTGATATCGTGTAGACACATCTTTCGGAGAAGGCAATGGCAAGCCACTCCAGTACTCTTGCCTAGAAAATCCCATGGATGGAGGAGCCTGGTAGGCTGCAGTCTGTGGGGTTGCTAAGGGTCAGACGCGACTGACTGACCTCACTTTCACTTTTCACTTTCACACATTGGAGAAGGAAATGGCAACCCACTCCAGTGTTCTTGCCTGGAGAATCCCAGAGATGGGGGAGCCTGGTGGGCTTCCGTCTATGGGGTCACACAGAGTCGGACATGACTGAAGTGACTTAGCAGCAGCAGCAGCAGCAGACACATCTTTAATTTGAATGGACAGAAGAAATCATTTGTTTCCTTTGAGAAATAACAAGACAGTCAAAATTTTTTGTTGGTATTATTGGACATTACATGTTATTTACTTATCCTAACAAGAAATTCTTGTTTTTTCTTCTTCTTCTTCTTTTTTCTTTTTTTAAAAATACGGCCTTGGCACAAAACCCTCAGTGCCCACAGCACCTTTTCCATCCTCTGGAAGCCAGCCAGAATGGGAGCCCAACCAAGATTGGAACCCAAAGTGAAGTCCTCACCTTCAGCACCATCCCTGAGATACCTGTTCCTTTACGGTCTTTTAACATTCATTTTGTGAATGTTAAATGTCTACTACACACAGCTTTTTTTTTTAATACGAAAGAAAAACATCAATGAATACATTGAAACTTACTAAGTTAAATGTCACTAATAAACAATTCTGAAAGATGATGCTGTGAAAGTGCTGTACTCAATATGCCAACAAATTTATAAAACTCAGCAGTGGCCGCAGGACTGGAAAAGGTCAGTTTTCATTCCAATCCTTAAGAAAAGCAATGCCAAAGAATGCTCCAACTACCACACAATTGCACTCATCTCACATGCTAGTAAAGTAATGCTCAAAATTCTCCAAGCCAGGCTTCAGCAATATATGAACTATGAACTTCCAAATATTCAAACTGGTTTTAGAAAAGGCAGAGGAAACAAAGATCAAATTGCCAACATCCTCTGGATCATGGAAAAACCAAGAGAGTTCCAGAAAAACATCTATTTCTACTATGCCAAATCCTTTGACTGGGTGGATCACATAAACTCCGGAAAATTCTGAAAGAGATAGGCATATTAGACCACCTGACCTGCCTCTTGAGAAACCTGTATGCAGGTCAGGAAGCAACAGTTAGAACTGGACATGGAACAACAGACTGGTTCCAAATAAGAAAAGGAGTATGTCAAGGCTGTATATTGTCACCCTGATTATTTAACTTATATGCAGAGTACATCATGAGAAATGCTGGACTGGAGGAAGCAGAAGCTGGAATCAAGATTGCCAGGAGAAATATCAATAACCTCAGATATGCAGATGACACCACCCGTATGGCAGAAAGTGAAGAAGAAACTAAAGAGCCTCTAGATGAAAGTGAAAGAGGAGAGTGAAAAAGCTGGCTTAAAGCTCAACATTCAGAAAACTAAGATTATGGCATCTGGTCCCATCACTTCATGGCAGATAGATGGAGAAACAGTGGAAACAGTGTCAGACTTTATTTTTGGGGCTCCCAAATCACTGAGGATGGTGATTGCAGCCATGAAATTAAAAGATACTTACTCCTTGGAAGGAAAGTTATAACCAACCTAGATAGCATATTAAAAAGCAGAGACATTACTTTGCCAACAAAGGTCCGTCTAGTCAAGGCTATGGTTTTTCCAGTGATCATGTATGGATGTGAGAGTTGGACTGTGAAGAAAGCTGGTCACTGAAGAATTGATGCTTTTGAACTGTGGTGTTGGAGAAGACTCTTGCGAGTCCCTTGGACTGTAAGGAGAATCAACCAGTCCATCCTAAAGGAGGCCAGTCCTGGGTGTTCTTTGGAAGGACTGATGCTGAGGCTGAAACTCCAATACTTTGGCCACCTCATGCAAGGAGTTGACTCATTGGAAAAGACCCTGATGCTGGGAGGGTTTGGGGACAGGAGGAGAAGGGATGACAGAGGATGAGACGGCTGGATGACATCACCAACTTGATGCACATGGGTTTGGCTAGACTCCGGGAGTTGTTGATGGACAGGGAGGCCTGGTGTGCTGCAATTCATGGGGTCGCAAAGAGTCAGACACTACTGAGCAACTGAATTGAACTGAACTGAACTGGAGTAAACAATTTTATAAGTTGATTTTTAGGAACAGAATGGAGAATGACTATGATATTTCTTTATTCTTTACCCATGTCAATAGCCATTTGTCAGCAGCTACTGGTATATATATTATACATTAATAAGTTTAAAGAACTTAGTTTTTACATCTAGTAAAAATATAAGTAGTTGATAAAAGGTAATGAAGCACTAAGTTTTAAAATTTATTACATAAGAAAGGATTAGTGACCAGGAAACAGATTCAACTACCTGGTAAACTCATTTTGTATGTAATTCTTTCTTTTTGCTTTGTAATTGAAGGTTTTGAAAAATAAAATTTTTCCAATTGGGAAAATATGAAGACAATTTAGTTATATTGAACATTGTTGACAATGTCTAATATTACATTGCAATCAGTAATGCACCCTACTCAGTTGTGTCTCATTTCTCTTTTGTTATGTGTTTTCTGATAAGACTCAGGTGAGTTGAAGATGATAAAGAGTGCACATAAGGTGTTTTATTTATCTATGTAAGCACTTAACTGGCTTACAGTACCACATCCTGTATATAGTAGTATCTTTTTTAAAGTGATTCACACTTTTTTCCTGTGTTCAAAGCACCATGCTAAAGTCTGAAAATATTCAGAAAAATTAGACATGGTGTAGCTTGTCTGTCATGGGTTTATAATACACCAAGAGAAACAAGTTTCTAATGAACTGATATAAATTTTCATAATATTCTGAGCTATGTTCAGTGGAATCACCAAGGCTGTTAAGTAATTAAGGTGGCTTAAGGAAGACTTTCAGAAAAGGGCATATATGAGCTGGATCTTGAGAAACCAGTGGGAAGGAGGAATGGACTGCAAATGATGAAGTTTCTCAAAGTTCAGTCATTACAGATCACATCTAAGACTTATGTTAACACCTCTGTAAATAGTTATGTCATATTTTCCTCCATATGATTCATTTTATCAAATTTTAAATAAAAACAAAATGTTGTAGGACTTCCATTAAGGAAGGAAAAAAAAAAAAACCTGTCATTTGCCACAAAGAGAAGGTGGAGTTAAAAATATATATATATGTTGAAGCAAAGAAAGCTCTTTTTGATGTAGCTTTCGTTGTACCAAAGACATTAAATAGTCAGGTATAGTCTAGGTCTGCACTCCTTCCTAAAAAAGGAAATTAACACGCTACTGAAAGTAAATAAAGATTCATTTAAAACGATAAAAGGATTCTACAATGATCTCACTTGTGTGCTCCCAAATTCATATGATAAAACCTTAACCCCCAATGTACTGGTATTTGGAGACAGGCCCTTCTAAAAAGAGGCACAAGAAAGCATGCTTTCCCTCTCTGCCTGTGGGGACACAGCAAGAAGGCAGTCATCTCAAGACCTTCAGATTCTTTCCTTTTTAATAAAATAGACTTCCTAGTCAGACCACAGACAAAGACAAATTGACTATCAGAAATTAAGCAATGGCAGTATTTCACAAATGTGAACAGAAATTTATTAAATCATGACATTTATCTGTTCACTACTTTGATAACATAGATCTATTCTATTTTTAATCCTGAATAATTTAAATAATTACTCTACATTAAATATTTAACCTATTCAAAATGATCCTGTCCCAAATATATCAATTAAATGCATACATTATATGCAAGATCACTTTTATTAAACCAAATTAAATATTGAACTAAATTTAATAATTAAACTGGATTTCATATTAGATCAATTTAACACACAGTGTAAAAAGTTCAGTTTGTGCAAGAATGAAAGGGTAACAGAAATAAATACTGGATAGGTTAAAAAAAAGAGACAACTATAAATTTAGTTAATAAAATTTCAAACATGTAAACTTTAAGGTACTAATTCATGTGGCAGACAAATGGGTGAGTGTGTATCACTGTACTGATGCATGTAAAGATAAAAAAATACTGTTATAAAAGTAGACCTTTATTCTGGAGAGCTATAACAAGTTATTCATGACCTCCTAGAATTATCAATTACCACCGTGGCATACATATTTCTCTATTAAAATGCAGGCAAGTTGAATTAAAAACCCTAAATTACCTCCTCAACTCCTAATGAGAGCTACCATGTTCCTATTAAAAGATGAGTTTAGATCGTGTCAGAGCAGTTAACCAGCCTCATTCTTCAAGTTTATTTATTAATTGAAAATAAAAATATTCATTCAGCACTCAACTGTGGATACTGTTTTAGGTCCTGAGAATATAGAAATGAATAAATTGGGAAAAAGCTCTGTTCCTATGAAGTTTCATTCAAGTGTGGGGAGTGAGGGGGTGACAGAGAACCAAACACATAATGTGCAAACAACATGAAGAAAAGTAGAGAAAAAGGAGGAGGACAGAGAATGGCAGGAATGGAAATGGTATTTTATTTGGGGAACTAAGACAAGGCCTTTCCAGAACGTGATATTTGGGCACTAAGAGATAAGGGGGTGCTTCTGACCTGAAAGAAGAGCAGTTAAACCTCAAGACTGAAGGAAAGTAAGTGACTCCTTCTCATACTTCTAGAGAATTCCAGGGTTGTTTATTAAATGTGAATATTCAGGAAGTTTTAAAGATCATAGACATCAAAGAAAGCTCTCAAAATCTTAAACTTTTGTGCAACTATCAGTTTAGATGTTAGTTCTGATATGTGTCAGAACTGTGTCTGACACATATCAGAACTAACATCTAAACTGATAGTTGCACAAAAGTTTAGGATTTGCAGTCCAGTGGTTAAGTCTCCATGTTTCCAACGCAGAGGGCATGAGTTCAATCACTGCTTGCGGAACATATTCCACATGCCATGAGTGGCCAGAAAAACAAATAAAGTTCTTGCCTCACTGAACCTGTTTTTAAGAAAGCAAAAAATATAATACAATTGTTTATATCCAAAATTTAAATCAAGTCTAGACTCTAATCACTGATATACAAGATGAATGTTATCTTCTGTTTAATTTAAGGCAAGCCAAAATGTGCTGTCCACTACCTTTCTCAAATGCCTTTTCTGCCTTTATGAGGAGGACACATAGAACATGATTGAAATTTCTTTGTTGATTGAAAAACTTGCGGGGCCTTGGAGTCCTCATTCTGACCATTCATCCCCACTTGTCTTTACTTGTCGGCAGAAGTAAAAGGTGTAGAAACATTACACTGAATTTACACTAAAAGCAAGATGTAAGCTGAAAGTTTGGGGCTAAAACTCTAAAATGAAACTTTAAAAAAATAAATTTCAGTAAATTTTCTGAATTGTATTATTGGGGTCGATGATTACTTGACTTCTAATGAGTCAATTTAATTATATAACAATTATTTGATGTTTTAAGTTCCATTTCTTTTCATTTCAAACTTTAGCAATTATGAAAAGAATCAAGCCAATGTAATTTAGCTAGAAAAATAGAAAATTGGGACAGCTCGATATTTTACACATATTAGATTTTCCACTTCATTGTCACAGCTTTGCCAACACAGACTGACGTTTTGTCTCATGGCATAAGTAGAACAGTGAAAGTTAAAATTCTCTCAGTCCAGTGCTATCATCTGTGAAACTTGCTTCCTCAGGAGATGCTTCTTTTCCATTGCCTTGAGATTTTATCTGGCAAAGAATCTCTAAAATGTCTATTTGGTAGCTTTGTGTATTCCTAACTAAACTAGTGAGAAATCAGATTTATTCTAGACAAAATCACATACTTACCTTGTAAACATATTTCTATCACTATAAGTTTCGTAAGGTCTTGGGACAAATTATTCTTTTCTGGATCCTCATACTCAATAAATGTCTGACATGCTATCGGCACCCCCCAGATTGAATTCAATTAAACCACAGTGAAATACCCAGAAGCACTTAGTTCCTCTACCTCTTAAATCTCCATTGTTTGCCCCTGACATGATTTGGGCCAAACTTTATTCAATAGCATTTGTCTTACTGCATGTATACTAGTCTTCACTATTTTATCTCAGTTAAAAAAATAATGAAAATAGTAAAACTTGTCCTGAATCTAAATATACCTTGGCTATTGCTCCACAGACCGTCCTCACTTTTGTTGACTTTCCCTTGATTTCACTTGCAAGAAATTAAATATACTTGTTTATAACTTACATTCATGCTCTTCACTAAGCTCTCTTGATAAAATTCATGAAAATAAGATAGTGTGAATTGCATTTAGGTGATTTTCCAGAATAACAATTCTTGATATCAACTTATTCTCAAATGAAAAATATATATATATATATATACTTTATTTAGAATTTACTTGCAATGTTCTTGATCATTGCGGTTATGTATTTTTAAAATATATGCATTTTTCTTCTATTGTACTCTTATAATATGCAAGACTTAGATGGGGTAACAGTGGAAACAGTGTCAGACTTTATTTTTGGGGGCTCCAAAATAACTGCGGATGCTGATTGCAGCCATGAAATTAAAAGACGCTTACTCCTTGGAAGGAAAGTTATGACCAACATAGATAGTATATTAAAAAGCAGAGACATTACTTTGCCAACAAAGGTCCGTCTAGTCAAGGCTATGGTTTTTCCAGTGGTCATGTATGGATGTGAGAGTTGGACTGTGAAGAAAGCTGATTGCCGAAGAATTGATGCTTTTGAACTGTGGTGCTGGAGAAGACTCTTGAGAGTCCCTTGGACTGCAAGGAGATCCAACCAGTCCATCCTAAAGGAGATCAGTCCTGGGTGTTCATTGGAAGGACTGATGCTAAAGCTGAAACTGCAATACTTTGGCCACCTCATGCGACGAATTGACTTCTGGAAAAGAGTCTGATGCTGGGAAGGACTGGGGGCAGGAGGAGAAGGGGATGACAGAGAATGAGATGGCTGGATGGAATCACCGACTCGATGGACATGAGTTTGAGTGAACTCTGGGAATTGGTGATAGACAGGGAGGCCTGGCGTGCTGTGATTCATGGGAAAGAGTGGGACACGACTGAGCGACTGAACTGAACTGAACTGAATATACAAGACAATATTATACATATCAGTACTAAAACACACCAGAAAGATTTATTCATGCAACTTTGAAACTGAAACAATTAGTTCTCCAATGTGATTTTTAGACGAACTATTAATTCCTCTATTTGATAATATATTCACAATACTTTAGCACTACTTAGTAGGGACCACCATTATTTCTAATGCAAAAATCTTTGTTTTAGAGAGATTTAAACTAGCTATGCTCTGGACCCAATATGCTATTGATTGGAAGGGAAGTGAAACAAGTTAAGAGACATGAAGACTAAGGCTGGCTATTTGGGTTTTTTTGGTTGTTGCAACAAATTTTATTCTTTGATATAAAAGGATAGTTGGAACAGAGTCATGGTTTCCTGTGAACATGAGAAAATGACTTTGAGGACGTAAAGTGGATATGATTAGACATTCTTGAAACGGTTTACTAAACTGACTTTTTAAAAAAGCAACCATATAATACAATTTTCTGATACCTGTGTCCACACACTGCTATTTATCTGAAGCTTCGACATCTTTATGCATTATCCCAACTATCCAGCCTGTCCCAAAGCTACATCCGATGAAGACTTCATTGTGGTACAAAGTCCCAGTGAGTATTTTTTCCGGAACAAAATCTCAGTTATGCTACTGCCACAAAAGTGATGGGAAGGAAGAACATCAGATGCTTCAAACCTCAGCAGTAGAATTCTTCTTCCCTTTGTGTCATACAGATTCATCTCTGTCAATTTTCCAGGACTTCCTTTAAACAGATCTATACATTCACAGCCTTTTTCAGGTCTTCATAGTTCTCCAAGTAGAGGAAGAGTATGTTGCTCTGCCCTGCTGATGTTGGAATTGACAGCACATACTTGGTCCATGGAATGCGGAAGAGGGGAGGATGTGTTAGTTCCAGCCAAAGGCCACAGAAGACATCAAGTATTTCTGCTTATCTTTATTTCCTCCACTAATTCATGGTGCTAAGATTTAAATCATGGGTAGCTGCTGGTCCATGGTGTATAAGAAGGTACAAGGAGCTGACCTATCCCTACTTCAGCCTGGAGACACTGTGAGCAGCAACCCTCCCCTCCCCACCAGGGCTATACATGCCCACTCTCAGGACTAGCACTAAGCAAAATGAATGGTTATTGTTATAAAGCACAGACTTTGGGTACTTTCATTATGCAGCAGTATTGCAGAAATAACTGACTAATACAGATAATGTGACTAATACATTCACAGAATAAAAGGAACAGAAAGTTCTCAGAAACAGTAAAGTTCAGTTCAGTCACTCAGTCGTGCTATGGCACGCCAGGCCTCCCTGTATATCACCAACTCCCAGAGTCCACCCAAACCCATATCCATCTAGTCGATGATGCCATCCAACCATCTCATCCTCTGTCATCCCCTTCTCCTCCTGCCCTCAATCTTTCCCAGCATTAGGGTCTTTTCCAATGAGTCAGCTCTTCACATCAGCTGGCCAAAGTATTGGAGTTTCAGCTTCAACATCAGTCCTTCCAATGAACACCCAGGACTGGTCTCCTTTAGGATAGACTGGTTGAATCTCCTTGCAGCCCAAGAACTCTCAAGAGACTTCTCCAACACCACAGTTCAAAAGCATCAATTCTTTGGCACTCACATCCATACATGACCACTGGAAAAACCATAGCCTCAACTAGACAGAACTTTGTTAGCAACGTAATCTCTCTGCTTTTTAATGTGCTGTCTAGGTTGGTCATAACTTTCCTTCCAAGTAACAAGCGTCTTCTAATTTCATTGCTGCAATCACCATCTGTAGAGATTTCAGTTCAGTTCAGTCACTCAGTCATGTCCCACTCTTTGCGACCCAATGAATCACAACACGCCAGGCCTCCCTGTCCATCATCAACTCCCGGAGTTCACTCAAACTCATGTCCATCGAGTCGGTGATTCCATCCAGCCATCTCATTCTCTGTCGTCCCCTTCTCCTCCCGCCCCCAATCCTTCCTAGAATCAGACTCTTTTCCAGTGAGTCAACTCGTCACATGAGGTGGCCAAAGTATTGGAGTTTCAGCTTTAGCATCAGTCCTTCCAATGAACACCCAGGATTGGTCTCCTTTAGAATGGACTGGTTGAATCTCCTTGGAGCCCAGAACAAAGTCAGCCACTATTTCCACTGTTTCCCCATCTATCTGCCACGAAGTGATGGGACCGGATGCCATGATCTAAGTTTTCTGAATGGTAAGCTTTAAGCCAACTTTTTCACTCTCCTCTTTCACTTTCATCAAGAGGCTCTTTAGTTCTTCTTTAATTCTTCTTCACTTTCTGCCATAAGGGTGATGTCATCTGCATATCTGAGGTTATTAATATTTCTCCCTTCAATCTTGATTCAAGCTTCTGCTTCCTCCAGCACAGTTTTTCTCATGATGGAAGATAAATAAGCAGGATGACAATAAACAGCCTTGACATACTCCTTTTCCTATTTGGAGCCAGTTTGTTGTTCCATGTCCAGTTGTAACTACTGCTTCCTGACCTGCATACAGGTTTCTCAAGAGGCAGGTGAGGTGATCTGGTATGCCCTTCTCATTCAGAATTTTCCACAGTTTATTATGGTCCACACAGTCAAAGATTTTGGCATAGTCAATAAAGCAGAAATAGCTGTTTTCCTGGAACTCTCTTGCTTTTTTGATGATCCAGCGGATGTTGGCAATTTGATCTCAGGTTCCTCTGCCTTTCCTAAACCCAGCTTGAACATCTGGAAGTTCATGGTTCACGTATTGCTGAAGCCTGGCTTGGTGACTTTTGAGCATGACTTTACTAGCTTGTGAGATGAGTGCAACTGTGCGGTAGTTTGACATTCTTTGGAATTGCCTTTCTTTGGGATTGGAATGAAAACTGACCTTTTCCAGTCCTGTGGCCACAGCTGAGTTTTCCAAATTTGCTGGCACATTGAGTGCATCCCTTTCTCACGTCATCTTTCAGGAATTGAAATAGCTTAACTGGAATTCCATCACCTCCACTAGCTTTGTTCATAATGATGCTTCCTAAGGCCCACTGGAAAAGAGTCTGATGCTAGGAGGGATTGGGGGTGGGAGGAGACGAGGATGACAGAGAATGAGATGGCTGGATCGCATCACTGACTCGATGGACATGAGTTTGAGTGAACTCCGGGAGTTGGTGATGGACAGGGAGGCCTGGCACAGTCAGACACGACTGAGCGACTGAACTGAACTGAACTGAACTGAAGGCCCACTTGACTTCACATTCCAGGATTTCTGGCTCTAGGTGAGTGATCACACCTTCGTGATTATCTGGGTCGTGAAGATCTTTTTTGTGCAGTCCTTTTTGTATTCTTGCCACCTCTTCTTAATATCTTATGCTTCTGTTAGGTCCATACCATTTCTGTCCTTTATTGTGCCCATCTTTGCATGAAATGCTCCCTTAGTATCTCTAATTTTCTTGAAGAGATTTCTCGTCTTTCCCATTCTATTGTTTTCCTCTGTTTCTTTGCATTGATCTCTGAGGAAGGCTTTCTTATCTCTCCTTGCTCTTCTTTGGAACTCTGCATTTAAATGGGTATATCTTTCCTTTTCCTCTTTGCTTTTCACTTCTCTTCTTTTCACAGCTATTTGTAAGGCCTCCTCAAATAGCCATTTTGCTTTTTTGCAATTTTTTTTCTTGGGGATGGTCTTGATTCCTGTCTCCTATACAATGTCACGAAGCTCCACCCATAGTTCATCAGGCACTCTATCAGATATAGTCCCTTAAATCTATTTCTCACTTCCACTGTATAGTCATAAGGGATTTGACTTAGGTCATACCTGAATGGTCTAGTGGTTTTCTCTACTTTCTTCAATTTAAGTCTGAATTTGGCAATAAGGAGTTCATGATCTGAGCCACAGTCAGCTCCCGGTCTTGTTTTTGCTGACTGTATAGAGCTTCTCCATCTTTGGCTGCAAAGATATAATCAATCTGATTTCGGTGTTGACCATCTGGTGATGTCCATGTGTAGTCTTCTCTTGTGTTGTTGGAAGAGGGTGTTTGCTATGACCAGTGCGTTCTCTTGGCAGAACTCTGTTAGCCTTTGCCCTGCTTCATTCTGTACTCCAAGGCCAAATGTGCCTGTTACTCCAGGTGTTTCTTGACTTCCTCCTTTGGCATTCCAGTCCACTATAATGAAAAGGACATCTTTTCTGGGTGGTAGTTCTAGAAGGTCTTGTACATCTTCATAGAACTGTTCAACTTCAGCTTCTTCGGCTTTACTGGTCTAGGCATAGGCTTGAATTACTGTGATATTGAATGGTTTGCCTTGGAAATGAACAGAGATCATTCTGTCATTTTTGAGATTGCATCCAAGTACTGCATTTTGGACTCTTTTGTTGACTATGATGGCTATTCCATTTCTTCTATGGGATTCTTGCCCATAGTAGTAGATATAATAGTCTTCTGAGTTAAATTCACCCAATCCAGTCCATCTTAGTTCACTGATTCCTAGAATGTCAGTGTTCACTTTTGTCATCTCCTGTTTGACCACTTCCAATTTGCCTTGATTCATGGACCTATCATTCCAGGTTCCTATGCAATATTTCTCTTTACAGCATCAAACCTTGCTTTTATCACCAGTCCCATTCACAACTGGGTGTTGTTTTTGCTTTGGCTCCATCCCTTCATTCTTTCTGGAGTTATTTCTCCACTGATCTCCAGTAGCAATTTGGGCACCTACTGACCTAGGGAGTTCATCTTCCAGTGTCCTATCTTTTTGCCTTTTCATACTGTTCTTGGGGTTCTAAAGGCAAGAATAATACTGAAGTGGTTTTCCATTTCCTTCTCCAGTGGACCACATTCTGTCAGACCTCTCCACCATGAGCTGACCGTCTTGGGTGGCCCCACACATCTTGGCATAGTTTCAGTGAGTTAGACAAGACTGTGGTCCATGTGATCAGATTGGCTAGTTGTCCGTGACTGTAGTTTCAGTCTTTCTGCCCCTGATCCTCTCTCTCAGTGCCTACTGTCTTACCTGGGTTTCTCTTACCTTGGACGTGTGGTCTCTCTTCACGGTTGCCTCAGCAAAGCACAGCCATTGCTCCTGACATTGGGTGCGGGCTAGCTCCTCTCGGCCACTGCCCCTGACTTCAGGGCATGGGGTAGCTCCTCTCGGCTGTGCTCCTGCGCCGTCACAGTTTCCCCACCGTAGCTAAGTTAGTGACATAAATATAAGAGTAGTCACTCGTTCTAATCATGAAAATAAGGGTATTTTTCTTTAGGTTCCAATGAATGATCTCTGTGAATAAACCCAAATGAAAGGGACTAGACAGATTTGTCTGAAATAAATATCTTTCTGAATATAAAATGAAGGCTTGAGCTATAGATTTATTTATGAACAAGCATGTGAAGTTGAGTTTCATTTTCCCGTTTCTGTAATTATAATTTATGAAGTCCTCAAAGATGTAGCTTAAATAGATGTGTTTGATTGGAAGAATCTTTGAAAATTCTGCCTCATAATACAGTCAATATCTCGGAATCAACCAATGGTCTATCCCAACCTGGCTAAAAATATTTGCTTTCTCAAAACTTGTATAATCTCCAAAATCATACATTGTCACATCTCTCTACCCTTTGATGCTCTCTTCTATGCAAAATCTTGCCATGACATAGGGGACTAAACAGAGGGAAGATCTTTACGAGAATTTGAAACTTCAAAGCTTCTAGGGAATTCCTGACTGATCCCTTCTAACTTTTTCTGTGACCTCCTGAGAGAGAGACAGAGACAGTGGGAGAGGTTTGTTTTTGTTTGTTTGTTTTGTTTTTAGAGAATTTGTTCTATTTTATTTCGGGCTTCTATGAAAAAACATTAAATTCTTAAAATAAATTTCCCCTTTTACTTAAAAATACTGTCAATATTTTGAACTGTATTCCTGCTGGTTGAAAGTAAATCAGTCCACTTCAGTTCAGTTGCTCAGTCATTCTGGTCTCTTTGCGACCCCATGGACTGCAGCACACCAGGCTTCCCTGTAAATCACCAACTCCCAGAGCTTGCTCAGACCCATGTCCATCGAGTCAGTGATGCCATACAACAATCTCATCCTCTGGCAACCCCTTCTTCTCTGACTTCAGTCTTTACCAACATCAGGGTTTTTTCCAATGAGTCAATTCTTTTCATCAGGTTGTCAAAATATTGGAGCTTCAGTTTTAGCATCAGTCCTTCCAATGAACATTCAGGACTGATTTTCAGTAGGATTTAATGGTTTGATCTTTTTGAAGTTCAAAAGCATCAATTCTTTTGTGCTCAGCTATCTTTATAGTCCACCTGTCACATGCATACATGACTACTGGAAAAACTTCAGTATTCTTGCCTTGAGAACCCCATGAACAGTATGTAAAGGCAAAAAAACATGACACTGAAAGATGAACTCCCCATGTCAGTAGGTACCCAATATGCTACTGGAGAGGAGTGGAGAAATAACTCCAGAAAGAATGAAGAGACAGAGCCAAAGTGAAAACAATGCCCAGTTGTGGATGTAACTGGTGGTGGAAGTAAAGTCTGATGCTGCAACGAACAATACTGCATAGGAACCTGGAGTGTTAGGTCCATGAATTAAGGCAAATTGGAAGTGGTCAAACAGGAGATGGCAAGAGTGAGTATCAACATTTTAGGAATCAGTGAACTAAAATGGACTGGAATGAGCGAATTTAATTCAGATGATCATTATATCTACTACTGTGGGCAGGAATCCCTTAGAAGAAATGGAATAGCCATCATAGTCAACAAAAGAGTCCAAAATGCAGAACTTGGATGCAATCTCAAAAACGACAGAATGATCTCTGTTCATTTCCAAGGCAAACCATTCAATATCACAGTAATCCAAATCTATGCCCCAACCAGTAATGCTGAAAAAGGTGAAGTTGAATGATTCTATGAAGATGTACAAGACCTTCTAGAACTACCACCCAAAAAAGATGTCGTTTTCATTATAGTGGACTGGAATGCCAAAGTAGGAAGTCAAGAGATACCTGGAGTAACAGGCACATTTGGCCTTGGAGCACAGAATGAAACAGCGCAAAGGCTAAGAGATTTGACAAGAGAATGCACTGGTCATAACTAACACCCTCTTTCAATAACACAAGAGACAACTCTACACATGGACATCACCAGATGGTCAATACTGAAATCAAATTGATTGTATTCTTTGTAGCCAAAAATGGAGAAGCTCCATACAGTCAGCAAAAACAAGACCGGGAGCTGACTGTGGCTCAGATCATGAACTCTTTATTGCAAAATTCCAGCTTAAATTGAAGAAAGTAGGGAAAACCACTAGACTTTTCAGGTATGAAAATAACACAGAAATTATTTCTAGCAGTGGGCATTACAATTCACAAGTCCTAAAGTATGAACCTGTAGGAGGTAAAATTAGGTAGAAAACAACTAGAACTGAGCTCAACCATCTTTATGAGAAAGAACTAATTATTCAAACTCTCCTCTTCAGTTTCTCAGGAATTAATCCACATACTCGAGAAGATGTAGTAGAAAAAATGGTGTGGTATTTGAGTAAGTTAGCATTTTTATATAAGCAGTATCAATGATAGTTCTCATAAAAACTGAAAGGGAATAAGAGAAGAACTATATAGGTTTCCCAAGAAAAAGCTTTTTCTGCCCTGAATTGTGAAGTGTGGCCAATCTTGTCTGACTCTTTTCAACCCCATAGACTATAGACCTCCAGCCTCTGTCCATGAAATTTTCTGGGCAAGAATACTGGAATAGATAGCCATTTCCTTATCCACGGGATCTTCCTGGCCCAGGGATCAAACCCACATCTTCTGCATCTCCTGCATTGGCAAGTGGTTATTTACCCTCTGAACCACTTGGGAAACATTTCTGCCCTAGCCATATCCTAGTCAAGCACTGAAGAGCTGACAAAGTTTAAATGATATTTAAATAACAAAAAACCTCACTGAAGCCAGCAGTCTCTGATTCAGTTGCATTCTAAAGCCAGAGAACCAACTGGCAGGTTGTGCAGAGACAGATTACTTAAAATATGTCCCCAAAGTGACAAAGTTATAATAGGAAGGACATGGCTCAAAGGTAGATTAGAAAAAAAGTGCCTCACTCTGTCCACACCAGCCTATGTTTTCCCACTGATGCTCTGAGGCAAGAACCAACACTGAGAACAAATTTGATGGGAGAATTCATAGACCTGGTTCTAAGATTTAGAAATCATACAGATGACACTTAGTTTTGACTGTGGGCTAGAAAACAGTTGAGGATCAGTCAATTATAGCTTGGAGATAAGCCTCACGCTCACTGAATAAAGTGGTGATTAATTAAAAACATGGCTATGTTCACAATCATTGGCCATGCATAATCATTCCCACCAACACTAAATGGACTACATGGACAGCATGAAAAATCCTAACACAAAACCATCTCAGGACTGACCTTCAAAAAAAAAAAGAAAATCCTTCCAGCAGATAGAATTGAAGCAGCTAGTTTGACTTACCCAGCTGCCACCAAACTTAGTGCTTGATAGCAGACAGAACGGGCTTCCCATGTGGCAGAATGGTAAAGAATCTGCCAGCCAATTCAGGAGATGCAGGAGACGCAGGTTCAATCCTTGGGTCATGAAGATCCCCTGGAGTAGGAAATGGCAATCCACTCTGGTTTTTTTGCCTGGAAAATTCCATGGACAGAGAAGCCTGGTGATCTACAGTCCACAGGTCACAAAGAGTTGAACATGAATGAGCACACACTCACAGCAGACAAAAATCTCTTGACAGGCTCTGCAACACATTCACATAATCAGGAGGTCAGTTGAAGGAATGACAGCATAATAGATATCTTCAAATAAGGGATGTAGAATAATAATTTCCCTTATTCATGAAACTCACAGTCTTCAGGAAGAGTCTCCCATTCTAAAAACTATAGTGGAGGGAGGAACAAGATGGCGGAGGAATAGGATGGCGAGACCACTCTCTCCTCCACAAATTCATCAAAAGAACTTTTGAACGCGAGTAAAGTCCACAAAATAACTTCTGAATGCTGGCAGAGGACGTCAGGCACCCAGAAAAGCAGCCCATTGTCTTCGAAAGGAGGTAGGAAAAAACATAAAAGATAAAAAGTGAAACAAAAGCAGTAAGGACGGAGCTCCGTCCCGGGAAGGGAGGCTTTAAAAAGAGAGAAGTTTCCAAACACCAGGAAACATTCTCACTGGCGAATCTGTGATGAGCCTTGGAAGCTCACAGGGCCACATAACCCTCTTTTTTTTTTTAAGATTTTTTTAAAACCCACAGATTACCCGCCAAACGGTAACTCCCAGCGGAGAAGCAGCGCAGACACCTGCATACGCCATTAGCAAGCGGGGGCTGGGCAGGGAGGAGCCGGCTGAACTGCTTAGAGAGAGGACTAGGCTTGAATGCCGCGAGAACAATTTGAGAGAACTGGGGAGAGCAAAGCAGACTGTGGGATAGCTTCCCTACAAAAAGGCGGAAAGTTCTAACCTATGACTCGGCCAGCCCCGCTTACAGAATAAAGGACTGAGCAGAGTGAGCCGGCTGCGGTCGGCCCATCCCCCATCCCCCGCCGAGACAGGCAGGGAGCGCAGCCAGAGCCGGAGAGGGCAACCGCGGCCCCAGAAAGGCATCCGATACAAACTGCAGACAGGCTTGTTGTTAATCAGGACTTCTTGGGCTCGGGCCGGTCGATATCCCCCTGAGAAGGTGCACCAGTTGTACACCCAGAAAACTGAGTGGCAGGGACTGGGGAGGCGATAAGTCGCAGAGACCACGCTCGCCAAACACCTGGTCCCCTGAGCTGCTCGGACCGGGGAAGGCACAAAACGCAGGCCCAACCAAGTCTGCGCCTTCGTGGAGTACCTGAGATCCTGAACTTGAGCCGCTCAGACCTGGGAAGTGCATACAACCCGGTGCCGGCCTCGGACAGTTCCCGGCAGAGCAACCTAGAGCCTGTGCAGTGTAGACTGGGACAGCATACGTGCTGTGAGCGGGGGCAAACCCAGTGTGGCCGAGACGCTGCGAGCACTCCCCACAGACGCCAGAGATAATCGACTGCAGCGTTCCTCCCTTCCCAGAACAAGACTGAACAACTGAGCCTTAAAAAGTGTCCACCCACCCCCTAGTATCAGGGCGGAAATTAGACACTGAAGAGACCAGCAGACAGAAGCTAAAACAGAGGGAACCACCTTGGAAATGACAGACAGAGACGTCTAGAGACTACTCCAAGAATAAGACCAAAAACCAGAGGCAAGGGGCTTAAGCCCGAATCCTGAGAACACCAGAGAAGTTCTGACTCCAGGGAACATTAATCGATAGGAGCTCATCAAACGTCTCCATACCTACGCTAAACCCAAGGGTCAACAAGTTCCAGAGCAAGACATACCACGCAAATTCTCCAGTAACACAGGAAACTAGCCCTGAGCTTCAATATACAGGTTGCCCAAAGTCACTCCAAACCCACTGACATCTCATAACTCATTACTGGACACTTCATTGCACTCCAGAGAGAACAAATCCAGCTCCACCCACCAGAACACCGACACAGGCTTCCATAACCAGGGAACCTTGACAAGTCACCTGTCCAACCCCACACACAGCAAGGAAACTACATAATAAAGAGAACTCCGCAAACGGCCAGAAGAGGGAAAGGCCACCCCAAGCAAAGCATTATAAGCAAGATGAAGAAGCAGAGAAATACCCAGCAAGTAAAGGAACAAGATAAATGCCCACCAACACAAACAAAAGAGGAAGATATAGGGAATCTACATGAAAAAGAATTTCGAATTTTGGTGGTGAAAATGATTCAAAATCTTGAAAGCAAAATGGAGTTACAGATAAATAACTTGGAGAACAGGATTGAGAAGATGGAAGAAAGGTTTAATAAAGACTTAGAGGAAATAAAAAAGAGTCAATATACAATGAATAATACAATAGATGAGATCAGAAACACTCTGGAGGGAACAAACAGTAGAATAACAGAGGCAGAAGACAGGATAAGTGAGCTAGAAGATAGAATTGTAGAAATAAATGAAACAGAGAGGAAAAAAGAAAAACAAATTAAAAGAAATGAGAACAATATTAGAGACCTCTGGGACAATGTTAAACGCTCCAACATTCGAATCATAAGAATCCCAGAAGAAGAAGACAAAAAGAAAGACCATGAGAGAATACTTGAGGAGATAATAGTTGAAAACTTCCCTAAAATAGGGAAAGAAATAATCACCCAAGTCCAAGAAACCCAGAGAGTCCCCAACAGGATAAACCCAAGGCGAAATACTCCTAGACACATATTAATCAAATTAACAAAGATCAAACACAAAGAACAAATATTAAAAGCAGCAAGGGAAAAGGAGCAAATAACACACAAGGGGATTCCCATAAGGATAACAGCCGATCTTTCAACAGAAACTATTCAGGCCAGGAGGGAATGGCAAGACATACTTCAAGTGATGAAAGAAAATAACCTACAGCCCAGACTACTGTACCCAGCAAGGATCTCATTCAAATATGAAGGAGAAATCAAAAGCTTTACAGACAAGCAAAAGCTGAGAGAATTCAGCATTACCAAACCAGCTCTCCAACAAATGCTAAAGGATCTTTTCTAGACAGGAAACACAGAAAGGGTGTATAAACTCGAACCCAAAGCAATAAAGAAAATGGCTACGGGATCGTACTTATCAATAATTACCTTAAACGTAAATGGGTTGAATGCCCCAACCAAAAGACAAAGGCTGGCTGAATGGATACAAAAACAAGACACCCATATATGTTGTCTACAAGAGACCCACCTCAAAACAAGGGACACAAACAGACTGAAAGTGAAGGGCTGGAAAAAGATATTCCATGCAAATAGAGACCAAAAGAAAGCAGGAGTAGCAATACTCATATCAGATAAAATAGACTTTAAAACAAAGGCTGTGAAAAGAGACAAAGAAGGAAACTACATAATGATCAAAGGATCAATCCAAGATGAAGATATAACAATTATAAATATTTATGCACCCAACATAGGAGCACCGCAATATGTAAGACAATTACTAACAAGTATGAAAGGGGAAATTAACAATAATGCAATAATAGTGGGAGATTTTAATACCCCACTTACATCTATGGATAGATCAACTAAACAGAAAATTAACAAGGAAACACAATCTTTAAATGATACAATAGACCAGTTAGACCTAATTGATATCTATAGGACAAATCACCCCAAAACAATGAATTTCACCTTTTTCTCAAGTGCACATGGAACCTTTTCCAGGATAGATCACATCCTGGGACATAAATCTAGCCTTGGTAAATTCAAAAAAGTTGAAATCATTCCATGCATCTTTTCTGACCACAATGCAGTAAAGTTAGATCTCAATTATGGGAGAAAAACTATTAAACATGCCAACATATGGAGGCTGAACAACACGCTGCTGAACAACGAACAAATCATAGAAGAAATCAAAAGAGAAATCAAAATATGCATAGAAATGAATGAAAATGAAAACACAACAACCCAAAACCTCTGGGACACTGTAAAAGCAGTGCTAAGGGGGAAGTTCATAGCAATACAGGCACACCTCAAGAAACAAGAAAAAAGTCAACTAAATAACCTAACTCTACATCTAAAGCAACTAGAAAAGGAAGAGATGAAGAACCCCAGGGTCAGTAGAAGGAAAGAAATTGTAAAAATTAGGGCAGAGATAAATGCAAAAGAAACAAAAGAGACTATAGCAAAAATCAACAAAGCCAAAAGCTGGTTCTTTGAGAAGGTAAATAAAATTGACAAACCACTAGCCAGACTTATCAAGAAACAAAGGGAGAAGAACCAAATCAATAAAATTAGAAATGAAAATGTAGAGATCACAACTGACAACACAGAAATACAAAGGATTATTAGAGAATACTATCAAGAATTATATGGCAATAAAATGAATAACCTGGAAGAAATGGACAAATTCCTAGAAAAGTACAACTTTCCAAAACTGAACCAGGAAGAAATAGAAAATCTGAACAGTCCCATCACAAGCACGGAAATTGAAACTGTAATCAAAAATCTCCCAGAAAACAAAAGCCCAGGTCCAGACAGCTTCATAGCTGAATTCTACCAAAAATTTAGTGAAGAGCTAACACCTATTCTACTCAAACTCTTCCAGAAAATTGCTGAGGAAGGGAAACTTCCAAACTCATTCTATGAGGCCACCATCACCCTAATCCCAAAACCTGGTAAAGACCCCACAAAAAAAGAAAACTACAGGCCAATATCACTGATGAACATAGATGCAAAAATCCTTAACAAAATTCTAGCAATCAGAATCCAACAGCATATTAAGAAGATCATACATCATGACCAAGTGGGCTTTATCCCAGGAATGCAAGGATTCTTCAATATCCGCAAATCAGTCAACGTAATACACCACATTAACAAACTGAAAAATAAAAATCATATGATTATCTCAATAGATGCAGAGAAAGCCTTTGACAAAATTCAACATCCATTTATGGTAAAAACCCTCCAGAAAGTGGGAATAGAAGGGACATACCTCAACATAATAAAAGCTATATATGACAAACCCACAGCAAACATTATCCTCAATGGTGAAAAACTGAAAGCATTTCCCCTAAAGTCAGGAACAAGACAAGGGTGCCCACTCTCACCACTACTATTCAACATAGTTCTGGAAGTTTTGGCTACAGCAATCAGAGCAGAAAAAGACATAAAAGGAATACAAATTGGAAAAGAAGAAGTAAAACTTTCACTGTTCGCTGATGACATGATCCTCTACACAGAAAACCCTAGAGACTCTACCAGAAAACTACTAGAGCTAATCAATGATTACAGTAACTTTGCAGGATATAAAATCAACACACAGAAATCCCTTGCATTCCTATACACTAATAATGAGAAAATAGAAAGAGAAATTAAGGAAACTATTCCATTCACTGTTGCAACGAAAAGAATTAAATACTTAGGAATATATCTACCTAAGGAAACAAAAGACTTGTACATAGAAAACTATAAAACACTACTGAAAGCAATCAAAGAGGACACTAATAGTTGGAGAAATATACCATGTTCATGGATTGGAAGAATAAATATTGTAAAAATGAGTATACTACCCAAAATAATTTATACATTCAATGCAATCCCTATCAAACTACCAACGATATTTTTCACAGAACTAGAACAAATAATCTCACAATTTGTATGGAAATACAAAAAACCTCGAATAGCCAAAGCAATCTTGAGGAAGAAAAATGGAACTGGGGGAATTAACCTGCCAGACTTCAGGCTCTACTACAAAGCCACAGTCATCAAGACAGTATGGTACTGGCATAAAGACAGAAATATAGATCAATGGAACAAAATAGAAAGCCCAGAAATAAATCCACGCATCTATGGACACCTCATCTTTGACAAAGGAGGCAAGAATATAAAATGGAGAAAAGACAGTCTCTTTAACAAGTGGTGCTGGGAAAACTGGTCAGCCACTTGTAAAAGAATGAAACTAGAACACTTCCTAACACCATACACCAAAATAAACTCAAAATGGATTAGAGAGCTAAATGTAAGACCAGAAACTATAAAACTCCTAGAAGAGAACGTAGGCAAGACACTCTCCAACATAATTCACAGCAGGATCCTCCATGACCCACCTCCCAGAATATTGGAAATAAAAGCAAAAATAAACAAATGGAACCTAATTAAAATCAAAAGCCTCTGCACAGCATAGGAAACTATAAGTAAGGTGAAAAGACAGCCTTCAGAATGGGAGAAAATAATAGCAAATGAAGTAACTGATAAAGGATTAATCTCCAAATTATACAAGCAGCTCCAGGAGCTCAATTCCAGAAAAATAAATGACCCAATCAAAAAATGGGCCAAAGAACTAAACAGACATTTCTCCAAAGAAGACATAAAGATGGCTAACAAACACATGAAAAAATGCTCAACATCCCTCATAATCAGAGAGATGCAAATCAAAACCACAATGAGATACCATTTCACACCAGTCAGAATGGCTGCTATCCAAAAGTCTACATGCAATAAATGCTGGAGAGGATGTGGAGAGAAAGGAACCCTCTTACACTGTTGGTGGGAATGCAAACTAGTACAGCCACTATGGAGAACAGTGTGGAGATTCCTCAAAAAACTGGAAATAGAACTGCCATATGATCCAGCAATCGCACTCCTGGACATACACACTGAGGAAACCAGAATTGAAAGAGACACATATACTCCAATGTTCATTGCAGCACTGTTTATAATAGCCAGGACATGGAAGCAACCTAGATGTCCATCTGCAGACGAATGGATAAGAAAGCTTTGGTACATATACACAATGGAGTATTATTCAGCCATTAAAAAGAATACATTTGAATCAGTTCTAATGAGGTGGATGAAACTGGAGCCTATTATACAGAGTGAAGTAAGCCAGAAAGAAAAACACCAATACAGTATACTAACACATATATATGGAATTTAGAAAGATGCAAATGATAACCCTGTATACGAGACAGCAAAAGAGACACAGATGTATAGAACAGTCTTTGGGACTCTATGGGAGAGGGTGAGGGTGGGATGATTTGGGAGAATGGCATTGAAACACGTATGTTGTCATATGTGAAACGAATCACTAGTTCAGGGTCAATGCATGTTATAGGATGCTCGGGGCTGGCATGCGGCGATGACCCAGAGGGAGGATAAAGGGAGGAGGGAGGTGGGAGGGGGGTTCAGGAGGGGGAACTTATGTAAACCCGGGGCAAATTCATATCAATGTATGGCAAAACCAACCAATATAATATTGTAAAATAATTTGCCTCCAATAAAAAATAAATTAATTACATAAAAAAAAAAAAATAAAGCAGGACCTATCAGGGCTGGAAAAAAATAATAAAAACTATAGTGTTTTCCCAAATCTGCAAATGCTAAACTTTCAGCAAATTCAAAATGCTTCAAGCGATATATTCATATAAAGTTGTGGGGTCATACTATATGTGATACAAACCAGATCTAACTTTTTTTCTGAATGACATAAAATGTCAGTGCTTTCATGTTATTAGTCATCATTTAGCACAGCTTTCTTCATTGATCCTCCCCACTTCACTGTGTCTCTATTATAATACTTGAATTACATCAATGAATATCACTTGGGTTTTTATATTTTACACGTTTGACACATCTGCTAGTTATTTCAAAGTTCATTTAGTCTTTTGGTTCCATAAGAGAAAAGGAATCACCAGCAGTCTTTAACCTGTAAGTCTGAAGTGTTCAAAGTCAAGCAAAATTTGTCTGTGGGAGACACTGCCTAGCCTAGTCTCTTTTCAATATACTCTGTTTTTCATCAGAAACCTTTTCCATCACTAGTTTATATTTTGGCCAAACTGGGAAACTGAGATGTCATTAGATTTCATTTTCAATATCTTGGCAGCTTCTTTACCAGCTAAGCCACCAGGGAAGCCCTTAGCTTCTCTGCCACACTCCTGACATGGGAAAGGACTTGACTGAGAAATTACTCTAAGATCCAGATCAGCTGTCATTCTATGTAGGTCTTAAATCTTATGTAAGAGATTTGGTTATGGATTTATTTGGGGGAAAAGGGTGGAGATTGAGGAATTATCCCCACCTGAGTGTTATCATGTTGAGTTCCAGTTTGCCACCCAGACTAACAGGTATGGAACCAAGGAGTAACTGAGGGTGATACTTATGAACTTGGATGAGACATCTGATCTTCTATACCTTTCTGAGGATGAATGTCTAATACAGAAATATTTGTTTTCTTTAGCTTCAGAGGACAGATGACTGTCCTATCAAACACTGAATGCTCCTTTTTTCTGTGTTTATGCTACTTCTTAAAACGTTTTTGTTTTCACAGTGATTAACGAGAGTAGATGTTCGTGTATAAAATGGTGAAAAACTGGTCCTGGATTAGGCTTGCATCCAGAAAATGGATAAAGCCTACAGTTTAAAACTTGCAAAGGAACAGTATTTTCAGTCTGTACCTTAAAGAGGTGAATCACCATATACTGGAGGCTGTCCACGTCTGGATACAGTGACAGTGAACCTGAGGTCCTTGATGCTGATAAAGATGCAGCTGTGGTTATCCTGGAAAGGAAGTGAGCTTCTCGATGGCAGATTACATCTCATTAAATTGTGGAAGGACATTCCAGGGAAAAAGTAAATAAGAAAGCAAGAAATACAGAGCTTTATAAAGATCAACAACAGGTGACATAGAATTGAAATGTTCTACTAAAGATAAATTTATAAAAGAAATATAACCAAAAGATAAAGTATCTTAAGGGGACTGTGTAATACCGGGAAGAGCAGAGAGTTTATAATGTAACATACAGATTTTCATTAGAAAAGTTCGTCAGAGGGCAGCCAAAAGGAGAAATGGCGCTAGAAGAGCAGGATGAGATTAATTACACAGCAGAACAAAGGCATGATCCTCTCACAGGGAGGCAAGCAAGGCTGCTCTCTTTTTATAGATAATTATGCCTAATACAGCCT
Organism: Moschus berezovskii; assembly: GCF_049115385.1. Taxonomy (NCBI): domain Eukaryota; kingdom Metazoa; phylum Chordata; class Mammalia; order Artiodactyla; family Moschidae; genus Moschus; species Moschus berezovskii. The sequence continues at coordinate 65,068,270 of NC_142469.1, forward strand.
AAGATCCAAGTTTTTCCAAACAGGCGCTTATTCTAGAAGTGAAATACTAAAAATTTTACTGAGGCAAATCTTTCACGGTGTCTTCCTCTATTTCCTTTTTCAGGTGTACACAGTTTGAAAGGAATAAATGCACCCTCAGCCAGGGGAGGTGGAGAAAAAAGAAGGCTGTACCTGGTGCAAGCCTTGCTGATGGCAGAACAAGTGGGCCAATTCTGTGTGTCACAGAATTGCAGCGATTCTGGTAGGAGATTTTCACAACTTCATAAGAACTTAATAGTAATCAAAGAGCTTTTCCTCCTTCTGTTTAAAAAGAAAAAGTAGGGGGCTGAGCAGACAGGGGAAATCTTTCACCTGAGAGTTAGAAGGGACCAGTTTCCCATTCACAGGCTAGTCCTGCAGGACCACGTCATTAGCCATGAATGCTTTGTTCTTTTGCAGAATGTTTTGCAGCCCTGATGAGTTTGGCTTTGAGTGTCTCCCTGGAGGAGGGCAGACTTAGTGTTGGGAACACAGCAGGCTAAGCCTGTGTTCTAAGGAGAGTGTACAGTTGCTAATAAAGTGTTTGGATTTTGCTTTTCTTCTTTTCAGGTGCAGAAAGCTCTGGTGACCCTGATGTGCTGCCTGAATATTTTGATCTCTGTCTAAATCTATGCAGTTTTTGTGCATCTAAAAATAAGCCTTTAAGAGAATGTATTACTTAATATGTATTCAGAGTAAGTAGGAGGAAAAGGAGGGCATTTTATCAAAAAAGTTAAAAGTAAGTGAATCTGCAATGACCTTATGCCCAAAAGATATAGAATCATAAGATCTAAAAGCATTGAAAAAGACCTCAAGAGTCCACCCTCGCATCTCATTCAAATCATCATCTCAAAAGCTAACCTCTTCTTAAACATATTGAATGATAAAGGAGGGCCCACCTCCCAAGACAGCCCCTTTATTTTTGGCCATTCCTAATTATTCCATCTCAATTCTGCCATCAAATAGCTTGTTGACACAAATCTAATTTCTCAGCCATATTTGTTTATTGAATTTTGTAAAAAATCATGTCTGTTAACTTTTGTTTTGACTAAATAATACTAATTTTTTTCTTCACTTCTCATATGATTTCAAGACTTAAAATCTTCGTGCTTAGGGTCTTTCCTGGTGAGCCAGTGAATAAGATTCTGCACTTCCACTGCAGGGATCGTGGGTTTGATCTCTGGTCGGGGAATAACATCCTGAGTGCTGTGGCTGTGCAGTGAGGAAAAAAACAAAACAAAAAAAAAAAACCCTTCATGCTAGCACTTTATCTAGGATTAGTTAGCATGTTAGCACCTTAGTTTCAAATGACTAAAATTCCATGGAAACTAGTTAGGTAAGGAAGGAAAAGTATTATGCAACCACTGGGATTTTTCACAAAATCCAACAATTTTGAATCAGTTATCGTCTGGACATTCTTTTGAGAGTAAAGTTTCTTTCAAAATGTGATGAAAATAACCTCAATAATTTCTGACCAGTTCAAATTAAAGTCTATTCATTATGTCTTTTTTTCTAACCCATATCTTCTTGCTAACACAGCCATGTTCAGCCCAGCCCAGCCATTGTAAAAGGTGTTTCCTGTGAAGAGTCAGGTGTTCTCTGGTTCCCTGCTTGTACTACTGCTGTTACTGGATAGGGACTCTGAATGCTACCCTTCTTGCCAAACTTAGACTGTTCTGTAAGATGACAAATAATCCTGCCCAAAATGCTAACAGAAGGTCCACAGAGAAACACTGTTAATGGAGTCAAATGTTTTGGATGCCACATCATTATTTCACATGAGATAGCACTAAAGTCACATCTCTTTATCTCATAAATTTTGCATTTAGATTTTTAAATCAAAGTGTAGGCTTCATATTTGTTTTAATTTCATTCATTCGTGTTATTGTTCACCATATGTTCCAGGTTATTATTTATTACCTTTTTAAATTTTAAATTTTGAGTAAGTCCTAGGGGAGGCCCTGGAAATTACTGGCTACATCATGGGTTAGATCCAATAGACATAGATTTAAGCACTGACTCCACCACTTTAAGCTGAATGATTGAAGACAGATTAATCTCTCAAATCTTGCCTCTGCCAGGTGAGGAGCTAATGGTTAACTCATCATTTGGTTGTGAAAATAAAATGAGATCCTAGGATAAAATTATTCAATGCATGGTGGTAGTTACACTGGTAGTCATTATTATGAATATTCACAAATTGCATGAAAATGCCTTACACTCACCACAGTATTGATACAAATGCTAATATACCTGTACTCTGTCCTCCTTTTAGGAGGCCTCCACTTAGAACGATATTTTTTCATTGATCACCATCCCCAGAAGACTTGCTTATCATAAAAGACAGCTATTATGTTGTTGATTATTTTTATCAGCTTAGGTCATAGGCTGTTCATGTGTATGTTTCTTGAGCTTCAGTTCCACCTAAATTATACCCTGGCATTCAAGTTGCAAAATAATTCTTTAAGTAGAGATGGAGCAAAATCTGTTTCAAGTAATCCAGAATTCACTATTTTTTCCAATGGAAACTAATTAGGAGAGTAAAGTTGCAAGTTAAAAAGAAAATCATTCTGTTCCAGCAGATATTTTAAAGTATTCACAGAAATCCTAAAATTTAGGCATAATTATCAACTCTTCAAATGCAGCCTTCAAATGCAATCATTTACATTCCCACATCAAAGTTTATTGACTAGGCAATTATCTGTGGATCCAAATAAATGATTAAATTCACCAAGCCCTGAGGCAACACAGAGCATTGCTAGAGCACATGGTTCTCCTTTAACTTAGGATCTAAATGAAAGAGACATATGTTAAATATGTGGGGTATTTTTTTTGGGGGGAAGAGACCTGCAAATGATGCTCAAATTTATGGAAAAATTAAATAAAGAAAGTGTTTAGGATCCAAGTGTATCTCTCCATTCTCCTAGAACCAAATTGAGACCTTAATTTGGAAAAGCCATATAAACATAGGCTAGTAACAAGTTACTTAATCCTCTATTGGATAGAAATGCTGGGTGTGCAGCGATTAACATATCTTTTAGGAATGACCCGTTAGTGCCATATAGGAAAAACCACTCCTTCCTATGTCCTGAGAATACGGTGTTACAGCTGTGTTCCGTGTAAATATCACTCATTAGGGTAGTTAGGGCTTCCCTGGTGGCTCAGAGGTTAAAGCGTCTGCCTCCAATGCGGGAGACCCGGGTTCGATCCCTGGGTCGGGAAGATCCCCTGGAGAAGGAAATGGTAACCCACTCCAGTATTCTTGCCTGGAGAATCCCATGGACGGAGAAGCCTGGTAGGCTACAGTTCACGGGGTCGCAAAGAGTCGGACACGACTGAGTGACTGAACGGATTAGGGTAGTTGAGGGTGTGGCCTGGAACAGAGCTGAAGGCTGTGGGAGCAGGCTGTCTGCTTATATTACACATGGGTAGACACACGCATATGTCCTCACGGGGGGCACTGACAACAGCCCGAACCCTGCATCTATCTAGGAAAATACATGCCCAAGAGCTATCTTGCATCTATCTAGGAAAATACATGCCCAAGAGCTAAGTGTCCTCCGGTAATTCCATCATCTGCTCTTTTCCATGAGAGTGTTACCATTTAAATTTTGCAAAGAGCCATCAAGCAGTATACATTGAAACTTTTTGATAGGCTGGGATGCTGGGTTACAAAAACACAGTCACGGTAGCCCATGGGTTCCTGGAAAATTAAAAATTTTAGGGTTTTCTGCATGAAAAAGTATATGCTTTACCTCTAAGCCACATCAATTTAATCTTTCTGATATGCATATTATTTTTTGCATGTCGAAAATATGTGGAGAGTGACATGGGATTAGAGTTGAAAGGGATGTTTTAAAGTTAACTTAGCCATAGTTCACTTTTGTCAGATCCATCTTTGACTAATAATTATTGAGTCTATTGAGAGTCTGAGTACTCTTGCTGCATTTGATTCTCTCCACAAATCTATGTTCCAGATGGTTTTAATCTTTATTTAGTGGACAAAATAGAAAAAAGAAAAAAAAAAACAGAACTGTTCACATCAACAAAGGAATGAGCTTTGCCCAAGATCACAGAATAAGATTTCCAGAGAAGTTATTTTAATAGTCACAAATTAAATATTAACTTTGTGTATATACACATATATTTTTGTATTTACATATACAAATAAAAGTAATTTCATGTGATTTTTAAAACATAGCTTTAAAATGTTATATATGTATATATATATATATACATGCATGCATGTCAAGTTGCTTCAGTCATGTCCGACTCTTTGTGACTCTATGAACTGTAGCCCACCAGGCTCTTCTGTCCATGGGATTCTCCAGGCGAGAACACTAGAATGGGTTGCCATGCCCTTCTCCAGAGGATCTTCCCGACCCAGGGATCGAAGTCTCATCTAAGTCCCCTGAATTGGCAGGCAACTTCTTTACCACTAATACCACCTGGTAAACCTGTGTATGTGTGTACATATTAACAGTATTTGAAATAGTAATTATAGTAACAGCTGCACATAGTGTTTTAAAGTTTTAAGATTATTTACCAATATATTGAGTGAAGTTACTCAGTCGTGTCCGACTCTTTGTGACCCCATGGACTATAGCCTACCAGGCTCCTCCGTCCATGGGATTTTCCAGGCAAGAATACTGGAGTGGGTTGCCATATATTAAATGCCAATAAAAATAATACTATTATTAATAATGACTTTTTTATTGTCAAAAAGTTTGCTAATATTTGGGCATATGTAATTTAATCAAAGCAAATTTTATTTTCATATTTTACAGATGAAGAAATAAGAAAAATACCTAAAATAATTTACCCAATGATAAAGGGGGAAAGGAGCAGAATTGCCATGATTTAAACCCAAATTTTCTGGTTTCAAAGCATGTGTTCACTGGAATATATGTGTGAGCTGAAATTTGACATGTTATGGACTTTATATATTTGATCCTTTCTCCAGGAAAGGTGTCAGAAATTATTATAAACCTGAAAAATAGCTTGTATCACTGAAAAATTGTAGAAAATGTGTAATGGTCAATAATGGCAAAGGCCCTAGAAATTTCAGTTTCTGCTGCACAGACTTTAGTCACAAACTTTCTGTTCGGGATTGGAAACCATAACATTATAAGTCAGGTTAACTCTCCACATGTGAAGCCAACCCAGAGCCATGTATCTCCCCCATGCCATCTCCACAAAAGTTTAGGAATAAAATGTTTTTGTACATCGCTGCTTTTATGATTTTAAATCACAAGTTACTGTGCAAACAAGCAACCAAAAGCATAATGTGTTACCAGTTTAGATTTAGAATACTTTTCTATGTCTGTGAGTCTGTTTCTATACAGCAGAAATTAGCACAACATTGTAAATCAACTATACTTTGATTAATTTTTTTAAAAAATTAAAAATATAGGACTTCAATATGTGAATGTCAGAATATAAGTACTAAGGAAGCTTGATTGTATTGATCTTTTATTGGCTAACAAAATTATGAGGTGCCCATTCCAATACTGGAAACCACTATTTGGGCTCCATACTTAGTTTAGTAGAATTGGGTAAGTCCCTGAATTGGGTAAGTAGAATTGGGTAAGTCAAGTAACTGGTTGGATTATGGCATAATCATGGCAAATGTAAAATGCCAATTAATAAACATCTATCATATGAGAAGTCACATACATCTCATTCACAATCTTCATTGAGATGTCCTCACAGACAGTTTATTTGAACAAAGATTTTAGTGGCTCATTCTAACATCAGTGAAAGTCACTCAGTCATGTCCAATTCTTTGTGACCCCATGGACCATACAGTCCGTGGAATTCTCAGGCCAGAATACTGGGGTAAGTAGTCTGTCCCTTCTCCAGGGGATCTTCCCAACCCAGGGATCAAACCCAGGTCTCCCACATTGCAGGTGGATTCTTTACCAGCTGAGCCACATGTGAAAAGAAAGTGAAGTCTCTCAGTCGTGTCCGACTCATTGCGACAGTCTTTCCACGGACTGTAGCCCATCAGGCTCCTCCATCCATGGAATTTTCTAGGCAAGATTATTGGAGTGGGTTGCCATTTCCTTCTCCAGGGGATCTTCCCGACCTGAGGATCAAACCCGGGTCTCCCGCATTGCGGGCAGACACTTTACTGTCTGAGCCACCAGGGAACTGCAAATAAGTCCCATGCACTTCTCCAGGCCAGAATACTGGAGTGGCTAGCCTTTCCCTTCTCCAAGGGATCTTCCCAACCCAGACATCGAACCCAGGTCTCCTGCATTGAAGGCAGATTCTTTATCAGCTGAGCCACAAGGGAAGCCAAAGAATACTGGAGTGAAACGTCAAGGAAGGGGGAAAAAAAAGAAAGAGATAACATTTAAATAAACACCTGACCTATTCTGGCATGCAAATTAAATAGAAATGCAATAGTTGCACAGACTGTAACCTGGCTGTGGTCTATTTGGAACTGCATCTGTATTTTGATGGTAAATTCAGAAGGAGTAAAGACAGAGTAACTGCAGGTTGGGCTTTTCTTTCCTAATAACATTTGTTCTGTGCTAGGATGCCTGACTTCGATGATGGTGGTAGGGTTTTATATTTTACAGAGTGAGATCATTTAAAAAATACTGTTATGCAGGCAATTAAGATTAAAGGCAAATTCCCCTTCACACTCCCTAGTAATATGCTTCTGTATCCAAAAGATAAGAACTTGAGAAATGGCTCACTGGGACAGGCCAACGGGCCTGGAGTCCAGGACTCCGTTTCTGACGGAGATGGCAGAGGGTTTTATAGAGGAATGCATGGCTACCCTCTATGACATTAGCCTGAGGAAGCAGGAGATGGATATTAAGAACACGTGATGACCTTTCCTCCTCTGTTATGAGTCTGACATCTAAGGATTTATCGCAATTGTTTGTGAATGTCTACATTTTTTTGGCCTCTGATGCCTTTGTTGTATTAGGCAGCCTTGGACTGGGAGTCAAAACATCCTTTGTTTCTGTCCAAATTCTTTCACCTACTAATTGAACAAACTTGGCAAATCTTTTTACTTCTCACAGCCTCATTTTTTTAAACTTTTAACTTGAATTTTTTAGCAGCAACATTTGTAAATACCTTACAGAATCCAGAGGCTTGTCCCCAGAGCCTAGCTTTTGACTCCTTGGAGATTATCGGTATCAAAATTTGAAGTTCTCACTAGGCCACCCCTCTCTCAGATCATTGAGAATGCAAACTAAAATCAGCACAGTGTTTATTCTTAAAATAGACAATTGTTAATTTATCTCACCCAGGGAAGTATCCTTTCAACCTTGCCTTTAGTTTTCAAAATCAAAAATAATTTGTCCAAATACAATTATTAAATATTATGTCCACAGGCTGCTCTTCTGATGACTAGTAATTTTTCCATGGTTTTATATACCTGTACACACTGCTGTTTTTAAAAATAGAACTCATATTTTTTAATATTTATAAACTGTGTCTTCCTTCATGTTTATTTACCTGTCAAAAAATTCAAGTTACTGAATAAACAATAACAGATCCTTCCAGAAACCTTGTTGTTTTCTACAAAGAGAAGATATGAACATTACTGTAAAACGAAATCTGAGGAACAAATAAATCAGTTTGTGAGAAGGAAAGAAGAAGCAGAAGTTTCCCCTCAAAGAGGGGATTTGCCATTAAACAAATTTTCAGAAATTCAAATATATTGAACCAGTCAACATGCATTTTTGCCTTCCCCAAAGAAGTTCCCAATTTGTAATTTTCTATCAGTTACCTACACTTTACCATTTCTGACATGTGCTGACCTTTCCATATTAATGTGTTCTTTACTAGATCTACAGTTTTGCTAATACAGCTGTCAGAAAAGTGTTGTTGTCAGATGTGAGGATGGGAGCGGTCAGCAGTTTCAGTAACATCCTTTTTAGTAAGATCATGAATTTAAAAAGATGGTCCAGAACCGTAGCTAACTCTCCCAGATAATATAAACTGGGAGACAAGTGGAATATTGCAAATAATGTATTTCAAAGAAAAAATTTTTAAAAAAGAAGGAAATTAATGAATTCCTAGGAAGATGAAGGCTTTTCTCTTTCAAAAACATCACTCATTTTGAAAGAATAACTCCAGAAATTCCCTTTGTTCATATTTACCTTTACCAAGACTGCTACTCTTGTTCAAATCAAGTGCAGTTTTTGCCTCCAGTGATTTATTCTGTAATTCCACTTTGCTAATGGTCATTCCTCTCCGTTTTCACTGAAACATTTATGAAGTAAACTCAGGAAGCTGCTGCTGCTAGGTCACTTCAGTCATATCCGACTCTGTGTGACCCCATAGACGAAAGCCCACCAGGCTCCCCCGTCCCTGGGATTCTCCAGGCAAGAACACTGGAATGGGTTGCCATCTCCTTCTCCAATGTGTGAAAGTGAAAAGTGAAAGTGAAGTTGCTCAGTCGTGTCCGACCCTTAGCGACCCCACGGACAGCAGCCTACCAGGCTCCTCCATCCATGGGATTTTCTAGGCAAGAGTACTGGAGTGGCTTGTCATTGCCTTCTCTAAAACTCAGGAAGAGAACAGGGGAATTCCTTTGAAACCTACACAGCTCCTGCCACATTTGAACTTCCATTTCATCAAGCCATCCTGTGTGATGGTGGACACAATATCTGAGACAATTAGATTTCAAACCTGCTAACCACTTTTTCTCATTTGTAATCATTCTCCAAATAGCATTTGGCAGCATTATCTTGGTTTCTTCATTCACTTTAAGACCGAGTCCCCAGAACAACCTTATTTGTTTGTAATTGTTCTGCCCAGTCGCTAAAATATCTGTAATTGTTTTGCATTTGAATCAAATTTATTAACAGACATATGGTTATAACAGAGAAAGCACTCCAGCTGGTGAAGCCCTAAGCAAAGCCCACAATAATTTGATCATTTGCAAATCATTGTCACTTGAATGTTTTCTTAGTGCAGCTTAATTATGACTCAACCAGTCCAGAATACAATGCACTTCCTGGGAAGAGAAGAAATTGAGAGTTCTCAGTACAAAGCGGGCAAGCTTTGTTATGCATGTACACCTCTTCTGTACAACTGAACATCTGCTAATAAATGTGTTTCCAGTCTCAATGATAGCTTTTGCCTTCATCATTCAAACCTGGCATGAAATTTACATCAACTGAGAATTCATGTTATTTACTCATTGCTAACTATTACAACCCCATTAAAATTTTAGCCTATAATACCCTCTGGAAAATTAGAAATGTTTATAAAAATAAATGCACAAATAAGACAGAGCCTTTTTTTCCCAGAAGTTCCTTGACAGGTGGTCACCTTGAAATTATGCTACAATAATACAGCCGATTTTTTTTAAAAAATGATCTCGATACAGAAGGTAATCAAGAGCTCTTGGGAGCCACCTCTGCGTTTTTCCAAGCAATCTTTTCTGCAGTTTAAATGTGTTCATACAAATCCTAAATGACATAGAAAGCAATTTTTCCCTTCAAACGATGGAGATCAGTCATAGCATTATAATTAAATGTCACAGAATGGCAAATAATTATCTTACTTAAATGGTTAATATAGGAAAAACCCATTAACTATCGGTCGTGAATATGCAAAAATGATGCTTGTGACTCTATTGATATAATTAAATTTAAAAGCAGGTTTTGCTTGTGTGGCCTCAACTGCTACTGACATATCAAGTTTGAGAATGGGTATTAACTAGAGGACACCAAGTCCAATGATTTTAACTATATTCCAGCCCACCCCTATTTAGATTAAGTATGCAAATCTAAAAATCCTCACAGTCTTTATTTGCCAAAAAGAGTATCAGGATCAACTTTTTCCATGTGAGGGGCTCAGTAAATGTGTAATTAGTAGCAGCTTCCTTGCCATGGCCTGTCTTTCTTTCCCAACTGTTTCCTACTGCGTTGGCAGATTCTTGAAATTTACTCTAACGCAGGACTTTTCACCTCTTCCGAGGGATAAGGACTAAATTGAGCTCATAGCTTATTCCTGGCAGCAAAAACACTACACAGATCCTATCATTCAGAATGTTACTTAATTCTGCAAACCTGCTGAAAAATCCAGGAATTGTGATGCAATGTGGTGCCACACTGTCAAATATTTCTCTCAGCATCCTTTCCCCCTTTCTTATATTGGAGACCATTATCATCCAACTTTCTTGCTCAGGGTTGTTGCTTTACTCCCCAAGAGCCTACACTTCTAGAAAGAAATAAGGAGTTTGTTGTGAGCAAATCCCTAAAGTCTGGCTCATAACCATTTCTCCTCTGAGAGGGCCCAGGGCGCTTCAGCAAATCCGAAGCTTACATCATGCCAGGAGCATCCCATATAACACAGGGCAGATACATCAACTAAGCAACAAGGACCTCATGAAGGAATATGATAAAATGCCCATACAAGTCCATCCCTCTGACCTTGATGCTTCTGTATTTGTCATGACAAAAGATCAGCAAATAAAAACCAGAAGAACAGAAACAGAAATATTACTAGAACAACAAAAAAAAAGACCATATTTTTTCCCTTAGTCAATATTGTTGAAGTTTGTATCAATCCACAGGGGAGGAAAGATTGGAAGTTAAAACCAGAACCACACTCTTACAAACATGTACAATGTATGTGTTACAGATACATTAAACAAGCAAGACTCCTGGGTATAGAAGTAAAACAATGTGGTTTTTTATTTTTTTTCTCTCTCTCTCTCTCAACAACTCTCTAAAACATATTTAGTTGGAAAATTTTCTTACCTGCTCCTGGATGAAAACTCCCAGGGTACCTAACTTTCTTGATCCATCTTAGGCAAGTAAATGTCCTATGGTTGAATCACAAATCAATTTCAAATCAATTTCAGTGCAGTTATTGAAATATCTGGTTTTAAAATCAGTAGGAATTCTGGACTTGGCTTGAAGTTAAATCTTCTCTGAAGTACTCTACCTGGACCTATATAAAGCAGAAAGTCAAGTGAAAGAGTTATTATGATCTCTCTATCTTTCCCTGCCTTATGCTTCAACCCTCCCCTCATCTCACCCAGCAGGGGTCTGATTACATTTCATGAGGACAACTGGGGAAGGAGAAAAGGTAAAAGAAGAAAGATTCCACTCCCCAGACCTGGCTTGTATATACAGTCGACTGTGCATTTGTCAGGCTTTTTTGGAGATCTCTTAATTAATGTCCCTTTGTACAGTAAAGGCAAGCTCCTCATTTTGGCTTATAAGAAACTTTACATAGTTTTTTCCTAAGGTTTCTTTCTTCCCATGAGTAATATTCCTGGACGGGACTCAGAGACTCATATGTTGCCTTTCTCTTTCTCTGCCTTTCCCCTCTCACTCTGAGTGTGTGTTTGTGTGGGTTGGTGTGGCCCATATTGCACACAGAAGGCACACACACACTATTACTATAAACAGACTTGGTGCAGGCAAGCCAGCCTTACACAGTAGCAAACTTTATCATCATTGCCACCTTCTGGGCAACTAACCAGGTCATGCCTCCCAAGTAGGAGACCAACACTGATCCACTGGGTTGGCCACATTTTAGGAGATGCGTATTAAGTTCTCCAAGAAATCGGTTAAGTCTTCTCTCTAGACGCGAGGTGAGTAAAACTCACAACAGAACTCTTGCCTAATGATCCTCCTCCCATATTTGTCCTTACCTCTCAAATCTGAATCCTTTTATAACTTTATTATAGATAGCTGGTCCTTTGTCAGGGTCTACAAAACCATCTTCAGTCTCTCTGGGACCCTCCAAGGAGTACTGGCAAATGGACATCAGACTTGTTCCACTGAAGGACAGGGACACGGGGATATCCTATGCCTTGTCAGTTAAGGGTTTCTCCTTTAGGAATTATCCCTTCTGTTCACCTTATATAGAAGGAAGGGCTATAAATTTAAAGTTGAGGAAGCAAGGCATATGAAGGACGATTAAAAAGTAGTATGATGGGATGAAATTGTTATAAGGAGTTGAAAACAGGATATAGTTATGAGAGAGTGGGATGTTTGAAATTAAGATTATGGAAATATTGCCACTGCTAGTAATGAAAAGGACTAGCATAGCCATCTGTTGGAATTGGATCCCTGAAGTGGGGTGGGAGACAAGATCACTGAAAGAAAATGAAGTCGCTCAGTCGTGTCCAACTCTTTGCAACCCCATGGACTGTAGCCTTCCAGGCTCCTCCGTTCATGGGATTTTCCAGGTAAGAATACTGGAATGGGTTGCCATTTCCTTCTCCAGGAGATCTTCCCAACCCAGGGATTGAACCCGGGTCTCCCACATTGTAGGCAGACACTTTACCATCTGAGCCACCAGGGAAGTCTCTAAGATCATTGAAGTAGAGATCAAACTGAGAATGTATTGAAAGATTCCCCACTTGAATGATGAAATCTCAAAAAAAAAAAAATAATGAACACAAGAGTTCGTGTCAGAGAGACTGACAATGAGCTAGAAGCTGAAATCTTCAAGTTAATGAAAGAAGCAGCCTAGGAGTTGGTAGATGCCTACAGTAAGAAAGAATAGTGTGCAATGATATACCCAAGGCTTTAACTATTATTTAGAATCACAGGAGCATGGTGGTAATAAAAGACATACTGAATTTTTGTTTGTTTGTTTTATTATAGTTTTTTTTTTTTTTTTAATTCTCTACAGACCATGAATACCTTAATTACCCGGAGTTGGAGAAGACTACACCACCACTCATTTTGATACATCTTAGAAAGTGTGTAGTATATACTAGGGGTATGAGATTTCTTAACTTTTAGTGATACTAAGGGTAAACAGAATACTCTAAAAGCATCAGTAGAGACTGAAAAATGTTTCTATACCATTTCTAGGCACAACAGTATGAGGAATAAGGGAAAGATTGTTTAAGAGGGCTATACAAGACGGAGTATTCCAGGGGCCAGTCAGGAAAAATAAGTTGAAGTACAAATTAGTAATGGTGACTTCCAGAGAGAGCAGTGGGTTATTTTAGGGTTTGAGGTTGTGGAGAAAGTATTAGAAAAACTTGAAAGGGTGGAAGAGAGACCAGCCAGGTATTAGGTAGAGCAAGAATGGGAAGTGATGTTCAGAGCATTAATTGAAGATTTAGGAGATTTTGCTAAATACTGACTGACTTCCAGAAGGTACATGTTAGTTGCTCAGTCATGTCTGACTCTTTGTGACCCCTGGACTGTAGCCCATCACTCCTCTGTCCATGGGATTCTCCAGGCAACAATACTGGAGTAGGTTGACATTTCCTCCTTCAGGAAGAGAGTACAGTGAGTTTGGGTACAACCCTCCTCCAGAGGGTACAGTGAGGTTGTTTCAGGAGCTGGAGAAGATGAAAATGGTATTAGTAAAGTAACTGTCAAGAGTCATGTTGAAATTAAAGGCTTGGAGATGTGGAATCACCTAAATCCATTAATCATTAAAGAGATCTGCAAGGAGATCCAACCAGTCCATTCTAAAGGAGATCAGTCCTGGGTGTTCATTGGAAGGACTGATGCTAAAGCTGAAACTCTAATACTTTGGCCACCTCATGCAAAGAGTTGACTCACTGGAAAAGACTCTGATGCTGGGAGGGATTGGGGGCAGGAGGAAAAGGGGACGACAGAGAATGAGATGGCTGGATGGCATCACCGACTCGATGGATATGAGTTTGAGTGAACTCCGGGAGTTGGTGATAGACAGGGAGGCCTGGCGTGCTGTGATTCATGGAGTCGCAAAGAGTCAGACACTACTGAGAGACTGAACTGAACTGAACTGAAGATTCTCAAAGGAATAGAATCAGTAACTTAAAATCAATAAATTTCCGAGTATAGAAAAACTTGATCCCCCCTTTCAAGTTACTGATTATTGCTATTGCAAATGAAATATTCATTACAATTCCATTTTTAATTTACAGTTTCTCAGTATAGAAAAACTATTGATTTTTGTATATTAATTTATTTCCAGTGAAATATTAGAGCATCATTAATTCAAAGGATTATCTATAGATTTTCTTAGATTTTTCTGTTTAAACAATCATAATATCTATATATAAGGAGGGTTTTCTCTCTTCCTATACAGTCCATTTAGTTGTCATTTATTCTTATTTTTAATTTTTTACTTTATATTGAAAGTGAAAGTCACTCAGTTGTGTGTGATTCTTTGCAACCCCATGGACTATACTGTCCATGGAATTCTCCAGGCCAGAATACTGGAGTGGGTAGCCTTTTCTTCTCCAGGGGATCTTCCCAACTCAGGGATCGAACACAGGTTTCCCTCATTGCAGAAGGATCCTTTACCAGCTGAGCCACCAGGGAAGCCAAAGAATAGTGAAGTGGGTAGTTTATCCCTTCTCAAGCAGATCTTCACAACCCAGGAATCAAACTGGGGTGCCCTACATTGCAGGCAGATTCTTTACCAACAGAGCTATTGGGGAAGCCCCATAAATCAGATCCAGAAGGTTACAGGTGAATTCTGTCAGTCTTTGAGGGAATAAAGCATCCATCTCTGCTTCATAAGCACCATTCCAGAGAGCTGAAAAACAAGTCCTCCCCAAAGTCTACATGAATTCTATACTAGAAGGAAAAGTGTAGGCAAATCTTACTTCACAAACTAGCTGAAAAAATCCTATAGTAAAACTAGTAAACTGCGTCTATCAGTTATTTTAAAAATTATAAGAAGGCAGAATTTATCAAGGGGATGCAAGAAAGGATAATGACACAAAATTTATTCACCATGCTAAGGAGAAAAAAAAAAGCTTATAATCACTTCTATAGAAATCCAACATTATGACAAAATTGAACATCCTTTTATGATTAAAAAATAGCAAACTAGGAATAGAATGGGATTTTTTAATCTGAAAAAATGTTATCAAAAGTCTACAGTAACTTTTATTCTTAATCGTACATTATCATATGCATAATAAGTACAAGGATAAGCATAAGTCTTTGCTTCACCAAATGATTTAATTTTTTTACAATCATCTCTTGGCCCTTTATTCTTTCATGCAAGCATTAGTTTGTTTTTCGTGTTTTGATTTTAAAAAAATCACATTTAGCATTTTAAATGAAATTGCATTGAATATATAGATTCATTTGAGAATTGTTATCTTTAAAATATTTACTCTGCCTACATATGAACAAACAAGAACACACTCCTCTTTTTCTAGATCTTTTGTTTAGTTCTATAATAGTGTTATATTTTAAAGTTTTAAACAGCATTTATTAGATTTATTCTTTTGTACTTAAATTGTTTTTATTGCTATTGTAAATGGCATATTTATTAAAATTATATTGTAAAGTAATTAGCCTCCAATTAAAATAAATAAATTTATATTAAAAAATTCCATTTTTAATTTACTGTTTCTGACTATAGAAAAACTATCAATTTTTATATACTAATTTGTTTCCTGTGAAGCTTCTGAACATCATTAATTCAAAGAATTATCTATAGATTTTCTTAGATTTTCTATCTAAACAATTATAGCATCTATATATAAGAAGGGTTTTGTTTCTATCCAGTCCATTTAGTTGTCATTTATTCTTATTTATCTTGTGAATTCAAGAAAAACATCTACTACTGCTTTATTGATTATGCCAAAGCCTTTGACTGTGTAGATCACTACAAACTGTGGAAAATTATTCAGGAGATGGGAATACCAGACCACCTGACCTACCTTTTGAGAAATCTGTATGCAGCAAGAAGCAACAGTTAGAATCAGACGTGGAACAACAAACCGGTTCCAAAGCAGGAAAAGAGTACATCAAAGCTGTATATTGTCACCAAGCTTATTTAACTTATATGCAGAGTACATCATGAGAAATGCCGGGCTAGATTAAGCACAAGATGGAATAAAGTTATTAGAAGAAATACCAATAACCTCAGATATGCAGATGACACCCCCCTTAGGCAGAAAGTGAAGAACTAAAGAGCTTCTTGATGAAAGTGAAAGAGGAGAGTGAAAAAGTTGTTTGGCTTAAAACTCAGCATTCAAAAACTGAGATCATGGCATCTGGTCCCATCACTTCATGGGAAATAGATGGGGAAACAATGGAAAGAGTGACAGACTATATTTTCTTTGGGGTCCAAATTCATTGCAGATCATGACTGCAGCCATGAAATTAAAAGAACCTTGTTCCTTGGAAGAAAAGCTATAACCAAACTAGACAGCATATTAAAAAGCAGAGACATTACTTTGCCAATAAAGGTCCATCTAGTCAAAGCTTTGATTTTTCCAGTAGTCATGTATGGATACGAGAGTTGGACTATAAAGAAAGCTGAGCATTGAAGAATTGATACTTTTGAACTATGGTGTTAGAGAAGACTCTTGAGAGCCCTTTGGGCTGCAAGGAGATCCAACCAGTCCATCCTAAAGGAAATCAGTCCTGAATGTTCATTGGAAGGACTGATGTTGAAGCTGAAACTCCAATACTTTGGCCACCTGATGCAAAGAACTGACTCACTGGTAAAGACCCTGATGCTGGGAAAGATTGAAGGCAGGAGGAGAAGGGGACGACAGAGGATGAGATGGTTGGATGGCATCACCAACTCAATGGACTTGAGTTTGAGCAAGCTCTGGGCATTGCTGACGGACAGGGAAGCCTGGCATGCTGCAGTCCATGGAGTTGCAAAGAGACAAAAATGAGCCAATGAACTGAACTGATTATTATTTTTATTTTTTATCTTATATTGAAGTATATTTGAATTACATTATTCTTATAGTTTCAGGTATACAGTAAAGTGATTTGGTTATACATATTCATATGTCTATTATTTTTCAGATTCTTCTCCCATATAGGTTATTACAGAGTACTGAGTATAGGTCCCTGTGCTACATAATACAAGATATCGTGTTAGGTCTACATTAATTATCTCTTTTATGTATAATAAGCATAAATGTTAAACCCAACCTTGTAATTTATCCCTTCCTGCAGCCTTTCCTCTTTGGTATTCATAACGTTGTTTTCAAAGTTTTGAGTCTTCTTTTTTGTAAATAAGTTCATTTGTATTATTTTTTCTATTCCACATATAAATACTATCATAAGATATCTGTCTTTCTCTGTCTGATTTACTTCACTTAGCATGATCATTTCTTGGTCCACCTATGTTGCTTCAAGTGACATTATCCCTTTCTGCTTTATAACTGAGTAATATTACATCTTCTTTACCCATTCATCTGTCTATTGTCTTTTAGGTTGCTTCCATATCTTGGTTACTGTAAATAGTGCTGCAATAAGGTGCATGTATCTTTTCAAATTATGGTTTTATTCCTGATCTTATTGTATTAATCTGGTAACTTTGAGTAGAAGCAAGTGGTCTCTGCCTCCCACTAAGATTTCTAATAAGAAAAAACACTAGCTAAATGACAAATATCCATGACAGACAGAAGTAAGAAAGAGGATATATGTAGTTGTAGTTTTGATGTGTTTGTGGCTGGAGGTGTTCTCAGGGTCTACATATTTTGACATCTTGATCACACCTTTCAAATTATTTCTTTTATATGATGCAACAAAATGCAAAAATAACTCTATTTTTTCTTTCTCAACCAAATTGTAGCTGCTAAGAAACTAAAATTGCAAGGAAGTTTTTTTTTTTTTTATAGTTTTACGGAACTGGAGAAACCAATATTTGAATACAAGACCCATTAAAAAATAACGGCCGTAATAAATATTTCAAACTTGCAGTTGAAACTTCTGAAATGGGCAGGTTAAGTTGATAGGCTCATATTTTGTTGACTTTCCAGAAGACTGAAGTATCTCTGAAGGGAGATGGAATCATCCATAACCTCTACAATGTTTCATGCTCATTGTCCAGCATTCACTACAAAGTGTCCATGTATGCAAGGAAATAGGAGAAAATTACTAAAACCCAGGAAAAAAGATAGATTTAAAAAAAAAAAAAAGTGTCCACCACCGCATCCTGGTGTCAGGACGGGAATTAGACACTGAGGAGACCAGAAAACAGAAGAGGGAGAAGCCTTGAGCCTCCTGCAAGAATAAGACTGAAAACCAGAGGCAGAGTCTTAAGGCCAAATCCTGAGAACACCAGAGATCTCCGGTTCCAGAGAACATTAATTGATAGGTACTCATCAAAGGCCTCCATACATACACTGAAACCAGGCACCACCCAAGGGTCAACAAGTTTCAGTGAAAGACATACTACGCAAGCTATCCAGCAACACAGGAGAATAGCACTGAGCTTCAATGTACAGGCTGCCCAAAGCCACCCCAAACCCACGGACATCTCAAACTCATTACTGGACACTTCATTGGACTCCGGAGAGAAGAAATCCAGTTCCACCCACCAGAACATCTACTCAAGCTTCCCTAACCAGGGAACCTTGACAAGTCACCCATCCAACCCCACACACAACGAGGTAACTACATAATAAAGAGAACTCCACAGACTGTCAGAAGACAGAAAGGCCACCCGAACACAGCAATATAAGCAAGATGAAGAGGCAGAGAAATACCCAACAAGTAAAGGAACAGGATAAATGCCCACCAACACAAACAAAAGAGGAAGATATAGGGAACCTACCCGATAAAGAATTTCGAATTTTAATTGTGAAAATGATTCAAAATCTGGAAAGCAAAATGGAGTTACAGATAAATAAACTGGAGAAAAGGATGGAGAAGATGGAAGAAATGTTCAATAAGGAATTAGAGGAAATAAAAAAGAGTCAATATACAATGAATAATACAATAGACGAGATCAGAAACACTCTCGAGGGCACAAACAGTAGAATAACGGAGGCAGAACACAGGATAAGCGAGCTAGAAGATAGAATTGTAGAAATAAATGAAAGAGAGTCAGAAAAAGAAAAAAGAATTTTAAAAAACGAGGACAATATTAGAGACATATGGGACAATATTAAACGCCCCAACATTGGAATCATAGGAGTCCCAGAAGACGAAGACAAAAAGAAAGACCATGAGAGAATACTCAAGGAGATAATAGTTGAAAATTTCCCTAAAATGGGGAAGGAAATAATCACCCAAGTCCAAGAAACACAGAGAGTACCTAACAGGATAAACCCAAGGCGAAATACCCCAAGGCACATATTAATCAAATTAACAAAGATCAAACACAAAGAAAAAATATTAAAAGCAGCAAGGGAAAAACAACAAATAACACACAAGGGGATCGCCATAAGGATAACAGCTGATCTTTCAGCAGAAACTCTTCAGGCCAGGAGGGAATGGCAAGACATACTTAAAGTGATGAAAGAAAATAACCTACAACCCAGATTACTATACCCAGCAAGGATCTCATTCAAATATGAAGGAGAAATCAAAAGCTTTACAGACAAGCAAAAGCTGAGAGAATTCAGCATCACCAAACCAGCTCTCCAACAAATACTAAAGGATCTTCTCTAGACTGGAAACACAGAAAGGGTATATAAACTTGAACCCAAAACAATAATGAAAATGGCAACGGGATCATACTTATCAATAATCACCTTAAACGTAAATGGGTTGAATGCCCCAACCAAAAGACAAAGGCTGGCTGAATGGATACAAAAACAAGACACCCATATATGTTGTCTACAAGAGACCCACCTCAAATCGAGGGACACATACAGACTGAAAGTGAAGGGCTGGAAAAAGATATTCCACGCAAATAGAGACAAAAGAAAGCAGGAGTAGCAATACTCATATCAGATAAAATTGATTTTAAAACAAAGGCTGTGAAAAGAGACAAAGAAGGAAACTACATAATGATCAAAGGATCAATCCAAGAAGAAGATATAACAATTATAAATATTTATGCACCCAACATAGGAGCACCGCAATATGTAAAACAATTACTAACAAGTATGAAAGGGGAAATTAACAATAACACAATAATAGTGGGAGACTTTAATACCCCACTTACATCTATGGATAGATCAACTAAACAGAAAATTAACAAGGAAACACAAACTTTAAATGATACAATAGACCAGTTAGACCTAATTGATATCTATAGGACATTTCACCACAAAACAATGAATTTCACCTTTTTCTCAAGTGCACACGGAACCTTTTCCAGGATAGATCACATCCTGGGCCATAAATCTAGCCTTGGTAAATTCAAAAAAATTGAAATCATTCCAAGCATCTTTTCTGACCACAATGCAGTAAGATTAGATCTCAATTACGGGAGAAAAACTATTAAAAATGCCAACATATGGAGGCTGAACAACACACTGCTGAATAATGAAAAAATAATAGAAGAAATCAAAAGAGAAATTAAAATATGCATAGAAATGAATGAAAATGAAAACACAACAACCCAAAACCTCTGGGATACTGTAAAAGCAGTGCTAATGGGCAAGTTCATAGCAATACAGGCACACCTCAAGAAACAAGAAAAAAGTCAACTAAATAACCTAACTCTACATCTAAAGAAACTAGAAAAGGAAGAAATGGAGAACCCCAGGGTTAGCAGAAGGAAAGAAATCATAAAAATTAGGGCAGAGATAAATGCAAAAGAAACAAAAGAGACCATAGCAAAAATCAACAAAGCCAAAAGCTGGTTCTTTGAGAAGGTAAATAAAATTGACAAACCACTAGTCAGACTCATCAATAAAGAAAGGGAGAAGAACCAAATCAATAAAATTAGAAATGAAAAGGGAGAAATCACAACTGACAACACAGAAATACAAAGGATTATTAGAGAATACTATCAGCAATTATATGACAATAAAATGAATAACTTGGAAGAAATGGACAAATTCCTAGAAAAGTACACCTTGCCAAAACTGAACCAGGAAGAAATAGAAAATCTGAACAGACCCATCACAAGCACAGAAATAGAGGAAGTAATTGGAAAGCTTCCAGCAAAAAAAAAGCCCAGGTCCAGACGGCTTCACAGCTGAATTCTACCAAAAATTTAGTGAAGAGCTAACATCTATTCTACTCAAACTCTTTCAGAAAATTGCTGAGGAAGGAAAACTTACAACCTCATTCTATGAGGCCACCATCACCCTAATCCCAAAACCTGGTAAAGATCCCACAAAAAAAGAAAACTACAGACCAATATCACTGATGAACATAGATGCAAAAATCCTTAACAAAATTCTAGCAATCAGAATCCAACAACACTTTAAGAAGATTATACATCATGAACAAGTGGGCTTTATCCCAGGAATGCAAGGATTCTTCAATATCCGCAAATCAATCAACGTAATACACCACATTAACAAACTGAAAAATAAAAATCATATGATTATCTCAATAGATGCAGAGAAAGCCTTTGACAAAATACAACATCCATTTATGATAAAAACTCTCCAGAAAGTCAGAATAGAAGGGACATATCTCAACATAGTAAAAGCTATATACGACAAACCCACAGCAAACATTATCCTCAATGGTGAAAAACTGAAAGCATTTCCCCTAAAGTCAGGAACAAGACAAGGGTGCCCACTCCCACCACTACTATTCAACATAGTTCTGGAAGTTTTGGCTACTGCAATCAGAGCAGAAAAAGACATAAAAGGAATACAAATTGGAAAAGAAAAAGTAAAACTTTCACTGTTCGCTGATGACATGATCCTCTACACAGAAAACCCTAAAGACTCTACCAGAAAACTACTAGAGCTAATCAACGAATACAGTAAAGTTGCAGGATATAAAATCAACACACAGAAATCCCTTGCATTCCTATACACTAATAATGAGAAAATAGAAAGAGAAATTAAGGAAACTATTCCATTCACTGTTGCAACGAAAAGAATTAAATACTTAGGAATATATCTACCTAAGGAAACAAAAGACTTGTACATAGAAAACTATAAAACACTAGTGAAAGTAATCAAAGAGGACACTAATAGATGGAGAAATATACCGTGTTCGTGGATTGGAAGAAAAATATTGTGAAAATGAGTATACTACCCAAAGTAATTTATACATTCAATGCAATCCCTATCAAGCTACCAACGATATTTTTCACAGAACTAGAACAAATAATCTCACAATTTGTATGGAAATACAAAAAACCTCGAATAGCCAAAGCAATCTTGAAGAAGAAAAATGGAACTGGAGGAATTAACCTGCCAGACTTCAGGCTCTACTACAAAGCCACAGTCATCAAGACAGTATGGTACTGGCATAAAGACAGAAATATAGATCAATGGAACAAAATAGAAAGTCCAGAGATATACCCACGCACCTATGGACACCTTATCTTCGACAAAGGAGGCAAGAATATAAAATGGACAAAAGACAGTCTCTTTAACAAGTGGTGCTGGGAAAACTGGTCAGCCACTTGTAAAAGAATGAAATTAGAACACTTCCTAACAGCATTCACCAAAATAAACTCAAAATGGATTAGAGAGCTAAATGTAAGACCAGATACTATAAAACTCCTAGAGGAGAACGTAGGCAAAACACTCTCTGACATAAATCACAGCAGGATCTTCCAAGATCCACCTCCCAGAATATTGGAAATAAAAGCAAACATAAACAAATGGGACCTAATTAAAATCAAAAGCTTCTGCACAGCAAAGGAAACTATAAGCAAGGTGAAAAGACAGCCTTCAGAATGGGAGAAAATAATAGCAAATGAAGCAACTGATAAAGGATTAATCTCCAAAATATACAAGTAGCTCCTGCAGCTCAATTCCAGAAAACTAAGTGACCCAATCAAAAAATGGGCCAAAGAACTAAACAGACATTTCTCCAAAGAAGACATAAAGATGGCTAACAAACACATGAAAAAATGCTCAACATCCCTCATAATCAGAGAAATGCAAATCAAAACCACAATGAGATACCATTTCACACCAGTCAGAATGGCTGCTATCCAAAAGTCTACATGCAATAAATGCTGGAGAGGGTGTGGAGAGAAGGGAACCCTCTTACACTGTTGGTGGGAATGCAAACTAGTGCAGCCACTATGGAGAACAGTGTGGAGATGCCTCAAAAAACTGGAAATAGAACTGCCATATGATCCAGCAATCGCACTCCTGGGCATACACACCGAGGAAACCAGAATTGAAAGAGACACATGTACTCCAATGTTCATTGCAGCACTGTTTATAATAGCCAGGACATGGAAGCAACCTAGATGTCCATCTGCAGATGAATGGATAAGAAAGCTTTGGTACATATACACAATGGAGTATTTTTCAGCCATCAAGAAGAATGCATTTGAATCAGTTTTAATGAGGTGGATGAAACTGGAGCCAATTATACAGAGTGAAGTAAGCTATAAAGAAAAACATCAATACAGTATACTAACGCATATATATGGAATTTAGAAAGATGCAAATGATAACCCTGTATACGAGACAGCAAAAGAGACACAGATGTATAGATCAGTCTTTGGGACTCTGTGGGAGAGGGTGAGGGTGGGATGATTGGGGAGAATGGCATTGTAGCATGTATGTTATCATAAATGACCAGTCCAGGTTCAACGCATGATACAGGATGCCTGGGGCTGGTGCACGGGAATGACATGGAGGGAGGAAATGGGGAGGAGGGAGGTGGGAGGGGGGTTTGGGAGGGAGAGCACATGTACACCCGGGGCGGATTCATGTCAATGTATGGCAAAACCAACCAATATATTAATGTAAAGTAATTTGCCTCCAATAAGATAAATTAAAAAAAAACAAAAACAAAACAAACAAAAAAAAAACATATCCATAAATTATCTAAATGTTTTATTCATCATAGAGGAAGTTTAGAATAATTATGAACAAGGTAATGGAGAAATATACAGAGAATTTTGCCCAGAATTAGAATACATGGAAAGAGAAAAAAAAACCTGAGAAGGAATCAACTGAAACTAATACTTACGTGAATGGATTTGACAGCATATTGCACAAATAGGAATGAAAGGTTTGGAAACTAAAAGGAAGATGATAAATAAATATTGAAGTAACATCAGCTTTAACATTTTTTAACATTAATTCATAACATAAATTTTTAATATGCTTACTTCACATTTGAATGATATTCTTAGCTTTTCAAAAGTTTTCTTTGTACAGTATTTGAAAGTTCTACTGAGATGCCCAAATGTATTACCTCATGAGGCAAGCCACCCAGACTGTCTGGTGTTAGCTGACAGTAAGAGGAATGTAAATGGATGTGAATAAAAGGACATAATGTCTATCAGTTATGGCCTTGGGACCCAGTGCAGCAAAGGATGTCATTGCTTATCCTATTAACACCACTCTTTTAAGGACTCCTAGAAATTGTAACCAATAAGAAACTAGGAGAAGCTGCAACAGGATAGAGTAGATTTAATGTAAGAAGTGAGGGCATATGAGTAATTCAAGGTTTATACTATAGAAATTACTATTGATGATTTGCCCATACACACTTGAATTCCTTTCACCAGGTTGATGTGACCATTATCCAGTTGCTAAGAGTGCTGCTGCTCACATCTGCAAACTTCTCTGAGGATTATCACCTCACCAGAAGTGCCTGGAATTTATACCCATCTTCTCTCAAGGGAAGTCATAGCCAAACACCTGATTGCTGTAAGAAGGTACAAAAGTCTTGCTAAAGTTTCAGTCTCTTGCTTCAGGCTATGTGCGAGGGGATTGATATATTCTGCTTTTACATTCATGCTCCAGAGACTTCCAAATAATTATACTCAGGCTGGATTTCACCTGAAGACCGTCCTCACTTCCCTTCTTCCATTCCCTGTCCTCTTTCTTCTTTCTCTAAAGTACTCACCCAATAAATCACTTGCACAAAGAGACAGCATAAGTCATTTTATTATACTTCACTTTATCACACTTCACGAATACTGCATTTTTTTTTAACAAATTTAAGATTTGTGGCATTGAGCAATTCTATCAACACCATTTTTCCAACAGCATTTGTTCACTTGATCTGTCTGTGTCACATTTTAGTACTTCTCACAATATTTCAAACTTCTTACTATTATTTTGTTCATTACAGTGATCCATGATCAGGGATCTATTGCGAAAAGATCATGACTAGCTGATGCTTCAGATGGTAGAATAACACTTTGTACAAGTTTGGCCTAATGTTTACCCACAGGCTCAAGAAGATGTTCCTCCTCTGAACACCTGCCTTCACATAGCACACTTGCCCCATGAATTTCACCCTCCTTAGTTGACTCAGTGGAAAAGACTCTGATGCTGGGAAAGGTTGGGGGCGGGAGGAGAAGGGGACGACGGAGAATGAGACGGCTGTATGGTATCACCGACTCTGTGGACATGAGTTTGAGTGAACTCCGGGAGTTGGTGATGGACAGGGAGGCCTGGCGTGCTGTGATTCATGGGGTCGCGGAGAGTCGGACACGACTGAGCGACTGAACTGAACTGAACTGAGCACCATCACTGCTGTGTGTTTGAGCTTGGCTTGTCTGTTCCACAGTTTGAAAGTACTCCTCAGAGACATTTCTCACGTAACAAGGATCAGAGTTCTGAGCTATCTATTGTCTAATATTTGGAAACTAACACTTCTTGTATGACTGAAGTGGTGGCTGCATGGCAATGGAGAGACTTTGAGGAGATTCCCTATGTCCAAGGGCAGAGAAGTCACAACAAGATGGTAGGTGGGGCAAAATCACGTTTAGAATCAAACCCCATACCCGC
Source organism: Moschus berezovskii (assembly GCF_049115385.1). NCBI lineage: Eukaryota > Metazoa > Chordata > Mammalia > Artiodactyla > Moschidae > Moschus > Moschus berezovskii. Next base: position 65,093,798 of record NC_142469.1, read on the forward strand.
CAGAGATGCTCAGATGGCTCAAAGAAACCTTGTGCGCACCAGGACCAAAAGATCCCACAGAGACCAAGACAGAACTGTGTTTGAGTGTCTCCTATGGAGGTATAGGTCAATAGTGGACTGCCGCAGGGGCAGGGGCTCTGGGTGCAGTAGATCTGGGTATGGCATAAGCCCTCTTGGAGAGGTCACCATTAACCCACCATGGAGCTGCCAGAACTTACACAGGACTGGGAAACAGACTCTTGGAGGACACAAACAAAACCTTGTGCACTCCAAGACCCAGGAAAAAGGAGCAGTGACTCAGAAAGAGACTGACCCAGACTTGCCCGTGAGTGTCCAGGCATCTCCAGCAGAGGCATGGATCAGTGGTGGCCTGCTGCACGGTTGGGGCACTGCATGCAACAATGCATGCATAGGACCTGTTGAAGGTCTTCCTTCATTACCTCCACCATAGTTTGGCCTCAGGTCAAATAACAGGAAATTGGATTAAAGATTTACTGAGCATGGCCCTGCCCATCAGAACAAGACCCAGTTTCCCCCTCAGTCAGTCCCTCCCATCAGGAAGCTTCCATAAGCCTCTTATCCTTCTCCATTAGAGGGCAGAAAGGATGAAAACCACAATCACAGAAAACTAACCAACCTGATCACATGGATCACAGCTTTGTCTAACTCAATGAAATGATGAGCCATGCCATGTAGGGCCACCCAAGATGGACAGGTCATGCTGGAGAGTACTGACAAAATGTGGTCCACTGGAGAAGGGAATGGCAAACCACTTCAGTATGCTTGCCTTGAGAATCCCATGAACAGTATGAAAAGGCAAAAAGGCAGGACACTGAAAAATGAACTCCTCAGGTTGGTGGTGCCAACTTGGCTACTGGAGATAAGTGGAAAAATAACTCCAGAAAGAATGAAGAGACGGAACCAAAGCAAAAATGACACACAGTTTTGGATGTTACTGGTGATGGAAGTTCCAAAGAATAACAAGGAGAGATAAGAAAGCCTTCCTCAGTGACCAATGCAAAGAAATAGAGGAAAACAACAGAATAGGAAACACAAGAGATCTCTTCAAGAAAATTAGAGATTCCAAGGGAACATTTCATGCAAAGATGGGCTCGATAAAGGACAGAAATGGTAGGGACCTAACAGAAGCAGAAGATATTAAGAAGAGGTGGCAAGAATACACAGAAGAACTGTACAAAAAAGATCTTCACGACCAAGATAGTCACGATAACGTGATCACTGACCTAGAGCCAGACATCTTGGAATGTGAAGTCAAGTGGGCCTTAGAAAGCATCACTACGAACAAAGCTAGTGGAGGTGATGGAATTCCAGTTGAGCTATTTCAAATCCTGAAAGATGATGATATGAAAGTGCTGCACTCAATATGCCAGAAAATTTGGAAAACTCTGCAGTGGCCACAGGACTGGAGAAGGTCAGTCTTCATTCCAATCCCAAAGAAAGGTAATGCCAAAGAATGCTCAAACTACCGCACAATAGCACTCATCTCACGCGCTAGTAAAGTCATGCTTAAAATTCTCCAAGCCAGGCTTCAGCAATATGTGAACCGTGAACTCCCAGATGTTCAATCAGGTTTTAGAAAAGGCAGAGGCACCAGAGATCAAATTGCCAACATCCGCTGGATCATGGAGAAAGCAAGAGAGTTCCAGAAAAACATCTATTTCTGCTTCATTGACTATGCCAAAGCCTTTGACTGTGTGGATCACAATAAACTGTGGAACATTCTGAAAGAGATGGGAATCCCAGACCACCTGACCTGCCTCTTGAGAAACCTGTATGCAGGTCAGGAAGCAACAGTCAGAACTGGACATGGAACAGCAGACTGGTTCCAAATAGGAAAAGGAGTACGTCAAGGCTGTATATTGTCACCCTGCTTATTTAACTTATATGCAGAGTACATCATGAGGAACGCTGGGCTGGAAGAAGCACAAGCTGGAATCAAGATTGCCAGGAGAAATATCAATAACCTCAGATATGCAGATGACACCACCCTTATGGCAGAAAGTGAAGAGGAACTAAAAAGCCTTTTGATGAAACTGAAAGAGGAGAGTGAAAAGTTTGGCTTGAAGCTCCACATTCAGAAAACGAAGATCATGGCATCTGGTCCCATCACTTCATGGGAAATAGATGGCGAAACAATGGAAACAGTGTCAGACTTTATTTTTTTGGGCTCCAAAATCACTGCAGATGCTGATTGCAGCCATGAAATTAAAAGATGCTTATTCCTTGGAAGGAAAGTTATGACCAACCTTGATAGTATATTAAAAAGCAGAGACATTACTTTGCCAACAAAGGTCCGTCAAGTGAAGGCTATGGTTTTTCCCATGGTCATATATGGATGTGAGAGTTGGACTGTGAAGAAATCTGATCACCGAGGAATTGATGCTTTTGAACTGTGGTGCTGGAGAAGACTCTTGAGAGTCCCTTGGACTGCAAGGAGATCCAACCAGTCAATTCTGGAGGAGATCAATCCTGGGTGTTCATTGGAAGGACTGATGCTAAAGCTGAAACTGCATTACTTTGGCCACCTCATGCGACGAGTTGACTCACTGGAAAAGACTCTGATGCTGGGAGGGATTGGGGGCGGGAGGAGAAGGGGACGACAGAATGAGATGGCTGGATGGCATCACCGACTCGATGGACATGAGTTTGAGTGAACTCCGGGAGTTGGTGATGGACAGGGAGGCCTGGCGTGCTGTGATTCATGGGGTCTTGGAGAGTCGGACACGATTGAGTGACTGAACTGAACTGAACTGGTGATGGAAGTAAAGTTTGATGCAGTAAGAGCAATATTGCACAGGAGCCTACAATGTTAGATCCATGAATCAAGGCAAATTGGACCTGGTCAAACAGTAAATGGCAAGAGTGAACATAAACATTCTAAGAATCAGCCAATAAAATATATTGGAATGGGTGAGTTTAACTCAATGACCATTATATCTGCTACTCTGGGAGAGAATCACTTATAAGAAATGGAGTAGCCATCATAGTCAAGAAAAGAGTGCATAATACAGTACTTGGATACATTCTCAAAAACAACAGAATAATCTCTGTTCATTTCCAAGGCAAACCATTCAATATCACAGCAATCCAAGCCTATGCTCCAACCAGTAATGCTGAAGAAGTTGAATGGTTCTACAAAGATCTATAAGACCTTCTAGAAATAACACCCCCAAAAAAAGTGTCCTTTTCATTATAGGGGACTGGAATGCAAAAGTAGGAAGTCAAGAGATACCTGGAGTAACAGGCAAATTTGGCCTTGGAGTACAGAATGAAGCAGGGTAAAGGCTAATAGAGTTTTGCCAAGAGAACACACTGCTCATAGCAAACACGCTCAACCAACAACACAAGAGAAGACTCTACACATGGACATCACCAGATGGTCAATATCAAAATCAGATTGATATTATTCTTTCAGCCAAAGATGGAGAAACTCTATGCAGTCAGCAAAAACGAGACCAGGAGCTGACTGTGGCTCAGATCATGAACTCCTTATTGCCAAATTCAGACTTAAATTGAAGAAAGTAGGGAAAACCACTAGAACATTCAGGTATGACCTAAATCAAATCTAGAGGAACCAGATCAAATTGCCAACATCTTTTGGATGATTGAAAAAGCTAGAGAGTTCCAGAAAAATGGGACATTTATTGGCTACGCCAAAACCTTTGACTGTGTGGATCACAATAAACTGTGGAAAATTGTTAAAGAGATGGGAATACCAAACCACCTCACCTATCTCCTGAGAAATCTGTATGTAAGTCAGGAAGCAACAGTTAGAGCTGGACATGGAACCACAAACTGGTTCCAAATAGGGAAAGGAGTATGTCAAGGCTGTATATTGTCACCATGCATATTTAACTTATATGCAGAGTACATCATGAGAAATGCTGGAATGGGTGAAGCACAAGCTGGAATCAAGATTGCTGGGAGAAATATCAATAACCTCAGATATGTAGATAATGCCACCCTTATGGCAGAAAGTGAAGAACAACTAAGGAGCCTTTTCATGAAAGTGAAAGAGGAGAGTGAAAAACATTGGCTTAAAACTCAACATTCAGAAAACTAAGATCATGGCATCTGGTCCTATCACTTCATGGCAAATAGAATGGGAAGCAATGGAAACAGTGACAGACTTTTTTGGGGGGCCTCCAATATAACTGCTGAAGGTGACTTCAGCCATGAAATTAAAAGACCCTTTCTCCTTGGAAGAAAAGCTATAACCAACCTAGACAGCATATTAAAAAGCAGAGACATGACTTTGCTAACAGAGGTCCGTCTAATCAAAGCTTTGGTTTTTCCAGTACTCATGTATGGATCTCAGAGAAGGCAATGGCACCCCACTCTTCCAGTACTCTTGCCTGGAAAATCCCATGGACGGAGGAGCCTGGTAGGCTGCAGTCCATGGGGTCGCTAAGAGTCAGACACAACTGAGTGACTTCACTTTCCATTTTCACTTTCTTGCACTGGAGAAGGAACTGGCAATCCACTCCATTGTTCTTGCCTGGAGAATCCCAGGGATGGGGGAGCCTGGTGGGCTGCCATCTATGGGGCTGCACAGAGTTGAACATGACTGAAGCGACTTAACAGCAGCAGCAGCATGTATGGATGTGAGAGTTGGACTATAAAGAAAGCTGAGTGGTGAAGAATTGATGCTTTTGAACTGTGGTGTTGGAGAAGACTCTTGAGAGTCCTGTGGACAGCAAGGAGATCCAACCAGTCCATCTTAAAGGAAATCAGTCCTGAGTATTCTTTGAAAGGACTGATGCTGAAGCTGAAACTCCAATACTTTGGTTACCTGATGCAAAGAACTGATTCATTTGAAAAGACCCTGATGCTTGGAAAGAGTGAAGGTGGGAGAAGAAGGGACACCAGAGGATGAGATGGTTTGATGTCATCATTGAGTCAATGGACATAAGCTTGAGCAAGCTCTGGGAGTTGGTGATGGACAGGGAAGCCTGGTATGCTGCAATCCATAGCATCGCAAAGAGTCGGACATTACTGAGAGATTGAACTGAATGAACTGAACTGAACTTCTTGTATGTTGTTCAGTTTTATGGTTTATTAGAGCCAGCTTAAGTCCAGTACTTAATATTTCATCATGACTAAAACCAGAAATCTCCAATTATCTATATAGAAAAAAATGTAATCCTGCCACCTACCTCATGGCAGTCATAAAAATGAATTACTGATGGATTCCTTATTTAAATATGAATACAAAGATAATAAAACTTCTAAATAAACCTGGCAGTGAACAAAGGTCAACATGAGTTAGAACTTCTGCATTATTAGTAATGATTTATAAAAAATTCAGCATTATTGGTAATGTTTCCAAACTGTGAGCGTCTCAAATTTTGATGAACAGTAAATTAACTGTGTCTTATTCACCCAAAAGTGATGAAAAATCACCTCACATATTCAAAAATATACTTATGTTTTTCAAGAAAATGGATATATTCCATTTATTTAAAGTTGAGAAACAGGCAAAAGTATGTATGCAATATAAGGAACAAGTATGGTGGTTGAGGTACTTGGGATTTGAAAAGAAATGAAAACCAGAAGACAGAGTGAGGGATGCTCTGGAGTGCTGGTAATATAAGTTGATCTGGACAATGAGAACACAAACCCAATAGCTTTCAAAAAGTCAGCAATATCTCAAAAACAATTTATGCACTTTATACCATGGACCTCATGCTTCCATAGTAACAAACATAATAAATAAACTAGACAAAGAGTCATTCTTGGTTAGATGCCTTCTTACAGCTCCTGGCCATCTTATTCACTAGTGTCTGAGCTCCCACTTGGATTTTGACACTTAGATATATCCCTTCGTTTCTTATTAGATAATCTACAAATGATACATGCTATATATTTTCCAGGATTAATGGTTGCTAGTTAATTTTATTTATTAATATTTAATAATCAATAAGTAATTAATAAAATATTATTAGTATTTATTTACTTTATTGTCTGCTAGTCCATTATTTTTGGAACACACACTTCTTGTGGGAATATAAATTGGTTTAATATGTTTCAAATACAGATTGCTGGTTGCATCAAATTCCCAACAATGGTTCAACTCATGTATTTTTACATCTCCTTTCACAATCCCACCTATAGAAATTTTGCCTTGAGGAATTATTTGATTATGTTTCTAGGTATGCACATTACCAAAACAAAGTACAGCTAGTGACAGCCACATTATCAAGACAAAAACAAATCCTGAGAATGGCCAAAGCGTCCAATAGAATATTAGTTATATAAATTATCATATACTTAAAGTCAATGACTAGACTGACATTAAAATGATGATGTTGAGCTATATTCAGTGACATGGCTTTCATGTTATATTGTTGTTAGGAAATAGAGCATGCTGCTGCTGTTGCTGCTGCTAAGTTGCTTCAGTTGTGTCCAACCCCATAGACGGCAGCCCACCAGGCTCCCCAATCCCTGGGATTCTCCAGGCGAGAACACTGGAGTGGGTTGCCATTTCCTTCTCCAATGCATGAAAGTGAAAATAGAAACTAAAGTCACTCAGTTGTGTCCGACTCGGTGAACCCATGGACTGCAGCCTACCAGGCTGCTCCATCCATGGGATTTTCCAGGCAAGAGTACTGGAGTAGGGTGCCATTGCCTTCTACGATGTATTGTATTAATTCTACATTAAAAAGATAGATATAAATATTAATGAAAGATATGCACAAAAATGCTGACAGTGGTACTTCTGGGTGGCATGCATTTTTGAAAACAATCTTTTTTGTTTTTATTTTGCATGCTTATGCTTTGTATTTTTTTTACATTGAATTCGACAAAGATAATTTTATAACCAAGAGCTAAGTACTAATGTGTTGATTTACTTTTAAGGGAAAATATTTTTAAATGTGTATATTAAGAATAAAAAAGTATGATTTTTGTAGCCTCAAATTCTAAAGAGCCATAAATAATATCATAATGTCAAGCCTATCATATTCAGTAGATTTGACTTCTGCTCTCTCAAGACAAAATAAATAGAGTTAAAGAATACAAACTGTTTCATAGTCCACTGAATTATGCTAATATGAGTAAAAGTTTGTCTCATGATTCTTCTTATTGTTTCTATGTATACACTGCAATTGACTATGATTTCATGCTATGTGTGTCCATTGCTTTAAATTTTCTGTTTTGGAAACCTGTACATTAAGAATAAACTAACGGCTTAGAAGTTTTGTGCAGTCAGTCTCTGTGTACTAGTATGTACTGTTTTCTGACAAGTTTTATGCAGATGAGGAAGTAGCAAAACAAATCAAAATAAATTCATTTCATCAAAGCCATGTGGTGATCAAGAGTAATTAACTAAGAGAAGTAAAAACTAACAAATACACAAAACAGGGATTTTTTTCATCAGACTTTTAGTTAGGAGAAATTTACAAGCTTGAAGATCTAGGAATTTTATTAAATTATCTCTTAAGTGGAAGTGTTATAAGGTCATGGTGGGAGGATGGGTAATCCTCTATACTATATGTATATACACAAATTCTATTTATTTAGGCACAATTAGAGCTGCAAGGAGATCCAACCAGTCCACCCTAAAGGAAATCAGTCCTGAATATTCATTGGAAGGACTGATGTTGAAGCTTAATCTACAATAGTTTGACCACCTGATGCAAAGAATTGACTCATTTGAAAATACCCTGATGTTGGGAAAGATTGAAGGCCAGAGGAGAAGAGGACGACAGAGGATGAGATGGTTGGATAGCATCACCGACTCAATGGACATGAGTTTGAGTTAACTCCAAGAGTTGGTGATGGACAAGGAGTCCATGGGGTCGCAAAGAGTTGGACACAATTGAGTGACTGAACTGAACTGAGAGCTCCATGTGGCATTTTTTAGTGAATACAAATGCAAAATAAGAATTCTTACAATTTCTAAATTAACTCCATTTTCATGAACTATAAGGAATAGTAGGTACTTTAAGTCCAGTGTAAGTAGCTACGTATTCATTACAGCTGGCTTTGCTGAAATATGTCTTTGCACCCTTTCAGGACTATATATAAAGTCTAGTCTAGAGACCACTCTCTATATAGCAGAATATTTAAAGTATTTTCCAACTCTGAGAGCCTACAATCTTTGGAAAAGCAAAAGACACATTTCCTTAATGTATAGACATCCCTTTTGGCCCAGAGTGCCAAAGTGGCATCATATCCCTCTTCCTTTCTTCATTGGCCTTGTGTTGCTCTGAGCTTTCCAGTGCATCACTGGCTGAGGACCACCCAAGGCAGAGAGCTCACTAACAGCTCGCTGATCTGGATTCCTTATGGAAATCTTAGGCTGGGAATAGTTTTTCTGAACTACAAGATTCAACAGGCTATACCATAAGTTCAGAGATGACTTCAGAACCATAAAGGCATCTATTTTTAAATTTATGAATTTTATTATGTGTACACTAAAGTCACCATCCATAGACAACAGCTTCCATTTGCTTAAATTTCAACATTGCCTAAAATCTTTAAGTCAACATTGTCGACTTATCCAAACATACATTGCTTCCAATATCCACGTCCTTTGATGGATTCATAACCATAGCTATGAAGAAAGAAATGAAATATGATTGGACTGACAACATATCCAATAACCTCTCACTATTATCTGCAGCACTGTGAAGGCTATTCAAATAAAATTAGAAGATCTGGCAACCCCTGGAAATATTAACATAAGGATAATGTCAGACTAAATTTTCTGTGAACCTAAAATAGTGCTCTCCTTCATTAATAATTGGAATACAGACATCCTTTGAAAAGTTACCAAATTTGTGAGAAAAATTTAAAATAGAATTTTTGTCAAGAAATCAAGAAAACAGTATTTTCCTTGTACCAAACCTAGCTTTAAAATATTCTTTATCTTGAGATCATTATGATTATCTTCGAGAGACGCCGGCTATGGCGGCGCAGATGCGAGAGACGCCGGCTCGGCACAACCGACCACGCACAGAAGCGCGGCCAGAGGAGCTACCCCACGTCCAAGAGGCGGTGACTGCGCAGGCACAGGAGGGCCGAGAGGAGCTACTCCACGTTCAAGGTCAGGAGGGGCGGCCTTGAGGAGATACCCCTCGTCCAAGGTAAAGTACAGTGACTGCACTTTGCTGGAGTGGCTGTGAAGAGATACTCCACGACCAAGGTAAGTGAAACCCAAATAAGACTGTAGGTATTGGGAGGGGGCATTAGAGGGCAGACACACTGAAATCATAATCACAAAAAACTAGTTGATCTGATCATATGGACCACAGCCCTGTCTAACTCAATGAAACTAAGCCATGCCATGTGGGGCATCCCAAGATGCACGGGTCATGGTGGACAGGTCTGACAGAACGTGGTCCACTGGAGAAGGGAATGGCAAACCACTTCAGTATACTTGCCTTGAGAACCCCATGAACAGTATCAAAAGGCAAAATGATAGGATACTGAATGAGGGATTCCCTAGGTCGGTAATTGCCCATTATGCTACTGGAGATCAGTGGAGAAATAACTCCAGAAAGAATGAAGGGGTGGAGCCAAAGCGAAACAAATACACAGTTGTGGATGTGACTGATGATAGAAGCAAGGTCCGGTGCTGTAAAGAGCAATATTGCATAGGAACCTGGAATGTTACGTCCATGAATCAAGGCAAATTGGAAGTGGTCAAACAGGAGATGGCAAGAGTGAACGTTGACATTCTAGGAATCAGTGAACTAAAATGGACTGGAATGGGTGAATTTAACTCAGATGACCATTATATCTACTACTGTGGGCAGGAATCCCTTAGAAGAAATGGAGTAGCCATTATGGTCAACAAAAGAGTCCGAAATGCAGTACTTGAATCCAATCTTAAAAACGACAGAATGATTTTTGTTCATTTCCAAGGCAAACCATTCAATATCACAGTAATCCAAGACTATGCCCCAACCAGTAATGCTGAAGAAGCCGAAGTTGAACGGTTCTATGAAGACCTACAAGACCTTTTAGAACTAACACCCAAAAAAAATGTCCTTTTCATTATAGGGGACTGGAATGCAAAAGTAGGAAGTCAAGAAACACCTGGAGTAACAGGCAAATTTGGCCTTGGAGCATGGAATGAAGCAGGGCAAAGGCTAATAGAGTTTTGTCAAGAGAACGCACTGGTCATAGCAAACACCCTCTTCGAACAACACAAGAGAAGACTCTACACATGGACATCACCAGATGGTCAACACCGAAATCAGATTGATTATATTCTTTGCAGCCAAAGATGGAGAAGCTCTATACAGTTAGCAAAAACAAGACCGGGAGCTGACTGTGGCTCAGATCATGACTCCTTATTGCCAAATTCAGACTTAAATTGAAGAAAGTAGGGAAAACCATTAGACCATTCAGATATGATGTAAATCAAATCCCTTATGATTATACAGTGGAAGTAAGAAATAGATGTAAGGGTCTAGATCTGATAGAGTGCCTGAAGAACTCTGGACAGAGGTTTGTGACATTGTACAGGAGACAGGGACCAAGATCATCCCCATGGAAAAGAAATGCAAAAAAGCAAAATGGCTGTCTGAGGAGGCCTTACAAATAGCTGTGAAAAGAAGAGAAGCGAAAAGCAAAGCAGGAAAGGAAAGATATAAGCATCTGAATGCAGAGTTCCAAAGAATAGCAAGGAGAGATAAGAAAGCCTTCCTCAGCGATCAATGCAAAGAAATAGAGGAAAACAACAGAATAGGAAAAACAAGAGATCTTTTCGAGAAAATTAGAGATATCAAGGGAACATTTCATGCAAAGATGGGCTCAATAAAGGACAGGAATGGTATGGACCTAACAGAAGCAGAAGATACTAAGAAGAGGTGGCAAAAATACACATAAGAACTGTACAAAAAAGATCTTCACGACGAAGATAATCACGATGGCGTGATCACTCAGCTGGAACCAGACATCTTGGAATGTGAAATCAAGTGGGCCTTAGAAAGCATCACTATGAACAAAGCTAGTGGAGGTGATGGAATTCCAGTTGAGCTATTTCAAATTCTGAAAGATGATGCTATGAAAGTGCTGTACTCAATACTCAATATGCCAGCAAATTTGGAAAACTCAGCAATGGCCACAGGACTGGAAAAGGTCAGTCTTCATTTTAATACCAAAGAAAGGGAATGCCAAAGAATGCTCAAAATACTGCACAATAGCACTCATCTCGCACGCTAGTAAAGTCATGCTCAAAATTCTCCAAGCCAGGCTTCAGCAATATGTGAATCGTGAAATTCCAGATGTTCAAGCAGGTTTTAGAAAAGGCAGAGGCACCAGAGATCAAATTGCCAACATCCGCTGGATCATGGAGAAAGCAAGAGAGTTCCAGAAAAACATCTATTTCTGCTTCATTGACTATGCCAAAGCCTTTGACTGTGTGGATCACAATAAACTGTGGAACATTCTGAAAGAGATGGGAATCCCAGACCACCTGACCTGCCTCTTGAGAAACCTGTATGCAGGTCAGGAAGCAACAGTTAGAACTGCACATGGAACAGACTGGTTCCAAATAGGAAAAGGCATACGTCAAGGTTGTATATTGTCACCCTGCTTATTTAACTTATATGCAGAGTACATCATGAGGCACGCTGGGCTGGAAGAAGCACAAGCTGGAATCAAGATTTCCGGGAGAAATATCAATAACCTCAGATATGCAGATGACACCACCCTTATGGCAGAAAGTGAAGAGGAACAAAGGCCTCTTGATGAAACTGAAAGAGGAGAGTGAAAAGGTTGGCTTGAAGCTCCACATTCAGAAAACGAAGATCATGGCATCTGGTCCCATCACTTCATGGGAAATAGATGCAAAAACAGTGGAAACAGTGTCAGACTTTATTTTTTTGGGCTCCAAAATCACTGCAGATGCTGACTGCAGCCATGAAATTAAAAGACACTTACTCCTTGGAAGGAAAGTTATGACCAGCCTAGATAGCATATTAAAAAGCAGAGACATTACTTTGCCAACAAAGGTCCGTCTAGTCATAGCTATGGTTTTTCCCGTGGTCATGTATGGACGTGAGAGTTGGACTGTGAAGAAAGCTGATCGCCGAAGAATTGATGCTTTTGAACTGTGGTGCTGGAGAAGACTCTTGAGAGTCCCTTGGACTGCAAGGAAATCCAACCAGTCCATTCTAAAGGAGATCAATCCTGGTTGTTCATTGGAAAGACTTATGCTAAAGCTGAAACTGCAATACTTTGGCCACCTCATGCGACGAGTTGACTCACTGGAGAAGAGTCTGATGCTAGGAGGGATTGGGGGTAGGAGGAGATGGGGACAACAGAGAATGAGATGGCTGGATGGCATCACCGACTCGATGGATATGAATTTGAGTGAACTCTGAAGTTGGTGATGGACAGGGAGGCCTGGCGTTCTGTGGTTCATGGGGTTGCAAAAAGTCGGACACGACTAAGCGACTGAACTGAACTGAACTGAATTGATATGATCAGTTTCTCAGCCTCCATCCAAAATTCTGACTTAGTACACAAATAAACGGAGAAGAAACTGGCAACCCACTGCAGTATTCTTGCCTGGAGAATTCCATGGACAGAGGACCCTGGAGGGCTAGAGTCCATGGGGTTGTGAACAGTCAGACATGACTGAGTGACTAGCACACGCACACACACACACAAATAAATGGCAACCCATTCAGTATTATTGTCTGGGAAGTCCAATGGACAGAGGAGCCTGTCGGACTATAATTCATGGGGTCACAGAAGAGTTGGACCGACTTAACCACTAAACAACAACACAGATAAAACTAAGAAAATAATAGATACATTTCACTTTTCTTTAGAAAGCGAGGAAATGGAGAAAATTGCCATTTAAGTGTTTTCCTAGCTACTTAAGCTTCATTTGAGTTTAGTTTTGCAAAACATGTTTTAAAAGTTTACAGATTTCTTAATAGCTTTTCTTTGGGGAGAAAGTCTTTCATTTAATAACATTTTTTATCATAAATTTGTAGTGGAGTTTAAAGTCAGATCTACATCGGGGTCTTTGTTCATGTTACATTTAATCAAATTTCACTAATATTTCAAAAACTCAGGTCTAATTTGAATTCACATCAGTCACGTCTTCTCTGTCTTGTGAAATCATGGAAAGCATTTAGAATACGTGGACTTTTTAGCCCAGAGTACACAGTTGAGTGATACAACATGCTCACCCCAAATACAAAATAGCTAGAGTTAGTGAACAGGGATTCACTTCATTGTGATTCATACAACACACACACTGCCATGAAAAAATTAGGAAGTATTCACAGATGACTTCCTAGGAGCAGATGGAGCACTTACATAATTCTTTTACGCACCATGCAGCATCATAGACATTGACTCATAAATATGATCAACTCCTCTGTATTCCATGGCCTCTGTGCTCCTAACAAACCGTACTTGACTTGAAGAAACTAGAGGAATCCTTTTCACAGTTCACATTGTCTTAATGGCGTAACAGTACAAAATCTTCACAAGCAGGAACTCACAGATTTTTGTGATTTACAAGCTCTTCTTCATATGACAAGATTACTTGAAGAAAAATTGCTTAATATAAAGGTAAGGGTTTATTCCCACATAGCTCAGGAAAAGAAAATAAGTCCGGTGTTTGAAATTAAAACTTTTTATGTTCTCCTTTATCTATAACCAACACTATTTTCTGTAAGACACTCTATTCCCCAGTGTGGGAAAATAAAGAAAAGAATACAAGTTTTAGTTTTTTTTTCTCTCTCTACTTTTTTTCTTCTCTATTTTCTCCTCAATGTGAAAACATTTTTATGCAGGGACCATGGTTTTAGACATAGAACAATGGCTGGGAATTTAGAGGCTTAAAAAGTCTAGATTCAGTCTTATCACAGAGAGATTTCCCTTCGGTTACTTAGCATCTCCGTGATTCAGTGTCTACCTTTAAACTTGGAATCATGATACACAGTCTTACTTATTCGATCAAAATATGGTGAGGGCTAAATAGGGTTAAAGAGTTTGGGAATAACAGTTGCTGCATAAATCAAGATGTGGTATTTTGGAATAATTATTATAGCCCATCAACTTCTCATTGACAGCTAATAAATCATTTAGCACGTTAGTAACAAAAACTACTAATTATGCTAAGTGAATGGTATCCTGATATAATTCTGTGCTTTATTCTGGGTAACTTATTTAACATGGATAGTCTCTCTCCTTCCTACCACTTAGTGCTTTGCCAGCATTTTCTTTAATCTTATCAGATCTCTTTGATTTAATTGAGAAGTCACTCTAGAAGAGTGTCATTTTTCTTGCATCTCTTCAACAAAGTAATATAATTAAGATTATGCAAAACAGAGAAGATTCCCTGAGTACCAAGCAAGAGTGGAGGCCTGTGAAATCCCAAAATTAGGAATTGCTGTAGTCAACATAAATAATTGACATTTAGATGACCAAATTAAAATAAATTACATCTCTGTAGGGGAAATTCAAACACAAGATATTCTTGAAAAATCATAGACAAAATAGCCAGGATAGCTCTGTTTCATGTTTCCTATAAAAATCATGCAAAACTGGGCTTTATTCTTGACAAAATAATATTCAGTGTGTGGCAGAATTGTGGAAATTTGAAAATATATTAGAAAGAGTATATTCATGACTACCGTTAAGGAAAAGTAGTATAGCAGTTGAGTGGGACAACTGTACAGCCAGACAATAGACTGTTAGATCATGTCTATGCAAATTCCTTAGTCTCTTTGCCTCAGTTTTGTTGTCTATAAAATGGGCTTTTCCTGGGGTTTTTGGATGATTAAATCATATACTGCAGGTAAAATAAAGTAAGATTTGGAAAAATCAAAGTTGCTTCAGCCCTATCCAACTGTGACTGGCATGACGGACTGTAGCTCTCCAGGCTCCACTGTTGATGGGATTCTCCAGGCAAGAATACTGGAATAGGTTGCTGTGCCCAATTTTCAATTTTTTACATGCCCACTCAAGTAGTCCGATGATAAAAGAAAAGTTGGAAGCCTTGTAAAAAATAAATTGGGCAATTGACCTTAATATTTTTTCAATTAATTTACTTTCAGAATTGCTTAAGAAAAAGATACAATTTTTCCCAAGAAAATTACTCTCTTATTCCAAGAGAACTTTATTACTTTTTCTCATGAAGCCGTACATTTTTATACAAATTCTCTCAGTCATTCAGAAAGGTGCTCTCATTTTGGAAATGTATCAGTTATGCTCTAATGCTCTAACAGCTTTGAATTTTGCTCATTGTGTCAAATCACCTTTAATAAAGAAATAGAATTATAGATGTTGACACCATAGGGAAAAAGCACCTTCAAATTCTTTTTATAAAGAATTTGGTCCACTCACTCACATTAATGGAACAATATCTACCACATCTCCTGATGAGTGGATTTTTTTTTTAAAGCAAGGAACCTGCTGATAAAACTTTGTTAATATTTTATCAAAATCCTTTTACAAATGTCCATACCAAAAGCACTGTGTGTGCTATAGTATCTACAAAGTGGTGAATTAAAATGATTATCTGTTGAAACCTAATCAGTGGGGTATTTTAAAATATTGCTTTCTCTTGTCAAAAGTAGAAGGTGGTTTTTGGCGAATATGTACCAAATTCCATTTACTTTTGGAATATAGTAATTGCTCAATATTGTACTGCTCAACCTCAAAACCCATTGCCAATTATTAAGTGTGTAGTCTTACAAGAGTTACGTGATCTCTCTGTGCTTCAGGTTTCCATCTGTAAAACGAGGAACACAACTGTATTTAGCCAACGGAATTGTGGGAATTAAGGAGATGATACATGTGAAACATTTGAATCGTTCATGGCACTTGAGAAGTACTCAAAAAGCTTTGCCTCTATCATCATGGGTATGTGTATTTTCTGATCAATAACTGGTATATGTATTTTAAATGTTATTATGGAAATCAATCCAGAAATGCAGCTCACTAATTTTAGGAATACTGTCATTGGATAGCATGACCCTTATCTGTAAATTTGGAAACACTGGTATAAAAACTGTTTTCTTAGAAGCCCACATCCATGGGATTTCCCTGGTGGTCTGGTGGTTAAGACTGTGGTGCTTCCAATGCAGGGGACACAAGTTCCATCCCTGGTCAGGAAACTAAGATCCCCCATGCCCCAAGGTGCAGCCAAAAAAGAGAGAGAGAGAGACATCTATATTAAATAGTGATTAACACAAAATTATAGAAAGTGACTAAGTATCCAGAACAAATGAATAACAAATATGTTATATACATATGCTCAGTTGCTTCAGTCATGTTTGATCCTATAAACTGTAACCTGCCAGGCTCCGCTGTCCATGGGATTCTCCAGGCAAGAATATTGGATTGGGTTGCCATTCCCTTCTCCAGGAAATATGGTATCCTCAGGTTATATTAGAAGTTAAGATGGCTGGATGGCATCACTGACTTGATGGACATGAGTTTGAGTGAACTCCGGGAGTTGGTGATGGACAGGGAGGCCTGGCGTGCTGTGATTTATGGGGTTGCAAAGAGTTGGACACGACTGAGCGACTGAACTGAACTGAAAGGTTTTTAAACCTTTCTTTCTTAATGGAGTGTTTACTGTTTTAAAATTCTCTTGGCCAAGAGAAGGAGAAATGGGCGGGGACCTGAACATAGGGAGTTTAGATTTCCTGAATGCCAAGGCCACTATCCAATCAGAACAGATGGGCTTACTACTAATTCCTTGACCATTATTTCATTATTTTTTAGGAAGAGTAACTATATAATGGTCAAGGAATTAATAGTAAACCTACTCCCCCTAAAAGAACAGGCCTTCTCTGGTGGCTAAGATGGTAAAGAACCTGCCTACAACGCAGGAGATCCAGGTTCCACTCCAGAGTTGGGAAGATCCCCTGGAGAAGGGAAGGACAACCTACTCCAATATTCTTGCCTGGAGATTTCCATGGACAGAGGAGCCTGGTGAGCCCCAGTCCAGGGGAATGCAAAGAATCAGACACAGACTAATACTCACCTAAAATAATGTTGATCTACTTTTAAAAATAGTAATAGCTACTGTTTTGTTGAGTGCATGCTAAGTTACTTCAGTCTTGTCTGACTCTTTCCTACCCTACAGACCATAGCCCACCAGGCTCCTCTGTCCATGGGATTCTCCAGGCAAAAATACTGGAGTGGGTTGCCATGCCCCCTTCCAGGGAATCTTCTCAACCCAGGGATCATATCTGCATCTCTTACAGCGCCTGCATTGGCAGGTGGGTTCTTTACCACTAGTGCCACTAGGGAAGCCCAATATGTTAGAAATTATTAAATATTAAATACTATCCTAAGAGCTGTAAACATTATTTCAAAGTCTCTCAACAATCCTCTGTAATGATTTTAAAAATCATAAGATAAATACCATATGATATCACTTAAATGTGGAATCTAAAAGGATAATTCAAATGAACATATTTACAAAATAGAAAGAGACTCATAGACTTCAAAAGCAAACTTATGGTTACCAAAGGGGAAAGGTTGGGGAGAGGGATAAATGGGAGTGTGGGGTTAATATATACACACTACTATATATATATATATATATATATATACAATAGATAATTAATAAGGCCTAATGTATAGCACAAGAATCTCTACTAGATATTCTGTAATAACCTATGTGGGAAAAGAATCTGAAAAAAATGGATACATATATATATGTATGTATACATATATATATAATTGAACCACTTTTCTGTAAACCTGAAACTAACACAACATTCTAAATCAATTACACTCACAATATAAACTAATGATTTTTTTTAAATGTCAGAAGTAAAGAGAAAATATAATTCATTTTTCATAATTAATTGGAGGCCTTCCATCCCCCGGTTAGCATGAAAAACTAAATGCCCAATTTAAATGTAATCCAATCTGATTATATAAACAGCTGCTGAAGGGCCTGATCTCTACCTGGGGTAAAGTATTCTCTCCTCCTGGCCTTTCTCTAAGATGAGGTAACAGAGGAGTGTGTGGATGACATGACCTTGCGATTTTGGAGGGTGGCAGAATGCACTGACCTTGAGTTAGTCCCTGGATCTGCATTATTTGTTATTTGCTGGATTCCATGGCAATACTTCCTGTCACCTGTTGACTATTAAGGCTTCTGTCTGTGTCTGATGCATTCATGGTCCTTCATTTGGAGCCTGGCAACACTCTGGAAGTAGTTTGAACTCCCTTCAGCTCTCCCAATTGTAGGCCCAGAGGCCCCCACCTACCCCAGTATCCTGAGGTCCACCCAGCTTCTAATGCATGAATGAAAACTTCTGGCAAGCTCACTGGCTTCCAATCAGCATGCACCCCACACATGAGCTAAGAGGCTGTGAAGGCCAATCAGATCCTCTCCCTGCCTGATGAAAGATCACTCTTAACCAGACAGGGTTGCCTGAGATGTTACAGTTTCCTTCTAGAATTCCAAAAAGAGAAAGGGGAGAGGGATTTTTCCATGCTAGATACATCCTAGAACTTATCTAACACAGGTCCTCTTCAAAGAAAGGAGATTAAAACCACACTGACTTGTTTAATCCTCTCACATTCTCTCCTCCATCCTTTCCATAATCCTTCAGGACTGAGAGCTTCCATCTTACCTTTCCTGTATCATACACTCTATACCATAGAACAGCAAACATTATGGCTTTTCATTAAAAGCAGAAAAGCTTTTATTCTACATTTTGGCAGAATATCTGCACTCGGGTGTCCTCCAGGTTTGGTTATTGAAATAAAAATATAACTACCATATGACCTAGCAGTCCCACTCTGGGACATATAACCTGAGAAAACCATAATCTAAAAAGACACACACCCCTCAGTGTTCTTTGCAGCACTGATTACAATAGCCAGGGCATGAAAGCAATCTTAAATATCCATCAAAGGAGGAATGGATAAAGAAAATATACTACATATATACAATGTAATATTACTCACCCATACAAAGAAACAGAATTGTCTCATTTGCAGAAATATGGATGGACCTAGAGACTGTCATACTGAGTGAAGTAGGTCATAAAGAGAAAAACAAGTATTGTGTATTAATGCATATATGCAGGATCTAGAAAAATGATATAGATGAACCTATTTGCAAAGCAGAAATAGAGACACAGACATAGAGAACAAATATATGGACACCAAGGCAGGGAAGGGGGAAAGTGGGACAAATTGAAAGAGTGAGATTGACATGTATACACTGCTGTACATGGAATAGACAACTAGTGCAAGTCGACTGTATAGTGCTAGGAACTCTACTTGATATTCTGCAGTGACCTAGGTGTGAGGGGAATCCAGAAAGGAGGGGTTGAAGTGAAGTGAAGTCTCTCAGTCATGTCCGACTCTTTGCGAACCCATGGACTGTAGGCTACCAGGCTTCTCAGCAAGAGTACTGGAGTGGGTTGCCATTTCCTTTTCCAAGAAGGGAGGGGTTACGTGTATACAAATGGTTGAATCACTCTGCTGTGCAGCAGAAACTAGCACAACTTGTGAGGCAACTATACCTTAATAAATAAATTTTAAAAAGAGAATGAGGGAGAGGAATGGATTAGTAAAGAAATATAGCAACATCTCCTGTCTCCACAAAGCCTGGGTCACAAGCGTATTCATTTGTTCAGGGCTCAACTACCAGTCTCTCCCAGAGAAGGTTGAGAAGCTGAAATAAAATATGATCTAAAAAGTAAAATAAATTTCTGACAAAACTCTATCCACTTTTACACTTGTAACATATATTATTAATACCAGAAAACCGAGACTCAAAGGAACTAAATAACTTACATTCGTCAAATTCCTACTTTTCTCAACTGCATGGACGCCTCATTTGCCTTCATTAATAAGATGCTGATACCTTAGCTGAGCATGTAGTTCTCTCTCCTTTGCAGAAATACCCAGTAGTTTTTGCACAACACATTTCCCTAAAGAACTTGACCAACACTCCTCCTAATGATCTGATGAACTTTCTTTCAGAACTTTCTATAAATATGATGTAAAATGTAAACATATAACATCATGAAATATATTATACGTCCATTGTCTCCCAGTTAGTTTGAAGGTAGAATTAGATGCTGAGTCAAATTAAAATTGTATCAAATGCTATAATGTTTAAAGATGAACCCTTGTTCTAAGGAAGATAGAAAATAACTTTTTAAAATCACTCTTGTAGTCCAGTTCATTCAGTCAACAAATATTTACTGAATTCCTTTTGTCCCAGGCATATTTTAGGCACTCAAATTACTGCTCTGAATATAATAAATTTCTGATGGAGAGAGGTCTACATAAATTTTGAAAGGATTCCAACTCATGGGAGGAAGGAGATAAATAATAGACTAATACAAAAATATATAATATTTCACATGGTGATAAGTGCTATGAAGGAAGATAAACAGGTAAGACAGAAGTGATGGGATGTCTGTTTTATAGATGGTGTTGGTGGAAGTCTTTCTATAATTACATATGAGCAAAGTCATGAAGGAAGCCAGAGATGAAGAATGCATATTTCTAGGGAAAGTCTGTTCTAGGTACAGAGAACCACAAAGACACCTAACTTACTGGAGAATAAACCAAATCTGATGAAAAATGCACGCACCAGGGGAAGGTTTACGGCCGGTGAAGGGCACAGGCACGGAAAGCCGATTACATATGATCTTTAAAGACATCTCATCCTCTGTCATCCCCTTCTCCTCCCACCTTCAATCTTTCCCAGCATCAGAGTCTTTTCACATGAGTCAGTTCTTCCCATCAGGTGGCCAAAGTATCAGAGTTTCAGCTTCAACATCAGTCCTTCCAATAAATATTCAGGACTGGTTTCCTTTAGGATGGACTGGTTGGATCTTCTTGCTGTCCAAGGGACTCTCAAGAGTCTTCTCCAACACCCCAGTTCAAAAACATCAATTCGTTGGTGCTCGGCTTTCTTTAGAGTCCAACTCTCACATCCACACATGACTACTGGAAAAACCATAGCCTTGACTAGACGGATCTTTGTTGGCAAAGTAATGTCTCTGCTTTTTAATATGCTGTCTAAGTTGGTCATAACTTTCCTTCCAAGGAGTAAGCATCTTTTAGTTTCATGTCTGCAGTCACCATCTGCAGTGATTTTGGAGCCCCCCAAAATAAAGTCTTTCCCTGTTTCCACTATTTCCCCATCTATTTGCCATGAAATGATGGGACCAGGTGCCATGATCTCAGTTTTCTGAATGTTAAGTTTTAAGCCAACTTTTTCACTCTCCTCTTTCACTTTCATCAAGTGGCTTTTTAGTTCCTCTTCACTTTCAGTCATAAGGGTGGTGTCATCTGCATATCTGAGGTTATTGATATTTCTCCCCGCAACCTTGATTCCAGCTTGTGCTTCATCCAGTCCAGCATTTCTCATGATGAACTCTGCATATAAATTCAGTAAGCAGGGTGTTATAATATACAGCCTTGACATACTCCTTTTCCTATTTGGAACCAGTCTGTTGTTCCATGTCCAGTTCTAACTGTTGCTTCCTGACCTGCATATAGATTTCTCAAGAGGTAGGTCAGGTGGCCTGGTATTTCCATCTCTTTCCTGTGGTGGCTCAGAGGTTAAAGTGTCTGCCTCCAATGCGGGAGACCTGGGTTCGATCCCTGGCTCGGGAAGATCCCCTGGAGAAGGAAATGGTAATCCACTCCAGTATTCTTGCCTGGAGAATCCCAAGGATGGAGAAGCCTGGTGGCTACAGTCCATGGGGTCGCAAAGAGTCGGACACGACTGAGCGACAGAACTGAACTGAACTGAAGAATTTTCCACAGTTTGTTGTTATCCACACTGTCAAAGGCTTTGGCATAGTCAATAAAGCAGAAATAGATGTTTTTCTGAAACTCCTTTGCTTTTTTGATGATCCAGCGGATGTTGGCACTTTGATCTCTGGTTCCTCTGCCTTTTCTAAATCCAGCTTGAATGTCTGAAAGTTAACGGTTCCATACAGTTACAGCCCAGCTTGGAGAATTTTGAGCATTACTTTACTAGCATATGAGATGAGTGCAATTGTGTGGTAGTTTGAACATTCTTTGGCATTGCCTTTCTTTGGGATTGGAATGAAAACTGACCTTTTCCAGTCCTGTGGCCACTGCTGAGTTTTCCAAATTTGCTGGCATATTGAATAATGAGATGAGATGGTTGGATGACATCACCAACCCAATAGACATGAGGTTGAGTAAACTCCTGGAGTTGGTGATGGACATGGAGGCCTGGTGTGCTGCAGTCCATGGGGTCGCAAAGAATTGCACACGACTGAGAGACTGAACTGAACTGAACTTAGAGCAGAACTGAGCGACTGAACTGAACTGAACTAAATCTCCTTTCATTTTATGAAAGATGCAATGCCACTGGAAGGTTTTGAGAAGAGTGTCATCAATAAACTTTGTTCTTAGTTGCTCAGCTGTGCCTAACTCTGGGACACCGTGGACAGTAGACCACAAGGCTTCTCTATCCATGGGAATTCTCCAGGCAAGAATACTGAAGTGGGTAGCCTTACCCTCCTCCAGGGGATCTTCCCAACCCAGAGATCAAAACCAGGTCCTCTGTGTTGCAGGCAGATTCTTTACCTTCTTAGCCACCAATGAAGCCCCATCAACAGACTCAGTGAAGATAAGACAAACAGTGGGAATACAGCAGTGAAATCAGGAAGAACTGTGAGGAAACGGTTACAAAAGCCCTGGAGAAAGATGACCATAAAGCCAAGGCAACGTTAACGTTGTATAAGGAAGAAGTTTTGATTCTTTTTAAGAAACAAAAGAATCTATTAAAAAGCATTTTCTATGAATAATTTTTTTTTTGCCAAACACTTTATGGATATGCATTTTTAAAATATCATGTTTAACTTTTTCTCCCTTAGAAAATAACATTTATTCAATACAGCATGGGGATTAAGACCTCAAGCTCTCAACACTGTCAAAGGTTTAAATCATTCCCAGATCACTTCCTGGCTACCTAACCTCGGACAAGGTATTCTGTTTTCTCTGAACCTCCCTTTCCTTATCTGCAAATTGGCAATAGTAATGAATAGAGTTTGCAAAGTGTTAAATGTGCATGTAAAGTTATACAGAAATGCTTGATGAATTTTAGCTCTTACTACACCCGCACCCTTTATTTTTGGAACTTTGGAAAATATGATAATGCCCACTGGAAAAAAAAAATGCATAACCTAAAAGTTAAGAATTATTTTTTATTCTGAAGACATGCTGAGGGTTTAAGCCTAGGCAATACCCTCTCATATCACTCTGAGTGACTGCTCTGAAGAGGTAAGGGAGGAGCCAAGATATATGAGAGGTTTTGCAAAAAAAAAAAAAAAACAGGTTGTTGGAACATCAAAAGATTACTGTTAAAGAAAAACCAGAGATGAATTAAACTAATGCATTTAGCACTTTTCTATGTACGGGGAAATGCAAGAGTGTGGGCTTAATGAAATCATTCATTTGATATGCATAGTAATTATCTAGGGCCAGTATCCTGTTTTTATCCATCCTGTTCCCCTCAGGGTGCACAGTCAGGGCACCTGTCGTGGCTGGTGGCCACAACATTCTTTGTTAAATGATGCTTCAGGAAACTTTGTTTTGTCCACAGCAATATGAAGAAAGCGAAAAAGACCAAGGAGCATACTATCCATGTCTTGCATGTGTGGGTTCTAAGTCACTTCAGTCATGTCCAGCTCTTTGCAACTCTATGGGCTGTAGCTCGCCAGACTCCCCTGTCCGTGGGATTCTCCAGGCAAGAACACTGGAGTGGGTTGCCATTTCCTTCTCCAATGTATGAAAGTGAAAATTGAAAGTGAAGTCGCTCAGTCGTGTCCGACTCTTAGCGACCCCATGGACTGCAGCCTACCAGGCTCCTCTGTCCATGGGATTTTCCAGGCAAGAGTACCGGAGTGGGTTGCCATTGCCTTCTCCATGCCCTGCTGCTACTGCTAAGTCGCTTCAGTCTTCTCCGACTCTGTGCGACCCCATAGCTCCATGCCCTATGACTCTATTATTATAGTAGCATGAACTGAATGTGAACAAAGTTACTATATTTTATTTTCTTTACTGGTTTCAGTGTCTTTGGGTAATAGAGCACTTTTTTGCCATCAGTTCCTTCATTTTTATTAATTAATTATTACACACATGCACACACAAAACATATATAAAGTAAGTAGCAAACTAAGGTATAGATTTTGCCACAGCCAGAAAGGCTTTGCCTTGTTACAAAAGAGTAGTAAAAAACGGATTTAAAGTAAATGGAGATTAAATGTAAACACAGCCTAGGCTAAATAAAACAAAAATGAATTCTTCTCAAGGTGCTATTCATTCAAATTGAGGATTTGAAATTCGATCAAATGCCAATGCAAAGGCATATAATGCTTGAATGACATTAATTAGTTGAATAGTGAGCCCCAGAGCAAGTGAGGCTCATCCACTGAATATGTACATAAGATTTTCCTATCTAGGAGAACCACAGAAAAATATCTGGAGCGGCTTCCGCCTCTTATTTACATTCTATTTCCTATTAACATTTTCCTGAGAAAGAATTTCATGCAAATACAAGCCTTCCAACTTAATAGCAAACTGATAATAAAACCAGCACTTTCTTTTGTGAGAAAATGCCTTTAAGAAGCGTCTGATCCATGAAAGTATTTAAGAGACTATGATTTTAACCAGACTGTGTTTTAAAACATCAGCTTTTGAAAAGGAGGATTTAAAATACCCCTTATATTCTATTCTTAATTCCAGAGAACTTTATAGTTTCTAGCTCAACACCACTATTTGACAAATACTAAATCCACATTGCTTAAGTTTCCATCAGTTCTTTTATTAGCTTTGGCTGTTTTTGACATTTTTTCTTTTTTGTTTATGTAAGGTGAGATCATGAAATTTTACTCAGATTTGCATCTTTTCCTCCCCAAAATGTATTTTGTGAATCTAACCAGGTAACCAATCTAACAGCTTTCATATCACAAGCCTCCTTGATTTTTTTAAAAAAGTTCATCTTCACCATTCAAATTTAAGAATGCATAAGCAGTTTCAATATATTTGGATATAAAAATGTTTTCTGTACTAAACATGTATTAATATCTACTTTGAAAGTTCACAGTAGAATATGCTATTATGCTACTTTCTTGCATATGTTATATTTTATCACTTAAGAAAATTCATCCTTTTTGAGCTTCAGAAATCCTTCACAGACAAAACAGCAAAAGGCCAGAAAAGAATCAGTATAACAGGAAATAAACTGAAAATTTAAAGATCATGATCTCTGATACCTTTTTGACTATTAACTTATTATCTGACCTTTTGCTAGTCACTCACCCTCACAATAGCCTCCTCTCTGCAGTGTTGTAAAAATGAGAATGACAACATTATGGTTCCCGCTCAAAGAGATTGGGTAGGAAAACCTGGGTCAGGGCTGGAAAATACCTTAAAGGCCATAAAATGCTACATAAATGCTTGATAATAAAACAGTAACAAAGCCCCTTGGTTTAATGTAAAGCTAATTTTTCAGCTAAACTAAATTCTGGTAGAAACAACTGAGATCAAGTAGGAAAATTTGCAGAGCTCCTAGTCATAGTAAAAGTGTTTACTTGTTCGAATTGATTTTATGAACTGATTGGTAAGTGTCTGCACAGACTGTTATCACATGTATAGAATAATCCAGTCATCACATGGTACTCTTAAAATGTCAGTTCCGTCAAGCAGGCTGAAATCAGAAGCTAGAAGGCATATCATTACACAGTCCCATGGGTGTGTTCCACTTTCAATGAGTTTGTCTGTGTGTGTTTTGTCTAATAGCACTGTTTTATGGTAAACAAACAGAAGTAGAGGAATTTACCCGCCCTAGTTGAATAGGTTCATTATGCCATTTTTCTTTTGAAATTCTATTTACTTAAAACTGGGCTTCCCTGGTGGCTCAGAGGTTAAAGCGTCTGCCTCCAATGTGGGACACCCGGGTTCGATCCCTGCGTTGGGAAGATCCCCTGGAGAAGGAAACGGTAACCCACTCCAGTATTCTTGCCTGGAGAATCCCATGGACAGAGAAGTCTGGTAGGCTACAGTCCACGGGGTCGCAAAGAGTCGGACACGACTGAGCGACGGAACGCAACATTATTTATTTCAAAGAATCTTCCCCCAAATTATGATTTTACTCTGAAATTTGATCACAACTAGAAGCTGCCTGACGTAATTTATATAACATCCAGAAATATCTTCCAGTTTTGCCTTTTCGTTCTTCGGAAGAGAAATGAGAACAGAGGATAGAACTTGTTACCTCTCACAGAAAGTTTTGGTCTTGGTCCCAGAATCAATTGTTAACTTGATATTTAATACTTTTTTCAAAAGTATAAGCCACCTGAAGAATAATAAGTCCTTAAGTAGGAGAGAGAAGACACATTAACTCATATAAAGAAACTTTAATATGTATTATTTGCATGTAGTAAATATTTTTACTAGAATTTATACTCCTCAGCCATCAATAGTTGAGGACACAAAGAAACATATGACAACTCTATCTTTTTATTTATTAACTACATGTCCCTGGTGGCATAGTGGTTAAAAAAATAAAATCCACCTGCCAATGTAGGAGACTCAGGAGATGCAGGAGACAGGGTTCCATCCCTGAGTCTGGATTGAGAAGATCCCCTGGAGGAGGAAATGGCAACCCACTCCAGTATTCTTGCTTGGAGAATCCCATGAACAGAGGAGGCTGGCAGGCTACAGTCCATGGGGTCACAGTCAGACACGGCTGAGAATGCACACAGTATGTATGGTGTATGTTATATATGGTATGTGCATGGTATATCCCTGAACAATCACTAAACGTTTTAAAAAAATTTATTCAAGTACAATTTACAATGCTGCATTAGCTTTTGCTGTACAGCAAAGTGAGTCAGCTATACATATACATACAGCTCCTTTTTTTTCCTTCCAATTTAGGTCACCACAGAGCACTGACTAGAGTTCCCTATGGCATAAAGCAAGTTCTCATTAGTTATCTATTTTACACATAATAGTGTATATGTGTAAATTCCAATCTCCCAATTCATTTCACTCCTCTTTTGCCCACTTGGTATCCATATACTTGTTGTCTACGTCTGTGTCTCTCTTGAAGTGAAGTGAAAGTAGCTCAGTTGTGTGCGACTGTTTGTCAACCATGGACTATATGGTCCATGGAATTCTCCAGGCCAGAATACTGGAGTGCGTAGCCTTTCCCTTCTCCAGGGGATCTTCCCAACCCAAGAATTGAACCAGGGTCTCGTGCATTGCAGCCAGATTCCTTACAAGCTGCACTATCAGGGGGTCTCCATTTCTGCTTTGTAAATAAGTTCATTTATACCAAGTTTTTCAGATCCACATAAATACATCAATATACGATTCACTAAACTTTTAAATTCACCATTTTCTTCATTCATTCAACAAAGATGTATTGAGTCCTGCTATGAAGCTCAACATTCAGAAAACAAAGATCATGGCATCTGGTCCCATCACTTCATGGGAAATAGATGGAAAAACAGTGGAAACAGTGTCAGACTTTATTTTTTGGGGCTCCAAAATCACTGCAGATGCTGATTGCAGCCATGAAATTAAAAGACGCTTGCTCCTTGGAAGGAAAGTTATGACCAACCTTGATAGTATATTAAAAAGCAGAGACATTACTTTGCCAACCAAGGTCCGTCTAGTCAAGGCAATGGTTTTTCCCGTGGTCATGTATGGATGTGAGAGTTGGACTGTGAAGAAAGCTGATCGCCGAAGAATCGATGCTTTTGAACTGTGGTGTTGGAGAAGACTCTTGAGAGTCCCCTATACTGCAAGGAGATCCAACCAGTCCATTCTAAAGGAGATCAATCCTGGATGTTCATTGGAGGGACTGATGCTAAAGCTGAAACTGCAATACTTTGGCCACCTCATGCGACGAGTTGACTCACTGGAAAAGACTCTGATGCTGGGAAAGGTTGGGGGCGGGAGGAGAAGGGGACGACGGAGAATGAGATGGCTGGATGGCATCACCGACTCTGTGGACATGAGTTTGAGTGAACTCCGGGAGTTGGTGATGGACAGGGAGGCCTGGTGTGCTGTGATTCATGGGGTAGCGGAGAGTCGGACACGACTGAGCGACTGAATTGAACTGAACTGAACTGAACTGATATGCTATACATTCTTCTAGGCACTAGATATTCACTGAACAACAGAAATAAAAGTCCGCAGCCCTCATGAAGCTTGTATTCAAGTACACATTGGAAATGATACAACCAACAATGATTTATGGGAAAATGTTTTGTAAATTATTATGTTCCACAGAAATATGCTATTCCCATGATTATGGTAATTATGTTATTGATAGTATTATTAAGTGTTATATACAAAGTCAGGTTTTTAAAGATATATAATAGATTTCTGGCATGAGTGGATGTAAAGGAAGAAAACAAAGCATCTAGAAATGGAACAAGAACAGATCTTGCAACTTTGTCAGATTTTGCAAGAGCAGCTAGTAGTCTCCTGTTTTTCTGGTATATACAATGTAAGAAATGTGAGTTTGTAAGAAGTTAATTTGAGAGACTGATATTGGCAAGATGGCAGATTAGGAAGGACTAGCCCACGTGCCTCTACAGAAACACCAATTTAAAAACCACCCATGGAAGAAAGATGGGTTTAGAATATCTAAATGGCTGCTGGCAGAGGTAATGAGGGAAGGTCTCACCCCCCTTCTAAGTTGTGTAGGTGATCACGCTCTTTCCTTCCTCTCTCCTCCTTTTTCCCCAGTCTGTAGTTGCAGAAAGCAGTCATGAATTTATACATGCCAATTACTTTGTGTTGGGCAGCCTTTGAATCTGAATGGGAGTGGAGGAAGGAGAAAAATACAAATGAAAATGTGCAAAGACAATCTGTACACACTATTTTGAAGGAAAAGCAGTATTAACCATGTATTTATTATTCATCCTCTCATTCATTAAACAAATGTGTACTGAGAACCTATCTTATCCTAAGTACTCAGAACAATAGAGAATATAAAAAGAAATAAAACCTGATCTTGGCCCTTGAGGAATTTACAGTCTAGAAGAGAGGAGTTCATATTAAATTTTCTTCTATACTTCAAATCTGAAAGATAAGAGAATCTGAGAACTTTAATAATAGAAAGCCCAGAAGAGTAAGTTATGCTTTCAAATAATTTTGTCTATATTTATTCTAATCACAAAATATAAAATACATCAAGATAATTTATTCAATGTACATGAAAGAATTTCTGTTTAAATAGCACCAGTGTCAAGCTTTGGTTGGTTGGTTGGATGAGGTGACCTTCAAACCTCTTCTTAGTTCTAATCAAATAAACTCTTCATAGAATCCCTTATGACAAGATACTCAGTCCATTTCCAAAAAGCTAAATCTTTTCCTTCAGGTTGAATGAAATGATACATTTTTTTCTCATGTCATTATTTTAAATCAAATAATCCATAACAAATGACAGTTGCTGTTATATATATATATATATATATATATATGCATATATATATGTATATATTCCAATCCCAAGCTATAATTCTTTTATTCATAAGTGGTCCTTTTAGCATCCTGGATTAGATATTTCAAATGCTACCTTTCAAGAAAGGCATCTATTTCCTTTCTGTCCTCTAGCATCTTTTAAAAAGAAAGCAATTTAAAGGCTCATGATATTTAATTTCTCATTAATTTTCAATATCTTACTATAAGTATAGGCATGATATTCAAATCCACAGCATTCAACTGAGCTTTTAATAAACTGAGCTTTTTTTTATTAGTCATATTTAAAAAATAATTGCAAGCTTTAGAAATGTCTGCATAGTCATTTATATAACATTTAATCATTGTTTTCAATTTTCTGGGATTTTCCACCCTTTTCATCCTTATGTCCTTCTCCTTTCAACTATTCATGAAGTTTTATCACCTGGAGATAAATTCATTTGTTTTTTTCCAGTTTGCTCTTTTCTGTATTCACAAGTTTGCCGGATTCTAAAAATCCATAATAATGCAACAAACATTCAAGCCGAGCATACTTTTGTGGTTCAGCAAAACTAAACATTTGCCAATTTCAAGATAGTTCAACTAACCCAATTTTTTTCCATATGATTAGGGAAGAGTAGGTTCTAGTGAAATATTTTATTGAAAGAAAACAGGAAGATATGCCAAGGTGCAATAATTCCATGCATAATTCTACATTAGACATGTGCATTTCAGAGAGTAAATGTACCCTTTCTTTGGCCAGAACATCATTAAAGAAAATATAAAATATACAGAACACTGTACCCTGTACTTGCAATGATATGGACACAAACAAGAAAACAAAATTTAAAAACAAGCATAATTTTCAACTGCCATTGTTAAGACTGTCTATTTGAGCTCTGGAGCCTGAAAGATCAACATCAATATGAAAAGAATACTGTAAACAAAGGCTAAATGTGAACCCTTAAACCATTTCCTTTTTATGTCTTTTTGTTGTAACTGTAAATTCTGTCACTTTGAAAGCTGATGATTCATTGCAATTGTGAGGCCATTTTCCACTGAACAATCAACAATAATGATGTGTTGTGAATAATACAGTTGAAAATTTGGTGTGAGTTCTTAGCAAGATATTTTTGCCATGTCCCAAGCTTCAAACGGATTGAGCTGTAGTGCAGATTATATTGCTTTTGTGTAAACTCTCTTCAAGGGAGGAGGTTATTTGAGTACCACCATACTTACACATTATAAATCAGCCACAAACATAATTCCCTCCCCTTTTCATGGAAAATAGAGTATTAATTCATTGTATTATATCAGATGAAATTGGTTCCTTAGAGTAGGGCATATAAACTGTATATAGATCCACACATGAAGTACATGTCAGATTTGAGTCTGAAGTTTTTGTGTAAGAACACCTCTCAAAGAACAATTTTCAAACAGTATAAAGACACTATACTAAGTGTCAGGAAATCTGATTTTAGTCTCAGCTTTACTGATGTCTAGTTGTGTGACCTTTGACATCCCAAATCCTTTGTGGATTTCTTTTTTTATCTCATTAAAAGGG
Organism: Moschus berezovskii; assembly: GCF_049115385.1. Lineage (NCBI taxonomy): Eukaryota > Metazoa > Chordata > Mammalia > Artiodactyla > Moschidae > Moschus > Moschus berezovskii. The sequence continues at coordinate 65,124,819 of NC_142469.1, forward strand.
ACTAGCCCAGTGATTCTCAAATTGGTTGCACATTAAAATTAGTTGGAAAGCTTTTTTTAAAAAAAATATAGATGCCCCCAACCTTTCCCAGACAAGTTGAATCAGAATTTCTGAAGTTGGGCTGAAGCATTAGTATTTTCTTAAGCTCCCTGTGTGATTGTAATATGCATCCAACAATCACTTTCAACTCTAAAATGCTCTGACATTTTATAAACCTTGCCGTTTGAGAACCTCAGCATGTGTTTCAAATGAGTTCTGAGGAGACAATTTCCAGTGTTAGGTGTTGGTGTTTGTTCTATCAGTTGCATTCATAATGTAGGCTGACAAGAAAAAAAAAAAAACTAAGAAAAAAAATTAACAGGGAAGGTAGACAGGCCATGCAAACGAGAGCTCAATTACAGAAGAGCTGTCTCCAGGAGACCAAAGTCATGCTCTTTAACATTCTAAGTGATTGGTTTGTGCAGTGAACCAAATCTGAGCAGTTCCAATGTTTGAAAATGTAATGACTTAAATAGAAATACTAATATACCTTTCAAGGTCATGAAACAGTTCCTTGGCCTTAGGAAACGTGTAACTTCTGGGAGCTCATGTAGGTCAATTTGACGGACCTCTTATAACCTTAAGATTCATCTTGCTCTTTTCTCTGCATTAAAATATGTTAATACCAGCCTTGGAATCAAATTGATTCATTTTTTTAAAAATCTGCCTTTTTTTAACTTCCTTTTCATTTGCAGAATTACCAAAGAGTTGTTTGAAATTACCATATTTTCTAACTCTGAATGAGATTAAGCAAAGGATCAAAGTAGGAAAAGGCCATCAAAACAAGAGACTATACAAGAAATCTGAGAATAGCTTTACATTGCTAATGACAGCTTAAAACTTAATTTAAGGTGAATCCTGAAAATGTATAATGGTTAAGGATTGAGTTTCAATCCACAGGCAAGTTTATAGGATTTTATGTATTGGCTATCTCTAACCAAATTAGTGGGGATGGAAGAGCATGGGTAACAACTCTCTAAGAATTTACTCACCTCTAGTTCTTTTATCTTTTCATTTAGGAGAGCAAATTGTTAAATATATATATAGATATATACAATGTGGTACATAAAATGTGATTAATGCTGAACCTAATACACAAAGTCTGCAATGGATTATAGATCTACTATAGATTATAGATATACGCATCAGAATTAGATAAGTTAACATTAATCCAACTCCTAGCAACTGTTGCACTATTATGGCCATACCCACAATTTCAAACCCACCACCTTCTTTAAAAACAAATATTTCTGTAGACCACCTTCAGTCAGTCAGTCAGTCAGTTCAGTTGCTCAGTCGTGTCCGACTCTTTGCAACCCCATGAATCACAGCATGCCAGGCCTCCCTGTCCATCACCAACTCCTGGAGTTCACTCAAACTCATGTCCATCGAGTCGGTGATGCCATCCAGCCATCTCACCTTACCTTCCAAGTAATACACTCTATCCTGAACTCTAATTTTAAAATAAATGTAAATAAATTTAGAAGAATGAAATATATGTGAGTATGCTTTCATAACTACCTGATATTCCTATGTATACACTCTGCTTAATTATGATGAGTAAGTTACGATCAACTTAATGAGTAAAGTTATGACCAACCTAAACAGCTTATTAAAAAGCAGAGACATTACTTTGCCAACAAAGGTCCATCTAGACAAGGCCATGGTTTTTCCAGTAGTCATGTATGGATGTGAGAGTTGGACTACAAAGAAAGCTGAGCCCAAAGAATTGATGCTTTTGAACTGTGGTGCTGGAAGAGACTCTTGAGAGTTCTTTGGACTGCAAGGAGATCCAACCAGTCCATCCTAAAGGAAATCATTCTTGAAAATTTGTTGGAAGAACTGATGCTGAAGTCAAAACTCCAATACTTTGGCCACCTGATGGGAAGAACTGACTCACTTGAAAAGATTATGATGCTGGGCAAGATTGAAGGTAGGAGGAGAAGAGGATGACAGAGGATGAGATGGTTGGATGACATCATTGACTCAATAGACATGAGTTTGAGTAAACTCTGGCAGTTGGTGATGGACAGGGAGGCCTGGTGTGCTGCAGTCCTTGGGGTTGCAGAGAGTTAGACTTGATTGAGCGACTGAACTAACTGAAGTTAGGATCAAGGAGAGCAATATAAGTCATCCCATACAAGAAGTTCAGCAAAAATGGAAAGTCAAAGGCAAAGATGGACTCTAGTAAAATATCAGTCTTATCTGTATAAGATCACAGGGAAATGTGGCAAATAGGAAAATGGGGGGGCACAATTTTAGTATAGATAATGTGCCAACGTAAATTACAGTCTTATCAGTGTTGACCAAAAGTGATAATGTGATATTCTTGTGAATAAACTATTTGCAAATGTACTTTCAAAACAATTCACCATGTTATGGAATGAGATAGGGGGCAATGAAGTGCCACTGGAAACATACTTCTCATCTTAGAGCCAACCACATTAGCAAAAATGCATTTAGTCTGTGTCATTCAAGAATTCTCTGAGATAACATCCTTCCCAAGACAAAAGGGTAATTGAAGATGGACAAGAAATCTAAACAAGTGATGAAAGAGGCTGCACAGAAATTATGCAGATTTTTCTCTAGGGACAATTTCAGAATAAGACTGAAAAAAATCTTATAAGTAATCTAAATAAATTCAATATATACTTTTAGTGCCATAGATTTCTAAACATTTTAAAATATAAGTGGTCTTAACTTTCAGTAGTGTAATCCAATTAATTTCATAGTAGTTAGCTGTATGTTTTAAAAAGAATTTTACTACACCTCTTACATTTTTCCAAATAGTTCTTCTTTTGCTGAAACTGTGCTACTAAGCTGGAAAGTATTCAAATTTGTATGTAGTTAAGTAGAAGAAAAAACTAACAGTAATTTAACTTATTTTTAAAGATGTGGATATGAAAGTTTTAAATGGATCCAAATCCTTTCATAATTAAACTAATTAAATTGTGCTTTGGTCTAAAAATTGTTTTAGCCCAATTAACTGCTTTTCTGTATCTTGGCTAACATGTTCCACAATCATTTCAAATGGATTAAACACCCAATTTGGCATTATATAATTCATTCAGATTTTTAAATCTAAACATCATATCTTATTTATTAGCAAAAATGAGAGTCATCTATTCCCAATTAATATCTCTAAATTGTTGCAAACACAGACACTTTGAAAATTCTCAGTAGCAGAGTCAGTTTTTTTTTAATTCTGTTTTATTTTTAATTGGAGGATAATTTTTTTTAAAATATTGTGTTGGTTTCTGCCATACATCAACATGAATCAGCCATAGTTACACACAGGTTTCTTCACCCTCTCACCTCCCAACCCATCCCATCCCATCCCTCAAAGGTATTCATAGAACACAGGATTTGGGTTCCCCCAAATTCCCATTGTCTCTCTGTTTTACACATAGAAATATATATGTTTCAAAGCTACTTGAAGAATCCCCTGATTATTTACTTCATTTTAAAAAAATTGATCTAGTTCTGGTACAACTTATGGTAACCAAGTGTAAGTTAAAAATATGTCCATCCATTCACATATCCATTCAACATATCAATCACAAAATTTATTTTTGTGGTGGTTGAATTTTAAAACTGAAACAGAATTTAACAGTGAACAGGATCTGTTTTCAAGTCTACACTTTGAGAACTATCTTACTTTTGTGTCTTGGATAAAATGTTCAAACATCTTAGAGTACATTCTGTATGGAATAATCAGTAACTCAATGATTTATTATTAATTGTGTTATTAATTCTGTTAAAAACATTTATTGATTTGTAGAGTCTTTCATAAAAATTCTCAGGGACTACATGTTGTTCATGAATAATGCAGTGAATTGCTAAAACACCTGATGCAATTTTTTAAGTTAGCCATAAACTGATACTGCCAACAAGCCATGGCTGGCAGCGCCATCTATAGCACAAGCAATGACCCCAAAACCGGAATTATCCTTTTTCATAAAATGATTTTTAGAGATTTCAAATATGGACAAGCCCTTTGTATTTATTATCAGTAATTTTTAAAATAATGTTTCCTCTATGATTTTTTCATTACACATGAACCTTTTAAATGCAGACAGTAAAGCCTCATTATTCAAAGGACTTGTTTCAACCACTTGTAATAAAAATTCATTTTGACTACAGTTTTACTCACAGCTAATTTTTGACATATTTTGCCATCTCATCAATTATTCGTCAAATTATTCCACCTTACTCAGTGGAAGAGAAAAAATATTTCACTTGGATTTCTTTGGTCAGCATACCAAAAACATTTTGCATAGCTAGTAAAATTAATTTTTCCTCACTACTGTGAGCATACCATTTGTAATCATGTATTCACATGTATGAAGCAAGCAGAAAATTATACTTTTATTAAAAGGATTTTAAAATCATTCCAGAGACAATGTTAATTTTTTCAAACTTTTTCTTTAAATTTTGGAAATATGATATATGCATGCTAACTCTGTCAACATTTTAAAAAATTCTGGTTTTATTTTAACAGACTGATTGCTTCATTGGAAAATAATGATGTGTGAACAAAGTGTACATTGGTTCATTTGCAGACAATCTATAATATCTAATTTCAAACTGATATTTAATACCTTTAAATGAGTTAAATGAATATATTAAAAGAGTTGGAATTACTGTGAATACAACAATCACTAGCCAATGAATGTAAATGTAATGTATTGTTCTCAGCACTGAAGCATCTAGCTTTCTGGTGAAAGTATTAGTCTCTCAGTTGTGTCTGACTCTTTGTGACTCCATGGGCTATAGCCCACCAGGCTCCTCTGTTCATGGAATTCTCTAGGTAGCTTTTTGGTGCTGCCTCTAAATTCCTGCCATACCTCCAATCATTGTGACAATAAAAATTACCCACAACTTTTCCAAAAAATCTTTAGGGTATAGAATTATTCCTATTGAAAAACAATGCCCTAAGACCTTGTATATCAAAAATATCACTTTATAGAGACATCTTGGTTTCAAACACAAAACTCTCCAAATACTAATTCGTGTGTGTCCAGGTTCAGTTCAGTTCATTTCAGTTCGGTCACTCAGTTGTGTCTGACTCTTTGCGACCCCATGAATCAAAGCACGCCAGGCCTCCCTGTCCAACACCAACACCGGGAGTTCACTCAAACTCACCTCCATCGAGTTGGTGATGCCATCCAGCCATCTCATTCTCTGTCGTCCCCTTCTCCTCCTGCCCCCAATCCCTCCCACCATCAGAGTCTTTTCCAGTGAGTCAACTCGTCGCATGAGGTGGCCAAAGTACTGGAGCTTCAGCTTTAGCATCAGTCCTTCCAATGAACACCCAGGGTTGATCTCCTTTAGAATGGACTGGTTGGATCTCCTTGCAGTCCAAGGGACTCTCAAGAGTCTTCTCCAGCACCACAGTTCAAAAGCATCAATTCTTCGGTGTTCAGCTTTCTTCACACTCCAACTCTCACATCCATACAAGACCACGGGAAAAACCATAGCCTTGACTAGACGGACCTTGGTTGGCAAAGTAATGTCTCTGTTTTTTAATATGCTATCTAGGCTGGTCATAACTTTCCTTCCAAGGAGTAAGCGTCTTTTTAATTTCATGGCTACAGTCAACATCTGCAATGATTTTGGAGGCCAAAAAATAAAGTCTGATACTGTTTCCACTGTTTCCCCACCTATTTCCCATGAAGTGATGGGACCAGATGCCATGATCTTAGTTTTCTGAATGTTGAGCTTCAAGCCAACTTTTTCACTCTCCTCTTTCACTTTCATCAAGAGACCTTTGAGTTCCTCTTCACTTTCTGCCATAAGGGTGGTGTCATCTGCATATCTGAGGTTATTGATATTGATATTTCTCCCGGCAATCTTGATTCCAGCTTGTGCTTCTTCCAGCCCAGCGTTCCTCATGATGTACTCTGCATATGTTAAATAAGCAGGGTGGCAATATACAACCTTGACGTACTGCTTTTCCTATTTGGAACCAGTCTGTTGTTCCATGTCCATTTCTAACTGTTGCTTCCTGACCTGCATACAGGTTTCTCAAGAGGCAGGTGATTACTCCCCCAATATTCTAACTTTGGAAAAAAGAATCATCAAATCAGCATCTCAAATCCTGTAATGTTATCATCTTTACTCCTTTTATCATATGTCTCATGTCCTTTCTGCTTCTGGGTGCAGTCAGGTTACATTCTATGACGCACCAAATGCTCCCAATTCTGTTGTGACACTCCTTTGTTAAGTCACAATCCTGGGTAAAGCCAGCTCTCCATACAACCCAGCAAATTGGTTTCAGCTTCAATGCTTGCTTGTGAATCTTAAGGAAGAACCTCAAGCTTTTTGGTGGTTCTACTCTATTTTCCTAATCTGCTCACTTTTATTCTTCCAGACCACTTACTTTTTTTCTTCCAATATTTAATCATGCCTCTAGTCTTCAAACTTCTGGTTTCACTGGAGCAAGAGAAGAAATCAGAAGAGAAATTCCATATTCCTCCAGCAGTGTCTCTCACCTTCTTAGAGGTAAGCTCCCTGCTCTGCCTCCTGCCTCCTGCATCCCCGAGAATTGGCAGCTCTCTGGCCTCCATTTAATCTCACTAGTCAAGAACTGTGTTCCCTCTATTCTCTCCCCATTTGTTTACCATCAGTTTTTACCTCTAGATCATCATCTTTATCAGCATTTTAACAAACTGTAAAAATTCATATCATTTTTTAGATAAAATAAAAGTCTCTTAATCCCACCTCCCTTCTAGTTTGGGTCTCATTTCTCTGTTTCAATTTACAGCAAATTTTCTTTCCTTCTTTCTTTCTCTTTCTTATCAAGCTTCTTTTTTTCTGTATTTACTTAGTTTGCTTTTAAAATATGTCACATAAGCTGTATTTTCTCTTTCTGAAATATATTTAAGGGCTTCCCTGGTGACTTAGGTGGTAAAGAATCCACCTGCCAATGCAGGAGATGTGGGTTTGAACCCTGACCGGAAAGATCCCATGTTCCATAGGTCAACTAAGCCTGTGCACCACAACTATTGACCCTGTGCTCTAGAACCTGGGAGCCACAGCTACTGAAGTCTGCACACCCTAGAGTCTGTGCTCTGCAACCAGAGAAGCCACCTCAGTGAGAAGCCCATGCACTGCAGCTAGAGAGTAGCCCCCATTTGCTAAAGCTAGTTAAAGGCCCACATAGCAATGAAGACCGAGCATGGCCAAAAATAAGAGAAAATAAATAAATATCTTTTAAAGGAATATATTTAAAACAACTTCATTAACCCAGTTAAATATAGTGCAAAATATATTGCCTTTGGTGTGACTTATTAGCCACAAGGCATAACTTAAATCGATAACCTTTTAAATTAGTTAATTTCATGATCCCATTCGGGGTCTATTTTACACACTCTGCCCTGTCATTCTCCATGCTTCCTTCTCTTCCCTCCTGAGACCACTTCAACTAGGCTTTTTTTTTCATCATGCCACAGGAGGTGGGCTTATCACACTCAACAAATATCTCAGGTTGCTCAATGCAATGCCCACATTTCATTTGTCAGCTTGACCCCTAAGCAGCTATTGATACAGTTGATGAGTCTCTCCTGATACTAGATTCATTTTGCTTCTCCTTGCTGTCTCTGCATCTCTAACTGAACCCACACTGTCAGTTTCCTATGCAAGATGTCCTTCATATTCCCAAACTCCAAGCTGTCGGTAACCAAGGCTCAATATTTGGTTTGCTCCCCTTCAGTCCCTATAAGTAATCTCATCGACTCCTGTGACTTTAAATGCCACTTAAAATGGTACAGCTATTCCGACATTTAAGAATCTTGACCAGGTTTCCCTCCTAAACTCTTTAACCAATTGCCTATTTAACATTTCAGCTTGGGCGACTAAAAAACAGCTCTAATTTAATATGTGTAAAACCGGGCTCATAACTGTCCCTCCCTAAAGAGTTATTCCTCCCAGTTTTCCCGTCTGAGCAATGACAACACCATTCTTTCAGTTGCTATGGCCAAGACATTAGAGTCATTCTTGTCTTCTCTATTTCTTTTGCACCTCACATTCATTCCATTAGAAAATGCTTTTGGCTCTAATCTCAAATGTATATTCAAACTGAATCACTTTTTATCACCTCTAAACATGTAGTTCCTTTCATAGAACTAAAAACTCTGCATCTCCATTAGTACTCTTTACTTGCATTAGAGAGCACTTTAAAACTTAGTGGCTTAAAATAACAGCCATTTATTGCAACTTTAAAAATCTGCAGTCAACTGAAGTGAGTTCTCCTGACCTGTGCACAGTTCAGCTCATCTCAACCAGTCTACCAATATCTCTGGAGTTTTGACTGGGAAGAATGAGTAGACAGACTTCTGCTCCAATTGATTTCTCATCCTTTAGGCAAGTTAGTCTGGGCTTGTGATGGCAGCTGGCAAGGTTCCAAGACAACAGAACCGTGTTAGGCCTACTCAGTTCAGTTCAGTTCAGTCGCACAATGTGTCCGACTCTTTGTGACCCAGTGCGACTGCAGTGCACTAGGCTTCCCTGTCCATGACCAACTCCTGGAGTTTACTCAAACTAATGTCCATTGAATCAGTGATGCCATCCAACCATCTCATCTTCTGAGGTCTCCTTCTCCTCCCACCTTCAATCTTGCCAAGCATCAGGGTCTTTTCAAATGAGTCAGTTCTTCCCATCAGGTGCCAAAGTATTAGAGTTTCAGCTTCAGCATCAGTCCTTCCAAAGAATTTTCAGGACTGATTTCCTTTAAGATGGACTGGTTGGATCTCCTTGCTGTCCAAGGGACTCTCTAGAGTCTTCTCCAACACCACAGTTCAAAAGCATCGATTACTTGGTGCTCAGCTTTCTTTGTAGTCCAACTCTTACATCCATATATGACTACTGGAAAAACCATAGCTTTGACTAGACGGACCTTTGTTAGCAAAGTAACGTCTCTGCTTTTTAATATGCTGTCTAGGTTGGTCATAACTTTTCTCACAAGGAGCAAGCGTCTTTTAATTTCATGGCTGCAGTCACCATCTGCAGTGATTTTGGAGCCCCCAAAAGTAAAGTCTGCCCCTGTTTCCATGTTTCTCCATATATTTGCCATGGTGTTGGGACCAGATGCCATGATCTTAGTTTTCTGAATGTTGAGTTTTAAGCCAACTTTTTCACTCTCCTTATCACTTTCATCAAGAGGCTTTTTATCTCTTCTTCACTTTCTGCTGTAAGTGTCGTGTCATCTGTATATCTGAGGTTATTGATATTTCTTTCTCCTGGCAATCCTGATTCCAGCTTGTGCTTCATCCAGTCTAGCATTTCTAACACCTAAGTAAGGAAATCAGAAATCATACAATGTAACTTTGCTGTATTCTATTCATTAAAGTGAAAATTCTATTTACATTCATTATGATGAAGAGTTACAAAATGACACTACATAGGCGGGTGGAAGGGAATGATTACTACAGCTTTGCATTCAATCTACTATACAATTTCAGGCTTCCCAGGTGGTTCACTGGTAAAGAATCTGCCTGCCATTACAACAGACATAAGAGTTGTGAGTTCAATCCTTAGGTCAGGCAGAACCCCTGCAGAAGGAAATGACAACTGACTTCAGTACTCTCACCTGGAAAATTTCATGGGCAGAGGAGCCTGATGGGCTCCATTCCAGGGGATCACAAAGAGTCAGACATGACAGAGCATCTGACCACATACTACATCATTTCATTCAGTATAAGGTCCCCAAATCCTATCTCTGGACTACAAAGGCTTTTGTTGTTCTTCTTCTTCTTCTTTTTTTTTTTTTAATTTTTACTTTTTGGCCAAGTCATACAGCCTGCAGGATCTTAGTTCCCTGACCAGGGGTCAAACCTGTGCCCCTGGTGCATTGGGAGCACAGTCTGAACCACAGAACTAGCAAGGAAGGCCTGCAAAGGTTTTTGTAATCTGGCTGCTGTTACTTTTCCAAACTTAACTCTTAACCTCCTTTCTTCCTTGCTGCATTCAAGCTACACTGAACATTCATTTTAGTATTTTTTCATTTTTTGGTCTTTCTCTCAACTTGAAGTGTTCTATTCTCAAGTCTGGTAGACTCTGTCCCTCTTGGTGTTTATCTCTCTGCTCGAATCAGAGAGATGCACCCTGAATCAACTATTCAAAATGTCACTCAAACCTCTCCACACTCTGAAGGTGCTTTATCATTTTTTAATAGCACCTATTATTTCGTTGGTTTTAGGCTACTGTTTGTCTTCACTAGAGGAAAGTCTGCGTCTGAAGAGCAGGGGCTTTGTATTATGGACATCTCATCAACCAGTAAGTAGATCAGCACTGCCCAGTAAAAATGGTATGCAAGACACGCATGGCATTTAAAATTTTCTTGTAAAAAAAAAGGTAAGAAGTAAGAGAAATTGATTTTAATAATATTTATTATTTCACCCAATATATCCAAAACATTATTTCAATACAAAATCAATTTTAACAAGGATTAAGATTGTGAGAGTGGAACAGTGAAGAAAGCTGATCACCGAAGAATTGATGCTTTTGAACTGTGGTATTGGAGAAGACTCTTGAGAGTCCCTTGGACTGCAAGGAGATCCAACCAGTCCATCCTAAAAGAGATCAGTCATGGGTGTTCATTGGAAGGACTGATGTTGAAGCTGAACGCCAAAACTTTGGCCACCTGATGCGAAGAGCTGACTCATTTGAAAACACCCTGATGCTGGGAAAGATTGAAGGCAGGAGGAGAAGGGGACGATGCAGATGATATGGTTGGATGGCCTCACCAACTCGATGGACATGAGTGTGAGTGAACTCTGGGAGTTGGTGATGGACAGGGAGGTCTGGCATGCTGTGATTCATTGGGTCGCAGAGAGTTGGACACAACTGAGCAACTGAACTGAACTGAACTGAAGATATTTTATTTTACATTCCTTTTTTTTTAAACTGCCTTTGAAATCTGGTGTAAATTTTACCTTTTTATACACATCTAAACATTCTCTGTCATCCCCTTCTGAACCTGCCCCCAATCCCTCCCAACATCAGAGTCTTTTCCAGTGAGTCAACTCTCTCTCTCTATATATATATATAATTTCACATGATGATAAGTGCTATGAAGGAAAATAAACAGGTAAGATAGAAGAGACGGGATGTCTGTTTTATAGATGGTGTTGGTGGAAGTCTTTCTATAACTACATAGGAGCAAAGTCATGAAGGAAGCCAGAGATTAAGAATGCATATTTCTAGGGCAAGTCTGTTTTAGACACAGAGAACCACAAAGGCACCTAACTTAATGGATAATAAACCAAATTTGATGAAAAATGCAGGCACCAGGGGAAGGTTTACGGCCAGTGAAGGGCACAGGCCCGGAAAGCCGATTACATATGATCTTTTAAGATATCTCATCCTCTGTCATCCCCTTCTCCTCCCACCTTCAATCTTTCCCAGCATCAGAGTCTTTTCAAATGAGTCAGTTCTTCCCATCAGGTGGCCAAAGTATCAGAGTTTCAGCTTCAACATCAGTCCTTCCAGTGAATATTCAGGATTGATCTCCTTTAGGATGGACTGGTTGGATCTTCTTGCTGTCCAAGGGACTCTCAAGAGTCTTCTCCAACACCACAGCTCAAAAACATCAATTCTTTGGTGCTCAGCTTTCTTTAGAGTCCAACTCTCACATCCACACATGACTACTGCAAAAACCATAGCCTTGACTAGATGGATCTTTGTTGGCAAAGTAATGTCTCTGCTTTGTAATATGCTGTCTAAGTTGGTCATAACTTTCCTTCCAAGGAGTAAGCGTCTTTTAATTTCATGTCTGCCGTAACCATCTGCAGTGATTTTGGAGCCCTAAAAAATAAAGTCTGCCCCTGTTTCCACTATTTCCCCATCTATTTGCCATGAAGTGATGGGACCAGATGCCATGATCTTAGTTTTCTGAAATTTGAGGTTTAAGCCAACTTTTTCACTCTCTTTCACTTTCATGGTGGTATCATCTGCATATCTGAGGTTATTGATATTTCTCCCAGCAATCTTGATTCCAGCTTGTGCTTCATCCAGTCCAGCATTTCTCATGATGTACTCTGCATATAAATTCAGTAATCAGGGTATTAATATACAGCCTTTACATACTTCTTTTCCTATTTGGAGCCAGTCTGTTGTTCCATGTCCAGTTCTAACTGTTGCTTCCTGACCTGCATATAGGTTTCTCAAGAGGCAGGTCAGGTGGTCCCATCACTTTCATAATTTTTCCAGAGTGTATTATGATCCACACAGTCAAAGGCTTTGGCATAGTCAATAAAGCAGAAATAGATGTTTTTCTGGAACTCTCTTGCTTTTTCCATGATCCATTGAATGTTGGCAATTTGATCTCTGGTTCCTCTGCCTTTTCTAAAACCAGCTTGAATGAGATGGCTGGATGGCATCACTGACTCGATGTATGTGAGTTTGAGTGAACTCCGGGAGTTAGTGATGGACAGGGAGCCCTGGCGTGCTTGATTCATGGGGTCGCAAAGTTTTGGACATGGCTGAGCGACTGAACTGAACTGAACTGAAACTCAGATAAGTACTCATTAGTTTCACGTGGTTAGTGGCTCCAATTTTGAACAGTCCAAATGTAACTTATTTTTAGTATTCCATAAGTGTTTAGACATGATTGCTTAATTTTATTTTTTTAAACTTTTTGTTTTGTATTGAAGAATACCTGAATAACAGATAAGGTTGTGACAGTTTCAGGTGAACAGTGAAGGGACCCAGCCATACATACACATGTATTCATGCTCCTCCAACTCCTCTTCCATCCAGGCCACAATGTAACATTGATCAGAGTTCCATGTGCTATATGGTAGGTTCTTGTTGGTGATCCATTTTTTAAACATAGCAGTCTGTACATGCCCCTCCCAAACTCCCTAATCTGTGAGTCTCTTTCTATTCTGTACATAAACTCATTTGTATAATCTTTTTAAATTCCACATATAAGGGATGTCATATGATATTTTGCCTTCTCTGTCTTACTTACTTCACTCAGTATGACAATTTCTAAGTCCATCCATGTTGCTGCAAGTGGCATTATTTCATTTTTAATGGCTGAGTAATATTCCATTGTATATATGTACCACATCTTTATCCAGTCTTCTGTCAGTGGATATTTAGATTGCTTCCATGTCTTGACTGTTGTAAACTGTGTTGCAATGAACATTGGAGTGCATGTGTCCTTTCAGATCATGGTTTTCTCCAGGTATATGCTCATTAATGAGATTGCAGGGCATATGGTAGCTCTGTCTTTAGTTTTCTAAGGAAACACCATACCGTTCTCCATAGTGGCTGTACAAATTTGCATTCCCGCCAGCAGTATAAGAGGGCCCCTTCTATTCATATTTTATTAGCCAGGATTGTTTTACCTCAAGCAATCTAAGCGCAGGTAGGCCAAATGCAATTGAAGGAAAGCCCCATGGCAAAACTGAAACTACTAGTTTCCATAGCTTTATTAGTTTAAGACAGATTTTGCTACTTTCTTTACTTCTTTATCAATTGTCCTTGAAGATTTTAAAGCTAGCTTCCCCAACTTGATCTCAATGTTCTTGAATGTTTCACTATTTCTCTATTTTTCTTGATCTCATTGCTCTTAACTCTTTCAAGTGAAGAGTTACACATTCAAAACCACTGCGGTAAAGGTCGGAGATTTACAAGGAAAAAAGAGCACAACACAAAATACCTCAAGTCAATTCATATCCTTGTTTCTCTGTTCACAGAAATAATATTTTTTTCTCAGCATTCCAGTTAGTTGTTTTGGCCAGATGTTTTTAAAATCAATACCTTGTCTTCTTTCTCATCTCTTTTCATTATAGGAGTCTTGTGGTCAAAAACCCTATCGTGGGCAGAGATTCCTCTGAGCCATATTCACACCAGCAACTAACAAACACAAGTTTCCCCATTTCCAGGCAATTACCCTTGCAATTCATTTTGCCTGGAAAGCGTGCCTCCCCTCTCTCCATCCAGCTTCGCCCTTCAGATGTCAGATTAAATAACTCCTCCCCAGAGAGGTCTAAATTAAACCACCCTCCCTATTATACATGCTCATAGAACTCACTTTCCGTCATAGCACTCACCATGATGGTAAATACATAATCATTCAACTAATTATACTTGAAGCACAGAATCATGCTGTGTCCCTGGTATATGGTATAGTTATTGACACAGAGCAGATGCTGTGAAATCCTGAGTAACAAATGTAATAGGTGAATGAATGTGGTGGTGGAATACAACAGAATGGGAAAATTTAGAACTAGAACATTGTTAGCATCAATGAATGATAAGCTCCTTCAAGACAACAATTCTAATGGTGACATTGGAAAATTATTTAAACAAAGGAATGAGTGAACGGATGAATGACTGAGTAGTGTATGTGTCTATATGTCTATTCATACATACCCACGGGTGAATGTATTTATTAGTAACTTATTGGGCTGCTTATTTATACTTGAACAGTTTCCTAACTTTTGAGTAAGTATAATGTAAGTGGGGAAAATGCCACAGGGCAAGGTGCAGGGCACCATAAGAAAAGCTGAGCAGATGGCAGGGGATATAGCTATGCTTCATTACGAAGCAATTTTGTAACCTTCAGGCACTCTGGACCTTAAGTTCATTCTTTATAAAATGACTTAACTGACTCTAATCTCCAGGAACTCTATTTTATCAATTCTAAAATGTACTTACCCACACAAAAACACATTTTAACCTCTCTGAAATCAAGGTGCATCTTACAATCAATGGCATTTTACATCCCTGTCAAGTGTGGTTGTGAGTGACATGAACAAAATAAAAATCCCTTGATACTTTCTGGGAAGATCAAGAAAGCATGAATACCAAAGAATTTTAGCTTCACTGAAATATAGGGACTTGGAAGCATACAATTCTATAATTCTGAGCTATTTCTTTCATTACCCATTTCCTAAAATTTTAAATGAAAAACACTTGTATAGAATAGCATTTCTTGCTTGGATCACTGACTAGATCCCTGTTAATTATTTTGTAGGTCAAAATGCCTAAGATGTTTAGGCTTCTAACAGACATAGAAATCTTTACAGTGTATTTTCATATGTGGCTAACCAAAATACTACTCAAATATATATATTCATCTGAAGACATACTTTTCCATTTGAAGAAATAGTCCTCAACCAGAATCCTCCAAATAAGAAGCTTTATTTCCCTACTTAGTGTGATCAACATACACACTGTGAAAACTTAGAATTAAATGGTTTGCCACTTTTTACATCCTTTTACACTATGGTGGATTTTTATTTTTTCTGGATCTAGCAGCATATATATATTCTAACCATCATCGTATATCTTGATAAATAAACACCATATTTACTGGTCCTTCCCCCCATCCCAGAAGCATTTGGGAGACTTTTCACTGCTCATCATTTCTTTATTTATTTTTTAATTATTTTGTGTTTCAACATTCTGCTTACAGTCGATTTCAGTTAATTACCCTAGGAAACAATCTAGGGGAAATAAGAAAAGAGAGAGATAAATGTACACAGTCTCCCAGACACAGAATTTTATACCCAGAGTCAACATCTGAATGCATCTGTACATGCCACCCCACCTTCACAAGGATTTTCTTCATTGGACTTTTTTATTGCTTTGTCTTAATAGTTAATGCTTTTCTATAAACCATATCAAATTCCCCCTCTTTGGTTAAAAATAGCACAATTTTTAATCTCCTCTTTATTCCTAGCATCAGTTTGTTTTAAAACATTGATTTCATGTCAAATCTTCACTTAAAACTGGCTTTTTGCTAATTTTTGTTAGGCAGTGACTATTATTTAAACAGAGGTGTTTGCACTTACAGCCAACTTGAAGGCAGCATGAACAGTGGAGATTGTGCATTAGGGAGAACAGCTGATGGATTACAAATCTCTGCTTTTCACCAACAGAAATGAATTTGAATCCATCAATTTTATTCCCTTCTGCCAAATTGAGGAAGTTCAGTTTATGCAGATCTGTCAAAATATTACATTAAACACCTAGATGAATGAGTTAAATTAATTTAATTTTGCAGCTTGCCTTGATTGGGTTAGGCTAGTTCTCTGCACAAAGCAAAACTTCCCAGGGAAATTGAGCCCCATTAGAAAAGCGTTCATGGCAGCGGCAGCTTTGCTCAGCTGAATGGTCAGACAAAGTGTTAGAAATCAGTGACCAGGGAAGGGAGGTGCCTGGACTTTCCCTGTGACACCGACGCCTGTCTTTTACTTAACACCTATCTGATGTCCCCGAAAGAAAGTAACCACAGCAGTGAATAAAATTAAGATGAAAAAAGGCCACTGAGCTTGCAATGCAGAGCAGATCAGTCAGGGCGACCAAAATGAAAGAGAAAAGGGAACAATAATCCTGCTGTGTGGTTATATAGCACCTTTCATGGAAACAATGTGAGAATTCTCTATTTTTTCAGGCCAGCTCCCCAGAGGGCTTTGAAAGCAATTCAGGAGGGAAATAAAAGGATTGGAGAACAGATTTCAGGCTTGAATGATAAAATGGACATTCTGCAAGACAGATTTTACTGAATTGATAACTGGATGATTGAGGCTGTCACACATAAATAAATTGAAAAGGAGTAAAATCCAAAAGAAAGCAGAAAATTTTGAAAGGATATAAAAGTACAAAGAAAACCCAATGACCTTGAAAGAAGGTCAGAGAACCAGCCTCTATATTCAGAGACAGTCAAGAGGATTCAAACCTGGAAACCTAGAAGGCCACTGGTAGGTATGATCAGGACTGAAATATGAAATCCATATGCTCTCACCGCAGCACTAATACTGCACTGCTGGCAAGGGTGAAGCTGTTGTCAAATCATGGAATGATTACACTGATTTAAGCAGTAGTCACTCTGTAGTCTAGTCTTCCTTTTTTATCTCTTCTTTTCTGGAAGGAGGGATCTATGAGCAGACCACTACGGAGGGACCATCATGCAGGATCTGGAGATTTTCTCTGCTGGAGATTTTCCCAGGTGTCTCTTCTAGAAAACCCTGGACCCTGCAGGATATGCATCCCATGGGCTGTATCTCATTTCCTAAGGAGTAATAGAAAGACACCACCTTGGCCAGCTCTGTGGCTCACAACTTAGACCCTGGAGGAGCAATCAATGGATGATTGATTACAAGAGAGTCTAGGAAGGGAAGGGTTCCACTGGAAATCCTCTCTCCCCCTGCTGTTAGAAAATGTCCATCCAACTTACTCTCCAATCACTGGAGATACTGATAAGTCATGGTTGGGTCATTCTTATCTCATAAACAGTGAGGAAGAGAAATTGTAGGATGTTGGCTGAGATGTCCAAACCAGCAGTTTATCATGAGCAAGGAGACGTGCCCTGCCTCATGAGTCTCCTCTCCATATGACCTGAAGTCTTGGGGTCACTTTCTTCCTGGAAGAAGTGACCTCATTCCTTCCTGTGGAGAGGCTGTCTTGCCATGTGGCTAGCTTTCCTAGGAGGCAATCCATATACCCTCTCTCAGCAGTTGAAGACACCCATGAGAAGGAAACTCAACAGTGTCCCAAAATAAATACAAAATAGCCTTTCAGTCCCCTCACATCATCAGCTTCTCTCCTGCAAATTCAAAGATCGATGGATCAAAGTGCCTCATTATGTTTGCAGACTTTAATAGCAAAGATTACTCTGTTTCACCTTGAGGCTGAGCCTGGTTGTCTCATTGAGGGAAGAATGACGAGCAAATTTTTAGAACAGCTTTCTGGATAGAACTATCTGGTAGAAAGTAATGATTTTTTAGTGCTGGTGATACCTTACGCTTTTTTTATGAATGTGGTCTATGGGCATCCTCTGAAACTGAATTTCGTCCTGTGATAGGAATGGAGTACATACCTGTGTATGGGTGTACACACATAGGTTATGTACATAGGAGGTGTTCACGGACACACAGGTTATCATTCTCGAGTTGAAATATATTATTACTTAAGAATAATGAAATGATGACATTGCAGTGAACTGTCTCTGGCAAAACTTCAGGACTGATTACAGTGAAGTGTATGTAGCCTAAACGAACAAAATATGCTATTTAGGGGGAAAAAAACAAAACAAAAAAAAACACAACGCTCACAAGCAGATGCAGTCCAAATCTTAACCTTACCAGTGAGCTTGGCTAAATTGAATTCTCTGTCTTCATCTCTGAAAGGAAGGTATTAATACCCACCTATCTAGGGTAATGGCAAGATTACAAATTATGTAAATATAGTGGCTCTCACACAGCAGGCATTCAATAAATTGTACTTACTATTATTACTAAGAAACAGCACAGTGTAGAACAAAGAGCAGGGGATTTCAAAAGAAAGAAACTGATTTGAAGTCCAAGTTGATATGTATTAACTGAGTAACTTTGGGATAAATTCATAACACCTATGACACTCTGTTGCCTCACATGTCAAATGGACATAATAATAATTTCATAGGATTGCTGTAGGTAATAAAACAAGATGAGATAAGGAAAATGCCGGCCTGGAATATAGTAACTGCTCAAAGAATGTGAATTCCCTTGGTCCCCTGCCATGTGACCAAATAGACCTACTTTTGCATAGGTTTGTTCTTCAACGATAAAAAATGAAAAGCATTTCTAACCAGATACCCAGAGAGCCTTCCGATAATTACTCCTAAAATAGCCATGGTATGCCATCAGAATAGTTAATTACACAGAGAGTCATTTTGCGAATTAGAGCTTCCAGACTCCTCAGGAAATTCCTTTCACTTATGAATCTTTTTTTTTCTCTTTCTGCCTGCTTGTTTGTTCACCTCCTTCCAACTTTGATAAAGCATCTGCTCTGTTTAAGGTGTGACCTGAAAGCTGGAGTCCAGGGGAAGGGAAAACCTTTATCCAATTAATGTACACTTCCCTTAAGGTAAGACCCTTCCCTTCCCTGCTTTGTAAAGCCTGTATTGTGCTATTCTCTGCCAATAACACCCTATTACTCTTCTTTCATCCATTTATGCATCTCCATTGTCCTGTCCCGATTCTGTGTTAAACCAAGCACTGATGCCAAAAGGGAGAGTGATTATAGTGAAGGATTCATGCCCAAAGATCCTTGCAGCCCCTCTCTTGACAGTCTGGCCAGGGTAAAACACAATTTCACCAGCAGCTGCAGCAGTAGTTCACGGCCCTATGAGAATGTGACAACTCACTCTTTCACTCAGAATGCTTCTCTGCTCTCAGCTTCTCTTAGATTTTAGTTTGCCTGCCTCTGGGACTCAGATGCTTTCATAAAATTGATGCAGACCCCTGGGAAATTTATTTGTCCTCTGATATCTTCCACACTAATGCTCCCCTCCATTAGCTCAGATAATCAAGAGTTGACTATACATAGAACTGTGGGGGATTACAAAAGCACTTAAAATCTAATGAGAGTGGAAAAATACTGAAGGAATTAAAAAAAAAAAAAAAAAGAGGGGGGGAGCAGAAAGCAAGCTACAAATATCTTCATAAATCAACTTATAATGTCCCAGCAAAACACAAGAATTAAAGAGGATATGTGATAGAATTACTGGTATAAATGCCACTAAGCCTGGGTCAGGGTCTTAGTGCCACCAGAGAATAGCAAGTCAGAATTTTATGAAACTGGGTCAGGGTTTAAGAAAGAGGTTCTGTGGCATTCTGGGGGAGGAAAGCCAGATGATTGTCATTCTAGTTGATTCTGATCCCTCTGAAGTTAGTTTCTTACTCAAAAACATGGTAAGTGTAATTCATATTGAGTCCATGTGAAAATCAAGACACAAGGCAGGGGCAGTTGTCAATATTAATAGTAACCTAGCCATTGTGTGAGAAGGCAATGGCAAGCCACTCCAGTACTCTTGCCTAGAAAATCCCATGGACGGAGGATCCTGGTAGGCTGCAGTCCATGGGGTCTCTATGAGTCAGACATGACTGAGTGACTTCACTTTCACTTTTCACTTTCACACGTTGGAGAAGGAAATGGCAACCCACTCCAGTGTTCTTGCCTGGAGAATCCCAGGAATGGGGGAGCCTGGTGGGCTGCTGTCTATGGGGTCACACAGAGTCGGACACGACTGAAGTGACTTAGCAGCAGCAGCAGCAGCCATTGTGTATTATGGGCAGTTCCATCTAGGAAATGAAGTTGTAGTGCCAGTTCACAGTGTAAATACACAGACCCATACTATTTTGATAGTGTGGGTCCCTGGAAATGTAAGAATTGCCCCCACTGTTTCTGGTGGTTCAATCTCATCAAAATATCTTACTAGCAGAGTGAAAGAAACCACAGGTCCACCAATATCATGAAAGAGAAGGGATTTGGTAAATTCCAATTTCCCTTTTAATATCTGTTATATTTTATATAACAGGATAGGGCATTTGGAGTGGTTCACTGCAAATTAAAATAATGGTGCCCATGACAGCAGTGGTTATATGACCACAGAATTAGCATGTTGTTCAGATTCCAGGTGAAATTTTGTGATAAGCGACTTCATAAATACTATTTTCTCCTTCCCCAGTCATGGATACCAGCCAGTTCACATTCACTGGGAGGGTTGTAAAGCACAC
Organism: Moschus berezovskii; assembly: GCF_049115385.1. Lineage (NCBI taxonomy): Eukaryota > Metazoa > Chordata > Mammalia > Artiodactyla > Moschidae > Moschus > Moschus berezovskii. Next base: position 65,145,374 of record NC_142469.1, read on the forward strand.
CTTCATAACCCCTTTGGATCATGCCAAAAAGATATATATGCTTATTTTTGTAAAGTCATTCACCTAAGATTTAGTGGAAGCAAACTTAATGCCTGGTAAGCAGGTCCATCATTTCAGCAATGAGCTATTTACTGGAATCACCAGGAGGTGATGAGGCCCATATATGGAAGAGAACCATTTGCAACAGAAGTCTCAGGCCTTGGTGTTTCAGTGGTAGAATTTTTACCTGTCATTTTCAACAAAATCAAAGTGCCACTAACAACTGTCAACATCTGGTGATTCACTGCACAGAATGAAAATATTCGGAAAAGATGAAAAAAAAAAGCTAATCTTAGTTGAAGCACTTCACTTGTAAAGAGGAGGCCCTAAAATTTTTAGATTTTCTAGGTATAAGAAAATATAAATCTGAAAGATCTATCAGAGTCCTCATATGAAATTTAAAAAATGAATTTCTGTAGAAAGCTAATTCTATTGTCATATCTCCTCCAAGATGGTTTAGGTAAATTCTTTAATTATTCAACCTCATGAGTCAAGATATGGCATCAAGTAAGAAAAGTAGAGAAGGAAACGGTAACCCACTCCAGTATTCTTGCCTGGAGAATCCCATGGACGGAGAAGCCTGGTGGGCTACAGTCCACGGGGTCGCAAAGAGTCGGACACGACTGAGCGACGGAACGGAACGGAACGGAAGAAAAATAGCGTGATCTATCTGAGTTATCAGAGGGTGTTCATTGTATTTTTATGGACACAAGAAGATGTTTTTCTTAAATAAAGGAGAATAGAGTATTCCTTCTGTTCTCTCATCCCTAAAAAAATCAAGTGGTGGGAAGACCCATAGGTTCCAATCCAGAGGAAAATATGTTTAAGTAGCATAGTCTACTTAGCCTGAGACTAGGATAATGGGTCAGGTAGAGATAATTACAGAGGATTTGGCAAGTATGCAATGAGGGCAGAGAGAGCAAAAAGATATGCATTGTGTACTTGTATTGCCAACATCTGCTGGATCATGGAGAAAGCAAGAGAGTTCCAGAAAAACATCTATTTCTGCTTCATTGACTATGCCAAAGCCTTTGACTGTGTGGATCACAATAAACTGTGGAAAATTCTGAAAGAGATGGGAATCCCAGACCACCTGACCTGCCTCTTAAGAAACCTGTATGCAGGTCAGGAAGCAACAGTTAGAACTGGACATGGAACAACAGACTGGTTCCAAATAGGAAAAGGAGTACGTCAAGGCTGTATATTGTCACCCTGCTTATTTAACTTATATGCAGAGTACATCATGAGGCATGCTGGGCTGGAAGAAGCACAAGCTGGAATCAAGATTGCCGGGAGAAATATCAGTAACCTCAGATATGCAGATGACACCACCCTTATGGCAGAAAGTGAAGAGTAACTCAAAGGCCTCTTGATGAAAGTGAAAGAGGAGAGTGAAAAGTTCGGCTTGAAGCTCAACATTCAGAAAACGAAGATCATGGCATCTGGTCCCATCACTTCATGGGAAATAGATGGGAAAACAGTAGAAACAGTGTCAGACTTTATTTTTGGGGGCTCCAAAATCACTGCAGATGCTGATTGCAGCTATGAAATTAAAAGACACTTACTCCTTGGAAGGAAAGTTATGACCAACATAGACAGCATATTAAAAAGCAGAGACATTACTTTGCCAACCAAGGTCCGTCTAGTCAAGGCTATGGTTTTTCCCGTGGCTATGTGTGGATGTGAGAGTTGGACTGTGAAGAAAGCTGATCTCCGAAGAATTGATGCTTTTGAACTGTGGTGCTGGAGAAGACTCTTGAGAGTCCCTTGGACTGCAAGGAGATCCAACCAGTCCATTCTAAAGGAGATCAATCCTGGGTGTTCATTGGAAGGACTGATGCTAAAGCTGAAACTCCAATACTTTGGCCACCTCATGCGACAAGTTGACTCACTGGAAAAGAGTCTGATGCTGGGAGGGTTTGGGGGTGAGAGGAGACGGGGATGACAGAGAATGAGATGGCTGGATGGCATCACCGACTCGATGAACATGAGTTTGAGTGAACTCCGAGAGTTGGTGATAGACAGGGAGGCCTGGCGTGCTATGATTCATGGGGTCGCAAAGAGTCGGACACGACTGAGCGACTGAACTGAACTGAACTGAAACTTGCGGCAGAGGGAGTATAATCCTTTAGTAAACATCACCCTGGAAGTCCACTGTTGTGCAACGATCCCCCCCAGAGTGGTCTTGTTGCATATCAACAGGGCACAGAATGACCTCCATAGCTAGCTGGCTATGTATGAGTATGTCCACTGGAGAAAGATTGAGAACACTTAAGCAACTGCTTTGGTGGGAAGAGGGTAAATAACTCCGGTATCGTGATCTAAGGAGTGTAAAATGCATTAGCATATGCAATTCAGCAGCTTCAAGAGCCAAAGTTAAACCATGCTGGGTCTGGAAGAAAAGCACTGGATCTTCTCATAACACAGGATGTTCTCTTGTGATTTTTTTTTTCCTCCCTAAATATGAGTTCCTTTTTATGTTTTAGAAGGTACAGGTATAGAGTTGCATGGTAATGAATAGTGCCTTTTATGTTCTTATTATTTTAAATGCTTCTGAATTTTTAAAATTAAATTTTGATTTTGAGATAATTGTTGAGTCATGTGCAGCTGTAAGAAATGATGCAGAGATCCCTGCACAATTGCTTGGTTTTCTTCAATGGTAACATCTTGCAAAAGGGTAGTAAAGTACTAAACACAAGATACTGATATTGGTTACAATCAAGATACAGAATATTTTCATTATCAAAAGGATCTTTTTCTTTTGTTTTTTGGTCATATTGTGCAGCATGTGGGATCTTAGCTTCCTGACCAGGGATTGAACCCACACCCCTGCACTGGAAACAGAGTCTTAACCATTGAACCACCTTATCACTTTATAACTTCATCCTTCACACTCCTCCTTCTCCTATCCTTGGCCCAGGCAAGCATTATTCTGTTCTACATTTCTGCAATGTTAGCTTTTTAAGAATATTATAAAAATAGAATTATATAACATGTAATCTTTGAGGACTGGCTATTTATTTTCATTCATTCAACATAATTCTCTGAAAATCCGTCTGTGTTGTTACATGGATTAATAATATTTGTTCCATTTTATTTTTGAGTAGTGTCCCATGGTTCAGTTTAATCGTCTAACCATTGGACCTTTGAAAGACATCTGAATCATTTCCTTTTCTGGCTACCACTAATAATGCTTCTATGAACACCTGTTTATAGGTCTTTGTGTGAACATACATTTTTTTTTCCTTTAGAGTAAATATCCAGGAACTAAATTTCTGAGCAATATAACAATTGCATATTAAGTTTTGTAAGAAGCTGCCATACTGTTTTACAGACTGGCTGTTCCATTTTACACTGCCAGCAACAATGTATTAGGGATACAGCTTTTCTGCATCCTCATCAATATTTTTTATTTTAGCCATTCTTATAGGTGTATAGTAATCAGTTTATGGCTTTAATTTTCTTTCTCTAATGATTAATGATCTTCAATCTTGTCTCATGTGTTATTTGCCATCTGTCTGCTCTCTTTGCTAAAATGTCTATTCATGCTTTTTGCCCATTTTCTAATGGCATTGTTCTTTTCAACTGAGTTTTGAAAATTCTTTATGTATTCTGCTATCTATAGATGGGCTTCCCTGGTGATTCAGACAGTAAAGAATCCGCCTGCAATGCGGGAGACCTGGGTTCCATCCCTGGGTTGGGACAAATTTTTTGTCTAACACTTTGCAAATATTTTCTTCTGGTCTTTAGCTTCCCTCTCCATCCTTTTAACAGAGTATTTCATGGATCAAATATTTTTAAATTTGATGACATCCAGTTTATCAACTTTTCATATAATGAATCATGATTATTGTACCAAGTCTAAGAATTCTTTATCTTCCCCTAGACTCTACAGATTTTTTTTTCATCCTTTCATATTTAATTTACTTATGATATTTGAAGAGCGTGTTCTGTTGATAACATATAGCTAAATTTTCCTGCATTCTGCCAACCTCAGCTTTTAATTATATATTCAGATCATTTACATTTAAGGTAATTGTTAACATGTTATAGCTTAAGCCTGGCAATTTGTTACCTGTTTTATGAATACTACCTCTGCTTCTCATTCCTCTGTTCTTTTTTCTTACTTTCTCATTAGTTATTTTCACATTTCTTTAGCATTCCATTTTTACTTAATAATACTACCCTTGAGTATTTCTAATTTTCTTAGCAGTCGGTTTAGGTATTATAATATACATAAATAAAATCATAGTCTACTACAATTGATATTTTGCCAAAATTTATTGTACCTAATCATTTTGAGAGAAATTCATCAGTCAATATCTAATTAGTATCATATCAAACATTACATATCTAAGAATAGATTTCAGTTCAGTTCATTTGCTCAGCTGTGTCCGACTCTTTGCGACCCCATGAATCACAGCACACCAGGACTCCCTGTCCATCACCAACTCCCGGAGTTCACTCAAACTCATGTCGATAGAATCGGTGATGCCATCCAGCCATCTCATTCTCTGACGTCCCCTTCTCCTCCCGCCCCCAATCCCTCCTGCATCAGACTCTTTTCCAGTGAGTCAACTCGTCGCATGAGGTGGCCAAAGTATTAGAGTTTCAGCTTTAGCATCAGTCCTTCCAATGAACACCCAGGATTGATCTCCTTTAGAATGGACTGGTTGGATCTCCTTACAGTCCAAGGGACTCTCAAGAGTCTTCTCCAGCACCACAGTTCAAAAGCATCAATTCTTCGGCGATCAGCTTTCTTCACAGTCCAACTCTCACATCCATACATGACCACTGGAAAAACCATTGCCTTGACTAGACGGACCTTGGTTGGCAAAGTAATGTCTCTGCTTTTTAATATACTATCAAGGTTGGTCATAACTTTCCTTCCAAGGAGCAAGCGTCTTTTAATTTCATGGCTGCAGTCAGCATCTGCAGTGATTTTGGAGTCCCAAAAAATAAAGTCTGACACTGTTTCCACTGTTTTTCCATCTATTTCCCATGAAGTGATGGGACCAGATGCCATGATCTTTGTTTTCTGAATGTTGAGCTTCAAGCCAACCTTTTCACTCTCCTCTTTCACTTTCATCAAGAGGCTTTTGAGTTCCTCTTCACTTTCTGCCATAAGGGTGGTATCATCTGCATATCTGAGGTTATTGATATTTCTCCCAGCAATCTTGATTCCAGCCTGTGCTTCTTCCAGCCCAGCGTTCCTCATGATGTACTCTGCATATAAGTTAAATAAGCAGGGTGACAATATACAACCTTGACGTACACCTTTTCCTATTTGGAACCAGTCTGTTGTTCCATGACCGGTTCTAACTGTTGCTTCCTGACCTGCATACAGGTTTCTCAAGAGGCAGGTCAGGTGGTCTGGGATTCCCATCTCTTTTAGAATTTTCCACAATATATTGTGATCCACACAGTCAAAGGCTTTGGCATAGTCAATGAAGCAGAAATAGATGTTTTTTCTGAAACTCTCTTGCTTTCTCCATGATCCAGCGGATGTTGGCAATTTGATCTCTGGTGCCTCTGCCTTTTCTAAAACCTGCTTGAACATCTGGGAGTTCACGGTTCACATATTGCTGAAGCCTGGCTTGGAGAATTTTGAGCATGACTTTACTAGCGTGTGAGATGAGTGCAATTGTGCGGTGGTTTGAGCATTCTTTGGCATTGCCTTTCTTTGGGATTGGAATAAAGACTGACCTTCTCCAGTCCTGTGGCCACTGCAGAGTTTTCCAAATTTGCTGGCATATTGAGTGCGGCACTTTCACAGCATCATCTTTCAAGATTTGAAATAGCTCAACTGATATTCCATCACCTCCACTAGCTTTGTTCATAGTGATGCTTTCTAAGGCCCACTCAACTTCACATTCCAAGATGTCTGGCTCTAGGTCAGTGATCACATTATCGTGACTATCTTGGTCACGAAGATCTTTTTTGTACAGTTATTTTGTGTATTCTTGCCACGTCTTCTTAATATCTTCTGCTTCTGCTCAGTTCAGTTCAGTTCAGTCGCTCAGTCGTGTCCGACTCTCTGTGACCCCATGAATAAAGGCACGACAGGCCTCCCTGTCCATCACCAACTCCCGGAGTTCACTCAAACTCATGTCGATAGAATCGATGATGCCATCCAGCCATCTCATTCTCTGTCATCCCCTTCTTCTCCCGCCACCCCCTTTCACAGCATCAGTCTTTTCCAGTGAGGCAACTCGTTGCATGAGGTGGCCAAAGTATTGCAGTTTCAGCTTTAGCATCAGTTCTTCCAATGAACACCCAGGACTGATCTCCTTTAGAATGGACTGGTTGGATCTCCTTGCAGTCCAAGGGACTCTCAAGAGTCTTCTCCAGCACCACAGTTCAAAAGCATCAGTTCTTCGGTGATCAGCTTTCTTCACAGTCCAACTCTCACATCCATACATGACCATGGGAAAAACCATATCCTTGACTAGATGGACCTTGGTTGGCAAAGTAATGTCTCTGCTTTTTAATATACTATCTAGGTTGGTCATAACTTTCCTTCCAAGGAGTAAGCGTCTTTTAATTTCATGGCTACAATCAGCATCTTCAGTGATTTTGGAGTCCCAAAAAATAAAGTCTGACACTTTCTCCACTGTTTTTCCATCTATTTCCCATGAAGTGATGGGACCAGATGCCATGATCTTTGTTTTCTGAATGTTGAGCTTCAAGCCGAACTTTTCACTCTCCTCTTTCACTTTCATCAAGAGGCCTTTGAGTTTCTCTTCACTTTCTACCATAAGGGTGGTATCATCTGCATATCTGAGGTTATTGATATTTCTCCTGGCAATCTTGATTCCAGCCTGTGCTTCTTCCAGCCCAGCATTCCTCATGATGTACTCTGCATATAAGTTAAATAAGCAGGGTGACAATATACAGCCTTGACGTACTTCTTTTCCTATTTGGAACCAGTCTGTTGTTCCTTGTACAATTCTGGCTGTTGCTTCCTGACCTACATACAGGTTTCTCAAGAGGCAGGTCAGGTGGTCTGGGATTCCCATCTCTTTTAGAATTTTCCACAGTATATTGTGATCCACACAGTCAAAGGCTTTGGCATAGTCAATGAAGCAGAAATAGATGTTTTTCTGGAATTCTTGCTTTCTCCATGATCCAGCGGATGTTGGGAGTTTGATCTCTGGTGCCTCTGCCTTTTCTAAAACCTGCTTGAACATCTGGGAGTTCACGGTTCACATATTGCTGAAGCCTGGCTTGGAGAATTTTGAGCATGACTTTACTAGTGTGTGAGATGAGTGCAATTGTGTGGTAGTTTGCGCATTCTTTGGCATTGCCTTTCTTTGGGATTGGAATAAAGACTGACCTTCTCCAGTCCTGTGGCCACTGCAGAGTTTTCCAAATTTGCTGGCATATTGAGTGCGGCACTTTCACAGCATCATCTTTCAGGATTTGAAATAGCTCAACTGGAATTCCATCACCTCCACTAGCTTTGTTCGTAGTGATGCTTTCTAAGGCCCACTTGACTTCACATTCCAAGATGTCTGGCTCTAGGTCAGTGATCACATTATCGTGACTATCTTGGTCATGAAGATCTTTTTTGTACAGTTCTTCTGTGTATTCTTGCCACCTCTTCTTAATATCTTCTGCTTCTGCTAGGTCCATACCATTCCTGTCCTTTATCGAGCCCATCTTTGCATGAAATTTTCCCTTGTAATCTCTAATTTTCTTGAAGAGGTCTCTTGTTTTCCCTAATCTGTTGTTTTCCTCTATTTCTTTGCATTGATCACTGAGGAAGGCTTTCTTATCTCTCCTTGCTATTCTTTGGAACTCTGCATTCAGATGCTTATATCTTTCCTTTTCTCCTTTGCTTTTTGCTTCTCTTCTTTTCACAGCTATTTGTAAGGCCTCCTCAGACAGCCATTTTGTTTTTTTGCATTTCTTTTCCATGGGGATGGTCTTGGTCCCTGTCTCCTGTTAGTCAGCTAGAAAAAGGCTTATATTCTTTAAAGGTGATTTTCCTAAAGTCAGGCGCTAGTCTCCAAAGACACATGACAAGGTTACATTCCTATAAGGCAAGGGTGTTTGAGCTACAAGAAAAGAATTTATTAACTTAAGATCTGACGTGGTTAAATCAAAGGCTACTACTTATTTTCTCTATATGTGATTAATATATTTCCAAGGATACAATAGATGGAGGAAACTTTGCAGCAAGCATTGACTCTACAATGAAATTTTTTTTAGTACTGTTCTAATGATTTTAACTTCTTCAACAAATTCCCGTATTTTAGAATATTAGGCTTTCTGTCCTTGCATGGCTGGGAGGCTATAAACAGTCACATTCGTAGTTGTAAGAGCCTGGACAAACTTGTCAGGCAAGTTAGAAAGCTATCAGAGAGGCTTGGATTGGAACACTCCTATTAAGCCAAGGAGAACTTTTTAACTACTGCTCTGAATTAATGTTTTCAGAGAAAGGTAGTTGGGGGGAAGCCCCTGAAAGTATTAGAGGACTTGGTAAGAGACGTAAGATAGGCAGTCAGACTCCGGTTTTCTTTGGGGTAGATGCTCGGGTAAGTCCAGGGGGTTCCTCGAGTCCTGATTAGCCTTTGCCCGTCAGCCCTCTTCCCCAATTGACCTTTGCCGCGGGTAGGATTTCCCTCGCTGGCTCCCGGCACTCAGGAAACTAAAAATTCTCTGAATGCTTCCTTGATGTGATAGATAGATTTTATGTAAGATTGAAAGTTGTCATTATAGTACTTAAAGATGAAAGACAATACATTGCCCATTAGACTGGAAATAATACAAAGATATCCTGTCTCACAATTTCTATTCAACATTATATTGAAAGTCCTAGATAGTGGAATAAGAGATAGAAAGAAGAAAAGATACACAGACTAGAAAGAGATAAATATATTTGTACACACAAGTGACATGTCTATGCATAAAATCCTAAAATGTCTTTAAAAATCTTCTAAATCTCATGAGTCAGTTTAAAAGGTTTACAAGATACAAGTCAGCATCAAAAAATCAATTACATTTTTATATATTATTAATGAATAATTGGAAATTAAAATATTAATATACAGTGAAACTTACAACAACACAGAAAAATTATATACTTAGGTGTAAATCTAACAAAATATGTTTAGGATAAGTATGTTGAAAACTAGAAAACATTGATGAAGGAAATGAAAGAATATTCAATAAATAGATACACAGTGTTCATGAATTTACAGAGAATATACAGTGTTCCTAAGTATTGTTCAGGTATAAAATTATCTCCAAATTAAACTACACATTCAATTCAACCCAAATTAAACACCCAGGAGACTTGTTTTGCTGATTGATAATCTGAATCTAAAATGCATACAGAACAAAGAAAAACCCTAAAAATACAATTAATTTGAAGATGAAGAACAGAAAAAGGGAGACTAACACTACCTAATTCAGGATTTAATAGAAAGTTCCAGCAATCAAGATAGTGGTGAGAAGTCACATAAGTCCAGTCACAGTGTCCAGACATATACCCACGACAGCATAATTAACTGATTTTTGAGAAGAATGTAAATCAGTTCAGTGAAGGAAACATAGTTTTTCAACAATGGAGCCAGAAAAACTGTACATCTGTATGTCCAAGGTAAATAATGAACCCACATGTTATTAACTCAAAAAGTGTCATAAATCAAAATGTAGAACTACAAAATCATAAAACTTCTGGCAGAAAATGCAGGAGAAAAATCTTTGCAATTGCAGGCTAGGCAAAGTTTTTATATACTTTATTGAGTGTTTAGATAAAAGATATTCTAGCAGAATGAGAAGGGAAGGCAAATGGAATACAAATGGCAACAGATGAACTCAACTGTATTACAAATGAATAAAATATCCACACGGAGGTGAGCAGGGAAGACAAGAAGTAACCTAACCTAAGTTACTTTGGGAACCAATACTTTGACTGGAGACTGTAAATCAATAAAAAAGGAACTGTAAGTATATATTTTCCTGTATTTATCAGATTTCTTTCTCCTAGGGGTATTTTGGTCAGCAATTTTGAAACTAATTTTTGTGAATACTAGGTATGAAAAAATAAGTGAACATATTGTAGATAATGAGAGTAAAATTATATGTATATATGAGATATATATATATCAGACAAAAAAATTAAAATTGAGGAATATAGGAAGGACAGAGTAAACTTGTGATATTGGATTAGAATCAGAGGTCTATTATGAACTCCAATTTTATACCATACATGCTGACAGATACAGAGATTATCAAAGGTGTGTGTGTGTCTCAGGTCGTTCAGTAGTAAAAAAATCTGCCCGCCAATGCAGGAGACGGCAGAGACACAGCTCTGGTCCCTGGGTTGGGAAGATCCCCTAAAGGAGGAAATGGCAACCCACTCCAGTATTCTTGCCTGGGAAATCTCATGGACAGAGGAGACAGTGGGCTACAGTCCATGGGGTCATGAAGAGTCGGACACAACTGAGCAACTGAGCACGTGGACACACACACCTTTGTGAATAGCTGGGTTACTATATATATATGCATTTCCAAGTTTTATCCACTGACAGGGTCCAGAAGCAATGAAATTTTAGTGACAATGAGTGCTCCTCCTATCCAGATATTGATTTGTAAATACCATCATCTAATTAAAGGAATTCGAGATCTTTGGCAAAATGGTTGATTCCAGGGCTGGAGCAAGAAAATGCACGATGAGACTGGAACATCTTGTGTTGGAATGAAGTAAAGAGGTAGTCAATTTTAAAGTTTTTTCAACCTGAAAGAGGTTGGTGACCAAAGCTGGACATTTTTGAGAATATAATTAATAAAGATAACATTAGAGTATAACCCACCTGCTAAGTCACTTTAGTTTTGTCCAACCCCTTGTGACCCTATGGACTGTAGCCTCTTAGGGTCTTCTGTCTATGTGATTCTCCTGGCAAGAACACTGGAGTGGGTTGCCATGACCTCCAGGGGATCTTCCTGACCCAAGGACGGAACCTGAATCTCTTATATCTCCTGCATTGACAGGTGAGTTTTTTACCACTAGTGCCACTTGGAATGCAGGTAAAATAAATACTAAGTATGGTGATTGCAGCCATGAAATTAAAAGACACCAACTCCTTGGAAGGAAAGTTATGACCAACATAGACAGCATATTAAAAAGCAGAGACATTACTTTGCTAACAAAAGTCCGTCTAGTCAAGGCTGTGGTTTTTCCAGTGGTCATGTATGGATGTGAGAGTTGGACTGTGAAGAAAACTGAGTGCCGAAGAATTGATGTTTTTGAACTGTAGTGTTGGAGAAGACTCTTGAGAGTCCCTTGGACTGCAAGGAGATCTGACCAGTCCATCCTAAAGGAGATCAATCCTGGGTGTTCATTAGAAGGACTGATGCTAAAGCTGAAACTCCAATACTTTGTCCACCTCATGCAAAGAGTTGACTCATTGGAAAAAACTCTGATGCTGGGAGGGATTGGGGGCAGGAGAAGAAGGGGACGACAGAGGATGAAATGGTTGGATGGCATCACCAACCAATGGCCATGAGTTTGAGTAAGCTCTGGGAGTTGGTGATAGACAGGGAGGACTGGCATGCTGCAGTCCATGGGGTTGCAAAGAGTCAGACATGACTGAGCAACTGAACTGAACTGAACTGATTCCATACTTATATAAATGAATATTGAAACACATGAATAAATAACAGGGGAAGTAGCCGCTCTTCCTTACAGAATATTTTGTGTTAGTAAATATGGAAAGAATAAAAGAAATGGAAAATCACCATTATAAAATTACAGTAAAAATTGTTGCAAGTAAGATTGAAAGATGAATGCTAAAAGTAGTGGGCAAAAATTGGACAAAAGGGTATTTTTCAGTCTTAAATTATCTTCCCCAGGATATTTATTAATTCAAAAGGAGAAAATAGTAAGTGAAGAAGCACAGCAGACACCACCTTAATCAGGTGATAAAGGTGAAATGAGTACCCTTTATGTATGTGTACCCTTCATGTATGCTCTGTAAGTGTATGAATGATACACTTACGAGAACACACCATTTCTGTAGCATTCTTGCCAAAACTGCATACCCTTAATCTAATTATGAGAAAAGATTGTACAAATAAAAACTATAAGGCATGCTGCAAAGTAATTAACCAGTACTATTCAATATCATCACAATCATGAAAGACAGGAAAGACCACAGAGTTTTCACAGATTGGAAAAGACAAAGACGATCTGAAAATAAATGCAATGTGGTATCTCAACTTGTATCCTGAAATAGAAGTACATTAGTAGAAAACTGATGAGATGCAAATAAAATCTATAACTTTGTTGGGTATTGTATCAAAGTTAATTTCTTACTTTTGAAAATTATATTAATAGTACACAAGATGTTGGGAAGCTGGGTGAAACATATATCACAACTTTCTGAATTAAGTTTGCAATTCTGCTCTAAGCCTAAAATTACTTCAAAATAAAAATTTTAAAGTTATATATTAAATTCTTATAATGTCAGCATCATACTGTTATTTCACATACCACTAATTCTCAGACTCCTTTCTTGATCCCTAGGACAGGACAGTATTTTTCTTTCCCTTGGGATACTACAAGAAAAGTCCTACGAAAGTGGTTGTCACAGGCAGAGTGAAGATGATATTTCTATGTGAAAGAATTAATCAGTCCATTTCTTCAAGCTTAAAGTGGCATTGTGTGAGTACCTTTACAGTAAAGATAAGAAAATATCAGGGATCTGCCTCGATATGGCCCAGGGTATCCTTGGGATGAATGGCGTTGGCGTCAGCGAGAGAGAGAGAAAAAGAGAGAGAGACAGGGGCTGATGATTCCTTGGTTTATGCAGGAAACCAATAAAACCCCAGCATGGGGTTGGCTCTGTTTACGTAGGCCGCAGGTGCCCTCTCGAATCACTGGAGGCACCCCACCAGGGCACCCCCTCGAGTGGGTCTTAGAAGCCCAGGCAGATAAGTAAACGCAGAGGGCCCAGCGCTCCAAGGATCTCAACCAGAAAAGGAGAATAGAGAAAAGGATGGAAAGAGAGAAAAAATGACACGGGGAGACTGAGCTTCAGTGAGCAAGGCCCAAAACGTTATTTTCCAGTGCTGCTTTTATACTCTAAGTTGTGCACATAAAAAATAGAGAAAGGGAGTATAGAGTCACACCAAAATCACATGGGGTCAACAGTCTTGACCCTTATCAGGATCAGGGCTTGTTTTTGTATGTCTCGTGATATACAAAAGTTTTAGGTGGTTTACATCATCTTCTGGCCAGGAGGCCTGCTAACAGTTTATGGCCCTCTCTCCTAACAAAGGTTAGTTAGCTAGAAAAAGGCTTATATTCTTTCAAGGTGATTTTCCTAAAGTCAGGCGCTAGTCTCCAAAGACACATGACAAGGTTACATTCCTATAAGGCAAGGGTGTTTGAGCTACAAGAAAAGAATTTATTAACTTAAGATCTTATGTGGTTAAATCAAAGGCTACTACTTATTTTCTCTATATGTGATTAATATATTTCCAAGGATACAAAAGATAAACTTTGCAGCAAGCATTGATTCAACAATGAAATCTTTTTCAGTACTATTCTAATGATTTTAACTTCTTCAACAAATTCCTGTATTTTAGAATATTAGGCTTTCTGTCCTTGCATGGCTGGGAGGCTATAAACAGTCACATTCGTAGTTGTAAGAGCCTGGACAAACTTGTCAGGTAAGTTAGAAAGCTATCAGAGGGGCTTGGATTGGAACACACCTATTAAGCCAAGGAGAACTTTTTAACTACTGCTCTGAATTAATGTTTTCAGAGAAAGGTAGTTGGGGGGAAGCCCCCGTAAGTATTAGAGGACTTGGTAAGAGGCGTAAGATAGTAAGGCAGTCAGACTCCGGTTTTCTTTGGGGTAGATGCTCGGGTAAGTCCAGGGGGTTCCTCGAGTCCTGATTAGCCTTTGCCCGTCAGGCCTCTTCCCCAATTGACCTTTGCCACAGGTAGGATTTCCCTCGCTGGCTCCCGGCAAGAAAATAATTTGTCTGTTTCTCTCTGACTTCCCCATCTTTCTCATAAAATAGATTCTATGTAAAAGACCATGCCACCTGTGGGAGGAAAATCTGATTTATCCTATTCTATAAGCTCACATGTGGCATAAGTGAGAATCAGAGTTAGAGTTCTGGTGCAGGGTCCCGGAACTAGTGAGCGCTGTGGTTTACTGAGCGCCCCTGGTCCAAGGCTCTTTCATGCTTTCTTCATTGCATCCCATTTTGTATATTTCATACAGCATGTTAAGGGTTTCAGCTGGATTGTTTTAATGAAAGCAATAATATCTGTAATTAATTTTAAATCTACTAATTGAAGAACAAGGGAAATGGTCCTTCAATGAAATTTCTTTGCATGATATCTCAGATGGTTTTGTCATCACCGGTTTCACTGAGAACATCACCCTGTTGGAAACTGCGATCTGCATAGATGAAGCACCTTTCAACCTGAGTAATTACCTCCCAGGGCTATGAACCCTCTGTGTCCAACACATAACCAAGCCTTGTGATTAAAATATAAATTACCTTTCCCTTTTTGATCTATTTTAAAAGAGAATTGCAGACCTGACAGCTGACTGGGAGGCAGGGGGTAGAAGAAATCAGAGTAGAGAAGAATGTTGGCCTGGAAAGAAGCTTCACCTCCCCTGAAAATGAGTTCTGCTTTGAGGCTTGGCTTAGGAAAATTTGGGGGATTAAATCAATAGATGGGGCTGGAATGAGGAAATCAAGAAACAATTAAAATAACAGCTGCTTCCCATCCCTTCCACTCTTTGGCTTTTTCTTATCCGCTCTCAATGATGAGTTTTGTAGCCCTAGTTGGCTACAAAGCAGAACAAACTAAAACAGTCACTACGGATTTTTTTTCTTCCAAAACATTTTTCAGTACAAATAACTTCAGGACCCACACATCTCAAACATTAAATTAACAATCTTTTCTCCTTTGCTGCCACCAAGATCCCACCGTTGTATAGAAATGAGGATTGGAAAATATTGCCTGGTGGACCTCTCAGGCAACTTGAACTTCTGAAAAACAATAGCTACAACAGATGTTTCTTTCATATAATCTGTGTTTGATCTCCTAAATAATATTCACTACCATTGGCAAAGGGTCAGGAAATGTGTATAATTCAAGGGGAAAACAGAAAACAAAGGATATATCCCATGATACCCTGCAACAATTGCTAGAAATTCTGCTGATCAAAATATGGTTTCAGTTCAGTTCATTTCAGTCACTCAGTCGTGACCGACTCTTTGTGACCCCATGGATCACAGCACGCCAGGCCTCCCTGTCCATCACCAACTCCCGCAGTTCACTCAAACTCATGTCCATCAAGTCAGTGATGCCATCCAGCCATCTCATTCTCTGTTGTTCCCTTCTCCTCCCGCCCCCAATCCCTCCCAGCATCAGAGTCTTTTCCAGTGAGTCAGCTCGTCGCATGAGGTGGCCAAAGTATTGCAGTTTCAGCTTTAGCATCAGTCCTTCCAATGAACACCCAGGATTGATCTCCTTTAGAATGGACTGGTTGGATCTCCTTGCAGTCCAAGGGACTCTCAAGAATCTTCTCCAGCACTGTTACAGCAAATAATCTTTATATTAAATGTCTAATATCCAAAGATACTTATATTTTAGACAAAGGCAGGCAGCAGCCATTTTCAATAAAACCACACCATTTCATTTTGCAGATAATAGTAAACTCCTAAGACATATACGGATGTCAAAAGTCAGGTTCTCCCTAATACTGTCCACTGACTTTTTTTTTTTTTTCCTGAATCGGTTTTTGGAAATCTAGTCTATGATATCTCCCATCTGACCTTCAGAAGTTTATTTAAATGTCTAATTTAATTTCTTTCTTCTTTATTCCAGGTATTCCTTTTGAGATAAGAATCAATCAATTACTCATAATGATGCTACGTAGACTTGAAGGGCACCACTTGGGTATTTGTCTTAAAAAATCTCCCCTCCACACACACACACACACACACACACACACACACACACAATTATTTTGCCAGGTGGTGCCAGTGGTAAAGAACCCACCTGCCAATGCAGGAGATACAGGAGATGTGGGTTTGATTCCTGGGTCAGGAAGATCCCCTATAGAAGGAAATGGCAACCCACTCCAGCATTCTTGCCTGGGAAATCCCATGTACGGAGGAGACTCGTGGGCTACAGTCCATGGGATTACAAAAGAGTTGTACACGACTGAAGCAACTTAGAATTTACCTGACTAACTTTTAAACAATTATTTAAGTATCGTTTTCTCTTTCCTGTGATCACTGTGAATATTAAAACCCACATTCTCACTCTTAAAAATATTCTGAGATAATATTTTCTTTTTCTTGAATAGTTGTCTATAACCAACTCCTAATAAGCCTGCATTGTATTTTTTCATTTTAAGTACCATTAGCTAAACAGTTCTCTTCCTTATATGTCAATTCAATTTCACCTTCTTTTGGTGTCACTCAGAAAAGTTATAGTCATTTAAACATCAGCTCTCAAGGATCAGATTTCAGGAAAATTTAATGTGTGTGCCAGTGGTTTGAAGTGATACACAGTGATGCCATACTTACCCTAGGAAAGGAATACACATGGAATCAATGTGGTCTGTCATGAAAAGTATTTATACATATACAACGTGAAATTCAAGGTCACAACTGGTAAGAATGCCCAGTCTGTGAAATAGTATCTTACTCATCTTTGTATGACCCATTCACAATTGTAGAACAAACACATGCAGTATAAATCAAAAAGTGAAACAATTTATTTACGATAACCAGAGAGATGCAAAGTTATTTCAGTTTCGAGTGAAGCTAATATGCCCCATACTCAAAAGTTCCATGTTAAATGTAAAATTGTGCTGATATTCTAGAGTCAGAAATGCTTTTCCCTGTTTCTTTCATAGGACTAATCTCTCATTTTAATTATTATATATTTGTTCTTTTAATTCAAACTCCTCAAAAGAACCTATGCTTCCCTGAGGTGTCACTCCAAAGCACAATCTATTGCACGTCTAAACTCTGGAACATAGTAATTCTTTAGCCATATGGCTTTTAGTATCTGAAATGAGATCCCAGGAGTGAAATTCCTTGTAATCAAAGATCAGTTTCCTTCTCAAACTTTAGGTATAATAAGATTTGAACTTCAACTGATGGAAGTAAATGCAATTGTGAGAAAATGATTTTTTTTCAAATAGTGAGAAATTCCCTAGCAAATAGAATCCCAGAGGAATCCTTAAACTCAAAGTAAGAATTATTGGTTTTCAAAGAATTCACCCATCCATCTACACCCAAGTGAAAAATGGCGCTGTGTTAAAAGCTGCAAATGCTTGTTAGTTAAATTTGTCATCATATGTCACTGTTTTGTATGCACCATCTGTGTTTTTTTTTTTTTTTCTGTTTTGAATTGAGGGGAATATATTTTGAATGTGGCTCAATTTGAGCAGCATGCCTCCACTTAAGCTATCTTTGTTTTTTAGTGTGATTTTCTGTTTAATAGTGAAGTAAACAGATAGCCTTACTTTTATTTAAATGATTAATTTTAAAGAAAGGAGAAAAGAATTTATTCACCTTCAATGTTTGATCTAAAAGAAAAACTTTTACATGGCAGATAAAGATTACTACATTTAATAAGTTTTCCCTTAGGTGTCAATTATTTTAAATCCAGATTTCACTTATTTCTATAAGACTGTGGTGGTTATTTAGACCATGAATACCTTTAAAGAGATCAAAGGCCTTTAGAAAACTAATGTATGAAGTAGAAATAAACTTTTCTTTTTCAGTGGTTATGAGAAGGTCCCTTTCAATTCAAAGGCAGCAGAGCCCACTACTGGCCTAGTTGTCGAAACATTTCTCTAGTCAAATAATTGGATGTTGCTTGAGACTAAACATTTATGGGATAAAGCAAAGTTTAAGAATATAAATAACACAGATTTCAATTAGCTTTCAAAACCTCGTGATTTATTGCAATACAGTGTGGTGATCTGTTTAAAGATCAACCTAAGGATGCTACCATCAAATACAGAATTGTGAAGATACGCTTTTGGGAATTTCTATTTCTTCTGGACAATGAAGGACTAACAGTGATACGGAGTGGAGTGAATGAAAGTCACCCAACTCTTTGTGATCCCCTGGACTATACAGTCCATGGGATTCTCCAGGCCAGAATACTGGAGTGGGTAGCCTTTCCCTTCTCCAGGGAATCTTCAGAACCCTGGGATCGAACCCAGGTCTCCCCCATTGCAGGCAGATTCTTTACCAACTGAGCCACAAGGGAAGCCCAAATTGCTGGAATAGAGCATGTGGAGAAATTTTAAATGAAGGTTTAGGAGCTTTGTGACCCTCTTTTAAATCCATGGACTATGTTTTACAAATGTAGTAATGAACATTAATTTAATCAACCAATATTTAGTTTTTGGTATCATTCCACAAGAAAAATGGCAGAGGAATTTACCTTAGGTTGGCTTTTTATGCAGCATATCTTGGCTTCTTGTAGTTGCTGTAAAAATGACCTCAGACTAAGTAGTTTGAAGTCATATACATTTATTCTTTTGCAGTTCTGGAAGCCAGAAATATGAAATCAATAATACTGGGTCAAAATCAAGGTGTCAGCAGGACGGAACTCCAGGGAAGAATCCATTCTTTTCTCCCTTTCAGCTTCTGGTGGTGGTGGCATTCCTCAGCTCATGGCTGCACAACTCCCATCACTTCTCTGTAGTCACATGGGCTTCTCCTTCATTTAAAATCCCCCTCTGCCTCTGAATTATGAGGATGCATGAAACCACATTCAGGACCCGTCTCCTTAGCTCAAGGTCCTTAACTTAATCACATGTGCAAAGACCTTTTTCTCCAATAAGGTAACATTCACAGGTTCCAGAGACTGAAACTTTGTGGGACCATTTTCAGCCTATCATAGAAAAATATGATTTAATCTCCTAAAATTTCATAGTTTCAAGGTGCTCTTCATCTTATTTGTGGATCTGAAAAATACCCAAGCCAATACTTATTTTAGAATTGTCTGCTCTTACTTCTTACTTCCTCATGCTACCTTTTCCCATCCCACGTTAACAAGCCTCTCTGATTCTTAAAAACTGTACTTTAATAAATAATAGAATTCAGGTTTGAAAAATTGTCACAAGGTAGCACATTTAGCCCACTCCACTTTCACTTTTCACTTTCATGCATTGGAGAAGGAAATGGTAACCCACTCGTGTTCTTGCCTGGAGAATCCCAGGGATGGGGGAGCCTGGTGGGCTGCCATCTATGGGGTCGCACAGAGTCGGACACGACTGAAAGGACTTAGCAGCAGCAGCAGCACATTTAGAGCTTGATGTAAGTAAATTCAAATCCTCTTTAAGGGAATACACCCTTATACGGCAGAGAAAAATGCCTAAATGAAAATAAGGTTTCAGGGAAGAAAAAAATGTACAAGGATGCAACATAAAAAACAAAAATATTTAGAAAAAGCAAACATCAAAATCAGATCCACAGAAACTTCAATATAGTAAAGTCCACCAAAAATGTTTCCACAGTTCACACTTTAAAATATTGATTACTAAATCCTAGGATCCCAAAACACAGCAAGCTAGTTACAATGGCTCAAACTAATCATTTTATTAATTTGTAATAACACAAAGCCAATTTTTCATGATAGGTTTCTGAGCACAACTCATAGTTTTATGGGCTTCATCCAACTAGAATTCCTAGACCCAGAACAAAATAAATGTGTCTAGTATGGCTGCTGCTACTGCTAAGTCACTTCAGTCGTGTCCAACTCTGTGTGACCCCATAGACGGAAGCCCACCAGGCTCCCCCATCCCTGGGATTCTCCAGGCAAGAACACTGGAGTGGGTTGCCATTTCCTTCTCCAATGTGTGAAAGTGAAAAGTGAAAGTGAAGTCGCTCAGTCGTGTCCGACCCTTAGCGACCCCACAGACTACAGCCAACCAGGCTCCTCCATCCATGGGATTTTCTAGGCAATAGTACTGGAGTGGCTTGCCATTGCCTTCTCCGGTCTAGTATGGCTAGAGAAATAAAAATGGGGAACATAGTCATGAGGAGAAAAAAAAATAACTATCAAGAATAACAGAGGATTTTTTAAATTTCATGGAAATTTCAAAATAGAAATACAGAAATACTTGAAATTTAAAAGTAAATGGCTAGATTAGATATCAGATTAATGGAAAATAACAATAGCTAACTCTTAATGAGGTTTACTATATGCCAAGTACTATTTTGAGCACTTACATTAATTGAAAAATTTAATATTATAACAATCCATGAAGTATTATTATTTACTTGATTTTACAGATAAAAAGGGCTTCCCAGGTGGCACTAGTGGTAAAGAACCTGCCTCTCAATGCAGGAGACAGAGGAAACACGGGTTCCATCCCTGGGTCAGAAAGATGCCCTAGAGGAGGAAATGGTAACCCATTCCAGTATTCTTACTTGGAGAATCCCATGGACAAAGATGTATGAGGAACTACAGTCCATGGCAAAGAGTCAGACACAACTGAGCACAGATTAAAAAAAGAAAAAAAAAAAAACATAAGATAACAAATTAAGACATCTGTTTAAATTGTATAACTACTGGATAGCAGAACTAAGTTTAAAACCTCAGCAATCTGTCTGCAAAGGCCACTCTCCTCTACAATACTCTGCCAACTTGATTAGCCATAGTTGAAAACAGAATTCCAGAACTAGGACACAATCCAGAATAAATTAACCAAATTATTGAAATGAAGAGAAGGAAAATATGAGAGACGAGAAACAGAAGATTGAGTAACATGGCATAACATATATCTAATTGAATTTCTAAAGAGACTAGAGAAAATGCAGGTAAGATAATATTAAATAGATAATTTTCAGAAGTTCTTCAAATGAATAAAAGAGATGAAGCCATCTATTCAGGAGTCACAAGCAATTCCAAAGAGGACTGAAAAAAAGAAAGAAAGAAAAACTCACACATAGACACTTGCTAGTAAAAATGCAGGACACCAAAGAAAAGTATTATTCAAGAATAAAGGTGAAATAAAGGCATGTACAAGCAAAAAGAAACTTGAAGTGTGTAACAACAGAAAAATTCAGCAGAGGAAATTACAGAGGAGTTGAAAAATAATCCTAGAAATATTATAGTTCTGAAGAATAAGTGGGGAAGTCAAGTTTAAAAAATGGAATATATGTTAGGTTTTGCAACCCCATGGACAGTAGCCTGTACCAAGCTCCTCCATCCATGGGATTTTCTAGGCAAGAGTACTGGGGCGGGTTGCCATTTCCTTCTCCAAATCTATACAAGCATGTATAACATTGGTTAAATAAGTCAGTAATGAAAGTGAAAGTCACTCAGTTGTGCCCGGCTCTTTTGCAACCCCGTGAACTATACAGTCCATGGAATTCTCCAGGCCAGAATACTGAAGTGGGTAGCCTTTCCCTTCTCTCAGGAATCACTCCAACCCAGGGATCAAACGTAGATCTCTTACATTGCAGGACGATTCTTTACCAGCTGAGTCAATGATATCTAATTTGTAGTTTTAAACACATCAAAATAGAGCTGAGATACTAATCAACAACCTCTAACAACAACAACAACAAATGAAATAAAACACAAGATTTTCTGATAAGTGTGAACTGTGATTTTCAGACCAGTCCCCCTATTCAGAATATATGGTAATTCAGAATATATGGTAATTCAGATGTTGAAAGAACACACAGCAACATAAATCTGCTTAAATTAATTTATTGAAAAGTGTCTACAGAAGAAAGAAAAATGGCAACATACTCCAGTGTTCTTGCTTGGAGAATCCCATGGAAAGAGGAGCCTGGTGGGCTATAGTCCATAGGGTCACAAAGAACCAGACACAACTGAAGCAATTTAGCATACAAAGAAGAAAAAATTTGCAGGTCCATAATCCTGGACAAAGAGCAGACTAGAAAGATATATTTGACTAGCTACCACTTTCAGAGAGGGTTATCTCCTCACAGCCGCTCAAGCACCTGCTGTCTTTCTGGGGTTTCTCTGACCTTGGACATGGGGTATCTCCTCTCGGATGCTCGCAGTTCCAGTGCCATGCAGCCACTGCTGGCCACTCCAGCGCTGCACAAAGGAGAAAATGAAAGACATACCCATTTGTATGCAGAGTTACACAGAATAGCAAGGAGAGATAAGAAAGGCTTCCTCAGTGATCAGTGCAAAGAAGTAGAGGAAAACAATAGAATGGGAAGGACTAGAAATCTCAAGAAAATTTAGAGATATCAAAGGAACATTTCATACAAAGGTGGGCTCAATAAAGGACAGAAATGGTAGGGACCTAACAGAAGCAAAAGATATTAAAAAGAGGTGGCAAGAATACACAGAAGAACTGTACAAAAAAGACCTTCATAACCCAGATAATCGCAATGGGGTGATCAGTCACCTAGAGCCAGACATCCTGGAATGCAAAATCAAGTGGGCCTTAGAAAGCATCACTATTAAAAAAAGCTAGTGGAGGTGATGGAATTCCAAATGAGCTATTTCAAATCATAAAGATGATGCTGTGAAAGTGCTGCACTCAATATGCCAACAAATTTGGAAAACTCAGCAGTGGCCACAGGACTGGAAAATGTCAGTTTTCATTCCAATCCCAAAGAAATGCAATGCCAAAGAAGGCTCAAACTACTGCACAATTGCACTCATCTCACATGCTAGTAAAGTCATGCTCAAAATTCTCCAAGCCAGGCTTCAGCAATACGTGAACCATGAACTTCCAGATGTTAAAGCTGGATTTAGTAAAGGCAGAGGAACCAGAGATCAAATTGCCAACAACCATTGGATGATCAAAAAAGCAAGAGAGTTCCAGGAAAGAATCTATTTTGGCTTTAGTGACTATGCCAAAGCCTTTGACTGTGTGGATCACAATAAGTCATTGAAAATTCTTCAAGAGATGGGAATACCAGGCCACCTGACCTGCATCTTGAGAAACCTGTATGCAGGTCAGGAAGCAACAGTTAGAACTGAACATGGAACAAAAGACTGGTTCAAAATAGGAAATGGAGTACGTCAAGGCTGTATATTGTCACCCTGCTTATTTAACTTATATGCAGAGTACATCATGAGAAACTCTGGGCTGGAGGAAGCACAGGCTGGAATCATGATTGCCGGGAGAAATGTCAGTAATCGCAGATATGCAGATGACACCACTCTTATGGCAGAAAGTGAAGACGAACTAAAGAGCCTCTTGATGAAAGTGAAAGGGGAGCATGAAAAGGTTGGCTTAAAACTCAACATTCAGAAAATTAAGTTCATGGTATCCTATCCCATCATCATGGCAAATAGATGGAGAAACAGTGGAAACAGTGTCAGACTTTATTTTGGGGGGCTCCAAAATCACTGCAGATGCTGACTGCAGCCATGAAATCAAAAGACGCTTGCTCCTTGTGAGAAAAGTTATGACCAACCTAGACAGCATATTAAAAAGCAGAGACATTACTTTGTCAACAAAGGTCCATCTAGTTAAGGCTATGGTTTTTCCACTAGTCATATATGGATGTGAGTGTTGGACTATAAAGAAAGGTGAGCCCTGAAGAAGTGATGCTTTTGAACTGTGGTGTTGGAGAAGACTCTTGAGAGTCCCTTGTACCGCAAGGAGATCCAACCAGTACATTCTAAGGGAGATCGATTCTGGGTGTTCATTGGAAGGACTGATGCTAAAGCTGAAACTGCAATACTTTGGCCACCTCATGCGACGAGTTGACTCACTGGAAAAGACTCTGATGCTGGGAAAGGTTGGGGGCGGGAGGAGAAGGGGACGATCAAGAATGAGATGGCTGGATGGCATCACCGACTCTATGGACATGAGTTTGAGTGAACTCCTGGAGTTGGTGATGGACAGGGAGGCCTGGTGTGCTGTGATTCATGGGGTCGCGGAGAGTCGGACATGACTGAGCAACTGAACTGAACTGAGACTGAGTTAAGAAAGATCCGTCTGGTCAAGGTTATGGTTTTTCCCGTGGTCATGTATGGATGTGAGAGTTGGACTGTGAAGAAAGCTGATCGCCAAGGAATTGATGCTTTTGAACTGTGGTGCTGGAGAACTCTTGAGAGTCCCTTGGACTGCAAGGAGATCCAACCAGTCCATTCTAGAGGAGATCAATCCTGGGTGTTCACTGGAAGGACTGATGCTAAAGCTGAAACTCCAATACTTTGGCCACCTCATGCTACGAGTTGACTCACTGGAGAAGAGTCTGATGCTAGGAGGGATTGGGGGTGGGAGGAGACTGGGACGACAGAGAATGAGATGGCTGGATGGTATCACCGACTCGGTGGACATGAGTTTGAGTGAACTCCGGGAGTTGGTGATGGACAGGGAGGCCTGGCGTGCTGTGATTCATGGGGTCGCAAAGAGTCAGAGACGACTGAGCTACTGAACTGAACTGAAGAAAGATAGCCCCCCAAAACTACATGCTGTGTCATTCTGCCTTTGTAATTTTTTTTAATATAAAATTATACAGATAGAGAATGTTACAGTGGTTGCAAAGGGTTAAGAAATGAGTAAGAGATGGAGGAGGAAATCATAGCTACAAAAAGGCACACAAAGATTCTTTGCAGTGAAGGGACTCCTATATCTTCCTGTATCAATGTCAATATCCTGCTTGTGATATTGCACTATGAATTTGAAAGACATTGCTATTGCTGCTGCTAAGTCGCTTCAGTCGTGTCCGACTCTGTGCGACCCCATACACGGCAGCCCACCAGGCTCCCCCATCCCTGGGATTCTCCAGGCAAGAACACTGGACTGGGTTGCCATTTTCTTCTCCAATGCATGAAAGTGAAAAGTGAAAGTGAAGTTGCTCAGCTGTGTCCTACGCTTTGCGACCCCATGGACTGCAGCCTACCAGGCTCCTCCACCCATGGGATTCTCCAGGAGTACTGGAGTGGGCTGCCATTGCCTTCTCCGTTGAAAGGTATTATCACTGAAGGAAATTAGTAAATGATACATAGTAGTTCTCTTCATTATTTCACAAAGTAGTATATAAATCTACAGTTTCTCCCCAAAAAGTTTAACTAAAAAAAGAAAGAAAAGAAGGGAAACCTGATAGATGGGGAAAAAAATCTTTCACAGAAGAGCAGTAAGGGGAAAAATAGCCTTGTCAAATATTAAACCATACTAACAAAGCGTTTGTAATTAAAATAGTGTAACTCCAATACACAGGTAGATTCATGATCAATGAAACTTATGGGAAATGCCAGACTTAAATGCAAGTACATATGAAAATGCATTGTGTGACAAAGATTCAATTTGAAATCACTCAAGAAAGGAAAGATTAAGGGAAAAATCATGTTTGAGTGGCAACTGAATAGCCAGCTGGGAAGTAATGCACACCATACATCAAATAATTTCCAGCAGGAGTAAAAATCTAAATGTAAAAGCTAAAAACCATAAACAAGAAATCCAACAAACAGTCATGAAAGTGCTACAGAACTGTGGGGAACCATTATAACTTGGGTGTTGGGAAGCCTTTCCAACGAAACTTCTATGTACATCAGACTACAACTAATATATTTTTATTTCAAAAGATCTGTAAACAAGGGAAAAGCTAAGTCATGAATTATGACATCTAGTTAACAGTACATATAGCCAAAAAAATATAAGTAGACTATGTATATAACAACAATAAGACAAAATGGAAAAATGACCAAAAACCAAGAACATGCTTTACATAATAAATAGGTATGAGAATATGCAAACCTTATCAGTTTTCAGGAAAACACAAATTCAAATTACAATGAAGAAACATCCTGTGAGATAGGCAAAACAGAGAAATCTAGTAATATCAAGTCTTGGTGGGGATATTCAGTCCAGTTCAGTTCAGTTGCTCAGTTGTGTCCAGATTTTTGCAACCCCATGGACTGCATGCAGCATGTCAGACCTCCCTGTCCATCACCAACTCCCAGAGTTTGCTCAAATTCATGTTTGTTGAATTGGTGATGCCATCAAGCCATCTCATCCTCTGTCATCCCCTTCTCTTCCTGTCTTCAACATTTCCCAGCATCAGGGTCTTTCCCAATGAGTCCGTTCTTTGCTTCAGATGACCAAAATATCAGAGATTCAGCTTCAGCATCAGTCCTTCCAATGAATATTCAGGAAGGCTTCCTTTAGGATTGACTGGTTTGACCTCCTTGCTATCTAAAGGATTCTTAAGAGTCTTCTCCAACACCACAGTTCAAAAGGATCACTTCTTTGGCACTCAGCTTTCTTTATAGTCCAACTCTCACATCCATACATGACCACTGGAAAAACCATAGCTTTGAGTAGAGAGACCTTTGTCAGCAAAGTAATGTCTCTGCTTTATAATATGCTGTCTAGGTTGGTCATAGCTTTTCTTTCAAGGAGTAAGTGTCTTTTAATTTCATGGCTTCAGTCTCCATCAGCAGTGATTTTGGAGCCCCCCAAAAGAGTCTGCCAGTCTTTCCACTGTTTCTCCATCTATTTGCCATGAAGTGATGGGACAGGATACCATGATCTTAGTTTTCTGAATGTTGAACTTTAAGCCAACTTTTTCACTCTCCTCTTTCACTTTCATCAAGAGGCTCTTTGGTTCTTCTTCACTTTCAGCCATAAGATTGGTGTTATCTGCATATCTGAGGTTATTGATGTTTCTCCTGGCAATCTTGATTCCAGCTTGTGCTTCCTCCAGTCTGGCATTTCACATGATGTATTCTGCATATAAGTTAAATAAGCAGGGTGACAATATACAGCCTTTCCTCATTTGGAACCAGTCTGTTGTTCCATGTCTGGTTCTAACTGCTGCTTCTTGACCTGCATACAGATTTCTCAGGAAGCAGTTAAGGTGGTCTGGTATTCCCATCTCTTTCAGAATTTTTCACAGTTTGTTGTGATCCACACAGTCAAAGGCTTTGGCATAGTCCATAATGCAGAAGTAGATGTTTGCTCTTTTGCTTTTCACACGATCCAGCGGATGTTGGCAATTTGATCTCTGGCGCCTCTACCTTTTCTAAATCCAGCTTGAACTTCTGGAAGTTCATGGTTCACGTATTGCTGAAGCCTGGCTTGGAGAATTTTGAGCATAACTTTACTAGCATGTGAGATGAGTGCAACTGTGCAGTAGTTTGAACATTCTTTGGTGGGAATATAGAGCAATACAAGAACATATTAATTGCCTGTGGAAAAATCAATTGATACAAACACCGTGAGATTAAGCAGGTACATATTTTGATCCCCAGTAGTTTATCTTTTATATATGTGGAAGAATCTTTTGCTTGTGTGTTTCAGGAGATTTCTGTGAGGCTGATTGGAGGACAATTCACTTAGAAATTATGAGTGTGACCTTTAAGGCTAGATCATCTGGTTTGCAATCCTATTTCCAACATTTCTAGATCTAAACTGTGGGCACATTACTAACATGTTCCATACTTCAGTTTACTTATGTTTGCTGTAGGGCTAATACTGGTACACGGTGTTTTCCCCATAGGTTTGCTCTGAGTATTACATGAGTGAATACTTGCTAAGTAACTTTGAAGTAAATGATGATTATGATGGTTATAGTGGTGATAATGATGAAGTTAAAGAAAAAGATCATAGCTATGAATGAGCTATGACTACATGCATCAATCTGAATGAATTGCACAAAGAACCGAGTGAAAAAAAGTCAAGTTATAAAAAATAAATAAAGGAATACTATCATGTGTATATAATTTTAAATATACAAAATTAAAGTATATTGCTTAGGAATCATGTATTATCATAACAACTCTAAAGAAAACTGTTACAAAGGCAATTTCATGCTAAATGATGGGGGAATAAGCAGGAGAGATTAGGAATGAAAAATGACATATTTGGGGAAAATAGGAAATTTCAGCAGTATTGAGAATATTTCTTATCCTGTGTAGTGGGTATGCTAGCATGCTTTATTATTCCTTATACTTATATAATTTATTCTGTTTATATTTATATTATTCACATTCTTTTCTAAGTGTGAAATATTTCATGATAAAATTATTATTTAATAAAAAGGAGTGAGTCCTTTTGTATTACCCTCTTCCCCCATGTGCTTTTCTTTATTCCTTGGAAAATATCTGATGACAGACTCCCTAACCTAAATTCTTTCAAGTTTAGTTCTGATAACTGCTGTGACATGGTGACATGGAACTACCGGTATGTCATTCAGGAATAAAAGTAAAAATTCTGGATTCCCCAATGTTACCTACCTCCAAACCTTAAAATTTACTCAAATTGTAGTAAATTAACTCTTAAAATATATACCTGTGAATATGGCTCTTCCTCATGACCTTAGTTTCAATGGAACCCGTGGAATTGATGAGTTTTATTCCACTGCTCAGATTCAGCTAATGTTTGTGAAGTGTCTGCTGCTGCTGCTGCTGCTAAGTCAACTACTTGTCAAATTCTGTACTAGCTGCCCAGAAGGGACTCCTTTGTACAAGACATTCGTGGATACTGGCTTCATGGGATCTAGAGTTCAGCCAGGAAGAGCAGAGATAAACAGGTATTTTCAAAGTTGATGATTGTTCTTAAGCAATACATAGCGTGGGATCACAGTATTTCCTCTTGTCACAGTAAGTACGATAACGTAGACCTAATGTAGGTGGTCTAGCCTTGTGATTAGGCACATAGGATCTTGGGTCGGAAGACCTGGTTTTATGTCTCTGTGACACAATTACAGACTTTTGTCTCTAAGCAATTTATCTAACATTTCTGACCTCTAGGTTCTTTATAACAAAGTACCTAATGTGGTACAAACACTCAAATATTTGTTGAATTCATGAATGAATTAGTGATTGAGTGAATAAATAAATGGATGGTATTTTATACCATATGTGTTAGAATGAATATTAATTGGTCACCAATTATTAATGGAATAACCAAAAAAGTCCTATTGTATAGCATGGGAAACTATATTCAATATTTTGTAATAACCTCTAGTGGAAGAGAATGTAAAAAATGATATATACTTACATTACATGTACAATTGAATCATTTTTCTGTATACCTGAAACTACACAGAATTGTTAATCAACTATATTTTAATACAAATTTTAAAAATAAAAAATATTAATGAAATAATTGTAATAAAGACACAATTTTGTCAAGGAACTTGGAATTATGTAATAATCATTTTCCTGAAGAAGTTATGTACACAGAACACAATGTTGGTGAGATTTGAATATAATAGTAGCAAAAAAAATTTAATTGCTGAGACTACTCATATTTATCTTAGAGCTTTATTTCTTTTTCTCATTTATGCAACAGAATGAACTCATAATCATACAAATGGGAAATAATTTTATTTTTCTCCACAATCTAATTCAAATATGAATCACCCTTCCCCCTCCCTTGTCCATAGAAATGACAGACTCAAAGTTTCTCCTCTCTCCAGTTAAGTTTTAACCACTGACTCAGGAAAGGATAGTCATCTGCTTCTCTTTCTTACATCTTCCCTTTCATCCTGTTAGGACCTTCAAGGTCAGGAGAAGGATAGTAAATCAAAGAAAAATAAGCACAAAGTCATTTATTAGTTGCTGCTGTTCTTTCTTCTCTCTTGCCTGTTGATATCACCTGTCATGGAGCTTCCCTTGTAGTTCAGTCAGTAAAGAATTTGCCTGCAGTGCAGGAGACCTGGGTTCGAGCCCTGGGTTGGGAAGATCCCCTGGAGAAGGTAATGGCAACCCACTCCAGTACCCTTGCCTGGGAAATCTCATGAACAGAGGATCCTGGTGGGGTAGAGTTCATGGGGTCGCACAACTGAGCGACTAACACTTATCATCTGTCATAGTGGACTTCTAAATGACAGCTTCTTATATTTCAGGATACTCCTTCTTGCCCGGACCCCATATGCAGAGGAACTCCTACATTGGACAGCTTCTGGAATGGAGGGTGCTTTCTTCAGTTGTCCAATTGGGATGCACCATTAGCTCCACCTCTAAATTCTGCTTCTACCTTTCTATAGGCAGCCAGGCAGTTTCTGAAAGGCCAGGGCTGAAATGGGGAGCTCTTTTGAGAACCACAGGAC
The DNA here is from genome assembly GCF_049115385.1 of Moschus berezovskii. Classification (NCBI taxonomy): domain Eukaryota; kingdom Metazoa; phylum Chordata; class Mammalia; order Artiodactyla; family Moschidae; genus Moschus; species Moschus berezovskii. Next base: position 65,175,436 of record NC_142469.1, read on the forward strand.
ATACCAGAGTAGAGGGAAGAATGGAAGGGGGAAGAAGAAAGAAAATATGAGATATCTAAAAGACTAAATGGGGGATGTTTAGAACCAGGATGTTTCTAAATTATAGGGAACAGAGATAGTTATTTTTTTCTACAGATCAAGGAAGTTGCAATGGGAGAGTATACCAAGGGTCTGGAACAACTGCCTAGAGTCAACTTCTGTCGACAATGGGATGTTTAATAATAGGATATAAAAGGTCTCATTGAGGATGGATGTAAGCCACCAGTTTATCTGGGTGATTCAAGGAAGAAAAGAGTACAAGGGGAAAATAAAGATATAAATCACCTGTGTAGTTATAATCCCCCAAATGTACAAGGTCATGGACCATTCCACTAATATTTTACTTCATTTTGGTCAGATTTTTAGTGTTAAAAAGACAAATGCTCTTTGGATAATATATGGACTCTATTGAAATGGCATAGTTACCACAGAAACTCATAGGTTTTGTTAATATACATCATATTAAGAGAAGTGCAATTTAAGGAAAGCTAGCCTTCTAACTTTCAGAGGTTAACAAAACATTCATGGAATGTCAAGTGCATGTCAGTACTAACACAGTAATAGCTGTGCCTTGGTATTCAATATCTTGATGCATGACTTGGAAGCAATGGCCATATATGGCTATCCTATTAGGACACAGGGTCATTTTCCTGTGTGGAGCGAGCATAGTATAAACATGTGAAAAAACAAGATAAGATCCAAGCATGGCAACAACCCAAAGCACATCAGCATCACTGAGATAGACACCACTGTGATTTCAGCCCTGTTCCCTAAGGAAAATGTATCTCTTGAATAGAGGTTTTTAAAATCCCACAAGGAAATTCTACTAAGGGCAGCAATATTGCTCCATCATTACTGAACTAATGGCAGGCCATTGGCCTTTTCACATAAGAATGCAGATAAAAGCTCACACCATGGAATGTAGAATTTCCAGACACTATCCTTAATATGTGTCTTTCAACTGCAGCATATGAGCCTAATGAAACATTTGGTGCTGTGTTATTATTGTATATTTTGGATATGTGAGGGAATTGAGTAACTCATTTATACAATAACATATTCCATGTGCAACTAACCAAAAGCTGATTTCACAAAGATCCTTATATTTCAATACAGCATCACAAGTTCATGAGGTTAGATAGAGCAAATATTACTTTGTTTTTACAGGGGTAGGAATCATGGCTGGGAGGTTACCTGCCCAAAGTTAAACAGTCTATAATCATCAGAGTTAAAATTTGTTCTAAGTCCTGTGATTCCCATCTAGTACTCTTTTGGTTTATAAAATGTCACAGAGGGAGGAAAAGTATTTATGTTTCTGGTAGAAAAATTAAGCCAATAAAATATTCTGCATATTTTGAGTATTAAAATATGATTTATAGACAATTTATTTGCAAAATAGGCACAAATTGACATTAATTTTCCATTAAAATGACACTGTGTGGGAAAATTATATTAATAAAATGAAGAAATTAGGTCTAATACAGTTTAATAACAGATAGTAATGACTTCATTGTTTCAAAATCACCTTAGAAATGTCTTGTATTATTTTTAAGGAAGAATATTGCAGCTAAAGAACTCTCTCCTGAAGGCTCATTTTATCTGCAGTCTTCTAAAGTAGCTTGAATTTTCCCTGAGAGTCCAGGTACCTCTGGACCAAAATATAGGCTAAATGTCTTCTTTACAGTAAATTTCCAGAATAAATAAAATTACAAGATACCCAATAGTCAATGTGTAATTAGAAATACAAACCTGAAGCTTAGTAGACAAAGATTTCAAACTCAATAATAATGATGAGAGAAAGTAATAAAAAAAAAAAAGATTTGAGATCATTAGGGTTTATGTGAACAAATTCAACACAATCATCAATCTTCACATATTCCAACACAAAGCAGAAAGTTGTCACACACAGTTCTGTCATTTTTAGATGATATTTCTCTGAAGAAATCACCTCCGTCTAAAGCTGGAAGGAAAACTCCTTCTATGAAACAGAAAATCATCCAGTCAGTTGATATACTTTTGAAGTTAGCAATAATGGATCTGCCATATAATAGGGTTTAAACTGGGAAATTCTTGACCTACTCTAATTCTGCTAACCTCCAAAATGAATTTCATGAGTACCTAGATTCCAGATTCAAATGCTAATTTGTTCTCTGTTCTGTGCCTTAAATATATGGGTTTTCCACATATAATTTATCATTTCTTCCCTGTGTTTTAAATACAGACGATAGAATATTTATTATTGAAACATAAAGAAGAAAATAATAGGTTCCTTTACTCTGGAGAAAAATGTGTCATTATACAATTAAATATATAGGAAATGATAATAAAAATCAGAAAAAAATAAAATACATCTGTCAGTGTCAACAAAAAAAAATCACTGCATAATATAATAGAAAAGTCACTGGACTTAGGTTTAGAATATTTTATCCAAGTACCCACACTACTATTTATAAACTGTGACAATTTACACAAAGAATTTAACCCCTCTAAACTTTTAAATTTTTATCTAAAATGGGGGGGGGGTTGTGGTGGATCATACCTGACTTGTAGGGTCATCATTGTAATTAAATGAAAATCCACATAGAAAGTAATGTGTAAACCACATGCCATTATGCCACGTAAATTTTGGGTAAAGATGGACCTTTTAACCAAGTGTTAATTGATAAATAGGAGAAAACTGACTGAAGCAAAGTCCTGGACATGACTTGGGAACAACAGAGGATTGAGGGTGTAACTAAACCCAATTATAGTTCTACCCAAAACTTGAGATTCAATAGCCTTGGATGTGCCAGACAGCTAAAGACAGTTATTTCTTATAGTCTTCCAAGTTAGATGGGGTTCTACAAAAAAGAGAAGTGGAAACGAAAAAAAAAAGGACAGCAGAGCCGACAATCTCATTACCTGAATTATAATTGAGTAAGGACACTTTCATTCAAATAGCTTAAGTACCAACTAGTTCAATGACAAATTTAAGCTGTGATTCCTTTAAGTTTAACGTGAAGCTCTAAAAGCAGTAGCCTGAAATCCAGAACACAGTGACTGTCTGAAATGCCTTATGTGCTGAAGCTCATAAACTACTGCTAATTGCTAAGAAAAGTTAGATGTTCGAATACAGAAGAAAATGCTTTTCATGGAATATAAATGTTAGTTTATATTCTATATTGTTTTGCAAATAACCTGTACTAAAATCATATTGTTCTAAAAGGTGTTGACTACAAACTAAATGAAAAATTAGTTATTTTAAAGAATTAAAATCTGTTTTTGGTAAATGAGGTGTGGTATCTAATAAAAAATTGAAAAACTGAAAAGAGAATTTTAAACTTTTTAATCTAAGTCAGAAGTTCTCAAATCTAGCTGACCATGAGAATCACCTGAGGAGCTTTGTAAAAGTACCACTTTATGGGTTTCAACCCTAGAGCTTCTGATTTAATATATGTGGGCAAGACCTGGGCAACAGCAGTTTTAAAAGCTCCACAGGACACTGAACATCTCTGATCTCCACATAAGATGTATGGCCTTTACATAGATCCTAGAGCTTTAATGCATTTAGACCTTTCAAACATTACCACCAGAAGTCACTTAAGAGATAGAGTGGAATTGTGACAAATAATATTTTAATTTAAAGGGACATAACACCATACCAAGCCCTAATCACTTTACAAGTATTCTTATTTAATTTCTCTAGACACTAATTTAACAAGCAGTAAGATTAACAGTCTTCTCCATTCTGTTGATCTTCTGACCAAATATTACTGTAAACAATAGCTCTACACCGCAGTTGTCAAGACCATCAAAATTATCATTTATTTCTTCTTACAAAATTTCAGCTGATGAGGTTAACACATTCATTGATCTGGCAGTACATTTTGAAGAATATTTAGCCTAGGAGAATAATCAGAATGGAACCAACCTCAAGGGTATTAGATTTTTCAGAAGTCAGGTTAAAGTCTTCATGGCAATGATGAGCAATTGATTGTTGTCTTGCTCAAACTTTTTCATAACTTTAGGTCTTCTTAAGAAAAGGTTGGCTTGAAGCTCAACATTCAGAAAACAAAGATCATGGCATCTGGTCCCATCACTTCATGGGAAATAGATGGAAAAACAGTGGAAACAGTGTCAGACTTTATTTTTTGGGGCTCCAAAATCACTGCAGATGCTGATTGCGGCCAGGAAATTAAAAGACGCTTACTCCTTGGAAGGAAAGTTATGACCAGCCTTGATAGTCTATTAAAAAGCAGAGACATTACTTTGCCAACCAAAGTCCGTCTAGTCAAGGCTATGGTTTTTCCCGTGGTCATGTATGGATGTGAGAGTTGGACTGTGAAGAAAGCTGATCGCCGAAGAATCGATGCTTTTGAACTGTGGTGTTGGAGAAGACTCTTGAGAGTCCCTTATACTGCAAGGAGATCCAACCAGTCCATTCTAAAGGAGATCAATCCTGGATGTTCATTGGAGGGACTGATGCTAAAGCTGAAGCTGCAATACTTTGCCACCTCATGCGGTGAGTTGACTCACTAGAAAAGACTCGGATGCTGGGAAAGGCTGGGGGCGGGAGGAGAAGGGGACGACGGAGAATGAGATGGCTGGATGGCATCACCGACTCTGTGGACATGAGTTTGGGTGTACTCCGGGAGTTGGTGATGGACAGGGAGGCCTGGCGTGCTGTGATTCATGGGGTCGCGGAGAGTTCGACACGACTGAGCGACTGAACTGACATGAACTGAATAAGACCAAATACTGGGTCGGCCAAAAAAGTTCATTCAGGTTTTCTGTACCATCTAATGGGAAAACCCAAATGAAAAACTTTTATTTAACACAAAATCACTGCGGATGGTGATTGCAGCCATGAAATTAAAAGACGCTTACTCCTTGGAAGGAAAGTTATGACCAACCTAGATAGCATATTAAAAAGCAGAGACATTACTTTGCCAACAAAGGTCCGTCTAGTCAAGGCTATGGTTTTTCCCGTGGTCATGTATGGATGTGAGAGTTGGACTATGAAGAAAGCTGATCACCGAAGAACTGATGCTTTTGAACTGTGGTGTTGGAGAAGACTCTTGAGAGTCCCTTGGACTGCAAGGAGATCCAACCAGTCCATTCTAGAGGAGATCAATCCTGGGTGTTCATTGGAAGGACTGATGCTAAAGCTGAAACTGCAATACTTTGGCCACCTCATGCGACGAGTTGACTCACTGGAAAAGAGTCTGATGCTAGGAGGGATTGGGGGTGGGAGGAGACGGGGACAACAGCGAATGAGATGGCTGGATGGCATCACCAACTTGATGGACATGAGTTTGAGTGAACTCCAGGAGTTGGTGATGGACAGGGAGGCCTGGCGTGCTGTGATTCATGGGGTCGCAGAGAGTCGGACACGACTGAGCGACTGAACTGAACTGAACTGAACTGAATACTTTGCAAATTAGAGCAGAAAATTAGCAGTGTGTTATGTAAATACTGTCAATTTTATCTTTAGGCTGTTTTACATCCTCCATTAATGCAAACATTCTATAGCCTTCCATGGAGAATACATGTCCAGTTCTTTATCCTTGGTAACATTTGCTCATGCCTGCTATCTAAAAACAAGAGCACAACACTTTAGGCAAAGCCCACTCCATATCACTTGCTAAACTGCTCTACAATTCCTGTCAAGAGCAGTGCTAATATACTGATTTGCATAACACCACCTGAATTTTGGGACTTTGCTGGTGGCTCAGACAGTAAAGAATCTGCCTGCAATTCAGGAGACCTGGGTTTGACTCCTGGGTTGGGAATATCCCCTGGAGAAAGAAACGGCAACCCATTCCAGTATTCTTGATGGGAAAATCCCATAGACAGAGGAGCCTAGCGAGCTACAGTCCGTGGGGTTGCAAAGAGTCAGACATGACTGAGCTGCTAACACACCTGAATTTTAACTCACAAACTGCTTATTTATTTAGATTATAAGGTCTACCTTTAAACCAAAATAGTTGATAAGAAAGTTGAATAACTGGTCTACTTCTTAGAAAGTCTTAGGTTATATCATCATATCATCACATTAGCTTACAAGACAATAAAAGAATTTAAGCATATGTATGATTTTAAATAAAATAAATAGCACATACAACATAATATTACATAGCACATATAATATTTAAGACCAATTTATTACTAAATTTTAAAATATTAAAACCAGCAAGATCCAATGGAACTTTCCAAAATAATGAGAAAAATGCAAATGTTCTCTTCCGTAGGAATCAATAAAACAGCCACTAGAATGGAACTACATGGCTGCCATAATGAACACCAGAAGATTCATAACTACCACTTTATGGGCTTCTCACATGTCCCACTTTTGACATGTGGCAAGGACAACTGAAAAATTTAGAGTTCTTTAATTTTCATTTGCTTATCTTTGATTTTAATCAGACACTTATGACAGCTGAGATTTAGACAAACTTTGAATTTTTCAAATACAAAATTATGAATGCTTTATTGCTTAAATTATTTAATACATAGCTTGCTTTGTCAAGGGCTTCCCTGGTGCCTCAGATAGTAAAGAATTTTCCTGCAAAATAGGAGATCCTGGGTCAGGATGATCCCCCTGAGAAGATAAAGGCAACCCACTCCAGTATTCTTGCCTGGAGAATTTAATGGAAAGAGAAGCCTGGAGGGTAGTCCATGGGGTTGCAAAGAGTCGGATGTGACTTAGCAACTAACACTAACCTTGATTTGTCAAGAAAAAACTATAAAATGACAATATGTACTCAGGATTTTTAACCAAATATGTATAAAATGTATAATATATTATGTGATAATATAAAAAGTTGATAAGAATATATATACATATATATTATTTAAAATATGGTATCTGAAGTTCCTGCATTTCATGGTTTAAAAGTCACTTGCATTCTTTTTATAATTTTTAGGTATTGTTTCTAACCTATAACTTAAGAAAGATTTGACATGATAAATCAAAGTACTTCTCAAATAATGGACTGAGGATTTGTGAATAATCTTATTCTCAAATTGGGTAAGCCATGACTGTATCTTTTTATTTTAACATTTTCTTGTTTTTTTGAATACCAAAGACATCCTAACGTACTACAAAGGAATTCATAAGAAATGTACAATATGTTGAAGTAGTAAAGAGAATCAGAAAAGGAATTATCAGAATTAGTATCATTCATATACTCCTGATTAACTTATGCTTCAATAGTTGTCCCTAACAATGTTTCACTATTCTTGTTGTTTAATTTAGGACTAACAATAAAACTGATTTAAAACTAATATACAAGAGCCAAAATCATCATACTGGTTTAAAGAGCTTGGGTGAGTGACAAACTGATTGATTAAATTATGAATTATGCTTCTAACTATTTGTGATTTACTCAGAGATATCTCATATGGTTCCAATTCAAAGAAGAAATTTGGGGGGAACATCCTTTTGTGTTTCTTTTTTAAAACAGTAGTTGCAAAAGCAGAATTTTTAACAAGGCAATGCCCCAGGGGTCACCTTTAAGAATCTCTGCTGCTGCTAAGTCACTTCAGTCGTGTCCGACTCTGTGCGACCCCATAGATGGCAGCCCACCAGGCTCCGCCGTCCCTGGGATTCTCCAGGCAAGAACACTGGAGTGGGTTGCCATTTCCTTCTCCAATGCATGAAAGTGAAAAGTGAAAGTGAAGTCGCTCAGTCGTGTCCGAACCTCAGCGACCCCATGGACTGCAGCCTTCCAGGCTCCTCTGTCCATGAGATTTTCCAGGCAAGAGTATTGGAGTCGGGTGCCATTGCCTTCTAGATAGTCTCTATTCACTGGTTAGGAAATGCTGCTCCCTCCAGGTTATGATTCACTTCATTTGCCTCCCAAGTCCCTTTAGGCACACAGCACAAGATCATCACCAGGTGCTGCACGGCAATGTGCCAGGTCAGAGTGGTCTTCCTTCTCCTTATTGAGACATGCAAAACTTAGGAAGGCACATTCATGGCCGTATTGAGACATGCAAAACTTAGAAAGGCACATTCATGGCCGCAGAAGCTTCCCAGAATAGTTATCACAAATTATGTGACATGGTTTTTAAACATAGCATAACACAATTTGCGATTTTTTTTTTTTTTAGTTTGTTTCTTTACACTTGTTTCAAGATTCTGATAAATCCTGGAATTGTTCCATGAGTGATTCACCTATAAAATAATTGCATCCTCAGGTCTCTTTTATCTATAAAGTCAATAAAAATAAAACGAAATCCTAGGAAATGTGACCTCACCCAAGAGATACTTTTTATACTTAACAAGGAAGCTTTGAATTGAAGGTTTCTGGGAAGATGACAGACTGAAAGTTTATATATATTTCTCTCTTGTCCCAATTTCAATCAAAACACTCTCCACTTCTCCCAATTTGGTACTTAAAGTACAAAGCTATTTCTATTTATCTAATCAGAGAAGCCTATAAATGGGTATTGACATTTTAAAGCCTTGTGGTGAGAGTCAGGAGTGGGCAGAGAAATTTAACATGTTAAATATCTAAATAACTCATTTAATTTTGAAGAGAGTTTGGCAATTAGAGTGCATTAGTTGGGTGTGGGGATATAGTTGGTTATTTATATCATTAAAATAAGAGATAATATGTGATAGATTAAGAATAATACTATATACAAGTGCTAATGGAATAAAAAAGCCTTCAAAAATTAATATATATATATGAAAAGTATAAATGATAGCTTGGATCAAATCAGCATGATTAAAAAGAATTAAGAAAAAAAATAAAATGTATATAATTTAGAGACATATATTAAATTAAGCACATCACTTGTTCTAGTAAATGTGAGTTGATAAAATTCCTAATTTAAAAAATTGCACTAGAGTTTGAGTTGAGTATTAATTTTATATTAAAAAAATATATAATTTAAATATAAAACTTTTTAAATATAAATCTTTAAATGAGAGAATATTAATGTTTATTGTTCTCAATCAGAAAATACAGAAAATTCAATCATTATTATACTGTTTCCATTGTATTTTCTATTGAACTATTATTGACAAAATATTATCTTAGATTATATATTTATTGACTTAAAATATTATCTTAGTGTATAGCATTGTTACTATACACTAAGTAGCATTTGATACTTTTATGTATTACAAAATAATCAGCACACAAAGTCTAGGTGCTGTCACCATGCAGTTCTTACAATATTATTGACAATACTTTCCATGCTGTACCTTACTTATCCTTGACTTATTTATTTCCTTTATAACTGGAAGTTTGTACCTTTGATCTCCTGTGCCCATTTCAATCATCATCTCACCCTCCCCTCTAGCAACCACCACTTTGTTCTGTGTCTATGAGTCTTCTTTATTACATTTGTTCATATGTTTTGTTTTTTATCTTCTACATATAAATGAAATATTTTGTTTTGTTGATAGTGTCCTTCAGTGTGCAAAAGCTTTCTAGTTTGATGTAGTTCTGTTTGTTTATTTTTGCTTTTGTTGACCTTGCCTGAGGAGATACATTAAACAAATGTATAGCCAAAACCAATGTCAAAGAGCATATTGCTAATGTTTTATTTGAGGAGTTTTATGGTTTGGGGTCTTACATTTAAATCATTAATCCATTTTGAGTTTATTTTTGTGCATGGTGTAAGAGAATAGTCCAGTTTGACGTTTTTACATGTGACTATCCAGTTTTCCTGGGGTCTTCCCAGGTAGCACTAGTGGTAAAGAACCCGCTTGCCAATGCAGCAGATCTGAGAGAGACGTGTTCCATCCCTGGGTCGGGAAGATCCCCTGGAGGAGAGCATGGCAACCTATTCCAGTATTCTTACCTGGAGAATCCCATGGACAGAGGAGCCTGTCTGTCTGAAGTCCATAGAGTCGCAAAGAGTCAGACACGAATGAAGCGACTTACCATGCTGCATAGCCAGTTTTCCGAGCACCATTTATTAAAGAGGTTGCCGTATGCTCATTGCATGTTCCTGCATCTATTGTCAAAGATTAATTGACCATATAAGTGTGGGTTTATTTCTGAGCTTTGTATTCTGTTCCATTGGTCTGTTTTTGTACCAATACAGTTCTGTCTTGATTACTATAGGCCTGTAGTATAGTTTGAAATCAAGGAGCATGAAGCCTCCAGCTTTGTTCTTTCTCAAGATTGTCTTTGCTATTCAAGGTTTTTTGTATTCCTGTATAAATTTTAGAATTATTTGTTGTGGTTCTGCAAAAAATAAAAATGTCCTTGGTATTTTGATAGGGATTGCACTGAAACTGTACCCTGCCTGGGTAGTATGGTCATTTAAACAATATTAATGCTTCCACCCATGAACACAGTATACCTTTCCATTTGTTTGCATTGTCTTCAATTTCTTTCATCAATGTCACACTGTTTTCCCAGTTTAGATCTTTTACCTCCTTGATTAGATTTATTCCTATGTATTTCATTCAGTGAATTTTGAAGTCATTTTAATGTTACCATGTACTAAATTTTTTAATCAAAAACCCTCACATGATATTTTAAAATTTGTCTATTTCTTTTATATTCTATTTAGAGTATGGCACCTATTTTTGAAAATACATGTAGGTAGGTAGGCTATGTTATCTGTATTTAAGGATAGTAAGTTCAGTTCAGTTGCTCAGTCATGAAATCTAAACTCCCTATGTTCAGGTCCCCGCCCATTTCTCCTTCTCTTGGCCAAAAGAATTTTAAAACAGTAAACACTCCATTAAGAAAGAAAGGTTTAAAAAGCTTTCAGTTCAGTTCAGTTCAGTCACTCAGTTGTGTCTGACTCTTTGCAACCCCATGAATCACAGCATGCCAGGCCTCCCTGTCCATCACCAACTCCCAGAGTTCACTCAAACTCACCTCCATCGAGTCGGTGATGCCATCCAGCCATCTCATTCTCTCTCGTCCCCTTCTCCTCCTGCCCCCAATCCCTCCCACCATCAGAGTCTTTTCCAGTGAGTCAACTCTTCTCATGAGGTGGCCAAAGTATTGGAGTTTCAGCTTTAGCATCAGTCCTTCCAATGAACACCCAGGACTGATCTCCTTTAGAATGGACTGGTTGGATCTCCTTGCAGTCCAAGGGACTCTCAAGAGTCTTCTCCAACACCACAGCTCAAAAGCATCAATTCTTCAGCAATCAACTTTCTTCACAGTAAAGAGGTCATTAAATATTTTCATAGAAAGTAGACATTGTATCTAACAGGTTTGAAAATTCTAATTTATATAATTAGGGAAAAAAGAAAAGTAAAGCTATTTTTATTGAGAAAAATAACCATTTAAGTGTCTAAATAATTGATTGCAAATTGAAGGGGTATTTTTGTAAGCATTTGGCCTTTCCCTTATGGTGATGAGGGGTGACTGGAAGATAATAAGGCTGATTTAAAGGCCCTGATAAATTCTGGATCAGGACTGTAGGTGGGTAACCACTTTTGATTCACTTTTCCTATCTTCCAGCAGTCCTGCATTAAAAATATTTTGCAAATGAGATGCTTTATCTCTGATTGAAATTCTCCAGCAAAATCACTCTATATTCCAAAATAATTACAATTAGGAGTATTAGAAATCATCTAGTCTGCCAGCATATGAAGAAAGAGACTTAACATTTAATGTCTTTCCCAAGAATATACAGTTTTAAGGAGCAGAGCCATGATTCAAACTCAGAAATTCTATTTTCAGATCTACTGCTTTTTCCACTCCACTGGACTTTCTCTTCTCACAATGGCAAGCAAAGAAAAAAGTAAAAGTACAGTGCAGATGACAAGTATAAAGTAAGTTTAATACCACTCGTTATTTGTGTGTGTATGTGGGCGTGCTTAAGAAAAACTCGCCCCATAAAAATAAGAAAGCACAATAGAGCAAATAGTGAATCTTGCTAGGGCAGCCATTTAATTAACTTTTTCCTCCCATGCTATTTAGGATTTTTGTTTCTTTACTGTTTCTTGTTAATATGCTGGTTTATATCAGCAGTGACTTCTTATTCCATTTTGTCTTTCATATCAACTATTAAGTTTAGTTGTAGATACTTAGTGAACAGGCTATTCAGATCTCATCTACATCCAATCTCAACTTTTCTGGATATGAAAATCCAATACATTTTGCTCTAAAATCTGAGATCCAATTATGCTTAATTTTAAATTTTAGAATGGCTACTATTTACTATTTACTGAAAACTGTATAAGATACAGGAAGAATCCTTGAATGTAACTTAATTATCAGCAGTAATTACACAGAAAAAAATGAATCAAGTTTATTTTGAGAGGTAGCTCAGCACAGCACATGTGGCTGATTACATGCATTGTCTCTGCTCAACTGAACGTGAGCAGCTATCTCATCTCTATATTTTATATCATAAAGCATCCTCAATTTAGAGTCACTGAGATATTTTCTGTTTTCATGTTGTCTTCATTCAACTGCTTCTCTTGGAACATATATTTTCAACAAACAAAAAATGTATAACCTTGGGTAAATTAGAATAACAATATGGGATCTTAAAAATGTTTTCAAAGGGGTCTAAGGACTGAAAAAGGTACCAGTGTACTTTTGTTTTCTCACTCTCTCATCCCTATGTGGAATGATATAAGTTAACTTAATGTTTACTATTATAAATTGGATGCAAAAAAATGCACACACATTACTATCCTCACCTTTGAGTTATTTATATAGGTACATTTTATGAGTTTTTGCAAAGTATAATAAAAACCATACTCCAAACAAGCTTTAGAACTGTGGGTATATGTTTATATAAATTCTTCTCAAAAGTAAAATACTTAAAAATCACACAATCACTCTTCTCCTATGAATAGTTAACTCCTAATTAACTTTTTCTTTACTTGGTGAAGATGAAGAAATTCATGTTTTTGTGTGTGTGCATGTGTATTTCGGCTTTGAGTTACAGTCATAGAAACAGTCACAGAAGTTTCACAAGAAGAAAGGGCCTTGTATATTTGTTTTGAGTTAACATTCCATATATGACTTTTAAAAACTCCTGTTCTAACCTTGTGTCCTAATTCTGATACAGTTTTCAAACCAGTCTAAGTTCTAGGGTCAAAGTTTTATAGGCACTCTAGTAAGTATAATAATTCTTTGACACCCACAAAAATGGATATAGCATACTAGGTTGACAAAATTTTAACAAACACACAAAGTCAAGTCAAGATTGAGGCAGAGATCTATTTTGTACTATTTTTTTTTAATTTGAGGAGATTTTTTCTACTCTTCAAATATGTTATTTTTAAAGATGTACACATGCAGAAACAGGAGTCTCTGAGTACTGGCTCTACTCAGATAAAATTAATAAAAGCATAAATTTTGTGCTGTTCTGCCCCAGATTCACTTAATTGCCTTAAGAGATCTGAGATGAAATTGTGGTTAAACAAACTAAGTAACACGTTGAATTTGGAGGATGGAATATTCTAGTCATGATTCCCATTGAGTTTACTATAAGTCCAGGTACATGTAATTTGTAAATGACTCACCCAGTCACATAGTAATCTCAGACACATAGTCAAAACATCTGTTTTCAAAATATCATTATCTTTGCATTTCTCACTCTTTCTTCCTGGGATAGTTTCCTCCTTGTAGTTTCTTTCAATAACATTTGGAAGGACAGAAAACATAATAAGAAGATGAAATGTTTTTCTTTAAAATAAAACTGTTTTTAGCTTTTTAAGGAACATCCATATCATTCTCCATAGTGACTGTACCAATTTACATTCCCACCAATAATGTAGAAGGGTTTCCTTCTCTCCACACCCTCTCCAGGATTTGTTTGTGAATTTTTTGATGACAGGCATTCTGGTTGGTGTGAGGTTATACCTCATTGTAGTTTTGATTTGCATTTCTCTAATAATAGCAATGTTGAACATCTTTTCATGTGCCTCTTGGCCATCTGTATATCTTCTTTGGAGAAATATCTACTTAGGTCTTCTACCCATTTGTTGATTGGGTTGTTTGTTTTGATACTGTTAAGCATCATGAGCTGTCTGTAAATTTTGGAGACTAATCCCTTGTCAGTCACATCATTTGCAAGTATTTTCTCCCAATCTGTGGGTTGTCTTTTCATTTTGTTTATTGTTTACTTTGATGTGCAAAAGTTTTTGAGTTTAAGTAGGTCTCACTTGTTGATTTTTTTTTTAATTTCCATTATTCTGGGAGACAGATTGAGAAAGATATTGCTGCAATGTATGACAAAGAATGTTCTGCCTATGTTTCTACTAGGGGTTTGGTAGGGTCTGGTCTCACATTTAGTTCTTTAATTCAGTTTGAGCTTATTTTTGTGTATGGTATTAAAGAATAATCTAATTCCATTTTTTTCCATGTCCAGTTTTCCCAGTACCATTTGTTGAAGATACAGTCTTTCCAAAATTCTGTAGTCTTGCCTTCTTTGCATAGATTAATTGTCCATAGGTGCATGAGTTTATTTCTGGGTTTCCTATCTATTTTCCTAAAAATGGAGCTACCATATGACCCTAAAATCCCACTCCTTGGCTTATATCTGGAGAAAAACATGATACAAAAGGATCCATGCATCCCAGCGTTCATTGCAACACTGTTTACAATAGTCAAGACACAGAAACAACCTAAATGTGCATCAACAGAGGAATGGATAAAGAAGAAGTGGTACATATATCAGTGTTACTCAACCATTAAAAAGAATGAAATAGTGTCATTTGCAGCAACATGGATGGACCTAGAGAGTGTCATACTGAGTGAAATAAGACAGAGAAGGAAACATATCATCTGGCATCCCTTATACGTGGAATCTAAAGAAAAACAATGATACAAATGAACTTACAAAACAGAGACAGACTTAGAGATGAACTTCGGGTTGTTGGGGGAAAGGATGAGGGAAGGAATAAAGGAATAGTTAGGGAGTTTGGGATGGACATGTACACACTGCTATATTTAAAATTGATTACCAACAAGGACCTACTGTATAGTACATGGAACTCTTCTCAATATTATGTGGTAGCCTGGATGGAAGGGGAGATTGGGGGAGAATGGATCCATGTTTACATATAGCTGAGTCTCTTTACTGCTCACCTGAAATTATCACAGAATTGTTTGTTAATCTGTGCTATCAAATAATACAAATTGAAAGTTAAAAAATACAATAAAAAAGATAAACAAGG
Organism: Moschus berezovskii; assembly: GCF_049115385.1. Lineage (NCBI taxonomy): Eukaryota > Metazoa > Chordata > Mammalia > Artiodactyla > Moschidae > Moschus > Moschus berezovskii. The sequence continues at coordinate 65,190,578 of NC_142469.1, forward strand.
ACCTGCTCTATAGCACAAGGAATGATATTCAATATCTTGCAATAACCTATATTGGAAAAGACTCTGAAAAAGGATATATATGTGTGTGTATATATATTTACACACATATATAACTAGATCATTTTGCTGTACACATGAAACTAACACAACATTGTAAAGCAACTATATTTCAACTTAAAAAATAATAAATTTTTTTAAAAAATTAAAAACAAAAAAACAGCTATTGTCACAGACAAAATCTAAAGTGAGGATTTGCATGGGAGATCTTTATCTGGGAGTGTTCTTGATCACAAACCTTTTAACAGAGTGAGGATTGAGTAGAAGGAAAGGGTGGATGGAGACACAATTTAGAAAGAGGACTCAGCAGATTCCATGGCTTGCTGTGGAGTTGGGATTATTCTACAAAGAGGTCCCAAGAGAGCCACGAGTTGCAGCCCTCACAGCACCCTGTCACTGAATGTAGGCTGCCCCCAGTGAGAAGGTGCAGCCATGAAGGAAGTGGCTCTTCTTGGGCAGGGAAGAAGTAGTCAGCTGTGGTGCACCTCAGCATCCACTATAGTTAATTAGTAAAAAATGTGCAGGAGCAAGCTGGATGCCAACAGTATATAAAGGAATAATGGCTGAGTTCAAGGAGGAGGAGCTGAGCATCTTGTTATAAAGCTTTCATTGTCTTTTGGCATTGGAGTTCTTACCATTTCTATCTTTAGTGATGGTGGTGGAACAAGTAAGAGGAGATGTCTGGACTGGTTCTGGAGCCGCTATCAGCTGGCTTCACATTCTCTCCAGCTTATGCATAGAGGTGCACCCCAGTTATTATTTACTGATTAATGCCCTTTGTTTTTATTTTTTTTTATCTATGGACTTTTAATATATACAGAACAAAGAGAGTTAAATTAGAACCAAAAGAGTTAATTTAGAAGATGAAGGGCAATACATTATATATATATATAATGTATTATAGAGAGCATTTATATATGCTTATGTGTGTATATGCAGAGTACATCATAAGAAACGCTGGGCTGGAAGAAGCACAAGCTGGAATCAAGATTGCTAGGAGAAATATCAATAACCTCAGATATGCAAATGACACCACCATTATGGCAGAAAGTGAAGAGGAACTAAAAAGGCTCTTGATGAAAGTGAAAGAGGAGAGTGAAAAGGTTGGCTTGAAGCTCAACATTCAGAAAACGAAGATCATGGCATCTGGTCCCATCACTTCATGGGAAATAGATGGGTAAACAGGGGAAACAGTGTCAGACTTTATTTTGGGGGGCTCCAAAATCACTGCAGATGCTGATTGCAGCCATGAAATTAAAAGACGCTTACTCTTTGGAAGGAAAGTTATGACCAACCTAGATAGCATATTAAAAAACAGAGACATTACTTTGCCAACCAAGGTCTGTCTAGTGAAGGCTATGGTTTTTCCAGTAGTCAGGTATGGATGTGAGAGTTCGACTGTGAAGAAAGCTGATCGCCGAAGAATTGATGCTTTTGAACTGTGGTGCTGGAGAAGACTCTTGAGACTCCCTTGGACTGCAGGGAGATCCAACCAGTCCATTCTGGAGATCAATCCTGGGTGTTCATTGGAAGGACTGATGCTGAAGCTGAAACTCCAGTACTTTGGCCACCTCATGCAACGAGTTGACTCACTGGAAAAGAGTCTGATGCTGGGAGGGATTGGGGGTGGGAGGAGACGTGGACGACAGAGAATGAGATGGCTGGATGGTATCACCGACTCGATGGAGGTGAGTATGAGTGAACTCCGGGAGTTGGTGATAGACAGGGAGGCCTGGTGTGCTGTGATTCATGGGGTCGCGGAGAGTCAGACACGACTGAGCAACTGAACTGAACTGATGTGTGTGTGCATGCTCACTCGCTCAGTCATATCTGATTCCTTGTGACCCAAAGGATTGTATCCCACCAGGCTCCTCTGTCCATGGGACTTTCCAAGCAAGAATACTGGAGTAGATTGCCATGTTATTCTCTAGTATATACAAAATAGACAGATGGATCATAGCATAGTATGTCATAGTATAATAATAACAATAGAAGTAAAAACTGTGCTATCAAAATAAGAAGCAGACAAACAGGAGTTTTTATTCAGCATAAGCATAACACACTTAAGATATGTTGACCTATTTCAATTCCAGCAAACTATTTTCAGAAAGAAAACTCCTTGCCTTATATCAAAGAGCATACTAAAGTGAGTCAATAAATATCAACTCTTATATATAATTTAGATTAAAATTAAAACAGACAAATCAATGAATTTAGAGCTGCATTATACTTCTCTTAGGACGAGTTGTCTTTAAGCTAAGCTTTCATTTGTTTGTGGGCTACCCAGAGAGATAATGTGGAAAATTTTGAACTTATGAAAATTACATAACCTTGACTTTCATAAATGTCAAACTGGAGCATGCCTGTATCTCTTCTTTGATTCCCTTCTGTTATCTGACTAGAAACACCTGACTTCAGTCTCCTTTCCAACTTCTTTGTTTCCCACTCTATTCATTGGATTTTGATAGTTTCCAAATTATTGAATGTTGGGTTTTGATTTGCTAACTATCAGGCACCTGGTGTTAGAAAAGAAACAGGAAGAAAATGCAATTTCCTTAAGGAGAAAGTGATACATAAATTGAACCTGCCTTTCTGACAAGAAAAGAATAATTGTCTTACTTTTTGAAGACACAAACCCTATTATTGTTAGTATGGGTTGTCATATAACCTTTGGATTCAGGTGTAATATAAATGCATTTCAATAATAAATATTGTTACCATGGTTGCAATATGATTGTCTGATGAGAGACAATGTCCTAAATCAATTGTAATGAAGTAGCTCAGGGCTTTATGACAACACAGCTGCAGAATTCATTAAGATGCTTTCCTCTCCTTCATACTCCATATTCATCTGTCACTAAAATCCAATGGACTCTTAATCTGCACTATAACTTACAACTATACCTTTATTTCCATCCTCACTGCTCTTTAGTTAAATCTTTGTCATTTTTCAGTGGTCTCCTAATGAACTTTGGTTCTCATCTCTTTTTAATCCAAGGTAGCCCTCATATAACTTAGTAAATGAGAGATCAGGTGTCTTTTATTCCTTTTCTCCCCCCAAATCTCTCACTCAGTAATTATAAAATGAAGTGCAGAAGTTTTAAGCATAGAATTCAGTTCTGTGAATCCAGCTAATAGTATTTCCCCACCATGTCCACTCTTGTCACTCTTTAGCTTGATCCTACCAGGATGCTGGGAAAGGTTGGGGGCGGGAGGAGAAGGGGATGACAGAAAATGAGATGGCTGGATGGCATCACTGACTCTGTGGACATGAGTTTGAGTGTACTCCGGGAGTTGGTGATGGACAGGGAGGCCTGGCATGCTGTGATTCATGGGGTTGCGGAGAGTCGGTCACGACTTAGTGACTGAACTGAACTGAACCAGGAAAATCTCTGTACCCATAGCATTTTGTACATGATCTCAAAACTGAGTATTGCTTTCCTCAAATATATGTCTTTGACCCTTGTTTAAGGTTCAATTTAAAACCTCTTTTCCATTCATTCTCTTTAATATCCAATAGCAAGATTCTGATGCACTTAACTGTCGGCTTACCACAACTCATTTGCTTTTTGAGTATGAATTTCATCATTCTGTCTGTAGTATAGATCATAAATGCTTTGGAATAATCCTTTTGTCTTAATATTTGTGTTCTTCTTTCTCTCAGAATCTATTACCTTTTATGTGAGATTTAATCTCTAAGCATAGTAAAGTACATGGATTGTGGAAATCAGATCATCTTGGTTCAAATCCTGAATCTCCTATTTAGCAGCATCAGATCTTGAATAAATTATATAACTCCTTCAAAGCTAGTGAAATGGTTATGTTTATGTGAGAGTAGGACTGTGAAGAAAGCTGATCGCTGAAGAATTATTGCTTTTGAACTGTGGTGTTGGAGAAGACTCTTGAGAGTCCCTTGGACTGCAAGGAGATCCAACCAGTCTATTCTAAAGGAGATCAGTCCTGGGTGTTCATTGGAAGGACTGATGTTGAAGCTGAAACTCCAATACTTTGGCCACCTCATGCGAAGGGTTGACTCACTGGAAAAGACCCTGATGCTGGGAGGGAGTGGGGGCAGGAGGAGAAGGGGACGACAGAGAATGAGATGGCTGGATGGCATCACCAACTCGATGGTTTGAGTGAACTCTGGGAGTTGGTGATGGACAGGGAGGCCTGGCGTGCTGTGATTCATGGGGTTGTAAAGAGTCGGACATGTCTGAGCAACTGAACTGAATTGAACTGAACTGATAGTATTTATATTAGAAGAATCTTATGAGGGTTTATTGAACACATATTTATTGAGACTCTTTTTTGGTCCAAATATAGACTGGGATATACAGTGGAGAAAAAAGTAGTTGTGCTTTCTTCCAAGGGTTATTGTAAAGATTAAATGAGATGGTGCATTTGATAAACACTTTATAAGGATTACGTGCATGCTTAGATGCTTCAGTCATGTCCGACTCTTTGCAACCCCATGAACTGTAGCCCACCAGGCTTCTCTGTCCATGGGATTCTCCTGGCAAGAATACTGGAGTGGGTTGCCATACCCTTCTCCAAAATAAGGATTAGCAATGAGTAATATCATTGCTCAAACGTTTTATTTATAAATCTTCATCCAATGTTTATTGAAAAGCTACACATGCCCGATTCTGTCATTACTCTAGAAAGAGAGAAATAAGGTTGTCACTTTTTTTTTTAATTGGTGTATAATTGCACCACAGTGTTGTGTGAGTTTCTGCTGTACAGCAGCGTGAATCAGCTATATGTATACATATATCTCCTCCCTTTTGGACAACCACCAACCCCACCCTCATCCCACCCATCTAAATTATCACAGAGCACTGAGCTGAGTTTCATGTCTCTTAAACTCTACAGCCTAAAACATAATGGGAGAGCTAGATAGTATGCAAGCTTGCCAAAATTGCGTGTTGATGCAACGAGTACTATGAAAACTTGGGGGCTGATAGAATTCCGTGCCCATGGTGGGGCTGAGGTTCAAGACACTTTTGTCAACTCTTTATGGTCTGAGAGAAAGTTTCAGATGGAAAAAGAGAGAAGTGACTTCTAGGCAGAGAGAAAAGTCTGTACAGAGGAAGGAGGCATGAGGGACCATTACATAAATAAAGATCGACAGGTAATTGGATAAAACTTGGAAATATGGCAACGGCAGGGAGACCTATAGGAGCCAGATCATGATGAATTCTGAATGTCATGCCAAAAAATTTGCACTTGATCTTGAAATAAATAAGGAACTATTGAAAGATTTTAATCAGGTTAATAATGTGAATGGATTTGCATCATTGACAGATCACACACACTCTAGTTGTGATGTGGAGAATGAACCCAGAAAGAAAAGGCTAAAGGCACAGAGAGAAGCTGAGGGATATTACAGTAATTCAGGCAAGATGACTGTACCTGGGAGGCTTTCAATAAACGTTAGTTGTATAAACCAGCAATTTTAACAATTTGCACCCTTCAAATCCAAAAGCAAAATCTCTGCTATTATTTTATTATTTAGAATTGGCTCTTGCACCATAGCTGTCTGCTTTTAAACATTTAGGATGTATTCACTAAGGGCTAGCCATTGTTCAATACTTTATACGCTGATGTGAAAAGATAGAATTACAAAATACAGTCCCAGCCTTCCAGAAAGACATTACCACAGAATACATAATGGCAAATATAAAAATAATAAATACACAAATATACACACAAATAATAATAACTTGGGAGAAGCCACAGGCTTCCCAGATGGCACCAGTGGTAAAGAATCCACATGCCAATGTAAGTGACTCAAGTTCGATCCCCGAGTTGGAAAGATTCCCCTGGAGTAGGAAATGGCAATTTGCTCCAGGATTCTTGCCTGAAAAATTTGATGGACAGAGGAGCCTGGCAGACTACAATCCATGGGGCCACAAAGAGTCAGACAGGACTGAGCACAGAGCAATAATAGTAGATTTCTAAACGCCAGACCTATTTGGAATACTTATTAAGTGATAAAGTGATTGTTAAGATTGGGCTGGTGAGGGAGGCTTCCTCATGTGGACTGACCAAGAAGAAATTTGACTGAGCAGATTTAACTTAAAACATAAAAAGTAATGATTTTCCTCTTGTTCCCAGATTATTAAAACTGAGGGAATTTGGTCAAGAGGATCACATAATAGTTGTAATGAAGATAGTATTAAGTCATTGCTACTACCTTTGGCATTTTTAAGGCAGGCATTATTGTAAACATAGTTGGGTATTTCTTGATCAATCACCTTAGTCACTTCAAAATACCAATTAGCCCTTGTAAACGTTAATAATATAAGCCATAAAGAACAGATGGCCACATGATCAGAAAACAGCTGCTGTTTTCCCGTCAAACCAAAAGATGTAAGCAATGTTTCTAAACAAGGGCCCAGAAGAGAACACGGTGATGAAATTTTCTGCTCCCAGCCCAGGCCATAGATCTTCTATCTAAAGCTGCTTAAAGGCATTACTGGCGCTAAGGGCCCTAATGGCGTTGATGATCTCTGTGGTGTGGAGTGTTCTGAGATAACAGGCAGGTCACCTTCGGCAGGCCTGCCAGCCAACTTGGGGGATAATCTCCTCAAAGCTCAGGATAAGCTCCTGGGCATCATTCAGTTCTCTGCTTTTAGGATCTTCAAGAGCTTAGGAACCAAGCTGGAGAGATGCTTAATCTAAATGCGCTCCAGTGTTCCATACAAACGGGATCATCGCCATCAACAAAGACAAAAGGAGGCTTTTCCTGAGTTTACCTGGAATGGTCATTTATGCTCTGTAGGCTGCCTGCTCTGGAGATTTGATTTTCATCTTCCTGATCCTCTTTTATTCTTCCCTTCCATTCCCATCCCCCCACCTTTCTCCTGTGTCCGTAGGAGCAAAACCAAGAGAAAGAACGTGTCCAATTCTTTAGCAATAAACTTGCTTGATAATGTTACAAGAATCCATTGTGCACAGTTGCCTTCTGAAATATTTTTTTTGTTTACATTCATTTGGTATAATTATGCATACAATTTATTCTGACTCATTTATATACACATTCATGCTCAGGCACTCAGTGGTGTCTGACTTTTTGCAACCCCATGGACTTTAGTATGCCAGGTTCCTCTGTCCATAGTATTATTCCAACAAGAATTCTGGAGTGGGTTGCCATTTCCTCCTCCAGGGGATCTTCCTGACCCAGACCCAGGAATGGAACCCCCGTCTCCTGCATGGCCCTCATTGGAAGGCGGATTCTTTAACACTGAGCCACCTGGGAAGCCCCTCATTGATGTATACTCACAAACTAAACTCGAAAATGATCATAAATACCAAGTTGTTAAGTGTCTAAAGTACCTGTGTGCAATTTATTGTGTATCTGGATGGGCAAGGAATTTAGGCACATAGATGGAGTCAGGAAAGGTGCCTGGACTCTTCTAGGTGAGAGTAGGTGTCCTACAGAAGGCATTTGTACACGACATGCATGCACTGCTGTATTAAAAATGGACAACCAACAGAGACCTACTGTATAGCATAGGGAACTTTGCTCAATGTTATGTGGCAGCCTGGATGGGAGGAGAGTCTGGAAGAGAATGGATACACGTATATGTATGGCTGAGTTTCTCTTCTGTCCACAAGAAACTATCACACATTGTTAGCTGGCTACACCCCCACATAAAATAAAAAGTTTAGAACAAATTTAAAAATACAAAGGTAATTCTTAAAAAACATAGAATATTTATTGAATATATTTAATTTAAAAAATAGAAGTCCTGTAGGAGGCATTTGTAGCTCCGTCTCTCTTGCGTGTGTGCTTAGTCACCTCAGTCATGTCTAAATCTTTTCAGCGCTATGGACTGTAGCCCACCTAGGGATTCTCCAGGTAAGAATACAAGAATTCATTGCCATTTCCTCTTCCAAGGGATCTTCCTGATCCAGTAATCAAATCTGCCTCTCCTGTGTCTCCTGCCTTGCAGGTGGATTCTTTACCCACTGAGCCACCTGAGAAGCCCCCATCTCTCTGGACCTATGGCAAATTTAAGTCAAAGCAGCTGATATGCTGGTTCAAGAAAAGTGAACTTCCTGGAGCCAACACAGTGGTGTCCAGAGTGACATCACTTAACGTAAGTTCATACAATTTTGGAGATTTTTCTCTCTGAGGATGGAGGTAAAAGGGTTGGGCAGCTACTCTTGAGCAGAATATCCCTGTTCCTGGTTCCCAGATCAGATGAATGATCCAGAGTATATCATATTTTCTCAGGCAGGGAAGCCTTCCAGCATCTCATCCTTCCTAGATACCTACAAGCCCTCCACTCCTCATATACATAGAGATTGGCTAATTGCACACCAGAGTTGACTCCATTTCTCACTGGCTTATAGTCAGATCGCATTTCCAAGTTTTGTGTGGAGCTTGCCATGAACATGAGCTTGTTCGAAACAGTGGGAAAAGAACACCAATAAAGTGCATTTCAATGACTTGTTCAGTCAGTGAGTCATGACCAACTTTTTGTGACCTCATGAAATGAAGCACACCAGGCTTCCCTGTCTTTCACTGTCTCCCAGAGTTTGCTCAAACTCATGTCCATTGAGTCAGTGATGCCACCCAACTATCTCATCCTCCATTGCCTCCTTCTTTTCCTGCCCTCAATCTTTGCCAGCATCAGGGTCTTTTCCAACGAGTCGGCTTTTAACATCAGGAAATGGCAACCCACTCCAGTGTTCTTGCCTGGAGAATCCCAGGGACGGCAGAGCCTGGTGGGCTGCCGTCTATGGGGTCGCACAGAGTCAGACACGACTGAAGTGACTTAGCAGCAGCAGCAGCAGCAGCCAAATATCAAAGCTTCAGCATCAGTCCTTCCAGTGAATATCCAGGATTGATTTCCTTTAGGATTTACTGGTTTGATCTCTTTGAAGTCCAAGGGACTCTCAAGAGTCTTCTGCAACATCAAAATTTGAAACTATCAATTCTTTGGCACTCGGCCTTCTTACATGGTCCAACTCACAGGCGTACAGGACTGATAAAAGCCATAGATCTGAGTATATGGACCTGGTCCTTACCAACTCCCGTGTGCGATCTTCATCTTTTTCTCTTTCCAGCTGCTTGATACAAACAAGCATGATGTCCTTGAGAGCCCAATGCTGAAGACAAAAGAGACAGAGGTGGAAGAAACCTGGGTCCCTGAATGCCTTAGCTGTATTCTTTGTTGAGGTAGTTCTAGCTCACGTTGGTTCTGAGGTTTAGCTCTTAATATGTGACCCTTACCCTAGGAATAGTTCTTACCCGGTAGGTTTGGCTTTCTGGCCAGAATACTCAGTGAAGTCTGTCCTCTCCAGTTGTACCGGAACTCCACCCTCTCCCAGTACTTCACAACCACTGCAGCTCTGTTCAGTCCCCTGCTCTGTGGGAGTCTCTCTGCAAAATCTAGGATTTTTTTTCTCCCATTCATGTGGAGACCAGCGCTGGGGTGAAAACCTGCAGTGAACTATGAACCCGCACAGGACGTCCTGTTCCAGCCCCACACCTGACACAAAGCGATCGCTTCTCTTGCGCCCTGTAAGTTCCTCCCTGCGTGCGTGCTGTCTCTTCGGTCATTGCCTCCCTCTTTGAGACACTGTGGACTCTAGCCCTCCAGGCTCCTCTGTTCATGGGGTTCTCCAGGCAAGAATCCCCTCTAGGGGATCTTCCCCAACCCAGGGATAGAAGTGGCGTCTCCTGCATCTCAGGCAGATTCTTACCACTGAGCCACCGGAGAAGCCTATAAGTTCCTCCAGGAACCCTGAATTATAGTATCTGCCACTTACATCTCAGAAAAATTGTCACTTTGCTTCCAGTTCACCTCACTGCACCAAAATTACTCAACAAATATTCTGAATGCTATTGAAGCATGTCAGTTTACATTATTCTTTAACTCCACATCACTAAAAGTAATTCATTTCTGCCATTCTAATGATTTATCTTTTTTATAAAATTTACGTTTTCACAATTTCGTGTGTGTCTATTTTGCTAGCAAGTTACAAAAATCACTTTAGAGTATAAATTCAGGAAAATATAGTAGTTCCTTTAAAATTTCTATTGTTTGAAATATGATAAAAGCACGGTATAAACAATATGCTCAATTGTAAATCACAAGAAGGTGGCTTGTTAAAGACACTTCTTGTAAAAGTAGGGAGTTTAGTGTCATTTCCAGACATAATTTAACTTGAGTGTAATGGGGGAAAAAAGAGGCATTTTTGATATTCAGAAAAGAATAAAAGTCCATAAATTGGACTTTTAAATTTTAAAAGTCAATTTAAAATTTGATTAAAAAACAAAACAGGAAAATAGACATTCTGGAAAAGAGATCAGATATAATTATTTATATGAATGTTCCTGTTAAAGATATATATTAGTACTGTCCGTCACATACATTTTTATAAGGAATATGTATCATATAATGATTTTTTTTAAAAAAAGGACACACAGCCATATATTGATACTAGAAAACCTTTATAGTGAGAACAAAAGAAAAATAGTTAAGATGTAAAAATATAGTGTGTTAGATTCTTTGAACAAAATTTTATAAAATTTTCACTGTCAATTAAATTAATAACAATGATTAGATGTGTAAATAGCTATTTATATGCTTTCATACCTCATCAGATTATCTGGTATATGTTAAGTTAAATATTTGTTAAACATATAGATCATGTTATAATTCAAAGAAAATTATACTGAATTGATTTAAGTTGACAAATGATAAAATTATGTTGAAAATGTTAAAATCATGCTAAATTTTGTTATTTCTCTCTCCATTCTTACAATAAACATGTTTCGATTAACTAACAATTTCCCACAAAACCTTTATTCTTATGTTTCAGAAATTAAATAAGATATTGGAACTCAAAAGAGGCAGATGAGCAAAGCTTGCATTTTAGGTATCTTAGAGATTAGTTTGAGAAAACTCAGCTAAATTGTATACTTTTTATGTCTCAGCTTTCAAGTCAGTCCAGACTCTGAGCTCCGGTCTAAATACAAGGACGCTGGATACCTCCATTTCAAAGCTTCTCATTTCTCAGGATGAGGTGTTCAATTTTGAAATGTAACATTCCAATTCCCTCATGATCAAATGGTTTTTGAAAAAGAACAGAAGCTTCTGAAACATTGTTATAACCTCCAAAAAAGGAAAAATAACTACAAAAGAAGAGATTCTTGCTTAACCAAAACTAAAAGGCGAAAGGACATATTCCAAATAGTTCTATCCAAGGACAAAAACCAACAGGAAAACAGAAAAACCTTTCAGCAGGGGCAAAACACTGCAAATAAAAGAAGTATCCCAAGCGTGTATGTCTCAAAGAGCTAAAGGTAATGTAAACTTTTTCATATAACTCACTGAGTATAGAGATACAGAACCACTTAGCAACAGCAATTGGGCAGAGGAAGCATGAACAGTTAAAGACTATCATTATTATTGTATATATGTTAATAAAGAAAGGAAATAGCTAATTTCAGTTAAAACACTTCAAAATTTAGAGTAAGAAAGTGCTATGCGAGGTGGTATGTATGTGTACATATGTGTAAGTCACACACACATATGCTTATGTCTTTGATTAAAATGAAAACCATCCATAGCTCCTGTGTTCAGTTAGTTCTCCCTCATTCAGCAAATATTTGATCTTCTAAGAGCTAGATGCTGCATAAGGAAGTGAGACTGCCTTGATGAATGCAACATATATGATGCCTCACTTATGGTTCCTAGCAATTACTTGGGGAGGTGGACAATATGCACATAATCATAAAGACACAACAAGTGTTTAGCTAATCAAAATAAAGAGTAACACGTGCCGCCCAAAATGAGAGTTTTCATAGTTGCAAAAGAAAAGTATTTACAGAAGAACATCTGAGTCAGCTAATGCAAGTTCAGGCATTTCGAATCCAAGTGCACATTCTACACAAGTTGTATAAAGGAAAACAGTGTTTAAATGGGAACATCAAATTTTCCCGGTCATGGCATTATAACTTTAAAATCTCTAGAGCTTCCCTAGTGGCTCAGTGGTAAAGAACCGACCTGCCAATGCAAGAGACAGGGGTTCCATCCCTGGTCTGTGAAGATCCCACATGCCACTAAGCAGCTAAGCCCATGCACCAAAACTACTGAGCCTGTGGCCTAGAGCCAGGGAGCCACAACCACTGAGCTGAAGTGCTGCGAGTACTGAAGCCCACATGACCTCTGCAACAAGAGAAGTTACTGCAATGAGAGGTGTGCATACACAACTAGAGAGTAGTTCACGTTGCCCACAACTAGAGAAAAGACCACCAGCAATGAAAACCTAGCACAGCCTAAATAAATAAATAAGTAATAATAAAAAATAATCTCATATTGAATCATAGTACAAATAAATTTAAATTCATAGTTAAAGCTTTTAAAAATAAATAACTACATCTAATGTTCCACATGTACATATTTGGGGATCATTAAATGTTATTATTAATACTATAGTCCCTTTCAGTTCAGTTCAGTTCAGTTCAGTTCAGTTGCTCAGTCGTGTCCGACTCTTTGCGACCCCATGAATCACAGCACGCCAGGCCTCCCGGTCCATCACCAACTCCCGGAGTACACTCAAACTCATGTCCATCGAGTCGGTGATGCCATCCAGCCATCTCATTCTCTGTCGTCCCCTTCTCCTCCCGCCCCCAATCCTTCCCAGCATCAGAGTCTTTTCCAGTGAGTCAACTCTTCGCATGAGGTGACCAAAGTATTGGAGTTTCAGCTTTAGCTTCCAATGAACACCCAGGATCGATCTCCTTAAGAATTGTTATTATCACAGTGGCAATGAAAGCATTGTCACCTTCTAGGGATGAACATTCGCACTGTGATTGTCAGGCCAAGAATGCACAGTAAAAACTCATCTTCTAAATACTGCAATATGAATTTCAGACTTTGCAGAAACAACCAGTGAAACAAGTTGGCAGCTCAGAATCTGCATAAGCAATAATTTCTATATTTCATAGAATAAAAGCAATAAAGTTCATGAAAGTCATCACCATAAAAAGGCTTCCTGCTTCAGTATCCCCATGCCCTTTGTTCTGGAGTTAATTTTACAGAGTGGTTTCTCCTCTAAAGACCAATATCCATAGCTATCTCTTACTTTCTTTACCAAATTTCCTCAAAGACAGAAAGCTCACTCAATAATTTAGTAATTATTTGAAAGCAATGCTATTTTATTTTAAACACAAAGGATGCTTCAGGTCAAATTCTAAACAATGGATAGGTAACAAGTGTGAATCTCACGTATTTCAGTTCACTTTGTCATGGATTTGGAAGCCTTGGGTTTGACTCAGGAATCTGCTTTCATCCACATTTGCAGAATCCAGTCCATGACTAGAGTGGTCTTTTCAGTTTGGGTGTCAACTCCCTTGATGAGAAGTGGGTGAAGTTTCAAGTTTCTCCTCTGAGAAAAGAAAAAAAGAAAAAAAAACAAGCTAGAAATTAAAAAACATCCCAAGTCTCCCTAGACACTCTGGCCAGGGTTCTCAAAATGTCACCCCATCTAGCCAGGCAATGACAACAGTATCATCAGAGATTTTATAACTGATGCTGATTTTCAGGTTCTATTGTTGACCTACAGAATCAGAAACTCTGGGGTGGGATAACAGATCTTCCCAGTGATTCTGATACACACTCATGTATGAGAAGCATGACTGTAGGGACACAAACTATTTTCTCCCATTTTTGGCCACAAAGTTGCTTACCAGCTCCCCTAACTTCCTCTAGAAGCTCTTTCAACTCTCAGCCTTCCTCTAAAAATGTTCATTTCTTCTATGGACTTATTTTTATCTACTTTTTTTTTTCCTGTATCCATAATCTTTCTGAAAGGCCAAAATTTGTTGGTAAATCTACCACAAAGAGATCAAACCAGTCAATCCTAAAGGAAATCAACACTGAATATTCATTGGAAGGACTGATGATGAAGCTGAAGCTCCAATGCTTTGGCTACTTGATGCAAAGAGCTGACTCTTTAGAAAAGACCCTGATGCTGGGAAACATTGAAGGCAGCAGGAGAAGGGGATGACAGAAGATGCAATGATGGGATGGCATCACCGACTCAACGGACATGAGTTTAAGCCAGTTCCGGAAGATGGTGAAGGACAGGGAAGCCTGGTGTGCTGCAGTTCATGGGGCCGCAAAGAGCCAGACAAGACTGAGAAACTGAACAAGAACAACTATCACAGGAAATTCCATTTCCATGGATTGTAGCCCACCAGGCTCCTCTATCCATGGGATTTTCCAGGAAAGAATACTGGCGTGAGGAGCCTTTCCCTTCTCCAAGGAATCTTCCCAACCCAGGATCAAACCCAGGTCTCCCCCATTACAGGCAGATTCTTCACCATCTGAGTCACCAGGGAAGCTACAACTTTCAGTACCACAGTGAATCACATTCCCCAGAGACTTTCTTCTCCACCACAGACTCATCCTGAGTATCTTTAGAATCGTAAGGTAGTGGCACCAAAAACATCCAAAAATATAGTGGCCTTACCTTAAATCATCATAATCATAGTCATAATCATGATAGTAACTGTTTCCTTCCTTAAATGTCTACAGGAATCTCAGGGCCCCAAGTCACTCAGGAACTCAAGATTCTTCTATCTTGTATCCCCACCATCCTCACAGCCCTGTCCTCATCTGCATAGTTGAAGCCAATGTGGGCACCTCCTATTCCAACTCAAGAGAAAGGGAAATAGAAGTCAAAGGAAAGGGACTTCCTTTGAGGCAAGTGACCCAAAATTCGCTGCTCACTTTTCCTCACAATCAATTGTTCATACTTTGCCTCAGGGGAATCTGGTCAACCATGTACCCAGGAAGGGGAGAGACCTGACCAGACAATCAGCCATCAATACCACCTCTTCCTACCACTGTCTTTTTCAGAAGGCCCCTCTCCCAGCTTTCCACATTGTATACTATCTTCTTTTCACAGACAAATTGCAGCTTGACCATATCTTAATCAATGATTTACTATGACCTGGTTATTTACAGATCTTTTTTCTGTGATTTCAACTCATCAGGTGACTAAGTATAGCAACAGAGCTCTCAATACACAGATTCCAAATGCAATGTATAGGAAAAAATAGGTGTCAGATTATAAGCCAGAGTACTAGTGCTTAAAGATTCCAAATGTCCCTCTTTCTGTTCAAAAATCATCTTCAGTTTAAATTTATATGTATGTGTATACATGTGTACATATATGTGTGTGTGCATATGTATAAATATACACTTGCACAAATACAGTATTTATATATAAGCCATGACAAAAATATAAACTGATTTGTCTCACTACAATTAATCTTAAAATCCACTCCTTAAAATTTATAAAATATTTCTCCTTAGGAGAAAAGTGATTATAAATGAGGTGGAAAGTCCTTGACTATCATTCAAAAACATCCTAATTTCTAATAAATTAATACATGCTCTGACTCTCAGTTGTGTCTGACTCTTTGTGACCCCATGGACTATAGCCCACCAGGCTCCTTTGTCCATGGGATTGTCCAGGACAGAAAGCTAAAGTGGGTTGCCATTTTGTCCCCTAAGAATAAATTAAAATAGGGCTATGGCATTAATGTTTATGAAGGTGATCTTATGAAATACCATAACTAAATATATTTTTCATGAACTTCCTTGGGGGGTTTAAAAACCTTTCCCTTCCTCCCCTCCCATCACCCCACCCACCATAATGTTAAAAGTAATGTTTCACATTATTTTACTAAGCTTGTACCTGTGAACAGGTGAGAACAGGGACCAAATCTAAGCTGCTGGGGTGCCCTTTGCTTTGGCCAGGGGTCAACCTGGACTGTGAATCCTGGAAGGGTTGAGAGTCAAGATTGCTCTCTAGGGATCCCTGGTTAGGCCCTGTGGGTCAGAATTTCCTGGTAGGATAATATTGTAGAGAAAATTTCCAGTCTTCAGGGCCTTCTCATTCGTACTTCATTTCTCTTTCTGAGATCCCCAGGGATTGGTCCATTTGTATTGCTTTTCAATTCAACCCATATGCTGTTCACAGCAAGAGTTTTTATCTGCTCTATACTACAGGTGAGCATGTATTTCACTATATTTACAAGACATGATGGCCTTTTAGAGGATGACACTGGTGAATCAATGAGGGCTGAGATTTTCTTATTTCATATGCCCTTCACTTTCTTATTTATACTCTAAGGGTTTTAAGCCCAGGTGCAGGATTGCTTCAGTGGGGTCTGGTTGGACACGAAGGATTCAGAGAGCTCTACATGCAGAGAAAAGTAACTGGACTAGGATTATCCTAGACATTTCACCATAAAAGTTAGCATGAAAAAGGCTGAAATGAGTTAAGTGGGACAGGGTAGAGGAAGGGAATGCAGAGGCCACAAAAAATTGTAAGAAGTCATTCAACAAAGGGTGAACATTTTTTAAAATTAGTTATAAGAATATGTGAAAGTTTTATAAAGTACATGAATAACATCATATAAGCATATTTTGTTTAATTTTTACATTCACATGCTTAAAATTCATCCAGCATTGCATTGGCATGTTCACATATTTGTGATAGCTATGTGAAAACAGCAAGCATACATATAAAATCATGTTAAAGAGGGTGGGAAAGTGTGCCAAAAATAGAAGAAAGTCTTTTCAGTTTATTGGAATGGTTCTAATGAAAAAGTTCTTTAGCAAGAAATATATACATTCATGTATAACTTGAACCACAATTTAGGCATCTTATTTATTAAACACCACTAGTTCGGAGGGTTTTACTATTCAATTAGATTTAAGTGTATTT
This sequence comes from Moschus berezovskii, assembly GCF_049115385.1. Classification (NCBI taxonomy): domain Eukaryota; kingdom Metazoa; phylum Chordata; class Mammalia; order Artiodactyla; family Moschidae; genus Moschus; species Moschus berezovskii. Next base: position 65,207,399 of record NC_142469.1, read on the forward strand.
TAGCATAATCTTTTCAAAGGAAATTCCCAAGTAAGAAATAATCATCAGTTATCAAAAAATATCCTTACTCAGGAGAATAGAATAGTATTGTGCAATGTAGGATTACCTATTTGCATGGAATCTATGAAAGCACTGATATTGAAAAATCCTTTCTGATTCATAAACTCCATTGTTCAAAATATCTACTGACAAATGTGAGCCTGATTATTTATTTAGCATTATTTAAAAGCTGATTGCCGAAGAATTGATGTTTTTGAACTGTGGTGCTGGAGAAGACTCTTGAGAGTCCCTTGGACTGCAAGGAGATCCAACCAGTCCATTCTAAAGGAGATCAATCCTGGGTGTTCATTGGAAGGACTGATGCTGAGGCTGAAACTGCAATACTTTGGCCACTTCATGCGACGAGTTGACTCACTGGAAAAGACTCTGATGCTGGGAAAGATTGGGGGCGGGAGGAGAAGGGGATGACAGAGAATGAGATGACTGGATGGAATCACCGACTCGATGGACGTGAGTTTGAGTGAACTCCAGGAGTTGGTGATGGACAGGGAGGCCTGGCGTGCTGTGATTCATTGGGTTGCAAAGAGTCAGACACGACTGAGCAACTGAACTGAACTGAACTGAAAAGTAGGCCTTCCTTGGTAGTTCAGATGGTTAATAATCCGCCTGCAATGTGGGAGACCTGGGTTCAATCCCTGAGTTGGAAAGATCCCCTTGAAGAAAGGAATGGCTACCAACCCCAATATTCTTGCCTGGAGAATTCCATGGACAGAGGAGTCTGGCTGGCTACAGTTCAAGGGTTGGCAAAGAGTCAGACACGACTGAGCAAATATCTCTTTCGTTTAAAAGTCAATACACTTATCAGTTAAAAATTCTATGATTTCTCTTATTGAACAAAATCAGTATCTTCTAGATCAGAGCTCTGACTTAAACTCAGGTCCACATACAGTCACAAAGATTTTCTATTGAGTGCCCAAACACTGATTTAAGAAAATCAGCTTCTAGAGCCTCAATTTCATATGTTCTTTTTGCAAAAATGATCTGCTTCGATAGGGTCTGACCTCAAGTTCTTTCCTACCTCCCCTTTCAGAATTGTATTTCTCTCAGTTGGAAATAAAAGATGTAGCCCTCACTCAGCTGCCATTTTATGATCATGTGAAAACCTCTAGAGTGCCAAACAAAAGAATGATTTTTCAGCTTATTTAATAGAAACATATGCTCTAATAGATTTTATTAAGAGATGAAGTCTCAATAAATTTAACTTTTATTTTTTAATCAAAATTTCTTATTAAGTATGCTTTGATCAAAAATATATTACTAACAATGGTTGTAATAATATAAACAAAAGGTTTTTAAAATGGCCTCAGGAAATTAATAATTAAATTTGGATCCACACTGTTTTTTTGAATGTATAGGGAGATGATAATACACAAAAACTTCCGAACATAAGAAGATATTACTTTAGAATAAAAGTCTGTGAGGGAATCTGGAATTGAAACATAAGTTCAGGGAGAAAAAGGAAAGATATAAAAATTTCAACTATTTAAAAAGCACTTGTTCATGAATTCTTTACATTGGCGATGGAAGACAGCAAATCACTATGTTATTTGTACTTCATTTGAGGCACTTAAAATAATGCAAGTTTTATCTCAAATAAATATTTGGTGCATTCTGACCAATATGGGCTCTCCAGGTGGTATTAGTGGTAAAGAACTTGCCTGCCAATGCAGGAGAAGCCTGAGATGCAAATTCAATCCCTAGGTGGGGAATATTCCCTGAAGGAGAGCATGGCAACCCCCTACAATATTGTTGCCCGGAGAATCCCATGGACAGAGGAACCTGGCAAACTAAGTCTATAGGTTCTCAGAGAGTCAGGCATGACTGAAATAACTTAGCACACACACGCAACCAATATAAACTTTAAAATAAAGCAAACTTACAATGAAAATTTTAAAATATCAGCCTTAAACATCTGCAAGAAGGTAAATAATGTTCAACATTCTTTTACAGGATGCACAAACAAAAAAATTATTTGAGGACCACTTCCCTACATTATTCTGAATAATTTAGGCTCTAGTTTACCCATCACTTGTCATCCAATTCAACATACCCAAAGAACTAGTAAATGCCAGTAACTGGGATAGATGTGAGGGATTGGGAGTATGGGGTTACCCAGAGATAAAACAAGAGTTCTTAAAATCAAAGAGTTCATAGTCTATAAGAAAAATAACAAAGAAATAATGTTAATTCATGACAGTGTCATAATGAAGATAAACATAACTCTATAGAAACAATCAAAGGACACCAAATTCAGGCTGGTATTGGGTGGGTAGTCTGGGAAGACAACCAGATTTCACAGGTCATATGGCAATCCCTTTGCTGACTATTAAAAGATTATTTAAGGTTACCCAGATGAAGAACATTACACATATGTGTGTTGCAAGACAAATAATGGAAACACCAACTAGAAATTGTAAGCTGGAAGACAGTGTTTGTGATGCAACAATAGTAATCTGGACTATTCATCTGTGGATTATCAACAATTCTTCTTCTAGCCCCACCCCAGCTGCAGCTCCCACTCAATACTTATAGACTGGGTCACCCAGATAGGAATTATTAGGCTGAACAAATACACCAGATTTCTACCTCCAACCTTAAATAATTGTGAGAAAAGTGTAAAGCAGAATAGGTTTGAAGGAAGACACCATCAAGTTGAAGGAGTAATTTTCTGTCTCACACACCAAAAGCAGCAAAGTCCTTCAACCTGGAAGGAAAGCCATGTTTGAAGAGGACAAAGATTTAGATGTACTGTAGTACCCACTTTGCCTCACTCTCAGATACCCTAGATTCATGCAGGGACATGGCAGTTATTCTCCAGTTCTTCGTATTTGTTGATGTAGCAGAATCTGAACTCAGGGAATAGCATCTCTTTACTTCTGGAACTCAACCTCACTAATGCACCCCTTGATACAAGAGCATGACAAAGGGGTAGAGACAGGGTGGTGTGATGTGTCTAGGAAGAAGGAACTCTAGACAGAGCCCTGCCTGAGTCTCTAATTCCTCCTTGATGAAAGAAGCAAGGATACTGAACTTCCCAGAGGCCCAAAGAATGATGAAGTTAATGGAGAAAAAGACTCTCTGGGACTTACTAAGCACACTGCCTAGCTTATTGAGGTTTAACAATTTCAATAGTAATCTGGTAAAGAGGTTTGACCACCAACTCCAAGGACCCAAGATGGAGTGACATCAGTAACACTAGGGAAGCCAGTTGGAACCCATTCAGATCAGAACTCACACATGACACACCCTGGTGCCCTTTGAATAACCCCCTAAGAGTTGTGGTCAGGGGAGAAGACACAGAGGAGTCATCCTGATTACAATTGTATTTCAAAATGAAATTGACTGGAAAAATGCATGATTTGGAAAGAGCAACCTGGAAAGTGTATAGATTAAGTTGTCTGTCATTGTACAGAGTTCCAAGAGTTGGAAAATCAAATTGAGTTACTGAAATAAAGGTTACATTTTTGCACATTAGAGTTTGTAACTTGGATATTTATAGCTACCGCACATGAAAGGCCTTGGATGTCAGACTGAGGAGTTTGGGTTTTGTCCTGAAGGCAGTAGGAAGCAATTGAAGAATTTTAAACAGAAAACTGTGAGAAGCAGGACTGAATTGTATAGAGCTCATTCGGGCAGCACTGTGGAGAATGGATTGGGGAATGAGGCGTTGGAGAGATGGAAAACCAGAGGAAGGAACCCAGCAATGGGCCTTTTGACCTAAACATGGACAGAAATGAAATAAACCATAACTGAGGAGATGGAAAGCAGAGGCTTCACTTGGGAGTGTTTAAAAGACAGTGTCTCTCCCGGCTCTGTCCATTCAACCTCAGCAGTTGAGTAACTGGAACAAGATTCTGCCCACATTGCCACCAGTAACCTACCCCCATTTAAACCAATTCGTTGCTCCTGTGCTGGTCTCAACAGCTCCTGAATTCATGCCTATTTGCTACCACATTTTGATTTAATTTCCTTTGCTTCTATTTCTTAAAAAGTGATATTACCATCTATGCACATTTACACCATTTTATTTATGTCTATTGACCATATACTATAGCAAAAATCCAAGTGTAAAGTCTTTCAAATTAAAACTATAGAATTTAAAACACCATTGATTGACTGGGTGCATCCTTGTATTCTTAAAGCTCACTTGCTATTTCTATGAAAGCTTCCAGCAGAATAGTGTTTGAGTTCCAGTCACTGAGTAGAATTTCTAGTTTCAAATTCAAGCTCTAAAATGTATTTTAGGGCCATAATTTTTAGTGAATTGGTTTATCCTGCTGTACCTCTTAGGATCTGTAAAATGGGGATGATACTAATCCATTTCATTAGCCCATTTAAGGTGCTTAGTATAGGGCCAGGAACAAAGGAAGCATACATTGATGATGACAGTTGATTCTGTGGCATACTTGACATCCCTTAAATGTGCTTAAATTTTTAAGTTGCACATAGCACAAAGAAGTTTCCTCACCAAAATCTGTTTGATGCTGATATGTAAACAAGATGAATTTCATGTTAAAATCTATGGGTATGAAATAAATAATAAAATAAATAAAAATATGCATTAAGAAAGGGACTTCTCTGGTAGTCCAGTGGCTAAGATTCCAAGCTCCCAATGTAGGGAGCCCAAGTTCAACCCCTGGTCAGGGAACTAGATCCCATATGCCGCAACTAAAGATCCCACATGCTACAACAGAGATGGAAGATCCTGTGCACCAAAAGTAAGATCTAGTGCAACCAAATAAATAATAAAAGAAATCTTAGAAAAAACAAAATCTGTGGGTATGAAAGGACAACCAACCACATAATTTACACATTCCTCATTAGTCTTCACTTTGTTTTGGCCATCTACATACAGATATCTGAGCTTCATGGGTGGCTCAGCTGGTAAAGAATTCACTTGCCAATGCAGGAGACACAAAAGACACAGGTTCAATCCCTGGCTCTGAAAGAACCCTTGGAGAAGGAAATGGCAACCCACTCCAGTATTCCTGCCTGAAGAATCCCAAGGACAGAGGAGCCTGGCGGGATACAGTCCATGGGGTCGCAAAGAGTTGGATACCACTGAGTGGTGGAACACATACAAACATACAGATATCTATCTTTACACTGAGTCTAAAACATTTTGCAGAAGGGCAGGATAGGAACTGTCCTTTGTATTTTATGAGGTGCTGAGTTCAGATATAAACGTTCAATTTACAACAATAATAAAGGCTAGATAAGAAATAATCCAAATGGAAAGAAGATCTTGCCAGTTGGGTTATTTCTTGTGAGCAGAATGTTTATTTTTTCATAGAACAAATTAGAAGTTTTCCAGATGGTTTATCTAAAGTATTTTTCTCTCCTCCAGGCAGAGGATAAATTAGAAGTGTTCAGAAAAGGTCATTCCCTCCTCTCCAAGAAGTACATTTTCATAATTAAAAGAACTAAAGTTCAACCACATATGAAGTGATCTCTACTCAACATAGGAGTTAGATTTGTCTGTTACAGGTAATTGTGTAATTTGAAGTTTGTCAAAAAATATTTTAAAGCAAATAATCACCTTTTGTGGCTGTTGCTTTGTTGAAAGCACTAATCTTCATCATAACACTATCAAAAGAAAGGCATTACACTAATTTACCAACAGCAACAAAGGGAGAATTTTTAAATTCTACTCGCTAGCTAGAAACATCTAGGTGGGCACAATGATTTGTCACATAACAACACATTGTCAGGGTATTATCAGAGAGAAGAGAGGTTTTGTCTCTGGTACAGCATCTTCAGATTAGATAAACAATTTATTTCTAACTCAGTCCTCCTGAGATGGTGAAGAGGGAAGAATTTAATATAGAGTTTTGCGGGAGAGATTTTATCACTTGTCAAATTAAGATAGCTACCTTTGTGAAGTGGAAAATGAATCAGAAAACAAAGCTGAGGCTCCAGCCGAAATTCATCTCAATGCTGTGATGGTTTGCAGAGGGATCTTCCATCAGCAGTTCCACAGGACTGTTGGCTTCAGAAGTCAGAGGAGACCAGACTTTCCACTGCCAACCAAGCAGAAGTCAAGCCTCCTTGGGGCCCTAAGCTGACCAGCTTTCTATGAGCTTCTGTCCTGGTCATGAATACATTGTAGACTTTTGGTTTTGTGCATGCATTTCAGAGAAAGGAGCAGTCACAATTATGAGGCAGTCATAATTTTAAATAAAAAGATACCATGGAGGCATTATTGAGTCATGTCTTTGCTCTTTGTTAGGGGGACAGTTGCACTGGAAGTAAACTTATTTTTGAAAAGTGGATTATTTACGTATGGTTTAAAAGGGAATCAGGGTCAGTTGTGATGGAAGATGATTTAGGGTCCTTTCAATATCTTTGAGTCTCAGACTAAGAAGAGTGAATACATAGCAGCAGCATCTATGGTCTTTAATAACTATGAACACTGCTCAATGAAATTAAGTTTCTAATGTAAGTTACTATCAATGTACCAATTCATTAAAGTGATAGATGAGTAGAATTATTCAGTCTATGATTAGGGAGGACTAATCTGTTTCTCATTATGAAAGTTTCCCCTCTCTCCCTACAATGACTACATGTGGCAATTTATTGGCATACTTTTATGATTCTTGCTTTATTAAAAATAAACAACATTATAGTTGTAACATTTAAGTCCAAATGATCCAGGGGAATTTTAAAGACTATTATCACATCTCATGAATAAGTTTGAACATAAACTCCAAGTCAATTAAAAAACTCTGTAAGCCTCCCTTGCAAATATTCCAGTTTGGAGGTGATAAATTCTTTAAGAGTTATTTAGCTCTTTGAGAGAAAAATGATGTACATTTTTTTTTTTTTTTGTATGTGAATGAGAGTCACTTCAAGGTTTTACCCCCTTTTCTTGTTTTTCCTTTATACTCAAAATGAGAGAAATCAGAGTTTTTTAGCTCCCCAAATAATTTGGCATAAGCAGAACCATCTGTGTTTCTTCAGTGTGCTGGGACACCATCTCAGGACGCCTTACTGGAATCTAAGCATTGAGCTTTCTGAGGAAGGCAACATGACTGTGTACTCTTATTAAGTAGCTTCCAGAATGTCAGCCCTCACCCCGAGTGAAAGTGAACATGTTAGTTGCTCAGTTGTGTCCCACTCTTTAAGACCCCAAGAACTGAAGCCCGCCAGGTTACTCTGTCCATGGAATTCTCCAGGCAAGAACACTGGAGTGGGTAGCCATTCCCTTCTCCAGGGGATCTTCCTGACCCAGGGATTGAACCTGAGTCTCCCACATTGCAGGCAGATTCTTGACCATCTTAGCCATCTGAGCCACCAGGGAATAGTCTCTGTCCTAAAACCATTTGGGAAGTTTGTTTTTTTCTTTTTTCTTTTTTTTCAGTTCTTGTATTGCTTCTGTTTGTTCTCTTCACTTTATGGTGGGATCCAGGGAAAATACATTCGAAGGGGAAGTGGGTGGAATGCCTTTGTCCACAGTCATCCATAGGATTCCACCCTCACCCAGGCGACTCCAACATGCACTTGTTTGCATGTGTTTTATAAACTATTTCATTTGAAGAAAGTACTCCCCAGCTGATAAAACAAGCATGTTAGTTCTTCTACATTGAATTTCAGAATCGGATAGTTGCCAAAATTACCAGTGTAATATATTATTGTCCCTGCTGAGAGGAGAAAAAGAGATCCCAGTGTTGAAATCTTAATATTATTGTGTTAGAGTTAAGGAGGTCATACTATTTTTACAGGGTCACCAGAAAAATGTTATTTGTCTCCACTGCTTTATTAGTTGTACTTAGTTCATTGTTTAGGGCATGCTAGGTAAGATTTATACTTTGTATACAGTATAAAATCTATGTTATGTATGTACTTTAAAAGTTACATATTATATTCTAAAAAGTTTGCTTTTTTAAAAATAAAGTTTATAATAATTTGCAAAAGGGAGTTTCCAACAATTAAATTTTTACCTAGGACTATAGATGAGGTTCCCGCAATAATTTAATTTTAGAATATGTCAGTAAAGATCCTGCATGCTGCAACGAAAATAGAAGATCCTTATCTCACTTTTTAGAATTTTAGCCTGCTACAATTTTGCAAATAGTCCAAGCCAAGTGAAAACAGGATCTGGTCTTTCAGTTTTGGCCCACTCAGCAAAAGGTGTACGAGAGACTATGACAGACAGTTTACCACAATGAGATACACTGAAATGATCTGCTAAGTGTGAAGCTAATTTAAGATTTTTCTTAAGGACTTCCCAGATGGTCCAGAGGTTAAGAATCTGTCTGGCAATACAGGGTACAAGAATTTCATCCCTGGTCCTGGAAGATCCTACATGTCACGGAGCACCTAGGCCCTGCTCCAGAACTACTGAGCCTGTGCTCTAGAACCAGGGAGCCGCAACTACTGAGCCCATGTGCTGCAACCACTGAAGCCTGTGTGCTCTAGACTCTGTGCTCTGCAACAAGAGAAGCCACTGCAATGAGAAGCCTGCACAGAGCAACTAGAGAACGGCCCCCACTCTCCGCAACCCAAGAAGGCCTGTATATCAACAAAGGCTCAGCACAGACAATAAATAAATAATGTTTTAAGAAAAAGTACTTTTGTTGAATAGAACCTGTAATTTCAGGATGTTTTCTCCTATTTCTTTCCAACAGATTTACAGTAAAGAGATATCGAATATTTTAAGTGCTTTTGCTGTATTTATGAGATAACCATGTGATTTTCTTTTCTAGGTCATTAATATGATAAATTATAGGTATGTGAATATTATCATGTTTGTAGATAAGTGTTTCATGACAATGAATTTTTATATACATGTCTGGATTCTTTCAACTAATATTTCACTTAAATTCCATCTGTGTTTAAAGTGAAGTTGGCCTATAATTTTCTTTCAAGGGCTATCATTTTCTCTAAAAACTAAGGTGATACTATCTTTAAAGATGAATTGGACTGAATTCTCTCCTTTTACTATTTTGTGCTGCAACCTAGGAGAAGGCAATGGCAAGCCACTCCAGTACTCTTGCCTAGAAAATCCCATGGATGGAGGAGCCTGGTAGGCTGCAGTCCGTGGGATCGCTAAGGGTCGGACACGACTGAGCGACTTCACTTTCACTTTTCACTTTCACACATTGGAGAAGGAAATGGCAACCCACTCCAGTGTTCTTGCCCGGAGAATCCCAGGGACGGGGGAGCCTAATGGGCTTCCCTCTAAGGGGTCACACAGAGTCGGACACGACTGAAGTGACTCAGCAGCAGCAGCAGCAGCAAACCTACCTGTCTCTGTATAATTAGGTAGAACACGCCTGTACAACTATACGAGTATGAATGTGAAGAGTGGGTATTTTGGGGCATCTTGGTGTGCTGTGATTTTGTTTGCATGTTTTTTCTGGATTTTTTTTTACTGAGGAGCTCTGATTATTATTTGAATATTTCTTAATGGTTATTAGCAGACTCAATTTTTATGTTTCTCCCTGTAAAACTGTTCTACTTTGTCTAAGTTTAGAATTCATGAAATTGAGCATAATATTTTTTAATGTCCCATGTCATAGTCGTTTTTTTCTTTTTCAACCCATATAATTTAGGTATTTTTATTTTTATGCTCTATTCCACTGAGTTCTGCTTTTATTTTTTATTTTCTCACTTCTTGTTTCTTTAGACTTATTCTACTGCCCTTTTTCTTCATGTTTTATATTGAACACATAGCTCATTTTTAAAATTTATTTTCCACTGTGCATTTAAAGCTATAAATTTATCTTCAGTTCTGTATTAGTCAAGCCTCACAAATTCTGAGAAGTAATGCCATCATTGGTGTTTCTAAGCATGAATATTTTGTTGCTGCCTTTATAATTTTTTCTTTTACAAAGAGGCCCACAGTTTTTACTTTCTTGACAAAAAAGACTTTAAAAAAATATTTGTCAGTTTCATGTTGTTATTTTTTAATGTCATTAAATTATGGCCCAAAACCATAGATGGTGATTCTTTCTTACTGAAACTTCCTTTATGATCTAAGAAATGGTTGATTCAACATTATATTAAAAATAAATATATTCTCTGTTAGGTTTAAAGTTATTTCTATAAATATGGATATTGGTACAGATATATTTCTAAGTGTAAACTTAAGAATATGAATCAAATCTTCCCTTTTTTGTCTTCTAGATCTTTCAAATACTGACACAATAGGTGTAAATGTCCAAATACAATTTTTTATTTACCTACCTCTTCCTACATTCTTGGTCTTGTTTATTTATTTACTTTTATCTATTATTTATATATTTGACATATCCTATTAGGGAAAACCACTAGACCATTAAGATATGACCTCAATCAAATCTCTTATGATTATACAGTGGAAGTGAGAAATAGATTTAAGGGACTAGATCTGATAGATAGAGTGCCTGATGAACTCTGGACGGAGGTTCGTGACATTGTACAGGAGACAGGGACCAAGACCATCCCCATGGAAAAGAAATGCAAAAAAGTAAAATGGCTGTCTGAGGAGGCCTTACAAATAGCTGTGAAAAGAAGAGAAGCGAAAAGCAAAGGAGAAAAGGAAAGATATAAGCATCCGAATGCAGAGTTCCAAAGAATAGCAAGGAGAGATAAGAAAGCCTTCCTCAGTGATCAATGCAAAGAAATAGAGGAAAACAACAGAATGGGAAAGACAAGAGATCTCTTCAAGAAAATTAGAGATTCCAAGGGAACATTTCATGCAAAGATGGGCTCGATAAAGGACAGAAATGGTATGGACCTAGCAGAAGCAGAAGATATTAAGAAGAGGTGGCAAGAATACACAGAAGAACTGTACAAAAAAGATCTTCATGACCAAGATAGTCACGATAACGTGATCTCTGACCTAGAGCCAGACATTTTGGAATGTGAAGTCAAGTGGGCCTTAGAAAGCATCACTACGAACAAAGCTGGTGGAGGTGATGGAATTCCAGTTGAGCTATTTCAAATCTTGAAAGATGATGCTGTGAAAGTGCTGCACTCAATATGCCAACAAATTTGGAAAACTCAGCAGTGGCCACAGGACTGGAGAAGGTCAGTCTTCATTACAATTCCAAAGAAAGGCAATGCCAAAGAATGCGCAAACTACCGCACAATTGCACTCATCTCACAGGCTAGTAAAGTCATGCTCAAAATTCTCCAAGCCAGGCTTCAGCAATATGTGAACAGAGAACTTCCAGATGTTCAAGCAGGTTTTAGAAAAGGCAGAGGCACCAGAGATCAAATTGCAAACATCTGCTGGATCATGGAGAAAGCAAGAGAGTTCCAGAAAAACATCTATTTCTGCTTTATTGACTATGCCAAAGCCTTTGACTGTGTGGATCACAATAAACTGTGGAACATTCTGAAAGAGATGGGAATCCCAGACCACCTGACCTGCCTCTTGAGAAACCTGTATGCAGGTCAGGAAGCAACAGTCAGAACTGTACATGGAACAACAGACTGGTTCCAAATAGGAAAAGGAGTACATCAAGGTTGTATATTGTCACCTTGCTTATTTAACTTATATGCAGAGTACATCATGAGGAACGCTGGGTTGGAAGAAGCACAAGGTGGAATCAAGATTGCTGGGAGAAATATCAATAACCTCAGATATGCAGATGACACCACCCTTATGGCAGAAAGTGAAGAGGAACTCAAAAGCCTCTTGATGAAAGTGAAAGAGGAGAGTGAAAAGGTTGGCTTGAAGCTCAACATTCAGAAAACAAAGATCATGGCATCTGGTCCCATCACTTCATGGGAAATAGATGGGTAAACAGTGGAGACAGTGTCAGACTTTATTTTTTTGGGCTCCAAAATCACTGCAGATGCTGATTGCAGCCATGAAATTAAAAGACGCTTACTCCTTGGAAGGAAAGTTATGACCAACCTAGATAGTATATTAAAAGGCAGAGACATTACTTTGCCAACCAAGGTCCATCTAGTCAAGGCTATGGTTTTTCCTGTGGTCATGTATGGATGTGAGAGTTGGACTGTGAAGAAAGCTGATCGCCAAAGAATTGATGCTTTTGAACTGTGGTGCTGGAGAAGACTCTTGAGAGTCCCTTGGACTGCAAGGAGATCCAAACAGTCCATTCTAAAGGAGATTAATCCTGGGTGTTCATTGGAAGGACTGATGCTAAAGATGAAAATCCATTACTTTGGCCACCTCATGCGACGAGTTTACTCACTGTAAAAGAGTCTGATGCTGTGAAAGGTTGGGGGCGGGAGGAGAAGGGGACAACAGAGAATGAGATGGCTGAATGGCATCACCGACTCTATGGACATGAGTTTGAGTAAACTCCGGGAACTGGTGATGGACAGGGAGGCCTGGCGTGCTGTGATTCATGGGGTCGCAGAGAGTCGGAGACGACTGAGCGACTGAATTGAACTGAACTGAACTGATATCAACTGATATATTGTTCATACATTTAGGTTTGCGATCACTTTATTTCTTTAAACCATTATTTCTCTTCGAAATAGAAAAGTCTAGGAAATATCCATTTGAAGATGGAAGTATATTGAACAAAGACTATATTCCCAAAGAAGATAAGCACCATAATATGTAACTTTTAGTAGTTTTTAAAAACTGTTCTTGTGCTCTTCTTTTTAATATAATCAATGTCATTGATGATATAAATTATTATAATGTTGGAGTGGTATCACCTTCTACTTCCTGGGGCTTCCTTGATAGCTCAGTTGGTAAAGAATCTGCCTGCAATGCAGGAGACCTGGGTTCAATCCCTGGGTTGGGAAGATCCCCTGGAGAAGGAAACTGGCTACCCACTCCAGTATTCTGGCCGGGAGAATTTCATGGTCTGTATGGTCCATGGGGTCGCAAAGAGTTGGACACGACTGAGTGGCTTTCACATCACATCACCTTCAAAGCTAATCAATACATATGTGGAACATGACAGAGAGAGATGGACTATGAAAGTAATTCCAGAGTTAAATCCAGTACTATAACTATTACACAGGGTTTTGAACAGTCCACAACACTTTTTTGTCACACCTTATATTCATTTCTAAGGACTATATCTTCCATCACAGTAGTTATCCTTATAAAAGAATCTTGCAAGTGCACTTATCAAGGTTTCTATAGCCTTGGTCTGATGGCTTTGAACAATAGTGGCAATTTGCAATATAGTAGCTTCTTTCTCCAATACTCAGAAAAATCAAAGCCTACAAAAGCTATTTCTCCTGATGTAGTTTAGGATCAAATGAAAGAAAAAAAAAAAAAGAGTGTGGTCCAATCTAGGAAGACTATTATTTACCTCACACATTTTTAGTAAGAATAAATAAATAAATGTTTCTGAGGTTTATTTCTATGTATGTTCTGTTATATAAAGACAAATGAGAAAACATAAAAATTTTTCCACTTTAAAATTTTATGGCATATTTATTGGAGACTTTAAAAAATAAACTTTCTTTTCTTAATCAGACTATGAATTAACCAAGTACAACAGATTTAATTTAACATTTACTATAATCAAACATTTGGTTTCTATGGCTTCAGAGTGTATGTCTTCACTTTTTCCATACAGAATACTTCAAATAACTGTATAAACTTAGAACATGTGTAAGTCATAAATATCAAATATTATTTTCAAAAATAAGATGAACCTTATGAAATGGGCTTTCAATAATAAGCATATTAAATACCTGAGAGTTCAATCATCTTACAGAACTGAATTATTATTGGGTTCCATAAATCCGTTCTTGATAGAATTTTGAAGGCCTATAAATCAGAAGTTGAAGCTCCAATACTTTGGCCACCTGATGGGAAGAGTTGACTCACTGGAAAAGTTCCTGATGCTGAGAAAGATTGAGGGCAGGAGGACCAGGGGGCAGCAGACGATGAAACAGGGAGGCCTGGTATGCTGCAGTCCATGGGGTGCAAAAAGTCAGTCAGGATTTAGTGACTGAGCAACAATAAACCATAAACGTATAAACTCAGTTTAATAGATTAGAGCAGTCAGTGAAAAAATATTTACCAATAATTACTATTCATTTATCAAACAATTGAATACCTATCACATTGCAGCCATTTGTTGCTTCCCTGTTCAGAGGAAGTTCACACTCTAGCGTTTGAGATATAACCTTGACTGGTATGCATATATTCACCTGTGAAGGAAGGTGATTCATTGATAACAACCAATGCTCTCTTTTCAAACTTTGTTTTTCTCTTCTGTCTGGTAACCCTCTCCCCACTCCTCTATCACCACATGGCATCAGGTAGGGCTCTCCTTTCCCACAGCTCCAGAGAACAGAGGTGACAAGGGAAGTGTATAGTGTCCAAAAAATCTTGATGAAAGACCACCAAAAGCCAAAGTCATGTCATAAATAATGAACTTGGAAACACTAGTGAATCAGGTTTCTTTTAGCTCACTAATTTGTTTTTTTCTCCTACTCTTGGTAAAACTTTGATGGCCTGAAACATGAAGTGAGTATTCTAAAGAAAGCAAAAAAATTGTAACCAACTGGGATGTCTGTTGTTGTTGTTTAGTCACTAAGTCATGTCTGACTCTGCGATCCCATGGACTCTAGCACACCAGGTTCCTCTTTCCATGGTATTTTCCAGACAAGAATACTGGAGTGGGTTCCCATTTCCTTCTCCATGGGATCTTCTTGACCTGGAAATGAACCCATGTCTCCTGCAGTGGCAGGCATTGGCAGGTAGATTCCTGTCTGAGAATAAACTATGATTACCCTCTAATATGTCAACAAAGGGTTATTCTTCATTAACTGGAGTTATGGAAGGTGATATTACCAAACATCTAAGTTTTGAGAATCTTAAGGCAAAAGGAGTTGATTTGGACCTGCTTCCCACTAGCAACACTGGAAGGTAAAGCTATCACTTCCTCAGAAGTTCTCTTTATCACTGTAGTCAGAAAATTAGAGTCACATTAAAACAGTACATGACATGTCAGGTGTAGAGAGAGCCCAAGGCAGCACTTTCATTGTTTCTTGATGTACAAGAAAACAGCCGAAGTTTTGTGTGCCCTTCAGAAGGGAATATAACTTGGAAAGTGAGAGATTGTGTGTCAACAGACCTGAAGGTGTCTTAAGGAATTGACAAGGGGATGCCACAGAGGAACATGGAATGAACTAGAGATGAATAACATGGAAATGTGGATACTCAAGGGATGTCAATAACAATAAATGCAAATAGTTGAAGACCAGATTCTGTAGCCTCCCTTCCCAAGACTCCCTGTTCCATAATAGGACACTGAAATCCAGAAACATAGGCGGTATAGTGGAGCAAAAAAAAAAAAAAGAGGGAAAAAAAACCCAAAATGAATGCATTTGAACCTGAAATACATTAATATATTTCTGAGAAACTCTAATACCTGAAAAAATGGAATATACTAATCTTCCTTTCTTAGGGATGTCTTAAAAGAAAAGCAAAGTTGAATTCTAGAAATATAACTTTTCTGCTCCTCCAAACTTCATGGACATTTAGAGAGTTAAGTAAGAAGGAGTTTTCAAAGTGTTTAACATAGTGGTGGATCTGAAATTTGAATTTTTTTCCAAATTAGCTTGACACAGTTATGTGGATGGTAAAAGACTAGATTCTTAGCTCAGTGAGGAAAAGGGGTTTATTACTCACAACAGCAACGGTTACTGTGTGTGTCTGTGTGTGTCTGTGTGAGACCACAGTGTAGAAAGCAACAAAATTTCAAGAGAATTAGAAATGTATTTAGATATCAACTTCCAAACTGTATCATAGATTTTTGGATACAATCATACTAAACTAAGCTAAAGAAAACTAGAGTCACTAAAAATAGTGAAAAGTGAAAATTAGTTTCACAGTCATGTTAAACTCTATGCATTCCCATAGACTGCATCCTGCCTTACTCCTCTGTCCATGGAATTCTCCAGCCTAGAGTACCAGAGTGGGTTCTCATTTCCTTCTCCGGGGGTCTTCCTGACCCGGTGATCAAACCCAGGTCTCCAGCATTGCAGGCAGATTCTTTAACAACTGAGCCACAAGGGAAGCTCCAAAATGGTATTTACCTCCTAGTGTAGTAAAACAAAGACTGCAACCATAATTGGATTATTCCTACCATAATGAGGAGCCTTAGCACCATAGCAAACTTCATAGATCAACAAAATATGTTTAGTTATAAGTAGATACAAACTCTATCAACACTGTCAAACATTTTTGTAATAAGGGTTTTCCTGCATTTCTGCCAGGAAAATTAAAATGCAGTCTGATTCACTACATGGTAATTTCAAAAAGTGTTAGAACTTTAGCATTTTCAGCAAGCTTCTAATCAATCCAGTTGAAGTCTATAGTTTACCTTTGACGTGAAATTCTCTCAGTAATGTCCAACTGTTTGTGACCCCCCGAACTGTAGCCCACCAGGCTCTTCAGTCCATGGGATTCTCCAAGCAAGAATACTGGGGTAGGCAGCAATTCCCTTTTCCAGGGGATTTTCCCAACTCAAGGATCAATCCTGGGTCTCCTGCATTGCAGGCAGGTTCTTTACCATCTGAACCACTAAACATTTCCCAAGTCTCTTTTTGAATAAATAACAATAATTGAGTTCTGAGTATATGCCAGACACACATATTATTGAATCTTGACAACATATAAAATAAAATAATTATATGTGATGTAGGTTCTTTTATTATCCCTAAGTGAGAAATACTGAGAACACAAGAAGAGTAAATGATTCAAAATACAGGCAGTGGCATATCAATGGGGGAAATGGGAGATGTGGTTGGGGGTGCTGTCTGACTCAGCTCCATGTCAAATATGTACAATGTAATTCACCTGATATATGGATAGAGATATCTATATAACATATACTCATATATGTGTAAAAATGAGGGACAGTAACATATATAGAGATAGATGATTGACAGAAAACTGGATAGATAGATAATGAGGGTGCATTACATGCAGAGTATATGAGAACAACAATAGCTAAAAGCCAATCTGCTTTGAATTTATAGGTGATTTAACATCTTTCCCAAGGTGGGGAAAAAATAACTTTGTTAAAGAAAAATCTAAATAGTTGCTACTATTGCAGTTGATCACAATAAACTGTGTGTATCACAATAAACTGTGGAAAATTCTGAAAGAGATGGGAATACCAGACCACCTGACCTGCCTCTTGAGAAACCTGTATGTAGGTCAGGAAGCTACAGTTAGAACTGGACATGGAACAGACTGGTTCCGAATAGGAAAAGGAGTACGTCAAGGTTGTATATTGTCACTTTGCTTATTTAACTTCTATGCAGAGTACATCATGAGGAACGCTGGGCTGGAAGAAGCACAAGCTGGAATCAAGATTGCCGGGAGAAATATCAATAACCTCAGATATGCAGATGACACCACCCTTATGGCAGAAAGCGAAGAAGAACGAAAGAGCCTCTTGGTGAAAGTGAAAGAGGAGAGTGAAAAAGTTGGCTTAAAGCTCAACATTCAGAAAACTAAGATCATGGCATCTGGTCCCATCACTTCATGGGAAATAGATGGGGAAACAGGGGAAACAGTGTCAGACTTTATTTTGGGGGCCTCCAAAATCACTGCAGACGATTACTGTGGCCATGAAATTAAAAGATGCTCCTTGGAAGAAAAGTTATGACCAACCTAGATAGCATATTAAAAAGCAGAGACATTACTTTGCCAACCAAGGTTCGTCTAGTCAAGGCTATGGTTTTTCCCGTGGTCATGTATGGATGTGAGAGTTGGACTGTGAAGAAAGCTGATCGCCGAAGAATTGATGCTTTTGAACTGTGGTGCTGGAGAAGACTCTTGAGAGTCCCTTGGACTGCAAGGAGATCCAAGCAGTCCATTCTAAAGGAGATCAGCCCTGGGTGTTCATTGGAAGGACTGATGCTAAAGCTGAAACTCCAATACTTTGGCCACCTCATGCGATGAGTTGACTCACTGGAAAAGACTCTGATGCTGGGAGGGATTGAGGGCAGGAGGAGAAGGGGACGACGGAGAATGAGATGGCTGGATGGCATCACCGACTCAATGGACTTGAGTTTGAGTGAACTCCTGGAGTTGGTGATGGACAGGGAGGCCTAGCGTGCTGTGATTCATGGGGTCACAAAGAGTCGGACACGACTGAGCGACTGAACTGAACTGAACTGAACTGATTGCAGTTGAGATTTAGTTTATTTTGAAATCATTGGAATCATTTTCAGCATAGAATTGCTTTTTTTTTTCAATTTTATTTTTAGCTATGTCAAGTCTTAATTGTAGCACCCAGGATCTTTCATTGTGCCACATGGGCTTAGTTGCCCCACAGCATGTGGAATCTTATTTCCCCAATCAGGGATCAAACTCATGTCCCCTGCATTAGACGGCCAATTCTTAACCACTGGACTACAAGGGACGTCCCCAGTTGAGATTTAAATTATCTTGCTTTTATCATTTGCTTTTTAATAAACATTGTAGCTTACAAGGTGATTTTAAAGATGGAAACACTAAGCATGTTTGGATGTGCAGTAAACCCAAGAGTACCATTATACCATGAATAAAGATCATATCTTGCAAATTACTGATAGCCATTCATAGCAGTTGACCTGTTGGTCTTTTTCTGAAAGCAGTGTTACTCTTTCTGAGAAACTAAGATCACAGTTATCTTCTCTTTCGGAGTCTGTATATAGTAAGCATACATACATACATACATACACAAGGCAGGGTTGGGAATTGGATGGAAGTTTGAGAGCATTTGGTATTATTTTACTATAGGATTTTGTATTACCCAAGCCATGATCTACAAAGCACACTTTTACTCTGTAGGTTCCTGAAGAAGATGCATGTATAAGAAAAGCTGGGGGAAATGAGGCACTTCATTACTAGATAGACCACAGCACAATTCTTCCCATTTGTCAGCACTCTTGTATCATGATGGAAGTAGGAGGCTCAGGGTCCTATCAAATACAAAACTACAAGGTCAATGTGCCTTTTTCAACTGTTTAGGCTTTTCAAAGGTTCCAATAACTCTCCGCTTTAAATTTTGGTATTGTATAAGGATTACAGAGATGAGAGGTCTGGGAAGAGTCAACTGATCCCAAGATTAACTGTAGAGGCCATACATGGCAGAGGACCCCAGGGCTGCACTAGCTGTGCCCAGTGGTGATAAAAGGCAAGATTACTGAAGGGCTGGAGTGGAGCCTGCATGGCTATAAAGGAGCCGCCTCCTGCCTCTCCCTCTCATTATCCTCCAGCATGTGGGCCTCCCGAACAACCTCTGATATCTATAACTTGACACTCCCGGGCCATAGAGCTGATTGGTCTGTGTGAACCTTGTAATAAAGGCTTCTGTGCTTTTCTCAGGGTCTTTGACTTCCTTCTCAGAGCTGTGACTATTTATACTTACTCCCGAGTTATCCCCAAATGATGTCCCTGGACTCTCCAAAACTAAAGAGAAAGGAACTAAGCTACTTTTGTGACTGATACCATATCTATTCCCATTGATTCCACTTTTGTCTGTTCTCTTTAACTCTCTGTGTCTCTGAAGATGAGGACTTGTGCCACAGACCACACACTGGTTGATCTATGGCCTGGAGTCCATTTCCTCTTACTTTCTCTAGTTACTACGCTGCACATTTGCATCTTAGCACTAAGCAGTTCATTCCATGTTGGGGTGCAGGATATTGTAAAGATGACCTACACAACTTCCCTTCCCTGTTAACTTTGCTTCACCTTTCACCTAGGAGAAAGCTCCTGGCAGATGTGTGTGTCCCCTGGGACACCACCCACTGGGCACCCCTGATAGATCCAAAGTGGACAGCTGACCCAACCTGGCCAATCAGAGCCTCTTCATCTGAGACCTGTGGTTGGCAGGAAGAGATTCCATTCTCAGTGGGGAGTGTTTCTAACATTTTAGGTTATGTGGTAAACTTATTTTCTGCATACACACTGGGAAGCTCAGAAAGCTTCTCTTCAGGGATAAAAAAAGAGATTGAAGCAGAAATGCAGGGAATTGGGTGAAAGAGAGAGAGGAGAGGGATAGAGAGAGACAAAGTCCAAGCTCTGTGACTGACCACGTGTGCCTTGATAATTAATATGTACTCAGAGGCTGGCATAGCTCTGGCCCAGAAGAAGTGCTCAATAAACATCTATTAAATGAATGCATGAATAATTATGGAAAGATTCCAAGCAGCTTTCCAGTCCCCAATTCCAATTATCTTCCTAAGGTCTAGGAGGTACCCATTTTATTCATACATAGGCTTTCTATTTCAACTAAGTCAAATTTGTTTGTTTTTTCCGAAAGACTGAAAAAAAAGAAGAAATATAGTTTATTCCTATATACCTACTAAGGTCACACTCTGCTTAAAAAAAAAATCAATCTGATAACAATTTCAAATCTCTTTCAAGTCCATGGAATTGACAATTTGCTTCTGTATGACTTTACAGATTAGCACCAAACATCTCCACATCTGACTTTGGTACATTTAGCTCCAGAGGAACCACAGTGAAAAAATCACACATACATACACACACACATACACACACACACACGCGCGCACCTTTATGATTTATGTATCCATTACTTACTCCTTTAGAAGCTAGAATAATACTGTGCAGATAAAGTGTGACACTGTAATCCTTGCCAAACTGAATGTCTGTAAAATTGTAAAAATGATTAAAGAAGAAAATTTAGGTGATACAAACAAACTGTAATGCTTTGTTAAGCAATCAGTCTTTTTGGAGAACTGCAAATGGGGCGGGGGAGTGGGGTGCAGAAAGCTTTATAGGATAAAGAATAAAGAACAAGAGGGAGAAAAATAGAAAATATCTGATTAGCTGAAGCCACAGAGTCCACCTTTTCTGGGGTGAGAAAGCCCAGATTTTGTTTGGTGTCTGGGGATTGGTTGACTGAATATATCCTGTTTCTGATTAAATGAAGCATTTATGAGACGTGACCAATATCTAAGCTTGAGTTTGCTAATGTGACACCTTTGCCAGGAGCAACTCCATCTTGAACCTGGAAAGTTATTTCAACGATGATCACAATACAGTCCCCTTTTATCTCTGATTAAATGTTTTAGTCCTATAATAAATATTATATCCATCTTCTTACATCTTCATTCTTATGTATAGGCCATATTGAGCATCACTTGACAGACTGGGGTAATGTCTCTCAACTAGAGATGATTTTAGCTCCAAGATCACAATGGCCAAGTTTTGAGACATTTTGGTTGTCTCAACCCATGGAGGGGAGTGATACTGACATCCAGTGGGTGGAGATCACACATCTTACTTGGCACAAACCTCCACAACAAAATATTTTCTATTCCAACCTTGGTCCAGCACCACTTATCCTGAAGTCCTGGAATACAGTTAAGCGAACACAGATGTACATTTGTGACTTGAATAGAGATGAAATGGCTGGTAAAACCCACATAGACAGGCTGAAGTGAGATAACCATTAGCAAAGTGCTCCGTCAATATTTAAGGTCCAAATGAACAGTACAGCTAACAATGTGGTATCCATATAGATGATGGGAAAGTCAGATGGCAGACAAGATTCAAAACATGACTATTTCCAGTGCTCTTTGAGAGAGATTCCTGGACCAAATCCAACTGAAGTGTTAAAGCTTCCTGAAACTTTGACTTTGCACGTGCAAAGAAAGAAACACCACCAGAAGGGGGAAGAAAAAAAAGGCTGTGAGCCATATCAATAACTGCTCTCACACGATGGACAACATTCTTCATCAGTAGCAGCATCTTCAAACATGAAAAATAAACCCAAGTGTGCTTGGATTCATCCCAGATAAAAATCAAGCAGAAAGCAATGTGCAGGGCAAGCTAAAATTGATTAGAATAGAATTGTAGACAAGAGCACACTGCATGCATTCTGAAAGTGTAAGCTTTTAAAAATCCTCTACCTAATTACTAAAGTAATTGCAGGGAAATGTGGCCAGGACCTTCAGGCTTTGATCTCAATGAATTCTATAATGTTGTCTAAAGTTTGAGCATATGATTTAAAAATTTAGCATATCAACTTGTGTTAATGACTACAGAGAGCTTCAACTCAGAACTCACAAACAGCTGGATATAAAACATAATTTAACAGCATTCTAGTCAATAAACAATTATTTTTCCTTAGTTCTAGGTTAATTTTTAGGTAATTAAACACGTCTATGGTTTTTTCCCACAAAATATCATTAACCCATTTTCTTTGTCTGATAAGTTTATCACCACAATGTGACTACAAACTGATACTAAACTAGGTCTTTCTTTGCAGGCTGTACATCACAGATTTTCAGACCAATGTTCACAGTATATTGGAATGGATCAGTCAATCTATATATTTATAAAAAACACAGTTTTAGAATAATTTATGTCCTTTACATTGTTTGTTTTTCCTATATGTGACTGCTGATGTAGTTAATATCTTCTTTGAATTATTTAAGACATGCATTCTCAATCAATAAATAGTAGAATTATAATTGTTATCAACTAGACATTTTTATAGCTGAAACTGCAATACTTTGGCCACCTCATGCGACAAGTTGACTCACTGGAAAAGAGTCTGATGCTAGGAGGGATTGGGGGTGGGAGGAGACGGGGGCGACAGAGAATGAGATGGCTGGATGGCATCACCAACTCGATGGACATGAGTTTGAGTGAACTCCGGGAGTTGGTGATGGACAGGAAGGCCTGGTGTGCTGTGATTCATGAGGTCGCAAAGAGTCGGACACGACTGAGCGACTGAACTGAACTGAACTGAGACATTTTTATATTTTTTTAAAATGAGATTTAATCTTCAAAATACTAAGAAGCACTCTCCCATGCTAGCAGAGCTGGGTTTCAGGTTTTATGTTCCTTGCATTTGTGTAAAAAAAAGTCAGTTAACCATGTTCTGATTCCACATTTGCTCACTGTGGCATTCATAGCACAGCTGTCCAAATCTACCTTGGAATTCATATTTTCCTTCAAGATCAAAGTTTAGTGTACTTAGCTGTGGGCTTTGTTGATCCATTCCTCTTGAACTTCATTTGGGCCCATAATTACATGCCCAATATAGAGAAAAAAATGTCAAGAAAGAAACAGATTTCAATTTCAAGCTTCAGAGGAGTTCTGATAATAAAAATGTGAAAATGATGAAAACTTCCTTGACTGATGTACTCTTGTTTTTAGGGACAATGTCCTGTGTGGTGGTGGAGAGAAAGGATATGCGTAAATTCTGAGATGAGGACTTTGTGGGGGCAAAGTTGTCATTTTACAAAAGGAAATACTCTTTTTGACGCAGGAAAAATGTCCGGCCGTGCTACTTGCTATGCGAAAACAGTGGGATTGCTTTCTGCCTGCCAGAGCAGGGCAAAGGTATAACACACCCACTGCTGGGTTCCATTAGCATCTTTTGTCATAATACACGGCAAATGGACCAGTAACTACCCACTGCCAATTAGAGTGATGATGAGCCAACCTAAAATAGGCAGGTGATCTGACTAAGTGCCCCTGTGGTTTGCCAATTACCTAAATTATCTGCGGTAGTTTTAGTGCACAGCTACCATGAATACAAATAAAAAACACTCTAGTATTCAGGGGAGTTAGGTGCTGCTTGGTGTCAAAAATCAGAGAGAAAATAAGCAGGATTTTTAGAAAGTGAGTTCTAGCAATTGTGATAACCAGTGTCATCCAGATGAAATACTATCCTGCATTTTGTTTGACAATTCTGTCTCCTCTCAGAAGAGTTCTCAAAAGAAGGAAGCATCAATTCTGTTCTCAATGTCACCAATCAATTGCACAAATTGTTGTCAGTGATTCTCACTAAAAGGACATTGGAACGGATCTACAGTGCTGAATGAAGAGTTGGTATCGGAAGATTTCAAGGAAATAAAACTACTTTGCCAGAGATGGGGAAAAATCATTCATGGTGGATATCGGGAAATAAAAAGAAAGAAAAGGCAAAGAAGAGACTTGTGATTCCTGTTATTCTCTGAAATTATAAAGATCATAAAAAAAAAAAGCAACAGCATCCTTTGTCGCAAACATTTAAGTGCAATCATGAAACCTGACTCAACAGCTTTGGGAAAAGACTTCATCTTATAGGACCTTGACTTGGCAGTAAGTCCCACTTACGTTATCAGTAGAAACTACTTTCAGTTTCCCTTTGTTTTCACATTTGCCAGGAAAAAGGAGAGAGCTCAATACTATTTTAAAGGCAATGAAAGATTTTGTAATAAAAAAAAATGCTAACTTATGTGCTTAACATTTCACCATCTTTAGAAAAATTACACATATACTTGCATTTGAATACAGCATTGGGTGTGAATACACAATCTGATGCCATTATATTCATTTTCACTTAAACTCTATAATAGATTAGTATGTACTAAATGATTTCAGAAGAATGGCGCCCTGCTCAGTGGATAATATGTACAGTGGCTGAGCTTAATGTTAATAGCAGCAGTCAGAAATCTGAGTTATATTGCTCCAGGACTGAACTAATATGTGATCTTTGACAAGTCACTTAATCTTTCATCTTTCTTAACTGTAACGATAGTTTATCTAAATTATAATAGCAGATAATGATACCTTGCTTGGAGTAGTGTGGTAAGATGTGATTAATTGTCATGAGTGGAGCACTTTCAGGTCTTTGGATAAAATGTATTACTAAAGTGCACGGCATTAATATTATTCACCCATTAGCAATGTTTTTCTGTGTAATGGTCCAATATACTATCAGTTTAAGACACATTTGGGGATACTGTGAAGGTGGAGTTGCAGAATGATAAGAATTTTACTGCTCTCTGCGTACATCTGTGTTGTACAAACTGGTCTACTTTATAGAATATTCAATATAGTTACTAAATTCCACACTGACTGTTTTATTATGCTAATTGATAATCTAGTGTGCTCCAAAGATTAAAGAAAAATGAAATTAAACTGAAAAATCAAAGGGTAACAACTTTATAATGCCTCTTTAATTTAGCGAAATACAATTAAAGTCACACAGTGATAGAATTGACTGTGAATACTAAGATGACTGTAATTGACAAAGTAAATGTTACAGAACCAAGCTGAATAAAGGCAAAGGAAAATGCCAATAGAGTTCAGCGCCATGGGATATCTATGTAGGCTCACAAAAATGAACTGGAAGACATCCCACGATGTCACTGAAAAGAACGTTCTGAAGAATGCTAAGTCACTGGAAAAGGTTTTTCAAATCAGATGAAAAGGCACATGTTTAAAAGTAACACAAAAATTCATTATTGTCTGTACTAAGAGAAAAAACAGAATGCTGAGAAAAAATCAGATTTGATTAAAGGTTTTTGAGTTGATATTTATAAACACACAGGACTCCATAGAGCCTGATTTAAATGGAAACACATGCACAAAAAGCACATAAGCATCTGCCTGCTAACACATGTGCACACAGAAGTCTATGAATATGTGGTTTAAAAATCCAATTGAATTAGTAACTCTAGTGAGCTTCCCTTATACAGCCAACAGGACCGGGGTCTTCTTTCACACAATTCTACAACCAAAGGTCTTTACATGATTATAGCTTGACTGAAAAAATGAGTATACTTGGATACTGCTGAGGGAATGGTAAACTATTTCAGACTTAGGTCAGCAATGCTCAGTATCTTTAAAATACTTATGAAATTCCCCTTTTAGAAATTTACATTCCTAAGGCTGTATTCTTGCATTTACAGATTTTTTTCACCAAAAAATATGGGAGGGCAGAGCAACCTTCATGAAGGAGAAATTATTTCTGAAGAGTAAGGTTCTAACTTTTAAATTAATGGAAACATTATATTTTATTCTATGTTAATGCTTTGTTTTAGACATAAGTAGTTTTTTTCCCAAAACTTTGAGATGAAATTGATCAACTAAGATGTTATAACATATGGGTCTTTACATCTGTCCATAGCCCTCAGCAGCATACCGCAAGCAAAAATTCAAATATATAGGTAGAAATTGTGAAAAAAAAATAGCATGAGGTAGATGAACAGGTGACAGCAACAGAACAAATCATGAGGCATTTAATAGAATGCCATCTTTGAGGAGCAAAAGTGTGAGAGTGGGGAGAGGCAGGGATAAGTTGATTGAGACCTTTTCATATAAATGCATATATATACATATATATTTCACTCTTAATTAGCTTATTTATTATAACATAAGTTTTAAGAGCACATGTCATGTTTAAATAGGACATACTGTGCCAATTTTCTCTATGTGATAGGATTATGGATGATTTTTTAAAATAAACTCCTTCTTGAGTTTTTACAATGTTTGCACTACTTTTACCATTAGAAAAAGAAAAAGGCTATTAGCATTTTGGGCAGAATATAGGATATTGTTGCTCCTTAAAACACTGAAGATTGCTCCAAAAATTCCA
Source organism: Moschus berezovskii (assembly GCF_049115385.1). Lineage (NCBI taxonomy): Eukaryota > Metazoa > Chordata > Mammalia > Artiodactyla > Moschidae > Moschus > Moschus berezovskii. The sequence goes on from NC_142469.1 coordinate 65,233,744, forward strand.
AGGTTTCTCTCATCACTGATAAAATTTTAATATGTAGAACTTACATGATTAAAATACAAAAATAATATTTATGTCTGTGAACATTAGAGTACCAGAAAAACCTTTGTTTCATACATTTAAACAGCACGTCTATAGCTCTCATGAGAATCATGAAAAAAAAAAACTAAAGCAACACTTAGTGTCTCTTGAATGTATCTGTTGGAAATTATTCTGCTTCAAAGTGAAATTTCAGGGAGGTTGTTCCCAATGAAAGACAATAAAACATTCCAGATTCAGAACGACATTTTTTATAAAGTAGCTATATATCTTCTAAACCTGGATGCCAGAAATAGCAGGAAAAGCATTGATAATGCAAAATTCCTCCTCCACACCTACACAAATGAATGTTCATCACACCTGCCAAGGACATCAAGAAGAAAATGAATTCCTACTCTCCTCATAATATTTCTAGAAGGGAATCATCATTAGTAACAGAAATAATGCATAAGAGTAGGACCATGACAGACAAGATTTATGTGCCAGTCTGTTTATATAGGTCTCTGCTTAGTTGGATTTCTTCAGAGTCTCACCTCCTCTCTAAAAAGTAATCATATTGGATAAAAAACACCCATTTGGTATAGGGCACCCAACCAGAACAACCCCCAGAATTCTATAATAGGTAAACTTAGTGAACTATGTACCACACTGTTTTCCGAAAGCTCAATCTCTCATAATACATTTTAAAATTTATATTATGAATTTTGGCTAAAGAAATAATAAGAATCCATTCCTCTCTATGTGGCCTTGTACACTTGGCCAATTCAATACTGGGCCCATGGCATTTCTTAAAAATTACTTTCTTGGTTACATTAAACCGTAGTCTGGTTAGTTATTATTCAGATCAAATGAAAGTATGAATAACTTTCTGGAAATGTATTCTAGCTCTGTAAAATATGTTATTATGTAAAGAGATGAGGCAGCATCCTAGCAAAGTAAGATATTCTCATCTTCAGTCATAGTAATGTCTTCATTTAACAAAGCTGATCTTCTCAAGAATTCAATCTGTTCTTTATTATTGTGTTATTAATTGTAACATTATTAGCACCCACTGTAGACTGATGACAGAGAAGGCAATGGCACCCCACTCCAGTACTCTTGCCTGGAAAATCCCATGGATGGAGGAGCCTGATAGGCTGCAGTCTATGGAGTCGCAGAGTCGGACACGACTGAGTGACTTCACTTTCACTTTTCACTTTCATGCATTGGAGAAGGAAATGGCAAGCCACTCCACTGTTCTTGCCTGGAGAATCCCAGGGACGGGGGAGCCTGGTGGGCTGCTGTCTATGGGGTCGCACAGAGTCAGACACGACTGAAGCGACTTAGCAGCAGCAGCAGTAGATTGATGAAGGATCAGTGTGTCACTTTAATGGGCAATGAAGTGCACTTTTAAAAGCAAGGCACTACAATTGTTCACCTGGCCTCTTATTTCTGGTTTTACTATGATCTTGAGTAAGTTAACTGGACTTCAAATGTCAATGTACCCAGTAAGATTCTCTTAGGAGCGTCACAACAATTGAGTAAGATAATCTAGAGGCACTAGTGGTAAAGAACCCACCTGCCAGTGCAGGAGACATGAGACATGGGTTCGATCCCTGGGTCAGAAATATCCCCTGGAGTATGAAATGGCAACCCACTCCAGTATCGTTGCCTGTAGAATACCATGGACAGAGGAGCCTGGCGGGCTACAGTCCATGGGGTCGCAAAGAGTCAAACACAACTAAGTGACTTAGCATGCACACAATCAATGTAAAGCAGTTACTATGTTAATTAACATATACTAAGATCTCATATTGTAGTTATTATTAGAATTCATCTTCAAAATAATAATTTTCCAAAAAATAATACTGCCATCTTGCAGACTTCAGGGAAACTGCCATTAAAGTAACAGAAATAACAGTTGGAGTTTTGTAACTATAGAAATAAAATGTATTATGTTTTCATTGCTATATTACCCTTAATTTAGTGTATCTTTTATTTCTGAGAAAAGTAATTTAAATTATTAGGTTTCTGGATAAATTTAAGGTTTTGCCTTCATACATCTGACGAAGCTGGCTTCATCTGGCTGTTCATCTGTATCCAAACTGATAAATGTAAGCTGTGTTTCCCTGAGTTTTTTAGAGCCACCTTAACAAATTACCAAACCTGAAAGCTGGAGAGAGGATTATATAGGAATCCCTGACTCTGTAGCCAAGTTGGACAAAAGTGAAGATAACCTGGGACTTCATACTTGCATCTGGTGTCTGAAGTGAGGGTAGTTTTGTGAGTGGAGTCCTTAAGCTTGTGGAGTCTAATACTAACTGCGAGTAGTTAGTCTTAGAACTGAATTGGGCCAAAGAACTAAACAGACATTTCTCCAAAGAAGACATAAAGATGGCTAACAAACACATGAAAAAATGCTCAACATCCCTCATAATCAGAGAAATGCAAATCAAAACCACAATGAGATACCATTTCACACCAGTCAGAATGGCTGCTATCCAGAAGTCTACATGCAATAAATGCTGGAGAGGGTGTGGAGAGAAAGGAACCCTCTTACACTGTTGGTGGGAATGCAAACTAGTACAGCCACTATGGAGAACAGTGTGGAGATTCCTCAAAAAACTGGAAATAGAACTGCCATATGATCCAGCAATCGCACTCCTGGGCATACACACCGAGGAAACCAGAATCGAAAGAGACACATGTACTCCAATGTTCATTGCAGCACTGTTTATAATAGCCAGGACATGGAAGCAACCTAGATGTCCATCTGCAGACGAATGGATAAGAAAGCTTTGGTACATATACACAATGGAGTATTATTCAGCCATTAAAAAGAATGCATTTGAATCAGTTCTAATGAGGTGGATGAAACTGGAGCCTATTATACAGAGTGAAGTAAGCCAGAAAGAAAAACACCAATACAGTATACTAACACATATATATGGGATTTAGAAAGATGTAAATGATAACCCTGTATACGAGATAGCAAAAGAGACACAGATGTATAGAACAGTCTTTGGGACTCTATGGGAGAGGGTGAGGGTGGGATGATTTGGAAGAATGGCATTGAAACACGTATGTTGTCATATGTGAAACAAATCACTAGTTCAGGGTCAAGGCATGTTATAGGATGCTCGGGGCTGGCATGCGGGGATGACCCAGAGGGAGGATAAAGGGAGGAGGGAGGTGGGAGGGGGGTTCAGGAGGGGGAACTTATGTAAACCCGGGGCAAATTCATATCAATGTATGGCAAAACCAACCAATATAATATTGTAAAATAATTTGCCTCCAATAAAAAATAAATAAATTTAAAAAAAAAAAAAAAAGAACTGAATTGTAGAACACCCAGAATTGACTGGCGTCAGGAACACAAAATAAACTCTCAAGAGATCTTGAGTTAATGTCTCATAAATTTCTCTATATTTAATTTTTTCTTTAGTTCTGAACATATTTTCTCTTTTCTTAAAAATGTTGCTGCTTCAGTAAAAAAAAAAAAAATAACAGAAATTTTGTTAATATTAAGATTATTTGCATTTTTACAGTTTAGAACTGTTTTCTAAAGTCGTTAATAATCAAAAAAGCTTGAAGTTCTTCAAGTTTGTTGTCTTGAATTATGAAAGCTTCATTTGTAAAAATTCAATCTTTCAACCTGAGATACTGTGTCTCAATGAAATATCTCTTTTACTCCATTTGTTAATTCATGTCTATTTTATGCCTTAGTCACTGAAAAGTTTTATTTATTCCTAAAACTTTAATAATCTTAGCATCAGCTCAATAATGTAACTCTATGATTTGAATTATTTATGTGTATATATAAACATAAACTTTATATATATATGTATATAAAGGTAAGCAGATTTACCTTGAAACTTTTATATATATAACATTCAAAGGGAAACACCTTCTTATTACTTACTATAACTGAGACGGTTACATGATAGCATTCAATGCCTATGGCAACACAATAATAAGGACAATAAAAGGTTTATTTGATTCTGTATTGATTGATTAATTTGTAGCAGTTGTGGAATCAAATTACTGCTTGCTGCTGCTGCTGCTAAGTTTACAAAACTCTATTTTCTGGTGGAGTTGTTAGAAATGCATGAGGAGAAAAAATGTCCATATTAATTTCAAAAACTAAAACTGAAAGGTAAGTGAAAAAAAGCAATCAAGCAAACAATTATGAAAAAAAAGTCTTTGTTAATTTGGAAAGCTCCTTTACCCAAATAAAAATGTTAAGGACCCAATTTATAGATTTTAAAAAACTCTTTTTGAAACAAAATTTTTGTACCTTATCTAAATCATTCAAACTAATTCTGTATTTCAGATCTCAGGCTAAATATTTATGTTAAAGTTACTGAAAAATTAATATGTGGACTTTCCTCTCTAGTAACACTGCAGTTTTTTAAATAGAGTTATATTGTTTAAAATATCCATAAGTATTTATTTTAAACGTATTCTATACCAGAAAATTGTTTCTTTCCTTTCTAGTTGCTCCACAAACTTCAAACTGATAATGACCCTTCTGAAATATGGTTACCACAACTGACCATGATTATTTTGGAATTTCACTGGATCTGTAAGAGTTTAGCCAGCACACTCCCTCATGTGACCTTGATCCTGTTCTTCACCATAACATCATATTAAACTTCTAGCAGCTGCATCATTTTGTTGGGGGTTAATGAAAAGCACAAGTCATTTTCACCTTAGCTCATGTCAAATTTCTCTCATTAGAGACTTATGGGATTGATTTTTCAACCTAAATGCATAACTTTACAATTATCTATAAAGTCTTACTTTAGTCTATTGGGATGAATTTACATCTCAATTTTATTATTCATTGCACTGGACATAGTTCCCACTATTGTGTCTTCTAAAAACATGAAAGCACTATATTTTCATTCAATATTTTCAAAGTCCTGAGTTTTACTTATTACCACTTAAAACTCTTCAAATAATTCTTGAATATTTCAAGACTCTTTAAAAAAAATGTTCTTTCCACATATTTTTTCTAATATTGAATGGAATAACCAAAGGCATCTGACTTATTAGTAAGTTCTCTCCAAATCAGCACTATTCTATTAATCAATAGCTTCTGAATATGAATGCCTATAATATACAACAATAACAAATAAAGAATGTGGTTAGGAGGACATTACTTGTTCTTAATGTATTCATGACTATTTCTCCCTACCATATATGTCATTCTAAGGTCTCACAAACTTACAGCTTCATCTTCTGCTATAGAATGATAACAAATATCAATAGCAATCTTTATTGAGTGTAACTCTACCCATTTTTTTAAATGATATAATTCTTGACCAATTTTCACCTTCTGGGATTTCCCTTTTTCCTATGATTTTCCAAGATTTCTCCAAAATCATAGGCAAATTATACTTGAAAATATATTATAGTTGTTTTAGAAACCTGAAGAATTTAAGAGTCAAGGACTTGTTCAGAATTTCAGCGTAAAGCAACAAGTAATTCACAGAATGTGGGTTACCCATAACAAAATTCAGGATAATTAGAAAAGGCTTGGATAATAATAGTCAGGGTTGATAAGAGGATGTCAAAGAGGGAGGGACAAGGAAAAGCTGGGCTTTGATGACTTCCTGAAACAGGAGGAGAATAGCTTCCATTGGGATAGTTAGAGCAACAGATAATAATTTCAGGAGAGATGAGAAAGAGCAGTGAATATTCATATCACTGAAAATTAACTTAAGGTCTACAAATTGTCACGTTGTTCTCTATATTTTAGGACTCAGAAACTGATACAGTTGTTGTGGATCCCAAAGATAGTATGTGTGTGTCTCTGTGTCTGTGTCTGTGTGTGTTTTTGTGTGTGTAGCAGAACAGACTGAAAGCAAGAATAGTGATTCACCACACTTAAGCTGCTACATAGGTTTAAAAGGTAAAATCTATCTTTTTAATTGAATAGTTACTTATTAAAGACCGGTGTGGGACAACTGGAGTAAGAAACCCTGACATCAAGGAGATAACAGTTGTGGAGAGGAGGCAGACAGGCAGAATAATTAGAGCATTATAAGTCTAACATTAATGAAGCCATATCTGTTAGTCATATTTTCCATTCATTTATTAATGGCTGAATACTACAAGGTCAGGGATTTGTTCTGTTCGCCATCACATCCCGGTGCCTGGAAGAATTCCTGGCTCACAGCATGCCCTCAGTAAATGTTTATCTTAATTGATTAATACACCATGAAATAAGTATTATGAAAATGATTTCAAAGATTAGGAAACTGATACTAAAAATGGTTAAGTAACTTGCTAAGAGTATATAGCTAACAGTAGGTGCCAGAGTCAGGATTCCAAGGCTCAGGACACTTGTATAAAATTTCCTATCTCAGTCTCACATTTGCCTTTTAAATGTCATTCACATATAAACACTTTGAAACTTATATGTGGAAAAATAGGTGTGGTCTTTACTTAATACAGGCCAATTTGTACAGTTGAAATAGAGAAAAACATTAATTGCCATTCAGTCCACCTAAAATGCCAATGCCCTTAAAAACAGGGCTATTAGTAATGCAAATATGTGGTCCCCAGGACTGTGAAAAGCTTGCTTAACCAAACAACTGGCCTCATGAGGCAAGACTGCTTCCAAAATTCTTTCTGGCTTGGCTGTTCTCCCATTTTCGTATAAACGGCCAGTCCCAAAAGAGCTAAACGTCTACAGTTTGTGACAAAATTTCTGCAGTAAAAAGGCACTACATACTGTATATTCAAACTCACCCACTTAATATTAGCGCATCTGAATGATCATTTAAATCTCATCCGTACTAAGTCTACAAAATACAGGCCTATTATTTCTTTTTATTGGAAATACATAAAGCGAGACATACTCATGTGGTAGAAGCAACTCTTCAAGTTGAACAAGATGAAATGTATATTTTCTTGAAATGGAAGTCCAGGGCTGAAAGACATTTGGTCAGCACTTCTGGAAATCTATAGGAAACCAGTTAAATTTATGCTCTCTGAAAATCTCATAAAATGAGTTATAAATTAAACCCAAAATACCGATCACATGTTGTCATCTCCCTTTCTCTTGTTCTTTCATTTATTTGTTTTATTAATACCCTCTTGTTTTTAATGGCATTCAGAATATTTGTATAATACATCTTTCTATGATAAACATTGATTTTTAAAGAAAGAAAAATAAGTTAAATGAATGATACATGGAGTAACATTTTTCTTATTTACAATGTTAAGTCAGAGAGATACATTGTTTCTAATATTGATTTAAATGAGGATGAAAAATGTCATAGTTTTTATATTGGTCCCTGACTCTCATTCTTATCCCCAGAATTAAGAAATGAATACTTATTCAAACTTTACTAATAAAACTTAATGAAGAAAGCATGTAAAACATAATTAGAGTTGTAATTAATTTCACAGTAAACAATTTAACTAATTGTGAAATATTAAAATATGTTATTACTGATTCTCATTTACTTTGGTTGTTTATGTTTAGTAAGTAGATGGGTATTATAAATGTTGCTATCCCCTAGCTCAGGGGCCACAAACTTTTTATATAAAGGAAGAGAAGTAAGTAAGTTTGGTGGGCCACATATGATCTCTTTGTTGTAGTCTTATTTTCCTTTTGTTTAAAGAATATCTTTTAAAACATTCTTAGTTCATGGACAGGATCTGGGCAGTGGCCTATAGTTTGCCTGCTCCTGTTTACCACTTCTAGCTTTGTCCCCACAAGGCAAAACTCTAAACCTTCTGTTGATATTCTCAACTTGCTTGCATGGAGGAAATATTCGCTAAGAAGTGAGAAAAACAGAACTTTCCCGATTCAATTGCTCCCCGACCCTACCTTTACAGCTGCATTCCCTAAGACTTACACATTCACAAGTATAGACAATTGCAGCGCCTGCTGTGTGCCAGCATAGGGGCTCAGGGGTCCCCAGACCCAATGACACAGAGAGCAAGTCCTCAGTGATACAAATACTCAGTTCTAACAATACTTGCAAGTGAAAGAGCTGGTTTTATAGTGAACTCTGAGTGTGTGAACACACAAAGTCCGGCTGGTCTGAAACAGTCTTTTCACTTGGTAAATTGTCACTAAGAGCTCGCACATCTGAGGCACCATGTAAGCCCTAGGGGATACAGTGGAGATCAAACTTGGAAGGCCTGTGCCCCTGTGGCTCTTGAAGCAGAGAAAGGGAGACAGAAATAAGCATGTGTGCAAATGAGTAAATAAAGCCAGGTGATAATAAGAATCAAAAAGGGCCAATCACCTTTTAAAGTACAAATGTTATCTATTGATTATTAAGTTCAAATATAGTAATCCTCTCCAGGAAGACTCAATTCAGGTCAACAATATTTACACAAATTGAGGACTCACATGTGGAAAAATGGAGAAGGAAATGGGAACCCACTCCAGTATTCTTGCTTGAAAAATTCCATCTGGAAAAAAAGGGATTTTTTTCATTTTGAATTAGTATTTTCATTCTGGAGTGCTAAATAAAAAAGTCTGGGAAAAGTGCTGATTTGGTTATAATAGTAAATGTTACATAAAAAAATACCAGTCTCTTAATGTGAAATTTATCAAGAGGAAATAACAACTGCCATGGAACATCAATAACTCTTTCTAATAATCTGGTAATCTTCATAGCTTTCACAGAAAGGTCTTGGCAGATTATCCCAATTGTTAGCAATAAATGTAATACTCAATAGATAATTCTATTGAGAAATTTTTCTATTTTACCAAGCGTTCAATGCATTTGCCAGTGCATTATGAAGCATTAGAAATAAGTAAAATAGTCCTTCAAGATACAAGATAAATGCAGAATATTTGATATTTCTAATTTCACATCCTGTAATTTCAAATTCTTGCTAATAAAATATGATAACCTTTAATAAATTCCACATTATTATTGCAAATTAGCAAGCTTCTATAACATTATATTTCATTTCCCTACCATTAAGGACATTCAGATTGTGCAACTTATTAAACATAGCTTTCATTCTAAACTGATTTATTTTGCTTTTCATGACATGATTCTAAATTTATTTTAAATATAATTTTAATTAATCAAAACAACTAATAGAGCACACAGTTTTCCTGCCATAAATCCTGCCTTGGGGACTTTATGGAGTACTTGAGGTATCAGGTTATATTTCGAGAAAGTTTTGATAAACCTCATAAGAGAAATAGTTGGAGAAAAGCCACTAAAATCAGGTTTTAAAATGTGGCCTTCAGAGAGAAAGCAAAAAAAAAAAAAAAATTAAGACCGTTTGACAATGAGAAACAAAAGACTGGAACAAGCCAGGTCTTCTCAAGTGCAATCAAGTTTAGAGAAAAAAGTACACGGTTTTATCATTCAGAAATTTGGATTTGTTATAAAATGGAATGGAAGAAGAAATTGTAAGAGAACTAGGAAAATCACCTTCTCTTAAATATACTATAAAATAGACTCTTATTGATCATTATTATGTGTGAAAATCAAATAAGATTCAATTCTGAGTTTTTTAGTTTATCATGGAGGCTTTTCCTTTTTCTTTCCCTTCTGTTTCCTTGAGGAGGAATTTTCAGGAGTCCGTATTTATTGCCACTTCTCACTCATTTATGTTAATGGTAAATCTAAGGGAAGAAATTGAGCCTGTTCAACTCAGCACCCCACCCCCAATCAGGATCCTTTTTTTGTTTCCTTCTTCTTTTCCTTTCCCTTTTGGCAGACCATTGCTATGAAGCTGACACTTTCTTCTCTATACCGTAGAATCACAGAGAAGGCAATGCCCCAATGGGAGTTTACCCCTGTTTCAGCACTGCCTGTAACTGGGTGAGAAGTCAGGCTGATTCAGTGATGAGATGTTAGCCAAATTCTCTAATCAGTTCTTTCTCCAAATGAATGTGTTTCAGTTGGCTCTAAACTAACAGAACTCAGTGAAACTACGAGCCATGCTATATATGGTCACCCAAGATGGACATGTCATGGTGGACAGTTCTGACAAAACATGGTCCGCTGGAGATAGGAATGGCAAACCACTTCAGTATTCTTACCTTGAGATCCCCATGAACAGTATGAAAACGCAAAATGATATGACACTGAAAGATGAATTCTCCAGGTTGCTCAGTGCCCCATATGCTACTGGAGAAGAGTGGAGAAATAAGTCCAGGAAGAATGAAGAGGCTGAGCCAAAGGGAAAACAATGCCCAGTTGTGGACGTGACTGGTAATAGAAGTAAGGTCCAATGCTGATAACAACAATTATGCATAGGAACCTGGAATGTTAGGTCCACAAATCAAGGTAAACTAGAAGTGGTTAAATAGGAGATGGCAAGAGTGAACATCAACATTTTAGGAATCAGTAAACTAAAAGGGACTGGAATGGGCGAATTTAATTCAGATGACCATTATATCTACTACTGTGGGCAAGAATCCCTTAGAAGAAATGGAGTAGCCCTCATAGTCAGCTATAGGGTCTGAAATGCAATACGTTCAGTGCAATCTCAAAACGACAGAATGATCTCTGTTTTTTTCCAAGGAATACCATTCAATATCACAGTATTTCAAGTCTATGCCTCAACCACTGATGGCAAAGAAGCTGTAGTTGAACAGTTCTATGAAAACCTACAAGACCTTTTAGAACTAACACCAAAAAAAGATGTCCTTTTCATTATAGTGGACTGGAATGCAAAAGTAGGAAGTCAAGAAACACCTGGAGTAACAGGCAAATTTGGCCTTGGAGTACAAAATGAAGCAAGACAAAGGCTAACAGAGTTTTGCTATGACAGTTTTGCGCTGGTCATAGCAAACACCTTCTTCCAACAACCACAAGAGAAGACTCTACACATGGACAGATGGTCAATAGCGAAATCAGATTTATTATATTCTTTGCAGGAGAAGATGGAGAAGCTCTATACAGTCAGCAAAAACAAGACTGGGAGCTGACTGTGGCTGATTGTGAACTCCTTATTGCAAAATTCAGACTTAAATTGAAGAAAGTAGGGAAAACCACTAGACCATTCAGATATGACCTAAATCAAATCCCTTATGATTATACAGTGGAAGCGACAAACAGATTCAAGGGGTTAGAGCTGATATATAGAGTCCCTGAAGACCTATGGGAAGAGGTTCATGACATTGTACAGGAGCTGGTGATTAAAACCAGCCCCCAAAAAAGGAAATGCAAAAAGTCAAAACTCTTGTCTGAAGAGGGTTTACAAATTGCTGAGGAAAGAAGAGAAGTGAAACACAAAAGAGAAAAAGAAAGATATATCCACCTGAATGCAGAGTTCCAAAGGACAGATAAAAAATCCTTCCTCAATGATCAATGCAAAGAAATAGAGGAAAACAATACAACGGGAAAGACTAGAAATCTCTTCAAGAAGTTAGAGATACCAAGGGAAATTTTCATGGAGAGAGGGGCACAATAAAGGACAGAAATGGTATGGACCTAAAGGAAGTAGAAGATATTAAGAAGAGGTGGCAAGAACATACAGAAGAATTATACAAAAAAGATATTCAAGACCCAGATAACCACAATGGTGTGATCACTAACCTAGAGCCAGAAATTCTGGAATGTGAAATCAGGTGGGCTATAGGAAGCATCACTAAAACCAAAGCTAGCAGAAGTGATGGAATTCCAGCTGAGCTATTTCAAATCCTAAAAGATGATGCTGTGAATGTACTTCACTCAATACACCAGCAAGTTTGGAAAACTCAGCAGTGGCCACAGGACTGGAAAAGGTCTGCTTTCATTCAAATTCCAAAAAAAGTCAGTGCCAAAGAATGTTCAAACTACCACACAATTGCATTCATCGCACACATTAGCAAAGTAATACTCAAAATTCTCCAAGCTAGGTTTCAACAGTATGTGAACCATGAACTTCTGGATGTTCAAGTTGGATTTAGAAAAGGCAGAGGAACCAGATATCAAATTGCCAACATCCACTGGATCATAGAAAAAGCAAAAGAAATCCAGAAAAACATCTATTTCTGCTTAATTGACTATGCTAAAGCCTTTAACTGTGTGGATCACAAAAAAAAAAAAACGTTGGACTGTCTGTTGCCATGGTTCAAGGACATTAGGATGGCACAAGTCTAACAGAGTTTTTGTATAAGCAGAATGAGCTTTTACATGTCTACAAACCTGACAATTGGATTAATTTCTAAAACTAGCATAGGATCAGGCCTATGGTAGAAAACCATTTGATTTATATGCAGAGGGCTAAGAAGTCAAGAAAACATTATAAATGATCATACAAATCAGGTCCAGCATCTTGGGCAAGCTGTCTACCTCTGATGTCGTCATCTTCTCATCCTCGTGTAGTGTAGTTTCTTCTGGAAAAAGTCCTTCCATCCAGGTTGGAGACAGTCCTTTCAATTATGTCCTTTTTTTTTTTCAGTCCTGGTTGCAGGTCACGAGGCATCTGATCTTCATCCAAAGATAGATCACTGAAATAAGCTTCAGAAACAAACTTAGGGTGTTCTTTAAGAAGTCAATTAAATTTTACATTAAAATTAATATCACATAACAGCAAGGAACTATACAAGAAATGAGTCTTACTACCTCCATTGGTAGACCTATGTGAAATGGTGACTGGACTTGTGATAATCACTTCATGATGTATGTGGATCAAATGATTATGCTGTACACCTTGAAATTGTACAGTTGCTGCTGCTGCTGCTGCTGCTAAGTCACTTCAGTCGTGTCCGACTCTGTGTGACCCCATAGATGGAAGCCCACCAGGCTCCCCCGTCCCTGGGATTCTCCAGGCAAGAACACTGGAGTGGGTTGCCATTTCCTTCTCCAATGTGTGAAAGTGGAAAGTGAAAGTGAAGTCGCTCAGTCGTGTTCTATCCTTAGCGACCCACGGACTGCAGCCTACCAGGCTCCTCCATCCATGGGATTTTCTAGGCAAGAGTACTGGAGTGGCTTGCCATTGCCTTCTCCGGAACTTGTACAGTACTGTATGTTAATTATGTCTCAATAAAATTGAAAGAAAAAAAAAAAGCTGTGGAAAATTCTTCAAGTAATGGGAATACCAGACCACCTTACTTGCCTCCTAAGAAATCTGTATGCAGGTCAAGAAGCAACAGTTAGAACCGGACATGGAACAACAGACTGGTTCTAAATTTGGAAAGGAGTATGTCAAGGCTCAAGTATGTATGTTGTCACCTTGCTTATTTAACTTATATGCAGAGTACATCATGAGAAATGCTGGACTGGATGAAGCACAAGCTTGAGTCAAGATTGCTGGGAGAAATATCAATAACCTCAGACATGCAAATGACACCACCCTCATGGCAGAAAGTGAAGAACTAAAGAGTCTCTAGATGAAAGTGAAAGAGGAGAGTGAAAAAGTTGGCTTGAAGCTCAACATTCAGAAAACTAAGATCATGGCATCTGGTCCCATCACTTCTTTGCAAATAGATGGGGAAACAGTGGAAACAGTGAGAGACTTTATTTTCTTGAGCTCCAAAATCATGGCAGATGCTGACTGCAGCCATGAAATTAAAAGACACTTACTGCTTGGAAGAAAAGCCATGACCAACCTAGACAGCATATTAAAAAGCAGAGACATTATTTTACCAACAAAGATCTGTCTAGTCAAAGCTGTGGTTTATCCAATAGTCATGTATGGATGTGAGATTTGGACTATAAAGAGCTGAGAGTTGAAGAATCGATGCTTTTGAACTGTGGTGTTGGAGAAGACTCTTGAGAGTCCCCTGGACTGCAAGGAGATCCAACCAGTCCATCCTAAAGGAAATCAGTCCTGAATATTCATTGGAAGGACTGATGTTGAAGCTGAAACTCCAGTACTTGGCCACCTGATGCGGAGAGCTGACTCATTGGAAAAGACTCTGATGCCTTGAAAGACTGAAGGTGGAAGGAAAAGGGGAGACAGAGGATGAGATTGTTGGATGGCATCACCAACTCAGTGGACATGGGTTTGGGTGGACTCCGGAAGTTGGTGATGGACAGGAAGATCTGGCGTGCTGCAGTCCATGGGGTAGCAAAGAGTTGGACACAACTGAGCTGAACTGAACTGATATATTGCTAAATCACTATTTACTAAGTGGTAGCTACTTTGCCAAACATTTTATATTCACTAGCTCACTTTTAGTTTTCACAACACTCCTATGAGGCATCAGTTTTTGCTGTTCAATCACCAAGTCCTCTCAGATTCTTTGTGACCCCATGGACCGTAGCAAGCTAGGCCTCCTTGTCCCTCACCATCATCCTGAGTTGCCTAAGTTGTTGTCCATTGAATCAGTGATACCATCCAACCATCTCATCTTCTATCTCCCTCTTCTCCTTCTGCCTTCAATCTTTCCCAGCCTCAGGGACTCTTCCAGTGAGTCAGCTCTTGGCATCAGATGACCAAAGTACTGGAGCTTCAGCTTGAACATCAGTCCTTTCAATGAGCATTCAGGGTTGATTTCCTTTGGGAGTGACTGGTTTAATCACCTTGCTTTCCAAGGGATTCTCAAGAGTACTAATAGCTCCAGAAAGAATGAAGCAGCATCAGTCTTACTTTCTATATAAATAAGGTATTTGAGTTTAGGAATCAAGTATATATCCCAAAGTGATATATCAATTTAAATGTAGATTTGGGATTCATCTAAGTTAGTGTGGCTTTAAAATTTACATGGACAACTAACAAACAGCCATATATCAAAATTTCTTAGTATTAATATGTCTTTTATATATAAGGTAAATGAATTAATATATTCTAACACTAGTTACATGATTTGTCCCCCAAAGCCCATTATCATTTTTTCTTCTGTGTATTTATCTTGCACACATAATAAAATAGTTTTAAAAATTCACAGATATATATACTACATATTATATATAATGTTATTTTATATACTACATATTATAGATTAATATATTTAAACTGTATTATATATACTATGCTGCTGCTGCTGCTAATTTGCTTCAGTCGTGTTCGACTCTGTGCGACCCTATAGACGGAAGCCCACCAGGCTCCCCTGTCCCTGGGATTCTCCAGGCAAGAATATTGGAGTGGGTTGCCATTTCCTTCTCCAGTGCATGAAAGTGAAAAGTGAAAGTGAAGTTGCTCAGTCGTGTCCGACTCTTAGCGACCCCATGGACTGCAGCCCACCAGGCTCCTCAATCCATGGGATTTTCCAGGCAAGAGTATTGGAGTGGGGTGCCAGTGCCTTTTCCAGATATATACTATGAGGTTGTGAGTATTTATGTATACCTATAAACTTTATTTTAGGTTTCTGTATTTTCAACTTCTTATTTAATCAAAATATAAAACTTCAAAGTATATATCATGGCCAAACTAATAGATTAAAAACAAAGGAAAATAACTGTCCTTCTTACTTTACTGTGGGTATGTTAAAGAAATCACAATTTGGATCACAGGAAAAAAACTGATCAGATGCAAAACTACTAATACTTTCTCATATCAATTTATCTTCCTGGAGTATTAAACATCTTTATGTATATATTTTTGTTTAAAAAATAAAAGACCTGGAATCCCCAAAATGACTAAATCTAATAAAATTGGAGAAGCTATCATCCTCCACTTTTCAAAAATAATAATTAAATTTTGCTCATAATTTTTAGGTTTTGCATGAGACACTAATTTTCTCATGCACTCCAAAGTCAATGAAAATATCCCCTTAAGAATTTTAATGTTTTCTAAAGCAATTAAAATAGTACTTGAATAATGGCAAGCTTAATGTCCTCGAGAAAAGATAGAGTGACTTAGTTTATATTTCCTTTTATGTAAATCCACTTTGTATTTAAAGGTAATGTGATCTATAATTAAAATGCCTGAAACAAGAAAAGACATCATAAAAAGTTTTGTGAAACATCAGTCTCCCAAGAATCATAATGGACTTAAAGCCAACAGATTTGCATTATCCTGAAAAAAGATAACAACAACAACCAAAACCAGGAAAAACAAAATAAAAAGCGATTCCAATACGGTGTAAAGCCAGTTAGAAGAGTGGAGCATTACACATCAGTCTCCCATTTTAATTCTGGCACAGATTACATGTGTGACCTCCAACACTGGACCTCTCCTTGTGAAATATTCCTTCCATCTGCCCAATCCAAAGGGTCATATGAGGTAACTGACACAAACTTCCTGCGACATATTAACACAAAGTGCCCAACAAATCATAGTTACTATGTTAGTGAGGATGTAATATTATTTCATATATTTTCAAACAAATGCTAATAAAATCAACTTTTTCCAGATTATAAGAAGCAATCAGTGTGCTTCCCTGGTGGCTCAGATGGGAAAGAATCCTCCTGCAACACGGGAGACATGGGTTTGATCTCTGGGTTGGGAAGATCCCCCTGGAGGAGGGCATGGCAACCCACTCTAGTATTCTTGCCTGGAGAATCCCCATGGAGAGAGGAGCCTGGTGGGTTACAGTCCATGGGGTCACAAAGAGTCAGACATGCCTGAGCAACCAAACAAGGAGCAATCGATAGCCTAATTATTCACAGGGCAAACATTCTATTCTGCAAAAACTCATTGATCATTTGTCCTAAGCATTTAAACAGCTCTCTCTATGTGTTGTTTTAATGAAGTCACTCTTTAAAAATACCAAAAGTGAAAAATCCATGTTGTTGTGGAGACGCTCGGTCACGTTCGACTCTGCAACCCCATGGACTGTAGCCCTCCAGGCTCCTCTGTCCCTGACATTTTCCAGGCAAGAATACTAAAGTGGGTTAACATTTCCTTCTCCAGGGGAATTTTCCCAACCCAGGGATCAAACCCATGTCTCCTGCATTGGCAGGTGGGTTTTTTTAAACTGAGCCATCAAGGAAGCCAAGAACATCACTGCTGCTGCTGCTGCTGCTAAGTCACTTCAGTCATGTCCGACTCTGTGTGACCCCATAGACGGAAGCCCACCAGGCTCTCCCGTCCCTGGGATTCTCCAGGCAAGAAGACTGGAGTGGGTTGCCATTTCCTTCTCCAATGTGTGAAAGTGAAAAGTGAAAGTGAAGTCGTTTTTCTTAAATCCGAAGAATGAAATTTGGAAAATATAGATATGAAACGCTATAAATGTAACAGTGTACCACGTTACACTGAAGCATCTCTAAATATTCATGTGCTTAATAAATATTTTCAGATTAATACTTGGTATGGTATGTTGTAAAGTATGGTAAAGCTGGGCATCATTGTATAAACAATGGCTATGTTTCTCATGCCACTGCTTCTGCTGCTAAGTCGCTTCAGTCGTGTCCGACTCTGTGCGACCCCATAGACGACAGCCCACCAGGCTCCCCCATCCCTGGGATTCTCCAGGCAAGAACACTGGAGTGGGTTGCCACTTCCTTCTCCAATGCATGAAAGTGAAAATAGACCTACATAAATTCATCCATAATTAAGGTCTCTTTTATGGGCGGGTGTGAAAGATTTTGGACTTCTGAGGCAATAATAAGGTTTTATATACATATATATAGAACACACCCCAGGGGAACACGTGTTTGATGTATACTCATCACTGACCTGACTATAAAAAAAAAATAATATCAAAGTTTCAGTAAAGAAATTTAAAGACTGACATTAAAAAGCAGTATTGAATTATTATAGCCCATTTCTTGGCATGCAGGCTGTCTGATTTTACCAAGAGGGTGTTACATACCTGGGTTTCTATTTAGAATATACTGAAGTTTACACCTACCAGACACACTTATGTCTTTAACTAAATTAGTAAACAGTCAGTAATGTTCCCTGTAATTTTTCAGACCTGAGAAAAGTGTAGAGGTACCTTCCATGATGGAGCACAGAGAAATTTCAGAAATAGGCATTGTTTTGTAAGAAACCTTCATGTAAAAAATGACTGAAATGTCTTTTGAAAGAGTCAGTGTAGTATTATCTTCTACAGTGAGTAGTACTGTACTCTGATGGTCGATCTGAGTTTCTTTTTTTGTTTTATTTTCCCCGCTTCCTTCTAGCCCTGACTTTCTATTGCCTGTCCACAAAATACATACCTAGCATATTTTGAGACATGACACTTTATGGCAGAGCAGAGATATGTATAATTCTAAACACCCAAGCCACATTCTTTGGTGTTTTATTTTTCCTTTTGGCATTTATAAAATAATATCTATTTTTTCTGTTATTTTCACAAATTCAAGCAAATTCAATTGTGTCCCCTTGGTTGCTGAAAGTGGTTTTTTTGTGTTTTTTTAACTGATTAAGTAGCCTTTTTTGGATTCATATTCTCTTGGAGAGTCTCTGACTTTCTCAAATACTAGTTTGGTATATGTTGTAATATTTGGTATGCCTTCCACTGTGCATTAATTCTCAGAGGGATAGTGAAATCTTTTATAGAACTGGTTGAAAATCAAGTGCACATGGAAGTAATTTATAATCTAGAAATCTCTCTGCCCTTGTGCCACCCACCATGAGGGAACACAATAGGTAACTTAATGATTAGACAGACAGTGATGATGTTAAATCCAAGTTACTCTTAATCTTGAGCATTTAGTTTGTGCATGTGTGGTGGGAGTGGGAGTGGGATGGAGGGGCTGCAGGTAACAGACATTGGAAAATGACCAGATAGATCATTTTTGCGGAAGTCTTCAGGCTAGGGGAGAAAAGTCATAATCTATGCAGTCAGATAAACAGGGCTTCCATTGCCAGTCCTGCTGATCACTGCCTACTTATTAGACATGTTACTGTATGTAGCCAAGTTTCACTTTTAAAGTAGGGATAGTCATGATAGTCATTCCTACTTCACAGCACTGTTGGAAAGACTAAATTTCAAGTATATGTAAGGTTCCTGGCACATAAAACTTCTAGTACATCGTTATCTTTCCATAATATTCATATCATTCACTCTTCCTTCCACTTCTACATAATTTAAATTAAGCAATTAGTTACTAAGACTCTGTATTATAATACAGTAGGAGCTAAGAGATACTGCCCTTTAGCAACTCAAAACCTAGTGAGGGGTATACCTAGCCCATGTACTACATACATAACCAAGGACATACAGCCAATAGCTCTTTCTGTTAATGGTGTCGTTTTCATTCTTCCATTCCCTCTCTTTCCACAAACGGGACTCCACGTCATCAATCATCAGATCCCTCAGATCTACTCCCTGAATATTTTTGTTGTTTTAGTCTCTAAGTCATGTCCTTTGCATCTGTTTTATTCTTTGAATTATCCTGCTGGCCACTATTCCATTCTTTGTGTTCCTCTAATGGCCACTGCTCTCATAAAGATGTAACTATAAGAGTTTCTCAAAAAAATTTCCTTCCTCAGCACTTTCTAATGAATATTTTGCAACACTACCTTGATTATCATCATTTAACAAACATTTCCTTCTTCTACTTTCTAAAACCTTTGACCTTAAATCAGTAAAGATCTTGACTTCTTGTGCAATTCTATCTTCTTCTAACTGGCCAACCCAATCCAGGTCATAATGATAATAAATGTCCTTTAAGCATGACCTGCATTCTTTTGCCTTTTCTTTATTTCTCAAGTTAGAACTACCTTCAATGATACATCCTTCACCCTCCACAAAATATTGTCGTGTCAAATCTCATCCAAACTTCACGATACTGATCTGCTTTGTTGGCATGAATCTTTCTTCCCTACTCTCATACTTATATTATGACCTTCATAAATATGAGCTTTCTTAGAAATATGCATGCCTGTGCCTATATATCTCATCCACAGGAATGTGACATCCGGAAGGGCAGGAAATATCAGACCCAGTTATGGATTTCCCAAGGCCTTAGAATAACACTTTGCTTTATTTTCAAGTGGTATAAAAAGAGTCTCTCAAATGGAACTGGAATCAGCTTCACTTAGGCAAATTGTTCTCACCAATTTTTCTTGTATTTCCCTCTCATTTATCCAAATATTACCTTTTTCAACTCTTTAACATAGTTCCCTAACCCTGACTAGTGAGATTCAGTCTCATATTTTCTTTTTACAGTTTAACAATGGCATATATAATTAGTCACCTTCCCATATTGATTACAGAGAAACTGTGTAATGTTATTTGCTTATCCAGCCTTTATGAGATCTTGAACTTAGAGGAGAAATTTCATATACTGATTGAATGAATTGAACACAGCTTAGAATATACCATATGTTCACAGGAGGAAGAGAACATCATAAAGCAATCATCTGCAAGTTGAGAATTCCCTTCAACAAGTGCTGCACAGCAGATCTTGTTATGCTGTGCTTTCACTCAATTTTGTCCAACTCTTTGTGACCCCATGGACTGTAGCCCTCCGGGCTCCTCTGTCCATGGGGATTCTCCAAGCAAGAATATAAGAGTAGGTTGACATGCCCTCCTCCAGAGGATCTTCCCAACCCAGGGATTGAAACTCATATCTTAGCAGTGGCTTAAAACAATAGCTCTTATTTTGCTGGATTCTGGAATTTATTTATGCATTATTTATTTTTGGCTGTGTTGGATCTTCCTTGCTTTGCCTGGGCTTTCTGTAATTGCAGCAAATGGAGGCTGCTCTTCAGTGTGGTGTGTGGTCTTCTCATTGCCATGGCTTCTCTTGTTGCGGAGCACAGACTCTAGGTGCCTGAGCTTCAGTAGTTTCGACGTGCAGGTTGGGTAGTTATGGCTCATGGGCTTAGTTCCTCTGCAGCATGTGGAATCTTCCTGGACCAGGGATCAAATCCATGTTCCCTGCATTGGCAGGAGGATTCTTACCCACTGCACCACTGGAGAATTCCCAGAATTTTTTTTTTAAGCACTCTACTTAGCATTTGGTGTGTAGCTTGAAGCCTGGGGGCTGGAAATAAAGGAAGGCTAATTCATTTACATGGCTTGTCAACGTAAGCCTGTGGTCAAAGCACCTGGAGATGGCTTTTCCAAGTGTCTTTCTTGCTGCATGGAGGCTGAGTTCTAAGGGCAAGCATCCCAAGGGGAAGAAGTAGAAACAACAATGCCTTTTATGCTATCTTCCAAAGTCACAAAGCACCCACCATTTCAGCTATAGTAACAGGCCTCTCAGGTTCAAAGAGAAAGGCACAAAGGACCTGTGTTTTGGTGGAGGAAGATCAGCATCATACTGTAATGAAAGTATATGGATGGGAGATACTGGCGTATAATCTTTGAAAAACACAGTCTACCATATAAAGCTTATAGATGGCATCTACAGGCATTAGTATCATCCTCCTGTCTCTAGATAATGTTTCCCAGTGCACATTGTGGAATGTGGGTTGCTATGATATTGGTGGGGATGAGACTAAGATTATCAAATACATTGCCCTATAGAGATTATTCTCTGGAGTTGGAATTAAGATATCTCATAGTTGTTAATAACTATAGATATTACCAAATTCTAGGGTACTTGTTTAAAGATGCAGATTTCTAGTAACCAGAGATATAAAATTAGTAGGTCTGAATTAGGGACAAGGTATGTGATAAGGACCTTCAGTGATTCTGAGGTGATTGATTTAGGATCACACTTTGAGAAACACTTGCGTCTTCTATGATTTCAGCACATGTCATATAATAATCTATTCATATGAGTCTTTTCAATACACAGCCAGCATTATGAAGGGGTAGAAGTGGGAGAGAAAATGCTCAGCTGTGCTGTTGTTTTATTTTCTCAGTCTTCCTGTCCTGGTCTTTAGAAGGAAGTTAACTGGGAAGTGTGCTCATGATTCCCTCTTTGCAGTTGCATGGATTGTAGCCCACCAGGTTCCTCTGTCCATGGAATTTTCCAGGCAAGAAAACTGGAGTGTGTTGTCATTTCCTACTCCAGGGGATCTTCCCAGCCCAGAGAACGAACCCAGGTCTGTTACTCCTCCTGCATTGCCGGTGGATTCTTTACCACTGTGCCACCTGTGAAGTCCTATTAACTATGATGTAGGATGCCAAATGGGATGTGGGAAATCAATACAGTTCAGTTGCTCAGTCATGTCTGACTCTTTGTGATCCCATGAACCGCAGCACGCCAGGCCTCCCTGTCCATCACCAGCTCCCAGAGTTCACCCAAACCCATGTCCATTGAGTCGATGATGCCATCCAACCATCTCATCCTCTGTCGTCCCTTTATCCTCCCACCTTCAATCTTTCCCAGCATCAGGGTCTTTTCAAATGAGTCAGTTCTTCACATCAGGTGGCCAAAGTATTGGAGTTTCAGCTTCAGCATCAGTCCTTCCAATGGGTATATAGGAAATAGAAATTGTTAAATATAGTTAGTCTCTATACATACTTATTTACCTCAAACTTCAAAATAATTCTGTATTTTACATTAAAAAAATAAATAACTGAAGTTTGGGAGATGAAATTGCATTCAGTCTGAAAGCTTGGGAGAGACAAGGGCCAGGATCCAAAGTTTCTCTAACTCCAAAATCATGACCTCTTTGTCCACCATCTGTCCATGTTCAGCATCAGTGGAACAAAATCTAAAATTGACTGCATGTCTTCCATGACTTCTGTGAATAACTTACTCAAAACCAGACATCCTACGGATCACAAAAAGATTGTTCACTCCCAACCGACTAGAGATTTTTGTAACACTTGTCATAAATATGTTTCATCCTAAAGTCATCTTGTCTCTGCAATGCAGCACTGAACATAGAGAGTCGCCCAAATACGCTTAGAAATGCTGTATGAGATAGAACACCTCTCTTTCTTAAAAAGATTGCCACCCCTTTTATGTAACCCTGTTCCCACAACTGAAGGTGAATCAAGTTGACCTTCTGACTGGGCAAGAATATAAGTTTCTCTCTTAAACTTTCTCAAATTGGGGAACCACTTTTCCTTCTTAACTGTAAGTTTTTCACTTTAGCACACAGTGTAGATGACCTGCACTGCAGGAACCTGTGAGAATTCAGTCACGAGTGAACTGCCACCCAACACAGACCAAAGGCTCTCCTAAGACTTATGATGTTGGCAGGATAATGGGTGTATTAACTTTCCCTTCTCCCAGCCTCTAGGCATCTCCCTCACTATCAAGCTTAATCATCAGAAAGTGGAAAACCTTGGCCATTTCCTCTTATCCGCTGCAGAAAGGCCTTCTCTGAGCACAATTGAATGTTATGTTCTCAGCCTGTAAAGTGAATCAGTCAATACTACAGTGGTTCATTCCATCAGCATTTTTGTTTCTTGCAGATGCTGTCCATTATTTTATTCAGCAACTTGTACACGAAGAACCTCTTGATAAATTTCTCCTAAGACTTTTTTCCAGGAAAAAGTTTGTTTCTACAGATGAATGTGTTTATTTTTTCTGTCAGACAAGGAAAAAGAAACCATGTAAACCGAGGTGTTTATCTTCCTGTCTTTCCTGTTAAAAATCTTAGTAATGCCCAGTTATAGTAATTCACTTATACTAAGAGCCTGCTGAAATCTGCTTGACTTCCTTGCTCCTTTTTGAAAATATCTTATCATGTTATATTTTTGCATTTGGGGGCTACCATTATTTTGGTATTAAAGAGTAAATCGCAAAGATTGCAGAGTAAAATAAGTACAGATAAAGTAACTTAAAACAACATCTCCCAAGACCATGATTCTTCACTCCAGAATTTTATAAATTTTCTCTCAATAGAAGTTGCAGTAACAGAATTTTCTGATTAGTTCTAGCACACAGGTATTAGAAACCCAGAAAGTCTTTTTTATTCAAAATTACTCCTTTCAGCTCTTATCAACACATTAGGGAAATCATGTCATTGTCAAGTGTTTCTGCCAGTCATTTGTCAGTTACCAAGATGATGGGAAGTAGTGTAGTCATGTCACATCTGGACCACTTTTAACCTCTTTATTTCTGTAACCCAAATCACTCTGACTTTAAAATAAGTATTATAATTCTCTCTAAATTTCTATAAGAGACACTGAGGTAATAATGCATGTGTGCAAACCTAGATTTTATAAGTTCATATGCATTGATATGGGACTAGGACTGCTTTCCAGACTGTTGATATAAACAAGTATCTCTTTTAGCGGATAAAGCAGAAACCAAAAAGTGTTTTACACAGAAATTTATCTGTAAAGCTAAAACTAGAAGTGAATCTGCTCATATTCTCTCTAAATTTGTGACACTATTATTGTAATGAATAAGTTAGTTGCTTAGTCAGGAATTTCCTTTGTAACCAAACCTTCATTTTAATTGGTCAGGTCCCTAAAATATTACAAATGTTTAGAAAGGTTATAATCCTCTCAACTGGGTCACTTGAAAGTACTTTACTGTTCACTTATGTCCCAGAAATATTTTTGCATAATTTGCTTGAATAAAAGGTTGTTTTTTTATTGTTTTAGGACTGTAAAGTTAAAGGAAACTAAAATCACCTTTATGGAAAGGTTTTTACCTTCATCAGCTCATTATATTTATAGGACTAAGAGCTCTAATTTTCAGGGTATTTGACTTCCCCCAACCTCTCCTACAAATACACGCACGCGCACAAACACACACACACACGTATTTTCAGAGTGTGATTCTTTCCTTTGATCATGGTGCTGAAATGAAAATTCGGTTGAATATCTTTCCCACAAACATAGATGTGAGCACTGATGGGAATGAGACTATGGTTTATAGACAAAGAACTTTATGGGGCTTCTGAGATTCTTTGTGATGAAAAGGTAAACTCTGCCTGATGTGTCCAATTTCTTAACGAAGTTTTACAAAGAAACACTTCTTATAAACAGCCCTGGAATGAATATACACCACACATGTGCACACATTACATAGTAGGGAATTGGGGTTTTACATTTTAAATAAAATATCTCCATAAGCAGTGTGTGGCCTTGGAAACTTTTCAATGTTTTCTTCTCATCTCCAAAATATCAGGCCTTTATATACAGATGGATAAGGGGATGGTCCTTGGTAACAGTTAGTTACTACCACTCACAGAATGAAGAACGCTATTTCGCCTCAAATTTTCATTCAGTGGAAATTAATTCACATTGGTAAAGGTAGTATTTAACATACATTATAATTTCCTTCCTGATTGTATGACACTTCCATTTAAACATATGGAATAAATGACATGGAGGGAGTTTATATAAAAATAACCAGTCGCTCTCTCCAGAAATCTGCCGAAGATGACCAGAGTTCTGAGGTATTCATTAGACTGCACCCGAATGTTTAATTAACACAGGTAAATGAACAGCATTATTTATGTCTTGGAGGTTAAAAGGCAAAACCACATCCCAAATGGCTTGGGATTCCCTGGTGGCTCAGATGGTAAAGAATCTGTCTGTAATGTAGGAGACCCAGATTCCACCCCTGGGTGGGGAATATCCCTTTGGAGAAGGGAATGGCTACCCAATCCAGTATTTGTCCCTGGAGAATCCCATGGACAGAGGAGCCTGCTAGGCTACAAGTCTACGGAGTCCCAAAGAGTTGGACACAACTGAGTGACTAACACTTTAAGAGATTAGGCTGCACTAATCCCAACCTAACATCCCTTTGCATACAAAAAGGAAAACACATATGAAGCACATTTGAAATAACTGCCGTAGGGGTTTCATGTTGGTATACTTTTTATGCATTTATAGCAAGAAATAATTTACAAATAAACTATTAAACTTTTCTTGTTTTATAATGAAAGTGGAAGGAAATAAACTTTTGTTGTTTTTTTTAAAAACTTAGAAGATGAGCTACTGGAATCTTTGGAGGGCTTACATCTTTCAAAAAAAAAAAAATATATATATATATACCCTTTTCAGTTTTACAGCGTATCTTGCACTACACACAGTAACACATCTCTGTCTCCTGTCATTCTGGGAAGCAAAATATAAATCATATATAGTTTCCTTCTGGATATGTGAGATCAAGTTTCCAGTGTCTATCTTCTCATTTCCCCCCGAATACACAGTGATTCTGATGACAGTTATAAAAATACCTTACATTCATTTTTTTTTAGTTGTTAACTGACTGAGTAGTAGTTAAGGTAATTTTTTTTTAGCAGATAAATAGGAATTTATTAAGGAAAAAATTGTCTTTAACAATATAAAAATTAAATGTTAAGGCACATTTTACTTCCATCTTGGTATACGCAGCAAAAAAAAATGGTAAGGTAATTATTAAATTTAATGAGATTGATTTATTTTCCAGCTCCTAGTTCATGGAGATCCACACTACTCTGATGAACAATTCTTAATTTTTGGAAACCTATGCCCTCACTCATGAGAAAGACATGACTACAAGTCAGGCAGCTTCTGAAATGCAAGGAGAGGTATAAACAAATCCAGAGACCTCTTCATGTCTGCAAATTTGATAAAATGTGTGATGGGTAAAGGGAGGGCTTTCTGAATCAGTGTTTAATGGTTTAGAAGTAAAGCTATAAACATCCATTTTCTTTCTAGAAATATAAAGCCAGAAAATATTATCAAGTAGACCTCTCAAAAGAGAAATTTCCTTTAGTTGGTAAAACATGCCTTTAAATTAGAAATGACAAAATATTATAAAAATCATAGATGCTAGGAGTAGGAAGAGACCTAATAAGTCTGATTACAAAGGTTAACTGTTAATGAGCATCTACCATGGGTTGGGTGTGGTGAAAGGCTTTTACATAGAGTTCTCCTTTAATACTCACAAGAAACATGTGAGGGAAATATTATTATTGTTCCTATTTTATGGTTGATCAAATAAGGCTCAAAGATATTAAGATACTTGCCCGGGGCCACACAGTCACCATGAGAAGTGCTTGGATGGCTTCTAGAGAGCCTGGCTCCAGATCCTGTCACTCTGGCTGTCTGAAACTAACCTCTTATATCTCTTGAAGCAGTCTGGGGAAATTACATATCCTAAACCATTCAGCCCCTTAGGGGCACAACTGGAATTAAAATCAAGGTCAATCTCTCACTTAAAAAAATTACTTCCTAAAGAGAAAAACAGAAACAGAAAACATACTTATGGTCACCAAAGAGGTAAGGAAGGGGGATAAAATAGGAGTTTGGGATTAACAGACACATATTACTATATATAGGATAGATAACCAACAAGGACCTACTGTACAGCACAGGGAACTCTAAGCAATATTTTGTAATAAACTAGAAAGAAAATAAAAATCTGAAAAAGACAATATATGTGTAACTGAATCACTGTGCTGTACACCTGAAACTAGCAGGGCATTATAAATCAACTCTACTTCAATAAAATAAAATAAAAAGAAAGAGCCAGGACAGATGACATTACTTATGTGACCCCAAAAGCAGAAGTGACCCCTCTACAGGAGTTGTGGTTTGAGTCTCCCATTTGGACTGTTTACTCCCCCCAACCCAGCATTCTTCCCCACCCATTTTCAAGCCTCATAAAATACTCCTGGATGGATTACACTGGCTAAGCACACCACTGCAAGGCTGGCCTGGTGCGTGTAAATTGCCTCTCAGTGGGTGGCTATTATATTTATATTGGTTTAAACTGTTTCCATTGCCAATCCATTATGCTGGAATTCCCCCTTGCTGAGGGCAGCTGTGTTATTCTTTTCTTTGACTGAAGCCCAAGAACTTCTCTCCAACTCCTTGGGAACCAACCCTTTAGGAGTAAACAACTTGAGTCAAAGGGACCTCTTCTTACCCCTTCTACCACTTGCTAAATCAGGATCTTTCCCCTCCCGCCCCAACCAGTTCATATCACTCGTTTTTCAAGGAGATAGAAATTGGAGTGGAGTGAGAAAGGGATGTGTTGCCTATTTATGCAGAGAGTGAAAGCAACACACTGGGAATAACACTTGTGTATGTGATTCTGTTTCCTTAGAAGGCAAAAGACTCAAGCATCACTGCAAAGAGGGTCCAGATGGTCCTGGGTATGTCCATACGAGTACCTTCAAGTAAAACACAATGTTGCAAGCGCCCCTTTCTGAACAGAGTCTCCTGGCAAACATTTATGGCTATTTCATCCTTAAAACAGAAGATCTTTGCTCAGCTGAGAATTCAAAACTAGCCTCTGGTTCATCCATATGGGGTACTGCCCATGCTGATCTAGAAGAGTTTTTTTGTTTCTCTTAATATCAGTCTTCGCTTTCATGTCATCCTTTTCATCTTAGAAAAAGAAGAGAAAAGCAGAGAAAAGCCATGAAGCAGTGAAGAGTTTGCCACTGCAGACTCTTAAAAATGAAAAATGCCACATGGGAGAGATCTTTGATTAGAACATTGATTTTAGCTTCCACCAAACGCAAATTTGTTTCCTATTTTTTTTTAACTCGGCCCTTTTCTTCAATTTAGGCCCAACATAACTCTTCAAAATTGTCTTGGTAACTTGAATAAAATATTTCTTTTGATGAATGAAAAAAACAAAAAACTAGTGACAAAGTCAAGAACTAATTGAACATTAATAATCCACATTCTATGTACAATTGAGACCAATAATATGTATTATGTTCAATAACATGCATTTCTGTCTATATTTCCTAGTGATACGAAAGAATGAGGAAGCAAGTTTATAAATTTTATTGTTTCTTAGAGTGCCAGGTTTATCACTACAAACTGATAACCTTGATAACCTCACCTATGTACATGTCCTGTAAGTCCTCTGTTCCCTTTTCCTTAGACCATTTACTTTGGAAAACTTAAAATTATGATTGCTTCTGTCTTTCTTTGAAATTTATAGAATTTTGTCATCTCTAAGATCCAAAAATGCCTTTCTTTAGGATTCAGGGATATCCCGGGGAATATTTCCCCATCTGCCTCTTTTAGTATCTGCATGGTGAGGGGAGGGGAAGGAGCCTAACTTCAGTGGGCACCTAGTTCAAGTTGCAAAAATACCTCTTCGTATACAGATAAGAAAAATGTGTTTCCTGTAAATAAATCCTATTAGCTAATATGGATCAAAGATAGTCATTCAAATTACCAGGTAAAATTAGGATGAACTATGTGTGGTGAAGGAAATGTGCTGTCAAGTCCTCTTACTTGAAGACCCTTACTTGAGAACTAGTTATTGTTTGTCTTGAAAACATGTATAGAATGGTTTTTATCTGCCTAGATATACTAGAGGGTAAGACTTATTTTTGCCTTTGCAGTGTCTTAGTGATTGCCTGTGATTGACATAACTTTCTGATTTAATGCTTATTCAATAATATATGTAAATTATTTTATTTTGTAAAATACAAATTGTGAGATTATTTGTTCTAGTTCTGTGAAAAATATCGTTGGTAGCTTGATAGGGATTGCATTGAATGTATAAATTACTTTGGGTAGTATACTCATTTTTACAATATTTATTCTTCCAATCCACGAACACTGTATATTTCTCCATCTATTAGTGTCTTCGTTGATTACTTTCACAAATGCTTTATAGTTTTCTTTTTTTTTTTTGACAGTTCTATTTTATTTTTTTATTGGAGGCTAATTATTTTACAATATTATATTGGTTGGTTTGGCCATACATTGACATGAATCCGCCCCGGGTGTACATGAGTTCCCCCTCCTGAACCCACCTCCCTCCTCCCTTTATCCTCCCTCTGGGTCATCCCCGCACATCAGCCCCGAGCATCCTGTAACATGCATCGACCCTGAACTGGTGATTCGTTTCACACATGACAACATGTTTTATAGTTTTCTATGTACAAGTCTTTTGTTTCCTTAGGTAGATATATTCCTAAGTATTTAATTCTTTTCGTTGCAACAGTGAATGGAATAGTTTCCTTAATTTCTCTTTCTATTTTCTCATTATTATTGTATAGGAATGCAAGGGATTTTGTGTGTTGATTTTATATCCTGCAACTTTACTGTATTCACTGATTAGCTCTAGTAGTTTTCTGGTAGAGTCTTTAGGGTTTTCTGTGTAGAGGATCATGTCATCAGCGAACAGTGAAAGTTTCACTTCTTTTCCAATTTGTATTCTTTTTATGTCTTTTTCTGCTCTGATTGCTGTAGCCAAAATTTCCAGAACTGTGTTGAATAGTAGTGGTGAGAGTGGGCACCCTTGTCTTGTTCCTGACTTTAGGGGAAATGCTTTCAGTTTTTCACCACTGAGGATAATGTTTGCTGTGGGTTTGTCGTATATAGCTTTTATTATGTTGAGATATGTCCCTTCTATTCCCACTTTGTGGAGGGTTTTTATCATAAATGGATGTTGAATTTTGTTGAAGGCTTTCTCTGCATTTATTGAGATAATCATATGATTTTTATTTTTCAGTTCGTTAATGTGGTATATCACATTGATTGATTTGCGGATATTGAAGAATCCTTGCATTCCTGGGATAAAGCCCACTTGGTCATGATGTATGATCTTCTTAATGTGTTGTCGGATTCTGATTGCTAGAATTTTGTTAAGGATTTTTGTATCTATGTTCATCAGTGATATTGGCCTGTAGTTTTCTTTTTTTGTGGGATCTTTACCAGGTTTTGGGATTAGGGTGATGGTGGCCTCATAGAATGAGTTTGGAAGTTTCCCTTCCTCAGCAATTTTCTGGAAGAGTTTGAGTAGAATAGGTGTTAGCTATTCTCTAAATTTTTGGTAGAATTCAGCTATGAAGCTGTCTGGACCTGGGCTTTTGTTTGCTGGAAGATTTCTAATTGCAGCTTCTAATTCCGTTCTTGTGATGAGTCTACTAAGATTTTCTATTTCTTCCTGGTTCAGTTTTGGAAGGTTGTACTTTTCTAGGAATTTGTCCATTTCTTCCAAGTTATTCATTTTATTGCCATATAATTGCTGATAGTATTCTCTAATAATCCTTTGTATTTCTATGCTGTCGGTTGTGATCTCTCCATTTTCATTTCTAATTTTATTGATTTGGTTCTTCTCCCTTTGTTTCTTGATGAGTCTGGCTAGTGGTTTTTCAATTTTATTTACCTCCTCAAAGAACCAGCTTTTGGCTTTGTTGATTTTTGCTATGGTCTCTTTTGTTTCTTTTGCATTTATTTCTGCCCTAATTTTTACTATTTCTTTCCTTCTACTAACCCTGGGGTTCTTCATTTCTTCCTTTTCTAGTTTCTTTAGATGTAGATTTAGGTTATTTAGTTGACTTTTTTCTTGTTTCTTGAGGTGTGCCTGTATTGCTATGAACTTTCCCCTTAACACTGCTTTTACAGTGTCCCAGAGGTTTTGGGTTGTTGTGTTTTCATTTTCATTCATTTCTATGCATATTTTGATTTCTCTTTTGATTTCTTCTATGATTTGTTCATTATTCAGCAGCGTGTTTTTCAGCCTCCATATGTTGGCATTTAATAGTTTTTCTCCCATAATTGAGATCTAATCTTACTGCATTGTGGTCAGAAAAGATGCTTGGAATGATTTCAATTTTTTTGAATTCAATAATATTAGAATCAATAATTCAAATCATAAAAGTGAATAAAATTTTCTTTGCTACTTTTGTAAAGGGAATTTCTTTGAGGTGGGAAGAAGATTTTGTTTTTCATTATAGTACCCCAACACTGTTAAATTTTGAGGGGAAGGAGGATTTACATGGACTTTGGAGGCCATGGGTAAAGGAGCAAGATTTTTTTGACTCGAGACCCAAGATTCTAGTATCAAGGTGCATGTGCAAACCAACCTCTGTTTCAGTAAAAACCACAGTCAGACATGAAGTGTTTGTTCTGCTTTTACTTGCATGTGTAATGTACTTTGGGTCCATTAAATTAACATTATCTGTTATAACAAAGTCTCTAAAGCAAAAAAGAAAAATAAACTTTTCAAATGCTCATGAGAAACTCTTGTCAAGGAAACTTTAAGGAGACAAAAAATAGTTTGTTAAATATATGAAATTCACATGCATAACAAATTAAAGTACTATCTGAGATGGGTGATTTATTAAACTCAATTTTAATGTTTGTGTTTAAAGTATATGCCTTTTGTTCTCAAAATTTAATAGGTATTAGAGTCATGTGGGTGGTTGTTTTAATATAGTTTCAAAGAATCTACCCCTGAGATTTTGCTTCAGGACATAGGTGTGGGTCCCTTAATTCTCCAGTTTTCAGTATACCCCAAGTGATCCTGATACAGGTGATCCGGAGGCTCTAAATTACAGAAACATGGTATGTGCATTAAATGCATGACATTCCAAATTCCAGCCACTGGAACTTAAGTCGACCTTGTCTCATTTTTTAATAAGTAAAATATATACAGTCAATGTTATTATTTTATTCAAGGACTATCCAGTTGTCATACTATTTTTATATGCAGAGTCAGAAAAGGAAAATACTGATAATTATGGGAAAGCATTTTTTAAAAATTGTTACACTGATGTCTTCAACATTGCTAAGATAAAGAAGACCCAAAGTTATATTTTAAATATTGCATTAATTTGCAAAAC
The DNA here is from genome assembly GCF_049115385.1 of Moschus berezovskii. Classification (NCBI taxonomy): domain Eukaryota; kingdom Metazoa; phylum Chordata; class Mammalia; order Artiodactyla; family Moschidae; genus Moschus; species Moschus berezovskii. The sequence continues at coordinate 65,265,919 of NC_142469.1, forward strand.
CAGAAGCCAGAATATAAGGAAGGCAAAAACACATCAAAATAAAAATGAGTAATAATAATAATTTGGGCTTCAAATTCTATGCCAGAAGTTTAATAAAATAATAGGAACTTCATTTATCTTTGCTATAAAAGGGAACTCCATATCTGAAATGTCAAGGAGATAAGTCTTTAAAAAGTAGAGAGAGATTCACCTGCCCCTGGAGAGGCACTTTACTCTACCTGGATAGCCCAGGAAGGAAGGATTTCTGGAAGGTAAGTTCAATGGGAATTACTTTGGAAATTTTTCCTTAGGGGCACAAAATTTAAACTTACATTACTATGGAAAGATTAGCACTGTTGAAATTGAACTCCCTTGGTGAGAGTTGTAGCAGAACAGTATCTCCTGTTAAACTTGCTGTCGATTCCAGCTAACTCAATCTCAATTTCTTTGCTTTTTAAAGCCCCCTGAAGCTTTATAAAATGCCGCTGATATACTTTCTCTTATGACACGGATCAGTACTGTCATAAAGGAAAGCATTCCTGACTCTTATCTCCATGAGATTTCCAATATCACCACTGCCTTCTTTTAATATTTCAAATCAGTAAGGTCTTTAGTCATAGAAATCAAAAGCTGCCCTGCTCAGCCTTACAAAGTGATAGGTCATGTTTCAACACAAAACAAAAACAAAATACAGTGAAAATACAGTGTGTTGTAGACTGGATTCCTTTTTTTTTTCCCTTCTATTTTTATGTTATTGTTGCACTTCTGCTTCTTTTTTCTGTGTTAATTATTTATGCATTCTATTTTATATCTGTTTCAACATTTACTTTACATACTCAGTATATTGATTTATTTTTTGTTGATTTTTTTTCACATCCATTTCCTATATAAGATTTTCTAACTAGACAAGAGTTTTTGTTTGTTTTTGTTTTTTAATACCTTATACTTTACACTCTTTTTTTAATCTCCTGATTCCATTTACCTTTGTGCTGTTTGGTTGCTGTCATGTCTGACTCTTTGCAACCTTATGGACTGTAACCCACCAGGCTTTTCTGTTCACGGGATTTCCCAAGCAAGAATATGCTGCTGCTAAGTCGCTTTAGTCGTGTCCAACTCTGTGCGACCCCATAGACAGAAGCCCATCAGGCTCCCCCGTCCCTGGGATTCTCCAGGCAAGAATTCTGGAGTGGGTTGCCATTTCCTTCTCCAATGCATGAAAGCGAAAAGTGAAAGTGAAGTCACTCAGTCGTGTCCGACTCTTAGCGACCCCATGGACTGCAGCCTACCAGGCTCCTCCATCCATGGGATTTTCCAGGCAAGAGTACTGGAGTGGGGTGCCATTGCCTTCTCCACAAGAATATGTGGTGTATTGTTATTCTCTTCTCCAGGGGATCTTCCCCAAATAGGGATCAAACCCAAGTCTCCCACATTGCAGGTGGATTCTTTACCCTGAGCCGCCAGGGAAGCTCATTTAAACCTTAATCATTTCCCCTTATTTCTCCTGTTATGGGACACCCAAAATTCATTTGCTGTGTACCTACCAAATTAATATGTTGAAGTGTTAACTCCTAGTAACTCAGAACATGCCTATATTTAGGGATAGGATCTTTTAAAGTAAGATGAGGTCACAGGGGTGGGCCCTAGTACAATATGACTGGTGTCCTGTAAGAAAAGGAGATTAGGACACAGGCCATGCGGACTGAAGGAAGACCAAGTAAGGACCAGGCCAGAAGGCTACCGTACGAGCAGAGAGGCCTCAGAGGATACCAAACATACCAAAGCCCTGAACTTGAGCTTCTAGCCTCTAGCACCGTGAGAAAATAAATGTCTGTTGTTTAAGACCCCCTAAACCCACTCCAGTCAGTGTGATTTTGTGATGGCAGCCCTAAGAAAACTCATATGTCCTGTTTCTACCTTTCCTAATCTTTACATTCTTATCAGAGCTCATCCTTGTTTTTTGAATATTCAGAGCAGCAGGCATGCCCTGGGGCTCCCTCACTTTTCTTCCTCCTGTTTATTCACTTATCTTCTTCTCTGTTAATTAACACGTGAAATATTAAAAAGTATTCAAAAGTTCTTTTACTGTTCAGTGCATTGTTCTGTGAGGGTTTCAACTTCTCTGTACTATAGTTTCATTATCTAGAAAGCGGAGAGGATCAAAGTGTTCATCTCATACAGAACTGTTGTAAATATTTTACCTATTAACACATAGAATGCTGAGAATACTGTCTGGCACATAACAAGCCCAAGTACATGCGTGTAGTGGTGTTGTTATCACTGTTCTTTCATTCTGTAAGTTTCCACTGAGTGCTGATGCTGGGCCAGGAACAAGATTCAAGATTCTCACAAAGGGGGAAAACGAGAGAATATGTAAACTAACCAATAAATAAGAAAGTATTGTTAGATTTTGATAAATGCTATAATCAGTCAATTTTAAAAGTTGATGTGATACCAAGTGACAAGGTGGCTTTCTAAATTGGGGGCTGCTTGTAGAAGTGACTTTATTTATTAAAAAAAACAATAAGCCAGCCCTGCAAGGCCAAATGGAGTAGAGAAAGAAGCAGTGGGAATGGTTGTGCAGGACCCTATGGTGGGCGTGAGCTTGGTGATTTTAGGGAGCTGGAGAAGACTCTTGATATAGGACAGTGGGTAAGAAGGTGAGATAAAGGTAAAATAAAGATATAGGGAGGCCCAGTTCACATTGGGCTTTGTAAGCCACTGAGGTTTTGAGACTGTCCCAAACATAAACACTGTCCATTTGGGGGCCGATCTTCTTATGGAATGTTGGGGAGGTGGTCAGGGCTGGTGAGACTCTGAGCTGCCAGGAGATCGTGGGCTTCCCTGGAGGAGCGGTGTTAGGGCCCTTGTACTCTACAGAGGCAGCTATACCTGGGAGGTACACCTCTGACTGCAAACAGGTACCAAAATGTACACTGTGCCTTCCCTTTTTTTCCAATTGTAGGAATTTACCATGAGGAGATAAGTCCATTAAAGGATATGCAAAGATGTTGGTTATAGTAGGAAGAAATTTGGGGTGGGGGGAAGAAAGGGATGTTTGGAGTAGGGAATTTATTTAATGTGTTGTCTGCCATAGAAGGAAGGTAACCCGCTCCTGCCTTCACTAAGTATTTATTCCCTCCTTCCAGGAGATAGCTACTGGAGTATCTTCCCTTAGCACAAAATTCCTCTATGTTTAGGTCCATCTCTCCCTCCCAGTCCACAAAGATAAGCTCCAACAGCTATCCAATCAATCATTCATTCACTAAACAAAGATATTCTGCGTGCTTTGTTGTAGATAATAGTGACAACAGCAAACTGCAGCCCTCTTATTTCACTGTTAAATCCAAGCAGCTGTGAATAGTTTAAAACATATCTTTAGTTGAGGATGCATGCATGCATGGGCACTCCGCCACGTCTGACTCTCTTCGACCCCATGGACTGTAGCCCGCCAGGCTCTTCTGTCCATGGGATTTCTCAGGCAAGAATACTGGGATGGGTTGCCAATTCCTACTCCAGAGAAACTTCTCAACCCAGGAATCGAACCCATGACTCTTGTGTCTCCTGCACTGGCAGGAGGATTCTTTGCCATCTATTGAGTACATACCTAGGAGTGGAATTCCTGGGCATCCACTATGCCTATCCTCAACTTTAATATATTCCAGGACAGTGCTGTTACACAGAAATATGACACAAACCACAAATACAATTTTAAATTTTTAGTAGTTACATTAAAAAAGTAAAGAGTCACAGATAAAATTAGAGTAACATATTTTATTTAACTCAATATATATCCAAAATACTCTCCTTTGACATACAGAGTTGATATTTAAACATGGACAGGGAGGCCTGGCGTGCTGTGATTCATGGGGTCACAAGGAGTCAGTCACGACTGAGCGACTGAACTGAACTGAATGAAATATTTTACATTACTTTTCCATACTAGGTTTTGAAAAACCCAATATATCCAATATAGGGACAGCACATCTCAATTTAGATCAGCTACATTTCAAGTGCACAGCAATACAGTGGTTACTGTATTGCTGTGTAGTTTTAGAGGGAAAGGGTTTTCAGTCTCTTTCATTTCCTACTGTATAAAAGGAAAATTTTACATTGACTCCAACACTTGCCTAGAACATAATAAAATTGAGTTATGTGTTTCATCACAACCAGTTCTAACAAGTCGAAGCTAATAGACTGCTAAGAACTTTGAATGACCCAGAAACGCCAGGCCCTCACTCGACCTAAATGAAGATTTTTCCTGATCAATGACCATATTGCCAGAACTAAATCTGGTTCAAGACAGTAGGGAGGAACACAGATGACTCCACATGGTACAAGATAATGAGGCAGATGTGAGCAGGGTCTTCCTGATTTTGTAAACATTGGAGCTTTTATCATTTAGGTCAGTAATTTTTCAACATTTTGAGTAAACATGAATCACTTCAGAAGCTTGTTATAAGTGCACATTCCAAATTCTGGAAGATACATTTTTGCCTGTGTGTGTGTGTGTGTGTGTGTGCTCAGTCATGTCTGATTCTTGCATCCTAATGGATTGTAGGCCAGCAGGCACTTCTCTACATGGAATTTTCCAGGCAAGAATACTGGAGTGGGCTGCCATTTCCTCCTTCAGGGGATCTTCCAGATCCAGGGATCAAACTCACATCTCTTGCGTCTTCTGCATTGGCAAGCAGATTCTTTACCACTCTGCCACCTGGGAAGCCCTGGAAGATATTTTTTAACAGTGATTCTAATGTAGGAGATCAAAAGTTCACACTGAGAGATGTAAGTTGTGTTTTGAGGAATCCTAAGAGAGTTTTGCAATGGCAAGCCACTCCAGTACTATTGCTTAGAAAATCCCATGGATGGAGGAGCCTGGTAGGCTGTAGTCCATGGGGTCGCTAAGGGTCGGACACGACTGAGCGACTTCACATTCACACATTGGAGAAGGAAATGGCAACCCACTCCAGTGTTCTTGCCTGGAGAATCCCAGGGAAGGGGGAGCCTGGTGGGCTTCTGTCTATGGGGTCGCACAGAGTTGGACACAACTGAAGTGACTTAGCAGCAGCAGCAGCAGCAACAGAGTTTTGAAACAGGTAAAGGATATTCAAGTGTTTTTTTTTTTTTTTTAAGATCTCTCTTATAGAAATATTTAGCATAGATTTCACAGGGTGAGATCTGGAAGTAAGGAGAACCAAGGTGAAGCTGTTGCAATTGTTCAGGTAAGAAATAATAAAAGCCTGACATGGGGTACATTTGGCCAGAGATAGGAGAGGGTGCATTCAGGAGATATGAGGACAATCTGAACCTAATATGCCCTGCAAAATAAAGTTGGGAGAGAAACATGGAAGTGGGCTGCAGTTACTAGATGGACCACTGTGCTGTTGTTCATCAAGATAAGAAATTCCGAAAGGAAAGTGAAAGATGAATGTTTGTCCATTCCAATGCAGAATGAAAGCGTGCTGTTTGAACAGGCTGTCTTGTCAGTTTCTCTATTTGCTCTTCCTGGCTAGCAGTGGGCGCAATGTGAGCAATCACAATACTAGAAATGGAGTGATTACAGTCTTAAAGAGCAAACTTATGGTTATCAAGGTGGGATTAGAGGCAGAAAGGGATAGATTGGGAATTTGAGATTCACATGTTGTTTCGTCGCTAAGTCAAGTCCAACTCTTTTCTGATCCTATGGACTATTGCTGGCCTGGCTTCTACATCCATGGGATTTTTCAAGCAAGAATATTGGAGTGGGTTGCCATTTCCTTCTCCAGGGGATCATCCCAACTCAGGGATCGAACCCAGGTCTTTTGCATTGCAGATGGATTCTTTAACCCTTAGCCACCAAGTAAGCCTAGGATTAACATGCACACGCTGCTCTATTTAAAATGGATAACCAACAAGGACCTGTTGGTTGCTGTATAGCGCAGGGACTTTGCTCAATATTCTGTAATAGCCTAAATGGGAAAAGAATCTGAAAAAGAAGATACACGTATATGCATAATGGAATCACTTTGCTGTACATCTGAAACTAACACAACATTGTCAATCAACTATACTCTAATATAAAGTAAATAATTAATTAACATAAAATAAATCAACTTGACCCCCTCTGGACAAGAGACTTCAGACTCCTGAGTACACATTCTGCAATTCCATTTTTAACGATGCTGCTCTCCTATCTCATTGTGAAAATTGGGAAGTAGAAAAGAAATCTTCAGTCCAATTGCTTGCCTTCCTGCCTTATTCAATGATTGCTAAACATAATATACAATGGTTTAATAAGTAATAGGCCAGGCCTACCAAAAGAAAAGAAATGGAGTAATTAAACACAAATTGCAAGAACTAGTATTGCCTCAGAGATATCTGATACTCTGACCCAGGAAGAGCCTAAAACACCATGCTTAATATTTTTAAATTAAAACAGATTTTTCCAATCAGAATAACTGTATATCTCCTTGCCTCAAAATTTCTCCAGAACTCAAAAGAAATCTGATTCCTCCGAGGGAACATGACCACCAGAGAGACTTCAAACAGAGTATTCACGTTAAATAGATAGAGAATGGCAATGTTATATCCCTCTTGGGCTTAACAAGAAACACTTCAGATTTATTAGGGATTAATGATAAGGATACTGAAGCCAGAAAAAAACCTTTCAAGGTCAATCAGAGTCCTTGATATGCTAGAATGAGGTCTTTGTTATGCCTTAGTCCTCTTTAGAAAGTTCTCAATGAAAGAGCCTTTCCAGGTACAGTTAATTAGAGATTCCTCTCCTGGATGGATGCTGTTGGACTTTTAAAATCAAATTCTGACATTCAGAATGAGAAAAATTAGAGAAGCCATCCCTCTGTAACAAGTTATATGTGCGTGTACAGCCCATTATGATAGCCTTTATTTCAATAATAAGTTATACCAATGCAACAGACTTTTGTTGAATTAAATTGCTTTCTTCTCTCCAACACATCAAAAGGCATATAACAGAAACTTCCCTTATAATTGCAGAGAGTAACTGGGAATGGTATGAATACTGAGCTATCACCCTTTATGAGCTTTCTATTTCTTGCTAGGATGGGTTCTGAAACCAAACTTCTCTAGTACTTAGATTTTTCCATTGCACGAGCTACTTCCCAGCATATTTGCTTTAGAATACCCTGTTTTCCTAACGTGGTTGGTATTCCTGCTTGAATCTAGGTTGTAGTCACCAAAGGATTCAGGATTGAAATATACTTGAAATACACACCATCAGCTCAAAGACAACTGGACTAGGATGGATCGATCATGTACTCTGTCTGGCTTCTAGATACCTACGCAAGTCCTTTCTTAAGGATTCTCCAATAAGGGAAATGAAAACCAAAAGGAGAGTTGCTTGCAAGACATTAAAGAGCAGAAGCTTTGACATCTTGCTGCCAGCACAGAACAGTGGCAACAACAACACTCTTTCCTGTAGCAACACTGTCATCTTTGAGATTTTGGCAATGAGTCACAGTTTGGGGGCCCAGCAGTATGAGGACACATGGTTCAGTGAGACAGACCTGGGGTGAAGGAAAATGGTGGTCTGTGTCTCCACTGGTCTTTCTCTTCTCTCTGATCTCTACATATCAAAGTAGAGAGGGCTTTAGTCCTTAGAGCTTCTCTGATCATTCCACAGGTGACAGTATTTGGTCTGTGGTCTCAAACGTACCATACATGTGTTGTTGTTCAGTCACTAAGTTGTGTCTGACCCTAATGATTTTCAAATTTATGTATCTAACCTACATTTTTCCCTTGAACTCCTGGTTTGTATATCCAAATAGCTGTTTGATATTTTCATCTGACTATCTAATAGGTATTTCAAAATTACTGCATCCAAAATCAGAATTTGATTTTTCCCTATAAATCTCCTCCTTCCACACTCTTTTCTTTCTCCCAAATGACTGCTCTATCTTTTGAGTTGTCCACACCAAATAGTTCAGAGTCACCATTGATTTTTCTCCTTGGTCCATCCCATATTCAGTCCATTCACAAACCCCCATAGTTTTTATCCTCAAAATATATCCAGCATCCATTCCATGTCCACTGCTACTACTTGGTCCAAACTCCATCACATCTACCCTGGACTGCACTAGCTTCCTTACAAGTCTTCCAACTTCCAAAGCTGCCATCTTCATTGGAATTCTTGATAGAACTGGCAGAGTGATACATTTAAACCATGCATGGATGTTTTACAGCCTCCTTCTCCATTGCTGAAAACCCTTCAATGGCTCCCCATTCAGTCATGAGGAAAGCCAGAGTCTGCACACTCACTATGTCTCGTGTGCAGCCCCAATGCCCCCCATCTCCTGCTCATACTGTCAGCACCAGACACACCAACCTCTTGCTGATCCTGGAATACAGTTGCTCACTCCCAACTCCAGGGGTTGGGACCTAGCTGCTCCCTCTGTTTAGAATCCCCTCCTGAAAAATATTTATGTAGCTTTGTTCCCCCAACTTCCTCAATCTCTATTCAAATATCACATGATGAAAGTGGTCTCTTGAGCACCTTGAATCAAAAAAGCAGCTCTGCTCCCAAATTGACTTCACCTCCTTTTCTGCATCATTCTGTCCCTGACTTACTACATACACTTTTGCTTATTTAATTGTGTAGTGTCTATTTCCCCTAGGGAATGAAAAATTTAAGAAGTCAGAATTTTGTATTTCTTCACTGCTTATATCCAACGCCTAGAACAATGCTTAGAACACAGTAGCTTGAAAATATATATGGAAAGAATGATCAGTGGAAATAAAGTGGGGATTCACCTATTTGCTTGATCATCAATTGATGCACAGAGCTAAAGATATATGTATTCCTGGGCCCAGTCACAAATGTGGTATTTCAAATTATCGGAGAGTGGTGCCATAAAATCTGAGTATTAGATAGCTCCCAGGAGATTATGAGACTTCAGAACTACGAAACCTAAAAACTAGTTCTCAGAGCTCCTAGAAAATAACCTTTGAGACCCACTGAAACTACTTGGGAGCTAGAATTCCCAAATATAGGTCAGGCCAGAGTCAGACAAGGTTAGAGTTTTATAACTGTGTTTTGACCCTGACCTACCTCCAGGCTGCCCCAGTTTGGGAAATGTAGGTAACAGTGGAAAGTGAGTGATTCTGACTAAACATCACATTTTGCTAAGAAACTACAGGCTAGCCCTTTTCTATCTTTCTCCAGAGACATCAGGACCACCTACAGCTAAAGGGGAAAGGTAGAAATGCTCCTGATTTGTACTCAAATGGAGGCAGAGAGTAAGAGAAGTCTTGGTCTGCACGACCCTAAGCACAAAATCTATGGGTCATATTCCATCTAGACCAAAGTGAAGTAATTACTCCTGGGTGTATGATGGATGGACTCCTGGAACAGGAGTCAGGACACCCTGCTTCTGGGGACAGATCTCTTTAACTGGACATATGACCTGCCTCCGCTCTCTTTTCTGTAAACTGAGTTTTTCTGACTCCAAGGGCCTACGGAGTCCAGGGCATGGTCTCAGCCCTTCAGAGACTTAAAAGTCTTACCTTAGAAGTACTTTTCTCTTCTGAAAAAGATGAGAGGGGGCTCTGAGTAGCTAGAGTAGGTGATGGCAAGAGCAAAGGGACAGGAGCTTCTTGTGGATAATCTAAGCCAACTGACATGGACTGGGAATGGGAATCTAGGAAAAGAAGTAACTGCTCACTCATCCAGGCCCAGCCTCTCTCACCTGGGATACAGGTAGAGAGGAAAAGGCTCACTTCCATGAAATGCTTTGCTGTCACTTTCCCTGGAATTCATGAGGCCAATTGCATTAGGAGAAGACTTGTCAAGTCTGATGTTCTTATCTATAGCAGGTTGAGTAAAAATGATGTTCAGTTTGAGAGTGTCTTAAGTTCTGTAATTATAATACCAGTTTACTTGAATTCTGAAAATATCCTTCTTCTAATCCCACGCTGCACTGAAAACAACTTGCCTTTCTCATCCCTCCTCCCGACCCCAGCAGACCAGATGAGCAGAAGTGCACCTTCACAGTGTTCCTCTGTGGTGGTAATGTGGACAAATATATGCGGCTAGGTTCTTTTCAAGAAGATTAAGTGAAGGGGAAAGTTTAACACAGAGGCTCAGCAATTCTGCCAGGATCTCACTTGCAAATAGTCATAAAAAAAAAAATATTATGTAGGAGGGAACGGGTTGATGCTTGCTGTTTGCTACAGGGCATCTCAGAAATAGCAGAGGAAACCACAGACCAGGCCAAGGATTGCTGTGTCTTAACTAGCTTCCCTGGGGAAAGCAGCCCCCGATATTATCTGGAAACTGGATGGAAAATGGCAAGCACATGACACTCCTTCCTAGGTATAGAGTGTTTTTCATATTCAAAGCTCTTTAATGCTTCCCTCAGGAGCCTTGTGAGATAAGAGGGGAAGTGATTATATCCTCAGTTTGTGAAAGGGAGAATCAAAGCTGAAGGGTCAAGCAATTTGCACAGAAAATAATTGGAGTCAGTGTCCAACCAACATCAGGCCTCAGGGGCTCCTGGTGTTGAAGCCAGAGCTCAGAAAAAGGAGGCCCAGAGCCTGAGTTTGAAAAGAATATATCAAAGGAAGCAAGTACGCAAGTATAGCCTCGTAATTAAAAGTGATTGGACAAAATTCAGTCACGGTGCAGAAGAATGCAGGCAGATTTAGAGCCAAAATGACAAATAAGTGGCACTTCACTGAAAATTAATTTCCTTGAGCTTATTTCTGTAGGCATATTGGCATTTGATGGACATCAGTATGCATTGATAAGAAAGCAGAGATGAAAATCAAGAAGCCTCTGGATGCCTGAATTTGTCTCTAAAGAGTCATTGCAAAATTTCAAAAGGAGCTCGCGTTAACTTGAATTAATAAAAGCTTAACTCAAAATCTCCTTTCCTCTGTATCTAGCCTTTTCATTTCTTTCTTCCCTTTAACTCTTTTTTCCTGCAGTGCTGTTGGCAAAAAGAAGGAGATTGGAGGGGGGAGAAAACAAGTTAGATCATCTTTACTCAAAGAATATAAGAAATTTTACAGAATATATTCCAAGCACTCCTACTTCGTTTCTGATAGAAGCTCACACATGAACCGGAATGTCTTCTCCATTCATGCTTCCTTTGATATTTGGTTTTTAAGAACACGCTCAGGTGAGTCCTCCAAAATCAAACCTGTAAGTATGTATATACACACACGCACCTGGCAACCAATAGGGGTGTGAAGAATGAGAGGTCAGAGGTCAGACTGCGTGTGTTTAATCCTGGCTCCATTACTATGGAGCTGTATGTCTTTAGGCAGGTAAGTCTCAGTATTCATAACTATTACCTGAAGACATTACTTTAAAAGATTTGTTTTATCATTGTTTTCTTGAAAATTATAAGGAATAATATGCGTCAATAAATTGGTGAAGTAATGGATAGAAAGCAAATATTAGACAAAAGTTAACAGGAAATGGCAACCCACTCCAGCGTTCTTGCCTGAAGAATCCCAGAGACAGGGGAGCCTGGTGGTCTTCCGTCTATGGGGTCGCAGAGTCGGACACGACTGAAGCGACTTAGCAGCAGCAGCAGCAGCAGCAACTTAACTTTTTAAATATTTATTTGGCTGCACTGGGGCTCAGTTGTGGCACATGAGATCTTCGTTGTCTGAGGGATGGTTTGTTGCAGTGAACAGACTTCTCAGTTGAGGTGCACAGTCTTAGTTGCTCTGCAGCATGTGGGATCTTAGTTCCCCTACCAGAGATAGAATCCACGTCCCCTGCATTCCAAGGTGGACTGAACTATTGGACTACCAGGGAAGTCCCAAAGGATAACTTTACAATAGAGCATTTTGGCCTCTTCCTTCTAACAAATTTCACAAACTTAGTGACTTAACATGGGCTTCCCTGGTAGCTCAGATGGTAAAGAATCTGACTGCATTGCGGGAAACCTAGGTTTGATCCCTGCGTTGGGAAGATCCCCTGGAGGAAAGCGTGGCAGCTCACTCCAGTATCCTTACCTGGAGATTTCTCATGGACAGAGGAGCCTGGCAGGCTACAGTTCATGGGGTCACAAAAAGTCAGACAGGACTGAGCGACTAAGCACAGCACAGCACAGCACAGTGACTTAACATAAATGTACTATGTTACAATTTGACAGGTTAGAAGTCTAAATAGGTTTGTCTCAGTGGACTAAAATTAAAGTGTCAGTGGGGCTGCATTCTTTCAGGAGCTTCTAGGGGAATTGGTTTCCTTACCTCCATTTTTGAAGCCAGTGATACTCCATCTCTGTGTCTTTCTTCCATAGTGGCATCTCCTTCTGACCCTCTTCCACATTCCTCTTTCATTTTAAAGGACCTTTGTGATTACATTGGAGAAGGCAATGGCAAGCCACTCCAGTACTCTTGCCTAGAAAATCCCATGGATGGAGGAGCCTGGTAGGCTGCAGTCTGTGGGATCGCTAAGGGTCGGACACGACTGAGCGACTTCACTTTCACTTTCACTTGTGATTACATTGGACCACCTGGAAAATACAGAGTACTCTCCCCATCTCAACTCATCCCCATCTCTCAGGTAGCAACCATGTCAGGTAGAAGAATGGCTTTCCAAAGGAAACCCAAGTCCTAATCCTTGGAATATGTGAATGCTTCCTTCTATGGCAAAAAAAGACTGTGCTGATGTGATTAAATTAGGATCTTGAAGCTGGGAGCTTATCCTGGATTGTCAGGGTAACCTCTAATTGTCTCCTGTGTCTCTTGCATTGTAGGCAAATTCTTAACCCACTGAGCCATCAGGGAAGCCCTAATATATGTATGGTTGATGTATCTTGCTATGTAGTAGAAACTAACATAACATTGTAAAGCAACTACACTTCAAAAAATTTAATAAGCAAGAAATAGTGGTTTTAAACAATAATCCTTTGTTATTTTATAATCATGTGTTGTGCTAAGTCACTTCAGTCATGTCCAACTCTTTGCAGCCTTATGAACTGTAGCCCACCAAGTTCCTCTGTCCATGGAATTTTCCTGGCAAGAATACTGGAATGGGTTGCCATGCTACCCTCCAGAGGATCTTCCTGACCCAGGGATCAAACTCAAACTCGCCTCTTATGTCTCCTATATTGGCAGGCGAGTTCTTTACCACTAGTGCCACCTGGGAAGCTCATTTTATAATCTCATAGGTTATCAATTTTGACTCAGCTTATTTGGGCAATTCTGCTGCTTTCACTTGAGCTCACTTAAGAGGCAGCTCTCAGCTCAGCAGGCTTCATGGTCCCAGATAAGCTTCCTGCCATGGCTGATGGCTGATGAGATGCCCACAAGTTGTTGAAGCCTTATGGAGAGTAGCCCAGGTTCCTGGGCATGGAAGTCTAGTCTCAGAACTAGATCTGCATCTTCAGGCCAAGGCTCAAAACTCTCAGTTGTCACGTGTACTACATTCCACTGGTCAAAGCAAATCCCAAGAACAGCCTGAATTCAAGAGTGGCCAGAGAGATTCTATACTGATGGATGGGAGGAATAGAACAGTTACCTTTCAAAGAGATGTAAAGGGAGGAATTTGTGGCTGTTTCTTGCAATCTACCACTGTGAGTTCTGGGAAAACAGTCCTGTATTGAAATTTTGCCATTGCATGAGCTTGGGCAAATCACATAATCTCTAGTACTATAACATCATTTGAGGGCCTATATATGCCAAATATTGTGGTAAAATCTGGTGATATTATGGGCTTTCCTGGTGGCTCAAATGGTAAAGAATCTGCCTGCAATCCAGAAGACCTCGGTTTGATCTCTGGATGAGGGAGATCTCCTGGAGAAAGGAATGACATCCAGGATTCTTGCCTGGAGAATTCCATGAAGAGAGGAGCCTGACAGGCTACAGTCCATGGGGTTACAAAGAGTCAGACACAACTGAGCAACTAACTCTTACTTAAGAAAGACTGAGACATGTTCCCTCTTCTTAAAGAAGGTAGTTTATAAAATCCAGGTAATATTTATCTTCAAGAATTGGTGTGAGGAGGAAATAGGTAATGTATCTGAAATGTCTAATTCAGTGCCTAGTAGTATCTAGGGATATAGTGGGGTACTCAGTAAATGAGAGTGATCATTATTATTTAATTTTCACAAGAATGTCCACATTTCACTTATAAATGAGTATGGAAAGACATGTTATTTGTGTTGATATTAGTCTTCTCAGGTTGCCATAGCAAATATCATAAACTGAATGACTTCAAAACAAAAAACTGATTTCTCACAGTTCCAGAGCCTGGGAAGTCCATGATCAAGTTGCCAGCAAAGCAGGTTTTACTCTGAGGACTCTTTTCTTGGCTTGTAGGTAGCTACCATCTTGCCGCGTAATCACATAACTTATTCCTTGTGCATACTTGTGAAGACAAAGAGAAATCTCTCCACTCTCTCTTTCTCTAAGGACACTAATCCTATCAGGTGGCACCACCGTCTTCACGTGGTATAAAGCTAGTGTGTGTGTACATGCATGTGTGCTTGCTCTGTCATGTCCAGCTCTTTGTGACCCCATGGACTGTAGCCTGACAGGCTCCTCTGTCCATGGGATTTTCCAGGCAAGAATACTGGAGTAAATTGCATTTCCTTCTGCAGGGGATCTCCCTGACCCATGGATAGAACCTGCATCTTTTGCATTCCCTACATTGGCAGATGTGCTCTTTATCACTAACACCACCTGGGAAGCCGATCTAACCCTGATTATCTACCAAATGCCCCATCTCCAACTGCATCACACTGGAGGCTAGGCCTTCCACATATGAATGTGAGCAAGGAACACAAGCATTCAGTTCTTAACACTATTCAAAGTCTTTCATCTTTTAGTCCCAGAAGATAAAAAATCGGGTAGTGTGCTCTCTAGAGGACTGGAATTGATTTCACAGCTTTGAATCAGAGCCATCTTTTAAGTAAACATTTGCAATCAAAACTAAAAGTGTGCATTCAACCTCAGATTTGTTCTAGAAATACAATCCTATGCATAGGGTGCAATTACCAGAGCTACAAACATAATGCACTAATTCAGTCTTCAACAGGGACAGGTGTTTAAATGCTTTCACTGTCCAGAGAGTGGCAAAGCCTGGATAATAACTTCAGTCACAGATACAGCTTGTTTTTTTTTTGTTCAAAGGCTTATTGCAAATCCTGGGTGTCAGAATCAGGCAGTATAAAGAGAGAACAGGACTGAGAGTCCCCCACCTGGCTTACATGTCCAGCATTAGCACTAATGAGCTCTGTGACCTTAAGTAAGCTATCTAAACTTTCACAGCCTCAGTCTCTTAGTGTGCAATAAATGGAAGGATTGGCTCAGTGTTTCTGCACCGTGTGCTGTGGTGCCCTCAGGTAACACAGACCTGAAGCACAGGGAGGAGCCAGGGACAGCTCGAGAGCCTGCCACATCCATATCAGCTCAGCACCCGTCTAAGCCTCACTAAGTCACTTGAAGAAAGGGTCCAGTGCAGAAAAAATGGTAACAGGCTGGAGATGAGTGGGCTAGATCACAGAGTTCCAAACCTCAATGTTCTCACAAAGCAACTGAGGATCTTGTTGACATTCAGATTCTGATTCACCAAGTCTGGGGTGGTGTACTTCTAAGAAGCCTGGAGCTGCTGCCTCTGCTACTGCCTGTCTTCAGGCCAAGCTTTCTATCTAGTAAGAGACTAGATAATACTATGAATTTCTAAGTCCAAAATTTTCATTTACTGAAATAAAAATATTTTTAGGGCAGGTGCATGAGTATCATGTGAGAAACAAATGAAGCTTTGTAATCTTAGGGATGTTCCAAAAGATCTCGTATCCAAGAAAGCTTATCCTCCAGGAAGAACAGAACTGAAATGACATTTGGAGGGATGGGTCCAGCAGGATGGATTTGGGTGAGGTTGCTGGGTGCCTCCACCTCTTGGGGAATCCAAAGCGATCTCTTCAATGGTTGAGTGCAATTCTATTACCCTTTCCATTTTTCTGTTCATTTCCTCACTTCTTTGCACTGCCTGTATTCAGGTGAAATGGGAAATAGACCAAGATACCAATAATAAGAAAGGATTTTCTTACAGTGTTTGTGGTCCAATTGGAATTGGGAGGTAACAAATTTTCACAAGCAAAGCAACTCTTGAGGCCATCCAATTTGGTGGAACCCTGAACGATTAAGAATATAATGGGGAGAATACCTAAAATTTAAAGCCTCCAAAGGCCCCGCATCATTCATTTCAATACCAGAGATTTCCTGTCCCGACACCTTTGGTTCCCCAACAAGCTGGGTAATTAGCTTGCTATCTGCCCATCAGGGAACTAGTCTTAACACTATTATGTTCGTAGGCACACACCTCCCTGATGAACTGTATCATTAAAGGTTGCAAAGATAATCCAGAGATGAATAGTCAGCAAAGCCACATGAAAACTGCCAAGATGAATTCAATTACATCCCAGAGACTAAAAAATAAATTGGAAATGAGGCGATTTCTTATTCAAGAAGACTTCCTCCGGATTCTCTCTGAATGTAAACACAGGGCTCTCTGCTGAGGATGGGGTCACCCACTGCCTGGGGAAAGCAGCTTGAATTTTATTACCTTGGTGATCCCTGGCAGCATACACACTTCAGGAGGTGCACACCCTGCTCCCCTTTACTTTGTCTCATATGCTAGTTTCCAGCTCTCATAACATTTTAATTAAATTTGGGCTTGTCTTTCTTGCTCACCTTACTCTCTGCATCAAAGGAGAAGCTTTGCACAAGCCGCCTGGCTGGGGTCCCTGCAATTCTTCCTTTCCAGAAGCAGGCAGCTTTGCCAGACAAGGAGAGCGGCAATTAAATCAAAGCAGAGTTAACTGCAGCTTCTCGGGGAGATAGCTGCACAGAACTTCAATGTGACTTATAGAGGAAGGTAATGAATTCTATAATGCAAATTTACATACAGGTCAAATAAGAAATGGTTTTGCATTTGATCGTACATTGGGTATCAGGCAGTTGTCACACAATAAATAATTCATCTCGCATCGTCACTTGTTATGTAAATGATAGTCTATGTATATTAAAGCATTTAGCACTTAGAATAAAATGGACAGCTGGGGCCAAATGAATCTCTCTCAGGACATATTACCATTACTGCTCCCCAGTGAGTTTAACTCTTCACTTTTTAAGATGGTAATGAGGATATTAATTGAATAGGGCACATCGGGATTCATTTTGATGAAGTCAGGGTTACTCAAAAACAAGGGAATAATTTTAGTACGCCTTGATGGCATTAAATTTGGCACAGTCTGGGTTAATAGTCATGACACACAAATCAATCTGGTTGGGAATCAACAGAATTCAGGAGAATGACGAAGGTTAGCTATTTTCAAGTGGCAAACTCCACTTACATTCATTTTCTTTAAAATGCCACTTGGTCACCTGAAAAACACATTTAACCTTTTAACCAGATTTCTTCGTTTCTTCCAAAGCAGCTATTTTACTATGTAACTGGACTAACATTGACTATCCATTTGGATATCAAACCTATGGAAAGGAGAAGTCTTTGGTCACTTTGCTTCATAATCAAATCATAACAAAATTTCCCTGATGAAGGAATGAATTTTCAAATCATTATGAAATCCCAACCAAAAAAAACATTTCTTACTGGTAGTGTTAGGCAATATCTCTCATCATATGGCTATTTATGTTGGACTCATAAATAGACATATGGTGTGTTTTTTACTCAGGTGTGTTTTTGAAAGTTATTTGAAAACTGTTCATCTCCAAGGTTTAGATGATTAATGGAACAGGATGGTCCAGATGGAGACAAAGTCCAGGGAAAGCACAGAGCAGAAGAGATGGTCCTGCGGAAGTACCCTCAATAGAGCAAACATTGGCCATTGAAAGCCATACTCAGTCCCAGGACCAAAAAATAGAAAAAAGGAAGAGCGGCGACTTCTAGGAATTTGTGTCAGTCTTAGTTCAGCCAGAGAATCAGAACATCAGTAGGACACATGATGTCGGTTCTGCTGCCATTAACTGGACTCCAATTGAAACAGATGTGATGTCAATAGCAACAGCAGCAACAGGAAATGCTTTGCTTTGACAGGGCTCCTCTGCACAGCCAATGAGATTGGAGGACCCAGCTTCGGGGATGAGCAACAATGATGAATTCATGAACATATGTTGTTAGCATATCTGGGATAC
The DNA here is from genome assembly GCF_049115385.1 of Moschus berezovskii. Lineage (NCBI taxonomy): Eukaryota > Metazoa > Chordata > Mammalia > Artiodactyla > Moschidae > Moschus > Moschus berezovskii. Next base: position 65,284,024 of record NC_142469.1, read on the forward strand.
AAAGCAAACACTTGACAGAGTAGGAACCATAAACGACTAGACATTCTGGAGTCAATTATGTGAAGGAACTGGAGCCATTACAATTTGAATAATTATATAACTGGGACTACTGTTATATCCTCTCTAATGACTGACGTCTTAGGTACTGATGTATCAGCGTCATATTCATACTTAGAATAGCAGAGTCCCTCAAATGTTCTAGGGTACTGAGTTATTATGACAGCATGATACTGAGCCTGTGCCCGTCTAAGGCCTGGGCAATCAGAGCCAATGGATGAGCAATCAGAATCAGGTTGTTAGGGCAGGGTTGAAAATAGTATCAGAATCTCAGGAAAGGCAGACAAAGGAAACCAGATATATGACAGGAAAATGGTAATATAACAAAGTCAAACTCAAAAGCAAAATAGTAGGAATGTAGAAGCTACTCAATGGCCAGGCCAATAAGCTAGTCCCCGAAGGTCAAAGAAACCTTGCTCCATCTGGAAACATCTCCATTTCCCCAACTGATTTGGCTACAAAATAAGCTCTGTCTTTCAAGGACCACCTTGTTCCCTTATAGAATTCTAACCACAACTCATCCTTAACCCCACATGTTCCTCATATAAAGGAAAATTGAGAGTTTTTAATGGAAATTTCAGAGACACACAACAATAATATAATAATCCAATAGGGAAGTGATTAACTTGTCATCACTTGAAAAAAGCTACCATTTGACTAATTTAAGTTGATTTAGAAACTTAAATATCAGCATAATACTGACCTCCAACCTCCTTCTGTGGAAATTTACATCATCATTAATCATAAATATAAAGTACTAGCAATATAAACAAACAATTGAAAGACAAACAATGGATCACTTTGTTATTAAGATGGAAATGAGAAACCCAGAATCTTTTTAATTTCTTGGGAGGAGAGTAGACAGGAGAGAAAGAAAACCCCCAAAATGGAAATATGAAAGAAGTTTTTATTATGATGGAGGTGATGAAAATTCCACCTAGGACTCAAGAAATCTGTGTGTACAACCTAGGAAGCACATATATACATTTTATAGATTCAAATATGAATATAGAGTTTGTGTCTGTAATGTGTATTTGTTTTTCTTCTGACACCTCACAGCTAGAACTGTCAGTAGAAGGGAGAAGAGAATGTAACAGGTATACTCACAAGACAAAGATTGAGAAGAGAGGGGGAAAAAAAGAAATTGAGAGTATTTGAATGAACAGGGAGGGGACTGGGACAAAGAAAGAGCAGGAAAAGGCAAAATATAAGGAGGAGCCCTGTAGAAGTAAGGAAAACAGAAATAAAAAAATGGGAGACAGGAAACCAGGAAAGGCAGAAGAGTCATGACATAACTTGTTTGAGAATATTTCCAGAGAGCTCTGCTGTGTGAGTGGAGTATTCTGTAAGGCTGAGGAATAAACTGGAGTCTAACAAAGAGGAAAGGAAGAGTAATAGAGGCAAGAAATAAAATGTACTGTGATTAAGGTTGAGACACCCTACAATAAGTCTTAATGAAAAATTAAATGAGCTGCTTACTGACCTCCTTAGACCTTTGATCTAATTAGAAAGAAACCAAAGAAAGATGTTTAAACAGCTTGAACAGAGAAAAAAGGATGCATTTTTGACCTAAAAAGTTGTTCTCCTGCAATCCTTCTCAATTCTGGTAACAAAGAGGAACCACCCACATCCAATCCCTTAGAACCCCTTTCTGCTCCTTCTCAAAGTTTCTGAATCTTCCACTTCACTCTGCCTACCAGGTCCTTCCCTCAACAGTCAAAATTCACTCTCTCACAGCCCCTCCAGCCATCGCCATATGTGTCTACTCTTCAGGAGAAGGAGATCAGAGAGTTCTTTCAAAAGTGCATCCAATCATGTTACTCTTTCAAAACCCTTCCAAGCCTTCTCCTTGTAGTCTCAATGTCTCCAACATTTGATCTACAAAGCGTTGCCTGATCTGTCCCCTACGTGCTCTGTCATCCACTGTGCTTTTGCCACGTGGACCTTCTTTAAAGCTCCTTGAACAGCCAGTGCCCAGTTCAGTCCTGCCTGAGCTGTTCTTCCCTCTGCCTGAAAGTCTTGCCTAGACTTTCATATGCCATTCTTTAACTTAAATGGTCTATCTTCAAAGAGGTATTCCCTTTGACTAGAAAAGAAATTATGCTAAATCACAGCACCGTCTCCTTCTATCATGACTTTTTTTAAAGAAGATTTTTTGCATGTAGACAGTAGTTGGATGTCTGTCTCTCCCACCAGAAAAGTCATGGAATATTTTACTTACGTCCATATCTACATAAATAAATGTACAGTGCAGCCTAGCAGCAGGTCTTATAAGTACAGAAGTAGGTGCTTCTACCATCAGTCTAGGAATTTTTATATTGAGAAGTTTAGCAATGCCTGGAAAATTCATCATCTGTATCAAATGTGTTCTGAAAAGGGCCAGATAGCAAATATTCGACTATTTGAGGTAGTAGGGTTTCTGTTGCAGCCACTCAGCTTAGCTTGGAGGGTGAAAACAGCCATGGATAATGCATAAGCAAATGAGTATGGCCCTGTTCCAACAAAATGTTATTTTGGACACTGAAATTCGAATGTCACATGTCATTATTCTTCTTTGTAGAAACTATTTTTAGCTTTTTCATACTGTTATAGCTAGAGGACAGAGGACGAGATGGTTGGATGGCATCACTGACTCAATGGACTTACATATGAGAAAGCTCCAGGAGATGGTGAAGGACAGGGAAGCCTGGCATGCTGCAGTCCATGCAGTCAAAAAGAGTTACACACGACTGAGCAACTGAACACAACAACATTCTTAGCTTGGGGGCCATACAAAGGTAGGCAGGGGGATAGATTTGGTCTGTGGGCTGTAGTCTGTCAACCCTGATTTATGTTAGAACCACTTGCCATCTGGTCTTCCTCTGTCCCTTCACAACCTCTCCTCATTGTAAAACCAACCTAATGACAATGACAACAGCAACAAATACTGCTTCCAGAGAGAGAAAATAATCTAATCATGTCATGAACACTCACATGTGAGCACACAGACACACACACACGCACACACTCACACACTGCTTAATTTCCTTCAGTGCCTTCCCATTTCTCTTTATGTTGTTGTCATTCAGTCTCTTAGTCTTGTCCAACTCTTCGCAGCTCCATAGACTGCAGCATGCCAGGCTTCCCTGTCCTTTTCTTTATTCCCTGTTCATTTCTCTTTGGTTAACGTCAAAGCTTCTCAATAGGGTTTGTGAGGCTCCTGGAGTTGTTGGTTGAGCCCCCACCTCGAGCCTGGGCCCTGGCTGGGCTGGGCACCTCTCACATCATTTCCCCTGTCCAGCTCACTCAGCTCCATGTGTCCACGAAGCTGCCCTCACATTTTTCTCCCTGCCCTTCCCTAACTAGTGATTTGCCTTTGTAGGGAACACTTCCTTGCAGGGGTGATATCAGGTGCCTATTCTGTGTTCCCTGGAGCCAACAGTCCCCCATGGGGCAGATTCGCTAGGTGGCCAACCCAAGGTCCCCGCCTCCTACCTCTTGTGTCCTTCTTCTTCTGGCAGGGCTCACCTTCCTACAAAAGTCTAGAAATCCACTTCCTAATGAGTTTTTTTTTTATTCCTAAGTTTTTTTTTGTGTGTGTGTGTTTGTTACCATTGTGAAAGATACTGTTTTTTTTTCCCCATTTTTGATAGTTCACTCCTGTATACAGAAATGGGACTGATTTTTTATTATTGTATATTGAGCTGAGTGCAGGCCTTTTAGGCTCCACGTCCAACTCCCCCATCTCACCGTGCCCCACCCTCCCTATCCTCTTGGAACCAGGAGCAGAGTCTAGGAACCCTATTACTGGGTGATCATCTGAAGCCTGACTCTAAGTTACCAGCCCTTGCTGTCATCTTCCTCTCCCTGAAGACACGCTCTCCCATCTTTCTCTGGAATGTGAAAGATGAGTGAGGCAGCAGGTGGCGCTATTGGTAAAGAACCCACCTGCCAATGCAAGAGATGCAAGAGATGTGGGTTCCATCCCCGGGTTAGGACGATCCCCTGGAGGAGGGCAGGGCAACCCACTCCAGCATTCATGTCTATAGAATCCCATGGACAGAGGGGCCTCGTGGACTACAGTCCATAGAGAGTTGGACGTGACTGAAGTCAGGCAATGCAAGGCAACAGGAGCCTCAGGGCATCAGCATGAGTTGTTTGACTTGGCTGAGACCAGTCACTTGTTTTATTTCTAATCCAGGTGTTGTCACGTAATTGCTCAGCGATGGCCATGTGATCTTGTGGCCAATGAGATTTGTTAAGAAAAATTTCTTGCAGATTTGTTGATATTTGTTCATAATCCTTAGCTTGAAAAATTAGATAATAATAGGCACAGATATAGAGATTTTCCATTTTTAGAAAAGCAAGTATCATTTGAGCTTCAGAATATCCATGAGAGACTTCAAAATTTTTAAACTGCCTAAAAATGTCAGATGCCTTCCACCAAATATTTGAAACACTAAGAAATGTAATTAAAGCCATCCCCAGCTTCCAGCCCAGGGCCTTAGCAGGTCCCCCATCCGACTAATGTTGACAATCTAATGGTGGCAGAAACTAGAAATTTATCTTCACTTATTAACTGTGACAGTATATATGTATTGTGATCCATATGAAGAAACTAGCTGATACTCACTTAAAGGGCTGTTTAAAAGTAACAAAAATAATAGAGATGCTATTAGAAATGTAGACTATTTTTCATGGTTGTCTTAGTTCAAGAATTACTATTGACTGAGTGGCTTATCAACCATGGAAATTTATTTCTCACAGTTCTGGAGGCTGGGAGTCTAGATTATTGTGCCAGCATGGCCAAGTTCCAATGAGAACCAGCTTCCAGGGCTGCAGATGGCTGACTTCTCATTGCACCCTCCTTTAATGGAGAGGGAGGCAGAGAGGAAGCAAGTTCTCTTGTGACTCTAATTCCATTCAGGAGGGCTTCATCCTCAGAGCCTCATCTAATCCTAATTACCTCCTAATTACCATCACTTTGGGGCTTCCCAGGTGGCACCATAGTAAAGAATCAGCCTGCCAATGCAGGAGACACAAGAGCTCTGTTTCAGTCCCTGGGTGGGGAAGATCCCCTGGAGTAGGAAATGGCAACTCACTCCAGTATTCTTGCCTGGAAAATTCCATGGACAGAGGAGCCTGGTGGGCTACAGTCCATGGCGTCACAAAAGAGTCAGAACACATACACACACATACACCACACACCTTGGAGTATGGTTTCAACAGACAGACTTTAGGGAGATACAAACACTCATTCCTTAACAATAGTTGAAAGACATTATGAATTTAAAAAATAGAAAAAAGCATTTCTTAAACATTCAAATGTGTGAAATAACTTTTATGTTAGAAAGTCCAAAGAAAAGTTTTGCATTTAGGAGGGATTTGGCTAATGAAATAATGAATATAAAATGAATTGGAAAATAAAAATTTAATCTCATGTGTATGTGTGTGTGTGTGTGTCTGTGTGTGTGTGTTAATCTCTGAGGACACCCACTTGAAGACTGAAGTGTATGCATTGGTGCTCCACACAGGGTTCCTCTGCAAGGCCCTTGTCACCCTCCTCCATTCACAGGAACAGCCACTGCTAACCGGCTCACAGCTCACGGCTGGCCCCTCACTGGGAGTTGCCCTCTGCAGTCAGGCAAGTTCCATGTCCAGGGTCATGAGCCCTCCCTTGGGGTACTTGTTGACCTGTGACTGTTATATGCTGAAAGACAAAGGTGCAACCCTTTTGCCTAAATTTTTAAGATCACTCAAGTTCCAGAGTTTCTTCAAGAATATTGTTGGAGTCTAATTTGCAATCACATCCTTGAGCCAGGCAATTCTATCTTCCTTACTTGATTAAAAGTGTATCTCCAGAAAGCATTTTCCAATAAACATTGGGTATGCAACTCTCCCTCTCAGATATATATATATAATTCTGATACCACTACTTGGTTGAAATTGAAATTTTTATTTCTCAAGAGATGAATAAAACAATATGAGGGAACTGCTAAACTTGGCTTATGAAAGTAAAAAGTGAAAGGCTCTCAGTCGTGTCCGACTCTTTTTGACCCCATGGACTATACAGCCCATGGAATTCTCCAGGTCAGAATACTGGAGCAGGTAGTCTATCCCTTCTCCAGGGAATCTTCCTGACCCAGGAATTGAACCAGGGGCTTCTGCATAGCAGGTGGATTCTTTACCAACTGAGCTTATTTCTGAATAAATTTGAAAAAGATAACTGGTTTCTGAAGTAGAAGGCATGAAAATGAGTAAAATATAATATTCCATCAGATATTTTAGTCAATTTTGAATACAGAGAAAAAAGCAAATGTACTCTTTCTTCTCAAAGTTCATGATAATAATGGGCTTCCCAGGTGGCTCAGAGGTAAAGAATGTGCCTGCTGATGCAGGAACTGCATGTTTGATCCCTGGGTCAAGAAGATCCCCTGGAGGAGGAAATGGCAACCCACTCCAGTCTTCTTTCCTGGAGAATCCCTTGGACAGAGGAACCTGGTGGGCTACAGACCAAGGGTTGCAAAAATGTGGAATATGCTTTAGTGACTAAACAGTAGTAGTAGCATATCACCTACATTCAGAGAGATAAACCCTCTCCTCATATTTATACAAGAAATTCATCAGATTGTGATACTCATCAGAGCTGGTTCTATGGACCAGCTTTTGCTTACTTAAAAATAAAATTTGTAAGAGATATTCTTAAAATAACAATGCATATAATTTTCCTGAAGGTCAATGGGTGAGAAGAAAATCTATTCTCTCTGAGAAAGATCAGATAGTTTTGTACCTGAATGTCAAATGCAAACTGAAGTTATTAAATATCTATCACCCAGGAAGAATGACTAATTTTTCTTATTTCTGTTCACACTGGTATATAAAGCTTTATATATATTTAATTTTATTAAGACTATAAACACTAATTAGTACTTAAAAGTATACAGGAGGTATTTGGTTCTATTCAACAAAATGTAAGACATAAATTCGAACTATTATTACTTATAAAATGCGAACAGATGACCTGTGGGCTTTTTATTTACTGATCAATTTTGCAATGAAAAGAAGTAATACATTAATTTAATAATTGTCCATTGTTGAGACATCATTAGCCAATTAGGACTCGGTAGAGATTTAAAGGTCTAGAGCGCAGACTTTAGTGCACTAGAAAAAGTAACATTCTAAATGATATCTTGATGACCTATAAGGGTTAATGCATTTCCTAAGTAAGCACTTTAGACCATTGTTAGTGGTAGAAATGGCCCTACTAATGTATAGCCAGCAGAGCATAACATTTTAAAGATATGTGTCTTACTTGAAGCACTAGAGGTTAATTAAGGGAGGATGTATTTGAACTAGGAGAAGAATACTTTCCTTTAAAAACAATATTAAGCACTAAATTGTCAGCATAAGATTCCTAAGCAAGGCCAGCACACAATTGAGACCCCCAAACAACTTCCTGCTGAAATATCCAGCCCAGAAGAGCAGTTTCTTAGGCACTGATGAGTCTTCACAATGGGATTTATGAGCTAGGGTCAGCACTTTGAATTATATTAACCAGCAATGGGAGCAGACTCTAGGATAATCTAAAGGCAAAGACCGTAGTGTAATGATTACCCTGAACTTTTCATATATATGGAATCCAAACAAAAGCCATAAAATACACATGTGAAGATGACTGATGTTAATGAAAAAATAGTCACAGAAACCAGTACAAGAAACCTGAAGCAGTGAAAGTCACACCACCCTAAGACCCAAGGACCTAGCCCATTAGGGCTTCCCTGGTGGCTCAGAAGGTAAAGGATCTGCTTACAATGCAGAAGACCCAGGTTTGATCCCTGGATGAGAAAGATACCCTGGAGAAGGGAATGGCTACACGCTCCAGTTTTCTTCCCTGTAGAATCCTATGGACAGAGTAACCTGGCAGGCTATAGTCTGTGGGGTCACAAAGAGTCAGACATGACTGAGTGACAAGCACTTTCATTTTAATATATTCTTCTCATTCACTTCTTGCTTTGCTTGCAATGTGCAACTTTATGTTGCACTCACTTTATCAAGTTCTGGGTTTTACAGAGATAGTTGGATGTTTTTTTCCTTGTTTTTCTTTCATTATTTTTTTTTTTTCATGTACTGTGTATTTTATTAGTGTGGGTAAAATTTTATCTCTACTTCATGATTCCTGTTTTTATTTCATCAGTTTCTAGGGTGTGCATTCTCTTCCTCAATGGCTCACTGTTCTGATCTCTTCTGAAGGCAGTTCTTATCGACATAGCCTCACTGAAGTCTAGTGATAATGTTTTATTAAATGTTACATTGAGGCTGAAATTCCCCACAGCAGGTAGCCCAGAATCATTACCATTCTGAATATTTTCTGTACTGAGATGATAATGATAAACACAAAGCCTCAGCTGGAGGTTTACCACTTATTACTTAATCTACCAACCCCCTGTGGGTATATTTTGGTGTCTTCAAATGCCCACCCAAGGGTTGTACAAAAGCCTGAAGCTAAAAATACATAAATAATTTTTAGAAGGTCCTATTATACAACATAAGGTTTTGGCTTTAGGGAGACTGTTATCATACTAACAAGAAGCCCAAAGTAACCCAAGTATTTGAAAAAATGTGCACACCACTAAACACCCTTTTTAAGTATTTTGAAAGCTCTTCCAAAAATATTTTTCTTCTTTTGAATTAAGACCACCTGAAATGCTTCAAATCACCATTTAATGAAATGTCTAGATAGGGGTAGTAAAAGAGTTTTTAAAAGAACTGTCTCCAAACATCTTGAACTTTGCAAGTCAAGCTGGCCTAGCATTAGTCAACTTCTAAGCAGAACTGCACACCAGGCACAAAATGCCAAAGAGCTGAACACAACCCCCAGCAAAGTGATGGCGAAGACAACAATGTGCAGGAGAGTAAAACATTTATATTCTTAGCAGCACTTGATGTCTCCAAGCTGCAAAGGTGAATCCACTTCTCATAATATGAAGATTCACCAGATTTGCTTATGTTAAATAAAAATATATATGTAATGGGCAGTTAGGTTTTGACATCAAAACAAAGAAGTTAGAGAGTGTAGATGTGTTGCAAGGCCCCAATTCTCCTTCCTCACGGATGCCAAGGAAGGTTGAAATGTAACAATCACCAAGTGAGAAATTTAATCAGCTGAGAATTAAAATGCTTTCCACATTTAAATTCCATTTTCAGATGATTACAGGAAGGGGGTTTTAAAAATCATCTCTTTAGGCAGCCTGAATCGGAGTGGGGTTTCGGAGAGGATGGATACATGTGTATGTATGGCTGAGTCCCTTTGCTGTTCACCTAAAACTGTCACAACATTGTTAATCAGCTATACTCCAACACAAAATTAAAAGTTCAAAAGAAAATAAAAAGAAGTTTTAATAATGTAATTAATTTAGTTGATAATTTAGAAAATAAAATAAGTGCTATGTTAGATTAATTGGAAGTTAAAGAAAATAAAGTTCAAAATATTCAAAAATCATCTCTTTAGAAGACAATGCTTTAATTTTCAAGTTAAAAAAAAAAATCCACATGCTCTTTGAGATATGGGTTGCTTTATAAGGAGAGCTTATCCATAGGGAGTCATGGGGAGTCCTGGGTAATAATGACCAAGCACTTGATGCAGGTCGGAAGTGACCTGGGTGAGCAATGATTTGTACAAATTAACTCTTGTAGAACATGTGTTCAACATTCCCAGGTTGTGGCTGGTACTATGCTAAGGGTCTTGTATGACATAAAGAAGAATAAAATATAGCCCCATCCTCAAGGAACCAATGAGGAAAAAATGAATTTCTTGAGGAGAAAAGGAAAAATTAGATATAAATATGATACAAAATAAAAGTAACAAGTATCCCATGTCTCCTTTTATAGGAATGACCAAGGAAAGCCTAATGAAGGAAAGAAATAGCATTTGATCTGACTGTGAAAGCAAGAATAAGAGGCATTTTTCTTTTTAACATTTCTTATAGCAAAAGAAATACACAATCATGGTAGGAATTTAGTGACTATAAAAACACACACACAAAAAAACTACAGCTCCTGTCAACATTTTGGTGTATACGCTCAAAAAAGCTAGTTAACACATGTAATTTAAAACATCATGTGAAATGCTGGACTGGATGAATCACAAGCTGGAATCAAGATTGCTGACAGAAATATCAGTAACCTCAGATTGCAGATGACACCACGCTTATGGCACAAAGTAAAGAGGAACTAAAGAGCTTCTTGATGAAAGTGAAAAAGGACCATGAAAAAGCTGACTTGAAACTCAACATTCAAAAAACTGAGATCATGACATATGGTACCATCACTTCATGGCAAATAACGGGGAAACAATGCAAACAGTGAGAGACTGTATTTTCTTGGACTCCAAAATCATTGTAAATGGTGACTGCAGCCATGAAATTAAAAGATGCTTGCTACTTGGAAAAAAAAGTTATGACTAACCTAGACAGCATATTAAAAAGCAGAGACATTACTTTGTTGACAAAGGTTCGTCTAGTCAAAGCTATGGTTTTTTCCAATAGTCATATATGAATGTGGGAGTTTGACCATAAAGAAGGCTGAACACTGAAGAGTTGATGCTTTTGAACTGTGGTGCTGGAGAAGACTCTTGAGTGTCCCTTGGATGGCAAGGAGATCAAACCAATCAATCCTAAAAGAAATCAATCCTGAGTATTTATTAGAAGGACTGATGACTGATGCTGAAGCTGAAGTTCCAATATATTGGCTACCTGATGCGAAGAGCCAACTCTTTAGAAAGGACTCTGATGCTGGGAAAGATTGAAGGCAAGATGAGAAGGTGATGACAAAGGATGAGATGGTTGAAAGCCATGGATATAAGTTTGAGCAAGCTCTGGAAGATGATGAACATCAGGGAAGCCAGGCATTCTTCAGTCTATGGGGCTGCAAAGAGTTGGACATGACTGAGAGATTGAACAACAATCATTAAAATTGATAAGATGGATATTATTGACATGAAAATATGTTCACTATTGTTAAATGAAGATATATGATTGAATTGGCTATGTATACATTCATGTATAAAATATACACAGTGAATCATATATGCTGTGATAGAATAAAAATTGTGTAGTATTTTTAAATTAACTACTTACTTTTTTTTTTACTTTTGAATTTTTCTCTTTAAAGAGAATGACTTCTAAACACATTTTTAACTTAATAAAATACTTGACAAACTTTTAATGTCCTGGTTGGTTAAATATAACAAAAATCAATATATAATATCTGCTTAATTATCACTAAGTTGGTCAGCAAATTCAAACACTTAGGGAAAATGTGGTTTACAACTTCTAGCAAATAAGAACTCTTTACAGCATTCTTACAGTTGTGATTTCAGAGAACAAAACATATGTAGTCTCAAGGTTATAAGCCAACAATTCTTTAGGAAAAAAGCTATTAATGCAGAGGAGTGAATTTTATAGCAGACCCCTTTGTCCTTTGTGATAAACAGAAAGAAACTCAACTTTGTGATGACAAGATACAGGAAAAGTATAGATTTAACTTAATATTTATGGTAATGGAATGCAAATGTTCTTTAACCTTCTTTCTTATCTTTCTAAACAAAGGGTAATGGCCAAGTCACTGCTTTGCATTCTCAGAGACTGACAATGTAAACAGATTATTAAAGCCAAAGTTTTCCACCAAGCACCATTTGAATCAATGTTTCTATGTTGTAATCAACATATGGTTTCAACTATAATTTCAATCAAGACTAAATCAAAGTATTTAAGGCTTTATAATCTTCTGTTTGCATAATGCATACTGTTGAACAAAATGGTGTTTTACCTAACAATGTGGAAAAAACATCTATTCCTATCAGGGATTAATATAATATTATTTTAATGGCTGCATTATAGTCCATACAAGGACTAAATCAAACTTTAATTAACAATTGTTGTTGGACATTATCAAAATTTTCCAACTTTTTATTAATATGAATAATGCTTGTGACTATCCTATTATGAAATACTTTCTACATGCACACATAGGGCAGTGGTTTAGTCGCTAAGTCATATCTGACTCTTGCCATTCCATGGACTGTAGCCCGCCAGACTCCCTCTGTCCTTGGGATTTCCCAGGCAAGAATACTGGAGTGGGTCGCCATTTCCTTCTCCAGGGGATCTTCCTGACCCAGGGACCAAACTTGAGTCTCCCGTATTGCAGACTGATGCTTTACTGCTGAGACACCAGGGAAGCCCACATATGTACTTGTGCCTTTTCTCATTATTTATCTCAGATAATTTCTAAAAGGGGAAATTTTGGACAAAGGGTATGCCCAGTTTAAAGGCCATCCTTGAGTATTGCCCAAACACCTTCCTGGAAACTGTGTACATTTATGCATTTTAAATACCCTAAAATGGTGTCATAAGTTCTGTTTTTCTGGAATGGGTAGCCATTCCCTTCTCCAGGGGATCTTCCTGACTTAGTGATCAAACTCAGGTTTCCTGCATTGCAGGCAGACTCTTTACAGACTGAGCCACTAGGGAAGTCTGTAGGTTTTTCTTTTTTTGTTTTTGTTCTGTTTTTTACAAACTTTTAGATACTGGGTATTATCGGTTTTCAAAATTAATTCTTAACATTTGAGTGAGAAGTGGCATCCTATTTTGTTTTAAGTTGCATTTTATTTCTAGTGAGACTTTGTTATATTGAAGTTATATATGGATCATATTTGGGGTCATTTGCACTTACATATGATCCCATGTGTGACAGGTTGGATTACAGTTTCCTGTATTCAGAGCTTCTCCCTAAGGTGCTTCTATCCATGAGAGGAGTGTGCACCCCAGAGGTGAACTCACGTGTGGTTACATGAACCCTCTGAAAGAAATTGGAGAGGAGCGACATGCCTCTTGTCAGACGTTTTAAGAATGAGCTCTTTGTTTATATGTTCTTCCTTCTGCGACTAGACTGAAAACCTGCAGAGAGACAATGCCTGAGGAAAGTTGCTCTTGTGGAGAAGCTGTTCCTGAGAAGAACCAAGATTGTCCCATAATGAGCAAACAATATGAGTAAGAAGAACTTTTTTACTGCTATAAGATACTGATGACAGCCTGATGACATTTGTTTCCTTATCATAACCTAGCCTTTGAGAGTAATTTCATAACTTGAACAAAAGGTGAGAAATACTAACAAAAAGAACCCCAAATACGTGGCGTTCACTTCACGGCTGATAAGTGATCAGTGAATAAATTCTTATCAGAAACTGATGGATAGAATCCAGGTCTTGTAATGGTAAAAAAACTCAGACCTAACTTGGAAGTAAAATTGGACCAGGGGAGTACATTACTCAGTGAAGAACTTTGAAAGCAGAATGTTAGCAGGTTCATTCAGCCTGGTATTTCTAAAAAGAAATGAATTATTAAAAGAATTTACTTGGTTTCCAAAGAGAATAGAGAATCTAGAAACACTGAGATTACAATGATAGACGATGCAATGAGCTCTGTCACCAACCAGGGAAAGATATAACCCAGAAAGCCTGTGAGTGACAAAGGATAATTAAAACTAGCCTCTTGGCAAGGCCCAAATCAAGACTGTTGAAACTGAATTCATTTTAGCACCCAGTAAATTCAGGGATCAATGCAAAGAAATAGAGGAAAACAACAGAATAGGAAAGACAAGAGATCTCTTCAAGAAAATTAGAGATACCAAGGGAACACTGCACGCAAAGATGGGCTTGATAAAGGACAGAAATGGTATGGACCTAACAGAAGCAGAAGATATTAAGAAGAGGTGGCAAGAATACACAGAACAACTGTACAAAAAAGATCTTCACGACCAAGACAGTCACGATGGCGTGATCACTCACCTAGAGCCAGACATCTTGGAATGTGAAGTCAAGTGGGCCTTAGAAAGCATCACTACGAACAAAGCTAGTGGAGGTGATGGAATTCCAGTTGAGCTATTTTAAATCCTGAAAAATGATGCTGTGAAAGTGCTGCACTCAATATGTCAGCAAATTTGGAAAACTCAGCAGTGGCCACAGGACTGGAAAAGGTCACTTTTCATTCCAATCCCAAAGAAAGGCAATGCCAAAGAATGCTCAAACTACCACACAATTGCACTCATCTCACATGCTAGTAAAGTCATGCTCAAAATTCTCCAAGCGAGGCTTCAGCAATATGTGAACCGTGAACATCCAGATGTTCAAGCAGGTTTTAGAAAAGGCAGAGGCACCAGAGATCAAATTGCCAACATCCGCTGGATCATGGAGAAAGCAAGAGAGTTCCAGAAAACCATCTATTTCTGCTTCATTGACTATTTCAAAGCCTTTAACTGTGTGGATCACAATAAACTGTGGAAAATTCTTCAAGAGATGGGAATACCAGACCACCTGACCTGCCTCTTGAGAAACCTGTATGCAGGTCAGGAAGCAACAGTTAGAACTGGACATGGAACAACAGACTGGTTCCAAATAGGAAAAGGAGTACGTCAAGGCTGTATATTGTCACCTTGCTTATTTAACTTCTATGCAGAGTACATCATGAGGAACGCTGGGCTGGAAGAAGCACAAGCTGGAATCAAGATTGCCAGGAGAAATATCAGTAACTTCAGATATGCAGATGGCACCACCCTTATGGCAGAAAGTGAAGAGGAACTCAAAAGCCTCTTGATGAAAGTGAAAGAGGAGAGTGAAAAGGTTGGCTTGAAGCTCAACATTCAGAAAACGAAGATCATGGCATCTGGTCCCATCACTTCATAGGAAATAGATGGTGAAACAGTGGAAACAGTGTCAGACTTTATTTTTTTGGGCTCCAAAATCACTGCAGATGCTGATTGCAGCCATGAAATTAAAAGACACTTACTGCTTGGAAGAAAAGTTATGACCAACCTAGATAGCATATTAAAAAGCAGAGACATTACTTTGCCAACCAAGGTCTGTCTAGTCAAGGCTATGGTTTTTCCTGTGGTCAAGTGAGAGTTGGACTGTGAAGAAAGCTGATTGCCGAAGAATTGATGCTTTTGAACTGTGGTGCTGGAGAAGACTCTTGAGAGTCCCTTGGACTGCAAGGAGATCCAACCAGTCCATTCTAAAGGAGATCAGTCCTGGGTGTTCATTGGAAGGACTGATGCTGAGGCTGAAACTCCAGTACTTCGGCCACCTCATGCGACGAGCTGAATCACTGGAAAAGACTCTGATGCTGGGAGGGATTGGGGGCGGGAGGAGAAGGGGAGGACAGAGAATAGATGGCTGGATGGCATCACGGACTCGATGGACATGAGTTTGAGTGAACTCCAGGAGTTGGTGACGGACAGGAAGGGCTGGCATGCTGTGATTCATGGGGTCGCAAAGAGTCGGACACGACTGAGCGACTGAACTGAACTGAAATGAAATTCAGGTAAAAGAGACTAGAGGTAAGGTTTTTCCAAATCCCTGCCTGTAAACTCAAGATACCCATACTTAAGTGTGGAAAGTAAACTCCTGAAAACTTTGTAGATGCTAAGTCCTGGCACATTTATACTAAATAAAAGCAAGTAAACAAAAAGCTGGCTATGTTTTTTTATTTAACTACCAAAATTGCCCTCATCCTGGCCTCAAAGAGATTATGACTGTTTGAGAATTAAAATAACCTTAGGACACTTGAAAGTAAACTCCTGAAAACTTTGTAGATGCTAAGTCCTGGCACATTTATACTAATTAAAAGCAAGTAAACAAGAAGCTGGCTATGTTTTTTTATTTAACTACCAAAATTGCCCTCAACCTGGCCTCAAAGAGATTACGACTGTCTGAGAATTAAAATAACCTTAGGACGCTTATTAGATAGATAAAACTTATGGAAAAGATGTTCTGTACAGCAAACAAAACAATCAACAGAATAAAAAGAACCTGCGAAATTTTAGTAAATATTTGCATATTGTATATCTGATGAGGTGTTTATCTCTAAAATATGCCAAGAACTCACAAAGTTCAATAACAACAACAACAAAAGCCTAGTAATCAAATTTTTTAATGGGATAAGGACTTAACTAGACATTTTTCCAAAGATGACATACAAATTTTCAACAGGTAGATGGAAAAATGCTCTTAGTCACTAAACATGAGGGAAATTCAAATAAAAACCACAGTAAGATATCATCTCACATTTGTCACGATGGCTATTGCTTAAAAAGAAAAAAAAAACTAAAAGCACCAAGTGTTCGTGAGGATGTGGAGAAACCTGGATCTGTGCGTACTATTATTGGGAGTACAAATGGTACAGCCAAATGTGAAACACAGTATGGAGGTTCCTTAAAATATGAAACCTAGAACTACCATGTGATCAAACAATCTCACTTCTGAGTATGAATAATTGAATCAGGATCACCGAGAGATATTTACACCCCCATGCTCGCTGAGGAACTATTCAAACTAGCTGACATGTGGAAACAACTTAAATGTCAGGCAACAGATGAATGGATAAAGAAAACGTGGTCTATACATGCAATGGTTACTATTCTACTTTTTTAAAAAAGTAAATTTCGCAATATGTGACAACATGAATTTACATTATTGACATTATGTTAATTGTAATAAATCAGAGACAGAAATACAAGTACTGTATAATTTACTCACATGAGATATCTAAAATATTTAAATTCACAAAACTGAAGACTAGAACAGTGGTTTCCAGGGCCTGGGTTACTTGAGAAGGGGGAATTGGGAATTATTAATCAACCGAAATAGGCAAAAAGTGATGAATAAGTTCCAAAGATCTGCTGTACAACTTCGTGTCTACAGTCAACGATCCTGTACACTTAAATTTTGCCAAGAAGATAGCACTCACATCAAAGGCTCACACCACAACAAAATTTTTAAAAGTGATAATACAAAAAAATCTTCTCTGTAATCTCTGTGGTCCTTCACAGAATTAATTAAGGAGAAAGAGAAAAGGAAGAAACTCCAAGAGAAAAGAATCAAGGGCCACAGAGAATAATGAGTTGCTACTCCCAGAAAGGAAAATGAAGTTTTATGCAAGAAAGAGTATGACATCTGTGCTGTGGCATTTCAGCTGTGTCCCTCTTTGCTGTCTCATTTCTAGACGGGAATTGTATGGTGGGGCAATGCTATCCCGCTCCATCAGTGTGCATATGTGTGAAGGATAAGGATGGAGCATATAACTCATATTTAGTGTACAAGTTGTCAGTTTAAGAGGAGTTTTCGCCAAGCCTGATACAGGGATGATCTGGCATCTCCTGGATTTCTGAAATTTAAGCTTATTGTTGTAATTGGGTGAGTGTTGGATTTTCTCCCTTGGGGGGAGAATTAAGGTTCACTCATATTTTGGTACCCTTCTCATAGGCAGATTATAAACATCCACTCTCTGAAATTCTTGGATGATTATGACTTTTTCCATCCCCCTACTTCTGTGTGTGTCTGTGAGAGAGTGAGAAAAATACAGAGGAGGTAGAATTGACAAATTTTACCTCACATCCATAGTGTAAATTAAAGTTACAAATACTACCTCTAAAATTTTGTGGTCATTTCAAAAATATAAATGTCTTTGATTCTTCTAGGTAAGAACCTAATAAAGAACTAAAACGATAGATTATTTAGCTATTCAATTGTGGATGTGTCTGGTGGTGTCAAATACCATTTATGATTTTTCTTTCTTCCCCTTCTGATTTGAAATGCTATCATTATCAGGTGTTACATTTCTATTTAACTTCAGTTAAGTCAAAATTGAGGTTCTAGATTTACTGTTCTATTCCATTTATCTGTCTTCCAGCTACACAATATTTTAGTGACTGTGAATTTATGTACATTTTTACATTGTATATAGCCAACATCCTCATCATGCCTACTATTATTCTGGTTTATCAAAACTGTATTGGCCATTCTCATACAATTGCTCTTACAAACTAACTTAATAATTATTTTGTCAAGTTTCCTCCAAATTTCATCAAGAGAATGATTTCCGACACAATTTTTAAATTAATTGGGAGAATTGACATCTTAAATATGGAGAGTTCATGTCAAGAAGATATATGTCAGCTTACTAACTCATCTTTTATTTTCTTTCTTTGTAGAATTGTCTATTCTTCTGCCTATGGAAAGTTAAAAAATATTATCTCAGTTGGGATAAATTTATCTAGTTTTTCATTTTTAAAAAAGATATTTTTATAGTCATCTAAGATTTTCTTTGTTTTTAATTTTTTTCAACAAAATCTTTTGGATTTTTTCAGTTAGGCAATTGCGTAACTTAAAAATAATGATAATTTATATTAATTTCTAAAACCGATATATGATTTTACTTTAATTGCATGAGAACTTCCTACATAAAGTTGAATAACAATAGACACCCTTGTTTTTTTTGTGATTTTAATAGTAACACTTCATCTACTGCAGTTTTTAAAATAACAGGGACTGTTGGTTTCTTAGTGAAACTCTTTATGTTAAATAACCATCTCTTGAATCTTAGTATATTCTGTTTTTATCAGAAGTGGATATTAAAAGTCTCATCATTTGAGAGGATTATAATGTGTTTATATTATCAACTTATAGGTTGATTATTTTAACTTCATTAAGATATATCTTAATATATTTGAATTTTAGGAGTAAATTCAATTGTCTATAATATATTATTAGTTTAATACCCAACTGGTTTCAATTTGCTACATTTTATTCGGAATTTTTTTCATTTTGCTAACATGTCAACCCCATGAGGACTAGGATCTTCTATTGTATCTTTATTTACTACAGTTTATAATTAATGAATGATCACTATATTTAGCTACATGAGATTGTTCTTTTTATGTGCTTGCTCTGATTGTCAAACTATAACCTTGTAATACTTAGGGACTTAAAGAATATAGCTGAACATGGCATATTAAATTGATGTAACTGATTCCATCACCCTATCTCTGTTGCCAAAAATGAAAAAAATGATGGATAAAACATAACTTTAAAAAATCCCTTCCATTAATAAAAAAGAAGGAAGATCTCTGGTTCCAGAAATGAGATGAAGAAGCAAAGCATGAGAACAGATTACCTGGTCACTCACAGAGCTTTTTGTCACAAATGGATTTCTAAGAAGTTAGAAGCTGGGTCCTAATGCCTGATGGAACTAAAAGATATGGCTTCTGTCCAATGGGAGGACAGACAAGGAGCCAAAATTGCTCCATCTCTATAAGCCAGGAACATAACAAGAGGTTCCTCTTAGGCTTACAAGTAAAGAAAGGGTGAGAGGACTTGACTAAAAAAGAAAAAAGTCAAAATCTCAACTTCATCAAGTTCATCTGCTGCTGTTGCCAAGTCGCTTCAGTTGTGTCCGACTCTGTGCGACCCCATAGAGGGCAGCCCACCAGGCTTCTCCGTCCCTGGGATTCTCCAAGCAAGGGCACTGGAGTGGGTTGCCATTTCCTTCTCCAATGCATGAAAGTGAAAAGGGAAAGTGAAGTCTCTCAGTCGTGTCCGACTCTTCGCGACCCCATGAACTGCAGCCCACCAGGCCCCTTTCATCCTTGGGATTTTCCAGGCGAGAGTACTGGAGTGGGTTGCCATTGCCTTCTCCACAAGTTCATCTTCAAGATCCAAACCGCGAGGTCCAAATCTATTGCACCATTGTAATTTAGCTACAGGCAGAGTAAGTAATATTTTTGACTAGTCCAGGGCCCCTGTAACTTTATGAGGCAGACTCAAGCTCAACAATGGCCTGAAGGCACCCATTCACCGCACATGGTTCACAAAAAAAGCAAATCAACAACATCGAAATAAAGAGCTAAAGACCCAGGAACTCACTAGAGAAAAGCTACGAATTACGTAAGAAACAAGTTATTAAGTGGAATCAACAAATGCCACAAGTCATAATTAGCACAGGATAAACCTGAGATTACAGAAAAATTTAAAAGAGGTTAGAAAATAATTATGATTAGAATTCAAAAAAATAAGAGAATTGAAACTATAAAGACTGCCACACTATTAAGAAAATAAAGGCGGATTTTTTTAATTGCTATATATAATTTCCAGAAATGTAAAACAGAATTGTTGACCCTAAAAGCTCGGCGCATTAGTTAAATATCAAAATAGGCATATCTGAAGAGTAAAATTAGTGTATATATAATTAATGTATATTTATATGTGTGCAAATATAATTTTCTCATTATATCTGATTTCTAGTGATTTGTTATTTTTATATTCATTATATGTTTTCTATGAGTTCCTTCAACTAATAAAAATAGTTTGCGTGATGTGTAAAATATTTAAATAATATATGAAAAGTGCCTGACATTAGAATGGGCTTGTTAGATGTTTCCTATCATTATTGCTTCCCTTATAGCCCAGTTGGTAAAGAATCTGCCTGTAATTCAGGAGACCTCAGTTCGATTCCTGGGTCAGGAAGATCCGCTGGAGAAAGGATAGGCTACCCACCCCAGTA
This sequence comes from Moschus berezovskii, assembly GCF_049115385.1. Lineage (NCBI taxonomy): Eukaryota > Metazoa > Chordata > Mammalia > Artiodactyla > Moschidae > Moschus > Moschus berezovskii. Next base: position 65,304,450 of record NC_142469.1, read on the forward strand.
TTTTCGGGCTTCCCTCATGGCTCAGCTGGCAAAGAATCCGCCTGCAATGTAGGAGACCTGGGTTCAATCCCTGGGTTGGGAAGATCCCTTGGAGAAGAGAAAGACTACCCCCTCTAGTATTCTGGCCTGGAGAGTCCCATGGACTGTATAGTCAATGGGTTGCAAAGAGTTGGACACAACTGAGCGACTTTCAGTCTCATAATTATTTATATGAATTCCCTAATATAGCAATCTTATGAGATAAGAATTAATATTATTTCCATTTTTGCTACTGAAAGAAAGTTAAGTACTGAGAGGCTAAATGACATTCCAAAAGTCATACAGTTAGTAAGAAGTGGAGCCTGGTTCTCGCCCCAGCCTCTGGCAGAATAATTACCCTTTTCCTCCAAAGATGTCACACCCTGCACCACCACAAGGTACTTCATAGTTACCAAATTATATTTTGTTAGGTTTGTTTGTATGCTATTCTTCAGATATACTCTACCTTTGTTAGAGTCTAAGAACATAGCTTATTCAATTGTTTTTGTTTAGTTGCTAAGTCATGTCTGACTCTTGCAAGCCCATGAACTGTAACTCAACAGGCTCCTCTGTCCATGGAATTTCCTAGGCAAGAAAACCAGAGTGGGTTGCCATTTCCTTCTCCAGGGGATCTTCCCCACCCAGGGATCAAACTCATGTCTCCTGCTTGGCAGGCAGATTCTTTACCACTGAGCCACCTGGAAAGTCCCCAACTTATTCAATTACTACTCAGAAAATTTTTGAGCACTTAAGAAATTTCATTTACATGACCTTGATTACATGATATTATATATGTTGATTTCTTATCTATTGATTTCCTTAGGTAATTTTTCAGGAAGTGTTTATGAAGGCTATAAATAATAATACCTTACATTATTCTGTGTGCGTGTGTGTCTTCAAGTGAGTATTAACTGGGCAATAAAAGAATTATGGAAATTCAGTCTTTGATCCTAAGACAGCTATTTGTAGCACTGTTGCATAGAGAGCTATGGTTTTTGTTGTTGTTGTTACTGAAAGTCACATCTGTTCCTCCCAGGTAAAGCTTTACAAGTTTTCTGGGCAGTTAACTATGTCTATATGAGTAATGGGCTTCCCGACTGTCTCAGTGGTGACGATCTGACCGCAATGCAGGAGATATGGGTTCAGTTCCTGAGTAAGGAAGATTTCCTGGAGAAGGAAATGGCAACCCACTCCAGTATTGCCTGGGAAATCCCATGGACAGAGGAGCCTGGCAGGCTACTGTCCATGGGGTTTCAAAGAGTAGGACACGACTTAGTAACTAAAAAACAACAACAAAAATGTGAGTAATAGAATATCAGGGAACTGACAGAGGTCCTTCCATGCTTACCCTAGAAACACCCCACAAATTTCCTTGTCTCTCTTTCCCTATCTATTGACTTTCAAAGAAGTCTGAGAACCTAGAAGAAGATGGAGCCCAAAAGAAAATCCTGAATCTCTGAATGAGCACAAGGAAGGTAACTTGTGCAGAAATACCTGCTGGGCTTTGCAGGAAGAAAACTCTTCTATTATATTAAGCTGCTGAGCTATGGAGCATCATAACAGCATTTTCTGCTATTCACCATAACCAATCTATGATAGTTCTTGGACTGTAATTTCATAGGTTTTATGCTAATGTAGTTCTTTCCTTTTTAAAATCCATTACTCCTTTAATGTCCCACTTTATCCTTGTATTAGGATATATGTGGGTATTCTTTTCATTAATTCTGTCCTGCACTCCATGAACCCTTTCCATAAGGACACACAGGTTGTCATTGGCAGACGAGGAAGCCTCTGAAGATATTCACATCCAAATTCCTTAAACTTATGAATATGTTAACCTTTTTGGCAAAAGGGATTTGCAGACATGATTAAGCTAAGGACCTTGAGAGGGGGAGATCATCTTGGATTATCAAGTGGGTCTAATATGATCCCAGTTCAATTCAGTCACTCAGTCTTGTCTGACTCTTTGTGACCCCATGGACTGCAGCACCCCAGACCTCCCTGTCCGTCACCAGCTCCTGGAGTCCATTCAAACTCACATTCATTGAGTTGGTGATGCCATCCAAGCATCGCATCCTCTGTCGTCCCCTTTTCCTATTGCCTTTCAATCTTTCCCAGTATCAGGGTCTTTTCAAATGAATCAGTTCTTCAAATCAGGTGTCCAAACTATTGGAGTTTCAGCTTCAACATCAGTCCTTCCAATGAATATTCAAGACTGATTTCCCTTAGCATTGACTCATTTGCTCTCCTTGCAGTCCAAGGGACTCTCAAGAGTCTTCTCCATCACCACAGTTCAAAAACATCAATTCTTTGGTGCTCAGCTTTCTTTATGGTCCAACTTTCACATCCATACATGACCACTGGAAAAACCATAGCCTTGACTAGAAGGACCATTGTCAGCAAAGTAATGTCTCTGCATTTTAATATGTTGTCTAGGTTTACCATAGTTAGCCTTCCAAGGAGCAAGCATCTTTTAAATTCATGGCTGTAGTCACCATCTGAAGTGATTTTGGAGCCCAACAAAATAAAAAAGGTCTCCATTAATAACCACCATAGCAACTTGGAGGAGGCTGCCATTAGCCCCACCATAGATCCACCAAGGAGATGACCCACAAGCTGCAGAACAATTATACCAAAGTTATTCTTGCACTGTTAAGAAAGTTCTAGGACCCACAACAGATTTCCCAACTTGGTCATCCAGCAAAGGGACTGAGAATACCCAGGGAATTTTATTTTGGAGGCCAGTGGGATTTGATTACAGAACTTCCACAGGACTGGAGAAACAGATTCTTGGAGGACACAAAGTCCTGTGTGCACCAGGAGCCAGGAAAAAGGAGCAGTGTCCCCATGAGAGACTGAGCCAGACTTGCCTGTGAGTGTATAAGGGTCTCCAGTGAGGTATAGGTTGACAGTGGCCTGCTACAGGGTCAAAGGCACTGAATACAACAATGCAAACACAAGCCATTTTGAAGGAGGTCATCATTACCTTCATTACTCCTGCCATAGTTTGGTCTCAGGCCAAACAATGGGAGGAAACACAGCCCCACCCATTAACAGAAAATTGGATTAATGATTTACTGATCATTCTAATGTCTTCACCCATCAGAATAAGACCCCATTTCCTGCACAGTCTGTCTCATCCAACAGGAAGCTTCCATAAGCCCCCTAACCTTATCCAACAGAGGGGAGAAAGAATGGAAAGCACAATCACCAAAAACTAACCAAACTGATCACATGGATCATAGCTTTGTCTAATTCAATGAAACTATGAGCCATACCATGTAGGGCAACCCAAGATGGACAGGTCATGCTGGAGAGTTCTGACAAAATGCGGTCTACTAGAGAAAGGAATGGCAAACCACTTCAGGAGGAGGCCTTACAAATAGCTGTGAAAAGAAGAGAAGTGAAAAGCAAAGGAGAAAAGGAAAGATATACCCATTTGAGTTCAGCGTTCCAAAGAATAGTAAGGAGAACTAAGAAAGCCTTCCTCCATGATCAGTGCAAAGAAATAGAGGAAAACAATAGAATGGAAAAGACTAGAGATCTCTTCAAGAAAGCTAGAGATACCAAGGGAATATTTCATGCAAAGATGGGCACAATAAAGGACAGAAATGGTGTGGACCTAACAGAAGCAGCAGATATTAAGAAGAGGTGGCAAGAATACACAGAAGAACTGTACAAAAAAGATCTTCACAACCCAGAAAATCACAATGGTGTGATCACTCACCTAGACCCAGACATCCTGGAATGTGAAGTCAAGTGGGCCTTAGGAAGCATCACTATGAGCTAAGCTAGATGAAGTGGTGGAATACCAGTTGAGTTATTTCAAATCCTAAAAGATGATGCTATGAAAGTGCTACACTCAATATCCCCAAAATTTGGAAAACTCAGCAGTGGCCACAGGACTGGAAAAGGTCAGTTTTCTTTCCAATCTCAAAGAAAGGTAATGCCAAAGAATGCTCAAACTACTGCACAATTGCACTCATCTCACATCCTAGCAAAGTAATGTTCAAAATTCTCCAAGCCTGGCTTCAACAATACATGAACTATGAATATCCAGATGTGCAAGGTCGTTTTAGAAAAGGCAGAGGAACCAGAGATCAAATTGCCAACATCCATTGGATCATCAAAAAAGCAAGAGAGTTCAAGAAAAACATCTATTTCTGCTTCATTGACTACGCCAAAGCCTTTGATGGTGTGGATCACAATAAACTGGAAAATTCTGAAAGAGATGGGAATACCAGGCCACCTGAGCTGCCTCTTGAGAAATATGTATGCAGGTCAGGAAGCAACAGTTAGAACTGGACATGGAACCACAGACTGGTTCCAAATAGGAAAAGGAGTACGTCAAGGCTGTATATTGTCACCCTGCTTATTTAACTTCTATGCAAAGTACATCATGAGAAATACTAGGCTGGATGAAGCACAAACTAAAATCAAGATTGCTGGGAGGAATATCAATAACCTCAGATACGCAGATGACACTATTAGCAGAAAGTGAAGAAGAACTAAAGAGTCTCTTGATGAAAGTGAAAGAGGAGAGTGAAAAAGTTGGCTTAAAGCTCAACATTCAGAAAACTAAGATCATGGCATCCGATCCCCATCACTTCAGGGCAATTAGATGGGGAAACAGTGGAAACAGTGGCAGACATTATTTTTCTGTGCTCAAAAACCACTGCAGATTGTGAATGTAGCCATGAAATTAAAAGACAGTTACTCCTCGGAAGAAAAGGTATGATCAACCTAGACAGCTTATTAAAAAGCAGAGACGTTATTTTGCCAACAAAGGTCCATCTATTCAAGGCTATGATTTTTCCAGTAGTCATGTATGGATGTGAGAGTTGGACTATAAAGAAAGGTGAGCACCAAAGAAGTGATGCTTTTGAACCATGGTGTTGGAGAAGACTCTTGAGAATCCCTTGGACTGCAAGGAGATCCAACCAGTTCATCCTAAAGGAAATCATTCCTGAATATTCACTGGAAGGACTGATGTTGAAGCTGGAACTCCAATAGTTTGGCCACCTGATGCGAAGAACTGATTCATTTGAAAAGACCCTGATGCTGGGAAAGATTGAAGGCAGTAGGAGAAGGGGACCACAGAGGAGGAAATGCTTGGATGGCGTCACCAACTCAATGAATGTGAGCTTGAGTGGACTCCAGGGATTTGTGACGGACAGGGAGGCTTGGCGTACTGCAGTCCATGGAGCTGCAAAGAGTCGGACAGCACTGAGTGACTGAATTGACTGACTCTTTCAACAATCCCTTAAAAGAAATGGAGTAGCCACCATAGTCAACAGAAGAGTCCAAAATGCAGTACTGGATGCAATCTCAAAGATGACAGAATAATCTCTGTCCATTTCCAAGGCAAACCATTCAATATTACAGTAATCCAGGTTTATGCCCTAACCATTAATGCCAAAGAAGCTGAAGTTGAATGGTTCTATGAAGAGCTATAAGACCTTCTGGAACTAACACCAAAAAAGATGTCCTTTTCATTACAGGGGACTGGAATGCAAAAGGAGAAAGTCAAGAGATACTTGGAGTAACAAGCAAGTTTGACCTTAGAGTACAAAATGAAGCAGGGCAAAAGCTATTAGAGTTTTGCTAAGAGAATGCACTAGTCAGAGCAAATACCCTTTCCAACAATACAAGAGATGACTCTACACATGGACATCACCAAATGGTCAATACCAAATTCAGATCGATTATATTCTTTGCAGTCAAAGATGAAGAAGCTTTATACAGTCAGCAAAAAACAAGACTGGGAGCTCAGATCATGAACTCCTTGTTGCCAAATTTAGAGTTAAATTGAAGAAAGTATGGAAAACCACTAGACCGTTCAGGTATAACCTAAATCAAATCCCTCATGATTATATACTGGAAATGACAAGTAGATTCAAGGGATTAGATCTGACAGACAGAGTGCCTGAAGAACTATGGACAGAGGTTCATGACATTGTACTGGAGGCAGTGATCATAATCATCCCCAAGAAAAAGAATTGCAAAAAGGCAAAATGGTTGTCTGAGAAGTCCCTACAAACAGCTGATCAAAGAAGAGAAGAAAAAGGCAAAGGAGAAAAGGAAAGATATACTCATTTGAATGCAGAGTTCCAAAGAATAGCAAGGTGAGATAAGAAAACCTTCCTCAGTAATCAATGTGAAGAAATAGAGGAAAACAATAGCATGGAAACAACTTGAGATCTCTTCAAGAAAATTGGAGATCCCAAAGACATTTTTATGCAAAGATGGGCACCATAAAGAACAGAAATTATATGGACCTAACAGAAGCAGAAGATATTAAGAAGAGTTGGCAAGAATATAGGGAAGAACTATAGAAAAATGATCTTAATGACCCAGAGAACCACGATGGTGTGATCATTCACTTAGAGCCAGACATCCTGGAATATGAAGTCAAGCGGGTCTTAGGAAGCATCACTATGAACAAAGCTAGTGGAGGTGATGGTATTCCAGCTGAGCTATTTCAAATCCTCAGAGATGATGCTGTTAAAGTGTTGCACTCAATCTGATTCCAAAAGGCCCTAAAATTGGAGAACCTTTTGCACCTGTGGCAGGAAGAGACATGACAAGAAAAGCTAGCCAGACAGATATAAAAGTTGTTGGCTTTAAAAATGGAGGAAGAGGCTATGAGCCAAGGAATATCAGTGGTCTAGAAAAAACAAGGAAACAAGATGCACTTCACTCTGTCATCTCTAAAAAGGAACACAGCGCTGCTGGAAACCTTGATTTATCCCAGTCAGACTCATGTCAGATTTCTAACATATTGAACTGTAAGGTATTATGGTTGTATTGTTCTAAACCATTGAGTCTGTGGTAATTTGTTTTAGCAGCAATAGTAAACAAATAACAAAATTCTTCCCTGGCAGTCCAGTGGTTAAGACTCTATGCTTCCACTGTAGGGTATATGGGTTCGACCCCTGGTTGGGGAGCTAAGATCCCATCTGACACACAGCCCCAAAAAAGGGGGAAAAAGAAAATAAAACAAGTACACAGGTCTTCTGGTCATTTCAGGGTATTTTATTGTGCTATATTGCTTTTCTTCTATAAATTTTCTTGTCTCCTCCTCAAATTCAAATGACATATACTGAATTAAATATCTCTGAAGTAAATATATCCTTCATTGCTTTCTCTTATTACAGTCCATATTGTTTTTTTCATCTACATTCTGGTCTTCTAATGTGTTAGTTATGTGTTTTAACTGATAATGAAAATGGTTTCCTTGGGAACAATCAATTTTTTTTTTTTTAGTTTAGTAATTATTGTTTTAAAGCTCCAAAACTGTATCAGTGCATCATGATCTTTTGTCAGTGAAAAATTTTCTTCATTCTCATCGAGAATCTCTACAAGATCTAAAAAATGTCTCCAATTTCCCATAATAATTGGAGATCATATGTTCTGAATGCTCACAATGGTTCTCCTCTTTTAGACTGCTAATTTTTTTCATGTGCCAACTTATTTTTTTCTGCTTGCTCATCCTTCTGAAAGTGAATATAATGATTATTTGTATTTAAAATAAACAAAAAACATGAGAAGAAAATACTTGATATATTGTGATTTTTTTCCTTGTCTTAGATAGTAGTCTGATATTTCCTACATGGTAGCATGATGTTGTAAACAGTGGGAAGTATCTGAAAGGCATGGAGTTCACTCTTGTTTAAAACCAATTTATCCTTTGACTCTCTTAGCCAGCTGGATATGGAAACCTTCTCCAGTGGCAACATGGCAGGATCTACTGGAAGACTGCTCAGAAATCCACCCCTCAATAACCACAGACAGCCCACTCTTCTCACTTTAGCACTGAAAATAATAAGAGTTATTGAATGGGATTGCCCTCATTTTGATCTGAGGACATTGAGGAGAGGGCATTTTAGGTGTAAAGAGAAGAATTCTTTGTAGTAAAGGGACCAACAACATATTGAAGAAGCAGTACAGGCTCTAGGTTTGATTGGCATCATATCACATCATTTTATGCCTCAAAGAACTATTTAAAGATCCATGAATTTTCCTTCAGATTTCTGATGTACTACTTGTAATGATCATTGTTGGTTAAAGAGGAAATAATACAGTTAGTGGGAATTGCATTTTAATACTTATTTCTCATAATCAAATTATATTATGAGAGACTTGGACACTTCTTAGTAGAAAAATAATAACATGTAATGAACAGCACTATGAGAAATGATTTTACAAATATTATCTCATTCTTGTTTAACTTAATTAAAAACCTATTGAATAAATTTTATAAGATGTATCACAGAGAAGATAACTGAAATTCAGAGGATTAAGTGTCATTCAAGAAAACATAGCTATAAATTAGCAGAACCAGGATCAAAATTCAAACACAGATTGATCAACTCCAAATTCAAGTTCTGAGATTGAAGTGCAACTATATTTAGTGGTAAATAGTTTCAGGATAACATGTGATGTCTGTGTATAAAGGTAACCTCAAGTATCCTGAGACATCCATGGTATAAATAGTGTCAGTCTGTCCTGCGTATCCCCAGATGCCATCAGAGTGTCATTTGAAGCTACCTGTATCACAGAAGTAATGTGATTGATCAAGAATCCTTTGCACTTTTTAATATAAATTACATTTCTGTGATTTTTCACAATGTAATTGCTTCTGTGTGTAGTGCCTTTTCATGCTAAATTTCACATTTCCTTGATGTGGTCAGTTCCTACGAATTCGAATCAGTGGAATTCAAACGGGATTACATTTCTTTCATCTAAATAATTTATCTTAAAAAAATGGATGTGAGGAGAGTGGCTTAGAAATGGAAAGCATTGGATACACAGAATCTGCTCTTGGCTTCCAGGAGTAGGAAGGAAATTGTGCAATAAATCAATTTTTATGGATGCTATTGACTTGCAACATTTGCTGCTTTTAAAAATTAATAGCTGAAATAATGAACATTCAAAAAACTCTCCCCACCGTCAGTTTGATTAATTCCTTGATATGAAGTACAGATGACAGATACAATATTTGAAACTAGATTTTCCTGCAGTTCAATCAGAGGAAATCCAGATAGAGACCACAGTGGCCAATATGGCCTTTTAACTTTTTTTTAATTTGTGCAAAACAGCCCCTTGCATAGACATGCTCTATCCAATAAAATGAAAGTTTAATTATTTGTATAAATATTATTGTAAATGCACAATAGTATCTCCACAGTCCAAGTGTCATCATTTTCTATTAATATTGCATTACAGTAAAACTGGTAATAAAGTGCTGCTCTGAAGAAATTGTGCATGGATTTTTAACATGGTGCTCAGCCAGGAGACGAGTTTATTAAAGTTACTGAATTATGTAGTGGAAAAAATGGAGTTACTAAAATCCTACACGTGGAAACTGCAACAAAACTGAGACAATGAAATGGTTACAAGAAATTAGAGGCCAAACTTTCTGTTTTTTTTTTCTTTTTACAGTAGTATGAAATTCATTCAGCTGTCTATAAGCCAGGCACATATATCCAAATTAATTTCCAGTGAATTCACACAAGTTCATGAAAACAGGTGATAACACAAGGCAAAAAGGCGTGTATTAATACCTGAGCAGCAAACCCAGTTAGGACTCTAGAAATTAAAAACTTCACAGAGCCCCACTCGAGTATCTTAAAGAATCTCAAAGGCAAGAGAAGAAGATGAAGAAGAATGCAGTTGTCATTTATATACTAAGTCATCTCAGTCATGTGCAACTCTTTGCAACCCTGTGGACTGCAGCCTACAGGTTCCTCTGTCCCTGGGATTCTCCAAGCAAGAATACTGGACTGAAATGTCATGCCTTCCTCCATCCCCACCCAGGGATGGAAACTGCATCTCTTATGTCTCTTGCATTGGTAGGAGGGTTCTTTACCACTAGCGCCATCTGGGAAGCCCTGTGCTGATTTGGATCTTATCAAAAAGGGTAGCTCAGCTGGTAAAGAATCTGCCTGCAATGCAGGAGACCCTGGTTCAATTCCTGCATGGGGAAGATCCCCTGGAGAAGGGATAGACTACCCACTCCAGTATTCTTGGGCTTCCCTGGTGGATCAGTTGGTGAAAAATTCCACCCACAATGTGGGAGAGCTAGGTTCGATCCCTGGGTTGGGAAGATTCCCTGGAGGAGGGTATGGCAACCCACTCCAGTATTCTTGCCTGGAGAATCCCCATGGACAGATGAGCCTGGTGGCCTACAGTCCGTGGGGTTACAGTCCATGGACACGACGGAGTGACTGAGCACAACACAAAAGGGCACTTGTCATTCATCTACTGTTGTATAAACTTGAATGGCTGACATACTACTTTTTAAACCCCTGGACTTACACTGAGGTTGTTATTCTAAAGGACAGCATTATTAGAGCATCTAGGTGAATGTGTATTTTATTAAAGCTACCTTAGTTTGTCCTTTGCTCTGTGTGAGTGCAGAGCACGATGATTGAGAACTTGGCTTTGGAGTCAGTCTACCCTCAGTTGGTTTTGCAAATCCACCATTTGCTGTGTGTGTGCAAGAGTTAATTAACATATCTGAGCTTCTCGCACTCTTGGAGGGCTAATGTGAAAAAAAAAGAATTATCCGTGTAAAGTAGTTAGTAGATATTCTGGCTTAAAATGCACACCATAAATATTAATTATTTTCACAATGTTTTATTATAATTTTAGTTGTTTCTACATACATTACTGTAAGTCCAGAAACATAAGTTGGCAGTTAGATATATAACAAAGGAGCACTTTCTAGAGGATGAAACTAGGTTGATGTGGTAAAGCATTTAAGCAAAACTGACTATAAAGAGGATGAATAGCTCTTGGAATTTGAAAGGAGGAAAGAATATCCTTTAATAAGTAAATGAGATTCAAAATCTTTCATTGTTCTTCTCTGGTATTGGACTGACTTTTTATAAAACACATTTTTTTTCCTATGTTTCTTACATAAGCAATGTTTCAAACTGGGAATTCATGAAGAACTTTCCCAGTCCACTCCAGTTAGAGTGTTCTTATTTACAGATCTGTTAAATCCTTTATGACATCTATAGTTTTTAGCCTTTTAAAACATGATGGAAATGTTAAATCACAGTATAAATTTAAGGACAATTTTGTGAGTAAATTATTTTGGTTCCAAATTATTACTTCTAGCAAACTATACCTACCAAAGGATGTACAGCAGAAGCACAATCTACATTCCATTCTCTGACTCAACTGTAAATATAGAACAGAAAGCTCCAATCTCAAGAGAAAAAAACAAAACAAAACTGCCACTAAAATTGAAGGCAAATCTTGTCTGTCATATATACAGGTGGCTCTACAACCTGAATGCCAGATATGGTAAAATGATTCTAAGAAGTATAAATCAGGCTGTCTTTCCTTGAACTTTCAAATCAATATTGTTTGGCGTTAGATGTTGATAAGCTAATAGTCTACAAATAGTATTTCATATTCGATGCCTAATTTAGGCAGTTTAGGATTAACTGGATAAAAAACTAGGAAATGTAAAGAAAAATCAAGCTTAATAAATAAAATTGTTTTAATCTGTTAATATAAAATTCAAGCATTATTAGAGGATAATAAATACAAATTATTTACCCTTTAAGGAAGTTCAAAGAATTTAATGAAGATTTACAGAAATCATTTCACTAATATTAAAATCATAAACTGAACTCTGTTAGACTTGTGCCATCCTAATGTCCTTAAACCATGGCAATAGTCTGCTTCTAAATTGGAAAATTTATAGCTGGAACTCAGAGTCAGGGCTATGGGAAATCCAAAAGGGCTGCTTGGCTTTTCCCAGCTCCCTGACAAACCTCATTTTTTATTTGATGGGTTAAAGGCTTCCTGGCTACAGGGTTAATGCCTCCATAATGAAAAATCACAGAATATTAAGTTTTGTAAATTGTTAAATTAAGTTTATAGTTTTGTTAATGTCTAGTGTTTACTAAGACTCACTGCTGAGACAGTTCCTTGTTACGTGATACTGCTAAAAGATTTAATTAAGTTATTAAAAAGGACACTCTAGGTTAGTTTCTAAGGCTTATCTCAGTAACCAATCTTCAGATAAAGGTCAGATGCTCCATAATGTACAACCAGGAGATTAACACCAGGCTATAGCCTGGAGAATCCCAGGGACGGGGGAGCCTGGTGGGCTGCCGTCCGTGGGGTCACACAGAGTGGGACACGACTGAAGTGACTTAGCAGCAGCAGCAGCAGCAGCATAGTCATTTAACAAATGAAGTCAGGTGACTTGGGGTATACCAGGCTTTATCGAATAAAAGTTCTTGACTTATAATTCTTATTTTACTAATAACTGCTAGCTATGGCTATATTATTTTCTATGTCACTTGTTTCACTGAGCCTGTGATATAATGCTGATATGCAGTTCCATATGAGATCAATAATTGTAATAATGTGACTCTGGGTATGAGAAAAAGCAACAAGAGGGAATATTTTCCTGGACCAGGAGGCTAGTAAGACAGTGGTCCAGAGACTTTTGCTACTTGCAAGGCCTGGTCCAATTTTAGCACACTGAGTGGCCCATTGCTTCCCTAGACCTGGGAATGAGCCTTCCCAGCAACGCGGGACACAATGCATGAAATGGTGTCACATGGTCAGATATGTGGCTATGAAGGGACCCTGCTGACTGGAAGTTGGTCCTTGCCAGCTGCCTCTACAAAGATTATGTCACGACCATTGCAAGCTGCTGACCTTCAACACCCCCTGAAAGAAGTTCAGGGTGAAAATCAGGAATGAGGCACCCTGTGCTCTGAAAAAAACTGGCAGAACAGGCCTTAAGATAGTCAGATCTTTTCAGAAAAAGGTTTTATGAGTTCCAATTCTTGCATCTTCTCATACCTAGAAAAACACTGACGTCATTAATGGTGACATCTGCTTTGGCTATTAAAAAAAAAATTTTTTTTTTTAATTAAAACTCAAAATAGAGTAGCTATGGTTCAGACATCCTGGGAAATAACTATTTCCCAGATAGCCTGAAAAATGAGATTATGGGTGTGATTTCAGATTAGATGTTGTAACCTAATGTAGAACTTAATGCTCCTGTAATGCATTTTTGCTTCTGTACTTTGCTTGCTGCTTGTAAAACCAAAGTTACTCCATTTTAAGATAAGGTTGTTTTTAAGTAAAGATTCCTAAAATTGTTTTTGAGTAAGGATGTATAATGATCCCTGGATCAAACTCTACCCACGGAGGAAGATTCCTCCGTTTGATTAAGGATGTATAATGATCCCTGGATCAAACTCTACCCACGGAGGAAGATTCCTCAGTTTGAACAAAAGAAAAGGGGGGAATGTAAGAATGGGTTAGCATAAGAATGGCCATTTTAGAGGCCAGAAAAACCATTTTTACTGAGTATGTGACTTGAGGGAAGAAGAACTAGATAAAACCTGGGAGACAGTTAATCTTAAGTACCAAGAATGTGGGTGGCTGTGACACTGAAAATTAGGTAAACAGGTCTGATAAGTTTATCTCGTTAAGACACCAGGATAGAGATATGCACAGCTGTGTATGTGTGTGTGGAAAATTCCTGTGAGTTAGGTAATTTAGAAATATCATGATTTGAAAATGCTATATAACCACTTGGCTCTGAGTGCTCAGGGTCCTTGTTGAAACCCGCTGCGTCGGGCAGACACTTGGACCCCAGCTAGCTGGAAATAAACCTCGCTGTGTGTCTTGCAAAAAAAAAAATAAATAAAATAAAATAAAATCATAAACTGTCAAATAGATTTTAATATGCAATCCAAAATACTTGCCTTAAAACAGAGTTAGCATCACATAGCAGTATCAATACTTTAACTCTTCAATTTGCAAAATCAATCAAATATTTTTAATATTTACTGACTAGAATTAAGAATATCAGAACAAATGTGCTTTGATGATAATAAATGCCTAGAATATGTTGGTATCATTTTAAGTTTTGATTTAAATTTTTGAAATTGCCGTAAACAGTTTGTACTAATGTATCAAAGGTCTCCAAGACCACCATCAGATTTGATGATTTGCTAGTAGTACTCACAGAACTCAGAAAAGTTGTTGTGTCCTGGTTATGCTTTATTTATTTTTGTCCTCCAAACATATATTTACATTTACTGCTACGTTCAAAATTGGTTACAATTTGTCCACGGAATAATTTTATTTTTTATTTTTTTAAAATTTTTATTTAATAAATGGTACAAAGCACAATGCCAAAAACATTAACAGTTAAAATTTCACCAAATGAAAAAATATAGAATACACAGTTGTAAAAAGCTACATTAAGTTATTTTACAACTGCCTCAAGCTGCAAAAAGAAAAAAAAACCCAATGCCATACCTAAGTTATCCCTCTCTCAAAATAATGCCATTTATGTTATAAACCATGAGCACCCCATCAAAAGACGGGAACTGCTTTTGTTAATTCATATATATATATATATATATGCCATTGAAACATGTATATTATCATATGTGGAACGAATCTGACGTGGTTGGGGGCTCCCCACCTCAACACTCTGTGGATTTAAGAGGCCATTCCTTCCGGAAGTGTATAAATTAGCCTTGGATAGAACCTGCATGCTGAATTTACTAATTAAGAAATGAGAAACCAGAACTATAAAGGTGGCACAGAAATACAAGAAAGCATTCTTAAGTAATCTTTTAAAACTTTGAAAAGAGTTACAGATTTTACCATTTGTGATAAACTGGTATATATAATTTAACCAGAATCAAAAGAAAATTAGTATTGTGTGAATTCTGAAGCACTTTAACATGTTGTAGGAATAATGTGGACTTTCTTGAGTTTTACACATTCATAAGTAAATGGCCTGTATCTCATGCCTTTGTTGGCTTTCTGTGAGCTGTAGTTTCTGGGAAGTGAGTAGCTCTCATTCCTGTAACTCTTGTAATCCAGTCATTCATGTGCCTCCTTCATGAGGATTCAGTACAGCTGTGGTGCTGTTATCCCTCTGATAGGAACTCTAACTCTGTGTAAAGCCCCAAAGTTCTGATACTTATTTTTATTTTATATTGTACTATATTTCATTTACAGTGTTGTGTTCGTTTCAGGTGTATAGCAAAGTGACACAGTCATATATATATATGGTTATGCTTTATTATAGAGAAAGAATACAGATTAAAATCAGCAGAGAAAAAAGGATCCCTGGTGGCTCAGATGGTAAAGAGTCTACCTGCAATGCAGGAGACCTGGGTTTGATCCTGGGGTCAGGAAGATCCCTTGGAGAGGGAAACGGCAACCCACTTAAGTATTCTTGCCTAGGAAATCCCATGGGCAGAGGAGCCTGGTGGGCTGCAGTCCTTGGGGTTTCAAAGAGTTGGACACCACTGAGCGACTAACACTTTCACTTTCAGACTACAGTCAGGAGAAACCAGACAGGAACTTCCAGTTGTCCTCTCCCAGTGGAGTTGCGTGGCCAGCTCTTAAATCTTCCAGCAATGAGGTATAACGTGTACAAATCACTTCCAATGAAGGATGCTTGCCTGAACCATGAGGTCCATGGTTTCTATTTGAAGTTAGTTATGTAGGTACAGCGCACCCGCACCACTGCCCTTGGATACTCAGTCTTCATCTGCAGATGTCAAACTGATACAGCGTGGCCCACGATCCCACGTGTACAAAAGCAGGCGTTGACCATAAATCACAATGTGAGCAGAAACTATCTGACATGGCTCAAGGCTCAAGGTATAGAAATACACTCTTCTCACACAAAATAATTCAAGGACTTAGCGATGTTCTTGCAGAACTTGGCTTGTAAAGTAGGGGTGCCAGCCAAAAAGCAGGGGTCATTCCAGGAAATGTGCATCAGCAGAGAAAACTTAAGGAAATGCTTTCCTTCCCTGCTTTGCTCTAATGAAAAAGTCATGGATGGATGTAAAGGAACTAGATTGTTGTCAAATTTCATAGAACCCAGTCCACAGCTGAGCACCCACAGTTATTCACTGAGTTAAAATCCAGGAATAGCATTAAGTTTGAATGGAATTCTCTTGAAAAGTGACTCCATCACAGTGACCATGGCTCCCGGTGTAGTATACAGCAGTTAATATTGTGCTTCATAAAGGAAATCAGTAGATAGCAGCAGTTGCAGATAGTTTGGTAAACTAGGGGCTTGGGAGAGGGTTGATAAAGAATTTGTTGAATCTGAGACTTTGTGCCTCCCTCTTCTGTCCTCCTCTTCCTTTTTTACTCAAGAAATTTCCATGTTTATTCAGAGTAGGCTGTATAATGGGCACACAGAGACTTCAGGTCCTAATCTCCTGTGAATGCTGCCTTATTCTAAAACAAAAGGCTCTCTGCAGATGTGCTTTAAGATCACAAGACGGGGAGGGTTATGGGTTGTATTGGGTCCCACCCAAGTTAATAGGTTAAAGTGGTAACCCTTCAATATCTCAGAATGTGACCTTATTTAGAAACAGGATTGCTGCATATGTAATTAGTTAAGATGAAGTCATATGGGAGTAGCCTGCTTGAGTGCATGCTCACTCGTGTCTGACTCTTTGAGATCCCCATGGACTATAGCCTCCCAGGCTCCTCTCTCCATGGAATTCTCCAGGCAAGAATACTAGAGTTGGTTGCCATTTCCTCCTCCAGGGGATCTCCTAACCCAGGAATTGAACTCGAGTTTTTAGCATCTCCTGCATTCAGAGACATATTCTTTACCTCTGACCCACCTGGAAAGCCCTCGTACTGGAATAGGGTGGTCTCTAATCTAATATGACTAGTGTTATCCAAGAGGGCAAAGAAAGGCATGTGAAGACATTTCACCCAGAAATCAGGATGATATGTCTACAAGCCGAGAAACACCAAAGATTGCCAGCAAAACACCAGATCTGGGAACAGAACCTCCCTCACAGCCTTCAGAGGAAACCAACCCTGCTGACACCTCCATCTCAGCCTTCTGGCCTCCAGAATTTTGAGATAATATGTTTCTGTTGTTTTAACCACCCAGTCTGTCATCCTGGTTACTGCAGCCCTGGGAAACTAATCCAAGGAGATCTCCCTGGATTATCCAGTTGGACTCTAAATGCAGTCCTATGTATTCTTATAAGAGAGAGGTATGGGTGATAGATATAGAAGAGAAAACACAGCCAGAAGAGGTGATGCACTCACAGAGGCAGAGACAAAGAAGGAACAGTGGCATCTACCCAGAGCTAGACAATACAGGAAGACATTCTCCCAAGAGCCTTTGGAGGGAGCACAGCTCTGCTGACACCTTGACTTCACCCAGTGATACTAGTTTTGTACATCTAAGCCGCTAAGATTGTGGAGAATACCCTTCTGTTATTTTAAGCTATGAAGTTTGTGGCAATTTGTTGCAGTAGTCATGGGAAAATAATGCATCATATATTAGCTATAATACATTAACATAAGACCTGTATATCCTTATATTTTCTGGAATAGAACCTCTGAATTTAGCTATGGCAAAGGGCATCCCAGGGCACTCCAGTGGATGGCTAACATTTCATCTACAGTAAATTTTATGCTTACACATTTAAAACACTTTATCAAATACAGGAATCAAATTTTAGCAACTATGAAGTCAAAGATTTTAAGGATGTTTTATCCTATGGTCCTAGTATAAAATATTTTGAAGTACTTTAATATATTTGGTTACTATAAAGATGTAAGCATTTAGACCAAAAATAAATCATGATCATTGGGAAACAGCATGGATTTGCTAATCACAAGTTACATAAGACCAAGCATATTTATTTTCTTTGCCAGCATAGTAGACAATGCTG
This sequence comes from Moschus berezovskii, assembly GCF_049115385.1. Taxonomy (NCBI): domain Eukaryota; kingdom Metazoa; phylum Chordata; class Mammalia; order Artiodactyla; family Moschidae; genus Moschus; species Moschus berezovskii. Next base: position 65,322,200 of record NC_142469.1, read on the forward strand.
CTGCTAAGTCACTTCAGTCGTGTCCGACTCTGTGTGACCCCATAGCCGGAAGCCCACCAGGCTCCCCCGTCCCTGGGATTCTCCAGGCAAGAACACTGGAGTGGGTTGCCATTTCCTTCTCCAGTGTGTGAAAGTGAAAAGTGAAAGTGAAGTCACTCAGTCCTGTCCGACTCATAGCGATCCCACGGACTGCAGCCTACCAGGCTCCTCCATCCATGGGATTTTCTAGGCAAGAGTACTGGAGTGGCTTGCCACATGCTGAGAAATAGGATAGGTCTGGAACATCTGGATTAAGACCTTCGAATAAAGGGAGAAAAGGATGGTCTGGGTGTTAGATAGTAATACAGTTCAGTTCAGTTCAGTTCAGTCGCTCAGTCGTGTCCGACCCTCCGCGACCCCATGAATCACAGCACGCCAGGCCTCCCTGTCCATCACCAACTCCCGGAGTTCACTCAGACAGTAAATACATGTAATTAGAAGTGGATCTATAAATTGTTAACACTACCCTAAAGGGTGCTGTGGGGCTTCCCTGATGGCTCAGCTGGTAAATAATCTGCGTGCGATGCAGGAGACTCCGGTTCAATTTCCTGATTTGGGAAGTTCTCCTAGAGAAGGGATAGGCTACCCACTCTATTATTCTTGGTCTTCCCTGGTGGCTCAGACTGTAAAAATCCACCCACAGTGAGGTAGGCCTGGATTTGATCAGTGGATTTGGAAGATTCCTTGGAGGAGGGCATGGCAACCCACTCCAGTATTCTTGCCTGGAGAATCCCCCTGGACAGAGGAGCCTGGTGGCTTACAGTCCATGGGGTCTCAAAGAGTTGAACACGACTGAACAACTAAGCACAGCACTGCATGGCAAAGGGTGCTATAGGTCAATGTCAAGGTGAAAAGAGATTTCAGGTAATAAGAACAAGCATATTCAAGTTCTTTCTATGGGCCAAACACTATTTTAAACCCTCCATCCAGTTTTTAAACATTATCTTTTCTTTCTGTCTTTTTAGGATTTCTTCTTGGTCAACATTTTCCTGCTGCCTTATGCCCTTCCTCCTCTTCCCTTCTCTCCTCTACTTTCTCTGCAGTCCAGTGTTTCTGCTTACTTCTTAGGCAGATTTAGAGATGATTAACTTCAGTTCACTTCAATGCAATAGGTATTGAGCATTTTAAATATGACTGGCTCAAAACAGAACACTGTAAATATAAAATGCATACTAGATTTTAAAGACAATATTAAAAATATAAAAACATCAATATTTTTATATTGATTGCATGTTGAAATGATGGTATTTTTGATATATTATGTAAATTATAAAGATATTGTGTGTGCTTAGTCTCTCAGGCATGTCCAACTTTCTGTGGCCCCCGCCAGGCTCCTCTATCCATGGTATTTTCCAGGTACGAATACTTGAGCAGGTTGCCATTTTCTTCCCAGCCCAGGGGTGGGAACTGCATGCCTTGAATTTCCTTCATTGGCAGGCAGATTCTTTACCACTAGCGCCACCTGGGAAGCCCAAATTATAAAGATAATTTTACCCAATTGATATGGCTACCAAAAATTGTAAATGACAGATGTGGCTCCCATTTGTAGCTTGATTATAATTTTGTAAAGTTAGCACTGCTCTAGATGAAAGTTTAGGGGCTTTGCCTTTGCAGCATAAGAGAGAAATTTCATTAAACGAAAGGTCATCTACTCTAGAAAGATTTTTGTGCCACTACTTTAAGGCTAAAAGTTGGGCACAGACAATTGTGATTTAAAAAAATTATTTTTTATCCTATCCAATGACAAAAACTACTCCATCAGTTTACAGAACTCGTTGGACACAGTTGTGTGATTATCCAGAGTACCTCCCTCCTCCCTCACACTCTTTCCAATCATGTCCTGCAAAGTTGATCTTTCCTACCCCTGGACGAAATTGCCAGCAGTTCCCAAAGCTTTTCTGATTCCTTTCAGAAAGAATAACAATCTCATTGCAAAAATTTAAAAATCTCATCAAGTCTAACAGTACAGTTTAATCTATTATACAATTTAAATTATCTTTCCCCAGCTGGGGCCTGCCTCAGCTGTGCATCCTGCAAAGAGCAAGGAGAGCGTGCTTGGAGTCTAAATTCTCAACACCAGCCTCTCTACTGCCGTCCTTTCCAAAGCAATGGGTTACAGGGGGAGGGGTGACAGGGGGTAAAACTCCCAAAGGCCACCTGACTGGCATAGTTAGCACATGGTTTCCTGGTCCTCTGGGCAGCAGATGGACACCTGTTTTTTCTTTCCTGGCTTGGTTAATGCCTCTGAGATATTCCTGGTACAGACCTCCAACCAGGGCTCTCATCTGTTTCTGGAAAACTTGATCTTTCTCTCTCCTCCACCCCCAACTGCCTCCCCCAACCATGTGCTCTGCCCTGGGTTTTATTGTTTTTAATTTTTTTTTTATATTGGGGTATAGCTGATTAACAATGTTATGATAGTTTCAGGTGGACTGCAAAGGGAACTCAACCATATATATACATATATCCATTCTCCCTTAAATTCTGCACCCATCCTGGCTACCACATAACACTGAGCAGAGTTCCCTGTGCTATATACAGTAGGTCCTTGTAGGTTATCCACTTTAAATACAGCAGTGTGTATCTGTCCATCCCAAACTCCCTGACTATCTCTTTCCACCATCCTTCATCCCCCTACCCCCGACCAGGCAATGGTAAATTCATTCTCTAAGGCTGTCAGTCTCTTTTTGCTTTGTAAATAAATTCATTGTGTAATTTATTTTTAGATTCCACATATAAGGGACATCATACAATATTTCTCCTTCTCTATTTGACTTACTTCACTCAGCATGTGACAACGGTACATCTATGTTGCTGCAAATGGCATTATTTCATTTAGAGTCTCTCTGTGCCCCCAGATTCAAGGAAACATGAAAGAAGCTTTCCAAGGGACTTACTTCAAACACTCCCTTTTTTGACTTGAGACGGCATATACTTCCCCAACCATCCAATGAGAAACTAGAAAGGGGAACTTCTACAGCACTCCAACAACTTGTTCCCAGAGAATTTAGGTCTGCATTAGTTAGGGTAGGCTAGACAACAATACCAAAGAGAATACCAAATTTCAGCAACTTAAAAATAAAAATGTTTATCTAGTGCTGGATGGGATTTAAATAAATGGCTGGCTTCCAGGCAGCTCATCATTTGGGGACTCTTTCTGACTTCAGCTACACAAGCCCCAGGGCCTCATCACCCTCTGCATCCAGACCGAAGACAGGAGGAGAATGTGGTGGGACACATCCACTCTCGCAGAAGCCCTAGTCTGGAAGTGGCACAAATCTCTTCTGTTCACCTTCCATCTGCCACCTGTAACCACACGAGAGCCTGAATGTGTTTCTCAGACATGAAGCTTGGGAAAAATAGTTTCACAGTGCTTTACAGCATGTCCCCCATCAGGGATCATGCAGGGGTGCTTGTACCTGTGTTATTTTATTTTTTCTCCTTAGCATTTTGAACTGAGACAAAATGTGCTCTTGTAACATTGCTTACTCAATGATCCATGGAGTATCCATTCCACACCATACATTTTCTGTTTGCCAGCTCATTTATTCTTACCATTCTTTGATGTAGGTATTAGGCTCAGAGAGGTTATTTGCTTTATTTTAATTTAATTAAAACAGCCAGCACAAAGAGGAGCTGAAAATCAACCTCCCGTTTCCTTGCTCTTATGATAAACTACCTCTTGACTGCCCCCTTTCAATGTTAACATTTTATCATATTTGTTAATTTTGGGCACTTTTAATTTCCCTTTTAAATTCTGACATCAAGGATATAAATAAGAGAAATATAGATATTCATAAATATATACAATATTTATATGCAATACATATGCAGTGTCCTGATTGTAATATAAGGGAAATGGAAAAAAACATTCTGACATTGAGATTTTTTGATACTGAAAGTTATTTCTTCAAAAATATTTACTATCCATGGATTATATCTTAAAATTTATTATTGAATGAGAGACTTGTACAAGGGAAAACATTATTCTGAAAATAATAATCTGTCAATTAAAACAAAGGCAATTACAACTGTGTATAAAAAAATAACGTGACCCAAAATTTCTAATATATTCAAACACTTAAAGATTTAAGGGAAAAAAAATACTAGCATTTTAGAATGATTTTTGACCTGCCAAGGAATACTAATCAGGGTTCAGTAACTGGAAGGGCTGGGGGAACAGATTTGATACTGAGCTTCAAGGATACCCACCGAGGATCTACAGAACTGTCATGATCTGGAACACAGAGGGCTTCTTGAGCGAACACCACAACTGCTGCTTTCAAGATACCACCCCCTCCCATGATCTGAGCCAGAACATGGGGTCAGGGCCCCCAGCCCTCAGTACCCATGGATTCAGAAGGTGGGCATTCAGACCTCTGCTGCAGCTGGTGCCAAAACCCTCCACAAAGACACTTGACAGCAGAAACAGCAGAAGCTGCAGAAGTGTGGCCTCTGCTTCAGGACATATGTATCTCCTTTTCAGGTTTCCCTACAGGTCCGCTGCTTAGTGAAAGCTCCGTTAGTTCAGAAGCTGAGCCATAAAGCAGGCTGACTTTAGCTTCAGCCTCCATAGAATCATATTGCAAGGAGTGGGAATGAAGTTGGGTAAAGAAATGTGCTATATTTCCCAAGGGTGGGAAGAAAGCTGTTAGTGGAAACCATCAGGCTATAAAAAATAAAAATTTTTGATTTAAATATCGTTTTCATGTGGAAGAAGGATAATTACTGTTGGATATTTTATAAGCAGGCACAGGCATTCTGATTGTGTGTTTTAAATGTACTGCAATCTTTCTTCAGATGAAAATATTATCCCTATTTGGAAAAGTCTTGACATGATAAATAAGGAGTTATCTGATGACTTCAATTACATCTGTTTTTATAAGGACCCTTGAATGGGTCATGCTAGGATGCATTATTTTTTCCATTTCAAACAAAATAATTAATTGCATTCATTTGGGAATAGCTTTGTCTGGATGAAAAATATAATTCCATTCAGAAAGTTTATTTCCCTTCATTTAAATATGTGTTAGACACTGAGACATCTCTTTTAAACTTTACAGCAACATTCAAAGACAGAAAACAGGAGCTCTATTTTGTAGTTACGAAAATGAAGCTCAGAAAAGTTAAGTGATCTGTCTGGAGTCATATCACTAGGAAAAATGTCCATACTAGGGTGTGAGCCTGGTTTTCTTCTCTTTAATATTGGGAGATTCCAAAACACTTGGTGCAAACCTGTGTGTTTAATCACTGCTCACAGATTTTCTTTACACCTGTGTTCTTCATCCGTCTTCCACATATACAATGGCAGTTGCATTGTGTGACATCTTATCTGGTCTTCTATCTACTGAGGAAGAAAAGCACAGCTCTGCCATTTCATTAAGAAGACAATTGGATGTATAGATGTAGAATCTAGAAAAATGGTACTGATGAGCCTATTTGCAAGGCAGGAATAGAAAGCAGATATATAGAATGGATTTGAGGACATAGAGTGGAGTTAAAGAGAGGGTGACATAATTTGAGAGAGTAGCATTGACATCGGAGAAGGCAATGGCATCCCACTCCAGTACTCTTGCCTGGAAAATTCCATGGACAGAGGAGCCTGGTAGGCTGCAGTCCATGGGGTTGCTAAGAGTCAGACACAACTGAGCAACTACACTTTCACTTTTCACTTTCATGCATTGGAGAAGGAAATGGCAACCCACTCCAGAATTCTTGCCTGGAGAATCCCAGGGACGGGGGAGCCTGGTGGGCTGCCGTCTATGGGGTCGCACAGAGTCGGACACAACTGAAGCGACTTAGCAGCAGCAGCAGCATTGACATATACACACTACCATGTACAGACTAGATAGCTAGTGAGAAGCTGCTGTATTGTATAGGGAGCTCATCTGGGTATTCTGTGATGACCTAGAGTGGTAGGATGGGGCTGAGTAGGAGGAGGCTCAAGTGGATGGGGATATATGTATACTTATATCCTTGTGTATAGACATGGATATCTGGATACTTATTTTTGTTGTTATACAGCAGAAACTAACACAACAAACTGTAAAGCAATTATATTCCAATTAAAAATAAGTTTTAAGAAAGAAGACAGTTAGAGAGGGTGGTAGCAAGGATCTTTCCTTGCTGAGACAGGATTCCTCCAATGCTAGCATAATCAGATAGAGAGCTGGGATATAGGAAAACCAAAACTACCTATACAAGAGTGGGAAGAGAGTGAAAGAGGAATGAGAGAAAGGAAAAAAACCTCCATGTAACTCCTGTAGCTGACATCAACAGAAATTCTACCACAATGGTTAGGAAAGGAGGAAATTAAATTGAGCAAAGAAGAAAGGGCTTCTATGTAGAAAAGGGCTACCATTCATATCTAAGTAGATACATAAGCCAGTGAGGTGAGTAATTTTTGTTATGATGAGCTTGTCAAACAACAGAGAAAGTCAATAACGGGAAAGATTATTGAATCATGAGTTTGAATTCTTAGAGGTTAATAATAATAAATAGAAAATATATATATATATATATCATGTCTCAAGCTACACAGGTAATTACAGCTTTAATAAAAATGTATTTATGTAAATTCATGGGGAAACCACTTTGTATTAAGATAAAATGGAGAACTGTATCCTAAATGAAGTATAATTCAGCTGATTTTTAGGATGCCTAGATAGAATTCAGAGTAGAAGTAGTAAGTGTCATCAAACATAAAGATATTTTTAAATAGTTTATAATTATGATGTAGATATATCAATATATAATTTTGGTGAAATGAAGGGTTTAATCTTTCCATGTCGATATCTTGTCATTGTGACAAGTATGAGCAATGTAAATAAAGGGAACTCTTTACCTGGCATTGTCAATATATCTGAATTAATTCATTTTCAGTAATTTTTTCTAGTATTCTTGCTCACTTTTTCAACAAATATTTATTGAACACCTCCTTCACATAAGCCACTTCTAAATCAACCAAAATAATCCAATCACAATGCATGGCATTCTAATCAGAAACTTTATTTTAGAAAAGAGTATTTCCAGTAATTCTCAGATTTTATAACACACTTAGTATCTGTGTGTAATAAGAAATAAAAATTATATATTATACCAGTGTGACAGTATAAACTTTTCTGCCCACAGAGAAAAAAGTCTCTCTTCACATTCAACACTCCCCACATAGAGATATTTGATCATTCATGCCTTCACATTTTTGTTCAGCATTATTAGTGCAAATAAAATTATATTACTACACTAAGCCAATCTATCTCCATATAAAGCTCAAGACAGCTAACTGTAGGCCATATTCAGTTACAAGTAATATGAAATACTCTAACAGAGTTTAACTCTTGACTTGGTACATTGGGTATTTGTTTTTAAGAAATTGAAGTGCCATCCATTTTTATCATGAAACAATGAATCATTGAAAAGTTATTTTATGACATTGCCAGTTCAGATATTTTTCAACCAAGCTTAAAAAAGACACCTTTCCATGTAAAGCAATTGTTCACTTGAAATAATTTGTAATCAATCATTATAAGTAATAATCAAGTAATAATCGATTACAAGTAATATTAATCATCTCAAATTTATTTCAAATTTAATTTAACATTATCTCTGATATCAGAATAATCAAATATATTTTCTAATCACCTATGTTTTTTACTGGGTGCCTGATTTTATTGGTTTATAAATGACAATTTTAGTTAGCTAATGTTATTAGAGGAAAATAGTCTGAAGAGCTATATTTCTACATGGTTTCTGGTTATGAACTGAAAAGTAACTCAGATATAAACTGAAAAATTATGGACAGTGAATCCATCTGTAGGGGGTTATTACTGCATCCCTAAAGGTTTCATCTGTATGAGAGCAAACATCTTCCTGAACGGTAATGAGACTCAGTGTAAATCTCTTCAGGGTCATGTTGAAAAATCTCTGCCTATGGAAATCATAAGACTATCTGCAACACTGCTTAGTTTCTTTCTGTTTCTGGCTGAATTAATTCTGCTCTGTTGCACAGTTGAGCACCTGAATGATTTCTAAAACAATAAATGTGATCATCCTCAGGCTCTGAGAGGCTGACTTTAACTTTCCTGAAACTTAGAAAAATAGTGTATGTTAATCTTAAGGGTAAAAATTCATTAAACAGTTATTGAAATAAAAAAAATAGTTTCAAACGTCTTTACAAATCCTACTCTATACCCTGCTGACTCAGAGCTTGGGTCAGCAATGTTTAATAAATACGAAGACGAAAGAAGTCAGCCAATATCACTCAGCCACAAAAATAGAATAAAATCATGTCATTGCTGCAGCAACATGGATGGACCTAGAGATTATCATTCTAAGTGAAGTAAGTCAGACAGAGAAAGACAAATACCACATGATACTACATTTTTTTAGACGTGGCATCTGAAAAATGATACAAATGAATGTATTTACAAAGCAGAAAGACACATAGGACGATAGAAAACAAACATATTTACCAAAGGGGGAAGGGTGAAAGGATAAATTGGAAATTTGGAATTAACAGATACATGTGCTGTGTTGTGCTTAGTCACTCAGTCATGTCCAACTCTTTGCAACCGACTCCATGGACTGTAACCTGCCAGTCTCCTCTGTCCATGGGGATTCTCCAGGCAGGAATACTGGAGTAGGTTGCCATGCCCTTCTCAACACATACATACTATTCTGTAAAATAGATAAGCAAGGACCTAATATATAGCACACAGAACTATTTTCAATATCTTGCAATAACCTTTATTGGAAAAGGATCTGAAAAAGAATACACACACAAATATACATCCACACACATACATATAACTGACTCACTTTTCTGAACACCTGAAACATTGTAAGTCAACTATACTTTAAATAAATAAAGGCAGATTTTTTTTAAAGCTAACCATCTACAAAGCTTTACTCAGCCTTTACTCTTGGATATTATAACGCTAATAATGAGAATGTGGAAATCACATTTATACCAGAAATGAAGTAGTGAAAGGAAGTATATAGAAGAGGAAAGAGTTATATTTTTCTCTTTGAAGCAACATACAAACAGCTGTGGAATAGAGAAATATTGAGACAAGAAAACTCTAGGTCTACATCTCTTACTTCCCTTCAGAAACATATTATATTCAGACAGCAGTAAAAGCCACGTAGAAAACCAAACAGGCTTTATGAAATGTGTTTGATTGAGCTATAGAATATGCATCAGGAAATGTATACACACACACACACTCAAAATATATTCAGCTAAGTAATAAAACACACAGGGACTATATTATTTTTAATTGATAACTACATAACTATAATTTCATACTACTAGTACTTGAAAGAGTAAAAACTATAAATGTGATCACCAGAGAAAAAGAAATATTGCTTAGAATTTGCTTTCTCCTCACTGATAAGTTACATAAGTGAAAAATCATAAATAACAACAATAAGTTGCATGACAAGTGAGAAGAACTTTATTTGTATCCCATGTCATCTAATTGGATCTATTATTCATGAAAACTCCAGATGGCCAGAAGTGAGGACTGAAGTAATTTACAGAGAGACAAGGTACAGGTCATCAGGCAGCACGTGCTCACAGCTGTGACTTCAGTTACAGCCCTGTTCCTTCACGCAATATATGCTCTGCTAATATCTGTTACCACACCATGAGATTCAAAATAATACCCCCACCCTTTTCCCAGCAGATGGTCTAAGGATAAACAGATGAAACATTCACTAAGCAATGTGAAGAGGTCAAATCTATAGTAATCTAATTATCCCTATAAACTCACAGCTATGGTCAAGTTAGTGAAAACTAGTAATTTTCTTTATAGATTATTCATATTTAACATAAGGTCTCAGTTCTCACAGAAAACTATTTTAAAGTGTTTTAACTTTCTTTTGCTTATTTACTTGATTTTTTCCCAATCTACTAATATTACTGGTCATGTTGAGTTTACAGAAAAAGTAGTAGACATTAATGACCTTGATCTGAAAGGTCAGAGTAATACAGAAGAAGAGAGCTGAATTTGGAGCCCACATTAATATTCACACTCTGACATCGTTTGTGTTGTCCTAAGTTGGTTCACTGGAAAAGAGTCTGATGCTGGGAGGGATTGGGGGCGGGAGGAGAAGGGGACGACAGAGGATGAGATGTCTGGATGGCATCACCGACTTGATGGACATGAGTTTGAGTGAACTCCGGGAGTTGGTGATGGACAGGGAGGCCTGGCGTGCTGTGATTCATGGGGTCACAAAGAGTCGGACAGGACTGAGTGACTGAACTGAACTGAAAGCAAGTTCTAAATTGGTCAGAGTCAGTCTTATCTACAAAGTAGGAGTGACAATAGCTACTTCGTAGAGTTGCTGTGATGAACTAGACCAGGTATCCATAAGCCCTTGGCTGCATCATTTTGGGAGCTGAATTTGAAGATAATCCAACATTTCTGTTGTTCAGTTGCCCAGTCAAGTCTGACTCTTTGTGATCCCATGGTCTGCAGCGTGCCAGGCCTCCCTGTCCCTCACCATTTCCCAAAATTTGCCCAAGTTCATGTCCATTGCATTGGTGATGTCGTCAAGCCATCTCATCCTCTGATGTCCTCTTATCCTTCTGCCCTCAATCTTTCCCAGCATCAGGGACTTTTCCAATGAGTTGGCCGTTCATATCAAGTGGCCAAAATATTGGAGTTTTAGCTTTAGCAACAGTCCTTCCAGTGAGTATTCAGAATTGATTTTCCTTAAGATTGACTGGTTTGATCTCCTTGCTGTCCAAAGAAGTCTCAGGAGTCTTCTCAAACACCACAGTTCAAAGACATTAATTCTTTGGCACCCTGCCTTCTTTACGGTCTAACATTATATTATAACATTATCAAGACATAAACCATTTTTAGTGAATGTACCCAAGGGTTTGAGTGTTCTGTCCTAGACAGTCATATGTTATCATTCATGTGTGGAAAACCTGGAAAATATCTTCTTAATATATTTCTCCTTCTCTGTAGAGTCTATGATAATTTTTTAATTTTTAAAAGTATATGATAGGGACTTCCCTGGCAGTCCAGTGGTTAAGATTTGCCTTCCGATGTGGGGGTGAGGGTTTGATCCCAGGTTCGGGAGCTAAGATTCCACATATGTCATAGCCAAGAAACCAAAACCTAAAAACAGAAGCAATATTGTATCAAATTCAATAAAGACTTTAATAAAAATCAACCACATAAAATATCTTTTTAAAAAATGTCTATGATAAACATAGCAAATCCAAGTCAAAATGGAACTACATGTTTACTAACTCATTGTTTCACAGAGCGCTTCACATTTACATTAACTTCTCATCTGGCACTGTATCCTTTTTTAGACAGCTATGGGCAAGCATAACTCTCCAGTAACCAGGGGAAAATGAAGCATGAAAAGTCTGGTCCAGTAGCTTTTATATTCGCTTACGCAAGAGTTGATTCAGAATTGAATCACTTTTCATCCACATGAAATCTCTGGTCAGCGCTAGTCTCAGATTAATTTGCAAATGTTCAAATTCATATGTAAATGTTGCTGTCAGTGTGACAGTTGATATAAAATTATCAATTTTAAGTACAAAAGTATGAAAATCTTGAAGGCACAGATTGTCTTGTGAGTGTTTATGTGTGTGTGTGTGTTTGTGAGTGTGTACGTGCATGTTTTAACCACATTCCTATTCTGTGAAAGAATAAGTAAGAAGATATAGGTCAATTTATTTTTTATTGTGGAAAAAAAAAGGTCAATAATAGAGACTGACTGACAGTGTCTCAAAAATTGCTCTATACCCTTGAATTTTCTTACCTGAACCATAAAAGTCTCACAACTTCTGTCTTTATCTGCGATCTCCATGTGCATGTCCAGGCCCCCTGCACCCTCCTTCCCCTACATACACACACTGATTTCAGGAAAACAAACAGACTTACTTAGGAGCACCCCTTGCAGAAACCACCAGAGCTGTGAGCCCAGACAAGACACAGGCAAGGTTTTCCTTAGTCATTCTTTGTCTTTCCATCCTAACATTGCCTGAATGTACACTTACTTTGAAGTCATCCTTGGATGGGCCATGTGCCCATATGCTCCTTGCTGTTTCCTCAGCCTGACAAATCTCTTGATAGCCTGAGATATTATTTCTCCAACTGGCAAAGTCTTGTATACCTTCTAAGTCAACTTCTATACGTCCCCTTTCAGAAATCCTTCTCCAAACACCCACACACTTAGCGCACACTTGATCCCTACTCACTTCTTTGTACACCCACTATGTTTTCCACTTATCCCCATTACTATTTCTATTCATGTATGTCACAATATTTTTTAATTAATTCAGCACTTCTCACAAGTCAGTCACCTTGTTTTGTACAATTGGTGAGACATGAAAGAGAAATAGAATATAAGTGAGCTATAAAAAGTACTTTTTATAATAGAGTTCTGAAACCAGAGTGGAGACAAAATCCACCTTAGTATCTCTCTCCATATATATACAAACATAAATATTCACACACATATATATGTCTAACTCAAAGAAACTATGAGTCATGCTGTGTAGGGGCATCAACGAAGGACGGGTCATGGTGGAGAGTTCTGACAAAACATGGTCCACTGGAGAAGGAAATGATAAACGAATTCAGTATTCTTGCCTTGAGAAACCCATGAACAGTATGTAAAGGGAACAAGATAGGACACTGAAAGATGAACTCCCCAAGTTGGTAGGTGCCCAACATGTTACTGGAGATCAGTGGAGAAATAACTCCAGAAAGAATGAAGAGATGGAGCCAAAGCAAAATCAACATCCAGTTGTGAATGTGATTGGTGATGGAAGTAAAGTCCAATGCTGTAGACAGAAATATTGCATAGGAAACTGGAATGTTAGGTCCATGTTGCTGCTGCTAAGTCGCTTCAGTCGTGTCCGACTCTGTGCGACCCCATAGACGGCAGTCTACCAGGCTCCACCATCCATGGGATTTTCCAGGCAAGAGTACTGGAGTGGGGTACCATTGCCTTCTCCAGTTAGGTCCATGAATCAAGGCAAATTGGAAGTGGTCAAACAGGAGATGGCAAGAGTGAATATTGACATTTTAGGAATCGGTGAACTAAAATGAACTGGAATGGGTGAATTTAACTCAGATGACCATTAAATCTGGGCTTCCCTCATAGTTCAGTCGATAAAGTATGTGCCTGCAATGCAGGAGACATGGGTTCGATTCCTGGGTCAGGAAGATCCCCTGGAGAAGGAAATGGCAACCCACTCCATTATTCTTGCCTGGAGAATCTCACAGGTAGAGGAAGCTGGGAAGCTACAGTCCCTGGGATTGTACACAACTTAGCAACTAAACCACAACTACCATCATTATATCTACTACTTGGGCAAGAATCCCTTAGAAGAAAGGGAGTAGCCATCATAGTCAACAAGAGTCCGAATGCAGTACTTGGATGCAATCTCAAAAACGACAGAATGATCTCTGTTCGTTTCCAAGGCAAACCATTCAATATCACAGTAACCCAAGTCTATGCCCTGACCAATAATGCTGAAAAGCTGAAGTTGAACGATTCTATGGAGACCCACAAGACCATCTAGCACTAACACCCAAAAAAAGATGTCCTTTTAATTACAGGGGACTGGAATGCAAAAATAGGAAATCAAGAGATAGCTGGAGTAACAGGTAAGTTTGGCCTTGGAGTACAGAATGAAGCAGGGAAAAAGCTAATAGAGTTTTGCCAAGAGAATATACTGGTCATGGCAAACATTCTCTTCCAACAAGACAAGAGAAGACTCTACACAAGGACATCACCAGTCAATACTGAAATCAGATTGATTATATTCTTTGCAGCCAAAGATGAAGAAGCTTTATACAATCAGCAAAAACAAGACCAGGAGCTCACAGTGGCTCAGATCATGAACTCCTTATTGCCAATTTCAGACTTAAATTGAAGAAAGTAGGGAAAACCACTAGACCATTCAGGTATGACCTAAATCAAGCCCCTTATGATTATACAGTGGAAGTGGGAAATAGATTTAAGGGACTAGATCTGATAGATAAGTGCCTGAAGACTATGGACAGAGGTTCGTGACACTGTAACAGGAGGCAGTGATCAAGACCATCCCCAAGAAAAAGAAATGCATAAAGGTAAAGTGATTGTCTGAGGAGGCCTTACAAGTAGATGAGAAAAGAAGAGAAGCTAAAGGCAAAGGAGAAAAGGAAAGATATACCCATGTGAATGCAAAATTCCAAAGAATAGCAAGGAGAGATAAGAAAGCCCTCCTCAGGAATCAATGCAAAGAAATAGGGGAAAACAAAATAGAATGTGAAAGACTAGCAATCTCTTCAAGAAAATTAGAGATACCAAGGGAACACTTTTGGCCAAGAAGGGCACATAAAGGACAGAATTGGTATGGTCCTAACAGAAGCAGGAGATATTAAGAAAAGGTAGCAAGAATACACAGAACAACTATACAAAAAGATCTTCATGACCCAGATAACCATGATGGTATCACTCATCTGGAGCCAGACATCTGGAATGTGAAGGACGTATCACTGCAAACAAAGCTAGTGGAGGTGATGGAATTCCAGTTGAGCTTTTTCAAATCTTAAAAGATGATACTGTGGAAGTGTTGCACTTAGTATGCAAGAAATTTTGGAAAACGTCAGCAGTGGCCAAAGAACTGGAAAAGGTCAGCTTTCATTCCAATCCCAGGGAAAGGTAATGCCAAAGAATGTTCAAACTACCACAAAACTGCACTCATCTCACACGCTAGCAAAGTAATGCTCAAAATTCTCTAAGTCAGGCTTCAACAGTACACGAACCATGAACTTCCAGATGTTCAAGCTGGATTTAGAAAAGGCAGAGGAACCAGAAATCAAATTGCCAACATCCATTGGATCATCAAGAAAGCAAGAGAGTTCCAGAAAAACATCTACTTCTGCTTTATTAACTACACCAAACCCTTTGATTGTGTGGATCACAACAAACTGTGGAAAATTCTGAAAGAGAGGGGAATAACAGACCACCTGACCTACCTTCTGAGAAATCTGTATGCAGGTCAAGAAGCAACAGTTAGAACTGGACATGGAACAGCAGACTGGTTACAAATCAGGAAAGGAGTACGTCAAGGCTGTATATTGTCACCCTGCTTATTCAACTTATATTCAGAGTACATCATGCCAATGCTGGGCTGGATGAAGCTCAAGCTGGAATCAAGATTTCCAGGAGAAATAACAATTACCTCAGATATGTAGATGATACCACCCTTATGGTAAAAAGCAAAGAAGAACTAAAGAGCCTCTTGATGAAATTGAAAGAAGAGAGTGAAAAAGTTGGCTTAAAACTCAAAGTTCAGAAAACTAATATCATGGCATCTGGTCCCATCACTTCATTTCAAATAAATGAAGAAACAATGGAAACAGGGACAGACTTTATTTTTTTGGGCTCCAAAATCACTGCAGATGCTGATTGCAGCCATGAAATTAAAAGACACTTGCTCCTTGGAAGAAAAGCCATGACCAACTTAGACAGCATATTAAAAAGCAGAGACATTACTTTGCCAACAAAGGTCCATCTACTCAAGGCTATGGTTTTTCCAGTAGTCATGTATGGATGTGAGAGCTGGACAATAAAATAGCTGAGCACCGAAATATTGATGCTTTTGAACCGTGGTGTTGGAGAAGACTCTTTAAAGTCCCTTGGACAGCAAGGAGATCCAACCAGTCAATCCTAAAGGAAATCAGTCCTGAATATTCATTGAAAGGGCTGCTGCTGAAGCTGAAACTCCAATACTTTGGCCACCTGATGTGAAAAACTGACTCATTTAAAGAGACCCTGATACTAGGAAAGATTGAAGGCAGGAGGAGAAGGGGATGACAGAGGATGAGATGGTGGGATGGCATCATTGACTTGATGGACAGGAGTTTGAGTAAGCTCTGGGAGTTGGTCATAGCTAGGGAAGCCTGGCATGCCACAGTCCATGGGGTTCCAAAGAGATGGACATGACTGAGCAACTGAACTGAATCTATATTTGTTTTTAATCTCTGAACAATGTAGAACCTAAACTAGAGCCTTCTAATGAAATATAAACCCCTTGTCCTGGGATTTGAGTTCTGTTAAATAATTGTAGACGTTATAGCTCACCTTTCCAAAAAAGGAGTCTGATTTCTTTATGTTAAGTGTTAGGGAGGATATTGGGCTCTTGCAAATATCATTGATGCTAAGATGCCAGGAGTTCCAGTGTAAAACTCTCCCAGTGGGAATGGATAAATACTCAGTAGTATACCAAAACATCAGGTGTCCTTTTACATGCAAGATCACTAGATTAGAACTTCAAATTGAATGCAAATTTCCCTTTTATGGGTCACTTCTATTTCCCATTTTAATATTCTGGCTTTACAATGGGGTGTAAATGGAGGTTGATATGGAAATAGAACTTGGAAAATGGAGCAATGAAGGAAAATGTTTTAACCCATAAAGTTCCTTGTCATAATTACTTATTTGAACTTTGAGGTATTATATTACTTAGTTCTACATTGCTGGCAAACATCTCACAGCCTCTAATACCTCCTAAGATTATCTAAACCAAAGACAACTCCAGGTGACAGAGAGTTCTGAAAGTCTCTCAGTCTTTCCATGAAGTGTATAGTATATTCACTCCATTTTATAGATGGGAAAAACCTGAGATGATAAAGAGATTACTGTGGATTACCTGATTCCCAGTGTTAATAATAGTACCAACATTTCGACACGTATCTGTTTAATTCAAAACCTGTCTTCTTTACTACTTGTTAGTTTTTCATTCAATAAATGTACCTGACATGTTTCAACCACAAGTAGACCCTGAAAATGCAATGGTGGGGAACCTGTACTTGTTGTTTATTATTTGTTATTATGGACTGTTTAAGTTGTGATACTTGCTCTCAAGGGGTTTGCAGTCTCTCTTGAGGCTTATTGAAATCCTAATTCAAATATTATTGGTTCAAAGTATGATTTGCGTAGTTCAGAGAGGTTGACCAATTGCCCAAGATCACACAGCTTGTGATGTGGCAGAAAGGTAAGAATTCTGAGTTACTCCAGGTTTTCTATTATTTCATTATATCATGCTGTATACCAGATTATATTTTTAAAACAATAAATAAGCACATGAGTTTTTCTAGATTTAAGTTCCAAATGTTAAATACAAGATTTATTCTGTATGTTCATGAGAGTTGTTAGCTTTGAAAAGTGCCTCCTTGATGTGAAATAGAGCACAGAATACAAACCTAGTTTGGGTATGTGAACAGTTTCATTTTTTAATGGGCAATAATGGCCTGTAATCAAACTATAGCTTGTTAGGTAAATAAACGATTACCTTGTTAGTTGGAAATTTAAACATGGGCTAATTCATTAATTTGTAAATTGTTCAGTCAGTTTCCATCAGCCTACATTGTTTTAGGCTGTGTTTATGCATATGTGTGGGTAAGGGTGTGTTGGGGATCTGGATAAATTCAGGTTTAAGACTGGAAATCCACTCCACCCTCAAACAACTCTAGGAGCCAGTGATAAGGTAGCTACCTAGCTCAGGATTGAGAGAAAGATCATTCAGTTAACCATCACCCAATTACGTGTTGTTGTTTTTTGTTTGTTTGTTTGTTTGTTTGTTTTTTACATGGGAGGCAAGCTTCTGGGAATTTGGTCCTTTTGTTTCTTAGTTCTTCTTTTATTTTAGTAATAAGATTCTTACTCTTCGAAACACCATGACTGTTCTATACACATATCTGTTGGCTCCTAAATATGCCACTCTTAACTTCCATCATTAAAAATTCACACATCAGAGCATTAAATTTGCATTACTTGTTGTTGTTATTCAATTGCTATGTCGTGTTTGACTCTGTGACTCCATGGACTGCAGCACGCCAGGCTACTCTGTCCTTCACTATCTCCCAGAGTTTGCTCAATTTCATGTCCATTGAGTGAGTGATGCAGTCTAATCATCTTGTCCTCTGCTGTCCTCTTTTCCTTTTGCTTTCAATCTTCCCCAGCATCAGGGTCTTTTCCAATGAGTTGGTTCTTTGCATCAAGTGGCCAAAGTATTGGAGTGTTAGCTGCAACATTTTTACACTATGTGTAAAAAATTAACATTAATATCAAAAACAGCACCTGGAGACTAACAGAAGCGATAAAAAGAAGCATCCTGCTGAGAACTTGAAAATGCTGATTATTTTCAAGTGAAAAATTTACAGTAAGTGAAAGAAATATGCCTTGATTGTGACTGTTTTTAAACTTTTTCTCCATGTAAGTTTCTGACTTGAAACTATGAAAACAATTTTTTTTAATCTATTTTACCAGGACCCAGTGATGTCAGTGGACAAGCACTTCTGTATGGCTATCAGGTCTTCCTACTGGTCAGGCACCATCCGTGTCCTCTCATCAAGTGAGAAGTGATTTTATTTTTGGCATTTTGAACACCTTGTGGCAGGAAAAAGAAATGAAGAAGCTGTTTATCTCCTCAAAAAAAAAAAAAAATCAGAAAGTGGAGTGAGCAAGCTCAGTAAAATTAATGACTGGTAAAACAAGCAGACTGAATCCAATTTTTTCATTAAATTGCCTAGCTTCAATTACTCTAATTGGGTTCCAAGTGTCCTAAATATATTTGAATAGGGACTGCCAGTTTCTCACAATCCTCTGCTTTCAATCTGGCTGAGGTTTTTTCCAAGCTTGTATTCTGGGAGAGAGCTCTGCCCACCCTGAGTATCTGAGGGACAAATAGGAGAGCCTAAAAGAGACTCTGCTTTAGGTTTCCCACAACTGGTCACAGATCTATTCACAGGAAACGGAGATGGTACTAAAAAGAACAGAGCAGACAGGTGTCTATACAGAATTCATAATATGGAATTAAACTGGATGATGATATTCACAAATGCTAGGAAGGATTTGCACACAACTGTTAGAAACTGATATTTTTTACCATAGGAAAGATTTTTCTACTTGGAACAGTGATTGCTTTACATCCATCTAGAAGTTGTAGTAAGTGATCTGTTGATGGAGTAAGATACTCTTCCCTTCCCTTTGAAAAAGGTTGTTTTTAACCTATTAAAAAAGATGGCTCTTGTATTTTTATGTAAAATAAGGCCACTGCTCTGTCACTATAAACTTGATTCACATGAGCATTTTTATGGTTCTCCATGTTCATAGTCAAGGAGCAAAACCTATTTGGTGGGAGGCACTGACATTTTGATTGTAGAAGAAGGAAATGGCAATAATTTCTCGGAAGCTGGGCAGATTATAAAAGAGATGCAGAAAATGAGACCCAGGCTGCTACTGTAACACCTTTAAAATGCAGATGGTTGGAAGCACTCTGATAAGATGCCCCCCCCCCACTGAATAAAAGTACAAAGACTGAATAAATCAAATGCCCACCATTGCGAACCATCAAGCACGTGGAACCATTTTCCCTTCATTCCTTTCCTTGTTCTGTTGGGATGACCTCAGGCAAGATGAAGAAGCTGTACGTGATAACCCCCCAAACACTCTAACCTTTTCAAATTCAGTAAGGTATTTCATGATAACTGTTCTCCAGTTACATACATACAAATTTCCTGCAGCACCAAATAATTGTTCTGACTAGCTGCACACTTGTTCTATTCTCACAACTCCAACCTCTGAAAAATGTAACAAATGTGGAACTAGAGAATAAACATAGTCACTGTTAAGTGTCCCAAAAGTCATCCTCGAAGGTGTTACCAAGGGAAGTCTATAGCACAGGCAGCAAAGGAATGGACTTATTTGATTTTTCCTTAAAATAAGAGACCAACTAACTAACAATAATTGTATGTTAAGGTTGTTTCACAGAGGATGAGATGGTTGGATGGCATCTCCAACTCGATGGACATGAGTCTGAGCAAGCTCTGGCAGTTGGTGATGGACAGGGAAGCTTGGCATGCTGCAGTCCATGGGGTCGCAAGGAGTTGGACATGACTGAGGGACTAAACTGAAGGTTGTTTCAATACAATGATAAATTGCTGCCATCCATTGCAAAAAATCTCATTTTACATCCTTCCATTGTCTTCAGGATGCATGAATCTCTATTATTCTCTGTTGTCCTCACTTTTGTCTTTAGCCCAAATACAAAGAACAATCAATATAGCATAGCACTTAGGAGCATGATTTGAAGTCAAACAGAAAAGTTTCCAAGATCTAGTGCTACCATTAATTGTACGTACATGAGCAACTTACTTTACATCTCTCAGCCTTGGTTTCCATGAAAATGTAAATAATATTAGTACCTTTCTCATGGGTCTGTTGTAAAGAGTAATTGAAACATTACAGCATAGCACATAATGAGACTTTCATAGTAAGCCCTCAGGAAACACTAGTTACTACAATTATAACAATAATTATGATTATTAGATGGTTGATATGATGAAAAATATTGCTCAATACAGATTATTTGTTAAAATACCACATATTTTCCCACTAAAATCAGAACTGTTTAATTTTAAAACAGTCTGGGTGAGGAAGAGAGGGAGTTTCTCACTGAACTCGGATTGTGCTCTCAGTCTAGTTATAGAAAGGACTCAAGAAGTGTTAAAACAATAGCAAGAGAATAAAGAAAGGAAGAAGAAAGTGAAGTCACTTAGTCGTCCGACTCTTTGCAACCCCATGGACTGTAGCCTACCAGGTTCCTCTGTCCATGAGATTTTCCAGGCAAGGATACTGGAGTGGATTGCCATTTCCTTCTCCAAGAAGATAAAGATATTAAATAATGAACCATTTTCTCTATATTCCCTGCTGCTGATAAATTCCACTGCAGTGGAATACACAGTTCTGTGGGGACAATGCCACCATAAGGTTGTTTTGTTTTGTTTTCTTGATTTTAGTCTTTGGCCCTGCCAGGTGGCATGTTGGGTCTTAGTTCTCTAACTAAGGATTGAGCCTAACAGGATTGAGCCTGTGTCCCGTGCCTTCAACGTGTGGGGTCCTAACCACTGAACAGAGAGGGAAGTCCCCCAACATAAGTTCTTACTGCACAAAACCAGGCAGTGCTGTTAGTTCCCTGTTCTCACTCCCCTCACTATACCGACAGGTCTTTGTCCTGGGTTCCTGGCATGGATCTTCCAAAACCCTTGCCATGTCCTGAGTGGTAGGGGTGGCTTTCTTATACTAATGAGGTATCCCTGGGGAGCCTCTAGAGAACTCCAGGTTAGGGGCTGGGCACCAGAAACACCAGCCATTTGATTTTCAGAAGTTTGGAGCATTCAACCACCTGACCTCTGAGGAGAAGTTGGGTGTCAGGAGATTGAGTTCAATCACGTAACCAATGATTTAATGACTCATGACTACATAAAAACCACATAAGATTTATATCACATAAGTTTAGCAAAATAGAAATATAATCACACACACATTTTGTATTCTAGCTAATAATATTTGTATAATCATATTACTGTAAAAGCTACTTATAAGTGCTACTTACTGGTTTTTGGTGTTTAGACTAACCAATATACAGTCAGTATTTAATGTTGGCAGCACATTGGAATTGCTTGGAAAGAATCAATAATATCTAATATAGATAAACAAAGAAATAAAGTTTAAAGAACATTATTTAAAGTTATGAAGATAATCACCAATAGTATTTAAAAAAACAAAAATAAGCTAATTAGGAAAATCTTTAAGTATTAGGGTAGCAAAGGAGGTAGAAAGTAGACTAAGTATCTAAAATCAATTAATCAAGAAATTGAAGTAAGATAGCACCCCCATGTTTATAGCAACATTACTTAAAATAGCCAAGATATGGAACCAACCTAAGTGTCTACTGATGGATGAATAGATAAAACAGTAGTATATATATACATATATATATATATATATATATATATATATTCCGTTCTGTCGCCCAGTCATGTCCAACTCTTTGAGACCCCGTGGACTGTAGCCTACCAGGCTTCTCCATCCATGGGATTCTCCAGGCAAGAATACTGGAGTGGGTTACCGTTTCCTTCTCCAGGGGATCTTCCCGACCCAGGGATCGAACCTGGGTCTCCTATATTGAAGGCAGATGCTTTAACCTCTGAGCCACCAGGGAAGCCCATATATATATATATATACACATATATATACACATATATACTAATATATATATAAAAGTACTATATACACATAGTATGTAGCTATATATACTATAAATATATTAATCCATATAAAGAAGGAAATTCTGTCATTTGAGATGACATGGATGGACCTTGACGTCATTGTGCTAAGTGAAATAAGTCAGGCAGAGAAAGACAAATACTGTACAATTTTACTTTTATGTGGAATCTAGGAAAAAAACAACAGTAACTGGGAAAAAATGAGCTCATAGATACAGACAATAGATTGACTGTTTCCAGAAGTGGGGATGGGGAATGCGTAAAGATGGTCAAAAAGTACAAACTTCCAGTTATAAGATAAAAGTTCTGGGGCTGCATGGTGACTATATCTAAGAACACTGGTTATATATTTGAAAGTTGCTAAGTGAGTATTTCTTAAAAGTTCTGATCTCATACACATACACACATACACACAAATTTGTAACTGTGTGGTGATGGATGTTAACTAAATATGCTGTGGTAATCATTTTGCATTGCACCCATATTTCAAATTATTGAATTGCACACAGAAAATTGTCTGTTATATGTCAATTAGATCTCAATTAAAAAAAAAAAAAGAAATAGAGGCAGAAACACCTTAGAATAATATCTGTATTCAAGAGACCAGCTAAATATGTTATTATATATATATATATATATATATACCCACCCCTAGAAAATGATCCTGGGAAGAGGTCATATGGAGAGAAATTTTTGCTTTTAATTTTGTACCTTCAGTTATGTGGAATGATTTTTAAACTAGGTGCATGATCTTCATTTAAAATTATTTTATTAAAACAGTATTTCTCAAAGCCATTTTCAAACTTTACAATTAAAGGTCCCATGGAAATTCTCTAATACAAAGTAGGGAAAACATCAGGCACAATATTATATCAATCTTTTCTTTTGAAAGCCAAGGTCAGAGTTTAACCATCACTTCATTCGCTTTGTTAACTCACTAAGTTAATATGACATTCAGTTATTCAGTTAACTTGAACCAAGAAATATATACTATATTATATTATAGCACTTGTCCCAACCCATTCTAGATAAGCTATTAAATATTTTATGGACTCAGTAAATGAAATAGAAACTCATTTTACTTAAGCTGTCAGATTTTCATAAGGGATTTTTAAAAGAAATCTGTATTTTTTAAATTGCCTATTCATTGATATATAATTTCTATAGATCAACTCCACACAAATGAAATGTTTTCTTCCTCTTTCAGTCACTATGGTCTAAAACTACTGTCTGTCTTTAAAACGAAAAAAAAAATATGATGTGCATTTGAGTTGACAAGTACTGCAGACTACAGTAGAGCTTCAACTGATATGGATTAAAGTTCTTTCACATCACATGGTTTGCAAGGTTATAGTAGGGAGCTCACATCTGAAATGACATAAATCTAACCTGGGTTTTTCTTTTTTAAGTTTTACCTTATTAACACTGGCCATTATTTTTATTGTTCATAATAGCAACCTATCATAACTAGATGTATCATAACAAATGCTCACAAAGAACTTTGAAATATATTACCTTAGGTAAGCTCACAAATAGTACATAAAATTGATATTAAGTCCCCATTTTAGAAATGATGAAACTGAGACTTAACATAATAATTTTCAAAAATTTTACAGCTTTTTATGAGAAAACAGGACTCTCAGCCAGTTATTTTGCTACCTCTCCTCCACCTCATGCTTCTTGCTGGAACTCAATGGCTTGAAAGAAATCACCTGTTTTGCAATTTTGGTATACAGATCATTGAATATTTTAGCCAAAAGAATATAAGACTGTATTACCTGTCTTCATTAAGCATTTTACAAACTAGAAAAGAGCTATATCCTTACAAATGTTCCATCTCAGAATGATTTGGAAAATAAAAAATGACAATTTAACCTCTTATTTATTCAGGAACATCTAACTTTCTTAGATTAACAGTAAGGTGACTTGCCTCACAGCATTTGGAAATACGTTTCAGTGCAAAATTATAATTGTTAAGCACCAACAGTAAACAAAGCATTCAGCTAAATATGTGTTTTATGGAAAATTGGTTATGTTTTGTCCTGCTGCTTCATAGGACTCCACTCATTGGCTGAAACATCCCGTGATTGGGTGATTATAATTTCAAGGTTGAATTGCAAGATGAGCATTAAAAATTATTTCAGCTGCAATGGTTGTGACAGCCCAAGCTTTTCTTTGCAAGAGCCAAAATTTATGAGATATTTCAGAAATTTCTCTTTAAATATCAAGAACCAAAGGTTAGAAACCCTGGAGAACGATGGTTTTCTATTAATATGGATTAATGAAGATACTAGATGCAAAATGCTTGCAGCTTCATCTATCCTAAGAGGAGATTTAAAAGTCCTTTCCAGAATGGGTTAAAGGCAAAACTGGTGGGAAGAAGGTGGTGGGAGAGAAAAGGAATCAAGAGAGCTATAATTTGTAACGTGGTGAGGCTTTTCTTTGTTCCTCTTCTTGGACTTGAATCTCCAGCCTAGTGGCGGGATAGAGAATAAGACTCACCTCCCAGGAGAGACATACTCCTTTACGGGGAGCAACTGACTGCTCTCAACAAAAACCAACAAGGAGGCATGATCGGCATAAGGAAATGAACGGGCTGGTAAGAAGAGGTAACAGGACACAAGTTAAACCAGAAATAGGACAGCAGCAAGGATATGGGCAGGACAGGGACAGTATATCAGACTCATCTGCCTTGTGGGGAAGAGAAAAGAGGGAAACAGCCTGAATTCAAATACTTACATAAAAGATACAATATACAGGATTACAGTATTTTAAAACTATTTATATTTTTGCAGTCATTGGGAATAATAATAGTAAATAGTGACCAATCAGTAATTTGAATTGAGTTCTAGAAAATAAAGTTGTGTTTTTGTACATCTCAAAATGGGAATGTTTTACTGGTAGAAATACAGGATAAGTAGGCAGATATTAAATCAATGCTTATCTAGAAAGAGTGATCAATATTTAACTGTTTTAAATAAACTGGGGTATGAAACATCAAATCCAGAACTTACATGTGAGGAAGTCAAAAATATCAACGTGTGGAGACCAAGGAAAAACAACAGAGAAAGTTTTGGGCTGCATCTCCTAGTTCAATTTCTTGTTAGAATCTAAAAATAGGTTAGGGCTTCCCTGGTGGCTCAAACGGTAAAGTATCTGCTTGCAAGGCAGAAGACCTGTGTTCGATCCCTGGGTCAGGAAGACCCCCTGGAAAAGGGAATGACAACCCACTCCAGTATTCTTGCCTGAAGAATTTAATGGACAGAAGAGCCTGGTGAGCTACTGGCCATGGGGTTGTAAAGAGTCGGACATGACTGGGCAACTAATACATTCACTTTTTCACTTCACAGTATTATTAACTAAAATATAGATTTTTTTTCAAATTTCACATTTCATACCTTTAAGTATAAACTATATCATAAGTCTGATTTTTTAAATGGTTTTCTGGTTTAACAGTGTTTTTTGTTTGTTTGCTTTAAAACTTAATTCTTTCAATAATTCTCTTCCTGAGAGTTCAATAGCTGAAAGACCTATTGAACCAAAACATTTGAGAAGGTATGTGTGTCTACATTTGTCCCGCTCTTTTCCCTGTAGCTCATTTGTCAATAGCCACACTTGCCTTGTGGTTCTTTAAAGAGACTCTTGCCCTAAAGACTTTCTGCTCACTCTTCCTTCTGCTGCCTGGAATGCTCTTGCCATAAACAATGCACAGAAAATCTCCCTTACCTCTCGCAAGTCCTTATTCAGATTCTGCTTTGAATGTGGAAATCTGACCCTCCATGGATCACTGCTGTCACCCCTCACCCTGCTCTACTTCTCTTGTTTAAATACCACCTATTACCTTCTAAATATTATGTAATTTACCCATTCATTACTAGCTTACTGGGCACTTGATGCTACCCACACTGGAATGTAAGTTCCAGGTGGGCAGAGAGCTTTGTCTTCCTTTTTTATTGATAAACCCCAAGCACCTAGAACAGCACTTTGCATTCAGAGAAGGCAATCAATAAATGCACACGGAACAAAAGTGTTCACATTTCACATCCAGTCTCAAACATTTCTTATGTTGTTTCATCTTTAAAAATAAGACATAAGAGTTAATCTCTCAAATTCTGAAGATCAAAGGGGCCTGACGGTCTCAGTGTCTCCATTAATTTCTAGACTGATTCTTTCAAACCAAGTGAACCCTCACTTTGGAACATTTATTCTAAGAGTCTTTACCATCCATCTCAAACCACCCATTTTTCCTCGTTCAGGAAGTGTTTTTTTGCACGAGACCTCATCCTCTTATTTCATCACTTGCATAAACTCTGAGTTCTGACCAGAAATTAATATAGTATCCCAACATTCCTAAGCTCTTAGGTGCTCTTGTCCATTTCATTTCACACCCTTTAAAACTCTCACATCCCTCCCCCAATTTGGTCTCTTGATGGTCCATCATCCTGCAATAACCAACACTGTTTGATCTACATCTTTGGATGACAGTTTTATTCCCTTCACCCAACAATTTTTACTCCCTTAACAGGCCCCTTCATTCCCTATTTTTTAAGAAGGAGTTTGCAGCAGATATGTCCATGTTCTTTACCATGATACTGTACTTCCATCACCAGTCACATCTACAACTGGGTGTTGTTTTTGCTTTGACTCTGTCTCTTCATTCTTTCTGGAGTTACTTCTCCACTCTTCTCCAGTAGCATATTAGGCACCTACTGACCTGGGGTGTTCATTTTTCAGTGTCATATATTTTTGCCTTTTCATACTGTTCATGGGTTTCTCAAAGTAAGAGTACTAAAGCACTTTGCCATTCCCTTCTCCAGTGGACCATATTTTGTCAGAACTCTACCATGACCCATCCATCTTGGGTGGTCCTACTCAACATGGCTCATAATTTCATTGAGTTAGACAAGGCTGTGGTGCATGTGATCAATTTGACTAGTTTTCTGTGTTTGTAGGTTTCATTCTGTTTGCCATCTGAGGGATAAGAATAAGAGGCTTTGGGAGATTCCTGATGGGATAGACTGACTGTGGGGGAAACCAGGTCTTGTTCTGATAGTGGGGGAGGACATGCTCAGTAAATCTTTAATCCAATTTTCTGTTGATGGGCAGGGCTGTGTTCCCTCCCTGTTGTTTGACCTGAGACCAAACTATGGTGGCAGTAATGAAGATAATGGTGAGCTCCTTCAAAAGGCCCTGTGCATATACTGCTCCACTGAGTGCCCCTGACCCTGCAGCAGGCCACGGCCAACCCATGCCTCTGCCAGAGACTCTTGGACATTCACAGGCAAGTCTGGGTCAGTCTCTAATGGGGTCATTCTCCTTTCTCCTGGGTCCTGGTATGCACAAGGTTTTGCTTGTGCCTCCAAGAGTCTGTTTCCCCAGTACTGTGTAAGTTCTGGCAGCTCTATGGTGGGGTTAATGGCAACCTCCCCCAAGAGGGTTTATGCCACACCCAGGTCTGCTGTATCTAGAGCCTCTGCCCCTGCCCCTGCTGCAGCTCACCCGTACCTCTGCAGGAGATCCTCAAAAGGCAAGTCTGTCTCAGTCTCTCTGGGGCCTCCTGGAGCGCACAAGGTTTTGTTTGAGCCCTCCAAGCATCTCTGGCAGGTATGGGGTTTGATTTTAAATGCAATTTCACCCCACCTGCCAACTTGCTGGGGCTCTCCTTTGCCCCTGGACATGTGGAAGCTTTTTATGGTGGGATCCAACATTCTCCTGTCGATAGTTGTTCAGCAGCAAGTTGTAATTTGGAGATCTTGCAGGAGAACATGAGTGTATATCCTTCTACTCCACCATATCTTCTTTACTTTATATCAGAAGTAAAGTCAAATGCTGTAAATAACAATATTGCATAGTCCAATACTGTAAAAAACAATATTGCATAGAATATTAGGTCTATGAATCAAGGTAAATTGGAAGTGGTCAAACTGGAGATGGCAAGAATAAACATGGACATTTTAGGAATCAGTGAACAAAAATGGACTGGAATGGGAAAATTTAATTCAGATGAACATTATATCAACTATTGTGGACAAGAATCCCTTAGAAGAAATGGAGTAGCCATCAAAGTCAACAAAAGAGTCCAAAATGCAGTGTTTGGGTGCAGTCTCAAAAACGACAGAATGATCTCTGTTTTTTTCCAAGGCAAACTGTTAAATATCACAGCAATACAAGTCTAGGTCCAAACCACTAATGGCAAAGAAGCTAAAGTTGAACAGTTCTATGAAGACCCACAAGGCCTTCCAGAATTATACCCAAAAAAGGTGTCCTTTTCATTACAAGGGACTGGAATGCAAAAATAGGAAGTCAAGAGATACCTGGAGTAACAGGCAAGTTTGGCCTTGGAGTACAGAATGAAGCAGGGCAAAGGCTAACAGAGTTATGCCAAGAGAATAGCAAACACCTCTTCCAACAACAAAAGACTCTACACATGGACATCACCAGATGATCAATACTGAAATCAGATTGATTATATTCTTTGCAGCCAAAGATGGAGAAGCTGTATACAGTCAGCAAAAACAAGACCGGGAGCTGACTGTGGCTCAGATCATTAACTCCTTATTGCCAAATTCAGATTTAACTTGAAGAAAGTAGGGAAACAACTAGACCATTCAGTTATGACCTAAATCAAATCCCTTATGATTATACAGTAGAAGTGACAAATAGATTCAAAGGATTAGATCTGATAGCAGAATGCCTGAAGAACTATGGACGGAGGTTCGTGACATTGCACAAGAGGGAGTGATCAAGACTATCCCCAAGAAAAAGAAATGCAGAAAGCAAAATGATTGTCTGAGGAGGCCTTACAAATAGCTGAGAAAAGAAGAGAAGCTAAAGGCAAAGGAGAAAAGGAAAGATATACCCATTTGAATGCAAAGCTCCAAAGAATAGCAAGGAGAAATAACAAAGCCTTCCTCAGTGATCAATGCAAAGAAATAGAGGAAAACGATTAATGGGAAACATTAGAGATCTCTTCAAGAAAATTAGAGATACCAAGGGAATTTATCATGCAAAGATGGGCACAATAAAGGATAGAACTGATATAGTCTCAACAGAAGCAGAAGATATTAAGAAGAGGTGGCAAGAATACACAGAAGAACGATACACAAAAGATCTTCATGACCCGGATAACGATGATGGTGTGATCACTGGGCTAGAGCTAAACATTCTGGAATGCCAAGTCAAGTGGGCCTTAGGAAGCATCACTACAAACAAAGCTAGTGGAGGTGATGGAATTCCAGTTGAGCTTTTTCAAATCCTAAATGATGATGCTGTGAAACTGCTGAACTCAATATGCCAATAAATTTGGAAAACTCAGCAGTGACCACAGGACTGGAAAAGGTTAGTTTTCTTTTTTTATTTTACAAAAGGTTAGTTTTCATTTCAATCCCAAAGAAGACAATGCCAAACAAAGAATGCTCAAATTACCGCACAATTGCACTCATCTCACAGGCTAGCAAAGAAATGTTCAACATTATCCAAGCCAGGCTTCAACATTATGTGAACCATGAACTTCCAGATGTTTAAGCTGGATTTATAAAAGGCAGAGGAACCAGAGATCAAATTGCCAACATCCACTGGATCATCAAAAAAGCAAGAGAGTTCCAGAAAAATATCTACTTCTGCTTTATTGACTATGTAAATGCCTTTGATTGTGTGGATCACAACAAACTGTGGAAAATGCTTAAAGAGATGGAAATACCAGACCATCTAACCTGCTCCTCAGAAATCTGTGTGCAGGTCAAGAAGCAACAGTTAGAACTGGACATGGAACAGCAGACTGATTCCAAATCAGGAAAGGAGTATGTCAAGGCTGTATATTGTCACCCTGCTTATATTAGCTTATATGCAGAGTACATCATGAAAAATACCAGGCTGAATGAAGCTCAAGAAGGAATCAAGATAACTAGGAGAAATACCAATAACCTCAGATACGCAGATGATACCACTTTTCTGGTAGAATTCAAAGAAGAACTAAAGAGTCTCTTGATGAAAGTGAAAGAGGAAAGAGAAATAGCCTAAAACTCAACAATCAAAAAACCAAGATCATGGCATCTGGTCCCATCACTTTATGGCAAATAGATGGGGAAACAATGGAAACAGTGACAGACTTTATTTTGGGGGACTCCAAAATCACTGCAGATGGTGACAACAGCCATGAAATTAAAAGATGCTTGCTCCTTGGAAGAAAAGCTATGACCAACCTAGACAGCATATTAAAAAACAGAGACATTACTTTGCCAACAAAGGTCCATCTATTCAGAGCTATGATTTTTCCAGTAGTCACATATGGATGTGAGAGTTGCACTATAAAGAAAGCTGAGTGCCAAAGAATTAATGCT
Source organism: Moschus berezovskii (assembly GCF_049115385.1). Classification (NCBI taxonomy): domain Eukaryota; kingdom Metazoa; phylum Chordata; class Mammalia; order Artiodactyla; family Moschidae; genus Moschus; species Moschus berezovskii. Next base: position 65,352,675 of record NC_142469.1, read on the forward strand.
TTTGAACGGTGCTGTTGAAAACTTGAGAATCCCTTGGACTGCAAGGAGATCAAACCAGTCAATCCTCAAGGAGACCAGTCCTGACTATTCAGTGGAAGGACTGATGCTGAAGCTGAAACTCCAGTACTTTGGCCACCTCATGCGAAGGGTTGATTCACTGGAAAAGACCCTGATGCTGGGAAGATTGAGGGCAGGAGGAGAAGGGGACGACAGAGGATGAGATGGTTGGGTGGCGTCACTGACTGGATGGACATGAGTTGGAGCACACTCCGTGTATTGGTGATGGACAGGGAAACCTGAGGCGCTGCAGTCCATGGGATTGTGAAAAGTCAGACATGACTGAGCAGCTGAACTGACTGACTGACTAATATCCATGTTTCCATGCCAACAAGGGTCATCTACAGCCCTTATCTCTCTGTCGCCTGGAACTTTAAAATCAGGCTTCTTTTATTGAACCATTACTCTGACAGCTAATACAAGACATGTTTTATGACTAAGGAATTTATTTTGTTTATCTTACAGTCCCATGAGGCAAGTTTTTAAAATAATTTCAACAAAACAATTTTCTTCAAATGTCTTCAATTACATTTAAAATTTCAATGGTTCAAATCTTGACCCATAAGAAAAAGTGTTATGTCAGTATAAAAACTCTATGCCCAATTTTTTCTTGTCTATAGCCAGTGAGGACTGAACTTTAAAAAAAAAAAGCAACTCTAAATTCTAACTTTTCAGACACTTTAAACATAGTCTCCATTCTAATGTCTATGTCCTCAATAATCTCACTTTTGGGTCCTTTCCCCTTCAGCTTAGTTTTTCAGCTCCTTAATAATCCTTCTAATTTCCCTTGACCCTGAACTACAGAGTTTCATCATGATCATTTCAATTTTGCAGCTACTCTTCAACCACTTATGGAGGCAGAAAAATAATTTTTTTTCACAGGAATGCAACATATCAAATATCTACATTATGGTGCAGCACATATTAAAAAGTCTTTTTTTAAGAAAAATTATAAATGGTCTTGATAGAATGATATTGTGACACCTTATGCTATAGAATCTGAAATATTAAGAAAGCTAAATGAAATTAATCAAGTAATATATATATTAGATGTATATATATTATATGAATATATATACATATGTGTTCTACACACACACACACTCACACACACACACTCACACACACATGCACACACACACACACACACATGCATGAAGAAGGAGTAAGGAAGGAAAAAGTCTTCCCTGGTGGCTCAGCAGTGAAGAAGTTGCCTGTAATGCAGGAGATATGGGTTCATTTCCTGGGTCAGAAAGATCCCCTGGAGGAGGAAATTGCAATCTGCTCCAATATTCTTGCTTAGAAAATTCTATGGATAGAGGAACCTGGCGGGCTACAGCCCACGGAGTTACAAAGAGTCAGACACGACTTAGTGACTAAACAACAAAGGAAGGAAAAACAGGAAGGGAAGCTGTGTTGTATTTTTCATTATGATGTGGTATCCTCATGCTACATGGTGAAGAATTTTTTTTAAATGAATGAGTGGGATGAAGAGAGCAGGGCTTTGCAGCTGTAATTTATTTCTGAGACAGAAGGATAATTGTGCTCTCCAGCTCCGTAAATCTCAGTCCTAGTTGAGTTATAGGCAGGTCCTGACAGGACAAGCTGAATAGTTGAATGCAAGCAGTATAAATGATAAGAAAGACATTTGAATAAGAAACTATTAAGTTCAAAGATTTGAGAAAACTAACATGGCAATGTGCTGGCTCAAACATACAATCAGACCTGTGAGCTTTCACAAAACACAATTTCTTGGTTGTTACTTGACTATTTTTCATACTGATAGATGTTTTGCCCTTGGGGTGCACTGCTTTGCACATAAAGAATGATTCTTCTTTGTTCCCATTAGTTTGAAAGACAAGACAGTGACACTGTGTAGAACAGAGTCCAGTATGAACACTATATTCAGAACAAAACCACTTTCAAAAGCCCTATTCTGATGATAAAGAAACAGAGATGATATTTTTTTGTGTCTGAATTTGTGATCCCTGCAGTATGAGGGGAAAGACATCGAATGTGTCCCCTGAATAACAATGAAGTATTGGAAAGCAATGACATTCTAATCACTGCCTCAAATGTCAGTGCAAGGATGCTGTGGGTAGCAGCCCCGGTACATAAGTTAACAGCTTTACTGTAAAACCACAAGGGAGCAATTAATGGAAAGCTGCTACTAACCTTCATGAATTCCATTGCTCAAGTGTCTAGAGAAAAAGGTCTAATTATAGTTCTAACCTTTCCCAATGGGCCATGAATGACTCTCTAAATATAGGATGTTGTGTAAGAAAAACTAGGATGAAGATATGAAACTGACATATAGTCGAATTTCCTAATTCAATGCACCCATGATAGAACAACAAATAATATTGGTAACTTGATTTTTAGTAGTTTCTCATTAAAACAAAAATGAGAAACTTTGTGAAAAGATATATGATTGAGAAAAATGGAGTAGTTATGCATATATAATTCATGTGAAAGATATAGTAGATATACTGCCAGAATATTATACTATATCTTAACTAAAAACATAATAATTTAGAAGGCAAAAATTATATCTGAAGGAAGAACTAGTACAAGCAGGGAATGTGAGACTTAAAAATCCATTCAACAATGTGATTAAAGGGAATCTGGTTAGCCAAGTATTTTTATTTCACAAAAAATTTAATAATTAGAAACAACATGAAAATCCTTGCTTACAGCAGAGAAAAATTAAAATCCGATATCACTTTTTGATAGTCATATATTTCAAGATGATGGTACATTTATCTGACATTTGTTCTAGGTAAGATATTTCTTGCAGTGTAGAAATTGGTATCTTTATAAAGTCAAGAAACCTTTCTCATTTAAAAAATATTCACTGGGTTCTTTGTGCAAGGCAGCTCATATCAAGGATGACAAAATCGCTACCTTCAAGAGATATACAATGTATGGAGAGACATTACTAAATAAATGTATAAAACAAGGATATAACGGAAGTTCTATGAGTATCCGTCAGATCTAGTGATACATGATTTAAAGAGAGAATACGTTAAGTCCAGAGAATGAGGTGATCAAAAAAGTTTCCTGGAGAAGCTAGGGCTGATGGCCTGCTGGACATTCAATGAGGAAGGGGCCATTCCCTAGGTGGTCCTTACTTATTATTCTCCTTGACTACTGGAGGGAAGAAGTATTACATCAAAGAAAAAGCTACAGACGTAACAGCAACCTAAAACGCCTGACAGGATCCCCTCTTGCTCTTTTCTTCCTATGCCTGTCTCCTCCTCCCCACTCCCACCTCAGCTTTGACTGCTTTCCTCTTCACTTACTCTGTTCCAGTCACATTGGCTTCATCTGTAAACCCTGCAGAAACTCAGGCACCACCACTGCTCCAGGATATTTGCACAGCTCTTTACTTTGCATGGACCATTCACTCTGCACAGACCACTCTTCCACTAGACACAGGCAAGGCCACTTAATGCTCTTTCTCAATACATCCTCCCAAGACTATACTACTAAAGGTGCAACCAGAACTCCCAGCACTGACTCACACCCAGCCCTATCACCTTGCTCTTTCATTTTTTTCTTAGCACTTATAATCTTCCAATAAATGTACATATGGACAGAAGAGCCTAGCAGGCTACAGTCCATGGGCTGCAAAGAATTGGACACAACTGAGTGATTAACACACACTGTTTTATATATATATATATATATATATAAGTGTATATATAACATGTATATATGAGTCTACATATAACATGCATGTTATGTACGTACATGCATGCATAATCAGTTCAGCATTGTTTCACTCTTTGTGACTGCATGAGCAATAGACTACCAGGCTCCTCTGACCATGGGATTATCCTGGCAAGAATACTGAAGTGGGTTGCCAGTTCCTTCTCCAAGATAAATGTATATATGTATATATAATATATTTCTAACACATATATTAGAATATATATGCACATATATACTTATTTAAACATATATGCATATTTTACACATATATACACTTACATTATTGTTGATTTTCTCCCTTTCCTGCTAGAATATAAGCTTCACATAAACTTTTTTCACTGACATATATAAAACCTCTCAAAAAATTTCTGGCATAAAATTGATGCTCAGTAAATATTTGCCAAATTGAACGTTTTAAAGTAGTGTCCAATAAGTAAATTATAAATTGAGATCCGTGTTCTGATAGAAATGGGTGAATAATGTGTTTCCCCAAATTGGAAAACAGTATCCTTTCTCTTTTTCATATGTATAATCTGGAATCACAGTCATCTGTTTTTAATTTGGCTTGCAAACAAACTTAATCTTAATCTCAGTTTTTTTTCTGCTAAAAATATTAATTAATTGTGGCTATTTTAAAAGTATTATTGGGATAAGAACAACTGGAAATGGCAGATGGGTAAATACTTGCCAATGCTTTCTTTGCTTTACTTTAAATTCCTCAAGTCACATCTACAAATATGAAGTATGCCTGATAATTTGAGAACAAGACTGTTTTGATGAAAATTTTAAAACTATGATAATATAAAGCTTTTCTGAATTCTTCATTAACTTTTAACAATACAATTACACTTAAAAAGTGGTATTAATGTAGATTCTTTGAAAATGTCTACACATTTTGCATAGAATTAGTATTATTTCTTCCTTATGTCAGCTAGGGCCAAACACAACAAAGTACCAGAGACTGGATGGCTTAAATAACAGGCATATTTTCTCACAGTTCTGAAGTTAGAAATAGTGGGTCAAGGTTTTAATTAGCAGGATTGATTCCCTTCTAGAGCCTTGAGAGATGGATCTGTTCTCATCCTCTCTCCTTTGTTTGTAGAAGGCTACATTCCCACTGGGTCTACATTTACTTCCTTCTGTTCGTGTGTGTCCAATTTTTGTCTTCATATAAGGATATGAGTCATATTTGAAGTGTCCCCCACCACCAAATTACCTCATTTTAACTTATTTAATGAGTTCAGTCTGGAAAATTCTTAAAGAGATGGGAATACCAGACCACCTGACCTGCCTCTTGAGAAATCTGTATGCAGGTCAGGAAACAACAGTTAGAACTGGACATGAAACAGCACATTGGTTCCAAATAGGGAAAGGAGTACGTCAAGTCTGTATATTGTCACTGTGCTTATTTAACTTATATGCAGAGTACATCATGAGAAGTGCTGGGCTGGAGGAAGCACAAGCTGGAATCAAGATTGCTGGGAGAAATATCAATAACCAGATATGCAGATGATCCACCCTTATAGCAGAAAGCGAAGAACTAAAGAACCTCTTGATCAAAGTGAAAGAGGAGAGTGAAAAAGTTGGCTTAAAACTCAACATTCAGAAAACTAAGATCATGCCATATGGTCACATCACTTCATCGCAAATAGATGGAGAAATGGTGGAAACAGTGACAGATTTTATTTTGGGGGGCTTCAAAATCACCGCAGATGGGCCATGAAATTAAAAGCCACTTGCTCCTTGGAAGAAAAGTTATGAGCAACCTAGATAGCATATTAAAAAGCAGAGACATTACTTTGCAAACAAAGGTCCATCTAGTCAAAGCTATGGTTTTTCCAATAGTCATGTATGGATACGACTGTTGGACTATAAAGAATGCTGAGTGCCAAAGAACGCATGCTTTTGAACTGTGGTATTGGAGAAGACTTGTGAGAGTCTCTTGGACTGCAAAGAGATCAAACCAGTCCATCTTAACGGAAATCAGTCCTGGAATGGCTACTGCTGAAGCTGAAACTCCAATACTTTGGCCAACTGATGCAAAGAACTGACTCATTTGAAAAGACCCTGAAAGAGGGAAAGATTGAAGGCAGGATGAGAAGGGGACGACAGAGGATGAGACAATTGGATGGCATCACCAACTCAATGGGCATGAGTTTGAGTAAATTCCAGGAGTTGGTGATGGACAGGGAGGCCTGGTGTGCTGCAGTTCATGGGGTCGCAAAGAGTCAGACACGACTGAGCAACTAAACTGAACTGAACTGAACTGAATGAGTTCACTTTATATAAGCGAACTTATATAGAGACTCTGTCTCCAAATAGTGTCACATTTTGAGGTACTGGGAGTTGGGACTTCAGCGTATGAAGTGAGGGGTGTAATTAGCTCTTAATAAGTGTTCTGGCTAGAAAGTACCTGTGTATGTATTAGTCATTCAGTCCCATCAAACTCTTTCCAACCCCATAGACTGTTGCCCCCCAGCCTCCTCTGTCCATGGAATTCTCCAGGCAAGAATACTGGAGTGGGTAGTCATTCCCTTCTCCAGGGTATCTTCCTGACTTAGGGATAGAACCTGGGCCTACATGAATTGCAGGCAGATTCTTTACTCTCTGAGCCACCAGGGAAGCAACAGAAAGTGCCTGGGTGTGTTCTTCTCTAAGCGCTTTGGATCTGTAATTCATTCTTTCATTAATTTTGGGTGAATTATTAGCTAGTATCTCTTCTAATATTTATTCTGCCCTGATTTCTCTCTTTCCTCCTTCTGTGACCCCAATTTAGTTTTTACTATATCATTTTGTATTTTCCAACAATTTTTAGATGCTCTTTTCTTACTTTTCCCCCCTTTTGTTTCAGTCTGCATGATTTCTATCAATGTATCTTAAAGTTTACTGATTTTTCCTTCTGTATTCAGTCAGCTGGTAATCTCATTGAAGGAATGCATCTCTGACACTGCATTTTTCACTCCTAGACTTCTTACTTGACACTTAATTATAGTTTGCATCTGTAGGCAAAAAGTACCCATCTCTTCATGCATAGCTTTTCCATCAGATACTTTAAAATATTAACCATGGTTATTTTAAAGTCTCTGTCTGAATGTTTTAATATCGGAGACATCTCTGGGTCTCATTCTGTTGATTGATTTATTTCTTGACATGGTTTATTTCATTTCTTTACTTTTTTCATACCTCACAATTTTTGATTAAATGCCATATAATAGAGCACTATAGACTGAGGTGGATAATTTACAGCAGAAATGAGCATGCCAGTCAGACTGTTAATGTGGGGAGGGGAAGGGGGAGGCTGAAGAGCTGAATCAAACCAGTAAACTGTTGTTGCCATAGTTACATTCACTGCACCTCTGATATCATATCCCTCCACAAATGGACCCTCGCTACCTTGGAGTTAGCAAGGCAGAGCATCTCTCAGTGTTCCTGCTCTGTTCTAAACTTGCTGCAGCCCCTGCACATCTGCACAGCAGAGAGGATGTCTCTTCACATTCTCTCTTTTCCTTTAAGCCTAGACTGCTTTTCCTCATTTCTCATTTTAAGCACCCTAGTGGAAACAAAGGACGATTTTCAATTCTACCATTTCAGTTTCAGTCTTGAGTTTTATAGAGAGAACTTTCTCAGCATTCCCTATGTGCCTCCTTAATGCCAAAATGCTTTTAATTACTGAGGAGCCTCAGCATGAGTAACTTTGCTTCTCCACTCCCAGAGGCAGTACAACTGTAATTTCTTTATGTATAAAACCCTGGGTGTGAGTGGGTCCCCATTTCTCACCTTTAATGGCAGATAGCTCTTACTTTTATCTTTCCCTCAGCATAACCCTGTCTTTGGTCACTGGGGGAAGCAGAAGCGTTTCCTCCCCCTTGCCCACCTGTAGGCAACTCTTGCCTCATGTAAGAGAAGGGTCCAGAATATGAGTGGATTCCATGCCTATCCACCAGTGGCAGACCACTGCTGGGTAGTATTACCACCCACACCACCAAAGAGGTTTCTCTGAGGTCTTCTGCCTTACCCCTCTTCCTTTTCCTGAGTATCCCTTGAAAGTCCATGAAAAAGGGGAGTGAAGAACTCTAGGCTCTTCTTGTGCTGAGGCTCCCACAGATTCAAACTGTCACACTACCACCCTCAACCTTCTAAAATTCATTAAAATTCTAATTGCTTCCTTTTTGTTTCATCCTTGTGTGGCTGCCATCTCTTCTTCCTGTGGTGCCAAAGCTTAAATTTTTTGTCCTGCTCTCTTCCAAGAATGTTGTGGAATTCAGGTCACCTAGTTGCCTTGCAACCTCAGCTGGATGACAGGCTCAAAAAAAGTGATGATTTCACGTACCCTAGCTTCTTCTCATTGTTGGAGGAGAAATAACTTTCTCTGTGTCCCCCTACATCCTAAAGAGAAGTCAAACTTGTTCTTCTCATATTTTGAAAGGACACTGACAAATAACTCATCGAGAAATGATGAAGGCAGAAAAACAGTCATTCTTATATCTTTTCTCTTTCTAGTTCCACTGCACCTTCCAGATCAAGCCATCAAAATAGTCTCCACAAAGATCTCCAGTTCCCAGTTCTTCTCCCTAAACCAGTCCACAAACAGCAGTCAGAATAATGTGTCATTTGAAATGTACATCAGATCATGCCTTTGGACCGCTTAAAATTCTTCAATGGTTTCCAATTAAACATCAGATAAAATGTAAAATCCTTACCATGATCTATACAACCTTGCTCATTGGCTCACCTGGTAAAGAATCTGCATGCGATGTGAGAGACATGGGTTCAATCCCTGGGTTGGGAAGATCCCCTGGAGAAGGAAACTGCTACCCATTCCAGTGTCCTGGCCTGGAGAATTCCATGGACTGTATAGTCCATGGTGTCGCAGAGTCGAACACGACGGAGTAACTTTCACTCTTAATTTTTCCTCTTGTTACTTTCCTTCTGTGTTTCAGTTACCTTAGACTCTTTATTGAAGTTTTACTTTTCCTCTGAAACATTACAATCTACTACCATGTAGCCCCAACACACACACACACACACTCTCTCTCTCTCTCTCAGGCTTTACATGTTTAAATAACTGGCATCTCATCCTTAACATCTCAGTTAAAGCCTGGGATGTACTTTATAACCATCTTTTCTCTCTCTGTCAAAATTATTCTACATTTTTGCACATTGTTTCTTTTTGACACTCACAAAAATGTATTTGTATGGCACTTTGTTTATTTGCTTTTTCACACCTTTATGGATTTTCCTCTCCATGATAGTCTTCAGGAGGACACAAAACATTTATGTCTTGCTGACTAGAACCTGTGCTGCACTTACGATAACCTTTGTATACCACTCATTCAGTAAATGCATTTTAAGTGTATATAAAAATGTGATACCTGATTATTATATATCACTAAAGATTATATTATATATTATTGTATGCTAAGTACATTCAAATAAATCATTGTATTGTGCAAGCCCTCAGTCACTCAGTTGTATCTGACTCTTTTGTGATCCTATGGACTTTAGCCCACAGGCTCCTCTGGTCCATGGGATTTTCAAGGCAAGAATACTGGAGTGGTTTGCTGTTTCCTCCTCCACGGGCTCTTCCTGACACAGGGATAGAACCTGAAACTCCTGACTCTTCCTGTATTGGTGGGCGGATTCTTTACTATTGAGCCACTTTTTGTGCATAAATTATTGTATTACTATATATTAAATATTGACCATAAAATATATATATTAATTTAATTTAGCAATGTAAATACTAGTGAAGCTAGACAAGGCTTAAGCCAAATGATTGGACAGAATCTAAAAAGCTAATCCCTTTGAATCTAGGTAGATTGGCACTTAAATTACCCTAAGTGAGTTTCCAGCCATTTCTTAAAAGTAGAAAATATTTATGTAAAGAAATATGCAGGTGAATGCAATTTTCTGAGAAAAAATATCCAGGGATATAAATGAAAGTCAGTTTGCAACCTCCATTTCATAAGAGTCTGTTCTTCAGGGATTTTTCAACTTCATTTTGCAGCATCAAGTAGCTCAGTTATTTTGAGTAAGCATATGTACTTTTAAGTGGTTTTTCAAACTGAATTGGCTGAACCTTTTAAGGTTTAGTGCTCACTAAATGTTATATGGAACCAGGAAAAAATGGATAGTAAAATTGTAGGGATTCACCAAATTATTAACATTTCATTCTTCTGTGAGCAAGAAAATAGCATCAAGTATATTTATATAAGGTAGAATGATGTCTTAGAATACATAAGTCATCCACATGCTTGAAGTATGCTCAGGGATATTGAACATTTGGTTTAGTCCTGTAGACATGCCATAAAATAGAAGGTTTTTTGCTGACTAATACATTGAAACAAGGCCTCCTTATTAAATTGGCCCAGAGGCCCAAAGGATCTTATATATCTATAATTTCATAGATATAACTTTATCATGTGACATCATTTTAAAGTCTTCCAATAAATAGAATTTTTTTTAAATCCACCTTCAAAACACCTTAGAACTTCGTTTTTCATTAATGTTATGAGTAAGCATGTAAAATTTTATCTTCAAAGGATTTTTTCCGTAAAAAGCTGAAAAACGTAAGAAAGAAATGGTTCAGAGACTTGTCCTTTAGGAAGACTAACTTCTGTGAACATATAATGGAATACGAGGCAAATCCCACCCTTGACCTAGTTTAGACTAAACTATTTAAATCATATTATTAAAAATAAAATACAAAGTCTAAGTACAATTTATCTGGAATGTAATATTTCTGAAATCATTAAAAAGTTTGATTAAACATCAGATAAAAGACACTCTCTTAGTGAATTAACAATTGCATGCTGTCCTTTTTGCCTAAAAACATATCACAGCTCAATCAGAAAAGCTCTATTAAAAAATGGGCAAAGAACTTGAATACATCTTTCTCCAAAGAAGATATACAGATGATCAATAAGTGCATGAAAAGATACTCAACACTATTAATCATTAGACAAATGCAGATCAAAACCACAATGAGATACACCCTTTGGGGCGGCTGCTGTAAAATAATAATAATAAATAATAATTAGAAAAAACAGAAAATGATAAATGTTGGTTGGATGTGGAGAAATTGAAACCCTTGAACATAGTTGGTGAGAATGTAAAACAGGGCTACAGCCATGGAAAAGAGTATATATGTCAGTTCCTCAAAAAAAAAAAAAAACAAGTAGAATAACAATATAATCCAATATTCCCACATCTAGGTAGATAAACAAAAGTATTGAAAGCAGGGTAAGATTTATTTGCACCCATGTTCATAGCAGCATTATTCACAATCGCTAAAAAGTGAAAGCAACATAAACATCCATCAATGGGTGAATGAATGAATAATCAGTGTACATATCCATACAGTGGAATATTGTTCAGCTTTTAAAAAGAAATTCTGACACATGCTGCAACATGCGGGAACCTTGAGGACACTATATTAAGTGAAATAAGTCACAAAAGGACAAGTACTGTACGATTCCATTTATGTGAGGTTCCTACAAGAGTCAAATTCATAGAAACAGAAACAGAAATTAGAATGGTGATTGCCAGGGGCTGGGTGGGAAGAGAAATGGGGATTTATTGTTTAATGGAGAGAGAGTTTCAATTTTGCAAGATGGAAGAGTCCTGTGGATGGATGGTGGTGATGGTAGCACAACAATATGAACGTACTTATTGCCACTGAACTGTACATTTAAAAATGTTTAAGGTCATAAACTTTACGCTATGCGTATTTTACCATAATTAATGAACAAAGAACAAAATATATAACGGTATCATTTTTGGTATAAATTCTTCAGACTTAAATAAGTTTTAAGACTGTGTTCATTTTACTCACCATCCTATCTCCAGTTTCAAGCACGACTAGGCATTCAATAAATAGTCTTCACTTAATTTGAAGACTGAAAGGATCCCATATGACTCTCCCATGAGTTGTATCATTTGCTATCACTAGTACTTAAATAGAAAAATTTGATGTTACAATCATACCTAGCAGTTTATTAACATCAAGTACTTTCAGAGACACAGCAACAACTTTCTATATCGTTGCTTCTCTATTTCAAGTGATTATGCACAAATAAAGATGGCAAGCAAAGACCAGAATGATTTCTGTGGTGACCCATATTTAGAATTAAGATTATGGCCATCATGTGACCTTCGCAAGTGAGCTACCCATAAATAATACAGTTTTTTAGAGTGCAACACAGTAAACCTACAATTTAAACTTCCCAGGAACTTCAGAAATCAAGGTACAAGTTGAAAATGGGGGGGGGGGCGGAATGCAGAACTAAGAAGAGATTCAAAAGGAAGGATAAGTGCTAGCGGTAAAAAATGCACCTGCCAATGCAGGAGATATGAGATACACGGGTTCAATCCCTGGGTCAGGAAGATCCCCTGTAATAGGAAATGGTAAACCACTCCAGTATTCTTGCCTGGAAAATATGGGCAGAGGAGCTTGGTGAGCTACAGTCCATGGGGCCACAAAGAAACTGAGTGACTAACACACACACACACACACACACACAATAATTATAAGAATCAGCAAAACACAAAGGTAAAAGAGCTTATAGAGTAATATTTAGAAAGCGTCTAAGTTCTGGGATCATCTAGTCATGTTTCTATTATGTCACCTCATTTCATCCTTACATGAACTCTGCTGATTATGACCATCAATTTTACAGATTAGAAAATAGACATTCAGAGAAGTTAAAAGCAAAGGATATCTTTTAGGGTACAGATTCAGGAAATGAACACAAGTCTTAATGATGGAAACTAATATTGTTCCACAATTATGTGAACAGTTCCACTTGACAAGTGGTGGTAAGAGAGCTGAAAGGACTTTGAAGATTTACAGACATATGGAAGAGGCGTTTAAATTATTTGATTGGTTTTTCAAAGCAGTAAGTGCCTTCCATCTGTACCTGCACTCAATGACCATAATGATAAAAAATAAATATGCTGCACATAAGCTTTTATGCATGTACATACAGGGGGGAGAAAACTTTCAGCCCATAGGATGCCAAATTCTCTGCTTTGTACCAGCAAAGATTATAGGACAAGCCTTTGTGTAGAAGCCTGATTGTTACAGAGCAACTCAATCTTTAGACATTTAAAAATGTTGTCCCTAAAATCTATAAGGTTACACATAATTCTTCCTTTGTTAAGATTTTGGTTTTTCTCTCATTTTTCATTCATTCTGAGTTGACTTTTTATTTCCTCTTCCTTCTTTTTCTTCCCACTTTACTTTTACAGAAGCAACAGCTTCACCTTTACAGAACTCCAGCGACTTTTCTCCACACAGAAGTGGCAGCAGGCAGCTTTACCACCAAGTGAGGTGGAAATTTTCTAATGTCAAACAGGCTGGTGGGAGAGGCCCCTGGAGCATCATAAGATGAACGAGCCCTCTCTGTGTGCACCGCCTTGCTTCACAGCAGCTCATGGAGGAAGCATTCGTTTCCTCCAGGGGCACTGCTACAGAGCACACTTCCGGAACATTCTTAAGTGTTCAAGTTAAACCTCAGTCTTCCGGCGAGTCTGTCTCAGGAGTGGAAAGATGAGTTTAAGTCATGACAAGCAGAAAACTGACTTTGAAGTATTTCTCACTTACATCTCCTCCTTGTCCTTATTTATCTTTTTTGAAGTGGAAAGTAAAAAGGAAGCCACAACAGTGTGACTATTACAGGAGAGCTTGGAAATAGAAGGTCTTTCAAGGGAGAGACACTGCAATCAGGCAAAGCAGAAAATGATGAGCCTTCCAGCCTGCGGACACATGCTCACTTACACAGACTCACGTTCCTTTCCTCCCAGACCCCTGCAAGGATCTGCAGCAACATGATGTCTTGATCCTGCCTCTGTTGCCCTTTGCAGTGGGGGAAGTGGCATGTGGACTTTTCCAAAATGCCAACCATCTACCTGGTAGAGCTGTCAGAATGCAAAGCAGAAATAGAGATACAGATGCAGAGAACAAGCATATGGAGACAGAGTAGGAAAGTTCAGTTCAGTTCAGTTCAGTCGCTCAGTCGTGTCCGACTCTCCGCGACCCCAAGAATCACAGCAGGCCAGGCCTCCCTGTCCATCACCAAATCCCGGAGTTCACTCAAACTCATGTCCACAGAGTCGGTGATGCCATCCAGCCATCTCATTCTCCGTCGTCCCCTTCTCCCGCCCCCAACCTTTCCCAGCATCAGAGTCTTTTCCAGTGAGTCAACTCTTCGCATGAGGTGGCCAAAGTATTGCAGTTTCAGCTTTAGCATCAGTCCCTCCAATGAACATCCAGGAGAGTAGGAAAGTAGGGGTGGATAAATTGGCATATTGGCATTGACATATATACACTACTATGAATAAAATAGATATTGATAATTAATGAGAACCTACTGTATAGCACAGAGGCAAAAAAAGGTACAATCTGTTTGGAGGACATGTTAACCTCAAAAATGCATTCCAACATACAGTGAGGTGAAGGTGAAGTCGCTCAGTTGTGTCCGACTCTTTGCGACCCCACGGACTGTAGCCTACCAGGCTTTTCCATCCATGGGATTTTCCAGGCAAGAGTACTGGAGTGGGTTGCCATTTCCTTCTCCAGAAAATCTTCCCGACCCAGGGATCGAACCCAGGTCTCCCCCATTGTAGGCAGATGCTTTACCATCTGAACCACCAGGGAAGTCTTACAGACGAATACTGCTTGATTCCACTTATAAGAGATACCTAGAATAATCAAATTCATAGAGTCAGAAATTATATTGGTAGATGCTAGGGCCTGGGGGTTATGGGGGAATGGAGAGTTAGTGTTTAATGGGGATAGTTTCAGCTTAGGATAGTGAAAAATTGGGGAGATGGATGATGGTGAGAGTTGTGCAGTGATGTGAATGTGCTAGATGTCACTGAACTGTTTCCTTGAATATGGTTAAAATAGTATGTTTTACATGACTTTTACCACAATTAAAAAAAAATGTTTAAAACCATAACGATAAAAAACTGACAAGTGAGATGACACCATACACAGTCTTTCTACCTAGTAATGACATAATGAGTGTATCTGAGATGGTATTCTGGATTTTCATGAAATCTTATAGAGTTTTAGGACTTTAATAATTTAGACTATCAGCGTGATAGACACAGACAGTGAATGGCTTTTAAAGGCAAATTGATAATTTTTCCTACAAGTGGAAAACATGAAGGTAATTTGTCCTGGTCCAATGTGGCTGTCATTTTTGATTTGTCATAGGATCTGAGATAAAATTCTTTATGTAAAAATTATGTAATGATAGCACCCTGCATTTTAACACATTCACTTTGAAATCTCTGTTAAAGTTTCTATTAGGAACTTTCCTAGTATCCAGTGGCTAAGACTTCACTTTCCAATGCAGGATGTAGGGGTTCAATCCTTAGTGGGGAAGTTAAGATCCCACATGCTTATAGCCAAAAAAAAGAAAAATACAAAGCACAAAACAGAAGTAATGTTGTAACAAATTCAATAAAGACTTTTAAAATGGTTTACATCAAAAAAAATCTTAAACTCTTTCTACCATAACCTATTATATATGATTTTATGAAAACTTTTTTTATAAAGTATGTAATTTTGGAAGAAATTTATTAAAAATAATAGTGAGATGGTGTTTATTGGGATATTAACATGGAACAAATTTTAAAGCTATTATTTTTGTTTAGGTTACTTAACCTATAAATTACTATAGGTTACTATGACATATAGCATATAAATTAATTTTCTATAGCTGTTGTAACAAATAATACAAATTTAGTAGCTTAAAACAACAGAAATGCATTATTTCACAGTTCTGTAAGTTAGAAATCCAATACAGACTTCACTGAGCTAAGATCAAAGTGCTGGGTGAGCTGGGTTCCTTTGTAGAGGCTCTAGGAGAGAATGTATTTTATTGCTTTTCCCAACTTCTATAGGCTACCTGTATTCCTGTGTTCACGGAATTTCATTTTCAGGGTCATTTTCAAAGTCAGCTATAGTGGGTTCAATCTCTATCAAACATGATCATCTCTGTGGTTCTCTATTTTGCTTCTTCTCCACTTTTAAGGAGTCATGTGATTAGATATAGCACACCCACTAATACAAGGTAATCTCCTCATTTTAAAGTCAGCTGATTTAGCAACCTTAATTGCATCTGCAACCTAATTCCCTTTTGGGTTATGAAGCAATATTCACAGATTCCAGGGACTAGGATGTGGACTTTTGCAGATAGAAAGCATTATTCAACTATAGTATCTAATTATTTATAGCAGAATATGATAGTTTATTATGACTATTATAGGTCTAATATACTGTTCCTGTATCTAAGCTATGGGCTAAATAACTCATGAAACATAAGATTGTTTTCCATATATTATGAAATAATCATTATCAATTTGAAATATGAACATTATTTGTGCATTTCTCTTTCTATTCCAGTCAAGATCATTTCTATTAAGTGATGTATTTATCAGTAGGAATATAAAACAGAATAAGACAAAGATAAATAAGTAGAAGCCTTAAATTATCAGTTTCAAAGGGCTGAATGCTGCCTGACTGAAATCACTGCCAGGGAGTAAACCAGCTGTCATGCAATTTGGGACAAATGACAATGTCACTGAGCTTGCCAATCTGAGCTCCAGGACAACCTCACCAAGACCAACTGAGACCAAAGGCTGGAACTGGCCCCAGGCTTTTGCAGGAAACCAGACCCAAAATTTGCGTTGCATCAGTTCTCAAATTCCCCAAATCATATCTGGCCTGCAGAATGTGGTAGTGCTTTAACATCACTCTTTATATACTGAGCACTAAGAAGAGTGACATTCACCAAACAGCTACCATTAGCCAAGTACTTCTCATAGGAGTTACATAGTCTACTGCTATTAATACAAATATTGCAACATTATTTGCATAACTTAAAGAATTTTGTCTTTTCCACAGCCCTCACTGTAAAAATAAAGAAACTGAGGCTCAGTGAGTAACAAAGTTGGGATTTGAATACTGGTCATTTTGATCCCAAAGGTCATAGTCATTTCCTTACATCACATTAAGTCTTCAATCCAAAATCATAACAAATAGCCAAAAACAGAAAACAGGAAAAGGAGTTACTTATAAATTTACTTGTAAATTTAAGTTGTACTGAATATAATTTTTAAATAACATTTAAAATAATGCAATTCTCAGGCTCACGTAAATGGAAATTTTCATAGTAATCCCAAGAGTTAACCTCATCCCTATTTTACTTCCAGTCTCTTAATAGGGGGTAAGTCAAATAACCTCCCCAAAATGTCCACGACATAATCCCTGGAACCTGTAAATACATTATTTACTGTCAAGGGAAAGGGAAAACTGAAATCAGCAGACCAGATAGAGATTACACTAGATTATCTGGGTGAAATCACAAATGGCCTTCAGTGGGGAAGAGGGAGGCAGAAGTGTCAGAACCAGAGAAAGACTTGCCTGACCATTGCTAGCTGTAAAGATGAAATGGGTTCATAGACTAGGGAATGTGGGAAGTCTCTAGAAACAAAAAGGCAAGAAGACAAATTCTTCCCTAGAGTCTCCAGAAAGGAATGTAGCCTTGCCAACCTTTAATTTTAGTCCACTGATGCAAATGCTGGACTTTTAACCTCTAAACTATTAGAAAATATATTTGAGTTGTTTTAAATCATGAAAGGTTTGTGGTAATTTGTTACAGCAACAATAAAATATTAATACAATGGGTATTAATTAGACCCACTCAGGGACAGAAGAACCAGCACCATAAAGGGACTCTGGAGGCTTGTTACTATTTCCATGACCTAGAAGTTCATTTCTGAAAGAGAAAATAGCATCTATGTGATGGTTCTAGATCTGGCAGAGGGAAGGAGAAAGGAGACTTAGAAAGACATCAGGTGGACATTTTGGGAGATTTTTAAAATGATCTTCCTTCAGATGTTATTATTTACTAATTTGTTTAGTCTTTTTAAATTTGTCATAATCCTAATTAAAAGAAAATATAATTTGCTTTGCATCTGTCATAACCAGATAAGAAGAGATGATTACTTGAAAAATAAAAACAATTTTTAAATCTGACTCTTCCACCTTTAGCATTTCACTTTTCAAATCTTCAGAAATGCTGGATTTCCAGTTTTTATGCATTCATCTATCAAAAATAACTTGACTAGATGTTAACGGTACAACACTGAACTGTATTGCCCAATAAACTGAAAAGCAAAAGTCAATTCAGGTTCTTTCTTCCTATATTTCTCCATAAAGGTGTATTTTCTGTCTTCAGAGAAATCTTGAATTATTTTTAAATTATCTTAAAGAGAAATTATTTCAGGAAAAATACTTCTTCCTTAACTAGAAAAATAATATTTGAGCAATGTTTGTCTCTAAATTATTGAAACAGACAAACACTAGGGGCTGTGTTTATCTTAAAAGTACTGTTAGTGGAATTAAGTAACTGTAAGGCATCGTTGCCCAAATTATAAGGTTCAACAGTTAGGATGGGGGTTCACATTGTGGTAAATCATTGGTGAAAATAACTGAAGATGGGAAAGGATGAGTGGTTTTAAGACAAAAGAAGAGTTCATAAAAATAAGGGGGTTAGAAAATAGCCTCCCGGTAGAGATGTATCTGGCAGTGCTAACAAATATCTCCACAACCCTGATTTCCCTCGTGGTGCTTTCTGAGCGCTAGGGCTGGGCAGCCGAACCAAAATGGATGGTAATAATTAGATTCTGATGAGTGAAGGACCCACATGAGGGCCAATGTTTCTGGAAGAGTTAATGAAAGGAGAGGAAATCGCCAGACTTCACTGGGATGTAAAATGGATGCAGAGCCTCCAAAAGTATTTTAAATGACTGGCTTCTTTTTCCCACTCATCTAACAGCACATTTGATGGGGGAGGGGGGATGTACACAGAAAATGGATCACCAGTGGAGAATTTTAATATGTGCACACTTCCAGTATAAGATTCAGGGTCACCCAGAGCTATTATTCAAAGTCAGTATCAGACCATTTAATTTTCTGCTTCAGTTCCTTCCTGCTTCTCCTCCTCCAACCCCAGTCTAATGGTCACACACCATCTTCTCATTTTGCTGTCCTTCTGCCTCTTCGGAGTGCTGTTTGTATCCTGAATGGAGTTATGACTGATGTCTCCAGGTACTGTATCTATTCTTAATGAAATCCTAGTTGCTGTGAGGGCTAATAGCTCAACAAGCATTTTTATAACCCACAAAGAAAGTGTGTAGAGCAGATATGGACATAGTTAGCACTCAGCTTGGTAAACAGAAAACAGGGCATGGGTGATACAGTTAAGACTGTAAATGATTTGTGCTGCCTTTCACATCAGCTAGCTTTTCTCTTCCGCCCCTTACCGGAAGCCCCAGAATCCATTTTAAGTTAATTCCAAAAGCTAAGTCTGAAACAAATTGCATAGTGACAGGTGAAAAATGTAAGTGAGAAAAGACTGCCAGGGCCTTTTTGCCAATGCCTTAATCCTTTCAGACAAAAGTCTCTGTAAAACGTCTGAAAACACAACCATGTGCCTTTAACTGCTTGGATGGCTTTCTTTTCGCTTCTTTTGATAATCATATCCTGGTGCATTTGATATTGCAATTGCTCCCCAAATTACAATCGCTCCCTTCGCCATTTCTTCTTATACACTTCAAATCCAATTGAGAGACTTCTTTTTCTCTCTCATTTCTTTGGTCTTTTCACCAGTTTCCGTTTCTGATTTAGCATTTGTGCCTAAGGATCAAACTTGGGTTGTAGATGAACAGACACAGGTATATGCACTAACTGAACTAATAATATGACAGCTGTTTCTGCTATTAGCCCAGCAGCTGTCTTGCTCAGTTCATCCTGGTGGGAAAACTAATAAACCTTACAAGTTAAAAAAGTGAGAGAGAATGAAATGGAAAAAAGGGTGGGGGAGGGGAGGGGGAGAATGAACATGCTTTTTAAAGCTACTGTTCTGGGAAGAGATTGAATAGAGGATAGTTGAGATCAAAGAATCATTTGTTTGGACTGTGAAATCTGGTAGCGGTTCATTTCAAGGACAATGTGACCTCTGAAAGGGAACTGGTTGTGTGCTCCTTAGGTGCAGAGGCACTTTCAGAATTCTAAACTTTGGTGGAGCTTTTCAGTCCTATTCAGTAGTTCATTAGATTTTCAACTGCAAACAATTGATCCATTTCAACACATGAATCACGAAAGAACATGACTTTGAAGTAAGTACCTAATCCCATGATATATCTATCATTTTGTATCAAATAAAACTCAGCTAAGGACAAGCATTCAAGTACAGGTGTCAATTAATAAAGGATGAATTGAGATTGTGAGTCCCACAGTCAAGTTTACATGGAAATGATGACATTAATAGTAATTAAGACAGCTTAGGTTACTCAAATTATTTTATGAAATATTAGGGTCATCTTTAACACTATATTATTTTTCTAGCAATGGTAGAATATTGCAACATGCACTTGGATCATAGCAGTTATTTACCATGATGTATATGATAACAATTACTTGAATGATAAGTAATAGCTACCACTTGAGTCCCTAATGTTTTATTTAACATTTACAAAAACCTAGTGAAGTTGGTATTCCTGCCCCCATTTTACCTCAGAGAGTTGAAATAACTGGAATTCAGTCACAAAGAAGTGAATGACAGGGCTGGGATTCCAGCCTAATTCCATGAGTCTCAAAAGCCCAGGTTCCCTGCCCTTTGCTCTTGGACCTCCTAGGATGATATTGTTATGAGTTGAACTGTGGCTTCCCTAAGAAATAAATGCTGGAGTACTATTTCTCAGTCCCTCAGTATGTAACTGTATCTGAAGACAGGGTCTTTACAGAGGTAATCCAGTTAAGATGAAGTCATTAATCTGGTCATAATACAGGGCCTTAATCTGGTATGTCCAGTGTCCTTACAAAATGGGGACATTTGGACCCAGAGACATGCACGTAGGGACACCACGTGAAGATGAAAGCAGAGACCAGTATGAAGTGTCCACAAGTCAAGGAACTCCAAAGATTGCCAGCAAACCCTCCCAAAACAAAGAATCATTGAACAGATTCTTTCACAGAGTGCTCAGAAGGGCCAACTCTGTAGGTACCTTGATTTCAGATATCTAGCCTCCAGAATTGTAGGAGTACTTTCAGATGCATGCGGAGCACTTCTTAGGACTGCTACTTCCACCCCTCTGACCTAAGTCACTCTAGTCTTTCACCCACCTCTATTATTCAAATAGCTTCTTAACCTCTTTCCCTGTTTCCAGTCTATTCTGAAAGGGACAGGTGGAGCAACCATTAAGAACGCAAGGCCTCTCTCTGCTCACCGTCCCACACAGCCTTCAGATATTGCTAATGGGAAAACTCAGCAGTCACATGGGCCAGCCAGACCTTACATGTACTGCATTCATGGTTCTCTGATCCTTCTCTCTAACTTTATCTGTCACTCAGCAATCCCAATCACTCCACTCTGGCTGCAGAGCCTGATTCTGAATCTGTGACCAGGAATACTCCAAGTATGCCCCTGCAACAAGGCGTTTGTTCCTGTTAATTCCTCAGTCTGGAATTCTTTTCCCTAGATGCCTACATGTCTTGTGTCCAAATGTCCAAATTCCTTTCATGTTTCTGTTCAAATGTCACCTTATCAGCTTTTTTTTTTTACCTCCCTATACAAATATCAATTCCCACCCACACCAGTGCTCTCCATACCCTTTCTCCTGCCTTCTATTTCACCACAACACTTATTTTTACCATCTGATATACCATATATTTTTATACATTTTCTCAGCAAGGACTGTCTTTTTCCATAATTTCTAGTTTCCATGGCAACTGTGTGACACAGTGACAAGAGTTATATTCTTCAATGAACTTTGATGGAAGTTCTATGATGAAATTCACAACTTACACCTTTCTTTTCAATTTAGACCACAGTTCTGAAAAGACTGGGAACCAATAAATTGTGATAGTAAGTAGAAGAAAGCAAGGAATTTACTAGAAGATGAAATTAACAGATCGATAATTGAGCACAGTATTAAAAGTTCAGCTTTGAAAAATTAAGTTGATTATATAAGGAAATGTTCTCTCTTTTTCATATTAAATTGGATCAGTAAAACAAAATAATTTTAAATAAAATATAATTTTATAATACCTGGATTTTTCCTCAGGAACAAATCACAATCAATGAAAACCTAAATTTGATAAAGAAAAAAGTGTCCATTATTAATATTGCAATATACTATATAAGTTTTTCTTCTCAGACTTACTTTAAGGAGTAAAGCCACTTGCATGAAAGTGGTTTAATTTGTAAAATATTTTTAATATAGAAACACACCTATTGTATAACATTAAATAGCTGCAATGACTAAAGCTAAAAGAATATGATTCACATTAATAAAATATTATGCAGAAACTCAAAGTGAAGTCTTTCTTAAGCAAAATAAAAGCCTAAATTTAAATATAAAATCTGACCAAAAACTAAGTAAAAATTTAATTAAACAGAAATGCATGTTTGTTAATTAACAATTACTGAAATTCACTTAAAAGATTCTTCTGTGTACTCTGTCATCTCCTAATATTCAGTCAACTACTAAATCGTCTTGATTCTACCTTCTAATTGTCTTTTAAAACAAAAACCTTGCAGGAATTTTCCTTCTACCAACGAATGGAACCTCTTAATTGTAGAAAATTGAAAATACATAGACTAACAGTTTTTGCATTTCTATAGGCAAATTTTTTTATTAATAAATTGAAATAAACATCTAACACCCAAGGGGAATATATGCTGAATTTTCATCTCCCCAAAGGGACAGCTGTGTCCAGCTCTTTGCGACCCCATGGGCCATACAGTCAGTGGAATTCTCCAGGCAAGAATACATTTTTTTTTTAATCTCTAAATACCCATATAATTTATTTTTTTCTTATTTTAATTGGAGACTAATTACTTTACAATATTGTGGTGGTTTTTGCCATACATTGACATGAATCAGCCACGGGTGTACATGTGTTCCCCATCCTGACCCTCCCTCCCCATCCCATCCCTCAGGGTCATCCCAGTGCACCAACCCTGAGCACCCTGCCTCATGTATCAAACCTGGACTGGAGATTTATTTTACACATGATAACATGTATGTTTCAATGCTATTCTCTCAAATCATCCCACCCTCGCCTTCTCTCACAGAGTCCAACAGTCTGTTCTTTACATCTGTGTCTCTATTGCTGTCTTGCATACAGGGTCATCATTAGCATCTTTCTGAACTCCATATATATGCCTTAATGTACTGTATTGGTATTTTTCTTTCTGACTTACTTTGCTCTGTATAATAGGCTCCAGTTTTATCCACCTCATTAGAACTGATTCAAATGCATTCTTTTAATAGCTGAGTAATATTCCATGGTGTATATGTACCAAGCTTTCTTATCCATTCGTCTGCTGATGGACATCTAGGTTGCTTTCATGCCCTGGCTATTGTAAACAGTGCTGCAATGAACATTGGGGTACATGTGTCTCTTTCAATTCTGGTTTCCTCGGTGTGTATAACCAGCAGTGGGATTGCTGGGTCGTATGGCAGTTCTATTTCCAGCTTTTTAAGGAATCTCCACATTGTTCTCCATAGTGGCTGTACCAGAATACTGGAGTGGGTAGCTGTTCCCTTTTCCAGGGGATCTTCCCAACCCAGGGATCGAACCCAGAGGTTTTGATCTCCCACATTGCAAGCGGATTCTTTAGCAGCTGAGCCACCAGGAAAGCCCAAAGTTTCTCTCTCCTTTGAAACCACGTTCCACTTTGACTTTATTTCACCTATAGAACTTACAGATCACAAACACCTATAATGGACTTTAGAGGTAAGTATTAGACAAGTACCAGAGTCTACTAAACATATAAAAGGGAATATTCTATTTTGCCTCTTATCTCAGAAATCAGGGCTAATTCTGTCAGAGGAGTAACCCACAAGGTTGTTCCTGAATCCTTCCCTATCCCTTCAAGCCTGGATATATTTATCCTTAGTTGTCTGCAGAAATCTCTGTCACAAAGCTTACCAGATGACATTGCATCTCCTGCTGGTTTCCTAGGGCTGCAACTAGTCCAGGGGCTTCTGGATATCTTCTGCTAAACACACAGAGCCTCCCAAAGTGGTTGACAAATAGAAGACACTCGATAAGTGACTGAGGAACAAATAAATTCATCATCTGATTCTTGAATCACTCTCAAAATCAGTTTCTCACAAATATGCCTCATTTAAGTAAAATTTAAATGTAGAATATCTCACCTTAGATCAGAGCGTACTTCCTAAAACTGTAAAAAAAAAAACCTCTTGTGGACGTCTATTTTGTTCCTTAAAAATGCAGACAATTTAGCCGATTACCCTGTAAGTTCTCTTTCTTCCCATAGTAATTTTTGCCCTTACATCTAACAATAGGTGCCAAAAGAAAGTGTGTGTGGGTGAAGGGGTCGGGTGGTGTTTACCTTTGGAAGCATCATCAGAAGCAGGGCAATCAGTCAAAAATGGCTGTTACACTTGCCTAGACCTTTTTAGTGTCAGGCACTTTGGGAGGCTCTGTACATACAGCAGAAGACATCCAGAAGCCCCTGGTCTAGTGGCAGCCCTGAGAAACCAGCAGGAGGTGCAATGCCATCTGGTAAGCGTTGTGACAGAGTTTTCTGTAGACAACTAAGGTTTCTGTAGACAACTAAGGATGCATATATCCAGGGTTAAAGGGATGGGAAAGGATTCAGGAACAACCTTGCAGGTTGCTATTCTGACAGAATTAGCCCTTATTTCTGAGATTAGAGGCAAACTAGAATATTTATATTTTTAGTGGACTCTGATACTTATATAATACTTACCTCTAAAGTCCATTATAGGTGTTTCTGATCTATATGTTCTATAGGAGAAAAAAAAAGTCAAAGCAGAAGGTGGTTTCAGAGGAAAGAGAAAAATAGAGAAGGAAATATCCAAATTTGAGGTGTGCTTGAAGAATGAGGTCAGATTTCACAGGTAGCCATGGGATAGTACGCTTCTTGAAAGAGCACAGTCTGAATAAAGATTCATGGCGTTAGCAGCAGAACATGTTATATGAGCAGCATAGTCTTTTCTTAAACAAATCAGATAAGTTTAGGGGAACTGTGAGACAGAATGTGTGCAAGGGCATTATGGAGTCATATTCCAGGTGGCTTTCAATCAGGCTTGTACTTCAGTTCATGAGCAATGAAGATTTATTAAAAAGAAGTAAACATGCAAAGATTTTCTTCAGAAATAACACCTTAAACACATATGACCAAGTAACATATTTTTATTTTTATTTTCCCAGTATAAATGATTAGTGAGTTTGCTTGTAAACAGGGCACTCCTATTCTTACAGGAGACTACTGGGAGAAATCTCTGACTTCAAAAATCTTATAATCTAGTTAGAGAACAAACTATAGATATCGAGGAGATTAAAGAACAAGAGTTAAATATACATAGCATCTCTTACAGAGTGAATAAGTCGGAGAAAACAAATACATCATATAAATACATATTTGTGTAATCTAGAAAAAAATTGACACAGACATAGAAATAAACAATTGGATATCAAAGGAGGAAAAGGAGGGAGTGGGATGAATTGGAACACTGGGACTGACATATATTCACTACTGATACTATGTATAAAATAGATTAAATAATGAGAACTGACTGTATAGCATTGAAAACTCTGCTTGGTGCTCTCTGGTGACCTAAATGGAAAGGAAATCCATAAAAGAAGGGATTTATATACATGAACACGTAAGGCTGATTCACTTTGCTGTACAGTAGAAACTGGTACAACATTGTAAAGCAACTATACTCCAGTAAAAAAAAAAAAATAATACACAGTATTTTTATACAGCTACACATCACTATATTAACTGGAAATGACACTCTGCGTGTGTGTTGTGCTGTGTGTTAGTCGCTCAGTCATGTCCGACTATTTGAGACCCCATGGACTATAACCCGCCAGGCTCCTCTGTCCATGGGATTCTCTAGGCAAGAATACTGGAGCAGGTTGCCACTTCCTTCACCAGGGAATCTTCCAGATCCAGGGATCAAACCCGGGTCTCCTGCATTGAAAGTAGATTTTTTTTTTTTTACCATTTGAGCCCCCAAGGAAGCCCCGGAAAAGACATTAAATGTTCCTAAGTATTACTTTTAGGAGAAATGTTCTAGAAAGCCTTCAAAATACTGACTAATCCCACTCATGCTGTATATCCCAAATTGTTCTAGAAATGTATTCATAACCAGAAATACAAGATAACTTGAGATGATTTAACTTCCATTTTATTTTACTGTTCTAAGTAAATTGATCAAAGAAGAGGGAGAAAACAATATTTTTGTCTTCACATTTCTGTTTGACTGGTTTCATTTAAGTTATTTAGCTTAATCTTCATTACAATAAGTTAGGTGTACCACATCAATTTTCATACAATTGAGGTCTAGAATCATTAAGTGATTTGTCAGTGATGATATAGCTGCAAAGTGGATGGAGAAGGTGCAAAACCAGGCCTGCTGCCCACTCACCCCAGCCCCACACTCCTCTCTCTCTGCTACACTGTTCTTCCCAGTGTCAGATAAATGGAGATTTTATTTTTGCTGATGTAAAATAAGCCCTCTAGAAACCTCAGCCACTTGGCTTTATAAGTCTCTTTTATAGTAAATAATATTTATATGAGTACAATGTTAGCTACATTTCCCAACCCATAGAAAAAGCAAGTTTTATAGTGTTAACTCACATTAGAAAACATAAATTTATGGCCCATTAAAAACATAGTAAAGCTCACGTTTGTTCTAATATGTTGTGATTGTCACTTTTGGGATTTAGATATTGGCCAAAGGGTTTACATTTTCCCAAATGCAATTTTACCACACTATTTCAACAGTTGTGAGTTTCACATATTTTAAAGTTGTTTAGTGTGATGCTATTTTTGGAATAGACTTCCATTTTAAAACATAACAATCTGTCTTCAATTTTATCATGTGGCCATTTATCAATGCTATTTTAAGAATGTTATTATTTAACTTTTCATATACATTTTATTCTAGAGAGTATCTCCCAACTTTTTCTTCCACTTGCAAGTTTCCTATTTAGAAAAAAATTCTAAATTTGGAGAAAGTCAGTATCATTTAGTAGAGTATATTATTGCACATAAAATCTAAGATGGGTGGAAATGGGAGACTGAGATTTAATTTTTTCACTTGTTATACATCTAAGATGTATGAAGTATAGATATCATAATTTATTATGGAGGGGAAAATAAAAGAGATTTTTCTCTGAAGCTTTTTTGTTTCATATCCCCAAAGCAACTTGGGTAGCTTGTACTCTGACTTTCATACAACTATAACAATGATACTATGCTTTCAGAGGCAAAGGTAAAAACATTAAACATTCTTTAAGATTGCTACTTTTACAGAGTCTCCCATTCTGGTAAAAACAAATGCACTATAAAAACAAAAATAGTTCCACAAGTCTAAGTAAGCTGGAAACTCCATTCTGAGGCTCTCTGGTGTCTTCAGCCTACTTTCTTCACCTATAGATCAAGTTTCAAGGTTACAGTGAAGATTAGAGGTAATATCTGTAAAGCATCTGGCACAAAAGCTTGCTCATGGCAGGTATTCTTGTAGCATCTGCTATTCCTCTTTCTGTTTGCATTCTGCATATTAGGGTGAAACCATAGGTCTAGATGCATCAGCTTAGGTCCACAGTAAATGGCATTTCTTTTTCTTGCTCAGTTTTATAATGACTGCTTGACTGGCCTGTCCAAATCAGCAGGAAGGCCACTTTTCTGATGTCTTCACCCTATGCAAGTAAAAGTGCAGGTGCTCACACCACCATCGTGACCCAGAGGACCCCAGCATAGATCACTGCTCCAAGTACTTGGCGCCACATTACTCATCATCCAGAGGATGCTAGTTAGCTGTGCTCGTTTACCAATAGGCGTATTTTCCCCCACAGCTGCTGCTGTTGCCAGCACATAACAGCAGCATTTGCAGGATGGCTGAACACCTGCAACAGCTGCCCTGGGGTGAAGAATGAGGTCGAGGCCAGAAGGAGCCTTTCATCAGAACTTAATTGAGCCAAAGGGACTGCAAAGGCAAGGACGTTGTTGGAGTCTCAAAGGGCAAATGTATGTGATAAACAGTGAAAGATGAGCCACAGGATCCCATCCCCAACAGTGCCAGTCCAAGGATAACCACATATTTGATCAAATAAAATCCAGTCACTTTACCTGCTTGTATTGTGGCTTCTCAACTAATAATGTTCAGGAAACAGTATGGATTTGCTCATCAATGTGCCTGGTTGAAAAAGCAAGGATCCTGTACAAGTGATTCTCCAGGCAAGAATACTGGAGTGCCATGCCCTCTTCCAGGGGATCTTCCCAACCCAGAAATCAAACCTGGGACTCCTGCATTCCCAGCAGATTCTTTACTGTCTGAGCCACCAGGGAAGCCCCATAGACTGAAAATAATCCCTCCATAATCCTCAAGGACATTGTGTCAGGTACTAGGTTTCTCAAGTCACATGAGATATGGATTTGACTATACTGTATTTGGTGGCTCAGTGGTAAAAGAATCCATCTGCCAATGCAGGAGATGGCTTCCTTCATAGCTCAGTTGGTAAAGAATGTGCCTGCAATGCAGAAGACCCCAGTTCAATTCCTGGGTCGGGAAGATCCCCCAGAGAAGGTAAAGGCTACCCACTCCAGTATTCTAGCCTGGAGAATTCCAGAGACTGCAAAGAGTTGGACACAATTGAGTGACTTTCACTTCACTTCACACAGGAGATGTAGGTTTGATCCCTGAATCAAGAAGATCCTTTGGAGAAGTGAAGTGAAGTCGCTCAGTCATGTCCGACTCTTTGTGACCCCATGGACTGTAGCCCAACAGGCTCCTCCATCCATGGGATTTTCCAGGCAAGAGTATTGGAGTGGGTTGCCATTTCCTTCTCCAGAGGATCTTCCCGACCCAGGGATTGAACCCAGGTCTCCTGCATTGTAGGCAGATGCTTTACCCTCTGAGCCACCAGGGAAGTCCTTTGGAGAAGGGAATGGCAACCCAATTTGGTATTCTTGCCTGGGAAATCCCATGAACAGAAGAGCCTGGTGGGTTGGTTCATGGGGTTGCAAAAGAGTCAGACACAACTTAGCAACTAATCAATATTTAAATATTTAACTAAATTATATTTAAATATTACCCTGAGCAGATTAGAGACTCAGGCAGGTGATCTCTCTCCTTACAAACTGGTTGATCAGCCATACTGTGGTTGACCATTACCCAGGGAGAATTAATAAAGATCTTCAGAATAAATGGATTATGGTTTAGACTAGCCATTGATTTTTAAACTTGGCTGTTCATCAGAATTACCTATAAAATTTATTTAAAATAGATTTATTGGCCTTAAATATGGAGATTCTTGCCAATGAAGGTGTGGGTTAAAGCTCCAAAATTTGGTATTTTTGACAAGAGTTCCAAATATTTCTGATTCCATTTGGAAACAGTTGAATGAAAGTTCAATTCAAAAATCTTCCATCACTGAGGTTCCATATCTCTGTCCAGAGACCAGAGGACTCCAGGCAACACTGAGTGTCTTTGGTGTAACCCCCAAAGCTTCAAAGACAGGTTGGGAGAATCAGTTGCCTCAAGCTATTCTCGGAGAAGACTAAATTACTTCACTCATTCATTTGGTAAAACCAAGTTAGGAAGCCAGGAATTTTCTACAGCTGTCCTCTAGAATAGAACTCAGTTGATATTCAAGGTCAATCCCCTAATCATTTGGTAAAGATATATAGTTACAATAAAAAACACTTCCCTTGTCCATTTTTATAGA
The DNA here is from genome assembly GCF_049115385.1 of Moschus berezovskii. Taxonomy (NCBI): domain Eukaryota; kingdom Metazoa; phylum Chordata; class Mammalia; order Artiodactyla; family Moschidae; genus Moschus; species Moschus berezovskii. The sequence goes on from NC_142469.1 coordinate 65,382,262, forward strand.
TTAATTGTAGAATACCCTATGTTTGAATATGTCTACACATAAGAGAGAAAAAGCAGTAGGAGTGTCATATCTTTTTATGTTTTACTTTTTCTTCCTTCTCAAGAACAGTAAAAGTCAAATGTAATAGGAAAGGAAAAAATTCTCAACTGTTTCTACAACTTTGTGGAATAAGAGATGGAAAAATGCATTTTTATTTATGCCTATTTATCCCTCTGAGCTTAAACTAATCCTAAAGGGTTTGAGCAAAGAGCCAGCAACACTAATGCACTGGACCAACAGGTGATTTTAATTTACTTGCTATAAATTGTTGAGGGTAACCTATGCTAAGTCCGTTCTCATTAATTCATCTACCATCTCCTTTCCTGGAGTGAAAGTTGCTGATTGCACAGACAGGATCCAGAATGAAAGGCTGAACTAAGCAAAGTATGGAATGTCAGCTTTTTGTGGACACAACTGGGATATTCTCCCATCGGATACAATACATCAAAAATCCTCAGGTCTACAGAAACCATAAAATAATGCTGAGGAAAATAAACATGGTTTCTAACATTTTGTCCAACTGAAAAAATATATATTAAATGATATTAAATGTACTCATTCTTTTTCAAATGTTTCTTAATAGTTAAACTTTATTCTGAAGTCTCCAAAACTTAAGAATATGAGGAAATCGTCTCCCATTACGTAGTGGGTGTCAGCAGCAATATGTTCCTATCAAGCAGTCCAGTTCCACCCATCTTGGCTAGCAGGAATTCATTCCATAAACAATTATTTCTCATTGTATTCAAGACACTGCATTATTTAGTACTGGGGATAAGAATGAATATAATGCTCCCTGTCCGCTTGAAGGACCCCAAAAGAAGTAATGGCCTGAAGAAATCCCATAGAAAAATATCAAAACTTGAAAGTGTTCTGTCTCCACTGGATCACCCATATGGGGCTTAATCTTTCTTCTCATTTATCTTCAATGGTGTCATACGGAGAGCGGCCTTAGGTGTATTTGTTGCCTTAACTAAAGGCATAATCCCCCATCTTAATGGATAGGGGAACTCTTAGGTATAGAGAGATGTAAAGCTTCAAAGTTTATTAGGAAAAACCAGAATGCTAAATATAAAATCGGAGTTAGCCACAGTACAAAAATGTACTGAATGCTGCCCCAAGTCCTCAGTTCCAGCATTTATCTTACCAGAGTGTAATTTCCCACATCCATCTCTATTTGCCCCAGTGGGAGACCCAAAGTCAGGAACAAGCCCCAGGGTATTAGAAAGATTGAGTACAACTCTTGGCTTTGCTTCTAACAAACTATGTGATACTGGTCAAGGGCTTACATCTCTAAACTTTAGTTCCTCACCTGTAAAATGGAGATATTAACAACTACTTAAAATTTTGAGGATTAAATGAAGTAATGACTCTAAAGTATCTGCAGAAGCCCTGGTACGTAATCAGTGGTTAGTACACGGTAGCTAATCTTATTATAGGTGCCTTTACCATGTTTTTATCATGTGTACGACAACTTATTCCTGCAAGCCCCATGGTAAGTCCTCAACTTCAACATTTTATTTCTAACTTTGAACCAGGAGGTTCGTCCTCTATTATCCTTGCCCAGGTGGCCATGACGGTAATCATTGCTCCAGAGGTTTTCTGATCCCAGCACAAGTCATGAATCTGCATCCTTTGAACAAAACTTGCTGCAATGATAACCATCCCGAGTTTCCTGCTCATCAGAGTAGTCTGCGCTTTCTTGAATATTATAATCTAGGAGATAAAAAAGGATTTGAATTAGGAAAGAAAGAAGTGGGAAAGCCCAGCTGGAATGATCTTGGAGGCAGTGAGTGGCATTTAAACTTTGTTCTCACATGGGTGAGTTGAGAGAACTGTACATCCAGACTCAGGGATGTAATATCAGCAAAGACAGTAAAGCCATAAATACTCGAAACATGTCTGAATGGTAGGAGGGACCATGTGTTTTGTTGAGAAGCAGTCTTTGCAACAGTCTCTAATCCTTAATTGAAAACCCTTGGGGTCAGATATATTTTTGCAATTCAGAATTTTTCAGATTTTAAAAAAAGGATGCAGTTCACGTAATCTATACAAAACACACCTGTAGCCTCTAGGAAGCAACTAGCAATCAAATACAGTAGTATTTCTACATCTAACATTCAAATATTTGCACAAAGTGATATACATAAAGGACATAAATAGCCTCATGTCAGTTCAGATCAACTTTGGTCACCAAATGTGTTATGAAAAATAGTGCTTATAAATTTTAGGTTTCTGTACTGTTGAGGCTGCAGAGGGAGATGCAACCTGAAAGGTGGGTTAGGAGCATATTATAAGAGATATGAATGCCTGGCAGGGGAGTCAGCTTTCATAATAGGCTGATGGGACAGCCTTACAAATCACTTCACACATCCAATTTTTGGTAATTTTTAATGTCTTTTTTGAAAATATAATTGTTGTTTGTACTATATCTTATTACATCAGTCTTTCTTTTAGCTTTTACTTTAATGTGTTAATCTGTCAATCAAATCCCTCTTCTTATTCTTCTCTGACATGCAACAGAACTATTTTGAACTGGAATTTAACTATAATTCTTTCTATTACTATTTTTAATTTCCATAGAGTAAAACTGATTCCTTTTGATGTACAATTCTATGTGTGTTAGAATGTGTAGAGATTCACATAATCATGACCACAATGAAGATACAGAACTGTTCTATCACCTTTCAACTTCCTTGTGTAGTAGTTTTTAATAACACATCATCAGGAACATATGAAAGGTCCACCATCTTACCTCCTTGAATCCCTCTGCAACGTAGGAAAACCGTGGCTATGGATTGCATCTAGAATCAATATGTTGTTGGCTAAGATGTATATGACCTCTGCCCCTTTATTGTAATGAGTCCCATTTCCTGAAGGATGCAGCTCAAAAGGGCATTCATTTTCCAAATGTTTATTGTTGCTGTTGCTTAGTCACTGAGTTTTGTCTTTTGCAACCCCATGGATTGGAGCCTGCCAGGCTTCTCTGTCTTCTGATCCAAGCAAGAATGCTGGAGTAGTTTGCCACTTTCTTCTCCAGGGGCTCTTCCTCACCGGGGATCAAACCTATGTCTCCTGCATTGGTAGGCAGATTCTTTACCAATGAGCCACCAATGAACTGAATTTTTTCAAAAAAGATTCTTGAAGTATTCCCCACTGCCTTTTTTGAAATACAAATGCAATTCTATTCAGGTTTGTGTGAGTCCTCTAGCTCTCAGATTTTTTAACACACACCTTCCCCCATCAGATCTCTATATTCATGTATTGTTTAGCTTCAGATACAGTCTACAGAATCACATGGACAGAGGAGCCTCGTGGGCTATAGTCCATAGGATCGCAAAGAATGGGACATGACTGAAGCAACTCAGCACATACGCATGCACAGCCTCCACAAGTTGCTTAGATTTGACCCACACTATCTAAAAAACTGCCACATGCCTTTAGGGTAAATGGATGCTTAATCTACACCTTCAGCTGTCAGATAAGTGGTATCTGTATTGTAGCTCCAAAATTGATGTGTGATTGTCCTGTGGGTCTGTAGGTAGAACAGAAAAACTCAGACATGAAAATACTGAGCTACTTGATGCTGTGCTTTAGTAGCTCAAGGCTCCCAATTGCATAGAAATCAAATGAAGATTCTTATTTGTATACCCCTCAACTCACTGTGTTCTAGTGCCTGGCATGTCAGTTCCAAAACTACTCTTTGCCAGACTGCTCTGTCTTCACGGCTCTTTTCTTTCATCCTAGATACCGCACATCTTAGAAAATGGCTTAAATATAAACTTTAGAAGTAAAGGTGCCCAGCTCAACCTTGTGGAGTTTGAGGAAATAACACAAACAACCAAGTCAAAATACAACATAGAACCTCCAGTCAAAAAAAAAAAAAGTGTGAGAATTTGGGAAGATTAAACACATTTCTCCTTTTTAGAAATATGTTCAAGCTTCAGAGTATTCTTTTTTTCTTTTCTGATGTAGTTAAAAATAACTCAAGAAAGAAAATATTCAGTGAATTTTTGAATTTCTGTAGGACGGTATGTGAAGGAGCCCTTTCAAGGAAGGACAGCTGAAAGGGAGACACAGAGTTTGAATGAACTTATCTCCTGGTAAGTTGACAAGGCTTTATTTCCCTTGAGCAGGACAAAATGACACTAGAACTGTATGTTCTCTACCAGTAGAGTTCCTGTTATAGATTTTTATATAAACAAAAAAACCCACATATTTTATAGGCTGTGAAATTATCCTGTTTTACCTCTACAAGGCAACTGGGAGAGGAGTTTACAGGTGGAGAGGATATCATAAATGAATACTGGACTGGAAACATCACAATTAATTCAATAATTGCTTTTTATGAAGTGCTTGCAAAAATGACTGCTAGATGAAATGAGCCCCAGTAGTGCAGTAGAGTTAGCAATGTCATCTCTAAGAGGGGGAAGAATGTAAATCTTATAACAGTTTACAGATGTTTTTATTGAAGATCTATAATCCAAAAGTTCTGAGAAAAACGTGGCCACCCTGGAATTGTACAATGGTGGTCTCTGCTAGGCAACAGCTTCCTACAAGCAGCAAATCCTCATTAATCCCTTTGGAATTCATTGTAATGACACTAATCATGTCAAACTCATTGGGTGTTAATATAAGTGTTTTATATAATGCCAAAGGAATCCAGAACAAAACTCCTCAAGTAGCCTGCATCTATCCTCCTGAACAACTGAACAACAAAAATCGGGTTACAGCCTAAGTACCCACTTATTATGCATAAATTTTACTCATTATAGCTCCTCTGATTGACTATAACTCATTTACACCAGTGGAGGGGCACAGGTATGCAAGAAATGATTAGCAATTTACTGTTTTTCGGGAAGAGCTAATGGACTCAAGAAAACAAAGTAATTCCATACTAGTTCTAAGTCAAGTCTTTTGATATTCTGCCCTCCTTTCTAAGGCACCAAGAATAATATTTCTGGCAATGATGAATAAGCAGCAAATGTTCTTTCAGTGAAAATCCCTGGAGTGTGAAACAAGAGAGATGCCTTGCTTCTCCAGTGATCAAACTTATATGGCTCCTAGTCCTGTGTTAGTGACTAAGTGTGACCTCCTTTCACGGCTGCAGCCCATTCCTAGTGGTTCCCTTATAGTTTGAAAAAACAACAACGACAACAAACTGTGTTTCTCTCCATCGGGGTACCCTGAAATTCCCAAGCATAGTGAAAGTGTTCAGGGCTGCTTAGGAGAAAAGTGTTCAAGAAATAAAACAGCAGCCACAGAGAGAAATATGGGGGGGAAAAGTGTCTAGAAGGAGCATTATCTCAGAAAAGCCATCATCAGCTGCTTCTCTTTTGAGATGGCTTGATTTTAAACATTGCAACTGTGTTATGATCCCTGGTCATATTTGCATAGCTATTACAATTAACAGTAACATTATCCCAGCAAACTTCTGTGGGAAAAACTAATCACATGCTCACTGTGCTGCATTATAGAATATTAAGTTGATGATGTCATCCTGTTAAAGAGAATTCTATGAATTCTTTTATGTAACAAATAAATGTTGACTAAAGTGAGTGATCTAATCCCCACCTATCTTGACCAGGGCACAGCTCAAGTTTATGAATTCATCCTCTATCTTAGCAAGAAGTAAAGCTCCAACAGGAATTTTGGACTCACAGTATGAGTCACAGTCAAAGTATAAGTCCCCGAAGAGAGACCAGAAACCCTCTATTAGACTGATAAAATGAATGGAAATCTCTAGGTGGACACATTTGCACTGCACCCACAATATTATTCTTGGTTTGCTAAGAAGAAAGCAATTTATTCTGTCACTTTCTGGGGACTTAGAGCTAATTGGCCTTTCATAGTTATGTGATTCTGCAAATGAGCATAAAAGTGAAAGCTGACAAAAATTCAAACAGGAAATCTGAATCTGCCTATTTTCATAAGTATCTTATAATGGTTTGTAGAAAGGGACGAGATTTTGATTAGAATAGCAAATTTCTTCATGCAAAGGGAAGTGCTATTACCCATCACTGTAACAAACAGAAAGATTGCTCTTCATTCAGCCTCCTGTGTGGAAAAAAAAAAAAAAGAATGTTCTTTCCTGAATCCCACCTCCACCCGCCCCCTCCAGACCATCCATTGTGGTCCATCAGCATTGTCATCAGTGGGCGTTCCTCAGAGCATATAACCTCTCGGAGCTTACCAGCTCTTTGTGGCTCTTCCCACCCCAATCCACTAGAAAGGACATGCATAATACATCACATCTTCGAGACAACGAGACAGTGTGTCTACAAATGCAGCAGCAGGAGAAAAGAAAGAGAAAAATGACGGAAACTGCCATGCAAACTTAATAGAAAAGAAGCTGGAAAAGATTAAGTTCAACACTAAAGAAAGAGTCCTCAAAGCCTGAAACGAATGCTACGGAATTTTCAGGGTCTGGCACAGAGAGCAAAACAGACATCGTTGAAGGGAAAATGAAGAGAAGCAAACCAAGGCAAACCAAAAGCACCATTTTTCAGGCATAAAATCTACAAAATGAATTTGCTGAGGCCAACAGATCGGGGTCATGAATGAAACAGAGTCCAGCCTAGGCCATAAGCTAGTTTTTCTTTCAGATTTTTGGGGTTGGAGTAAATTTCTCCTTTCTTTCTCTTTCTTTCCTTTTTCTCTTTTTTAATGACCAGGCTCCCCTCTCCATGGCTACCATGTGACAAAATCTATAGGAAAGACTGCAGTTCAAGCAGACCCATTTGGGATGTACATGATGTGGTTATGCATTTTGTAGGACGGGGTGGGCACTGGGTAAAAACTGACATTTCCAAAACAGCATCTCTTCTGCTTTTCTGACTGCCGGTCGGTTTTGCCATATTGAGGCACTAAAGCTCCTATTTTTTTCCTCCCTGAGCTTGAGCTTTCAAAGTTATTTTCCACTCTGATGATTACAGACAGCTCGACAGACAAAGAAAAGGGGGATTTAAAACAGGCAGTCACTACTAATATGTACTTTGCTCTTTCTGACCAGGAAAAAGAAGCCCGGGTGTCATATTGCCATTTCTTAATCATCAATGTCAAAAAAAAGAAAAAAACACCCTTCTTCTGAAAATGCAGACATAAAAATGCACTTACATGGAAGAGATCAGGGGAGAAAAAGTGACAAATCTTGCTCACAAACAGTGCCCTGGGTTCCTACAGGAAAATGGGGATTAGAACAAAAGAGAATGATGGTGAGTGTGAGATTGAATTTTTAATAAGAATAATATAAAAATAAGGTGAGAAATGTGTTTAGAATAAGTTTGCTGCTGCAGACTGTACTCTGGGAATTGATAATACAGTCAATACTTTCCTTTGCAGACCTTCAGTCTGTCAGCTCCTCTGTGTTCTAAGAAATCTACTGTATTGGTTTCCATTCTCATATTTTAAATTTCTGGTCTGCTAGTTCTTTTTCATTCATTCTACTTTACATCAAGCTTGTCATATTCAAACATCTAAAACTTCCAAAAAACGAAGTTAAAATGTATCCTATTTCAGAATATTGTGAGGGGTAGGTGACAGACGGCAAGGTGAACTGACATCAGTATCAAATTTCATTAGTGGAAAGGAAAATAATAAGGTAATTCTAGATTCATCCATAGTGAACTAGTTTCAATAGTCATTTTTCCTCAAATCATTTCATATACGTTTTAGACGTGTTATTAAAGACAGTGTTTTAAGTGTGACTTTACATACATTAATGGCTACAATTTATTGACTGCTTACTTTGTGATAAACAAATGCTGTGTGTTTTATAGAAATAGTTTCTTCTATTTAATGTGTTCTACAGAGTCATTATATCTCTTGTTCACTTTCACAAAGGGAAACAACGTTCATGGAAATTGCATCTGAACTGAGGCCACCCCCATAGTGATTAATGACTGGCACTGAAACCCAAGATTCTCTAGATGCTAAATTGATATTTTTCTCTTTTCTCAAATCACGTCATCTTCCCCCAGTTTGCTTCCAAGGAACAAATTATTCTGCAGGGTAAGGGAGAGTTAATGGATTTATTCCTTGTAGACTAAACCACAGAAGGTTTCAATAACTGTCCTGTGATGTCCCATAAATGAGTCAGCAAAGAACCAGAAGGCAGGACAGAAGTGCTGGACCGTGGTCTAAAAACAACGATAAAAGTTTTCTGAAAAACTCACAGCACTGGCTTGAGACATGTACGGGAAAATGAAGAGAGCTATCTGCCAATGAGGAAGTTAAATTCTCACAGGCAAAACTAGCCTAACACAGATATTAGAAAAAAAAAAAAAAAAGCCTAGATACAGTAAAACCTAAAATAGCTGGCCTGATCAGAGAATAAGAGGATTCATACATTTATAAACTAACACGTCTTTAAGCACCAAAAATGACTGTTTCTCATTTGATGTTTGATGACATTCTAAACTCTATTATACACTTCCCTGGCTTCATCAACATAGCTTACTGCACACCATTTTTCCTTTCTTTGATGACTGGGGATCCTAACTCTGTATCAGTCCCTGTTCTGAGCTGTGGGAACACAGTGTTTCCAGAAGTTATTGAGTCCTGGCAAGACATCTGCCTGGGCACCATGTGACCCTTGGTTTTAGGACTTCTAAGGTTCTTTCACCCACACATCCTTCCTCCCCATCAGATATCCCCCCGTGTTACTCTCATGATGACTTTGCTAATTCCAACCTGCTGTTTCCAGGTGTCACATGCAAGACCTGTCATGACTGCATCTCTAGCTTGTTTGTTCAGCTTTATCTCCTAGATTATTTTTCCCTCCCATGAGTCTTATTTTCTATATTACAGCAATTCAGAAGTCTATTTAGGTTCTAAGCACAAATACAGGCTCTCTCACACTTCTGCCACTCTGCATTGAATGCCTTTTCCTTTACTTGTCCACTTAAAAAAATAGCAACAATCCTTGTCATTCGTTGAACCTAACCTAGAAATAAGAATTTCCAGAGAGATTTGCTGATACCATTTCTTGAGTCCAGAATAGAAATCATCAGACTTGTTTCTGGGCCACCCCAGCACTGGGTGGATTTCTCTGTATACTACCTGGAGCAGAAGGTAATATTTTTGCTCATAAATTTGTTCTCTCTACTAAACTAGAAACTGTTTATCCACTTTTGCCTTTAGCTTATGGTGTCCTGTAGAATAAGTACTCAATAAATCCCTGCATACTTAAGAAAAGTGTCTTGGTTTTACATACACATGTCCAGACTCTCCTCTGCTATCAAGCGGGTGTTAGGTTTGCTTTAGCACTGCTGGTCAAACTTTGGCATGAAGAATGCATGGCTATTTCTAATTAATTGTGTGCTACAGAAAACAAATACATTACAAAGGACTTTCAGTATGAGGAGAAATTTCACAAGCATCTTCCTGAAACAGGGAAGGTTTCAGGGAAGAAGTGAAACTTGAACCGGCCCCTCTCACTTGATGGGCACAGATATTTGCTGCAGCCCTGGTAGGGAATGACTTGTTTATGGGGCTACGTAAAGTGAATCGCTTCATATCTCTGTAAAGATGTTATATTGTCTTGTTGGTCTATTAAAAATAAAATGTCTACCATAATGTTAAAGCTTCTTTGACTTTAGCTGAGTCCCTTGGATTTACTGAGAGGCAGGAACAGGGCCACCAAGGTTGCTCAGAGATAAGCTGAAGCAGAGGAATAAATAAAATCAGCTACAGTGGGGACTTCCTTGGCGGTCCAATGGTTAAGAATCCACCTTCCAGTGCAGGAAATGTGGGTTTGATCCCTGGTTGGGGAACTAAGAACCCATATGCTGTGGGGCAACTAAGCCTCTGAGCCACAACTACTGAGCCTGGAGCCCTCGTGGAGAGGAGCCCGCATACGTCAATGAAGGATCATGCATGCCACAACTATAAGACCCAGTGCAGCCATAAATAAATAAGTAGCTAATTAAATAAATATTTTTTGAAAAATCAGCTGTGGAGAAAAAATGCTAGGGTTATTTGCAAAAGCTGGGATATTCTGCCCTTGATGCCCAGTGGGGAGGAGAGAAAAGCTCTGATTCTTTTTTTCCAAGCAGCTCTCACAGCTCTGGTAGTAAGTCTGAGATGCTGGGATGTGAGTCATTGTGTTCCTTAAAAATGGCCAATCAATAAAGTCGGACTAGATTCTCTGACCTTGGCCTCAACATCTTGCCTCACTTTCAACTTCTAGACAAGATGTGTATCTTGTACTGTGCTGTGCTGTGCTAAGTCGCTTGAGTCATGTCTGACTTTGCAATCCCAAGGACTGTACCCCTCCAGAATCCTCTGTCCATGGGATTTCCCAGGCAAGAACACTGGAGTGGGTTTCCATGCCCTCCTCCAAGGGATCTTCCCCACCCAGGGATCAAACCCTCATCTCTTGTCTCCTGAACTGGGAGGCAGGATCTTTGCGACTAGTGCCACCTAGGAAGCTCTGTATATCTCTTCAGTTCAGTTCAGTTCAGTTCAGTCGCTCAGTCGTGACCAACTTTTTGCGACCCCATGAATCACAGCACACCAGGCCTCCCTGTCTATCACCAGCTCCCGGAGTTCACTCAAACTCATGTCCATCGAGTTGGTGATGCCATCCAGCCATCTCATTCTCTGTCGTCCCCTTCTCCTCCTGCCCCCAATTTTTCCCAGCATCAGAGTCTTTCCCAGTGAGTCAACTCTTGGCATACTAAACTGTATTATCTTTCTAGAAGTTGAAAACTTTCAATTACTTTTCTCAGTAAATTTTTTCCTTGACCTCAAATTTCACAGTATTACAAAATTAACCAATGACCATTATCAACTAGGTTAAGAAATATAGGAGGAAGAAATAGAAAGGTTTTGTTTCCTTTATATAACCTTGACTCCAGCTTCCATCTTGATGTAATTTTCTGTTATGCTATGCAGTATTTGAAGAAACATTTCATGATACAGAAACCTCAAAAAAATTTTCTGAAGTGAAAAGCAGTTCATCAAAAAGGACAGTCAGAGAGTCCACGGCAGCAGGTTATAAATGAATTCCCATCAGTAAGGGCACAAACATAGAATCCACTTATGTAAAACACAAACCAAAAGCAGGAGACCTTGGAATTGCATGTTATAATACTCAGAGCAATTTGTTTTATGTATGTGTGCCAACATGTCATACAAAATGAAGCCACAAACCACACTTCTAAGTGATCCATTTCATAAAGCCATTCTATTTAGGACCATAATGCCTCTTTCCTTTAATCTTTTCATAAGATGATTTCCTTAGTATTAAAAGGCAGAACCTAGTCTAACATTTTGTTTACTTTATCCCATTTTAGTGATACATTAGCACTGTGTTACCAACTTGCAGTGGCTTTCATTTGGAACCAAATGCAAAATGTTTTTATTTTAAGACTCTCACCTTCAAATTTCTTTCCTACATTTCCTTCTTTGCTTTTCCAAGGGAACGACTCTCCATGCCTTCCTGATCAAGACAGACAACCTAATGGCTGAGTGGGCTTTAATTTCCAGCTTCTGGCATTCAAACCTGATTTGCATTGTCATGTGGAATTATTTGGTATTCAGTATAAAACACTATTTCTTTCTCTCCTTTTTTCCTTCCCTTTTCTAGACAACCAACCACTGGGAAATTATTGTCAAAGTCTTAAAGTGATTTCTCAATGATTGCTTGTTAGTACAATACAATTTCTCCGTTCTGGTTGCTTTCCAGCTCCCTTCTGGGGACCAGGGGCTCCCCTAGTGCCTCCAGCACACACAGCAGACACACTCCAAACACACATCTCTCTCCACTCCTCTCTGTGGCACTTAGCAGGTATCTCAGGGAGCAAACATGAGGGGTGAGAGGGGGCAGGTGTAAAAAGACAAGAGTAAATGAGGAAGGCTGTGAATTTGAAAAGAAAAAGTAAGATGATTCTTCACAGAGTTTAAGGAAGAGATTTTCATCACACAAAGAAGCTGTAATGTTGGAAGATAGAAGGAAGCAAATGGAACGCTTGCCTTCAAGACACCCCCAGTGCAGTCAGAGAGATGGACTTAAGTAAACAGCTGTTGTTCAAGGTCAACAGTTAAGGGCTGTACATATGAAATGGGCTAAAATGAGTTCTATGGGGATGCAGACTAGTAGCGATTTGTTCTGGGGAGTTGGGAGGTGCGGTGCAAAATGGCGGGGGATGTTAGCCATGGTCCCATTTCAATAGGTGGAAGATTTGATGAAGCGAAAGAGAAAAGTGTGCAGATCATAAAAAGAGAGAAGGAAAGGATCTGGGGGTGAAAAGAGAAATAGGACCTCAAAAAAGGGAACAAATGGCAAGAAACAGGGCCAGATTTAATTTCCAGAGAATTAGCCTGGGAAATACTTCTAACTGAGGAGGCTGTGACTCTAAGGACTTTCTTTTAAGTGCCAAAGGCATAAACTAATCTATTTAATTAGAAAAATATGCGTGTATTGCACTCTGAGTAATTTCCCAGAGGACAACTTGTTTCTTTTACAGTTAAATGTTTTTGTTTAATGCCTCCCATCCCCCATTCTCCTTTCTCTGCCTCAGAGCCCACACCTCTTGAGCAGGTACTTGCTCCTACGCAATTATCATCAACAGGGATGTGGGTATGACCCTTCTTAGATCTCACATTTGTTTTTTGGGTACTGAAATAGAAACACATTAACCTAGATATACCTGAGCCCTCCAGCAGGTACTTTATAATCAGAAAGAAAGAAGAAAAAAAAAAACTCAAAAGGCAGTTTCTTCAATGACTCACCAGATTTTCACAATGGCAAATAATTCAACAGGATAACTCAATAGATCTTAGTATCTTAAATGGTAGTGAAAATACTCAAAATAAAACAGAACATCCCTAGTCAATTCACAATCCCCTTCCAATAAGTGAGTAGAGTCTAAAAATATTTTCTCTGATAGCAGTAAGGCAAAGTACTTAGTCTTTCTTGTACCTGCAATAAGAGGAAAATAGATTCTGAAGGTGGCCTGCAAATTGAGTCAAGATAAGCTCCTTTTTTAAAAGATGCTACAGGCAAGCCTGCAAATAGAAAGTTGAATATTTTATCATAGTTTTGCTCTTGAGGAAGGAAGTTTGATCACATTAATTGAACCAATACAATCATTTATTCAAAGAAGATTAAAATACTCTAAATATGCTTCCTGTGTTTTTCAGTGAAAAAAAACAAAGGGGCAAATATTCATTTCTAATCCATTTCTGCCTAGTTTTGTACTTCTAGCTCTTTCTACATTTACATATATGGTATAGCCTCAGATAATAAATAGCAAATGGAATGTGATCAATTCAAAATAAATACGCTTACTAAGAATGAAACCAAAGCAGGACAAAGATGTAATGGATGCAAAAGAAAAGGAAGTATGGGTATACTGCTGAAACCCTGCAAATATCAACACTTAGTAATTGAGAAACATATTTTAGAATCTTTGTGGTTCCTAAACAAAGTTAATAAAAAGTTTCAAAACCAGCTCAAGTTGTATTTTCCTTTCCTTTAATTCTTAAAACAGAAATGGATAATCTTGGGACACAGGGTAAAGTGACCTATAACCTGCTCTTGAGCCCAGTGAACTTTATTATCTGGAGACACTGAGTCCACAGTCAAACCCATAACATTATTAAAAACTGTGACCAAAGATTCATTCCAGGTAGGTTTCCTCACATGCAAGTAACCGGAGCTTGAACCTGTGTTTTGGTGGCTAAAGGCAAAGTATCTCATTATAAAGAAAGGATGGAGTTTAAATGTCAAGGAAAGCTTTCTTAATATCTATTTTTGCACTGAATATTAAATACACTTCAGCTTGCTTTTATGAACCCCTATGAATTATGGTTTCAGAAACATGTGTATGTAATTGTTCTGTTTTTATAGGTTCTTTGAATGCATGCACCATAATTCTTTACACATTCTGTATGCATATGGGTAAGTAACCCAAAAGCTCAATGAATATATTTCTAAAGGTTAACAAAGGTATGATGAAAGCTTTATTTTGATCTGTCTTTACTATTATTTACTGCTTCATGAAAACCATAAAACTGTTCTTATAACTAACAACTAGATCTGCTAAAATGATCTTACCCTAGGAATTAGACCAACACAACTTGCAAGTTATTTTTATATCAAATCAACTCCGGTTTGAAATGGTTTCCCCAATTACTAACAGGCATGCTATGCTCACATAAAAGGATTGATATCCCACAAACGTGCTGCTGTGTGTTTTTCCCTGGAAAACTCAAAATAGGATCTGTCAGGTATATCCGCTAGCGTAACAAACATGTCACCCAGATTTGCATTGGGAATTAAAACATTCTGTAGCCTGACAAAAGGCTGTGTGTTTTTAGCAACCGTGACGAGAAGAAGGCATTGCAGCACCTACATGTTGTGTGTTAAAAGTCCCTCACCAGTCAGCCTGAGGAAGCACAATAATTCCATGATGGAGCGTCCCTGAGTGGCGTGCCATGCTGCCAAGAGCCGTGGCTGCATCCCTACTCCAGCCATCATCATCGGGCAAGTCTAATTCTATCTCCTGCAAACCCGACATTGTCTTTTATTCTTGTATTTATACACCACTTATATCGGAGCCAGGAAAGTAGGAAAATGCATGTGTAGCTGGTGAGAAATGTCATTGATATTAAAAGTCCAACCCGCATTTTCTCTAATGTCAAATGTGAAACAATGGTATTTATAAAATAATACTACATCACTATGTGATAAGTAAACAATATTAATTAGCTTACAGGATGATACCATACATCTTATCTCTATTATTTTAATAACAAGAAGAGTGTTACTAGTTTAAATGAGAAGCAGGGCTAAGAGTTTCTCCATTTATATAGTATATTCTTTATGTGCTGACTTAAATAATTTTACTATATTAGTCCATTTTTAGTGTCCAAAGAATGCCCAGCAGATAAATCTAACAATATTTTGTACACGTCAAAAAGGATCTTCACCTATTTGAATCATAGATAAGTGATAACCAAAAGGAAATCTCTTCTGCATAAAAGAGCAGAAATACTGTAACTTACAGTTTTGTTTAAAATGCCACAGGCTTCCCTTGTTTTTCAAGTCATTAATGGAAAACAGGTGTCAACTTATTAGCAGTTTCATAAAGGCAGTCTTTTGGAAATATTTCTTATCACTTAACTGTGTAATTCGGTCATGTCATTAGTTCCACAAGTAAGACTTTTCTGTAGAAAAAATGTGAGAGAAACCAAATAAAGTGCTCATCACCAATGGATAGAATTTAACTTGTACAAATAAAAAACAGATTGCCCAGCAAATGTTCTAATAACTTTACATTCTAAAACACAGTGTCCATTAAAGTTATTTATTAAAAGGGTTCCTTTATTGAGTAAGCGTTAACTGACATGCTAGATTCAACTCTGAAACATGAAATACAGTTTTTGCCTAAATATTTCTACACAGGCATGATAAAGGTCAATGAACCATATTCATCATATTGAAATATTAGTACTTACATTCTTCCAATTTTATAAGACAAAAAAAATACAAATCATGAATTAATTAATTGATTAATTAATCATAGGCTACCATTCCCAAACTATAATTTGACACCTTTTTGGCCATCTTATTATATGAGACTACTGTTTTCATTTATTCCTTAATAATGCCTATTGCTACATTTAATAGTGCTTACTGATGTGTTTAATAGTGTATATTGATATGCTAAAAATATAAGTACATCCTTAAAAATCAGAAGCCAGACATATATTCACATTCTATACCAAAAAGCAAAAATGAATGAATGCACTCTTCTGCCAGACACTTACTTTCATGTATTTAATCTTCACCTTCAAGTGTGAGGGCTGAAGTTCATTATCCTACTTCCAGATGAGTAAAATGAGACTAGAGAAATTAAGTAGTATATCCGAGTCATACAGCTAAGACTGTTAGAGAATTTGAAAATAGTTCTGAGTGACACCAAATGATATTATCAATGCTTGCTCTCAATGCTATAACTAATTCTTCACTAACTTTCCCCAAAATATTGATATAAGTAATGTGAAAGGTGGCTGTACAAATTAACATTCTTTGGTGATCCTTGACATTTTTTTCTTCTATATTCTTCTTATTTAATATTCAAAAACTAAACATCTATTCATAGACCTGTGAGCCCTCCCCAAGATACAGGTGACTCAGTGCTGCCCCTTTGTGGGGGATGGAGGAAGGGATACAAACACACTTGGGTGCCATCTTGCCTGAAGGAGCTCATTTTGTCATTAGCCTTCCCAGAGGGGACACTGTTTTGCAATCCACATTCAGTTACCAATGGTCAGTGCCATGACCCCAAGTTCCATCAACATGTTTTATTATTTTCTGTAACAGGATTTAGGAATTTAGAAATTCATTAAATAATTTCTTTTCTTTCTCATTTTCATTTTTCTTCCAGACAGAACAGACATGAGACAAAGGAGATGGTGGAGTCAGTTGATAGACTAGGGTCTGGAGAGAAGTGGTTCAGTTCACTGAACTTAATTCAACATTCATTTACTGATGGGAGTTACCAAGCTGATGGATCTTTGAAAGAGGAGGCATTCTCAGGATCTTTATGGAAAAAGACAGATGATTGGAAAGATGCATAAGGAACTGTCATTCCAGAAGACAGAATAACCTGCGAGGTGTTAAGAGAAGCTGTACCTAGTCTTGGGATAGCATCCTTTCTTTTATCATTCTTTGTTACACAGGAGACATCCCATGTGTGTCAAGGAAGGTGGGAAAGAAGTTTGTGCAACTGAAGACAGAGCTAAAAGTGGAATTTTTGGTGGTATACTAACTTCTCTTACCTTTCACTTCCTTAATGATTTTTTAAATTATTAAAATGCTGGTATTTAGCATACACATTTAGTTTTCAATAATACAAATAGAAAACTGCTCACAAAAAGCATCTTTGACCTTTTAAAAATTTCACCTAAATCCTCTCATAGATAAACAGTAAATAGTTGTACTGGTTTAATACAACTTCAGTCTGAACTTTTCTTTCTAGCTCTATGAAATGGCAACTCACTCCAGTATTCTTGCCTGGAGAATTCCATGGACAGAGGAGCCTGGCAGGCTATAGTTTGTAGGGTCACAAAAGAGTAGGACACAACTTGGCTACTAAACAACAACTGTGAACTTATTACAGTCATTTGCCTTCTGGGAGTTTGTTGTTTTTTTTTTTTTTAATCTTTTATATAGAAATCATTCTGAGAATAGGATTCTGTAAGGATTAAATGAGTTAAGGTATGTAAAATCCTTATTTGGCACAGGGAATGGCATTTTAGGAGTTATTAATAATTGATAGATGTGACTTGCTGTTTTGGTTTATTGGCTGGTTTGTTTGCTTGCTCTCTGACAAACATAATATGTCCAAAATGCCTCCAAGGAATCTGACTATTCAATATTTTTAAATTAAATGGACAAATTAGCTTAATTCCTAGTTTTTTTCCTCAAGTGAACTTTCTTGTCATTTACATGGCAGTCTTACTTTTAATAAATGCAACAGAAAGCTGCCATCTAAAAGCACTGAGAGCTGATGAATAGAACCAAAAAGTATGTTTTCCTAATGTTAGTACCCAATTGCTCTTGCTTAAAATTGATCTCTTCAGTTTCAAACTTTAAGAAGCCTCAAAGGCTATCATGTTAGACCATTACTATGTACTAATCATAGATTTCATTCTTGAGAAAGCCCTACTAAGAAAGAGAAATCACCGGGATTTTTATAAAACAATCACAACAAATTTCTTTCTGCCCTCTTCCTTCCCCAGTGAAAATGAGAAAACAATATTATGATGAAAAGCAAAGAGTCTGGATTCATAGATAGACATGCTCTGAAGAACAAAAGATAGTTAACAGTGAAAGATAATTCAAATAGTGGGATTTGATGTTCTTTTTCAGCTGTCCTATTAAATACTTTTTTTCTTTTTTCACATTTCAATTGCACCAAATATGAAAAGCCCAAATACAAAAGAAACAATAAAATGCTTGTTAATCTAATAACAGAATGCCAAGAACAGAAAACCTCTCTTACCACAAAGTGTAATTGAGATTGCCTGCAACACAGGCAGTTTGTGATCAAAACCTTGGGGAAAAAAAAGCCATCAATAGAAATGATGTTTCCACTGTGAGCTCATGGTCACAGCAAGGCTACAAGACCAGGGACATAAAGCCCTATTAATTGTACCTCCCAGGGGTCACCAAACATCTCTGTTTGCCTGTAAGTGTCCCAATTTATGCCTTTTATCTGGTGTAATTATTAATAGAGTTCCTTTAGCTCCAAAAGTGTCCCAGTTTGGACAATAAATTATACAGTTGCCCTCAGCTTACCCCTATTCCTTTTTGCTTCTTTTACCTTTCCAAAAAGAAAGAAAAAAACCCAAAGCAAAACACCGAAGGGGCAAGCTATTTTAACTCTTCAGGTTATATGAGAGCCAAGAAAAAAGATATCTGTTGCTTAAGCTCAGCTATTCATTTGACTACCTTTCATTTTCTTAATGAAAATGGGACTTCCCTAGTGGCTAAAATGGTAAAGAATCTGCCTGCAATGCAGGAGACCTGGATTCAATCCCTGGGTTAGGAAAATCCCCTGGAGAAGGAACTGGCAACCCACTCCAGCATTCTTGCCTGGAGAATTCCATGGTCAGAAAAGGCTGGCAGGCTACAGTTCATGGGATAGCAAAGTGTTGGACACACCTGAATGAACAACTTTCTTTTTTTCACTTTCGTTTTCTTAAAGCAGGGAAGATTTCTAGTCTGAATTAACTTTGATGTGGTCCCATTCATCCATGAAATATTTGGGGGCAGAACTAACCCTATCTTTTTCCACCACCCTCTCTCTCTTATGAATTTCTGCCTAACTCTAAGCTACATTGCTGAGTTCACATATTAAATCCTGTTTGCAATTTTAAGGAATTATACCTCACGTGAGTACTCCTTAATATAATTGCTGGGTTTTTTTTTTGTTGTTGTTAAAAAAAAAAATCAGATGTTCAAGGTAGGTTATATAGCAGCCAAGAATAGTAGTTCATATCAGCCTCAAGAAAGGCCGAGCACCTTAGAGCAAGAGCCCTTTAATCAAAAAGCAATCTTCGGGGATGAGTTAGTAGTACTTTGCCTCTGGCACTAACCAGATCCCCTGGTTTCATTGTATATTTCCACAGGAGTCTAACGATGAAACACATTAGATCTTCTCATAGGTACAGTAGAAAAAGCATTGCCTACCAAGGGTCATATGGCCCTTCTAAAAACAAGGGGGTGAAGGTCAAGAGCAATAAGAGCATCCAAACCAACCATGAATTCTGCAGCTAAAGTCTCGATGAAGAAGGGGAGAAATTCCCCCTTTCATAGGAACGTTCATGGGAAACCCAGGATGTGCAATTGTGAAGAAGAGCAACAGCAAACAGTTTGCTTTTTCATGGGAGGGGTTAGGGGTGCAAATCTTTGTTTAAAAATTAAGAACTTACCCTTTTAGTCAGGAGAATATCCCTGATCTTTATCCAGAAAAGCTTCAAAACTGTAAGGAAAAAAAATAAAATTCATTTGAGGGCAAAATATTCTGGTATTGTAAAGATTTACATTGATCCAGTGGGTTTTATCTGTGGGTCTAGATCTATAAAGGCACAAGCCTCATTTCATGGGAATGTGGTTCTGCATCATTTGCACAAAGAAGGCATGGACTGCGTCTAATTGAGTTATTTTATTTATTTGTATTTTATTTATTTTCACATAGGCATAAAAAGAATGCACACACATATGCAGAAACAAATAGCATAAATTTTCACTTTTCATGTGTATATCCGTATGTAAACACAGAAGCACCCTCACACACGTCAAGTTTTGTAGCACATGTGGAAGACACAGCAACTCTCCTCCCCATATTACAGTCTCATGACCACTCCCCCAAGATGGGGAGCATTCCCAAAACGGGACAGCAGGCAATATTTTAGATTGGCTGTGCCTTTGAAACATCTGACTCTTCCTTGGGTTCTGCAAGTAGCCTCAAGTCAAACAGGTAAAAACATATCATGAATCAGGGTGAAAGGCTATAAATATGCCATGTTTGTGTTTCTCTGTTGGTTTTGTGTTTTGTTTTGTTTTGTTTTGAACCTTCACTGATTTGGGGGAAGTAATTAAGTGCTTTAGCATAAAAGATCTCATGCTGGGTGATAGGCTACATGGGAAAGAGAAATTAGACAAAAGGTATTGAGTAATAACCACAAATGACTTTATAGACCATTCTGCTTGAATGTCAATAGAACTCGGAAGCAGAATTTGCAGATCATCAGCAATGGCTCCCCCAAGTATAATCAGGAATTGACTATATAATTTGCCACTTGTAAACTCTTACCTGCCGTTATGATTTCTTAGCTGAGTGGGGGAAAATGATATAGTGATCTAAAAACTCCATATTATCAATGGCAGAAATTCCCAACTATAAAAGGCATTTACTATCTTACCAAAATTTATCAGCATTGAATTAATTTGGCAGATTCTTGATTATTTTGCCCAGTGATGAAGTACACATCATATAGCACCGTATGTATTATTGTAAGCTGCTTCAAAGCTTTTGAGAAATGAGAGGAGGGCAAAAAATAAATAAACAAGTATAACTGCACATTGTTTAAATAATGGTTGTATAAAGAAAAATCATACTGGAAATAACTGAAGAATAAAAAATAACTTGAAGTACAGCAAAAATATATAGTCTGTCATGCTAGGCTTTGCACAAGAAGATGAAAAGTGTGTTTGGATGTATTTCTTTAACAGTGAAATATTCACTTAGGTGAAAGTGAAGCCGATAAGAAACAATAATTGTTTTATACAATATTAATTCAGTTACAATGACTTTCCCCCATATACCCAGGCTAATGAGTTTAATCAAAGAAGGAGCTGCTGAAAACAGACTAATGGGTTTGAAATTACAAAACCCTGCCTTCCAATTTAGACACGGAGTTCTTTAAAGGGTGCTGTTTTTTTTTCAAATTATAATCCATAAGAAAGATTTTTTGGTCTATCAGAAGTCATGTTTCCTAAGGCAGGCTGCATCTATATGTTATCAAAGTGCCTAAAAATAAGTTTAAAAAATTGGTCATAATGGATTTTTTAAAAAATATAGTCACTTTACCTACATTATATTTACCACACTACAATTCCTGGGTGTGCTGGGCATTAGGAGACACCCAAGTAAACCACCTCAATGGTTATTAAGATACTGTGCTAAAGAAAAATATTTCCCAACAAGAGGTACTAGTAAGATAGACAGTAGCATAAGAAAAGAATCAACATGAAAAATACTAAAAAGACAGCAACTATGTCCAGTCTGGATGTTCCTATTTAGCAGTTAAAACATTGCTGAGCTACAGTGATCTGTACATTGAAAGTCCAAGGGTTTAAGCTGGTGACAGAGAGAACTCAAAATTTTATTCAGTGCAATTTGACGAATACCTATTGTGCATCTAAAACATGTCTAGTTATATTCAAAGGAATCTAAAAAGAAATCAATTCTAAAATAAGAGGACTCACCCAAACCGGGAGTTCTAGATATTTGGAAACAGAAATCATCAGGCTCAAAAGTGTGCAAATAAATGTCTTAGAGAAAAAAAAAAGCAATAATGAATATTTAATGGCAGGCCATTTTTGGCACTGATTTAAAAACCTTATTGATAAATACCAGAATTTTCTAAATACCAGACTATCTTGTAATTTCACCTAAGACCAAGCCCACTTTAGCAAAAAACAAAAAAATCAAACCTGTCAAGGGGTAGTAGCACAACTGCTATTATCAGACAAAGGTTCATTGACTGAATCAGTGACTTAAACAAAACCTTTTAACTTGCCTCAGAAAATATCTCCACTTACATGAGAACGCAGTTCATCTAATTTCATATCTGTAACAACCATGATCTCTTGGGTTTCTCAGTGGAGAAAGTGGGATCTAGGATGAGGACACAGAGGAGAAGTTTGAGAAAAACCCAACACTGCAACTTCCCTGAACCTGGCTTGCCATTTTTTTTAAAAATCAAAATTATTACCCCTTTGTTAAAGTTTGTAAGCAGGGGGATGAGAGCCTGCAGGATGTTATTAATAGTAAGAGTGGTATCAGTAGAGATACAAGAAGGTCCATGAAAGGGTCAGCTCTCATCAGCGGGGTCTCCCTGATATTCCACAGCCTGTGGTGTGATGAGTTTCTCTGGCTTATGAGAGATACAGTTTCCTTAATGTGTGGAGAATTTTCTCTAGGTAAATATTTATTCTAGATTTGGAAAGCAATTAAGCATCACTACATTCTCACAAATATGTCTTCTCCTTTTAAAAATAAACATTCTCCCATGAGGATGCAGGAAGGCCCCATCAGATGGACTTGGGTTCCCTCACAGACTGTTAGCCAGATATATAACCCATGTTATATGTTTCATTATATCATGTTAAATTACTGGGCAGAATCACATCGGACAGGAAGTCTGTGTCTCTGTCTCACTAGGAATGATAATAATTACCCATCTGCACACAATGATAGATCACTGTTTCCAAGGAGGATGGTAGGCCTACCTGACTACAGGGGGCATTCAGGTTTGCTCAGTGTTTTGCTGTTCAGAAACTAAATAACATGCTATCTCACTTAAGTTCTTGGGCAAGAAGAACATAAGCAGAATGAGAAACGCTTGACCCAGAATTTTACATCTGGGAGACAAGGACAGCAAAGAGCTTGGGGATGTGGAGGTGGGGCTCCCAACAAAGACTGTGCAAATAACAGCAATTCATCAAAGACAGTGGCTTCTCTTCTACAGCTTAGTTTCTTTAAACACACACACATAGGGAGCTAATGGCAGCCTTAGTGCAATTTCGTCAAGTACAAAGATAACAGAGTACCACTGAAAAAACTTCTGACTTAGACTGAAACCTCAGTCCCTGCCTGAACTTCCTGCCAACTGGAGCAGCTTCCTGCACATCCTCACCTTCAGTAAAGTGGCAATGATGTTAAAATTGCACTGGGCAGTTATAAAATTTTACTCAAATGCACTCTGCAAGAAAAAAAAAAAAACAAACTTGGAAATATGAAGACTTCTACCAATGTTTGAGTTAATACATTTATGCCACTACCTCATTCTAGATAGATTTTCCTGTAGGTTTTAAGGCAGTGAAATCGGTATATATAACACGCTTGTCACTTGGCAGACAAAAGACCTGGACAGTGGACTGCATTTTTCATGTTTTATGTTTCATGTTTCATCCAGATGTTTTGGCACTTTGGAGCCAGAATAATTTTTTTATTCCCGATGCGTCTCATTTCTGTTAGGACTGCCAGAATTCTGGCTGATGACAATAAGTCACATTAGCTCTTATCTTTTTCGGTTCAATTAATGTATCTATTGAAAAATCAAAGAGCAATTATGAATTTCTCTTCCAGTGAATTCTGCCCATGTATGAGGTGATGGTAATGATGCTGTGGGGGTGGTGACAGAGTATAACTTCAGAGTAGCTATTCTGCAAATAATGAAGGCATGGATCAAGCATGGTAGAAAAAAAGCAATGAATCAACTACAGATGAAACGAGGGACTTGGTAAAAAATATAAAAACCTCAGGAGGAAAAAGAACAAGATTTGACTCTTTGTTCAACGACAAATATGCATATAAAGTAACTGTCCTTCATCCTAAAAGGCTAAGCTGCTAAAATGTCGGTTTCTGTGGCTAAAAGCCCCAGGCGCACAAATGAAAACTATGCTTTGGTGGGTGGCTTCAGTTGCTATTTACATTCTGTTGTCACCTGGGGCCCCGCCTCCCGTCCTCCTAGGGTGCATGCCACAGTTGCTCACAGGGCAAAGCCAGAAGCCAGGTCATCTATTGCTGGCTGTTTCCCAGCCCACAGTAGCTGTTTCACTCTGCCTCTGGAATGCTTTGTTCTGGGAATTCTTAGAATTTCATATCTGCCTCCTTCCATGCTTTGCACTTTCCCCATTTTAAGCACAAAGTAGGAACTCAATGTGTATTTGCTGAACTGCTTAGTGAATGAATGAGTGAAAAAATTATACTGACATTAAATATGACTCGGCAGTTGTATTATAGCTAGCATGATATCTAAATGAGCAGATTTCAAAGCAAGGTCATCCTCTCCTGCACTTCAGTGGTACTATTTAACATGCCTGACTACCTAAAAACAATTCAATGCATTTACAATTTAACAAAAATTAGATTTTAGCAACGTTACAGAGCTTCCCAGATGGCTCAGTGGAAAAAAATTCTCCTGCCACTGCAGGAGATGCAGGTTTGATCCCTGGGTGGGGAATATATCCTGGAGGAAGAAATGGCAACCCACTCCAGTGTTCTTGCCTGGGAAATCCCATGGACAGAGGAGTCTGGTGGGCTACAGTCCCTTGGGTTGCAAAGAGACAGACGCGACTGAGCAACTGAGCATACCTGCAATGTTATCTCTTTGTCATTCTCTCCTTTGATAATTTAACAATGTCTTAAAGTATGTTAGTGGGGTTATAAAGCTCACTCAGTTCTCAGCAAAAGAAGAAACCAGGGAGCAAAGCAGCCAATGGCGCTGGCCAAAGCTTGTGCGAGACACAGTTGAGTTTCACAGAATTTTCCTGATAATGACTGCATCATTTTGAACTAAGGACACTTTGATCTCTTTATATCTAAATCAAACCACGTTTCTATCTTTTCCTGGTCCTCAAGCATTTTAAAGATATTGAGCAATGTCTTCAGCAACAGCAGTGATACCTGTATTTCTGAAATAGCTTGTGATTTGTTTTGCAAGTGTGTGTGTGTGTGCTCAGTCGCGTACAACTTTGTGAGCCCATGCACTGTAGCCTGCCAGAATCCTCTGGCCATGGGATTTTCCAGGCAAATTACTGGAGTGGGTTTCCATTTCCTCCCCCAGCTTGTTTGTCATATACTTTCTTAAAATGATTTTGATGGAGAAATGACAGAGACAGCATGATTATGAAAGGGACTTTTGATTCTAGAATCAAATAGGTTTGTAGATGGAATTCAGACAAAAAATATGTCACCCTCCCTCACCTTGCCAAGGTCCAACAAATGCTAAATGTCCAGATATATGGAGCTCATCCTTACAGACATGTTAGATCTCCCTGTGTATTTTGAGACTTGGACTCCTTTAAAAATCAACACTAAGGGGAATGTCGTGAATATATGCTTTGATCTTTCAGCTCAGCCAAGTGGCTTACGAGGCAAGTAACTGCTACGCAGACCTTTGCAGCAGAACCTGGTAGGAATTATCATTTTAGTCTATTACAGAGGAGCAGGACTCGCCCTGCCACTTGTAAGTGAAAATAAGAAAGTTGGCATGTCAAAAGATTATCATAATATAGAGCCTTTCAAATCACAGTGGAGATTGCAAATCTGGCCACTTGCTTTCTACTCAATCAATAATAAAACAGTTCTCATTTTCCAAACTGGGATTGGTTTTCTCTGTTAATCCTTAAAAAAAAAAAAAACATGGTGCTTGGTGGGATATCCGAGACGGCACCTCCCAGCGTGGCCCCTGATGTCATGCTCCCACCAGGTTGAGTCTAGTTGGTATAAACTCGTTTATTTCCAGAACCAAACATCTTATTGCTGTTAATGAAAAGAACGCCTGACCAGGCAAAATAAAAGCAATTTAAGTCTCTCCCATGACTTCTGGTTGCTGGGCCCCCCTTAGAGCCAAACAAATCTCTGTTGGTTACAACTGGCAAAGCCCAGGAAAAAAAAAAAGTAGTTATAATACACAAGTGGTCAATGAGGCAGCCTTTAAGGAAAAACACTGCTGATAAGATAAACAGCTTGTGATGTCCTTAATTATAATATTTCATACTCATTTAGCCATCTCCACATCACAGAGCTAACAAAGTGGATTTCAAACAGGAAATAAGGCTCCTTCCCACCAGCCCAGAGGCCTAATTATAAAATAGCAACCTACTTTTTCTGTAGTGGATACAGGGCGCTTTTTCTTTTTTTCTCCTCCAACAGAATTTATTGAGCTCATTACCAGGCTGCTTATGAAGTGATTTGAAATGAGGCAACATTAAAGCATTCCACAAATCCCTTGTACTTAGTCATCCTGACACTTTATTTGAACTCGGAGCACTGATATGGAATAACTGCCGAAGCCCCACACTTCTGACTCTATTATCTGACAGGAGGTCCAGAATCCAAAAAAAGAGAGAGATATCATCAAACTTTCTTAATCATCACAATAATTTGTCGGAAAGAACCAGGTACAATTCGGGCAACACCAGAGGGGCTTGGCTGCTAGAAACCAGGCAAGTGTAGCGTACATGCCTTACAGGAACAGAATCACATTAATCAGGCAGCAATAGAGCCCAAGGCCGTGTATGTACGTGTGTGTGTATTTTAAGAAAAATTGACAGATAGGCTTCAAAGCAGCAAAGCACTGAACTCCCTGTGTGCTATTAGTCCAACTCTAACTTCTGTTCTCATGTAATCTGAGAGGCAGCTATAGACTGGCCCTCCCTGGGTTATCACTGAGGCTAATACAGCACAGTTAAAAACTGCATCTGCCAAAGTTTCAAAGAGGGGGAAAAAAGTCTGTGATGAAGGACACAAAAGTCTATGGAAGCTGACTATCTGTTATGTGAAAATGGTGTTCATTTTTGCCTTTTATTGCCTCTTTCCCTAGCTTACTGAACCAGTAATGAATATCCCTGAAGAAATATCACCTGTTAAAGAGAAATTATGTTTTATTTCTCACTGGATCCTACATATATCCTAAAGTGCAGTCTGTCTTTGAAAAATGTCCATTTTAGGAGATTCATGGAGAAGAGAGGATGAGTGTGCATGGGTGCACACGTGTGTGTCTGCATGGCTGATGGGGGAACAACCTAGCCTGCAGGAATAATGGGTCCCAAATGCAGTTCTAGCCTTAGAGAGAGGCTGTGTCTTTTCAGCTATAGCTACTCCTAATCCTTACTATAGTCCACAATCCAGTGGCCAGACTTAAATGCAATTGTATCACCAAGGAAGAATTAAAACTTTTGAGCAACAGGAAGAAATTCTGGTTTTTCTAGTTTAGGTTTTGAAAGAGTACCATAGCATGATATGTTCAGGAGAGCCCCGTTTGAATAGAGTATCAGAACATATGGTATCTCCTGTTACCCACGACATCTTCAACCTTGACAGTTAAAATGCCACAGCAAGTTCATTACATCTAAAGTGAATACATGTCCTTCAAGTGACTTCCTATAGGAAAATTATTCATCAGCATCCCTTAAGAAAGTAAAAACGAATGAGAGTATAATATCTTCCTCAGAAGAGAGAGAAATCTGCCACTTGGTACCATCTCCATCCTGTGTACATATACTGAATGTTGATTACTTGCAAGGCTTGGGATTAAGTTCTGTAGAAGACTTTTTTTAAGGAAATCCCATAAACTCACATCCAGAAGAACTTCTTTTAACTCAAAGCTCTATAATTGGAAGAAGCAAACATGGGATTTAACATCTTCCATAAATATAAACTCCAAGAGGATCATACCTCATCATGTGTGCGCCATGAACATATAGCAAGTATATCACTCATAACATTGAGACACTGTACCGGAATTAAAGAAGTCTCCTTTTCCTAGGTCTGTGCCATGGCACTCTCCTCACTCATCCTCTTAACACCTTAGTCTCACAAGTTTTAAAATAGTTAACATTACTGACCTCCACTTCTGCTCATTTTCAGTTATCCAGTAACGCATCTCAGATCTCAGCATCCCTCCACACTGTTCCACTAAGAACTTGAACTACCCTCCATTTCTAAGTCACTCTTACCAGACCTACTATTATTAATCATCAGATGCTTTTATTATTTTATCTCTTTTCTCCCAGTTTACCAGATCTCTTTTGTTTTTTGTTCATTCCCTATCTAGATTCAATCCCATAGGAGTCAAGGCAAACAAAGTAATTTTAAGCTCATGTTGTACAGTGACTATGAACAAGGGCTCTGAGAGTAACAGAGTGTCCAGTTTACTTTTGAAAAGTGTTCCAGTTTACTTTTGAAAAGTGAAGTCCCTCAGTTGTGTCCGACTGTTTGCAACCCCATGGACTGTAGCCTATCAGGCTCCTCTGTCCATGGGATTTTCCAGGCAAGAGTACTGGAGTGGGTTGCCATTTCCTTCTCCAGAGGATCTTCCTGACCCAGGGATTGAACTCGGATCTCCGACATTGTAGTTAGAGGCTTTACTGTCTGAGCTACCATACTCTTATCTAGGTGTAAACTCTATCTCCACCACGAATAAGCTGTGTATGATCTTGGGCAAAGTACTTGACTTCTGCGTTTTGTTCTCTCCATCAGTCAGAAGATAATAAATACTTCAGTGTGCCAGGCACTGTGGAAGACACTAAGGATTAAATATTAAAGTCATTGAAAATTTTTAGGTAGAGAAATGATATCATGTATCCTAGCTTCTTTCATGATCAGCTACGTGAATTTCAGCTAATATTAATCTCTTGATGCTTCAGTTTTCTCAACTTTAAAATGGAGATAGTAGTAGTGACTCCCTAATAGGATTGCTGAGAAGATGGAATGAGATCATAATAAGCTACAAATAAATCTTAGCTATTGTGGTAACGTATGCCCATGATATAATCTTTTTGCGCTACTGCAAATGTTGTAGAAAAATGGTATATATTCCCTGATTTTAACTGTTCCCAATTCACCTATTGAACCTTCAAAATTCAATTTTAATTATTCATTCATTCATTTATTTATAGAAGTATTTGCTCAGTGGCTCATAAATGTGAGTCCTCTAGCAAGTGATGGTGCTAAACAGTAAAGAAGACAAACATGATTTTTACCCTCCTACTTCTCACCAATCAGCTCAAAATAGGCATTTCCAATGATTATTCATAGTCTTTTCCTGATTAACTTTAATAAAATATATAAAATTATTGAACAGCCCACTTTCATGAAAAGACTATCAAGTTCTCCCATTCCTTGGCACACATGACATGATATTCCTCGGGGTCTTTTATTTCCCTAACCCTGCCTGCTAGCCCCTTTCTGCAACCTCAGTTTCCCACAGCCTCTTACTATGAGAATATATTGGGTTGGCCAAAACATTCATAAGATCTTACAGAAAAACCCAAAAGAAATTTTTGTCCAACTCCAATATATCCCTCTGTCCCTACATCATCTTTCTCATCAAGTTCTCTGTTCTCATAGCTCCTATTATTACTTATTTGCAAATGACTCTTTATCTTCTAACTACTTTATTCTCTGAAAACTTTCCTGATTTTCTTCAATGCATCTTGGTGTCTGCTTTCCATCCCCCACTGGGGTGTCCTGACAAGTCTTCCAAGCCAACATATGTTAAATTAGTTTTCCATCTTTTACAAACACCCAATACCATCTCCTAAATTTCCTAATTTTTGTCTCATACATTTCATGAAAAGATGGGCTCAATAAAGGACAGAAATAGTATGGACCTAACAGAAGCAGAAGATATTAAGAAGAGGTGCCAAGAATACACAGAAGAACTGTACAAGAAAGAGCTTCACAACCTAGATAATCATGATGGTGTGATCACTCACCTAGAGCCAGACATCTTGGAACGTGAAGTCAAGTGGGCCTTCCTTAGAGAGCATCACTACGAACAAAGCTAGTGGAGGTGATGGAATTCCAGTGGAGCTATTTCAAATCCTAAAAGATGATGCTATGAAAGTGCTGCACTCAATATGCCAGCAAATTTGGAAAACTCAGCAGTGGCCACAGGACTGGAAAAGGTCAGTCTTCATTCCAATCCCAAAGAAAGGCAATGCCAAAGAATACTCAAACTACTGCACAATTGCACTCATCTCACATTCTAGCAAAGTAATATTCAAAATTCTCCAAGCCAGGCTTCAACAATAAGTGAGTCATGAACTTCCAGATGTTCAAGCTGGTTTTAGAAAAGGCAGAGGCACCAGAGATCAAATTGCCAACATCCATAGGATCATTGAAAAAGCAAGAGAGTTTCAGAAAAACATCTATTTCTGCTTTATTGTCTATGCCAATGCCTTTGACAGTGTGGATCACAACAAACTGTGGAAAATTCTGAAAGAGATAGGAATACCACACCACCTGACCTGCCTCATGAGAAATCTGTATGCAGGTGAGGAAGCAACAGTTAGAACTGGCCGTGGAACAACAGACCGGCTCCAAATAGGGAAAGAAGTACATCAAAGCTATATATTGTCACCCTGCTTATTTAACTTATATGCAGAGTACATCATGAGAAACGCTGGGCTGGAAGAAGGACAAGCTAGAATCAAGATTGCTGGGAGAAATATCAATAACCTCAGATATGCAGATGATATCACCGTTATAGCAGAAAGTGAAGAAGAATTAAACAGCCTCTTGATGAAAGTGAAAGAGGAGAGTGAAAAAGTTGGCTTAAAGCTCAACATTCAGAAAACTAAGATCATGGCATCTGGTCCCATCACTTCCTGGTAAATAGATGGGGAAACAGTAGAAACAGTGGCAGACTTTATTTTGGGGGGTACTCCAAAATCACTGCAGATGGTAACTGCAGCCATGAAATTAAAAGATGCTTACTCCTTGGAAGGAAAGTTATGACCAACCTAGACAGTATTAAAAAGCAGAGACATTACTTTGCCAACAAATTTCTGTCTAGTCAAGGCTATGATTTC
Source organism: Moschus berezovskii (assembly GCF_049115385.1). Taxonomy (NCBI): domain Eukaryota; kingdom Metazoa; phylum Chordata; class Mammalia; order Artiodactyla; family Moschidae; genus Moschus; species Moschus berezovskii. Next base: position 65,412,926 of record NC_142469.1, read on the forward strand.
TCCATAGTCAGGTATGGATGTGAGAGCTGGACTATAAAGATAGCTGAGCACCGTAGAATTGATGCTTTTGAACTGTGGTGTTGGAGAAGACTTGTGAGAGTCCCTTAGACTGCAAGGAGATACAACCTGTCTATCCTAAAGGAAATCAGTCCTGAGTGTTCATTGGAAGGACTGATGTTGAAGCTGAAACTTCAATACTTTGGCCACCTGATGCAAAGAACTGACTCATTGGAAAAGACCCTGATGCCGGGAATGATTGAAGGCAGGAGGAGAAGGGGATAACAGAGGATGAGATGGTTGGTCGGCATCACTGACTCAATGGACATGAGTTTGGGTAAACCCCAGGAGTTGGTGATGGACAGGGAGGCCTGGCGTGCCGCAGTCCATGGGGTTGCAAAGAGTCGGACATGACTGAGTGACTGAACTGAGCTGAATACCTGAGATAGAACCCTTAAAATCACATTTCATTCTTTACTTAACCCACTATCCTCATTTTAAACTTATTTCATAGATTCCGTTCTATGGAAATTTTGTATACCCTCCGGTGTGCTTTAAAACTATAATGGTCACTATCCTGGTTCAGACGACTCTTTATCTCTCACTTTAACCACAGTACTAGTCTTCTAACTATCCCATACCACACTACTCAGTCCCTTTATCTCTTGGTCCATCACACAAGCTACTGTGAGATCCAACTTCCTCAAGATCTACCTGGGTTTTGCATTCCTTTTTATGAAAAATTTAAGGGTTCGCCACTGCCTAATAAAGTATTGGACTGGCCAAAAAGGTTATTTGGGTTTTTCTTTAAGACGTTATGGGGAACACAAACTTTTTGGTCAACCCAGTATGTCAACACTTGTAAGTGTTTCTTGTCCTCTGTGTTCTGGGCACACACTGCCTTCAAAAATAAGGTCTACATTTTTATAACTCCATAGTGTTTGAGAAGCATTTTGTACATATTATCTTATTTAATCTACTACTCATAAGATGTCTTATGATGTAGATATCATAACAACATGAGAGCCCCATGTTATTAATAAATCATAAAAGCCCTACAGATGGGGAAACTAAAGATTGAAGAGATTTGGCTTTTTCTTAAGTTACATAAGAATATCTGAGCCAGAACATAGGCAGATTTGACGAGAGGATTTTGACCTAACAGTGCAATCAACACACTTTATTCTTGCAAATAATGATAATAGTAATGATATCTCTCATTATTCTCCTTTGCGAAGCACAAATGTGGACTGTTAGAAACTGTGGAAAGAAATTGATTAAAAGGAATTATGAGTCAGTAAAGCTGGGTTCAAGTTTGGACTCTGTATTAATTTCCTAAGTCCATTAACCACTGCATGCTTTATTATATTTGTCTGCAAGACAGTCTTATAATTCCTGAAGTGCATTTGCTTCACAAAGAAATAATGAAGAGTAATGGAATTACAGCCATTTTAAGTATTTAATTCTAAAGCATGTAGTTATCTTCTTTCATATGAAACATCAAAGCTTTTTATAATCATTAGGCATCTGCATTATCCCCATTTCTACAGATAGGAAAGTGTTAAGTCAAGTACTTTCTTTAAGGTCAGATACAATGCCATTCACTGTTGGATAAAGACTCAGAAACTCAGCCCACACACCCAGGTAACATTTTTACTTCAAAGTAATCTACAGAACAGCTTTACTTGAGATAAAAAGGACAGTTTCATAACATCAGCTCACAATTTATGTTCTTAAATAAAGCAACCATATATTTCAGATGGGTAAAGAAGACGCAGAGTCAATGGCTCAAAACATCAAAATATAATATTTAAGAGCAATTATAATAAATCTTTGGAATTTCTAATGTAGTTAAATCTTTTAGCACTCAAATCTATGTTCCTCAGAATTCACTGTTTTCAAAAAGAGAGAGAGAAAGGGGGGAAAGTAAAAGAAAAATAAAAGAAAGGAGAAATTAAAAGAAAGAAAACAGCTTTAAGAACTGGATGGTGAACAATCGCCATGGTAACACACAATGCACCATCATCACTGCTCATCACTAGAATGGGGAAGGCGGTTGTATTCTCAGCTTTGTGGCTGACAGAGCCAAGCAAAGGAATTTTGAAGAAGCAATGAAAGGCATTACAGCTACTCCTTTCAGGATCAGCTGATCGCGTTCTAGTTAAACGGTGTAAAACCTTTCTCAGCTCAGGAAAAAAGGCTCCGGAAAGTAACTCCCCAGCTGTTTTCTGCTGATAACTTGAGAGAAGTAGAAGAAAACTGTACCTGTGTCCTCTAGGAATTTCTGACGACTAGCCCACACAACGCTGAATACAGAACTTAAAAATCACTTTCGGTTCACAAGTATTCGAAATGGTTTTATTTCTTTGTGTAAAAAGGTATATCCTTTACAAAGACTCAAAGTGGCCTGTTGTTAGTCACAATCTGAAAGAAAAAAAAAAACACGGAACAAGAAGGGAAACCAAACTTAAAAGGATTCAATGATAAATTTCACACAAAGCTAGTACAATCCAAAAAGGAGGAATATAGATGATTCATTGATTTATGTGTTGGCATGCAGCTTATCAGGGCTTCCCTGGTGACTCAGTAGTAAAGAATCTGCCTGCCAATGAAGGAGGTGCAGGTTCAATCCCAGAGTCTAGAAGAGCCCCCGAAGAAGGAAATGGCAACCCACTCCAGTATTCTTGCCTGGGAAATCCCGTGGACAGAGGAGACTTGTGGGCTACAGTCCATGGGGTTGCAAAAGAGTTGGACCCGACTTACTAATGAACAGCAACAACACGCAGCTTATCATGCAACATTACTTACTGTACTCAGTGTGGATGTATATTTGATAATACTGTGTAGATCAATCATATATTTAATTAAGAGTGAAAACACGGTGCTTAGTAAGTATTTAACATGTATAGGTTTTCTTTCCTTTATTTACCTCCTTCTAAAATGTAAAGTAGAAGTCAGTTCATGACTCCAATTTTTTTACTCTTTGAATCTAAGTTTAATGAATTTCTAATCTCCACATAAGGAGTTGTGGAAGAATAATTCTTTTTCCTACCTGGTCCCGCATATTTTACTTCTCATCTATTAGGTCATCCACCACCAGGCTTATTGAAAAATAGGAATATTAATTCAACAAATTATTTGAGCCATTGAAAGAGCTCATGGGAAGTTTTTAAATTTGATCTAAAAATTAGAGGAAATAAATTCTGCTTCTAAAGAATTGCATTATTCTTCAGTTGTGAAAACTAGTCAGATATGGGTCTGCCAACATTTATAGTGAAAATGCATATTCTTTAAAATGAGACATGTTGTGATAGAAACATTATTCCAGTTTGACACAACAGCTAACCAAACTTCAGTCCAACTGTGACATTCTTTACAACAGCTGAAAGAAAATATGTTTGCATTCAAAATAGTCTCTTTGTTGTTCATAGTGACAACATAGGTTCAGAATGCATTTTCTATTACTACATTTTATTTCATGCTTTTTTTTTTTAACTAAGATAAGTCAGAGCCCTGAATATAAATTTTAGATTTTGGTACATGTGTTTCTTCTGTCTGCTAATATAGAATCATTCTTCAGACATAAGCAATATCCGTCAAAAAGACATAGTTAGGAGTAGATGGTTCATAATGTTTGACAGTTACAGTGTACTGCTTAATCTTACTTGATAAAATGTAAACTTGTTACAGCAGTTAATTTGAGCTTTTCATGGGTTTAAACACTTATCATAAATGGTTTACTAAATGGGAATTTTTTGTTTAATTAATGTGCTTAGATCTTGAATGTTATTAACATACATTATTTTTCTTAATTTATAAAATTATTTTGGAATATTGTTAATAGATATATTGGGAAAAATACTGGAAAAATAGTAGAATTTTTCTAATTTTAGGACATACTTTTAAATGTGAACTACACTGCTAAGAACTAAGAAATGTGAAATTATATAATGGGTGTCAATAGAGCTATTAGGTAGTGGTTTTTTGGTTTTTTTTTTAATCAATAGATTAAAAATCCATCTACACAGACAGGCCATCAGCAGGATTAATGTGGTGAAATGTCCTTCTGGCAAGAAATCAACAGCTGGGTGAACAAAGATAGGTCCTTGGGTAACTCAATGTCACTGCAAAGATGCTGAGATGTGCAGATGTCTCTAGCATTATGGAATTGTGTGTTTTTTTTTATTCCAATTGCCATGTATTCTCAACTTACTGGGGATCAGCACAGAGGAAAATGCTTAGCCACTATAGTTTTTATAAATGATTGAAGCAGGAAGAGTGAAAAAGAGATGGCGAGTTTAGCTGGTAGAATAAATAGGTAGAATGATAAATGCAAAGGCAATTTTTATTTCTGACAGTGATAAATCACACATGGGGTGGGTTCTGTCCAGAATTACTGCTGTGCCTGAACCAGTGACCCATTCACCGTCTGCCTATAGGAATAAAGATCACTTACTCTTCCTTCATCTCCTTTTCCCAGGTTAGCTTTCTGAAAGTTTAAACTCTAACAGCCACTCATGGTCTATTGAATTGCCTTATGCTTTCCCAAGTCTAAATCATTTCACAATTGATCTGGGAAGTGGTCAGGAGTGTTGCTCAAACTAACTCCAATAGCCTTCATTGCAGCAGGTCCAGCTCTTTAAAGGGAGGAGGTGAGAAACAGGCAAGAGAAAGGAAAGCTTGCTCTTCTAATGTGTCACCATGTGTTCTATCTATGATGTCAAGCTCTTGAGCCCTAGGCATGAAAACCTCTGGTCTTCAATGGAATCCAAATGGCTACATCCTTGACTACAGTAATGACATTGTTCAGAGCACTGATGCATCCACCTTCCCTTCTTTGTCATCACTCTGCCCAACTCTGTCAAGATCTTAACTGCTATTCAGCCAAACTCATTTTCCAGCTTACAGAGGTAGAAAAACAAAATTCCCTTATTGTGGGAGGGAGGGCCGTTAGAGAAAAGGGCTCATTTTTATATTCAGCTAAAAGGGCACCCTGCGGGATACTTCTCAAGGAAGATGCATAGAACTGGTCTTTTGTTCACTGACAGTATGGAAACTTTAAAGATGGTGGAGAAAGAGTGAGTGGCTTTGTGGACAGAGGAGAGGCACTAGGGCAGAGGGGTGAGAAGGAGGGGCTTTGAAGTTCGGCAGATCTGGACTCCGGTTTCACATATCTGTGCTCTTGGGTATGTTACCTAACTTAATCTATAAGATGAAGAGAGTGGAATCCAACTCACTGAAAGATTTTATTGAATGAATATAAAGTGTTTAGCCTTGTTTCTGACAGCTATTGCCAATCAAAGGAGATCAAAAAGAAGTATAGCGTTCTAGCAAGGGTTCAGTAAAAGCATTTCCATTGGAAATGGATGTTGAGTGAGTTATCATTAATTAGCTAGGCATTTTTTCCCATTGAAATACGTATATCTTTGCTAAGTATATGGAATACGGGCTTCGTCAAATCAGAGCAGACGATGTGATTCAGGTCAGCTGAATTTCATTGCCTGTCATTTCCAATCACACTTCATAGTAGGTGCCCTGAGAAGAGCCTTGTCCCCAGGCAGCATGCAACTCTGAGATCACTGAGCCGCCAAGCCCTGTGACCTTGTTCATGCAGCCTGACTCTGCCTTAAAGACAGATTACTTGATACTTGTAATACTGATGCCTGGATTTAATGTTAATACAAACTACAAGAGCCTTTGCGCTGCCATCAACTAAATTTATGTGTCCTGCCCTTTTCCCCCAGACATTTAAAAAAGGGACCATATAGCTAAGAAAAAGAGACCAAACTAAATTTACACTCTAATCATGGTCTCCATACAGTCTGCTTCTGTATCTGCTGTTATCTTTCACATTTGTTTTCTGATACAAGAATGCAATTTTTCTCCTTTGCACCTTTGAAAAATTATGGAAACAAATGCTTATTCACTTGTGTGCACCATCAAATCCCTTTCCATGTGGTCTGCACAGCACCCAGACTGCTGACAGCCTCTGTGTACAGACCCTGGTGTGTTTATTTTGACATTCTCTTAAGTGCCAAGAGAAACAGCAGGGTGATTACTACATTTCTCCTTCCCGTCCCACTCTCCCACGCCCAAAAGTCAGCTCTAAATTTTTCATGATAACATCTCCATCAGCTTAGAACGTTTTTTTGTGTGTGTGCTTTTTTTTAACAAGATTTCTTCTTCTTTTTTTCTCATATAATGTTTCTATTTTGAAATCTAAGTTTCCTACCTCATCACTCCTCAAGAGCAGGAAGTCTCCCCCAAACCCCCCTTGGAACAAAAATCAAATGACTGAGCTTGGAACAAAAATCCAATGACTACACTATATGTATTATTACTCCTTAAGTTTTTTAAATGTTAATGAAATGGAAAATGTCCTTAGCCATCTCTAAATCTAGTATTTCTAACTAGTTTCTTGGGATCGCCAGCTTTGGAAGGCCAAATTTGGAATAACTTAAGATCTCAAATTATTGATTCTTTCAACAGCAGATGTATATGGTCCAATTATTTATAAATAAGCTTAAAATGAAACAGATCGAGGGATTAAAAAGTAGAAAGCAGGAAAGGCATGTGACTGAGTTGAAGACCATAACACAAAGCTAAGTAACTTGTCCAGAGTGTAGCTCATTAACCAGGGTGCTCTTATGCTTCCATAGTCCTGAATTCACTGAGGATTTTGTTTAATGTATTTCTCACTTTATTTGTTTTGGCCAAAACAAACACTTACTGAGAATCTCAGAAATTAAAAGCAAAAGCTTATTTTTTCCCCATTGTGAAGGAGAGATTATCATTTCTCTTCATATTTTATTTCTTTCTCCTTTAATCAACTTATTTTACATATCTTAGGCAATACAACTACCATTGTTTTTAGAACAGTATTTTGCATTTTAATAAGCCTTATTTTAATATATTAGTTGAGCAGTGTTATAAATAGACTTCTTATTCCAGGGGTAAGGGTATAAACTATGATTACCTAAAAAAAACAGCAACAAAAAGAAGTGGTACAGATAATATTTCAAAAGGAGCCCGTGGCAAAGTGTACACTGGTACAACAATTCACTTCTATAAGTGAGGGTTGTAAAACAGGACCAAAGGAAAGCTTGCAATCACAGACTCCTGAGACAACATCTGTCATGATTGTGTGGCTCAAGATTGACATTATCTGGAAAAATCCCCTCACCCGAATTGTCTTCTAAGCTGTGAAGTTTCTGTTGTAGTGTGTGTATTGACAGCCCCTCCTCTTGGGTATGATGATTGTAATGAAAGAAATGGCTTTTCCATAAGTAGCTTTGCATTCAAAGAACCTCCTATATATGATTCAAAGAAACTTCGTCCCTCATGGAAGATAGTTTAATAACCATGGAATCTACACAATTTTTCCTTCTATCAAAGAGCACAAAACATAGGGCCCATGTCAGGCAAAAGCAATGGAGGGAATATAAGTGGTCAGTTATGTCTCTTAGTTCTTCGAGGAAAGTCCAAAATATGAAGGAATGAATATTTAGAGGCTTCAGGGCTTCAGAAGAGGCAAGCAAAGCTTAATTACTGAATGGTAGAGAATTACAAGATAATATTCTGCTAAAACAATTCTCAAGACAAGTGACAGATCCAAAGAAAGAAGTGGTCAAACTTCATTGCATTTGGTTATATTATCATGTGCCTAAATCTGTACTATTGTAGAAGAACTGACTTTCACAGGACAGTGGAGTTTGTGTATTAAAAGAACTGTGTGCCTAGAGGGCAGAGATATTTGGCAAAGTCCAGCCCATCTTTTTGATCATGAGCGCAAGTGATGGGTGGCACAAGAGGAGATACCTGCTAAATGTTGGAGAGTAGAAACACAAGAATGTGTATGTGTGCATGCTCAGTCACCCAGTTGTGTCTGACTTTTTGCGACTCCATGGACTGTAGCCCACCAGGCTGCTCTGTCCATGGAATTCTCCAGCAAGGATACTTGAGCAAGTTGCCATTTCCTACTCTAGGGGATCTTCCCAACCCAGTGAATGAACTTTTGTCTCCTGCATTGGCAGGAGGATTTTTTACCACTGTGCCACCTGGGGAGCGATAGAAACAATACTCAAAGCAATAAATCAAGGACTATATACCACATAGACTAAACTGGGTAAATATAGCCCAAAGGCCAAATATAGCCTCTGCCTTTTGTGTAAGTAAAGTTATACTGAAGATCAACCAGGTTCATTTATTTCTGTGTTTTCCATGGTTGCATTCACATCATAACAGCAGAGCTGGACCACAAGGCCTACGAGGACTAAAATGTGTGCTGTCTGACCTTTTACAGAAAAAGTTACTGATCCCTAAACTAAATAAAAAGGGGGATAAATGGGTAAGGCTGACAAAGAAAGTGATGAGTTACTCCACCCAGAGCCGTAAAACAAAAGGAAAAAAATAATACCATGTCTAATCAGGAGAATACAGAATGCATGGAGGGGAATCATCGGATGGTAAAGATGATTCCCCCAACAGCCATGCCAAGATTACCAGGCTGAACTCTCAGAAGTTTGAACAAGCACATTGCAGGATGAAAAGAAAAGGCTGTTCCCCAGGAAGCCATACAGTACAAACACACAGTCATTTCACAAACATCTGTTGAGCCCTTATTGTTCTAGGCCCTGGACTAAGAAGGCATTGGGGATCTGAATGGCTGTGACAGATTTCTGCTTCTGCAGAGTTGGGTGGACAGTTGCAGAGTGGATTCAAATGGAACATGGACCTGGCCAGGCCAATGCTCCAACATTTTAAGAATTAGTGCAAAGAGCATGCTTCCTCTTTCAGACAAACGTCTTCATTCTCGCCACTGTCAGCAACCTAGTACTGGCTCAGCAAGCTTTTCACCGCAAGGGGCGTCACTCAAACAAGAGATCTACATTTTCTTTTCTATATATATAGTCAGAAAGTGCCAAAGAGGTAGTCTGAAACAGAATAGATTTTCTTTTTTCTTATTGGAGTATAGTTGCTTTACAATGTTGCGTTAGTTTCTGCTGTACAACGAAATGAATCAGCTATACGTATACATATATTCCCCCCACTCTTGGGCTTTCCTCCCCACCAGCCACACCTCAATCCACCCCTCTAGGTCACCACAGAGTACCAAGCTGATCTCCCTGCTCAATATAGCAGGTTCCCACTAGCTATCCGCTTTACTCATGGCAGTGCACATATGTCAAATCCAATCTCCCAATTCTTCCCACCCACCTCCTCCTATCCTATCCACCTGTCCATTCTCTGCATCTGCGTCTGTATTCCTGCCCTGCAAATAGGTTCATCTGTGCCATTTTTCTAGAGTCCACATTTAATGAGTGCTTATTAAATAACTGACTTTTCAATTGACGTCAGTAATCTTCTTTTCATCCTTGTAATAGAGTTCTCCGAAAGATCTTTGGTTCTATGAGAAAGAGATATCTGTTGCCTGGTGTTTTCTTCACCCTCTAGTACAGAGAGAAATAATGAGTGGTTGGAAGACATAGGATGGGGAGGGAATGACAAAGCTTTGAAATATTTGTAAGCTCATGACTGGGCTGAAAAGTCACTTTTTAAATCATGGACTTCCTTTGATATTTCACATACTAGAGCTATTTTATTATTAGGCTGTAACTGCAGTTCAGCTGGAAGAATCACTAGGTTCTGGAATAGACCTGTGCTGTTTTCCCACTTACGGTGGAAGTATCAACTCATACTATTGCAAGAATAACTTTCCCCTCAAATTCCATTTTCATGGACTACTTCCCTGAAAACAATTAATGGCTCTGTGATATTTATTAGATTAAATGTCATAACCTCAGTGTCACATAATACAATCTGCACTAATCTGTCTTGTCCTGTCCTCCAGTTTTGTCTCACACTATATACCCCTGTGCCTTGTTCTAGCTGATGGCCAGGCATAGCCTGAGGAGAGACCTTTGCCCCTTGACCTTTGCACAAGCTGAAGCTGCAATACTTTGGCCACCTCATGCAACGAGTTGACTCACTGGAAAAGACTCTGATGCTGGGAAAGGTTGGGGACGGGAGGAGAAGGGGACGACAGAGAATGAGATGGCTGGATGGCATCACCGACTCTGTGGACATGAGTTTGAGTGTACTCTGGGAGTTGGTGATGGACAGGGAGGCCTGGCATGCTGTGATTCATGGGGTGGCGGAGAGTCGGACACGACTGAGCAACTGATCTGATCTGATCTGATGTGCTTTCCAGCTTCTCTTCTGAGGGCCTTTCACTCCTTTAGAATCCGGCTTAACACTAGGTTCTTTCAAGAGCTTTGTGATACTCTGCAAATTTCATCTCTCAAAATGCCCCTGATTTTCTTCTCTTTTCTACCTGAGGACTTACTAATACGTGTGTATGTACACGCGCACGTGGGCGAGGGTACATTAGTCCTGTCCCAGACTCTTTGCAACCCCACGGACCATAGCCTGACGGGGTCCTCTGTCCTTAGGATTTGTCAGGCAAGAATACCAGACTGGGTTGCCATTTCATCCTCCAGGGGATCGTCCCAACCCAGGGACAGAACCCACGTCTCTTGCATCTTCTGCATTGGCAGGCAGATTCTTTACCACTGCACCAGCTGGGAAGAAAATATATTTTCTATATTATATATTATAATACATTAGTAATTATATAATAATACATTAGTAAATTTATGGACTTATGGACTACAGGGATAGGGGAGGAGAGGGTGAGTGTATGGAAAGAGTATGTGGAAACTTACATTACCATATGTAAAATAGATAGTCAATGGGAATTTGCTGTATGTCTCAGGGAACTCAAACAGGGACTCTATCAATCTAGAGGGGTGGGATGGGGAGGGAGATAGGATGGAGGTTCAAGAGAGAGGGGACATATGTCCACCTATGGCTGATGTTTGACAAAAAGCAACAAAAGTCTGTAAAAAAAAATTAACCTTCAATTAAAAAATAAATTTTTTAAAGTAAAAAATAATATATTGCTATTCAAAATTAGCAATATATTATAGTACTAATGTAGTATTATATATACATATGTATGCATATACATATACATAAGCTGTCCTGTTGCTAAGTAACTTTATTCCTGTCTGACTGTTTGAGACCCTATGAACGTAGCCAACCAGGCCCATGGGATTCTCCAGGCAAGAATACTGGAGTGGGTTACATGCCCTCCTCCAAGTGATCTCCCCAACCCAGAGATTAAACCTGTGTTTCTTATATCTCCTGCATTGGCAGGAGGGTCCTTTACCACCAGATAATACATATTAGCACATGTATGGGATGCTCCGTTGTTCAGTCACACAGTCATGTCCAACTCTTTGTGACCTCATGGACTGCTGCAGCACACCAGGATTCCCTGTCCTTCACCATCCCCCGAATTTGCTCAAACTCATATCCATTGAGTTGGTGATGCCATTCAACCATCTCATCCTCTCTTATCCCCTTCTTCTCCTGCCTTCAATCTTTCCCAGCATCAGGGTCATTTCCAGTGAGCCAGTTCTTTGCATCAGGTAGTCAAAGTATTGGAGCTTCAGCTTCAGCATCAGTCCTTCCAATGAATATTCAAGATTGATTTCCTTTAGGGTTGACTGGTTTGATCTCTTTGCAGTCCAAGGGATTCTCAAGAGTCTTCTCCAACATGATAATTCAAAACTATTAATTCTTCGGTGCTAAGCATTCTTTATGGTCCAACTCTCACATCCATACATGACTACTGGAAAAAACATACTTTGACTAGACGTAACTTTATCAGCAAAGTAATGTGTCTGCTTTTTAATATGTTGTCTAGGTTGGTCATAGCTTTTCTTCCAAGAAGCAAGCGTCTTTTAATTTCATGGCTGCACTCACCTTCTGCAGTGATTTTGGAACTCAAGAAAATCAAGTCTTCACTGTTTCCATTGTTTCTCTATCTATATGCCATGAAGTGATGGGACCAGATGCCATGATCTTTGTTTTTTGAATATTGATTTTTAAGGGAACTTTTTCACTCTTCTCTTTCACTTTCATCAAGAGGCTCTTTAGTTCCTCTTCACTTTCTGCCATAACGGTGGTCTCATCTGCATATCTGAGGCTAATGATATTTCTCCCAGCAATCTTGATTCCAGCTTATGCTTCATCCACCCAAGCATTCCTCATGATGTACCCTGCATATAAGTTAAATAAGCAGGGTGACAATATACAGCCTTGGTGTACTCCTTTCCCGATTTGTAACCAGTCTGTTGTTCCGTGTCCAGTTCTAACTGCTGCTTCTTGACCTGCATACAGGTTTCTCAGAAGGCAGGCAAGGTGGTCTAGGAAGCTCCATAATATATAAGAAATATACTATGTATTCATGCTTATTGTATATATTTATATTATACATGTTAATGTATATATTATACATATAATCTAATCATCTTACTCTCCCCAAACAGTTTGCAATATCCAAAGAGCAAGAGCCCTAACACTCATAATCCCCAGCCATCACCTGGTACCCAGGACAAAGGCCTGCAAATCCTAGCCTGACTGACCGGCAGACAGGACAGCCCATATTGTATCATTTCTCCATCCCCACTTCTCCTGAGTGTATTTGCTGTCTGTGCCTCATTGTCTTGTCTATTTAATGTTCTGCTGTGCTCTCTCGAGGTCCTAACGTACTGCTGAAAATAAGACATGGCTATGAAATCATCATCATAGGAGCACTTAGGCATTTTGCTGCAAGAATTGTGATTTAAACAATTTTTTGAGTTCATATGTGCTGTTTTGTCTCATCATCTGTCATGCTTGATAGTAAGCCATTGCCTCTGCCGTTTCCCGATTTGCACAAGAGTTCAGGAGGATATTCTGAGCCCAATAGAGATATTCAGGGTCTTGAAATAAATAGGTTCCATCAATATTGGTGATTGCAGACTAATTCAGATGTGTTTTCCTGCAAAATATAGCAGGCTTTGTTTGAGCCTCATGTCAGATTATCCACGTTAGTGTTGATCTGCGGCAGAAATGGGAACTGGCTTCTCAAAATATCTTTTAGCTATTACCTATAAATGCTTGAAAGAATTCACAAATGCAGATACCTTGTTATGCATGCTGCTTTCTGAAACTGCCTCTGAGACACCAGATGGCACAGTGAGAGCTGTACAAGTGACAGATGATAAAGTGTATCAAGCCACATAAATTAACCTCATCATGGCCGAAGTATCAGATGCCACAGGGAAAATCAGGAGGACCGGGGAGCAATGGCACTATATTACCCATAGGGATGAATTTACAATCCATCTGGGGTCTCTCATGTGAGGATACAGGAACCCCAGATGGCCTGTGAATTCTGAACATTTGTATATGCAGGGGTTGTTTAATCTTTCTGGAAATGAACTGACACTTTGGTCAGGAAGAAAGCTTTAGCCAGCACCAAAGCCATGTTTCACTCAGCTCAGACAGCCTCTGAATATCATTAGAGGGAATACCCCCAGGCTTCCCCTGCCAGCATGCCATGACGGTTCCAGGCCAAAAGGGTTTGGGAGGGAACTGCTTCCTGGATGTGCTTCAACCCCAAGCTAATGAGGCCATTCTGTGTGATAATACTGAGCTTTGTGAAGACACCAAGGGACATTCCAGGAGACAGTACAACTGCCCACAAACGAGTTATGAGAGTATGAAAGCATTCAGAACCAACTGGAGCAAGTACAGAGAGAATCCCTGAAAGGGTCATCTTACTCAGGCTTGTAAACCAAGATTTAGATCTCTACTGACATCACTGCTTCTAGAAGGTGAACTGCTTTCCTCTGAGCAGTTCTGTAAAGAAGCAACTACTCAAAATCACGCTTGCCGTGGGAATACAGAACAGTTCTTTAAAATGGACTGGCTGGATAGCAAAAGAGAAATAGAGATAAATTAAGAAAGCATGGGCCTTCCCTGGTAACTCAGCTTGAAGAATCTGCCTGCAATGCAGGAGACCTGGGTTCGATCCCTGGATTTGGAAGATGCCCTGGAGGAAGGTATGGCAACCCATTCGAGTATTCTTGCCTGGAGAATCCCATGGACAGAGAAGTCTGGCAGGCTATAGTCCATGGGGTCACAAAGAGCTGGACACGACTGAGCAACTAAGCACAGCACAAGAAAGTATGACAGGTAAAATGTTCATAGGAGTCAGTGCAGAGATGGCCTGGAAGAAGATGAGAGTGTGTGATGTTAAATTGGGGGGCCCAGAGAGCCTGCATCTGGAAGGAGGTCTGTGTAGGGGGGAGGGCAGCAGCAGTTGAGACCTTGGCAGCACATATCTGTCTTTAGATACTAAGTACTAGAATAATCCCCGATGGCTCAGCAGGTAAAGAATCCACCTGCGACATAGGAAACACAGGAGATGCTGGTTCAATCTCTGGAGAAGGAAATGGCAGCCTACTCCGGTGTTCTTGCCTGGGAAAACCCATGGACAGAGGAGCCTGGAGGGCTACAGTCCAACGGGGAGCAAAAAGTTGGACACAACTGTGCGAGTAACACACAGCACAAGCAGAGAGCCAGACCCAGGGGATCACACAAGGAGAGCAGCAGAGTGGAAGGGATACTCGGAGGCACAAAACCATTGATGCCAGAAGCAGAGTGGAAGGGATACTCGGAGGCACAAAACCATTGATGCCAGAAGCAGAGTGGAAGGGATACTGGGAGGCACAAAACCATTGATGCCAGAAGCAGAGAGGAAGACCGAGAGAACAGCTGCATGATCCAGTCCCACAGCAGGCTGACAGCCTGAGACTGAAGCAGGGTCCTTATAGCCAGAGGCTAGGAATTCTGAGGAAGCTGTGCTTCAGGCCAGAATTGGCCCTGGTGTCTTGAGCTAGGGCTGAGCCCACAAGCAAGAATTTAAGTCAACTTGTTGGGAAAGACTTCTTTAACCATCCATATTCACTTTGATCCTCCCCCAGAGAAATCAGCGCTCACCCTTATCCTGCCATTGTCCATTGTCTCTACATCTTTTTTTCTTCCACATCTGTGACTCCTTGAATGCAGGAACTAGTATTTGTATTCTAAGTGTCAAGGGATGATCAGGGACTGATGCAAATTCCCCAAACCAGAATCAAAGCAGCAGGGCTACCAGAAAGGCTGGAGGATCACGTGGAGCCAGGACCTACAAGAGGCTCAGTACACCACAGCCACCTCAGGTTTACAAAGCTGAATATATTTACCATGTGGCCCTTTAGAGGAAAGTTCAGTGACTCCTGACCTATGGAACCTGTGAAAATACCACGACCTGGGCTAACCCCTGAGACTCAGAAGTAGGGTGCAGGCATGAGTATGAGTGTGTGTGTGTGTTTTCCGGTATGTGTGTGTGTTTGTGAGTATGAGTGTTTGTGTATTTTCAAGTGAATATATTTTTAAAAGCTCCACAAAAGATATTCTGGTATATAGAATTCACAAAAAAGAAACACCCAATGCCAGCCTAGATAGAACTACTTCTAGTTTAAGTTGGAACTTTAAATAAACTAAAATCATTCCAGGGACACTCAAAAGTCCTCCAACACTCAAAGCTCCTACTGAACTGGCCACTATGACTGACGTTCCAACTGGAATTATTTTGTGTTAAAAGACAGATGTTTTACTTCTTGGGGGCATTTTATATGAAATCATTTATATTTCATGGAAAAAACCTTTAAAAAATTAACTTTGGTTACTTCACAGGGTCGGGGAGACTTGAAGGTATAAGAAGTGATTACAGGAAGTGGATTCAGAAAGAAATTGAGCATGAGGTGCTACTGGATGGTTGCTCAGCCGGGGTCCTCCTTTGGTGGCAGAGGAGGTAGAGAAAGGAGATTGAATGAAAGGCCAGAATCTCCAACAACATGGACTGCCCGGGGAGATTCCATGGTTTTAAGAAGCTGTAGTGCTGGAGGTTTAGTTGCTAAATCCTGTCCAACTCTGAGACCACATGGACTGTAGTCCACCAGCCTCTTCTGCCCATAGGGTTTTCTAGGCAAGAATACTGGAGAGGGTTGCCATTTCCTCCTCCAGGGTATCTTCCTGACCCAGGGATCAAACCCAGGTCTCCTGCACTGCAGGGAGATTCTTTACCAACTGAGCTGTGGAATCTAACAAAAAATGACCCAAATGATTTTTTTTTTATAAAATAGTAACAGACTCATGATCTCAAAATCAAATTTATGGTTATTAAACAGGAAAAATAAAGGAAGTGATAAATTAGGAGATTGGGGTTAACATATACAGACTACTATATATTGAAGGAGGAAATGGCAATCCACCCCAGCATTCTTCCAGGAAAATTCTATGGACAGGGGAGCCTGGTGGGCTGCAGTCTTTGGGGTCACAAAGAGTCAGACATGACTGAGGGATTGAGTATGCACTACTATATATAAAGTAGATAACTAAGAAGGACCTACTGTATAGCACAGAAAAATATATTCAATAGTCTATAATAATCTATATGGGAAAAGAATCTGAAAAAGAATACATACATACATAGTATAACTGAATCACTTTGCTGTACACCTGAAACTAAAACACCATTGCAAATTACCTATTGTTGTGTTGTCCAGCCACTAAGTGGTGTCTGACTTACGGACTGAAGTGTCTGACTTCAGTCCCTCTAGACTGAAGCATGCCAGGCTCCTCTATCCTCCACTATCTCCCAGAATTTGCTCAGATCCATGTCCATTGAGTGGGTGATGCTATCTAACCATCTCATTCTCTGCTGCTTCCTTCTCCTTTTGCCTTCAGTCTTTCCCAGCATCAGCTTCTTTTTCCCCCAATACTTGCCTATACTATAATTTTACGTATATTTGCCTATGTTTCAATACATTTTTTTTTTAAGTTGTTAGATCCCTTGTTGCTGTTTTATGGCTGTTATTCTAATCCATGAAAAAGTCTCTTTAACTCTACCCTCAAAGTATATTTTAAATATCCCCTTCTCTCCAAGTATACGGAGATGCTCTCACCTGTTCCCCACACTGACCCCGACCTGGGCTCTGAGCCATCCCCATCTCTCGGATAGGTCTGCAGTGTTGCTTTCCCCTGACAGACTGCCTCTCAGATGCAGCAGCCTGCTAACTGTTCTCCTCGCTTCTGTCCTTTCTACTTTCACCCACTGCCCTCCCCGTGGCCTGGCTGATTTTTCTAAATACAATTCACGTCATGTTTCTCCTCTGTTTAAAATTTCCCCTTGACTTCCCAGTATGCTTGGAATAAAATCCCAACTCTTCATCCTAGCTCAGTGAGGGGAGTTACTGCCCAAAGTCACATAGCTAATTTGAGATGGAGCCCTATTTAGATATTAAACAGCTGTTTTCTGGCAGGAGACCAACAGACACTTTGCTCTGCTGGCTGGGAATCTGCTTGTTCTGGCACCTGTGCCCACATCTCTCTCTTCTCCCCATGCCTGTCCCCGACCCAGTACCCCAACACCATCTCCAGCCTCAGGTTTTCTCTAATTTGCTTGTCCAGCTGGAGTGAAACAGATCCTGCCTGGCCATTATACCAGAGATGAGAGGAAAGCGGATAAAATGGAAAACATAAAGAGAAATAAACATTTCTTCACGATAGTAAGAGCAAAATTCAGTAGTACAAAGTCCCTCAGAATGGAGGATGACATTGGCATGATTTTCATTGAGATGTGAAAGACATCTTGGTGTGTATACACTTCCACACTCTTCTTCTTATCTACCCATTTATGGCCATTTAACAACAAATCTTGAATATCCACCCGTCAATTAGATGGCCATGATTTGGGTCACATAACTGCAAGTCTGGCTGCATTGAATCAAAGCCCATCCCAGCCTGACATGTGGGAGGCCAGTGGTCCATTATAGGGCCTGACTTAAGGACTCTCTCCAGCAGGAGAGGTGTATAGTGAATAAACTCTCCTAATCAGACCCTTTCTTGGGAGTTAGGATACAAAAACAATAAAACGTTATATGGAAAAGCAAAATAAGAGGAACAGAAAAATTCAAAGAGAAGGTGGGTGGTACATGTGAGTCAGAGACAGTGAGAACAGAGATGCAAAGGAATTCATCAGGCACGAGAATAACAGACTTTCAGAGTTTTGAGGGATTCTGAATAAGGACCCAGTTCTCCAGGAGGCCTGCATGTTACAAGGCTTCACACACTTTCTTACTTCCAGTCCAACACATAAACATTGCCTGGGTCATGGAGGTCAGATGATGATGACTCTGTTTCCTGAACAACCCCAAGATAGAATTCCTCAACTGTCCTCATTCCTTAGACATGTCACATGAATTTTCCACAGGACTGGTATGTTCCGTAGGTACTGCTTCTTCATGTTTCCTTGACGAGAAAAATGGCTCAGAAAATAAGTATGTAAATTTTCAAGTATAAATAAATTGTGTGGGTGTTTAGTTGCTCAGTCATGTCCAACTCTTTGCGACCCCAAGGACTGTAGCCCACCAGGCTCCTGTGTCCATGGAATTCTCCAGGCAAGAATACTGGAGTGCGTTGCCATGCCCTCCTCCAGGGCATCTTGCCAACCCAGGGATCGAACCCAGGTGTCCCACATTGCACGTGGATTCTTTACCACTGAGTCACCGGGGAAGCCCATAAACAAATGATCAGCCAATAAAAACATTGACGGTCACATCGATAGTATTTTACAATGTCTCTTATCTTTACCATAATATTATCTATTTTAAGTCAATCAGTTTGTATGTGTGTGTGCTCAGTTGTGTCCAACTCTTTGCAACCCCATGGACTGTAGCCCACAAGGCTCCTCTGTCCACTGAATTCTCCAGGCAAGAATGCTGGAGTGGATTGTCATTTCCTTCCCCAGGGGATCTTCCAGACCCAGGGGTTGAGCCTATGTCTCTTGCATTGGCAGGCAGGTTCTTTCCCACTGAGCCAACTGGGAAGCCCCACTTACCTGATAACTTCCGTGTCTGAACCTTTAAGGAGCAAGTTGGATCCCTCCCTGCTTAGTCTGTCAGTCAGTTAACAAAATACCACAGGCTGAAAGACTTAAACAACAGACATGTGTTTCTCACAGTTCTGGAAGCTAGAAGTCCAAGCCAAGGATGTCAGAAAGGTGGTGTCTGGTGAAAGTTCTCACCTTCAGTTGCAGATGAATGCCTTCTCCATGTGTGCACAGAGAGAAGGAGACAGAGAGGGTTATGGTGTCTCTTCTTACAAGGACACTAGTCTTATGGGATCAGGGCCCCACCTTGATGACTTTATTTGACCTTAACTGATCTCCTTAGAGGTCCCATCTCCAAACACAGCCAAACACAGTGGGGGTGAGGATGCCAATGAAAGATTTTGGTGAGGACATATACCTTCAGTCCATAACATTCACTGCAAAAAAAAAGAGGGATTATACCTTTATCTAAGATAGTTCATATATTATGCCTTTTCATGAAAACAATAACTTTAAAAAAAACAGCATATTAGAGTAACTTTTCAGTGAGTCCTCCATTATTAGTATTTCAAAAGATAAGCAACTTATAGAAACTAGAGTTCCAACAACTCTTAAAATAGACTTCCATCCTGAGATCTTTTTAGCATCAATACAGTGAAGACTCTCTCAGAGGTAACCTTGTGCTAGTGTGACTGCTCTAAAAATAAGGGAATCAGAGGTTTTGCTTTCGTCAGACCTTTTCTGAGAGCTCCTAAACCTGCTGCCTTCACTCAGCTGGACGTTTTGCTCAATGCCAAGATTATGTCAGGAGTTTTTATGTAAATTCTGGAATTTTCTTCACAGATTTATTGTGCTAAACCCCATTCCAACTGGTGCCTCTTGTTCTGTCTTTATCCTCACAGAGAAAATCTCAGATGTCCATTTTCTCAAACAGAGAAAGGCAAAATGCTCTTTATTTCTTTTAGAATGGAACAAGATTGTCCCCATTTATTTCCAAATGTTTTTCTCCTTCTTAGTTTGGATAAGGCACTCGACTGCTTCTCTTCTCTTCCTACCCCACTTCATGTGGATCTTTCATTACAGTCATCCTTATAAAGGAATTTTGCCCATTGCCTGGCTATTTTCAGCTAGAGTTGCTCTACACATAGACATTATTTTTCATGTGTTCATGAGGGGAGGTGAGCTCATCCTTCTACTCCACCATCTTGACTTCCCTCCTCCCCCAGCATCCACTTTTAAGGGAAAGTGTGACAAATACGCCTGTTCTCTAGGCAAGACTCTTTGCTTACGAGCATCAAAGACAACTTCAAGTGACCTTCAGTAGCAGCCATTTATTTTCAGGATATGTACAAATAGATACAGCTTTCCTTCACTCTCAGAGCTAAAACTGGAGGGTGTTTCTCTGACTATAGGGACAGTAGCTACAGGAGGTCATGGACTTTCACTCTAAGCTGGCCCCACCTTCCCCTCCACATGGCTGTTCTCCTTCCCCTGTACCCCATGTGTGTCACTTATTCCCAGTCTTGGCTCCCCTGTGATCTAGTTGCGCACATTACCCAGAGTTAACAGGATGAGCAATGGTACCACAAGATGCTCATGTCCTAATCCCTGGGACCCACAAATGTTACTTTATATGGCAAAAGAGACTTTGCAGGTGTGATTAGATTAAGAATGTTGAGATGGGAGATTATCCTGGATTATCCAGGTGAGTCAAGTATACTCATGGGGATCTTTATAAAAGAGAGGTAGGAGATCAGAGAGACAAAAGATTATCCTGACAATGGAGCAGAGAGGGATTTAAAGATACTAAGGAGTCACAGGTGGAGAAAACAAACTTGATTCCAAGAGGGAAGAGGGGAAAGAATAAAATGGGATATTGGGGCTGACATAAATAGACTACTATATATAAAATGGGTAACTAATAAGAACTTACATATAGCACAAGGAACTTGTCTCAATACTCTGTAATGACCTATATGGAAAAAGAAACTTATAAAAGAGTGGATATATGTAGAGGAGGAAATGGCAACCCACTCCAGTGTTCTTGCCTGGCAAATCCCATAGACAGAGGAGCCCAGTGGGCTAGAGTCCATGGGGTTGCAAAAGAGTTGGACACAATTTAGCAACTAAACAAACACACAACAGTATGAATATGTGCAACTGATACACTTTGCTGTATAGCAGAAAATAACACAAAATCGTAAATCAATTATACTCATTTTTTTTTAATAAAAATAATAAGGTACTGGCTTCAAAGATGAGGAAGGGGCAATGAGGCAAGAAATCCCAGGGATGCAGCTCTAGAATCTGGAAAAGGCAAGGAAAAAGATTATCCCCTGGAGCTTCCAGAGGAAACAGGTTCGGCAAGCACCTTGGTTTCAGCTCAGTGAAATCCATTTGGGACTTCTGACCTCCAAACTGTGAGAATGCATTTGTGTTGTTTTAAACCACTAAGTTTGTTGTAATTTGTTTTCAACAAGAGAAAACCAATACCTTCAGCATAACTTCACCTGCTGATTGCTATACAAGAGATTTTTGCCTCAGTTTCCTTTGCTAATGAGCTCCTTGCCTTGGTGTTCCTTGGTTTAAATTCACAAGAGAGTTTCTTCCAACAAATTTAGTTTGTTGTGCGTATGTGTCTGTGTACACAGGTATGCCAGGTATCACAGGATGGGGGCTGGCCAGCCTAAGAATTGACTGGGCTTGGGTATAGAATGACCATGCATCAGCTGTGGCTGGGAGAGCAAAATCTTGTGATTACAAAACATGACTGCTTAACTACTTCCCTTTCATCGAGGTCTGATGATGGAACATGGCCATATAGAAGGGCCGAGGCAGGACAGAGCACTTCCTTTGTAACTCAATTTTTGTTTAAAAAATAACTTGTTAGCCTTGTGTCTCCAACGTAGTTGTGTCTAATTGATTATCCTTCACTTAATTTGAGAAGAGACATGTTCACTGAGATAAGATCCTGGGAAAAGACAAGCCCCTGACTGACTTTTAGTCAACAACCCCTTCTCCTTGAATGAGGTCTGAAAGCCGTGATCTTCTGTGAGCCCACCTTTCCAAAAGCTTTCAGGTCACAGTTGTGGTTGTGAAGCAGCCTCAGCTCCCGGAGCAAGCCTGAGGTTTCAGCACACAAATTATTGGCTGTACTTCTCCAATAAATTTGGGAGAGGAGCCCCTATTCCCTCCTGAGTGGCCTCAGGGAGCAGAGAATGCTGGAGGCTCCGAAAACACAGCCCCCACCATGGGAGTTAAGTCACCTGCCGGTTCAGTGATTCACTTCTCAAGGGAGAATGCTGATCTATTTCCTGACTAAGTAAAGACTGTTTGCATTTTTGTTTATCAAAGTATCTACAGCAAAAAGAAAATATCCTTGAAAGGTCACAGAGGAGATATATTTTTCCTAAACCTAAAAGTCAGCCTGCTAGCTTCTCTTCCGACTTCTTTCCTTTAAGATTACACTAGAAATACTTCCTTTCCTGGTTAATATTTAATATTACATAATTGGTCAGTCTCTATGGTGGGAAAGCAGAATGTGAGATTATAGAAGCCTATAGATCTAATCTTTAAGACAGTTATTCCTTTTGTTATTTCCAATTGAATAACTAATAAAATTAGTACAACCGAATGATCACCATTTGCTCATTTATTAGCCATTATATTATTTAAGAAGACAGCTCCCTGCAGGATAGAATAGCAAATAATTTAACTTAATGCAAAAGATACATTCCCACTACACTTCTTTTTACTATGATTTTAAAGAACTGTATTTTAAAATTACATCTGGGTAAATTTCCAATAGGACAATCAAGTGAACATGAAGGTGAAAGTCACTCAGTCGTGTCCAACTCTTTGCGACTTCATGGACTATAGAGCCCGTGGAATTCTCTAGGACAGAATACTGGAGAGAGTAGCCTTTACCTTCTCCAGGGGATCTTCCCAACCCAAGGACTGAACTCAGGTCTCCTCTGCATTGCAAGCAGATTCTTTACCAGCTGAGCCACAAGGAAAGGCTATCAATTGAAAATAGAATAAGATAATTTAGAAATACACATATTTCTGGAAAAATTCCATATCAATCCAAAGCATCAAGGATATATTTCCGTTCAGTTCAGTTCAGTCACTCAGTCGTGTCCGACTCTTTGCGACCCCATGAATCACAGCACGCCAGGCCTCCCTGTCCATCACCCAACTCCCAGAGTTCACTCAAACTCATGTCCACAGAGTCGGTGATGCCATCCAGCCATCTCATTCTCTGTCGTCCCCTTCTCCTCCCACCCCCAACCTTTCCCAGCATCAGAGTCTTTTCCAGTGAGTCAACTCGTCACATGTATATAAAACTGCCTAAATGTGCACATTGAGTATATTCATGTGTTGTGTTGTATATATTTCTGTACAAATCTTTATTTCTGTAAAGTAATATTTCATTCAGATTTATATATATCCATTATATATATATTATATTAGGTATAATAGATATTGTTAGTTGTCTAAAATTTTGTCTTAAATTATGAATTTCAAAGAACATATTTTTTCACTTTAGGTCACTCAGTGGTGAATTTCTTATTTGTATTATGATAACATAGTAGGGTGGTAACCTAAAATCAGATAATTTCCAAATCTTTCCAAACTTTTTAACCCTTTTAAATTTTGCCCTCAAAAAATTTTTTTAAACTATGCCTTCTTAATAATAACCATTTAAGTTTCAACCCTCATTATTTCTCCCTATGACCTCAGATCATTGCTGGCTAATGACGCTTCAGTCAGTACAGTTCGGTTCAGTCGCTCAGTCGTGTCCGACTCTCCGTGACCCCATGAATCACAGCACGCGAGGCCTCCCTGTCCATCACCAACTCCGGAGTTCACTCAAACTCATGTCCATTGAGTCGGTGATGCCATCCAGCCATCTCATTCTCTGTCGTCCCCGTCTCCTCCCACCCCCAATCCCTCCCAGCATCAGAGTCTTTTCCAGTGAGTCAACTCGTCGCATGAGGTGGCCAAAGTATTGCAGTTTCAGCTTTAGCATCAGTCCTTCCAATGAACACTCAGGATTCATCTCCTTTAGAATGGACTGGTTGGATCTCCTTGCAGTACAAGGGACTCTCAAGAGTCTTCTCCAACACCACAGTTCAAAAGCATCAATTCTTTGGCGATCAGCTTTCTTCACAGTCCAACTCTCACATCCATACATGACCACAGGAGAAAGCATAGCCTTGACTAGACGGACCTTTGCCGGCAAAGTAATGTCTCTGCTTTTCAATATACTATCAAGGTTGGTCATAACTTTCCTTCCAAGGAGTAAGCGTCTTTTAATTTCATGGCTGCAATCAGCATCTGCAGTGATTTTGGAGCCCAAAAAAATAAAGTCTAACACTGTTTCCACTGTTTCCCCATCTATTTCCCATGAAGTGATGGGACCAGATGCCATGATCTTTGTTTTCTGAATGTTGAGCTTCAAGCCAACCTTTTCACTCTCCTCTTTCACTTTCATCAAGAGGCTTTTGAGTTCCTCTTCACTTTCTGCCATAAGGGTGGTGTCATCTGCATATCTGAGGTTATTGATATTTCTCCCAGCAGTCTTGATTCCAGCTTGTGCTTCTTCCAGCCCAGCATTCCTCATGATGTACTCTGCATATTATTTAAATAAGCAAGGTGACAATATACAGCCTTGACATACTCCTTTTCCTATTTGGAATCAGTCTGTTGTTCCATGTACAGTTCTGACTGTTGCTTCCTGACCTGCATACAGGTTTCTCAAGAGACAGGTCAGGTGGTCTGGGATTCCCATCTCTTTCAGAATGTTCCACAGTTTATTGTGATCCACACAGTCAAAGGCTTTGGCATAGTCAATGAAGCAGAAATAGATGTTTTTCTGGAATTATCTTGCTTTCTCCATGATCCAGCGGATGTTGGCAATTTGATCTCTGGTGCCTCTGCCTTTTCTAAAACCTGCTTGAACATCTGGGAGTTCACGGTTCACATATTGCTGAAGCCTGGCTTGGAAAATTTTGAGCATGACTTTACTAGCATGTGAGATGAGTGCAATTGTGCGGTAGTTTGAGCATTCTTTGGCATTGCCTTTCTTTGGGATTGGAATGAAGACTGACCTTCTCCAGTCCTGTGGCCACTGCTGAGTTTTCCAAATTTGCTGGCATATTGAGTGAAGCACTTTCACAGCATCATCTTTCAAGATTTGAAATAAATCAACTGGAATTCTATCACCTCCACTAGCTTTGTTCATAGTGATGCTTTCTAAGCCCCACTTGACTTCACATTCCAAGATGTCTGGCTCCAGGTGAGTGATCACGCCATTATGATTATCTTGGTCATGAAGATCTTTTTTGTACAGTTCTTCTGTGTATTCTTGCCACCTCTTCTTAATATCTTCTGCTTCTGTTAGGTCCATACCATTTCTGTCCTTTATCGAGCCCATCTTTGCATGAAATGTTCCCTTGGAATCTCTAATTTTCTTGAAGAGATCTCTTGATTTTCCTATTCTGTTGTTTTCCTCTATTTCTTTGCATTGATTGCTGAGGATGGCTTTCTTATCTCTCCTTGCTATTCTTTGGAACTCTGCATTCAGATGCTTATATCTCTACTTTTTTCCTTTGCTTTTCGCCTCTCTTCTTTTCACAGCTATTTGTAAGGCCTCCTCAGACAGCCATTTTGCTTTTTTGCATTTCTTTTCCATGGGGATGGTCTTGGTCCCTGTCTCCTGTACAATGTCACGAACCTCCATCCAGAGTTCATCAGGCACTCTATCAATCAGATCTAGTCCCTTAAATCTATTTTTCACTTCCACTGTATAATCATAAGGGATTTGATTTAGGTCATATCTGAATGGTCTAGTGGTTTTCCCTACTTTCTTCAATTTAAGTCTGAATTTGGCAATAAGGAGTTCATGATCTGAGCCACAGTCAGCTCCTGGTCTTGTTTTTGCTAACTGTATAGAGCTTCTCCATCTTTGGCTGCAAAGAATATTAGAAATGTAAAAGTTCCTAAATGAGGGCTTGGGGTAGGAAAGATGCAATGGGCTCTAAAATAAATTCATGGAGAGAAGTGAGGTTAAAAGATAGCCAGTAAAATTTTGTTGAAGATTCAATATTTTGGAAAAGTGATGAAGGACATAGATTTAAATAATGATTTCTTTTTAACTTCTGAGTGATAAAATCATATTTTTCTGACTTCTTAAAGAAGATTTACTCCTACTGAGTTCTTCTTAGTAAACTTGATTTATATTTCCTGAATATATAGTAGCTAGTTGAGATAACCCAAGTATATGATGTCAGTCAAGAGAAACCAAAAATCTGCATACTGGGAGTTAATTGTTCCCATAGTCACAGAATAGACATGGACAGTGTAACTCATTTGTGCCATATTTCAGTTTCCCAATGACATGAGTATAGCTACAAATTTACAGATACATTGTATTTCCAGCATTTGGAAAGATAACAACTTAAGGCCATAAGATAACATTATGAAGTTCACATAAGCCATTATGTACATTTCAGTCAATAATCGACTTCTGCCACAAAGCACGTTGCTTACTCATTTATAGCTGTCCTTTCCAGTGTTTTCTATCCTATTTTTAATTATCCCCATCTGCTAATACTTCATTTAACATGAAATATTACATTGAAATATTAACAGGAAATATTAACATGAACTTCTGGAGTCTCGGAAGTTAAAGATTCCACCGGCAGTACAGGAGACTCAGGATCAATCCTTGGGTCAGGAAGATCCCTGGAGGAGGGCATGGCAACCCACTCCAGCATTCTTGTCTGGAGAATTCCATGAACAGATGAGCCTGGAAGACTACAGTCCATGCATCATAAAGAGTCAGACTTGACTGAGCGACTAACACAGCAACTGTCTGTGAGAATGGCCTGAAGATTTTCCACAGCTAAAAGAATTTCCACAACTAAAAACATAAAGAAGGAACCCCAAAAGGGTGAGTAGAGGGACAGAGATGTGATACGGTCAGGAGCTACAACCCCCGGTCAGCAAACCACAAACGGGAGTCATAGCACAGTCGTAGAGGAATTCCTCAAGGGGCAAAGGGTCCAAGTCCCACCTCAGGCTCCTCAGCCTGGTGGAAATGCACCCAGAAGATGATTCCCCAGAACAACTGACTTTGAAAACCAGTGGGGTTTATGTTTGGGAGAGCCTCAGGGCTTCAGGAAACAGAGACTCCATTCTTAAAGAAACACGCAAAATGTCATGTATTCCAAGCCCCAGGGCAAAGAAAGCAGTTTGAAAGGATCCTGAGTCGATCCACTTGCTGATTCTGGAGTGCCTCCTAAAGAGGTAGGAGGCAAAGGGGACTTGCCCTGGGAACAGAATCTGGCAGCAGTCATTTGGGGAAGCTCATTCTGAAATGAAACACTGGGTCTGGCAAACACCTTTTTGGAATCCTTGCTTCAGTCTGTTAGCTCTGAGGAGCTGGATCCACCCACCAGCTGGCCTGCACCAACCCCCTTGCTCCCTTAAGCCACAAAATGCCTTCCAATTGGTCCACACTCATGCTAAGCAGAGACAGTCACATGGGGAGACCCAGCCTCACCCTCTAGCAGGCTAGAAGCCCTATATCCTCCCAGGTCATGCAACCTACCACACAGGAAGCCCTCCCCACCCTCCAATGGATGGAATGTTTTCCATCCATTTCTATTCCATTCCAAGAAGATGGAATGTTTTATGCAAATCCAGTGGGCATAAGGCACAGCCTCACAACTATGCAGGCCAGGGCCCAGCCCCACCCACCCACCAATATGCCCACAGTATGTTGACCTGGACGTGAAGGACAAGTGCATGTATGCCACATTAGGAGCGCCCCTAGAGTATATAGCTCGGACAGTCAGAGGGAAGCAAGATATTGGACCCTATAGGTCATCTCCTACATAAGACCACTCCTCCAATATCAAGAAATGTAACTGACCTTCCTAATACAGAGATGAACCCAGAGAACTGGGCACAATGAGGAGAGACGGGAATATGTTTTAAACAAAGGAAAAGACAACTTCAGAATAAGAACTAAACAACTAAGCAAAGTGGAGATAAGCAATTTACCCAATAAAGAGTCCGAAGTAAGGGTCATAAAGATACTCACTGAACTCAGAAGAGATTGGATGAACACAGTGAGCATTTAAACAAGAGGAAATAGAATCAAACAGAGCTGAAAAATATAATAACTGAAATTTTAAAATACACTAAGAGGAATCAGCAGTAGATCAGCTGATACAGAGGAATGGATGGATTGGTGGTCTGGAAGTCAGAGTAGTAGAAATCACAAGAGCCAAACAGGAAGAAAAACACCTTAAAAAATTAGAATAGTTAGATCAAATTGCCAACATCCGCTGGATCATGGAGAAAGCAAGAGAGTTTCAGAAAAACATCTATTTCTGCTTCATTGACTATGCCAAAGCCTTTGACTGTGTCGATCACAATAAACTGTGGAACATTCTGAAAGAGATGGGAATCCCAGACCACCTGACCTGCCTCTTGAGAAACCTGTATGCAGGTCAGGAAGCAACAGTTAGAACTGTACATGGAACAACAGACTGGTTCCAAATAGGAAAATGTGTTCGTCAAGGTTGTATATTGTCACCTTGCTTATTTAACTTATATGCAGAGTACATCATGAGGAACACTGGACTGGAAGAAGCACAAGCTGGAATCAAGATTGCCGGGAGAAATATCAATAACCTCAGATATGCAGATGACACTACCCTTACGGCTGAAAGTGAAGAGGAACTAAAAAGCCTCTTGATGAAAGTGAAAGAGGAGAGTGAAAAGGTTGGCTTGAAGCTCAACATTCAGAAAACAAAGATCATGGCATCTGGTCCCATCACTTCATGGGAAATAGATGGAAAAACAGTGGAAACAGTGTCAGACTTTATTTTTTTGGGCTCCAAAATCACTGCAGATGCTGATTGCAGCCATGAAATTAAAAGACGCTTGCTCCTTGGAAGGAAAGTTATAACCAACCTTGATAGTATATTAAAAAGCAGAGACATTACTTTGCCAACCAAGGTCCATCTAGTCAAAGCAATGGTTTTTCCCGTGGTCATGTATGGATGTGAGAGTTGGACTGTGAAGAAAGCTTATCGCCGAAGAATCGATGCTTTTGAACTGTGGTGTTGGAGAAGACTCTTGAGAGTCCCTTATACTGCAAGGAGATCCAACCAGTCCATTCTAAAGGAGATCAATCCTGGATGTTCATTGGAGGGACTGATGCTAAAGCTGAAACTGCAATACTTTGGCCACCTCATGCGGCGAGTTGACTCACTGAAAAAGACTCTGATGCTGGGAAAGGTTGGGGGCAGGAGGAGAAGGGGACGACGGAGAATGAGATGGCTGGATGGCATCACCGACTCTGTGGACATGAGTTTGAGTGTACTCCGGGAGTTGGTGTTGGACAGGGAGGCCTGGCGTGCTGTGATTCATGGGGTCGCGGAGAGTCGGACACGACTGAGCGACTGAACTGAACTGAACTGAAGAAACCTCTGGGACAACAAGTATACTATCATTTACCTTATAGGGTTCCCAGAAAAAGAAGACAAAGAGAAAGGGGCAGAGAACACATTCCAAGAGACACTAGCTGAAAATTTCCCTAACCTGGGGAAGGAAAAGGGAAATGCAGATCGAAATCACAGTGAGACATAGCATCACACCTGTCAGAACTGCTATTATTAAAAGCACAACAAATAAAAGTGTTTCTGAGGATTTGGAGAAAACAGAACCCCCACGTACTGTTTGTAGGAATGTAAATTGGATGCAGCCTCTATGA
This sequence comes from Moschus berezovskii, assembly GCF_049115385.1. Lineage (NCBI taxonomy): Eukaryota > Metazoa > Chordata > Mammalia > Artiodactyla > Moschidae > Moschus > Moschus berezovskii. The sequence goes on from NC_142469.1 coordinate 65,442,544, forward strand.
AAACAGCATGGAGATTTCTCAAAAAGTTAAAAATAGAACTATCATATAATCTAGCAATTCCACTTCTGGATATTTATCTGAAGAAAACAAAAATAGTAATTAAAAAAAATATATGCACCTCTGTGTCCATTACATCATTATTTACAATAACAAAATATGAAAACAATCTAAGTGTCCATTAAAAAATGGATAAACAAAATGTGGTATATATATATTATATGTATGTATATAATATATACTGGAATATTACTCAGCCATTAAAAATAATGAAATTTTGCCATTTGCAACAACTTGGATGGACCTAGAGAGTATTACACTAAGTGAAATAAAGCAAACAAAGAAAGACAAATATTGCTTGATTTCACTTTATGTGGAATTCAAAAGGCAAAATGAATGAACAAATATAAAGCTGAAGCTGTCATAGATACAGAGAACAAATGAGTGTTTGATGGAGTCGGGGAGAGTGAAGGGTTAAAATACGTGAAAGGATTTGAACTGGGATATAAACCTCTCAGTATAAAATACGTAAGCCACAGGGATGTCATATAAAGCACAAGGAATATGGTCAATAACATAGTGATCATGCTGTGTGGGAACAGATGGCTACTAGACCTATCATGGGGATTATTTTTTAATGGATGCAAATGTTCAATCAGTAGGTAGTATACCTGAAACTAACATAACATTATATATCAACTAAATATAAAAATTTTAATAAATTTTAAAAAGAAAATAGAAAACTTGGTATTTGAATATGTCTGTTTAAAAATGCTGCTGCTGCTGCTGCTGCTGCTGCTGCTAAGTTGCTTCAGTAGTGTCCAACTCTGTGCGGCCACATAGACAGCAGCCCACCAGGCTCCTCTGTCCCTGGGATTCTCCAGGCAAGAACACTGAAGTGGGTTGCCGTGTCCTTCTCCAATGCATGCATGCTAAGTCGCTTCAGCTGTATCTGACTCTGTGTGACCCTATGGACAGCAGCCCACCAGGCTCCTCTGTCCACAGGATTCTCTAGGCAGGAATAGTGGAGTGAGTTACCATTTCCTTCTCCTTATTTAAAAATACAATACAACAATTAAAATGTTTAGGAAGTGCAACAGAGGAGACAAAAAAGGATGTTACTACATGTCTCATAAAACAGAATAAGCCAAATGAATACATGTGAGGCCTGTTTTTGTGGTTACGGGAAAAAGGCAAAAAATATATAAATGATATATTTGAAACTAGAGAAAAGTAAATAATTTTATTTTTCATAGTGTTTCAGAGTTTACAAATTATAACAATTACAAAGGAAAAAATATATTTTTACACATTTCTTGGTGTCTTATCCCTCTGGTTTCTTAAAATTCAAAGACCAATTTCCCAAGTTCACTGAAAAAGTCTTATTAGTATGAGATTTTGTTGTTCTAAGTCTCTGACATTACTGTAAAAATAAATTTTTATTATAATAAACACTTCAGCATAAAAAGTCTATTGGAGAAAAAAGTATCCATATGTGAGGAAAGATTCTTAGTAATTTTTCTTTGGGAACAAGTTTTCAACCATTCCTCTAGAAATGCAACAAATATATTTTCAGTTTCCATCTTTTAAAATGTCAATCCTTAAAGGAGTGTGTAATTGTGAAATATTTATGTTACAATCCAATAAGAATGATTTAAGTTGACTCTGGAATTTTAAAAATTTCATTTCTAACAGCTTGATATCATTTCACTTAACTATCTTCTGTTCTTCCTCATTTCTAGAATGCCTTCTCAAATTACTGAAACCATAAATCTCACAAAAAATTTTCCCAAGAAAAAAAGCATGGAAATGTCCACACAGGACACTCCATTTTATCTCCTACAAAGTAGAAATTGTTTTCATGCAGCAAATGACCAAAAGCATATTTATCCAACTTTTGCATGCTTAAAATATGACATTATTAGAAAATGTCACTACAATAGGACTCATGGCAGTCCTAGAAATACAACCAAGTAGACTCTCATCTGCATACCATTTAGAGAAATATTTAAATCTCACTCATTTTTACCGCTAAATAAGGAAACCAGAGCTTCTATTTCAGCCTCACAATTTACAATACTTAGTTTGTCTTCATCTTAGAGAGCAGTAAATCCTTTTCTTGAAACAAGAATTAGTCTAATGTAAAGAATATTAATTTGGAGAAAATCACAGAAAATCCCTGGAAGTCTCACCCCCAAGGGACTCAGTGGAGAATGGAAAAAATGATATCTCCACCAGCCCCTGGAGAATCATGCAATCTGGTGGCTACTTTCTCTCGCTGGTCTACTAAATGCCAACCAAGATCTGACTTGTTGAAACCAGATATTTGAAATACTGGGATTTTTTTTTCCCTTAGGGGAAGCTATGAGGGGCAGAGAACTCTCCACCTCAGCAATGCTCTGAGGGATAGGCACAGCCCTTGGAAAGAATATTCATTATCCTGGGTGAAACACTAGCAGATCAGAAGATATGCCATCTGCTCAAATGTGACCAAATGACATTCTGTAGAAATGGTGCTGGAACGAGGACAGATAAGATGAAAAATGGTAAAGGCAACAAGCTCAATCTGAAGAAGATGGAATGTTTTATGCAAATCTATTTTAACATGCTTAGCTGTTGCCTTCCCATCTGATATAATGTTTCACAGATGGACTCTGGTGAGATTATCATCCAGCTTGTGGATGAATGGATGATGGCTATCACCGTGACATCTTGGAGATTCTGAGGATGTAAACCAGTTCAAGGGCAGTGTGTCTCCAGATCTCAATTGCTCAAGCACATATTCTCAGGAAAAGAGCAAAATAACTGAAAGTTCCTAATATTTCAAACTATTGTGACCTCAGAGTTCATTCTTCCATTGTGGAATAATGAGACATTTAAAGTTTTATTAGTGTTACAATTAAGAGTTGGTTCTCCCTGAATGGTTACCAGACTGTTCCGTTTTCTTTTCATAAGTCTCTTTCTTATTTCCCAATTATTTCCAACCTTTGAAAAATCATTCACTAATAATTTAGCTATATTTTTTCTACTGTCACCAATTAGCCTTCAGAATCTACAAAATAAAAAATATATATCAAAAAAGCCTAGAGGTCAATCGTGTGTAATATACACATAAGGAAAGAGCTAAGTAAATGCCAGATAGCAATTTTTCAGCAGTTGGAATGAGTTTTAATTGTGAGGTAGTTGGATAATTAAACACTAACAGGCAATAGGAGTAAATTGGCCAGCTTATAAAAGGAACCAAAAAAACTCTTGGCTTTACAATGAAGGAAGACCCTTTGACAGTTCAGGGAATAGAAAAGGAAAATCTCATGGGAATGATTTGACCCAAAGAAGACAAAAAGATATATTCAGGAGTTTGAATTATCTTTTGCCTGTCTCCCATTTCCTTGACTATGAAATATTTTCTCTATAAAAAGGGTAAAAGTAAGACCCTGAGAGGGTTGTTGTTGACAAATTTCACCATGTAACAAAAGAAAGGGAGAACATTTCACCAGAACTTTCTCTCTAACTACCTCTATTTATATTGATATATTCCTATTCCTTATAGAATAGAAACCTTGTTAGTGAAGATAATGTTTTCTTTTGGTTAGTATGATTTAGTTCAAGTTGTTCTACTATAGGAATATTCTTTTAGTTTAGACTGAGCTCAGTAGTGGGAGCATATATGAAACAGAAGCAGGAAAAAATATATATTTTCCTCAATAATGGAATTTCTGAAATGTATAGCTATACATAACAGTAGTCATGTATAGATGTGAGAATTGGACCATTAAGAAGGCTGAATGCCAAAGAATTGATGCTTTTGAACTGTGGTGTTGGAGAAGACTCTTGAGAGTCCCTTAGACTGCAAGGAGATCCACCCAGTCAATCCTAAAGGAAATCAGTCCTGAATATTCATCAGTAGGACTGATGTTGAAGCTGAAGCTCCAATACTTTGGCCACCTGAATCAAAGAACTGACCCACTGGAAAAGACCCTGATGCTGGGAAAGATTGAAGACAGGAGGAGAAGGGGACAACAGAGGATGATATGATTGGATGGCATCACCGACTCAATGGACATGAGTTTGAGCAAGGTCTGGGAGATGGTGATGGACAGGGAGGCCTGGCATGCTGCAGTCCAACGGGGTCACAAACAGTCAGACACGACTGAGCAACTGAACAACAACAAAGGCTTTAAGTGGACTTATTAAGGTCAGACAAAGTATGTGAAACTAAGTGTAACATTTCAAAAGGTCTCACCAGTATAGTCATTAATACTGCTGAAGTTGCTCTTCGGGCTGTTAAAGCGAGCAATCTGATAAAGTAAAGGGCCAAAATTGCTGCTGTTAGTCCTGGAGTCCTCCTCACAGCCCTGTCTAAACTCCCAAACACATACACGTGCACACACACTCACACGCACATATGTGCTCATGCTCACATTCTCTTTCTGTCTCTGTCTCTCTCTCTGTGTCACGCTCACATATTTTCACCTCCTGAACTCCAGCTAAAATGCTAATATGTTGACTGATAAGTAAGGGCAGAACCAGCTCACATCTATCAGACCCATAAATATAACTACACTTAGAAATAGAAGCAAAACCCTCAAAGTCTATTTTCCCATAGTTCTGTAGCATAAAGGAATATTTCTAGGGCATCTCAGGAGACCAATAATCATAAACTCATCCTTTTTCCTCCCTACAGATTGGTTTAAGAATAAGTAGAGCATTGCCCATTTACACAGCAAAAGATCTGGAAGACAATCCATTGGGAATCACTGAGTGGGAAATTAAAATCTACAGTAATCATTTAACTAGAGAAACGTATGAACTAATGAGAATAAAGTGTCTAAGTATAAGCAGAGGGAGGTATTGGGATTTTTTAGTAGAAAATATGCCAAATAGAAGTGTTTAAAAGAGACAGAATACAAACTGCAAAGAACTCAGAAAGAGGGGAGCATATTGAAACCAATGAAGCTGTTAGGAATGAATTCAGTTAAAAAAAAAAAAGAGGAGCCTCAAAGAGAATCATCAGTTCTCCATATATGTTCAGCATTCCATTCATTTCTCTGTTTTGGAAATTAGTGTGGGGGACTCACAAGGCAAAACACTTTTCCTAGAGATTTTTAATTTTTTTAATTTTAAAAATTTACAATAGTAAATAGATAATGGCATGACAGTTGCTATGGTGAAAACTAAGTAACCCCCATAAAGCTGATCTGGGGACCAAGATTCCCTTGCTTCCTACAGAACTTGAAACAACTCCAAAAAGATACATAAATACAGAGTAATCCAAAACAAAAACATGCGACCTATGATTAACCTTTTCTTTATTGTTCCTGGGAAAGAATGTTCTTCTTAAGCCATGAAAATAGTAATTAGTAGTACCAATGGTTAACATTTGCTGAGTCCTTTCAAGGCGCCAGGCGCGGTTATGCCTTTTCCATGGATAATTATTTTAATGTTCACAGCAAGCCTATGAAAAAGACACATCAGTCAAGGTATAGTCAGTAGACAGAAACTACATTGTGTATTTTAACAGGGAGAATTTCATAAGAAGAACTGCTAGCCACTGAAGAACTGAAGACAGAAAGGGACCAGAATGTTAGTCATTACTGAAAGCTGCTATTACCATTAAGGCTTGAGGAACAAATGATGAATTTACAATCATGAAAATTTAAAAGCTTGAAGGAGTATTCTTGTGGAGCTAAAACTGAGATTTATGAGAAAGGGCACACTGATTGGCTCAGTTCAGTTCAGTTCAGTCACTCAGTCGTGTCCGACTCTTTGTGACCCCATGAATCACAGCACGCCAGGCCTTCCTGTCCATCCACCAACTCCCGCAGTTTACCCAAACCCATGTCCATTGAGTCAGTGATGCCATCCAACCATCTCATCTTCTGTCATCCCATTCTTCTCCTGCCTTCAATCTTTCCCAGCATCAGGGTCAGTTATTCGCATCAGGTGGCCAAAGTATTGGAGTTTCAGCTTCAACATCAGTCTTTCCAATGAATACTCAGGACTGATCTCCTTTAGGATGGACTGGTTGGATCTCCTTGCAGTCCAAGGGACTCTCAAGAGTCTTCTCCGACACCACAGTTCAAAAGCATCAATTCTTTGGTGATCAGCTTTCTTCACAGTCCAACTCTCACATCCATACATGACCACGGGAAAAACCATAGCCTTGACTAGACGGACCTTTGTTGGCAAAGTAATGTCTCTGCTTTCTAATATGATGTCTAGGTTGGTCATAACTTTCCTTCTAAGGAGTAAGCGTCTTTACTGCTTGGCTAGTGATAGTATTTTTGATGAGACTCAATGAAGCTGATTCTATCTGTGCTGGGAAAACTTAAAAATAAATATAAATCCCTGCCTGAATGCTTAATCGTGTCAACTCTTTGAGACCCTTTGCAACCCTTTGGAATTAGCCTGCCAGGCTCCTCTGTCCATGGGGTTTTACAGGCAAGAATATTGGAGTGGGTTGCCATTTCCTTCTCCATGGGATCTTCCCAACCCAGGGATCAAACCTGCATATTCTGTGTCTCCAGCATTGCAGGCAGATTCTTTACCCACTGAGCCATTGGGGAAGTCCATAAATCCCTGGAGTGCCTACAAACAATCTGTGATCCGAGTTGTGGTAACTCTAGCCTACCAACATTACACAAAACAACTGCATTTGGAAATGATTCCCTGCAGTTACCCTTCTTTCTTGTTAATGGTGCTCAGATTCTTCCTCCATTTAGCTCATGAGCAGTTAGAATGTGAAAGACATGTTTCCTTCATTCAGTGACTTTGTGATCTGACAAGTTGGGGGAAGCAAACCAGTGAGCAAGTGTTTGTAACATGATATGACACAAAGAGGAAGCTGTGAACTGCTGGGGAACCTGGCCAGGATTGGGGTGGGATGGCTATAAATTAGCATGCCCTCCTAGAGCAGATGGCTTCTGAGTTGAGTTTTGAAAAAAATGGAAATTGGTCAAGTACAGAAATACGGTGTCGGATATGATCCGAATTGAATGAGAGCATCATAAGGGTGTTCAAAGGCATAGAGCTTTATTACTTATATTGTATTAATATTTTTATTAGAAAAGGCACATTGGAAAGGAGAACATTATACATTTGGAAACTGCAAGGAGTTCGGTATTGCTCAAGTGAAATACCAGACTAGGGCAGGGAGAAGGAAGTCAATAGAAGGAGACAGACGAATGGGTAGCACTCAGGATATTAAAGGTTTATATGTTGAGTTAGAGTTTGGACTTTCTTCCCTGAAGTGCACTGACACACAGGATTAGTAGTCAGCAATGAAAAGGGACAAATCACTAACACATGCTACAATATGAATGAACCTCAATAATCACACGAGGTGAAAAGACCAAAATATTCTATGATTTCATTTACATGAAATTTTATAGGAACTACAAAACAGCAGATCAATGGTTGCCTGGAGTTAGGGTTCAGAGTGAAACTGACTGCAAATAGCACTAGAGATGGAAGATTGAGGCTCTTGGTCCAAGGTCAGATAAGTGAGGATGCACAGCATAAAACAAAAGGATGGATGAAGCGGAGAAGGTTCAGTAGCTAGAATGTCTTTCTGCAAACCCAGCCTAGCTCCCTAAATACCTCTGGACTTCAGGCAGGATCCTGTGAGATGGTGCAATAAAAACAGTGTTTTAAAGTCAGTTTTATGCTCTCAGAGGTCTTTCAACAAGTCAGCTTTGAGAAACATCTGTGTGCCTGTATGCTCAGTTGTGTCTGGCTCTTTGCAACCCCAAGGACACTAGCCCACCAAGCTCCTCTGTCTATGGGATTTTCCAGGCCAGAATTCTGGAGTGGTTTGCCATCTTCTTCACCAGAGGATCTTCCTGACCCAGGGATTCAACACACATCTTTTGCATTGGCAGGCAGATTTTTTTACCACTGAACCACCTGGGAAGCCCTTGACAAATATCTACATATTTGTAGATATTTGTCATATCTACAAAAGAATACTGTTTAGATTTTAAAATTCTGAGGTTTGACTTCTTGCATGGCCATGTTTGAGCTGCTTTAAAAGAAATTACTTAACCTCTCTGCTTCCAAGTCATTAATTTATAGGTGGCAATACTCATCCTACCCCATTCAGGAAGCTGTTTTGAGTAAATGATCACATAGGTGACTATCCAGCAAAGAGTATATCCTGTTTTAAGTTGTACTTTAAGTTTCCGTGTCAGTATTTTTATCTTAACCTCTCAGGCCTTCAGTTTCTTATCTACAAATGGTCCCAGCAACTTAGGATTTGCTTTCCAGTTCTAACATTCTATTCTGTCAGATCATCAGCAAAATGTTAGGTTTCCCAGAATCTCTTATTTGTGTGAGATTCTTACAGAAGTGATTGCACAAAAAGGATGAGCAGAATGGCTCTTTCATTCAACACAGGCTTATCTAGTGCCTACACTCAGGTTATATGGTGTTTGTGGGGTGGGGTGTAAATCCAGCCTAGAAAAGGGAGATGACACATAGATACTCCAGAATGGAAACTCCAGATGCTCAGGGAAGATAGACAGCCTTGTGTTCTAGACAAAATGCCCCTTGTATCTAGGTCAAGTACATACATGTATCACCAAAATCTATTCAGGCAAGGGCTGAAATTCTAAAAATAACTCAGATATAGCCCTAATCAGGGCTTCCCAGGTGGCGCTGCTGCTGTTGCTGCTAAGTCACTTCAGTCGTGTCCGACTCTGTGTGACCCCATAGACGGCAGCCAACCAGGCTCCCCCGTCCCTGGGATTCTCCAGGCAAGAACACTGGAGTGGGTTGCCATTTCCTACTGGTGAAGAACTGGCCTGCCAATGAAGGAGTCATAAGAGATGTAGGTTTGATCCCTGGGTTGGGAAGATCCCCTGGAGGAGGGCACGGCAACCCTCTCCAGTATTTTTGCCTGGATAATCCCATGGACAGAGCAGCCTGGTGGGCTATAGTCCATGGGGTTGCAAAAAGTGGGACACAACTGAAGCGACTTGGCACACACACATAGCCCCAGTCACTGATTCTCCAACTTTCCCCATGATCTAGCCTTTGTTAACCAGCTCCCTTAACACAAGTCACTTCACAGTCTACACTAGGAAGATGGGAGGGGAGAGTTTGAATGGAACTGATTAATTCTTTACTTAATCACACACTATCTTTCCAACTGACCTTTTACTATTCTCATTATTCCAGTTCCTTTTGAGAATGAACTTGTTCTGTGGAACAATTAGTCTTCTCCTCTGTCTTGTTATATTCAAGTAACACTGTTTTATAACAACTCTGTAAGAAAAATGGTCTTCCCCCATCCTTTGGTAAACTAAAGACAAGAAAGTGAATTAAGTTTCTGAATACAGAACAGTCCCAGACAAATTACAGCTGCCCAAGCTCTTTTCTTTTCTCTGACATACATGAAGAGAACATTCTGCTGCATTTTCTTGGGTCTTCAAGGGGATACCAAGCCAGTTCTGAGGCAGCCATTTTTCTCTGATGAAAAACTCCTATGACCTCTACCTCAGATATTAGAAAACTTATCTATTTCTCACCTCATTCTTCAAAAGAGTGAGCCAGCGCTGGAATCCAGCAGGTAAGAGAGTGAAATACATTTCATTAAAAATAGTTTTAGGGGCAGAAATTATATCTTTTCCTTCTGAACTGACCCATCTCATAGAAGGAAAACACATCAGAGGCCTAGACTTGAAGTCAAGCCATTGAAATCCAGGAGAAAATTAAAGAATGTGCAAGTGTGGCCTTGGAGGTGTAAGTGTAAAGCAAATCTGCATAAATGCTGCATAATTGATAATGAACCACTTACTGGTCTTGCAAAAAGCACTAATGAAATAGCTACTTTCTGCTGCATTGACTATTCCACTATTGTTAAGCGTGAGCAATTTAACTTTTTCAACTTTACTCACCAATAACACCTAATTATGTTTTGGAGTTGGTAAAAGAACCCTTGCAGTGCTAGGGGCTAGCCTATGCAGAATGATGAGGTTGGCAGTTAGTCAATCTCTCGGACTTTCGGTAACCACTTTTAGGGGCTGTTTGTTTGTTAATTGGTTTCTTGTTGTACCAAGATCTTCATGTTCTTTTACTCTATCTTTATCAAAGTTTGCTTTAAGAAACAGACCCAACAAATTCAATTATAATAAAATGTTTATAATTAATAACAGCTTTGAAGTCCTACCTTTCTAAGGGTATTTTTGTTTTAATAAAACTATCATCTTAGACCACAGTGGTAGTTTTTAAACAGGAGGGAACATCGGAATCACATATGGAGACATGTCAGTGTGTGATCTCTCAGCCTTCAGCTCAGAGATTATGATTTCAGAGGTTTTGACTGTGGCTTGGGGAACACTGTGTGTGTGTGTGTTCATGCACATGTATAGCTATTCACAAACTTTTAAAAATGATCTGATGCATTCTCTCAGCGGTAAATTAAAGGTTAAATGAATGAAGCTCTAATGGTAAACTTCTTATCACTAATCAGTTTTGGGGGTAACTTTGGTTGGGCAGCTGATGGTGCCTTGACAACCCACAAATTATAGAACCACCTCTTCTACCTGTGTGCTAGACTAACTTGTTAAATAAAGAAAAATAGAGAAATAGATTAAGGATAGAAATTCACACTCCAGCTGGTGTTTCTCCAAGCAATTCACATCACACAAATTGGGATCTTCCAGGGTGATGTATAAATCACTGTTTCAAGAGCTTCATTCAGACCTTGGTTCAGAATATTTGAAGGCAGAACTGGGAAACATAACTTAGAGAAAATGCCCTTTAGGTAAATAAAGTTGAAGAACTTATATAGGAGTTAATGTTTTTCTCAACAACTATTCTTATGGTTATTATAAAGAAAGTGTAAAATGTATAACAGCCATCCAAATATAACCTATTATGAACATTTCATATATTTTCCTACTTGTCTTCTTTTCCTATGAAATATATATGATTTTATATCTATTATGATGTTAACACTATTTTTAAAAGCTTTCCCCATATCATTGGATAGCTTGCAAAAAAGTAATTTTAATGGATATACTTTTTCCATTATATATCAATAAATAGAATGAATTTCACTAAATTACTCCCCATTGTGGGGACATTTAAATTGAGTCACAATTTTTCCTATTAAAAATAAATAATAACATAGTAGATATCTTTATATGTACATCTTTGTTCTCCCTGTAAATCCTAGGAGTGGAATTGCTCTGAGAGGTTGTGATACGTTGAATGTTTATCCTTGAACTGAAAGAGTACTGTGACCTGCTCTTTGCAGTCATAGTATCAGCAAGAGTTAAACATAGATGATCAGAATGGAATAAGGATCTTGGAAGGACAAACTATAGTATTTCTAATTCCAAACAACTCGCCATAGCTTTAATGATGGTCCGGCAGGACTGAAGCCCAGGAGAGTGCCTTAGGGTGGCCAACTGTCCTGGTTTTCCTGGGACTGAGAGGTTTTCTGGGGTACAGGATCTTCAGTGTTAAACCCAGGAAAGTCTTAGGAAAACTGGGATAATTGTTCACCCTAGTCATCTTCTAAACTTTGAGTTTATAAAGAATAAGTAGGAATTTTAGCTGAATTTGGCATGAGTATATTAGGACATGGTATAAGTACTCTTCATTCTACTTTTCTTCGACTAGTAAACTGAAGAGGATCAGGTATAACTGTTCATCTTTTATAAATTTTAAAACTATACAGGTAAGGTGAAAAAACTGAATTAGGACTGCAACGTTACCAACTGAGATAGCAACACCACCTGGTCTGTTGCCAAGCCCATCTAGAATTTACACCACAGTAACAATAGCTCATAAAATGCCAGCCATCTTTCACTTGACTGTTTCTTGTAAGATATCAGGTTTGGAAAGAACTCACAAACTCACCTCTTCTCCTTACTGGGCTGCTGCCTTTTCAACTTTTTTGAGTTCTTCACTTCTCATCTGCTCTTTATACAACTGGAAATTCATTAATGCCAATCAATGAGGTATACATCTAACTTAAAAAAAATAAAATAAAATAATTAACTAGCAGGATGATGGAATCACATCACTGACTCCATCTACTTCCCTTAATGTACATTTCAAATGCCTTCATTTCAATTAAGTGTGAGGTCAGGATAGGGAAAAATGCTCCCTTACATTCTGCCTAACACTCCAAAACGTTAAAGACAGCATTATCTCTTTCAGAGTCAATAATGCCCAGAATGTCAAACAACCAAGTAGCATATTCATATATAATACCAATCTTTATCTTCATGTTTCATGACTATAAGATCACACAGTAGGCACAATATATTGATAATTAAAATGACATGAATTTTCAATTGTAGAAAGAATAGAAAATGCATATTCAATTCCAATTATCTTGACTTTTTTCAGAACTGGATCTGTCTATAAATTAGGAGTAGATTTATTGCATGTAATTTTTCCAGCAAACGTACATGTTTAGAACTTTAAAAATGTAGAACAAAATCTGGTTTAGATTATTGTCCTACTATATCTCACTCTTTACTTGGAGAAAACTAAATATTTTCCTTTGAAATTTAATTAATTCATTTATTAAATATTAATTGATCACCAAACCTATCCATTTCTGTTTGTTTGCCCTTGTGGATTGGTTTCTTTTTTTTTTTTGGTCTCTTATTTTCACTTCAGGGATGGAGCAGAGATAAATGCACATGTTCAATTAGCCATGTTTATGCATAAGTCACTCAGACAATAATCAAAATAAGCCAGTGATTCATGAAAGTAGTGAGATCCCCATTACTTGATAGGTATTATCAGAAAGGGAGAATGTTTTTCAAGAAAGTGATGTAAGAGAATTACAACCTCACTAGGAATATCATAGAAGATAATTGTATAATCAATTCAAACTCTCATTATGATACCCTGTTCAACATCCGTGTGCTCCTGAGTGTGCACTAGAATATCAACATTTGTATTCACTTTCTTGCAATTATCAGGAGATAAAATATTTACTAAAAAGTTATCCGTGATACCTCACTTGTCACTTAGGTCTGAATGATACTCAGATTATTATAACTCTTCATAGTTCTGAGTACTGGACAAATTTTCATTAAGCATGCTTAAATTTTGGACATATTTGAGCCATATATGGTAGGATTACTCCACTATCTTTTCCTCCTTCAAGATTTCTTACTTAAAACACCATGGTTTATCTATGCTTACCAAACAGGTTAACTATTAGCCTATCCATGTCACAGGACCTTAAACTTTATTGTTATATATTATGGTAGACAGTTGCAAGGAAATAATATTTTGAATTTCATATTTGCAGCATAATGTTTGTAAAAATAGAACTTGTATTATACTTGCTGTCATAGATTGAATAATGGCTCCCAAAGATGTCCACATCCTAATTCCCAGGATGTAGGAGTATATTTTATGTGGCAAAAGGGAATTAAGGCTACAGGTGCAATAAAGGTTGCTGATCATCTGACTTTAAAGGGCCTTATTTGGATGGGCCCAGTGTAATCATAAGGATCTTTAATCAGAAGAGGCAGAACTAGAGAGATGGTATCATGAGGAAGACCTGAATAGCCATTGTTGGCTTTGAAGATGGAAGGCAACAATGAGTCAAGAAATCCAGACAGATTCTAGAAACTGGAAAAAGAAACAAAGAAAAGAAACATAGAGGATTCTCCCCAAAGTCTTCAGACTTCTGACCTCTAGAACTGTAAAATAAAAAATTTTTTGAAGTCACTAAGCCTATGGTTCAATACAGCATAAATACAAAACTAATACAGTTGACTAAGAATTGGGGTTTTTAAATATTAATAACATGGAGATATGAAGAAGGACAGGTATTATTCTGTAATAGTTACACAACATCATCACAGTTCTCCTTTTTGTATCTGAGTCCCTCAATATCAATGAATATGAGCTTGAGCCAACTCCAGGAGATAACTAAGGACAGGGAAGCCTGGAAAGCTGCAGTTCATGGGTTGACAAAGAGTCAGACACGACTTAGCAACTGAACAACAACCCTCAGCATCTGTTCCTCTTGCGGTTGCTGATTACTTCTCCTTATGCTCAACAAGAAAAGAGCTTCCATTCAGGCTGACCACATACCACCTCAGCTTAGGGTACCCCACCAAGACAGGACTCTTTAGGTAGAACCCCTCATGGATCACTGACTAACTTGTAGGTGGTGTCCATGTAGTCATCATACAGATAGCAAGGACCATAATGGAGAATCATATGGTTCAAGCATGGTAAAAAGCCAGTGTAAAAGGAAAATGAGGTGATATATTGAACAGTAACTCACATGGTCTCCCACATAAGCATCCAAAGCTCACCTGCTTTATCCTTTGAACTTCCAATTCAACTGCATATAAACCATCTAAATCACAAGACTGCTACTCTTTATCTTAGTCTTAAAAATGTATTTGTTAAAAGGAATTTTTCTATATCCTTTCTATCCCAATTCTGCCTTCAGTAATCCTTAGTATAAAGATGTGTTTGATAACTTTTTATAAAATAAGTCACAAGAATTATAAGGTCACTTGCTATTGAAGAATATGAGTCAGCATTCTCCTTACAATAATATGTTCAATACTTAGCAGAGAATTAATGATATGCCCCCTTCTTTCTCTCCAGATTAAACAGCCCAGTCTTTTTGACCTCCCTGTCATGTCTGTCTGAGACCATTCACCATATTGCTTGAGATCAGACCTCTGAAGTAGATTCTTTGGGTTCATATTTCGGCTTCTTATTTTACTAATAGTATAATCCAGGGAAAGTCATCTAATCCGTGTCTTAACACTTTTGTCTATAAAATGAAAATGATAATAATACCTTCCTGTAGGATGCTTATAAATTCTAACTAATAATTTATTTATGAACTCTGAGAACATTGCATAATCACAAACAGAACTATACCATTTAATCCATTTATCTATTTTGGATTTTCATCTCCAGCACTTTCTCCTCTTTTATCTTCCAAAGGTAACTAGTTTGTTTCAATGAAAACAGAGGTGTTCCAACTTCTCGAATGTAAAATTCAATGATGTTAAAATTCTAGCATTAGGATTAATTATCATTGTGTCCTAAAAATATATGTTGTACGACCAAAGACTAAACAATAAATATGCATTGATCAGCCATCTAAAAAAAAGGATTTTGATGATCACAAGAGTAAAAATGTCAATGTTTTAGTAATAATCACCATGAATATTAGAAAAAATGGGGCTAGCTTAGTGGTAAAAAGCATTATGTTTGAGTCACACAAATTGGGTCTAAAAACTGTCCCCACCATTGACCAGCTGTGTGACATATCAGTTAGGGTAATGCCATTTGCCATAGCAAATAGACCTAAAAATACACAAGAGGTTTATTTTCCATTCACACAACAGTCCTAGGTAAATGCTCCTACTTGTTAGGTGAGGGGCTTTCATCCTTGTGGTGATTCATTTCCTTCCATCTGGAGGTCTCAGAAAGCTCAGGGCTTTGTTGTCACCTGTACCTGATTGTTGGAGCTTCCAAGCTGGCTCAGTGGTTTAAAAAAAAAAAAAAAATATGCCTGACAGTGCAGGAGACACAGGAGATGTGGGTTCAATCCCTGGGTCAGGAAGATTCCTAGAGGAGGAAATGGCAGCCCACTCCAGTATTCTTGCCTGAATAATTCCAAGGACAGAGGAGCCTGGCGAGCGACAGTCCATGGGGTCACAAAGCGTCAGACACAACTGAGCACATACACACATACCTGGTTGTTGAAAAGGGAAAGAGTAAGTACATAGGACAAGCCTACTTTTAAAAACCTTGCTACACAAATGGCATAATTCAATTCTACTCTCATTCCATAGACTAGAATTCAGTCACATGAACACACCCCACTGCAAGAAAGGTTGGAAAATGTAAAATATCTTTTTTTGCTCCCCAAAGTGGCATTTCTAGAACAACTAGAAGTTTCTGACATGGCGACTGGACAAGTTACTTTATTTGTTATAGCCTCATCTTTGCTGTTTGTAGTAACAATGCTGCTGCTAAGTCGCTTCAGTCGTGGCTGACTCTGTGCGACCCCATAGAATGCAGCCCACCAGGCTCCCCCATCTCTGGGATTCTCCAGGCAAGAACACTGGAGTGGGTTGCCATTTCCTTCTCCAATGCAGGAAAGTGAAAAGTGAAAGTTAGCGACCCCATGGACTACAGCCCACCAGGCTCCTCCGCCCATGGGATTCTCCAGGCCAGAGTACTGGAGTGGGGTGCCATCGCCTTCTCCTGTAGTAACAATAGTTATACTAATAATGGTTCTGCATCACTGGGTTATCATGAAGCATAAAATGTACCTGGATCAGGTTAACTGCCTTAAATATAGATAGCTATTATTTTCAGTATCATTTCAAAGTAAACGTACTAATGACATTAGAACAATATTTGTATGTAAAATGTGAAATTTGTATGTAAAAATAGATTTTTATTAATGTCTTAAAATTATACTGTTTTGACTTGTAATCTGGGTTTTGTCATGGCTCCCTTTACTGTTACCAATAAAATATTTATCAGATTACAGGTTATTTATTAATTCATTGCTACTTTTCAAGAGTCAACCATTCACTATAGATTTATTCTCCAAGTTTTTAAAAAAACATATGTATAGAAAGTCCTAAAAAATCAATCTGCTGACATAATACTGTGTTTTTACTGCTTGAAATAAGAAGCTCATGAATTGAGGCATCAAAAATTGTTTTACATCAATTCTCATTCTAATATGAAATTTCATAATAAAAGTCACAAAACCTGTAGGTTTTAAGGATCTGATCATCTCATCCTGCCCTTGTTTAACTAAGGCTGCACCCATGTCCCTTTACAAAGTCTCTGACAAGCTCCCAGTCAGTTTAGACTGGACCGCCACTGCTTCCCAAGGACACACAGCCATTCCTGGACAATACTGACTACAAGAAAGTGTCTCCTTACATTGGGTCAAAATTCTGCAACCTGGTTGTGTCTACACATTAGATCAAGTTTTGCCCTTGGTGACACATAAGTACTCTTTCAAATATCATCATTTTAAATGTTTAAAGACTGTAGTAGTTTTTAAGCAATCTTGTATTCATCTTAAATGCTTCCCATTCTTTCATATTTCTCATGCTAGAAGGCTTAAGGCCTCTTCTTCATCAGAGTATTTTCCACGGACTTATTCCTGTTTGATGCAAACCTCTTATAATCCATTCCTTAGGACAGATTGAACTCTCTGTAGTGTTTAACTAGCATATAGTAGTGTATTCTCATAGCTTCCATGAGTCCACATTAACATTTGACTTCACCAATCATATGAAGTAATTTAGAAGGTCAACATTTAGGGAAAAGGAAGAAGTAATAAGTCAGTAATTTGAGAATTGTATCTATAATATTATGTCTCAAAGTGGCATATTCTCAGAAGAAAAGGTCCAGAAAACGTACATGTACACTTCTCCTAATAAATTTAGGAAATAGAATACATTATACTTATTTCTTGGAAACTCACAAGTTTTATTGAATATTAAATGCATTCTGCAAACCTGTTTCACTTAGTTAACACTCATTTGATAGTGAGACCCCTTCAGTTCAGTTCAGTTCAGTTCAGTTCAGTCGCTCAGTCGTATCCGACTCTCCGCGACCCCATGAATCACAGAACGCCAGGCCTCCCTGTCCATCACCAACTCCCGGAGTACACTCAAACTCATGTCCACAGAGTCGGTGATGCCATCCAGCCATCTCATTCTCCGTCGTCCCCTTCTCCTCCCGCCCCCAACCTTTCCCAGCATCAGAGTCTTTTCCAGTGAAGAGGTATTTAAAATCAATTAGTATCTCAGGAACATTATTTCAAGAAAACTGAGCAACACTGGTGCACTCAACACCAGCATTAATATGTAGAGAGGGAATAGGTATTCTAAACTTTCCACCCACTCGCTTGCTGCTTCTCCTTATTTAAGATCACACCAGCCAAGCAGATACAAGTCTACAAGATCAATGAAAATGGTCAAATTTAGACTTTTCTTACTTATCAGGAAAATATCTTGAATAGCACAGTTCATAAAGAGAATTAAAGATTTTATATGCATTATCTAGGGTTTCCTTCCTTACTCATTCACAGAAGAAAATCAAAATTTTCTGACCTAAATTGCCTTTACATATTTAATTTGAATTATCACTGTATGTTGTATTGCATGGGGCTGTTGAATGAAAGTGTGGAAATTGTGATTTTATAAACTCACTTTAAAAGCTGTTTCTCTTAACTTTATCTGACAGAGAAAGAAAAACAGATAGTGACAGCAACTTTTGTTTCAGACATAAACTCGCATTCCCTTTAAAGCAAAGGTCAGAATAAAAAAAAGACTAATTCACAGAATCCTGGAAGATTACACATAAATATTAAAAGTAAACCCAGTTCCTCAACCACCGAAATTTGAAAGTTTATTGCATTCTCCTCACAGTCCCTTCACATATAGAAATTGTGTTTCCTTTACCTCTCAAGTCCTAAGCTACAACCAATCCATGCACACAATATCCCTGTTTATTTATGAGGCCAGGCAGGGTAAGATGAAAAACACTGCCCTCTTTATGCTATGGATTGCTGATCTTTGATCTTTACCCGCTAAGAGAGTCCTTCTGCAAATACCTCTGGAAGAATTTCCATGACCTGCTGAGCTCCCATATCATTCTATTTTTAAATGCTTTGCTAAACTCCTTCATTTTTAATAAAATGTAACTGTTTCCACTTTGGACCAGTGAAGGGCCAAAAGTTCTTCCCAGGTTCTTCCTATTTTCACATCTGATTTCACATAAAAGTTAGACAAGTTAAATGGATGAGAGCAGTAAAATTCCACCGTACTCAGAGGAATAATGCCTCAGGCACATTGAACTTAGAGGACAGTGTCGGACATATGGTGTTTGCTAATCAGAATTGTTTGGGTCAAAGAATAGGACTGTGAATCTATGGAGAAGGATCTACGTTTGTTAAGGGAGGAGCCTCACTTTTCTCATCCTTCTATCTCCATCACCTAGTCTCTAGTCTGGAGAAAAACACGAGCTTGGTAAATGTCTGTGGAACTGAACTGCTCTGTCGTAAAAGCAATTACAGCGCTGAATGACAGAAATGTGCCAACTATATGACTGAGGAAAGTCAGGGATGCCTTCAGTTGGAAATCACAAAAGACACTGGATCTCTTTTTGAAAAATAATAGCCATACCATCATACCAAAAATAGATTCACTACTTATTCAATAGTTTTTTAAAAAGTGTTTTATAGAGAGTTCTGATGGACATGAGTTTGAGTGAACTCCGGGAGTTGGTGATGGACAGGGAGGCCTGGCGTGCTGTGATTCATGGGGTCGCAAAGAGTCGGACACGACTGAGTGACTGAACTGAACTGAAGAATGTTTTATACATAGTTTACATTTGATCAACACAAGAACTCTGAAAGATAAGTAGTATCATTGCCATTATCACTGGAGAATGCTGAAATTCAGGTGAACTATGTTGCTCACAGGAACAGTCCTAGATCCAGGATTAAGCTAAGCCCTGACTGACTCTCAAGCTGAGAACTTTTCCACATTGTTTTCTGGTGGCATCACATGGCATTTCTCCTATCTAGCATTCAAGCTATTTCCAGAAAGGCAGCATGTTCCACACCATGCTCCAAGTCTCTCCACCTAACTGTACAAATGAATGACCTCAGAACACTGGGATGGGTTGATCTGAATTACTGTCATGGATACTGTCAGCTATTTAATAGAACTGAATACTCAGAAATGGTTCAGCAGCTACCAAGTGAGAAACCAGATGGAGAAACTGACTCAGAAATGAGGAAGAGCGCAATTTCTAGCTCAGAAAATGCCTTTCTTTTTATCCTATCTAAACACGCCTTCCTCACTGTATAAATGTTAGTTCAGGATAAGAATTCCTCCTTCAGTCTAGCCATTTATATTAAGATACTGAGATGCTTTTTTGCCCCTAAGTAAACTATTTTATTTCATATACCAACTCCATAATCAGTTCCATTTAATGCTTCTCCGATTCTGTAAGAACAACAAAAAAGAGAGTTGTTTATTTGTAAACATATTTATTTTGTCCTAAGAGTAATCACCATATTTACATATTCATTAGAATTGGCGCTCTACACGAAATGGGAACAGTAGTTAATGGCAAAATTTTAACTTTGTGGATGGCCGGTTTTGCATAAATAAAATGAGATTAACATTGAATTTGTATAGCAAATCTAAGTGAGAGAAAATAAATACAGGCATGTTTCCTTAAAAAGTTCCTTTAAGAAAAGAAACTAAGGGGTACTGTCAAAAAGCAAACATTCAAAAATGTAAATAAATCAAAGCAAATATTCTAACTTTAATATTTAAAAAATAAGAGTCGGTTTTTAGGGATAAAAAAGAGGCAAATGTCTAAAATATCTAATTAATATAAAAACACAAATGAAAATTAAATTACTATAGGGTTACAGTATATAGAGAGAATTATAAATCATAAGAGAAAGAGAATACTATATACAAAAGTTTAAAAATTGGATTAAATTTAAATTTCTAAGAAAACAAATGTAACCAGCAGTTTAGGAAGTAGAAGAATGTCTTGAGACAAAAATAAATTTTTAAGACTATTTTTAGATTGGTTTTAGGTTTACAAACTTATAATTGAGTTTTAAGGATTCTCTGTACATTTTGCATGATAGTCCTTTATCAGATGTATATTTTGCAAATATTTTTCCTAGTCTATGCCTTGTCTTCTAATATTCTTTACATTGACTATGGAGTTTCCCTTACACATCCTGTCCCCACACGTGTATAACCTCCCACATCATCAATATCACTCACCACTTTTCACCAAGGATGACTCTACATTGATATATCACAATTACCCAAGGTCCATAGTTTACCTTAGGGTACAATCTTGGTATTTTACATTCTATGGATTTGGAAAAAATTATAACCATCATTGCTATATCATACAGAGGATTTTCGCAGCCTGAAAAATCCTCTCTGCTCTGACTATTCATCTCCCTACTTTACCATGCTTGGAAACCACTAATCTCTTTATTGTATTCATAGTTTTGTCTTTTCTAGAATGTCACATAGTTGGAAACATACAGTATGTAGACTTTTCAGATTGGCTTCTTCCACTTAATAATGTGGATTAATTAATCATATGAACTTGGTAATATGAATTTAAAGCTCCTCCATATTTTTCATGGTCTGACAAGTCATTTCTCTTTAGTGTTGAATAATATTTTATGATCTTCATGTCCCACAGCTTATTTAGGAATTAACCTACTGAAAGACATTTTGGTTGCCTGAAAATTTTGGCGATTATGAACTTTTGCATCTATGTTTATAAAAGATATTCATGCATATAGTCTGTAATTTTATTTTTCTTGTAATGCTCTTTTCTGGTTTTGGTATTAGAGTACTGTGGTCTGATAGAATGAGTTAAGATGTATTTCCTCTGCTTATCTCCTCCGAAAGGTAATGTAGAGAATTAGTATAATTTACTTCTTAAATGGCTGGTGTGTGTGTTAGTCACTCAGTCATGTCTGACTCTTTGCGACCCCAAGGACTGTAGCTCACCAGGCCTCTCTGTCCATGGAATTCTCCAGGCAAGAATACAGGAGTGGATTGCCATTCCCATCTCCAGAGGAACTTCCCAACCCAGGGATCGAACCCTGGTCTCCTGAATCGCAGACAGGTTCTTTACCATTTGAGCTACGGGCAAGTCCTAAATGGCTGGTAGAATCCATCAATTAACCCATTGGGGCCTGTTGCTTTCTGTTTTGGAAAGTTATTGATTATCACTTCAGTATTCTTAATAAGATACAGGCCTATTCAGATTGACCATTTATTCTTGCGTGAGTTGTGGCAGGTTGTGTCTTTCATATAATATCATCTAGATTATCAAATTGTAGATGATAAAGAATCTGCCTGCAGTGCAAGAGACCTGATTTCAATATCTGGGTCGGGAAGATTCTCTAGAGTAGGAAATGGCACCCCAACCCAGTATTCTTGCCTGAAGAATTCCATGGGCTGGGGAACCTGGCAGGGTTACAGTCCATGCAGTTACAAAGAGTTGTACACAACTGACAAACACTTTTTTTTTAGTATATCAGTCATACTTCCTTGATTGTTTTTGTGGTTTGTTTGTTTTTTTGTCATTGTCCCAGAGTTTGCAATATACATTTACAGCTAATCCAAATCTACCTCACATAACACTATACATAAACATAAACATCCATACCATCTTGTCTCTAGGCTCATTTATTTCCTTAACAGCAGTCATGCTGGTAATCTTCATTATCTGAGAAGCATTCGCATCCAAGCGAGAAGTCCTAACTGTAGATTTAACCACAACAAATTTAGAGTGACTAAACGGATGCCCTCCACCATACCACATGTTTGAAGAACCTACATACATCAGCTTAAAGTAAGAAAGGAAGGAATCAAACCCTCTATTACTGGTTTCAAGCCAACATCATAGCCACTATGTCTTTCTCAATTAATGAGGTGTTAGTAAAATATTATATAACTTTGTCAAAGTTAAGTTACAAGTGAAAATCCTGTACATCTCATATGGCATACCCCATACAACTAGGCTCTCAAGATGCAACATCACCTATTATAGAAGAACTTCTACATTTCTATGAGCACACACTAATAATTGTCTTTTTAATCAGCTCACTAGTACTTTAAATTATTTCACTAATACTGACAACAAAACTAACTCACACTAGCACAATAGATGCACAAGAAATTGAAACGATTTGAACAATTCTACCAGCCATTATCTTAATTTTAATTGCCCTCCCGTCTCTATGAATTTTATATATGATGGATGAAATCAACAACCCATCCCTTACAGTAAAAACCATGGGGCATCAATGATATTGAAGTTATGAATACACAGACTATGAAGACCTAAGCTTTGACTCCTATATAATTCCAACATCAGAATTAAAACCAGGAGAACTACGATTACTAGAAGTAGATAATCGAGTAGTATTACCAATAGAAATAGCGATTTGAATAATAATCTCCTCTGAAGACGTACTACACTCATGAGCTGTGCCTTCCTTAGGATTAAAAACAGATGCAATTCCAGGTCGGCTAAACCAAACAACCCTTATATTAACCTGACTAGGCCTATATTACGGACAATGTTCAGAGATCTGCGGATCCAATCACAGTTTCATACCCATTGTCCTAGAGCTAGTCCCACTAAAATACTTTGAAAAGTGGTCTGCATCAATACTATAAAATCATCAAGAAGCTAAACTAGCACTAACCTTTTAAGTTACAGATTGAGAGCATGACACTCTCCTTGATGATATGCCACAATTAGATACATCAACATGATTTACAATAACCCTATCAATATTTCTAGCCCTCTTTATTATCTTTCAACTAAAAATTTCAAACAAAATTTTTACCCCATCCCTTGTACCTTTCCTGTCATTTACTTCACTTAGATAAAAATATCAGAAATATACATAAACATGCACAGTCAAATATGTGTTGCTATTACTATTTTTGACAAATTGTCTCTTAGAGACCTTAGCATATTTGTCACAGTTGCTTTAAATTCCCAGTCTGATAGTTCCAACATCCCTGCCATGTCTGGTTCTGATGCTCTGTCTCTCCTAATGCATGTGTTCTTTGGCTTTTTGTTTGTTTTTTTAATTTTGATGTGTATTATAATTTCTTTCTTGATAGCTGGACATAATGCACTGGGTAAAAGAAACAAATAGGCCTTTCAGTTCAGTTCCGTCACTCAGTCGTGTCCAACTCGTTGTGACCCCATGAACTGCAATATGCCAGGCTTCCCTGCCCATCACCAACACCTGGAGTCCACCCAAACCCATGTCCACTGAGTCGGTGATGCCATCCAACCATCTCATCCTCTGTCATCTCCTTCTCCTCCTGCCTTCAATCTTTCCCAGCATCAGGGTCTTTTCAAATGAGTCAGCTCTCTGCATCAGGTGGCCAAAGTATTGGAGTTTCAGCTTCAACATCAGTCCCTCCAATTAATATCCAGGACTGATCTCCTTTAGGATGGACTGGTTGGATCTCCATGCAGTCCAAGGGACTCTCAAGAGTCTTCTCCAACACCACAGTTCAAAAGCATCAATTCTTTGGCATTCAACTTTCTTTATAGTCCAACTCTCACATCTATACATGACTACTGGAAAAACCATAGCCTTGACTAGACAGACCTTTGTTGGCAAAGTAATGTCTCTGCTTTTTAATATGCTGTCTAGGTTGGTCATAACTTTCCTTCCAAGGAGCAAGCATCTTTTCATTTCATGGCTTCAATCACCATCTGCAGTGATTTTGGAGCCCAGAAAAATAAAGTCAGCCACTGTTTCCACTGTTTTCCCATCTGTTTGCCATGAAGTGATGGACTAATGTGGTAATGAGGTTTGGGAGAAGCATTCTTTAATTCTATGATTAGTCATCATTAGTCTTTCAGTGAGACTATGTCTGTGAACTGTGAACTTCACAAGTGTTTCCTCTTCCCTTATGTGGCTCAGAATAGTTAGAGTGGGCTAGAATTGGGTATTTCCCTTCTCTAGATCAGTTAGGATCTAGAAATACATCAGTGGGTTAGGCTCTGGTTAACTAGTTTACAATAAGGGCAGGTCTTTTTTAAGAAGAGAATGGCCTGGGAGAATTCTCTCACAGTCAGTGTGTAGGACTCAGCACTTCCACTGCTGATCCCTAGTCAGGGAACTAAGATCCATGGCTAGGTAAAAAAAAAAAAAAAAAGAAAAACCACAAGAGGATCCTCTGGTATATTTCAAAATGATTCCTTTTCCCCTCCTCCTGCCAGAGATCTGCGTGTATTTTTCTTTGGAGCTAAATCTCACAATGTTGTGAGGAAGGGGCTCCCCTACAACTAGGACTCCTGGGGTTTTTATCTTTTGGAGTTTTATGCACTAAGCTCTCAGTTCAGTTCAGTTCAGTTCAGTCGCTCAGTCGTGTCCGACTCTCTGAGACCCCATGAATCACAGCACGCCAGGCCTCCCTGTCCATCACCAACTCCCAGAGTTCACTCAAACTCATGTCCACAGAGTCGGTGATGCCATCCAGCCATCTCATTCTCTGTCGTCCCCTTCTCCTCCCGCCCCCAACCTTTCCCAGCATCAGAGTCTTTTCCAGTGAGTCAACTCTTCGCATGAGGTGGCCAAAGTATTGGAGTTTCAGCTTTAGCATCAATCCTTCCAATGAACACCCAGGATTGATCTCCCTTAGAATGGACTGGTTGGATCTCCTTGCAGTCCAAGGGACTCTCAAGAGTCTTCTCCAACACCACAGTTCAAAAGCATCAACAGCAATTTATCAATTCCACTTCAGGTTTTCTTACCTCAGCATTGGTTCCCACAACTTTCTCCTCATTCTTCTCTGCTCTGATAAGCCATGACCCCCTATATTTACCTGTGCATGCATGTGCATGCTCAATAATGTATGACCCTTTGAAACTCCAAGGACAGTAGCCTGCCAAGTTCCTCTGTCCATGGAATTTTCCAGGCAAGAATACTGGAGTGGGTTGCCATTTCCTACTCCACAGGACTTTCTCCACCCAGGGATCAAACCTGGGTCTTTTGGGAATTGAAGCAGGGGTCCAATCCCCACATTAGGGAAATTGTCTGAGTCAGAGGAGAAACATTGAAGGTTGAGAGTGAAACAGCTGATCTGTGGTAGCCTAAATGGAATGAGAATCTGATAGTCCTTACTGCAGCCATACATTCCCAGGACAGGGATGTAAATCCCCTGGAAGGTACAGTGGCTTGGAGCTGGAGTTAAGGGATTGTGGAGCAATCCCAGGACGAGGGCTGCTGTGACTGTGGAGAGAAAGATGAAGGGGATGTGAGGGAGGAGACTGTGGTGGGAAATGCCTGTGGAGGAAAGCTGGGCAGCCATGGAAGCAAAGCGAGACTGCTGAGTTATGCGTAGTAGGTGGAGCGATCACCACAGCCTCTCTCCCCCCACATGCCAGCATTGGCAGCTGAACAATAGAGAGGCTGGCCCATCAAATGCCTGATGCACTGAACCACACAGTATGATCCCACCCAGGGTGCCCCTTTAAGTGCCTGACCTGACAATCTAAAGAGTAGGACTCCAGCCTGGGGGGAGGACGGTGTAGCCTCTATGTGCCTGACACGCCAAACAACAGAGAAGGACCCCAGGCAAGGGAGACCACTAACTGCCTGAACAGGCAGAGGTATGGAGAAAGACTGGCCAAAGAGACCTTCAGATCGCCAGCTACAAGAGGCTCGAAAAAAGACTCTGATAGGGCCATAACTCCTGTGGCAGAGGCATACCATGTCCCTGTACACTTGGCACCGCCAGGGTCCCTGCAAACCAAGAGCTGTACCACCTTCATGCTCAATTCTCACTGGGGCAAAGCTGCCACAGACAAAAAATGTCTTGCATCTGTGTGCGCAGGGTTGCTTCAGTAGTGTCCAACTCTTTGTGACCTTGTAGACTGTGTCCTGCCAGGCTTATCAGTCAGGGCGGAAGTGTCTCCAAGCAAGAATACTGGAATGTATTAGCCGATACTGGTTGCCATACCCTTCTAGAGCACTGTATTTCGTGCTGCCCTAGCTGCCAATTCCCCTGAGTACCTGGTGCTGCCAGAACCCCTGCAACCCAAGCAGCTGTACCACCTCCACACCTGGTCTTCACAGGAGCAAACCCAAGTCCTCCAGGGCAGCCTCAGGAGCAAACCCCAGTGGACGACCCACATTAGAGGTAGAAATAAAACCACGATTGAAATCCAGGGGTAGTGTGGCTAAGGAAGAAGACCCCAAATCTTTCCACCAGCTGTATAAGCTGCAGATTAAATCCACACAATCAACTAGGCAGACTCTGTGTCTATGGAATATATAAAAGGTCATTGAGAGCTCCCACAAAGGAAAACGCACTAGTTCTGATAGCTGTGGACATTGGAGGCAA
This sequence comes from Moschus berezovskii, assembly GCF_049115385.1. NCBI lineage: Eukaryota > Metazoa > Chordata > Mammalia > Artiodactyla > Moschidae > Moschus > Moschus berezovskii. The sequence continues at coordinate 65,469,477 of NC_142469.1, forward strand.
GAACACAGAGGAGCAGGACCAGATTAGAATCTGAGCTGCCCCCACAGCAGGTCCAGAGATCAGGACAGTGTTGGAGGGCATCCTGGGGAGGTGAGGTGGACTGTGACTCCCAGTGAGGGAAAGAATTCTGACAGCAGTGATTCAAGAAAAACATTTATTATACTTATGTTTTGACTTGCTCTGTAGATTCTTTTGGATTTTTTTTTTCCCTTTTCTCCCCCTCTGTTGTAGTTGTCGGGTTTTTTTGGCACTATGAAATCTAATTAAGCTTTTGAGCTTTTCTTTTCTTTTTTTTTTTTTTTTTTTTTTGCTTTTTTTCTTCAGTCACATTTTTTATTGTTTATATAAACCCCTGCCTCTACGTTGGGTTTTTGCAGGTCTGGGGAGATTTCCTTTTTTTTTTCTCCTTCCCTTTCTTTAATTTTAATTTTTTAAACCAATTATTTTTTTCTACATTTATTCCTTTGTTTGCCTTTCCTACTGTTCTTTTTCCCTTGCAGTTAATCTTTAATGTATATAAATCTTCATTTACCTCTATTTAACTTTGCATATCTATTCTTTTTTCTTTGCTTTCTTTCCTTTCCTCTCAACATAGTTGTTAGTTTTGTTTTCACTTGGCATCTTGCTTTAGTTTTGTTTTTCAGTTTCTGCTGTAGTTAGTTTTGTTCTGGTAGATAAAATTTTTGGTTTCCTTTGTTCACCAGGTCAATTTATCGTACTTTATTTTTGTTGGACTGTTTTGATTTTGCTTATGGGTGTACACGTTTGTGTGTATTTTCAGTTACACTTTTTATTGTTGTTATAAACCTCTGCCTCTACGTTGGGCTTTTGCAGTTCTGTGGAGTTTTCTTTTTATCCCCCTTTTTCATCCTTTTTTCTTTCTTCTTCCTTGTTTTTTCTTTTCTCTTTTTTATAATTTTAACTTTTAATTTTTTAAACCCCATTATATTTTGTCCACATTTATTCTTTTGTTTGCCTTTCCTACGGTTCTCTTCCCCTTGCAGTTAATATTTCAGGTATATAAGTCTTCTCCATCTACCTCTATTTAACTTTGTATACCTATTCTTTCTTGCTTTGCTTTTTTTCCTTTCCTCTCAACATATTTGTTAGTTTTGTTTTCATTGCTTTATTCCCCACTTGGAACCTCGCTTTAGTTTTGTTTTCTACTTTGTGCTTTAGTTAGTTTTGTTCTTACCTGGTAAATATAATTTTTTATTTCCTTTGTTCCCCAGGTCAACCTATTGTACTTCATTTTTGTTGGACTGTCTTGACTTTGCTTATGACTGTATATGTATATGTGTATATTCCATTATTTTAATTAGTATTTGTCTGATTTTGTAACTGCCATTTATCTGGGGTTCATCTTCGGTTTCTTATTTTTGGATATTTGTTTTAATCTCATTGGAGAAGGAAATGGCAACCCACTCCAATGTTCTTGCCTGGAGAATCCCAGGGGTGGGGGAGCCTGGTGGGCTGCCATCTATGGGGTTGCACAGAGTCAGACATGACTGAAGCGAAGCAGCAGCAGAAGCAGCAGCAGTGCCATAACAAACCACTTGTGGAATCTTCAATCCCTACCAGAGATCACACCCTAAGCTTTTGGAGTGGGAGCTCTGACTCCAAGATCCTAGACTACCAGAGAGCTAACCCTAGGGAGTATCAAATAGCAAGAACTAACATAAAGGAAACCACTTGAATTCAGGTCCAAGCATCACCCAACCACCAGTAACACCCTGTGGAAGATGCCTCATCTAAACAACTAACAAACAAACAAAAAAATACAAACCCAATCATCAGTAGACAGGAGTACCACCTCATTCAGCCTTGCCCATCAGAGGAAAGACAAATAAACAAGCAAACAAGAACTCAGCACAAATTTCACCATATATGAAGCTGACACAAACCACCGGACCAATCTTAGGAGGGCAGAAACCAAAATGAAGAAAGAATTCAACATTGAAGCCTGGGAAAAGGAGACTTCAAATACAATAAGTTAAAAAATTAATAATGGAAAGGCAGAGAAATACTACACAAATGAAGTAACACACTAGGAACACAGAAGTTCAAATAAATGAAAGGGAAATAGGCAAACTATCTGAAAAAGAATTTAGGATAATGATAGTAAAGATGATCGAAAACCTTGAAAACAGAATGGAGAAAATGCAAGAATCAATTAACAATGACATAGAAGAATTAAAGAATAACTATACAGAGACAAACAACACAATTACTGAAATTAAAATTACTCTAGAAGGAGTCAATAGCAGAAATATCTAAAGCAGAAGAACGAATCAGTGAGCTGGAAGATAAAATGGTGGAAATAACTTCTGAAGAGCAGAATAAAGTAAAAAGAATGTAAAGAACTGAGGATAGTCTCAAAGACCTCTGGGGCAATATCAAATTCACCAACATTCAAATTACAAGGGTCCCAGAAGAAGAAGAGAAAAAGAAAGGATTTGAGAAAATTTTTGAAAAGATTATAGTTGAAAATTTCCCCAACATGGAAAAGGAAATAGTCAATCAAGCCCAAGAGGCATGAACAGTCCCATACAGGATAAGCCCAAGGATAAACATGCCAAGACACATATTAATCAAACTAACAAAGACTAAACACAAAGAAAGAATATTAAAAGCAGCAAGGGAGAAACTATAAGTTACATATAACTTAGATTGTTCCGGTGGTTTGTGTCAGCTTCATATACGGTGAAATTTGTGCTGAGTTCTTGTTTGCTTGTTTATTTGTCTTTCCTCTGAAAGGGAAACCCCATGTGCTGATCTTTCACCAGAAACTCTGCAGGCAAGAAGGGAATAGTAGGATATATTTAAAGTACTGAAAGGGAAAAATCTACAACCAAGATTACTGTACCTGGCAAGGATCTCATTCAAAATTGATGTAGAAATAAAAAGCTTTCCAGACAAGCAACAGCTAGAATTCAGTACCACCAAACCAGCTTTACAACAGATATTAAAGGGACTCATGTAGCCAAGAAATACAAAAGAAGAAAAAAGATTTATAAAATCAACCCCAAACAATTAAGAAAAGGGAAATATATATATATCAATAATTGTTTTAAATGTAAATGGATTAAATGCTAAAGACACAGACTGGCTGAATGTATACAAAAATAAGACCCATATATCTGCTGTCTACAAGAAACCCACTTCAGACCTCAAGACACATATAGACTGAAAGTGAGAGGACAGAAAAATGTTTTCCACGAAAGTGGGAAGCAAAAGAAAGCTGGAGTAGCAATCCTCATATGAGACAAAATAGACCTTAAAATAAAGAAGATTACAAGAGATAAAGAAGGACATGACGTAATGATCAAGAGATCAATCCAAGAGGAAGACATAACAAATGTAAATATCTATGCACCAAACATGCTGCTGCTGCTGCTAAGTCATTTCAGTCGTGTCCGACTCTGTGTGACCCCATAGACGGAAGCCCACCAGGCTCCCCTGTCCCTGGGATTCTCCAGGCAAGAACACTGGAGTGGGTTGCCATTTCCTTCTCCAATGTGTGAAAGTGAAAAGTGAAAGCGAAGTCGCTCAGTCGTGTCCGACCCCTAGCGACCCCATGGATTGCAGCCCACCAGGCTCCTCCATCCATGGGATTTTCCAGGCAAGAGTACTGGAGTGGCTTGCCATTGCCTTCTCTGATGCACCCAACATAGGAGCACCTCAATACATAAGACAAACACAAACAGACATAAAAGGAGAAATTGACAGTTTAACACAATATTAGTAGGAGACTTTAACACCCCACTCACACCAATGGACAGATCATCAAAACAGAAAGTTATGAGATGGATCTCATTGATATCTTCAGGGCATTCCATCCAAATGCAGAAGAGTATACTATTCTTAAGTGCACATGAAACATAGTCCAGGATAGACCACATCTTGGGTCACAAATCAAACCTCAGTAAATTTAAGAAAATTGAAATCGTATCAAGCATCTTCTCTGACCACAATGGTATGAGACTATATATCAATTACAAGATAAAAACGGTAAGTAACACAAACACATGGAGATTAAACAATGTGTTTTTAAATAACCAACAGGTTACTGAAGAAATCAGAAGAGAAATCAAAAAATTTCTAGAAAAAAATGTCAATGAAAACTTGACAACTCAAAACCTATGGGATGCAGTGAAAGCAGTTCTACTGGGGAAGTTGATAGCAATACAATCCTACTTCAAGAAACAAGAAAAACATTAAATAGACAGCCTAACTTTACACCTAAAACAACTGGAAAAAAGAAGAACAAAAAACCCCAAAATCAGTAGAAGGAAAGAAATCATAAAGATCCTAGCAGAAATAAATGAAAGAAACAATAGTAAGGATTAATAAAACTAAAAGCTGGTTATTTGAGAAGATAAACAAAATTGACAAACCTTTAGCCAGACTCATCAAGACAAAAAGAGAGAAGAACAAAATTAGAAATGAAAAAGGAGAGGTTACAACAGACAGTGCAGAAATACAAAGGATTATAAGAGACTATTACGAACAACTAAATGGCTTTAAAATGTATAACCTAACAGAAATGGACAGATACTTAGATAAGTTCAATCTTCCAAGACTGAACCAGGAAGAAATAGAAATTATGAACATATCCAAATACAAGCACTGAAATTGAAGCTGTGATCAAAAATCTCCCAAAATCAAAAGTCCAGGACCAAATGGTTTCACAGGAGAATTCTATCAAACGTTTAGAGAAAAGCTAATGCCTATCCTTCTAAAACTTTCAAAAAATTGCAGGGGAAGGAATACTTCCAAACTCATTCTACAAGGCTACCATCACCCTGATACCAAAACCAGACAAAGACAACACGAAAAAAGAAAACTACAGGCTAATATCACTGATGAACATAGATGCAAAAATCCTCAACAAAATTTTAGCAAACAGAATTCAGCAACACATCAAAAAGCTCATACACCATGATCAAGTTGGGTTTATTCCAGGAATGCAAGGATTCTTCAGTATACACAAATCAATCAATGTGATACACCATACTAACAAATTGAAAGATAAAAACCATATGATCATCTCAATAGATGCAGAAAAAGCATTTGACAAAATTTAGCACCCATTTATGATTAAAACTCTTCAAAGAATGGGCATAGAAGATACCTACCTCAACATAGTAAAGGCCATATATAATAAGCCTATGGCAAACATTATTCTCAATGGTGAAAAACTGAAAGCATTTCCGGTAAGATCAGGAACAAGACAAGGGTGTCCACTTACATCACTATTATTCAACATAGTTCTGGAAGTCCTAGCAACAGCAATCAGAGAAGAAAGAAAAATAAAATGAATCCAGATCAGAAGAGAAGTAAAGCTCTCACTGTTTGCAGATGACATTATACTGTACATAGAAAATCCTAAAGATAGTATCAGAAAATTACTAGAGCTAATCAGTGAATTTAACAAAGTTGCAGGGTAAAAAATCAATACACAGAAATCGCTTGCATTTCTATATACTAAAAATGAAAAATCAGAGAAATTAAAGAATCAATCCCATTCATCATTGCAACAAAAAGAATTAAATATCTAGGAATAAACTTACCTAAGGAGACAAAAGAACTGTACACAGAAAATTACAAGACACTGATGAAAGTAATCAAAGATGACATAAACAGATGGAGAAATATTCCATGATCCTGGGTAGGAAGAATCAATATTGTGAAAATGACTATACTATCAAACATAACCTACAGATTCAATGTGATCCCTATCAAATTACCAATGACATTTTCACATAACTAGAACAAAAAATTTCACAATTTATATGGAAACACAAAAGATCCCAAATAGCTGAAGCTGTCTTGAGAAAGAAGAATGAAGCTGGAGAAATCAAGCTTCCTGACTTTAGATTATACTACAAAACTACAGTCATCAAGATAGTATGGTACGGGCACAAAAACAGACATATAGCCCAAAGGAACAAGATAGAAAGCACAGAAATAAACCCATGCACCTATGGGTACCTTATTTTTCAGAAAGGCAAAAATATACAATGGGGCAAAGAGAGCCCCATGCACAGTTCAGTTCAGTTAGTTCAGTTCAGTCGCTCAGTCGTGTCCAACTCTCTGCGACCCCATGAATCACAGCACGCCAGGCCTCCCTGTCCATCACCAACTCCCGTAGTACACTCAAACCCATGTCCACAGAGTCGGTGATGCCATCCAGCCATCTCATTCTCCGTCGTCCCCTTCTCCTCCCGCCCCCAAACTTTCCCAGCATCAGAGTCTTTTCCAGTGAGTCAACCTGTCGCATGAGGTGGCCAAAGTATTGGAGTTTCAGCTTTAGCATCAGTCCTTCCAATGAACATCCAGGATTGATCTCCTTTAGAAGGGACTGGTTGGATCTCCTTGCAGTATAAGGGACTCTCAAGAGTCTTCTCCAACACCACAGTTCAAAAGCATCGATTCTTCGGCGATCAGCCTTCTTCACAGTCCAACTCTCACATCCATACATGACCACGGGAAAAACCATAGCCTTGACTAGACGGACCTTGGTTGGCAAAGTAATGTCTCTGCTTTTTAATATACTATCAAGATTGGTCATAACTTTCCTTCCAAGGAGCAAGCGTCTTTTAATTTCATGGCTGCAATCAGCATCTGCAGTGATTTTGGAGCCCAAAAAAATAAAGTCTGACACTGTTTCCACTGTTTTTCCATCTATTTCCCATGAAGTGATGGGACCAGATGCCATGATCTTTGTTTTCTGAATGTTGAGCTTCAAGCCAACCTTTTCACTCTCCTCTTTTACTTTCATCAAGAGGCTTTTGAGTTCTTCTTCACTTTCAGCCGTAAGGGTAGTGTCATCTGCATATCTGAGGTTATTGATATTTCTCCCAGCAATCTTGATTCCAGCTTGTGCTTCTTCCAGCCCAGCGTTCCTCATGATGTACTCTGCATATAAGTTAAATAAGCAAGGTGACAATATACAACCTTGACGTACACCTTTTCCTATTTGGAACCAGTCTGTTGTTCCATGTCCAGTTCTAACTGTTGCTTCCTGACCTGCATACAGGTTTCTCAAGAGGCAGGTCAGGTGGTCTGGGATTCCCATCTCTTTCAGAATGTTCCACAGTTTATTGTGATCCACACAGTCAAAGGCTTTGGCATAGTCAATGAAGCAGAAATAGATGTTTTTCTGAAACTCTCTTGCTTTCTCCATGATCCAGCAGATGTTGGCAATTTGATCTCTGGTGCCTCTGCCTTTTCTAAAACCTGCTTGAACATCTGGGAGTTCACGGTTTACATACTGCTGAAGCCTGGCTTGGAGAATTTTGAGCATGACTTTACTAGCGTGTGAGATGAGTGCAATTGTGCGGTAGTTTGAGCATTCTTTGGCATTGCCTTTCTTTGGGATTGGAATGAAGACTGACCTCTTCCAATCCTGTGGCCACTGCTGAGTTTTCCAAATGTGCTGGCATATTGAGTGCAGCACTTTCACAGCATCATCTTTCAAGACTTGAAATAGCTCAATTGGAATTCCATCACCTCCACTAGCTTTGTTAGTAGTGATGCTTTCTAAGGCCCACTTGACTTCACATTCCAAGATGTCTGGCTCTAGGTCAGTGATCATGTTATCGTGACTATCTTGGTCATGAAGATCTTTTTTGTACAGTTCTTCTGTGTATTCCTGCCACCTCTTCTTAATATCTTCTGCTTCTGTTAGGTCCATACCATTTCTGTCCTTTATCGAGCCCATCTTTGCATGAAATGTTCCCTTGGAATCTCTGATTTTCTTGAAGAGGTCTCTTGTTTTTCCCATTCTGTTGTTTTTCTCTATTTCTTTGCATTGATCGCTGAGGAAGTCTTTCTTATCTCTCCTTGCTATTCTTTGGAACTCTGCATTCAGATGCTTATATCTTTCCTTTTCTACTTTGCTTTTCACCTCTCTTCTTTTCACAGCTATTTGTAAGGCCTCCTCAGACAGCCATTTCGCTTTTTTGCATTTTTTTTCCATGGGGATGGTCTTGGTCCCTGTCTCCTGTACAATGTCACGAACCTCTGTCCAGAGTTCATCAGGCACTCTATCAATCAGATCTAGTCCCTTAAATCTATTTCTCACTTCCACTGTATAATCATAAGGGATTTGATTGAGGTCATATCTGAATGGTCTAGTGGTTTTCCCTACTTTCTTCAATTTAAGTCTGAATTTGGCAATAAGGAGTTCATGATCTGAGCCACAGTCAGCTCCTGGTCTTGTTTTCGCTAACTGTATACAGCTTCTCCATCTTTGGTTGCAAAGAATATAATCAATCTGATTTCGGTGTTGACCATCTGGTGATGTCCATGCGTAGAGTCTTCTCTTGTGTTGTTGGAAGAGGGTGTTTGCTATGACCAGTGCATTCTCTTGACAAAACTCTATTAGCCTTTGCCCTGCTTCATTCTGTACTCCAAGGCCAAATTTGCCAGTTACTCCAGGTGTTTCTTGACTTCCTACTTTTGCATTCCAGTCCCCTAGAATGAAAAGGACATCTTTTTTGGGTGTTAGTTCTAAAAGGTCTTGTAGGTCTTCATAGAACCGATTAACTTCGGCTTCTTCAGCATTACTGGTTGGGGCATAGGCCTGGATTACTGTAATATTGAATGGTTTGCCTTGGAAACGAACAGAAATCATTCTGTCATTTTTAAGATTGCATCCAAGTACTGCATTTCGGACTCTTTTGTTGACCATGATGGCTACTCCATTTCTTCTAAGGGATTCCTGCCCACAGTAGTAGATATAATGGTCATCCGAGTTAAATTCACCCATTCCAGTCCATTTTAATTCACTGATTCCTAGAATGTCGACGTTCAGTCTTGCCATCTCCTGTTTGACCACTTCCAGTTTGTCTTGATTCAGGATCAAACCCATGTCTGCTGAATTGACAGGAGGATTCTTTCTGCTGAGCCTCCAAGGAAGTGTTAAGTGTTTCTAACGATTACCAAATCTTTCAAAAAGTTGGTGTTGATTTAAATCCCCACACACATTGTGTAAGAAATGTGTTTTTCTTCCAAATTCACCAATACTGGTTAGTTTCTGTGTGTAGACAGAGTACACCTACAGAAAGACTTCCTGAATTGAAATTTAAACTTCATTACTTTTGAGCTGTGTGAACTTGAACAGGTTACTTACTCTCTGAGCCTCAGTTTCTCATCTGTTATAATGATTAAAAAATTATTTATTAAAAGTTCTTTTCCTTATTTTTAATTTAAGTACTCTGTGGGAGAGCTTTATATATTTAGGCTATTAAGCCTTGGTTTATTAGGTATGCTCTGTTTTTTAATCCCCAATTTATGTTTGACAAACAATTATTTCAAGAGTGCTTACTCATTTATTTGGTGGTCTTTATTTTCCCACTGATTTGGAAAGCTAACATTGTCCCCCCCCCCATATATATATATATCAGCATATACATATATATGTTTTTATAAACACCCACACATGCAAAGCAATAAAACATGAAATAGGAAGGAAAAAAGTAAAGTTCCAATGAAGGGATCTGGGTGGAACCTCCTCCCCACACGTGAACATGTCATCCCTTGTCTAGGGCTCCAAGCCAAAAGTGAGGAGGGGCTGAAATGCAGCCACCACTCTGTTTGACACACTGTGTTCTCTAATAACTTCACCCCTCTAGGGTGAAGTTGCATTTGCCCTAAAGAAATATGTTCTACTTTCCATCGAGGATCTCTCCACAGACCAAGCCAACAGAAACATCTGCTTAAATAAGGTACTTCTTTCTTTTATTTCTGCACAGAAGTCATGTAATAATGCCATTTGCGGCAACATGGATGGACCTGGAAATGATGATACTATGTAAAGTAAGACAGCAAAAGACAAATATCATATATCACTTATGGAATCTAAAAAAAAATGATACAAATGAACCTGTCTACAAAATAGAAAAAAAAAATTCACAAGCATAGAAAGCAAATTATGATTATCAAATGGGAAAGCGGATGATGGAGAGGCATGTATTAATTAAGAGTTTGGGATTAACAGATACATATGACTATAAGTAAAACAGATAAAAATACAAGGACCAACTGTATGGCACAGGGAAATATATTCAATATCTTATAATAACTTATGATGGAAAAGAATATGAAAAAGAATGTGTGTATGTTTATATATATATATATATATGAATATGAATTACTTTGCTGTAAACCTAAAGCTATGGCAAATAGATGGGAAAACAGTGGCTGACTATTTTTCTGGGCTCCAAAATCACTGCAGATGGTGATTGCAGCCTTGAAATTAAAAGACGCTTACTCCTTGGAAGGAAAGTTATGACCAACCTAGACAGCCCTAGGTATTGAAAAGCAGAGACATCACTTTGTCAACAAAGGTCCATCTAGTCAAGGCTATGGTTTTTCCAGTAGTCATGTATGGATGTGAGAGTTGGACTATAAAGAAAGCTGATCACCAAAGAATTGATGCTTTTGAACTGTGGTGTTGGAGAAGACTCTTGAGAGTCCCTTGGACTGCAAGGATATCCAACCAGTCCATCCTAAAGGAGATCAGTCCTGAGTATTCATTGGAAAGACTGATGCTGAAGCTGAAACTCCAATATTTTGGCCACCTGATGCAAAGAGTTGAGTCATTTGAAAAGACCCTGATGTTGGGAAAGATTGAGGGCAGAAGGAGAAGGGGACGACAGAGGATGAGATGGTCGAATGGCATCACCGACTCAATGGACATGGGTTTGGGTGGAATCTGGGAGTTGGTGATGGACAGGGAGGCCTGGCATGCTGCGGTTCATGGGGTCGCAAAGAGTCAAACATGACTTAGCGACTGAACCGAACTGAAACCTAAAGCTAATAAAACATTGCAAATCAACTATATTTCTATAAAAAGGCTGTTTGCTTCAAAACAATTAGTTCAATTAAAAGAAAATAAAAATACACAATTTTTAAAAAGCCAACACTATCCTGGAAATGAGAAAGCAAATTATCATTTTCCAATGATATAACAGAAAATCCAAGAGAATTAACTGAAAAAGTATCTCCATTGATAAAACATGTTTCAAAGTCACTGGAAACATGCTATATAGCTATTTGTATATCTATTACAGTCAGCAAAATGTTCAACTATTTCACTTTTTAAAGTCATTCACAATAGCAACCTTAAGCACAAAATTCACAGAAGCATATTTAATAAAGCACATGAGGGATTTAAGTAAATTAAATTGTATAAGGCCACTGAAAATATCAAAGAGGTTTTGAGTGAACAATAACAACTTTATATACATCTGAAAAAAATATTAGAATAATGTAATGTGAAATGGCACCAAAAGCAAAATGTAAAGGGCATTTTTGAAAAGACAAGGCCAGATGCTACTCTGCAGACTGCTATCCATCATCTTCTGACACCATAGTTACAAATAGGATTGGGGAAGGGCTAGAATTTTCAAGTTTGAGCCGGGCCAGGGGAAGAAAAATGATGAAGATAATGCTTTCTCTACTGGCCCCTTGAACTCAGTTTGGACTACCAAATTTAGAGAAATGAGAACCAAAATGATTTTTCAAGACCAACTTTGCAAATATCTGAGCAATGAATGATGGTCAGAAGTTAATCTCTTTGAGTCTCTGGTACAAGCACAGATGCCTATGAGTCATGGTGACCGTGAGGAGAGCACTGAGGAATTGAGGAGATGCCTCTCACTGTCTTTTCTTGGTTGACTGCCTGGCACCAGCTATCTGCAAATGCTGAGAGGAGTAGAAATGATCCCTGGCAAGAACAGCCATTCCGACATTGGGTAGAGACAGCAATGGAGGAGGCCTCTTCGAGTAGCCTTACTAGCTGTGGCTGGTAGCCAGTGGATACGGTACCCTTGGCAAGAGCAGTGTTCTTACCATCAAGAGTGGAGAAGCAGCAGAAGGAGACTTCACTCTGAGGCTTCAGAGACTTGGGAACATCTCCAGAAAAAACAGAGCAGGAAAAGGAAGGATGCTGATTAGGGTTTCTGACCTCACCACTGACATTTTGGGTTGGATAATTTGTTGGGGTGATGGGCAGCAGGACTCTCTTATGCACCGTAAGAAATGTAACAGCATCCCTGGCCTCTACACATTAGATCCTGGTAGAACTCCCACCCCAATAATGACAACCAAGACGTCTCCAGATATCACCAAGTGTTTCAGGGGGTTTGTTGGTGGCGGGGGATGCTGCAGAACTAACTCAACTAAGAACTGCTGATGCAGATTGCTTGGTTAAGAACTGGACTAAAACATTTTGACAGTCTCCTCTTGGAGATTCTCAGAAATAGATGAGGGAGGGGCTTTGGTAAATACTAATTTTGATGTGTACACACTTATTCCTAAATTCACAAAACAATGGGGAAGTGTATATGTCTTCCCACAATGTTAATGATGCGGTTTAGTGGGTTGGAATGAATGGATGACTTTTATTATCATATACATTTTTTTTATACTCTACAGTTTTCAGTTTTCAAAAATGAGTAAACTCGTTTGAAACTATTTTAATATTCTCAAAAAAGTAGTAAAGATGCCAGAAAATGTTACTGTTCTCTTTAAATTTATATTCTCTGTTCTTGGGGGACACAAAGTGAAGGGGAGGATTACAGCTGATCATTTGTAAATAAAGAAAACTAAAGGGTAAAAAAAAATGAATACACTCCATATATTCACTTAACTGTTCTTTTGGACTGCCTCTTATGTGCCAAATAGACTAATGATGGTAGAGATGAGGGTTGGGAATTCCAGGCAGAGAGTGTAGTGGTAGACAGTCATAAACACTAAACCTAATAAATAACTATATGTTATAAAGTGATAAATTCCACTTTTTAAAAAAAAATGAATGAAGAGGCAGTAACCCTAAATAAAAGCCATTCTTAAAAACACAAAGAAAGTCAAGCTGATGTGGAAGCACTCTGTCCTCCTTCATGACCACCCTGTCATATAGTTTCCATTCCAGAGTGTCACTGACCTTTCCTACAAAACGACCTTTTTGCAGATTCTGGCTGCTGTGCTTTTGGTCCAACCCCTGAAGACCTCGTGAGTCAAATGGAGCTTCTCAGTCTAAGATAATAATCGGCCTCAAACAGCTTTATCAATAGCCTTTCCAGTCATTAGAACAGACACTGACATCTATTTTCTGAAACCCTTATGGTTCTCACGGCCATTTCATTACCTGAGGCACAGATTTGCTGGAAATTCCTGCCATGATAGCTGGAGCAAAACTGCCTAATGCCCTTCAGGAAAGCTGGAGCTTGGGGTCTGATCCTGGTTGGAACGGTTAACAACTCTGTGAGTTGTGGCTGCCAGCTGGTTGCAACTTAACTTGCTGTGAACAGGGGTTATTAAATGACTCATTTAAACCTGAGCCAAACACCAAATAAATGGATAATATATTCAAAGGGGCTGGAGGAGAGGAATGGATGATATGATTGCTTTCATCTCAGTAATTAGGTGGATCAGGTCTTAGGTAAACAAGACAGCTACAGTGCAGGCAGACTTCAGGAAACATCAGCACACCTTCTCTGAAGTACGTAAGAGAGAAGATGCTGTAATGTTTCATTTCACTAAAGCCTATCACCCAGAATCTGATAGCCTTTTCCATGACAGCAGCAAAATACATAGGTTTGGAGGAATTGGGTTAAGCAAATTGTCTCAAGATCATAATTTTACTGAGATTTTTCAGCAAGTCCTCTTCAGTCTCTGCCCAAAGAACATCCAACTGAAAATACTTTTAAACATTTTTCTATCGGTGCTGGATAAAAGATAAAATAATAAAATAAAACCAAGGTTTAACTTCATTGTTGCCCTTGCTGAAACCATTTTTTTCAAGTAGTTTCAAGTATGTTTGCAAACCTCAGAGAGGTCCGGTCCAGGCTGGCAGCCTTTGAAGGTTTTGCAGTAGACAAGGTCCTCATAAGCATGAAGATGTCTTGTTTCTGGTAAACTCTATTTTGAAAAAAAAAAAAAACACTGACTTTACTTTGAAGACTTTGCATCAGTCTCTAGAGGCAAACAGGGCAGCAGTGCAGAATTTTCTTGGCCGTCAGCACAAAGGAGGCTGCACATCAGTAACAAGGAGAAATGGCAAACTTTAGCAAAAACAAAGACCTGTCCCAGTTTTAAAAGAAAGACAAAAAGAAGGGAAACGGGACATGATCACCTGTCAGCTGCCAAATACATGAAGTAGCTCCAGAAAGAGTGTAATGTTCCCCTGGAAATGAGAAACTATAATTATGGTTAGGAAATCGGGAGAGATAAGTTCATAGAACTGTTGTGTGCTAACTGGTGATGGGAGGTGGAGCAGAGGCCTTTGAGGAAGGCAGGCCTGGAGCCACAGCCATACCGCCATCCCGTCATCAGCGTTCTCAAGACCAGACTATTTTTTTGTGAGGTCTGTACAATGAAATACCAGGTAGTGCTGGAAGCCAGGGCTTCCCAGGATTATGGAAGAAGGAAGAAAACCTTTTGTGACGGTCAGATGCCCCTGAACTGGTTTAACCCATTTGAATTTCCCCTAAAGGACTTGTGTCGACTTGAAAGGAAAACCAAAGGGCTGTCCCCGACTTACACATGTCACAGGAGCCAATGGGAGAGCAGAGAGCAGGCCTACAGAGGGGTGGGAGTGTGGGGGAGGTGGACTGGTCCCAGAGTATGTTCCGCAGATGTGAAAAATGGTTACGTCCTGGACCGGGTACATAAACTTCCCAAACATGCTATCCAGTCCAACAGTTAGGCAATAAAAGTCACTCTGTATTTCACATTTCTTTTACATTTTTACTTTTTTCTATCTCAGCTCTTGGGGTAAGATGAAACTTCTAAGAGCCATCTTTATAGCCTTTGTTTGTTTTAAGGTCCAAATATTTGATAGAAGTCACAGGCATGTTTCCCTCTTGTTCACAAAAGATCATTCATTTCACTGGATATAGGAGATCCCAAAAGCCTGCTCTTGATTTATTCTGTGGAGAAAGCTAAAAAGAGAACTCTACTATAAGACCTCTTTCTTTTTTGCAGTTATATCATAAGAAAACCTATATGAAGTATTCTGATGATGATTACTTTTTTTATATTATGCGAGTATTTTAGGAGTTAGAATGGAATCAATCTTTTCAGATTTCTTTATGCCTAAGTGTCGCCATCTTAACCTATACAAAATAATGTCAAAGGGGAACTTGGCAATCTCTAATTATTAAAAAAAAAAAAAAACAGTATCTAAACTGTGAAGCCATGACTCAAGAAAAGAATCCAGGCCACCTCACACTTTGAAATTGGGACAGTTTGAGCAATCTTGGAAACAGAAGACTGTCCCTAGTTTGATGACTTAAAGAATCCTTGATGGAACTGTTGATGAAATTAAGAATGAGCACAATTAAACTGCAGGAGCCAGGGCTCTGCCACAGCTAGGCCTGTGGGGAATCTCAACAGAAAAACAACTGTCACTTGCTCGGTTCACAAGGTCAAAGCCAGTCAAGAAATAAGAAACCATCACAGATCAGCATGACCCAACTTATAAAATATTATTGCTCACTGAATGTGATAGACTAAAGAAAAGGAGAGTGAAAATTAGTAAAAATCACTATCATTTATATTGCCTTTTCATAATCACAGTTTTTCAAATGCCCAATATAAGGTATACTTGTTCAAGAAAAAAAAAATGGCTATTGCCATGCTTTAGATATTCTGTAACCACTATTTGCATATCTGTTCAAAGCAGTCTGTATACAAACCAATTACTACATACTGAACACTTGCACATGGGGCTGTACTGGAAATCAGGGTCCTCTCTCTGACATCTAATGAAGGGTGTGGCAAGTCTCTCCCGTGGTCAGGGACGTAGGCCCCTCAGAGCACATCTGCTTTAGCTCTCAGCTTTTAGTTGGACACCTGATAGGTAGGTTTACCATTAACTACAACAGGACTAGAAGAGGAGCAGCACATATGGAAGAGAAGTTAGGCTCATTAATCATGAGACTTCCATGTAACCTATCTAGAGAAGGGATTGGCTACACACTCAAGTATTCTTGCCTGGAGAATTACATGGACAGAGGCTCCTGGTGGGCTGCAGTCCATGGTGTCACAAAGAGTCTGAGCGACTAACACTTTCACATAACCTACACTTCAAGTCAGACCACTTAAACCATAAGTGGTTGCTATAGTTGCTAAAACAATCTTTGTTTATATGATCCACTTAAGAATAAGAAACTTAATCTTATTCAGATTCAGTTCAGTCACTCAGTCATGTCCAACTCTTTGCGACCCTATGGACTGCAGCATGTCAGGCTTCCCTGTCCATCGCCAACTGCCAGAGCTTCTCAAACTCATGTCCATCGAGTTGGTGATGCCATCCAACCATCTCATCTTCTGTCGTCCCCTTCTCCTCTTGCCTCCAATCTTTCCCAGCATCTGGGTCTTTTCTAATGAGTCAGTTCTCCGCATCAGGTGGCCAAAGTATTGGAGTTTCAGCTTCAGCATCAGTCTTTCAAATGAATATTCAGGACTAGTTTCCTTTAGGACTGACTGGTTTGATCTCCTTACATTCCAAGGGACTCTCAAGAGTCTTCTCCAACATTACAATTCAAAAGCATCAATTCTTCAGTACCCAGCTTTCTTTACAACTCTCACATCCATACAAAACTACTGGAAAAACCATAGTTTTGACTAGACAGTCACTACAAAATTGATATTTCAAAAACATTCTTCATGTGATATATTCATCAATTAATGGAAAAACCAACCCAAATCATGAATCACTGCAAAATATTCTATTGTATTCAAAATGACAACTGTTAAAGATGCAAACATTAGAGGATTCTAGTTATTTTTCTCTTTCTGTCTCTCTCATTCTCTCTCTCATTCTTCCTGTGACTCCCTGCCCCTTCTCTTCCTCTCACCTATGCATCTATGTCTATATCTATATTTGTCTATCTATAAATAATGATGACATTCAAATTTATTTTCACAAATACTGTTATTCTATAACATGAAATCAGTCACATGCTTTGTGCCTTATTTATTAAATTTGAAAAATACTAATTTGAGAAGAGATATAGTTTCTCTTAAAGCGACCTTAAAATTAAAGGTGAATTTAGCCAGTAGCACTAGGAAGTGGAAGACAGTAGATTTGTACTGGGTTGAATTAAACCTTTTTGTTAAACTTATTTTTGTTTTGTAACAAAATTCCTTATTGGACTCCATGGAAAGACTTGTAATTTCACTTCCTGGATGAGAGCTCAACTTTTAAATTAACATATAAAATATGCAGCACAAAGCATTCTATATATAATATAAGCAAATTTGAGCTATAACAACTTCATTATGTAGGCTGATTTTAGAGGATTTTAGCTCCAGAGGACATTAGAGATTTTGAGTACATTTAAGCTACTATGGCACCACTGTCCTCAGATTTAATTTTCCAAGAGTCATAGACCTGAAAGGAATTCACTAATTCACTTTTCCTAATTAGAGCTGGACTCCATTCCTTTGTTATAGACATTTATATTCAGTTATATGAACAGTTGATAAACACACTATTTCAAAGCACTACAGAATGAATCATTTATTTCTCACTTGCTCTCCCAGAATCTTACCTTATCATAGCATCGTTTTCCAAACATACAAACTCCTTTTAGCATTATTGTGTCACTATGATACAGTACAAATTGCAAAGGCTCCTCTACCAAATCACACATATGCATATTTTTCTTCTTCATATTTAGAAGATTTCAGTGCTGTTGGACACAACAAAGAAACAAGATAATACCCTGAAATCCCTCCTAGGATATACCTCTGAGGTGCATAATTCCACTTCTCCAGGGCTTGGTCCAGTCTCCTTATAAATTGTGCAGTCCTTGAAACTTCCATTGGCTCCCTCGGGCCACCACCTCTGGATCTGTTATGTAGCTTAACACACTTCACTCTTCAAAAACTTCTCCTGACATTCAGCCCAAATGTTCTTTAGTCTCATTCACAATTAATACTCCCCAGGACTGACCTTTGTTGGAAGTACAATAAACCATTCCTTTCTCTCCTGAGTGCTAACACTCTTTACACCCTGCGATTCCTCCCTAACTTAGATGTCAGTGAAAATATTAAAGTGCACTCAAGATACACATTTCATTGCAGCTCAGCTCTTGGATGATAACAGTTCTTAACTTTCAGAAACCAATTCGATCATTGATCCACTTGTTGAACAAATATTTTTTGAGCACCTACTGTGTACTCAGCATTGTGCTAAGCACTGAATATAAGGGACATAAATCTGTTACCTACCCTCATTTATACTCTTCAAAATCCACTATTGTCATCCACCACATAGCTCCAACAATAGACTCAGCATGAATATTAGTTTTCCTTTGCTGAAAACTTGGTAATGTCTTCAGGTAGCAAGTATTGTATTTCAAATTATGAGTGAAAACTAGACCATTTTAATCCATTTGGTGCAAGACTAGGCCATTTAGAATTTTTACTACAGAAACCAGAGATGTCTTTTGTTCTCTTGACTGACTATGAACTGCTGCATTCTTTCTTTAAAATTTTTATTGGAGCACAGTTCCTTTACAATGTTTTGTAAGTTTCTACTATGTATGCAACCAAGTAAATCAGTCTTAGGAATACCTATGTGAAAGCGGAAGTGTTAGTCGCTTCAATCGTGTCCGACTCTTTGCAACCCCACGGACTGCAGCCCACCAGGCTCCTCTGTCCATGGAATTCTCTCTGGAAGCATACTGGAGTGGGTTGCCATTCCCTTCTCCAGGGGATCTTCCAGACACAGAGATCAAACCCGGGTCTCCTGCATTACAGGCAGATTCTTCACCATCTGAGCCACAAGGGAAACCCAGATATACATATATCCCCTGGTTTGTTTGTTTGTTTTTCTCATTTAGGTCCATTTTCAGAGACAGGGATGGACCTAGAGATTGTCATACAGAGTAAAGTAAGTCAGAAAGAGAAGAACAAATATCTTGAATTAACACATATATGTGGAATCTAGAAAACGGGACAGACGAACCTATTAGCAAAGCAGACATGGAGACAGAGAGAGTGAACTGCTGCATTCTTTACTTCAAACATATACAGACAAATTATTTGGGAATGCTTTAGCTATGAGGGAACAGAAAGTTAAAAAGAAATTCTTTTCTCTTTCAAATCATTGTTCTAATTTCTCTGACTGGTTTTATAATAGATATAATTAAAGCTCTTAAAATGTATCCTTCAAACTGAATTTCACAAAACGGAAAAAGAAAAAAGAAAAAAAAATCTCCCCCTAAGACAGAAAATGACTCAAAATAAGAGGACACCATCCAGGTACCCTTTTAAAATATATTAGTTTTTACCCAATGCTGAAAAAAAGGTTTTGGTTCAAAAATTGGTAAATGAAATTGAAACAGAGGGATGGAGAGGGACCAAAGGACATGTAAGAGAAATGAGAAGGAAAAGAGTAAATATTTGCAAAGCACAAAGAACACTCTGCTCACTAGTAGGCACTATATTAGTACTTATTAAATAAGGAAGGAAATACTGTTTAAGTGAAATATTTTTTAAAACAAAAACAAAGACAACACATTTTAGGCTCTTACACTTCAGGGTAGGGGGGGAAGTAGTTGCTTTTCCTGCCTAAAGCAGCAGGAGACGAACCAGTGGAGTTAAAGACCATCCCTTGACCCTCGTAGCACTTGGTAGCATTGAAGCTGTTTTTGTTGAATAGATACACTGTCTGGAAAGCTAAGATATTTCATTCACGGTTCTGTAGATTTTTACTAGTGTGTAGGAAGATTAAAACAGGGGAAGGAAATGTTGGAATTTTAATGAGGTATTTCATCCCCCTCAATATGGAAGGAATTAATGTTGCATCAGTTACAAGATTATGTATTTCCATTGTAACTTGTACTGACCTAAAAGCAACCATCTGAGTTATAATTCTTTCTGTCTTCTGTACACAAATTCACTTGTTTTGGCTCATTAATCAAAACCACCTGGTAATATAAAACAAATTGGACAATTAAAGAAATGCTACAGACTCACAGGCATTAAGGCCGGAGCACGTGCTACCAAAAGATGGCCTATCCTCCTTGCCAGGGTGTTAGGGAATCTGCCAGAGAGAAGCAAACACCATGCTCTTTATTAGCATCCATCATCACAACACCTAATCATCCAAATAGTGCTCAATTTCTATTGCAGGATAAAAGAAACAGTGCCAGGTATCCATTTCAGAAACCACTATACCCTAAAAAAATGACTGCTAACATTATTTGCATTTTTCTATATACATATGCACTTACTCCTTTGGAATGAACATTTGGATATTCACAATTAAGACACACTGAAGATTCACATAATGTCACGTATAATTTCCCACACATGTTACCAATTATTTGAAACACACTTAACACAAAGCATACTGTAAACAAAATGCCATGAAAGCAAATGTCTTCTCAATAATCATGAAATTTCTGAAAAATCATAAATTCCCTTAAAATCTGGCCAAATGATACTAAATTAACAAATGAACTTAAAGGTAAGACTGATGTTGTTTTTACAAAAGCAATATTCTAGGAGATAGCAAATGAATTTCATCAAGTGAGTTGGTCTACATCCATGTTCAGTAGCAGGAAGGCAGAAAAATCCTGGGATCAGAAGAACCAAGATGGCTAAATCAGAGACATGAATGATCTAATGTTAATGATTATTTTTCATGGAAGTCATGACATTAACCCACTGACACTTGAGCTACTACACCAACTAAGGTCACTTTTGTTTCAAGCCTTCAAAGCAAAATTTGTGTTCTTTGAGAAATAACAGAAGGACTTGCAGGTATCTGTGAAAGTGAAACTGCTAATCATTCAGTCTTGTCCAACTCTTTGCGACACCATGGACTGTAGGCCACCAAGCCCCTCTGTCCCTGGACATCTCTAGGCAAGAATACTGAAGTGGGTAGCCGTTCCTTTCTCTAGGAGATCTTTCTGACCCAGGGGTTGAACCCGGGTCTCTTGCATTACAAGCAGTTCCTTTACCATCTTAAGCCACCAGGGAAGCCCAGGTGTCTGTAAGGGTCTCCAAATTAGAGCTTCACCTGGTCACACATGGAACATGTTACATACCTCATCACCAGAATGAGCAAAATCACCAAATTTTCTGGCTTTTTAAAACATGGTATATACAGAAGGTCAAGACTCCCTTACTGTGTTGGTAAATCTGTGCTAGCTTTAAAAATATATTGAAAAGTTTTTATTTCATTCACTTATCCACAAAATAAGTATGAAGTACCTACCATGTACCAGGCACAAGTCTAGATGCTGGAGCCACAGCATTGGGAAACAATAAAATGGATTAAGGTCAATGCATTCATAGACACTGGGAGAGCAAAGAGGCTCGAGAGAATATAGAAGATAAACTTTATGGATAGTATATAAAATAGTGATAGGTGAAAATGAATGGAAAAGAACAGAAAAAATTGGGAAGAATTGCAATGTTAAATAAAATGGCTAGGGAAATGCGAGTGCAAAGTCCCTGAGGTCAGAACATGTGTTCAGATACCAGCAAGAAGTCCCAAGTGGCTGGGGCTAAGTGAGAGGAGAGAAGAAGATGAAGCCTGAAAATGGGGGTGGGGTTGGAAGTAGGGAGCAAATCTTACAGTCGTGTAAGCCTCTATTCGTCAGTCCAGTCCCTGCACATGTGTGCTTCCCAGGACAACACTCATACACAATTCAATATGGATTGTGACCCTGGACTTTAGAAAGCTGTGGTCCTGGCAGCCGTGATAAGGTCTTCATACCTGTGCATTTTCCAGTGGTTGGAAATAGTTATCAAGATCCTGTATGACCGTGGAAGCACTTTGAAGAGTGTAACATGTAAATAAAATATCTCTTCTGACTCAGAAAGGCTCACAATTTATATCTTAACCTGAAATTGCCCTTATCAAGCATAATACTTTACCCTTAGGTTATATAAAGGCCACCTTGAAGTCACAGTTTTAATTGTCTGTGCTTTAATTTAAATCTTAATGTGATTATCAATATGAAATCCTCTCACTGTTATTTTGCCTCCACATCAATATAACCTATTTAAATTCCTGAGTATATCCTCTTGAAATTAGAAAATGACTATCTGATGTAGAACACCATCAACAGGTGATTAGAGTAGCTATTTTGGTCGATGGAGATGAGCAACTGTCTGGAGACTTTCATCTAGCACAGCTGTGCAAATATCCTGGGTAAACCAGGTCACATAAGACCCATATTCCTCTGGCAGCACTCATGGTTGCAGAAAATAGGTCTAAGAGCCATCTCCTTCTGGCCCTTTTCCAACCCAGTGATGAATCTGTTTATCAAAATCACTGTCAGGTAAATGTTCAAATGTTCTAAGACCTTGACCAGGGTATTCCTTAAACTTTAAGAGATGGAACACTTTGTAATGTATTTTCAAATTGAAAGTCACTTATCCTCTTAGCACCCCAAGGAGGTTTATGAACCAAATTCATGCTAAGAAATATTTTGAAAAGAACCAGTTAGGCTTAGATGGAAAGCATCAACACGGTGGATTGCAGTGTATTTCCAATTCTATCTAAAATAGGTTTTCATAATTTAAAGTTTAGGGTTTTATTTACTCAGGAAAAAAAAAGTAAATCTGAAGTACTGGAAACGGGATGCAATAAAACTCTAGGATTTCATCCAACTATTGCTTGGAAATGAAAATTTCCCAATGGGAATAGGTCTTTGAAATGGGACATCTGGGTTTTACTAAGTGGGTAATTAAAAGTTTGAAGTCTTGCCTGGAAAATGGGACAAAAGCTCAAATTACCAAGATAGGTGAGACATTCCCCACTGCCTTTATCATAGGAATGGCAGGGGTCCAGGCTCTAACAAAGCAAGGCAGAGAATGTGTGGAGCGTTAAACCACCCAAGGATAAAGAGAACTTTGAAATCTGATTTCTAGGGGATATTTTTCAGAAAGCATGCTATATTTCCCACAGCTAATGACACATCCTCTGTTCCAAGTCCAGCATGTAGTAACTAATGCACAGCCAGGTAAACCATCATCTTAAAACATTCTCTACTCTTTACTGACTCATGATCAAGACCTGGGCTTTCCAGGGCAATGACCAGGCACCAGCTCAGAATGAAAGTCACCAGCTAGCTGTTTACCTGGATAGCCTCCTACGGCATATAGATGCACCTCAAATTCAAATAGAAGCTCCTGTGCTTTATTCTAAGAATGGATAAGGCTATAGGGTCCAATATTGAACTTAAATGAGAATCTGATTATGTATGGACTTTGAGTGGTCTTCCCAAACCAGCTCCTATAGTTCTCCTCCCTATATTCTTTATAACTTACTAATTTTTCTGTAACATTTTTGTTTAAAGAACATTGGGTAGCGCATCTATCTGGGTTGAAGGTTTAGCAATAATAGACCCAGAAGAATGCTCAGGAAACGTCACTGAATCACCACAGTTCAGGATGTGCCTCATAGTAATGACATTCTACTCAGCAGGTTATTCCATCCAGGGGGACAGTTTATAATATCATCTGACAGTGAACATTAGTATCTCTAGTGTCTTTGCATCACAGTCTTCCAGGAGGCCACGAAGAACCATGGTTCAAAGCTTGAAATATTTCACTTCTCATACAACTTTGTAAAATAGTAGGAAAGTGTAAAGTATAATATTATGGTAGAAATGTGAGCACTGTGCCATGCTAAGAAAATGTTCAGTTAGTTAGTAAGTGTAAATTAGTTTAATTTGGCACCAAAGTAAGAATTTCCCAAGGCTATGCGCTAATGTCCAACATTAGTGCTTCACAGTTAGAATTCAGAAATGTTCAGCATTCATCCTAAAGTTACAAATCTTCTAGAAAAAAAATATTTTTCACAATCAAGTCAATTTCAGTCTTATGGTGAGTTCTAACAATGGTTTATTCTTTTCAGCATACACTAAAAGGGAGAATAGATCAGAAAACAAGGCAAGAGGGTTTTCCATGTTTGATTTTGTCCTTTCTAATGTTTGTGACCTTGGGCAAGATTCTGAAGCTCTCTGGGCTTCATGTTTTCTTCACGCAGGAAAAATCATGTGGCTATTTTACTTCAATCATGTTAAAATTTTGATTAGAAGCTGTTCAATATTTTACAAAAGGCAGTACAATGAACAAACCATCTCACTAGGTCAAGGGCACAAGACCCATTTCAACCATCTGCCTACTTTTGCCAAATGCCCTAGTCCTGCTTTTTAGGCCAGAAGGTGCTGGAGGCAGTTCAGTTCAGTTCAGTTCAGTCGCTCAGTCGTGTCCGACTCTCTGCGACCCCATGAATCACAGCATGCCAGGCCTCCCTGTCCATCACCAAATCCCGGAGTTCACTCAAACTCATGTCCACAGAGTCGGTGATGCCATCCAGCCATCTCATTCTCAGTCTTCCCCTTCTCCTCCCGCCCCCAACCTTTCCCAGCATCAGAGTCTTTTCCAGTGAGTCAACTTGTCGCACGAGGTGGCCCAAGTATTGCAGTTTCGGCTTTAGCATCAGTCCTCCCAATGAACACCCAGGATCAATTTCCCTTAGAATGGACTGGTTGGATCTCCTTGCGGTACAGGGAGGCAGTTAAGCAAGACTAAATTTTTTTTTTTTTTTGCTTGCTTTCATATTTATCAGAATCCTCCAAACATCACAACTGCTATGGTTTGTCAGTTGATCTGATACCCCACTGAACCACCCTTGACCTCAGGAGCCAATGGAGGACAGAACAATAGAAAGGTGGCCTACTCACCTGCTTTCCAAATGCCATGCCAGCTGTGGATATGGGTAGCTGAGGATGAACCTCTGGATCTGCTGGCCCTCATTCTCATGGACAAGATTGACATAAGGTGCCACCTCGCTGGTAATCCCAGTGGGCACGTGTCCTCACTCTGCATCCATTTCATTACCCCACCACTATTACCACATCTCCACCCGCCCCTAATCCCATCCCTCATTATCCTTCTGGCCATCTCTTTAAAGAGTCTAGTATCACAAAGCTTCGGATCAAGAGCAGATAGACTGGTAACTCTGGATTCAGAGGTGTGGGCTAGACCGAAATGACATTTATTTTGTACTAATTTTAACCCATTTACTAGTATTCCCACACATGCCTTAAATATGGGACAAAGAAGAAAATGAAGGAAGAAAGAGCAAAAAGTGAGAACTTATACTTTCAAATAAAAGTATTTCGGTGCCAAGTTTTAGCCACTACCTCAGATGGATATTAAGGATAAAACTTTATTGAGCAGCTAGAATAAAAACTGTGAACCATCAAAGTCCATTCTTTTGCTTATTCTGACTTTCAGCTTGATTAAATCAACATGTAGCTTTTGAATCCAGTTGTATAACGCTTGCCTTATCTCTCAGATTCTGGATTTCTTCAAAATCCTTATTATCAAATTGATCAATTTTGTAATGAATAAAAGTGGTTGTACTTTTCCCCTCCATTGAAGGTATCAAAGATACGAAAATAGTTTTTATTTTTAAGAAAAGTAACCAAAACATAACAGATGCTAAAATTTTACCTGACTAGACTCTGAACATAACATCTTAAACATTCTGATAAATAAAACAATATGATACATAGAAAAATTATGAAAACTCAGAAGCTATAAAATAATTTGTCTCATAAAGCTCAATGCTGATATCCTTTGGGGGTTTAAAAATTCCAGAACTGAACTATAGTACAAAATGCAAGGAGACTACAAACAAACCTTTTGAAGTGTGCTTTTCTTTTTTAATATGACTGATACAATGACTACATGAAATAATCATAAAATATCAAAGCACAAAATGTGGCTCCAACATGCACAAATAATATCATCAAGGACAGGATTTTGGAGTCCCCCAAGATGCTACTATGAATTTCCGGGTGAATCGTGGTTGTAATCACCCCCAACTCCAATTCTGAACACAATATACATGCTGAAGATTCACACGGTGCTTCGTGAGTTTAGCTTATAATTTAAAACCCTTGAGGAAATGTCAATGAAAAGTTAGAACCCTATTTTTCAACTCACAAATGAGTGGCTTTGCCTTTTTCTCTGGCTTTATTCATGAGAAATTCCCAAAGAAACCCATGGCACTCTGCTGGTGCCACTGCAGCTTGTAAAAGGGGGAGAAGTGTGACTCCTACAGAGCATCCCTGGGGTGTTCCCTCGGAAGAGTTTGCCTAAGTTCACAAAGTCTCTCTTGTACTTCCGCAAATATCAGGAAGAGGTAAACATGAAGAAAGAAAAAAGTCACCAGCATAGTAAAAGGATGTTAATGAAACAAAATAGACTGGAATTAAGAAGAGGGAAGTTTTAGCCTAAATATCAAGGGGGAAAAGAACTTCCTGATAATAAACTCACTGAATTAAGGTATTGAATGATTTTTAAATGACATAATACATTCAAACCCATTTAAAACTAGATATCTACAAAAAATACAAAGGATTTTTTTTTAAGGCCTCCATTAGCTCCTGCTGCTGCTGCTGCTAAGTCACTTCAGTCGTGTCCGACTCTGTGTGACCCCATAGACGGAAGCCCACCAGGCTAGAGGAGGATTTATCTATGATTAGACAGATATTTTTATAATTTAGGATTTTCTAGGATATTCTTTGACACTAAAAATTCCTAATATTTACAAAGTTTTTACAATTTGCCAGTATTTTCTCTAAGCACTTTGGATACCTTAACTTATCCTCATCATAACCTTATTAGGTTATTACTATTACTAACCCCATTTTATGGATGAGGAAACTGAGACACCAAGAATCTAAGTAACTTACCCAAAGGCACACAGATTGAGCAGCAGAAAGATTCAAACTAGGGATATGGCTCCAATATCTCTTGTGCAGAGAGCTGTATAAAAATATCTTGGTTTAAAATATCAACTTATTATACAGCTAATTCATCCTTGAGCAATTGTCATCATTCTACATGGTCAAACGAGGCAAAATTATGAAATAGGTAAAATCTGTCGACTTTGTACCTTTCTATGCCCTTTTTCTGAGCGTCATCTTCTCTTAGAGAATTGTTCCTACAGCCCCTAACAATTAGGATTCTTTTTTTTTTTTAACTTTCCTCCTAACAAAACCTGCTGACAGTTGTCAAAATGATTTAATAAACCTATTCCAATGAAGGGCAAGTGCCCAGAAAGTGAAAGTCTCTCAGTCATATCCAATTCTTTCAGTCCATGAGATTCTCCAAGCCAGAATACTGGAATGAGTAGCCTTTCCCTTCTCCAGGGGATCTTCTCAACCCAGGGATTGAACCCAGGTCTCCCCCATTGCAGGCGAATTCTTTACCAGCTGAGCCATAAAGAAGCCCAAGAATACTGGAGTGGGTAGCCTATCCCTTCTTCAGGGGATCTTCTTGACCCAGGAATCAAACTCAGGGATGCAGGGGTCTCTTCCATTTCAGGCAGATTCTTTACCAACTGAGTTATCATGTAAAAGAATCTTCTAAATTTGTTGTTGTTGTTTAGTCGCTAAGTTGTGTCCAACTCCATAGAGACCCCAAGGACTATAGACCACCAGGGCCCTCTGTCTATGGGATTTCCCAGGCAAGAATACTGGAGTGGGTTGACATTCTCCAAGTGACCAGAGTCCCCTGGTAAATAGTCAGTGCCCAGTAAGTAGCTATTGAATGACTACTGAATATTTATTCACTGCCTCTGCAAAAAATTGTCTTAATGACTTTCTAGCACCAAAAGTCCTAGGATTTAGCAGCTGGGCTTAAAAACTTCACATTAGTCTTCATGTAATTGAAATAATAACTTCAAATTATGTAGCACAGTTCCGTAAAGCTAATCTCACTTGCCTATGCTCAAGTCAATTCTAATGGGGGGGGGCGGGGAGGGAGCAAGCAAGCCTGAATGGTATTGCCGAAGACTAAATTGAAGGTTAGGGTACCCTTTTACAGGAGTTGGGGGAGTGGAGGCAGTGTTTGGGGCACAGAGTGGAAAGTGTGAGAAAAGACAATTCTACACCCTGGAATTTCAACACCTTGGTATTCCACAAAATCCAAGAGCCAGCTCAAGGGAGAACATCTGCCAACTGCTTCCAAATAAAGGAGAATCATTCTTCCAACAAGAAAATAGTGATGGAGGATCATCTTAGACTGAGAAGAAAATTGAATTTTCACAGTGCCAACATCAGGCTTATTTTCAAAACATTCCCTCAACATTTGTACATGCACCGGGAGAAAGAGAATCAGGAATGTGGTTCCTCAGAATTAAAAGCATTTTGGAAAAATAGTTCTATTAAGCATGTGCCTAATTTAAAATACAGAAGTTTTATTAAGTTGAGATATATAAAGCTGACACTTTTGTAAACCAAAAATGGTCAAATAGAGGCAATTTCATATGGTTCGACCTAAAAGAGTATGTCATATTAATTGGTAGGTGGCTGTAAATCACAATAATACTTAATACTTTCAAGTTGCATTGGCTATAAAGTGACTTTTCAATGGTCACACAGCTGGCAAAAAATGAAAAGTTTTATGACTGGCAAAGTCCTCTTTTTAATAGACCTGCCCTCGAGCATTTATTCATTCAACAAGTATATCTGAACATTTACCATGTGCCATGCGTGGTGCTCAAGGTCATTTTTCAATGTGGAAGAATCACCTACTATTTCCTGCTCAATTGTTGGCCCCAAGAGCCATCAACTCTGAAGCCCTGAGTTTGTCCAGTGTGAGTCAGATCAAAATTGTAGGGGGATGAGTGGTGATCAGCAATGACAAAGAGAAGTTGCAGACCTGGTAGTGAGATCTATCTGCTTTTTTCAAAGGGACAAATGTGCATTTTAGACCCCATGACAAGCAGAGAAAGGGAGGCAGCCTGGGTAGAACACAGCTTTAAAGAAACCCACCCAGCCCTGTCTTGCAGTCACAGCTTTCTCCACCAAAAAAGTCATCTCAGAGGGCTGGAAAGCAAGGTAGAAACAGCCTTTCCAGGCCCATGGGACATGGGCCTTGGACCTGTAGCAGCATCACTTGGGCGTTTGTTAGAAATACACACTCCCAAGCCCCACCCTAGACCTTCCCAACCAGACACTCGGGCTGAGACCCAGGAATCTGAGTTTTAACAAGTCCTCCAGAGGGGCCAGGGAGATTCAGGAAGCTGAGGATCTCTGTTTTGGGGGAAAGGAGAGATCCTGCCAGGGGACTAAGAAGGTTAAAGCAGTGCAGGACCCCACAAGGTAGTGTAGGAACTCAGGCCTTCCAGTCAGAAATACAAATCCTGCTTCATTTCCCATTTACACATGAAAACATGAATGCTGT
This sequence comes from Moschus berezovskii, assembly GCF_049115385.1. Taxonomy (NCBI): domain Eukaryota; kingdom Metazoa; phylum Chordata; class Mammalia; order Artiodactyla; family Moschidae; genus Moschus; species Moschus berezovskii. The sequence goes on from NC_142469.1 coordinate 65,498,730, forward strand.
GTCAGTGAGCATTTAGTCAATGAAAAATAAAAATACAAAATAAAAATAAAGCAAAAACACTCACTGAGTGTTTCTTAGGTTCCAAGATCTCGGCTAAGAACCACACAAAGGTTTCATTTAGTCCACAAGACAATCTTATCATAAAGCAGGTATTTAACAGGTACAGAAACCCTTAAAATCCGTGAGAAGTAAAACACTGGGAGGTTAAATAACTCCATTTTCCATGCATCTCGCAAGTCACGGACTCAATTGCAAGTGAGGCCTCCTGACAGCACTCAGCTATCTATCTGCTGTATTTCAAAAGACACCCTAAAGCACCATAGCCCTCATTCCCATTATGAAAACATGACCGTTTATCCATACATTTTTGAATCAAAATACTGTAGCTCCCACGACAAGGTGAGAGGAATGAAGGACCGAAGCTCTCCGCTGACTTCCAACCCGAACCAAATACTTTCTAGTTTCATTTAGGGAAAAAGCAGCCACCGGAGAACAAAGGATGTAGCGCCACCTAGTGGATGAATGTTCCTATTTATCTCAAAAGGCTTTTCGCTTGTGCAAAGAGCACTGTAATGAAAATAGAAACTACTCTGGACAAATCACTACAAAGCGAGCAAGCCCAGCAAGGAGCGGAGACTCGGTTCAAGAAGCTGGCTCAGCTGTATTCCTCTTCAGTCATGACCTCCCGTGAGTTGTCTGTGCCGCCGCCCGTCCTGGAGGAACACAGGATAAGACACGCCCAGCTAGAAACCCTGTTGCCCACCATCTCTGAGCACCGAATCTTTAAGCACAGAGAATGCCACTGTAGGAATCTCCAAGAAGGATTAAGCTTGTACAACAGAAATGCTAATTCTGCTTAACTTCGCGGACCAGCTAGGCGTCATTGAATAAGACACCCCTTTTATTGTCTGCACACTCTCCTGAAAAAGCCCAGGGCAAGTGAAGAAAAGGAACGCAAGAAGGTGAAGTAATTTGACTAGTAATTTGTCCCTTTAGAGACAGGGAGATCAAAATGACAGATTTCGCCAGGCTTAATCTGACTCTCCACTCAGAGCCATCAAGAAAGGGGGTATTGCCTCTGGCACAGGCTCCAGAGGTTGTCCAGATTGTTCAGGGAAAATTTCAGCTTCCTGCTATTTCGTGATCTGCTCCAAGTAGATAAAATTCCAATCTGTTCCAAGCCACCCACAGCAGCAGCATTTTCCAAAGTGTCGGAAATATTTGCTGTACGGAATATTTGCTGTACGGCAATGGGGTTCTACATTTATTCAAGCTTAGAAGACATTGGATTAAAAAACAAACAAGTCTACTGATTGAATCCAGAGCTTTCTTCACCTTTACCTGATAAATCTCCAAATGAAAGGTATGTCCCCTGCACTCCCTCAGGTATCTAGCCAAGGACTCTTTCCTTCTTTTTCTGGCAGAGCATCCAGTAGATGGGAACACATACAGAAAACCCTAACCTGAAGTGGGCCTGTCACACCCCCTGCTTTCGTAGAGCACAGCTTAAAGTGAGGCAACCAAACAGGCTGTTGGGGTCTTTGTGGTGACTTTGGTAATGAGTATTTAAGATAGCCCAACTAACGTGTCTTGGAGAAAAGCTAAATATCCATTGTCATTTTCCAATTTAATTACAAGTAGTTTCTCTTTATTTGGCTTCCCAGGTGGCACAGTGGTAAAGAATCCACCTGCCAATGCAGTAGACACAGGAAGTGCAAGTTTGATCCCTGAGTCAGGAAGATTCCCTAGAGAAGGAAATGGCAACCCACTTCAGTATTCTTGCGTGGAAAAACTCGTTATTAGCCAGCTCCATCAACCTTGGGAAATGAGATCTCTATTCGACCTTTGTAGACAAGAAAGAACAGTCTCTTCTTCCATCTCTGCCTAAGCACACATCTTTAAGTCTGAGTGTACTGCCTGCCCTCTGCCCCTCTTCAGAGTTCTGGAAGCCCCTCTCCTATGTAGAGTCTGATTCTTCCCATTAGCAATTAGGGTGCACTCGGAGGTAGACAGAGGACAGAGGAGGCGGAAGGCACAGTCTTTGGTCTCCAGGAGCCTAGGTTCTTATCTCTGGGCTTGCTCTTGTCTGCTCAGCCATGGCTTTATTCTCTGGTTCTAAAGACTGAGGATCATTAGCTGATTTGCCTGCCCCCTGCAGCAACAACCAAGGGGTCCTGCACAGCTCTGCCCTGGATCTTCCCCTGGTTCCCCAGCATACCTGCAGCAGTCACCTCTGCCCCTACTCTTTCACTGATCAGAGCTGAGGCCACTGTTGGAGCTGCTCTTGGATATTTTTGCTTGTGTTTTGCATCACATCGCCATGCTCTCTCCTAGAAATGGCAAAGACTGCTTTTTACTGTTTTTCCACCTTTGGTAAAAATAAGTACCAGAGAGAGACAGACAGAGAGATGGCGGCCCCAGGAACCTGCATGCTATCAATGTTCTCTTCAGTTTTGGAAAGCCAACAGACAAAGAAGGTGTCACCCAGTCACTTCAAACACTCTGAACAGGCTGGCAGAGCTGTGGGACCATCCTAACTATAGCCCGAGGCAGTGGTCTCACAGCCTTTCTAGGCTCAGCTCAGCCAGTCACCAGCCAATAGGGAGGTCCTCCCCTGGAGACCCCCTTTCAATATCAGAGTGTTATGTTTATCCTTGCAGCACTCCTTCTTCCCACCTAGCACCCAGACAGGATTTCCTTTTATCACTCTAATTTGACACAAAAGTGCCTCTCTTCCCAAATTACATGCAGGAGAGACAGAAAGAAATTCTATTCTTTCTTTCTTCTCTTCTGAGCAGCATCGTCCATTTTCCCTGGGCTCAGACGACTAAGTTGTTAATGCAATCTCGGGCTTGTGCAAAAACAGAACTGCCATTTATAACCTCACTTCTGGGAAATGGCCATGCCTAGGGCACAGACTCAGGCACCCAGGGAGAGAGGCCTATTCCATGATTGAAGGCGTAAGTCCAAGGGTCACCCTGCCTTCTGATATATAAACTTTCAAAATGGAAGTTTATGAGTTGGGGACTTCTTTCATTTAGGCATTGACAGAATGATCCTCTAAAGCCATTGAAAATAAAAGATTGGGGTCTGTTGGAAAATAAACCTTGCTATATAAGACTACAAATGTGAGATGGGGGAAGGAGAGGCAAACTACAATTCCCAGGAGATAGGTGGCAGAAAGCCCAGTTCAGAGGGTGCAGAAGCTGACCTCTGACATCCTAAGTAACTATCACCTCCCATTTTGGCCTTAATAAGGCTTGGCCCTTCCTCTATGTCTGGATAATAAGAAGTGCCAGTTTCACATTTTGCTGTGAAAGAATGCTGACTCCAGCCTTAGATCTGGGGAAAGGGGGGGCAAAATCACCAATCTAAATTCCAAGGGAAAATTAGATATTTACATTTCAGGTTTGGTTTTGTTTTGTTTTTCCTACCATTTATGGGGACAGAGATAAAACACCATTCAGTGAATGTCAAGAGTCTGTTGGTTTTAAGAACAAATACTAAGTTATTTAACATGATCATCAAGGTCCTGTATGACCCCCTACTTCCTGCTGGCCTCACAAACCTTGGTCATATCACCCTCCATGCCAACTTGACTGGTCCTCTTTCAGACCCTCCCAGGTGCCTGGTACTTCCTGCTGTAAGGTCTTTACACAACTGTACTCTCTGCTCAGAGTTCACTTATCCCTTCAAAAATTGTCCATAGCCCCCCTCACCCAATGAAAACCTCCTCGTCCATCAGTACTCAGCTCAAATGTCTCTTCCTCATCAACCTCCCCAGTCTTTAGTTGAGTTCTCCCACCCTACCCTTGCTGAGTACTTTCATAGACCTCTTTGCTTTCCAGTGCTTTTCAAAATGAAAAGTGAGCAATTGCTTGGATAATTGGCTGATTAGGCCTGTCTCCCCCCGCTCTACTAGCAGAAAAAATTGCAGATAGAGGCAGCCAAATTGTGATATGAAGGAAGGCACTACAGGGCTTTGAAACAAATCTGAAAGAAACCTCCCTTAGGTCACAGCTTCTGCAGAGAGGCAATATCTCATAGAATCAAGGACACAAACGCTAGAGTCAGACTGCCTGGATCGTCATCTCAGTTCTGCCACTTGTCAAGTCTGTGACCTGGGGAAATTTGCATAACCTCTCTGTCAGATTCCTTCTTTGTAAAAATGAACTATTTGCACTCTGTGACCTCTGAGCTCTGCTATTTATTCTTGGTTTGGGGTTTATTTTTGAGCTTTCAACCAGACGGTAGGTATCTGAGGCCCTGTAAACTTGTGCTTCTTATGGACCAGACAGGATTCTCTGTTCATGGTTTGGGTTGTGAGATTTCATTTCATGCCTTTAAATTAAGTATAGGGGAGCACTGTGCTTTCAGTGACCATTCAATGCTCTATATAAAGCTGATGGCTATGGACTGAGTTCCTTGGCAATGTTTTGGAATATAAGTTCTATTTTCATTGCCAAAGTTATGACAGCAACATAATTTTCACTGAGCAGAGATTATGGATTTGTTTGTAAAAAATTATTTACAAATTACTTTGGAGTCGTGATTGAAGCTCATTATTATACTTCCAAATTGGCTGTCTCCTGCACAATCTGATAAGAGGGCAACCTCGCAATGTGGGGTGTCTTTCTTACTGCCTATTGCTGGTCTTTCCTGCAGTTTAAAAACAAATAAACATGCATATATATGTAGAATAAAATGCAACAAGCTATGTAGTTGAATCACTAGAAAAGCAGGGAGACAGTGTGAAGGCTTTCTCTGGGTGCTCAGCCCAGATGTTTTAAGTCAACCACCATAGGATCAATGAGGGTATGATACCATCTCATCTTCCCCTTGACTGCAAGGAATAAATTGGCCATGTGATGATTCAGGATGGTCCTGGGTCTCAGGCATCCTCAGTCCATAAATTCTTCAAGCCTGCCTCCCTTTACACTTGATGCACACCTTTCCAGCTGCTCAGAGGCTCCAGAGAAGGGCGGGAGCAAAGATTGGGCATGTATTTGCTAATCAAAATTGGCTTCAGTCCGAGTTTGGCACTTGAATTATGTCTCCTCCAATGAATGATTCCACCTGATATGACTGAAAATAACATTTGATTGTGTTTGTTTCTAGTTTTCCACCTTAGAGTTTAAATGATTTTCCTTACATTTCATCCCCAAGTTCATGAGATAATTTATGACCTGATATCTACAAAGTGACTCCATTTACTATTATTATAACCATGTCATTCCTCCAAAGCTTCACTCTGGAATATAAAGACAAAATAGCAAGAACATAATTTTAACACACATAAAAATTATTACCATGCAGCTGTGCAAGTATTTCTTTCCTGTACTGAGGTCCACAATCAATTCTATTTGTGCATACAACACAAAGAGAGTAGTAATTTAACACCCCTTGATGGTTGTTTTTTTTTTTCCCCTCCTTTTCCTGAAATCTATTCAGGAGGTAGTAAAAGTCCTCCAAAACCTAAGCTTTGTGCCAAATATCTGCAACAGTCCTCCTGCACAAACTCGAACGAAATAATTAAGAAGCTGCTTAAGTAACCATTTGCCACAAACCAGATTGAGGGATTTGAAATATGTACAAATATTTTTAAATAACCCCCCAAAGGGGAAATTCGTACTAATAAGTGAGGGCTGATGCAGTGCCTGCTGCCAGCTCTGCATCCTGGGAGTACATATGAGTAAATATAAACAGGTTCCAACATTTTTTATCTTCCCTAAGGTATCTGAAAGAAAGGCTCCGATTTTAACGGCTACAAATCTGGGGCAGAGCTTTTTCTAATAAGATTTCATAATCTTCACAGCACAATACTCTCTATGTGAGAGCAATCCCAAGACTCGTAATTCCCCAGCAGTTAGTGTGCCAGGGTGAAGTTCTGAGTCTCAGATAACATTACGGCTGTGGTTTATGCCCTGATTGATAACATAGTCGATGGAAGCAACCTGTCCCAGAGAAAGGATCCAAAAAGCTTTGCATAGTGTTTACGATACAGATAACCTCCCGGCTGACATCCATGGAGGAAAACCTTTGATGGATGAAAGAGGCTCAGAGATCCTGTGCACCCAGATAGCGCTGGCGAGTTTCTCGTTTATCACTCTTTAGACAATTATAGCACTTTAGTCATTTTATTTAGTCACAAACGCTTAACTGATTTTTATAACAATATGTTTTGCAGAGAGTATTTGATAAATATAATGAAATCATTTTATGCTAGATCCCAGGGGACAGGCCAGGGAAAATGCTGTTAAAAGACACTATTTCTTTGTTATGCATCACCTTAGGTCTGTACTCTTACTGGAGCCTGAGTCTGAATGTTTGAGAGCCTCCATCATCAATACGTCCTCTGCCTAATTCCTTGCTGCTTAAAAGGTGACGAGTTGACCCCAGCATCAGCACTACCAGAGAGCTTGTTAGAAATGCAGAATCTTGGGTCCCATCCCACACTTACTGAAGCAGAAACTGAACATTAACCAGATCCTTCTGTGTTCCTATACACATTGAAGTCTGAGATGCACTGGTCTATTACATCTTAGAGCAAGTTGCAGCCCCAGATTGGAGCCAGTAAAAAATAGAAGGGAAAAGGATGTGGACACCAAGGTTTTTTCACACACACACACCCCCAGCATCCTTTCCATGGGAATTTGGCATTGACTAGCAGTTCTAAACTGCAATTTAAATGGATCCAGTGGTCCATGGATTACATGTAAAGTAGTAAACACATGACAGTGTTATACAGAAAAGGAAGAGAAGGCACTTCTAGAGAACCTGATAAAAAAATGTCCATGGTTTACACCGAAACTTCTTAAGCTGCTTCAGTGCAGTTTAATGAGTGTGGAGTGTGCAGAGCGAACTCTGCATCCTCTGAAATCTATCAGTTTCTCAGATGCCTTACCTGCGTTCACAACTTTGATCTACCCTGATTCATTTCATTCCTAATAGGTTTCAGTAGTCTCCGAGAGAATAAACAGCTAAAAGAATGAGTTATAGTACACAAAAGGCTAATGGGGCATCCTGAAAGCAAAGAGAAATGACAAAAAAGAGAAAAAAAATATTATTTGGGCTCTAACTTCTGATGCACTTGTGAAGTTTCTGGTTATAGAGAATTCAAGATCAGATGCCATGTGCACCCTCTTTAGAGATTAATCATGACTTGGAGAGGCTCTTAGCTGATTGAAATGAACATTAAGTTTTTGAACTGCCAAAGGGACTCCTTTAGGCAACTTGAAAAGATCAATAACCAGTGTAAATAGCATGCTGACTACCTGCCTCTCCTAAAAACTGAGGTGAAGTGCCATGTGCAGAATGCTGGAGTTCAAATTGGCCAGCACCATGAAACCAGATGCTTCCAGAAAGCTACCCAAAAGAGAGATGGCTTTACTGAAGAAAGAGTCTTTAACCTCCAAGTGGCAGGTTTCTGGAACAGAAATTATTAGATTTTTCTGTTGTTGGCTAAAGGGATGATTCAACTAGATTGTTTCCTTGAAATAGCAAGTTCAGTTCAGTTCAGTCGCTCAGTCGTGTCCGACTTTTTGCGACCCCATGAATCACAGCACGCCAGGCCTCCCCGTCCATCACCAACTCCTGGAGTTCACTCAAACTCATGCCCATCGAGTCAGTGATGCCATCCAGCCATCTCATTCTCTGTCGTCCCCTTCTCCTCCCGCCCCCAATCCTTCCCAGCATCAGAGTCTTTTCCAGTGAGTCAGCTCGTCGCATGAGGTGGCCAAAGTATTGGAGTTTCAGCTTTAGCATCAGTCCTCCCAATGAACACCCAGGATTGATCTCCTTTAGAATGGACTGGTTGGATCTCCTTGCAGTCCAAGGGACTCTCAAGAGTCTTCTCCATGAAATAGCAAGAGAGCCCCAAATTTATCAGCTTTCATGTTTTGCAGGAAATAAAAAAATAATAGAACCAGATTATTTTGTTTTTGAAGTCCTTGGGTCAGTCAAGAACAGCTCTGGGGTTCTATCACTATTTTGCATTCTACCAGGCCAGCTGGCAGCCAAGCTGGATACAGCCGAGTGCTTTTGTAAATGGATAGAAATGTCTAACATGAATGATAGGGCTCAAATCTTTTCAAAGCTATTATATTAACATACCAAAGATCCTTCAGCCAAACGAGGTCATAGGGCCATAAGCAAAAACCCCAAAGAAATATTGTTTGTTGTCTTTTGTCTTTTCCTCTAGCATTGTTTTACTTGATGAAATTTAATAACATCTACAATACAGCTTTATGATGTTTACGCTTTACAAAGCACTGCCACATATTCTTTTATTTAATACTCAGAGCATCCCTGTGAGAAATATGTTAACATCCCTGTGTTATAGATGAACAAATGCAATTCCCAAAGCTCTGCCCAGCATCTCATGGGTAACAGGTGAAACAGCTGCTTTGTTTCTTAACAGAGCGAGGTCAACACTATACTTAATTAAGAAGGAGATATGTCAACAGTCTCTCCCTAATCCCACCAGGAGAAATTAAAATTTTACAGAAAAGTATAGAAAGGCGAGCAATAAACAAAGAATTCAAGCCTTTGTGCAGGATCATTTCCTAGAGTAATATCACTGTGAAGAGTTTTATTCCCTTATCTTAAAATGCAATGCCTTTCTCTACACTGTCAAGCCCTTTTCATCACTCAGAATCCAAAATTAAGTCCTTCCTCCTCCTTGAAGCCTTTCTTGCATACCAGCCAAAAGTGAATATTCTTTCCCTCAAATTAAGATGGCAGGGATTTTGATCACATGAATCGTGATACCCTGCCTGTGTGATGGTGGCTCATGTCCATGGCTAGTCCGACTATTTGATACATAGGCTCTAGAGTGCAGGAACTGTTATCGTATGAGTGGAATAACACAGACTCCTGTAGATCCCATGGACTCTCGAATCAGCTGTGTCTAGATCCAGATTTCTGCATCTCCCCTTCACAACCATAAAGTATTCCTCGCTTCTACCTCTCTCAGACTGCTTAATATCATAATGTCTCTCATTTTCACTAAAGCACTTCTGAGTATCACCATGAAAATACGTAAGTCAGTGCCAAATTATTTGCTTCAATTCGAGGCATGGAATGCAAAAGTAGGAAGTCAAGAGATACCTGGAGTAACAGGCAAATTTGGCCTTGGAGTACAGAAGGAAGCAGGGCAAAGACTAACAGAGTTTTGCCAAGAGAACACACTGGTGATAGCAAATACCGTCTTCTAACAACACAAGAGAAGACTCTACACTACACATGGACATCACCAGATGATCAGTGCTGAAATCAGATGCTAACAACGTTCAGTTAGCATTCTAACCCAGCTTGCACATTCTAGGCATGGCTACTGCATCTCCTCTTCCTATTAAGTTCTTCAGCAGCAGCAGACCTCTCGCTAGTTCACATTCTAATCTTGTGCCATTATCTAATGAAAGAATCTAAATGTTTAGCATAGGCATGAAGGTTTAGGTCACCTTGCTTCCTTTTCTTATCAGTAAACAACTGATTCTTTCCCACAGTAGTAGATATAATGGGCTTCCCTGGTGGCTCAGAGGTTAAAGCGTCTGCCTCCAATGCGGGAGACCCGGGTTCGATCCCTGGGTCGGGAAGATCCCCTGGAGAAGGAAATGGTAACCCACTCCAGTATTCTTGCCTGGAGAATCCCATGGACGGAGAAGCCTGGTAGGCTACAGTCCACGGGGTCGCAAAGAGTCGGACACGACTGAGCGACTGAACGGAACGGAACGGAAGTTAAATTCACCCATTCCAGTCCGTTTTAGTTCACTGACTCCTAAAATGTGGATGGTCACTCTTCCATCTCCTATTTGACCACTTCCAATTTACTTGATTCATGGACCTAACATTCCAGGTTCCTATGAAATATTGTTCTTTACAGCATCAGACTACATTTCCATCACCAGTCACATCATATGCAGTAGCCTTCAGAGTCAACAAAAGAGTCTGAAATGCAGTACTTGGATGCAATCTCAAAAACAACAGAACGATCTCTCTTCATTTCCAAGGCAAACCAATCAATATCACAGTAATTCGAGTCTATGCCCAAACCAGTAATGATGAAGAAGCTGAAGTAGAATGATTCTATGAAGACCTACAAGACCTTCTAGAACTAACACCCAAAAAAGATGTCCTTTTCATTATAGGGGACTGGAATGCAAAAGTAGGAAGTCAAGGGATACCTGGAGTAACAGGCAAAATTGGCCTTGGAGTAAAGAATGAAGTAGTGCAAAGGCTAACAGAGTTTTGCCAAGAGAACACACTAGTCATAGCCAGGACCTTCTTCTAACAACACAAAAGAAGACTCTACACTACACATGGATATCACCAGATGGTCAATACCGAAATCAGATTGATTATATTCTTTGCAGCTAAAGATTGAGAAGTTCTATACAGTCAGCAAAAACAAGACCAGGAGCAGACTGTGGTTCAGATCATGAACTCCTTGTTGCAGAATTCAGACTTAAATAGAAGAAACTAGGGAAAACTACTAGAATATTCAGGTGTGACCTAAATCAAATACCTTACATTTATACAGTGGAAGTGACAAATAGATTCAAGGGATTAGATCTGATAGAGTGCCTGAAGAACTATGGATGAAGGTTCGTGACATTGTATAGGAGGCAAGGATAAAGACCATCCCCAAGAAAAAGAAATGCAAAAAGTCAAAATGGGTGTCTGCAGAGGCCTTACAAATAGCTGAGAAAAGAAGAGAGGCTAAAGGCAAAGGAGAAAAGGAAAGATATACCTACTTGAATGCTGAATTCCAAAGAATAGCAAGGAGAGATAAGAAAGCCTTCCTCAGTGATCAGTGCAAAGAAATAGAGGGAAATGATAAACTAGAGATCTCTTCAAGAAAATTAGAGATACCCAGGGAAAATTCATGGAAAGATGGGCACAATAAAGGACAGAAATGGTATGGACCTAACAGAAGCAGAAGATATTAAGAAGAGGTGGAAAGAATAAACAGAAGAACTGTACAAAAAAGATCTTCATGACTCAGATAACCACAATGGTGTGATCACTCACCTAGAATCAGACATTCTGGAATGCCAAGTCAACTGGGCCTTAGGAAGCATCACTATAAACAATGCTAGTGGTGGTGATGGAATTCCAACTGAGCTATTTCAAATCCTAAATGATGATTCTGTGAAAGTGTTGCACTCAATGTGCCAGCAAGTTTGGAAAGCTCAGTAGTGGTCACAAAACTGGAAAGGGTCAGTTTCAATCCAATCCCAAAGAAAGGCAATGCCAAAGAACGTTCAACTACCACACAATTGCACTCATCTCACATGCTAGCAAAGTAATGCTCAAAATTCTCCAAGCCAGGCTTCAATATTACGTGAACTGTGAATTTCCGGATGTTCAAGCTGGGTTTAGAAAATGCAGCGGAATGAGAGATCAAAATGCAAACATCCATTGGATCATCGAAAAATCAATAGAGTTCCAGAAAAACATCTACTTGTTTATTGACTATGCCAAAGCCATTGACTGTGTGGATCACAACAAACTGTGAAAAATTCTTCAAGAGATGAGAATACCAGACCACCTTACCTGCCTTCTGAGAAATCTGTATGCAGGTCAGAAGTAATGGTTAGAACAGGACATGGAACAACAGACTGGTTCCAATTTGGGAAAGGAGTATGTCAAGGCTGTTTATTATCACCCTGATTGTTTAACTTATATGCATAGTATATCATGCAAAATGCCAGGCTGGAATAAAGCTTGCTGGGAGAAATATCAATAACTTCAGATATGCAGATGACACCACCCTTATGGCAGAAAGTGAAGAGGAACTAAAAAGCCTCTTAGTGAAAGAGGAAAGTGAAAAAATTGGCTTAAAACTCAACATTCAATAAATGAAGATCACGGCATCTGCTCCCATCACTTCATAGCAAATAGATGGGGAAACAATGGAAACAGTGACAGACTATTTTGGGGGGCTCCAAAATCACTGCAGATGGTGACTGCAGCCATGAAACTATAAGACGCTTTCTCCTTGGAAGAAAAGCTATAACCAAACTAGACAGCATATTAAAAAGAAGAGATATTACTTTGCCAACAAAGATCCATCTAGTCAAAGCTAAGGTTTTTCCAGTAGTCACATATAGATGTGAGAGTTGAACTATAAAGAAAGCTGAGCACTGAAGAATTGATGCTTTTGAACTGTGGTATTGGAGAAGACTCCTGAGAGTCCCTTGGACTGCAAGATCAAACCAGTCAGTCCTAAAGGATATCAGTCCTGAATATTCATTGGAAGGACTGATGCTGAAGCTGAAACTCCAATACTTTGGCCACCTGATGCAAAGAACTTACCCATTGGAAAAGACCCTGATGCTGGGAAAGATTGAAGGCAGGAGGGGAAGGGGATTACAGAGGATGAGATGGTTGGATGGCATCACCGACTCAATGGACATGAGTTTGAGTAAGCTCCAGGAGTTGGTGATGGACAGGGAAGCCTGGCATGCTGCAGTCCATGGGAGAGCAAATAGTCAGACATGACTGAGCAACTGAACTGAACTGAACCAACTGATATATTAGGTTTAAACAATTGGCAGCTCATTCAGTAGAGTTCATTCACTCTCTTTCTATTACATGACCATCTCATACCTTCTCATCCACCCCCCCAGATTCCAATAATCTTCTCTCTCTCATGACTCTCAGCTGATGAAATTCTTCCCCATCCTCTAAGAAAGTGGACGCATCACAAACCAACTCCTGCCCACATGACCACCACATCTACTGTCCCAGTTGCATCTGAACATCTGGAATCTAGTTTCCATCTTTTTACTTTGGTAATGAGTCCATGCTCCTGTCTATTGCCAGCCTTTTACGTTTTCTCCAGATCCCATCCCCTCTTGTCTATACAATCACATCACTGCGCCATCACATTTCTCTCTCCTAATCATCAGGATTATTCCCCCTTATAGGATCATTCTCATCAACAGTAAATATGCCAAAATTCCCCATGCTATAGCTTGGATTCCAGTGAATACTAATTTTTAAAAACCCTTCCTAGATCCCACATACAGCTCCAGCTATAGCTCCATTCCATGTTCTCATCTCCAATACTTGAAAGAATTATCTACATGGATATGTCTAACACCTTATCTCCTCACCTGCTGCTGCTGCTGCTAAGTCGCTTCAGTTGTGTCCAACTCTGTGCGACCCCACAGAGGGAAGCCCACTAGGCTCCCCCGTCCCTGGGATTCTCCAGGCAAGAACACTGGAGTGGGTTGCCATTTCCTTCTCCAATGCAGTAAAGTGAAAAGTGAAAGTGAAGTCGCTCCGTCGTTCCCGACTCTTAGCGACCCCATGGATTGCAGCCTACCAGGCTCCTCCATCCATGGGATTTTCCAGGCAAGAGTACTGGAGTGGGGTGCCATTTCCTTCTCCGTATCTCCTCACCTAGAGGCCATTCAATCATCCTTTTATTACCAGCAAATGGCTCTCTTCAAGGTCTTCTACAGTGTCCTCAATGCTAATTAATGTCAGCCTAATTCTTGAGGATTATAATTATCCAGAACATGTGATACAATTGGGCATTTGCCATTTCTTTTTAGTTTATTGAGGTACAGTGACAATAAAAATCATATATATTTATTGTGTGCAAGGTGATATTTAGACATACTTACCATAGTCAAATCAATCGGTGTAGCCATCACCTTGCATAGCTGCTCTTGGGGAACGTTAGGATCTACTCTTTTAGCACATTTCTAGTATACAAGTCAGTATTAATAACTGAAGAAGAACAAAAGAGCCTCTTGATGAAAGTGAAAGAGGAGAGTGAAAAAGTTGGCTTGAAGCTCAACATTCAGAAAACTAAGATCATGGCATCCGGTCCCATCACTTCATGGGAAATAGATGGGGAAACAGTGGAAACAGTGACAGACTGTTTTTCAGGGCTCCAAAATCACTGCAGATTGCAGCCATGAAATTAAAAGACTCTTGCCCCTTGGAAGGAAAGTTATGACCAACCTAGACAGCATATAAAAAGCAGAGACATTACTTTGTCCACAAAGGTCTGTCTTGTCAAGGCTATGGTTTTTCTAGTAGTCATGTATGGATGTGAGAGTTGGACTATAAAGAAAGCTGAATGCCAAAGAATTGATGCTTTTGAACTGTGGTGTTGGAGAAGACTCTTGAGAGTCCCTTGGACAGCAAGGAGATCCAAGCAGTCCATCCTAAAGGAGATCAGTCCTGGGTATTAATTGGAGGGACTGATGTTGAAGCTGAAACTCCAATACTTTGGCCACCTGATGCGGAGAGCTGACTCATTTGAAAAGACCCTGATGCTGGGAAAGATTGAAGGCAGGAGGAGAAGGGGATGACAGAAGATGAGATTGTTGGATGGTATCACCGACTCAATGGACATGGGTTTGGGTAGACTCCAGGAGTTGGTGATCTACAGGGAGGCCTGGTGTGCTGCAGTTCTTGGGGTCACAATGAGTCAGACTCAACTGAGCGAATGAACTAAACTGAATGTGTGTGTATGTGTGCTTAGTCACTCAGTCATGTCCGACTCTTTGCAACCCTGTGGACTGTAGCCCACCAGAGTCTCTGTCCATGGCTATTCCCCTTTTCAAGGGATCTTCCCAATCTAGGAATCGAACCCAGGTCTCCTGCAGTGCAAGCAGATTCTTTACCATCTGATCCACCAGAGAAGCCCCATAGTCACTATACTGTACATTAGATCTCCAGAACTTAATCACATTGCACAGGTGAAACTTTGTGCCTTTTGACCAACATTTCCCCATTTCCCCCACTTCCCAGCCCATGACAAATACCATTCTACTCTCTCTTTCTAAGGGTTCAGTTTCACTTGTCCATTGTTGGGATGCTTTATTCACTTAGTTTGAGTTGCCACACATTTAAAACTGTCCTTCCACACCACTGGCCATTCTTTTCCCAGATTCAAGGCTGATTCTTCCTCTTTCTCAACGTATATGTGTTAGAATGGCCCAGATTCAAGCCTACCTTCTTCCCTACCATCACTCCCTCCCTGGGAGACCTGATCCTATTCCCTCCTGTCAAATAGACATTGATATGCTGAGAACCTCCCAAACTTGCACCTCCAATGAGAACTCCCTTGAATCTAGGCTCACTTCTTCCATCTGACTTGACATCTTCTACTAGCTGCCTAGTAAGTTTCTCAAGTTTAGCATGCATAGCAGTCCAGCTCCTCATCCTCTCACCTATCCTTATGGCAGAGGAGCAACTCCATTTTCACAACTGCACAGGCCAAAGGACTTTGAAGTCATCCTTGCCATTTCTTCTTCTCCCACACCCTATATCCAATCCATCAACTGATCTTTGGATTTTTACTTCAGAATCCTGCTTTTCTTGATCTGAATCACTATCATCCTATCATAACTGTATCCTAGTTTATCCCAAAGTTTTTGACTGATTTCTCTGCTAACTTCTTGGCCTCTATAGAATCATTTCTCTACACAGGAGGCAAGGTGACCTTTTTAAAAGCTAAATCCAAACTTGGCATGCCTCTGTTCAGAAAGCCAAACTTCTGTGTCCCATGAAGCCCTAGACTTTACCTTATCATCTCTTTGCCCAGTGTCCTCAAATTCATCTCTCCTCTTTCCCCTCTCTCATGTTGCACTGACCTTCTGCTGTTCTGACAAGCCCAACCCACTCTCCCTCAGTACCTTGTACCAGATCATCTCTCTGTCTGAAAATGTCTTCTCCCAGATTTCCCCATTGCTTTCCTCCTCAGGGTGTCAGTGATGATCACTTTTTCATCACACAACTGCAGAGGCCTTCATTAATTCTCCTGTATAAAAATTTCTTAACATTCTGCATTCCACTTTCCCTGTTTCTCCGAACCCTTCATTATCATCTGACATGAGTTATAGTTACTTATGGTTTCTCCTTGGAAGGAAAGTTATGACCAACTTAGACAGAATATTAAAAAGCAGAGACATTACTTTGCCAACAAAGGTCTGTCTAGTCAAGGCTATGATTTTTCCAGTGGTCATATATGGATGTGAGAGTTGAACTATAAAGAAAGCTGAGCACCAAAGAATTGATGCTTTTGAACTGTGGTGCTGGAGAACACTCCTGAGAGTCCCTTGGACTGCAAGGAGATCCAACCAGTCCATCCTAAAGGATATCAGTCCTGGGTGTTCATTAGAAGGACTGATGTTGAAGCTGAAACTCCAATACTTTGGCCACCTGATGCGAAGAGCTGATTCATTTGAAAAGACCCTAATGCTAGGAAAGATTGAGGGCAGGAGGAGAAGGGGACAACAGAGGATGAGATTGTTGGATGGCTTCACTGACTCAGTAGACATGAGTTTGACTAAACTCTGGAAGTTGGTGGTAGACAGGGAGGCCTGGCGTGCTGTAGTCTATGGGGTTGCAAAAGTCGGACACGACTGAGCGACTGAACTGAACTGAACTGACTGATGGTTTCTATTTCTCCTCATTAGAATATGAACCTCGTGGGGCTTCTTCACCATAGCACTGATATGTAGTATGCGCTCAATAAGTGTTTATTGAATGAATGAAGAGCAACTTCTGTGAACACCTAGAAGGAAGAAGAGATTTATGTTTATCACTTTATATTTGTGATGTGTATGTCATCAGCAATGAACCACCACAGATGTCAGTCCAGACTAAATTTCTTAACCCTAAAAGACCTCCTTTTACCCACTTAACAGTTATTGAGGATGAGGATGATATAATGATTTTTAAGGCAAATAGAGAACAGTACAATACACTGAACAACACATGGGGAAATGATTTTCTTATTCTTCAGATACTCTGTAATAGTTACTTGGTTTAAAAATGGTGAAACTAAAATTTTGGACCCTAAAATATAGGTGTCCAATATGACAGCATCTTTTTTATATTGTTCCTAACAAAAAATACAATGCTTATAAAGAACAGTTACTAGTCCCTCTGTTCTGGCTCCTGTTTGTTTCCTGTTGTTAGATCCCATTGTGAGAAATAATACAAACTTTTCATATCAGCTATTAGCCAATAGTTATTTCACTCAAGTTTTACTGGTTCACAACCCTTTTCTAGCTATTTTATGTCTGGAAATATTTGCTTCATTTTCATAAAGTCCTATTAGTAAATTCTTCAGCATCCCAAGTAACCATAACGATTAAACACATAATAATTGTAAATTGAAAATCTACATATGGGATTAGCTCAATTACTCATTTTGTGAATAATCAAATCCCCAAAGAAACTCACATTCCATTGCTGTGTAATTTATTCTGGAATTGTAAATACAGCAACACTTGATGTATGTGGGTTACACCAATTTGAAATTTGAAGAAATTCAGACAAGGTGAGCAACGAAGGTTATCTTTGATTAGGATGTTCTTCTTAATAAGGTTGAATAAATTAATTTCATAGCAAAATATAAAGGGGAAAAATACTTGAGAATAAACACTCTTGCAGAACCCTTCAAAATAGGAATAAGATTTCAGCTTTGCTTTGGTTTTTTAAGGTAAAAAGTGCTTAAATGTTCAGTTACTTCAATTTCATTTAGTAAAGTTCTAACCTAATAGCAGAATCAACTTTGATACAATGGTTCCCTCAACTCTTTGATTTTATTATTTTAGGCTATAAATTCTTCTACTCAGTACTAATCCTGTGGCCTACACTGAGTTATAATTATTGTCTTAGTTGTAGTAGTAGCTTAGAAGTAATAAACTAACTCTAAGCACCATTAAATAAATACTGAAACTCAACATGCTTGCTATTTTAGACTTGTTTTCCCCCATCTAGTCCGAGTTAGTAATGTTTTAGTACAGAAGAATTCTCTATGTGGTGAAACCTTTTAAGGATCACTAACATTTTTTGAACAAGACAATATAGGTGCAATTTACCTTTGATGAAATTGTTTTCAATTTAAAGCAAACATATTTTAGTGAATTTTATTTTTTATCTTTGAGACATCAAATTGTTTTCTCAGTTAACTTTGCTAATACAAAATTAATTACATTGTCTACCTGCATGAAAATTGCAAATTTTATATTCCACAATAAGAATCATTAGCTATGTATATGAAGTCAATACTCAGGTTGAGTTCAACTGGGTTCGAAAGACTTCCAAAGCTGGTAACTAAGTTGGAAGACACAGCTTTAACCTTCTTGTGCTAAAAAAAAAATGCAAAATACTTCTCCTTATTGACACTGAATATTTATTAACTCACTATTTATTGGCTTGCTTGTTGTTTTCATTACTTGAAATGCCTCAAGGAACCATCAGATCCACAGATCAGATAATTCAGGCACAAATCATATGAATTAAAACTATCTCAGCAGACACCATGTTGGTATGTGGGAAAAAAATTATATTTTGCACCTGATGGTCTGCAAACTAGCAGTTTGCCTTCCAGAAGGGGAGGGAATTTCAGTGACAAGGGTCTTCTGAAACCGTCTGTGTCTGCTTCCCTGAGATTCAAAAATGGCCTTGTACATTCTCTCCGAGCCTCAAGGCTTGAAAGTCATCCAAAAGCTGGGGACCAATCTAAAGTAGATTGGCTTATACCCAAATTTAATGAAACTTCCTTAGAGGAAACTGATTTCCCTCATTATCCTTTATGTAGATAATATGTGGAATTAATTCTCCTTCACTAAGTTATCATTACATTGAGCAGACAAACACAGATATAATATTATTAAAAGTAATGGAATGAGTTCATCCACTGTTAACTTTAATGGTTTGTATCTTCTCAAGTGTCCCAGAGAAATGCCTCTGTCTCATCGCTTTAGCAGATTAAAGGTCAGGGCTAAGGTTACCACATTTCATGCTCACTAAAGAAGGATCTGCACTCTCTCAGGCCTTACTCCCTTGGAGCTTTGAATGAAACTGGCCTAAGAGCAAACGTAACTCTTCTAAAGACTTCTTTCCAATCGTAGTGGTAACAGACGCAGAATTGTATTTCTATATATTTATTTTGCAAAGTAATTCCAAAATATTTTATTTTTATAATGAAATTATAAAGAGACATATATGAGATATCTAACCTTTGTTATAGATTCTTCCTTTCTGCATCTTGGAAGGAGTATTTCTTAGTTAATATTCAACAATCACACTTATATGCTTATTAATATTCAGAGTGAGTAAAGACTGGGCAGGTAACACCTTTACATTTTAAGCATCAATCTTGTTGTTCATTTTGCTGAAGTGAAACCTAATCAACCTTTCTTTGCTGCAAGAAAGCTTTTACTAAGCATCTCTCAGCTGTGTGAAAAAAGAGGATTCCAGAACTATAAGTGCAATGGAAAGAATATACACTTACACACACATATTCATACATATACACTTGCATATATAAAATATGTATTATATACTTATATGTAAAACATGTAATAGATTGTCACCGAAACATGTGCTTACTCTATTTTAGTTTCATTCATTCTGCAAGTTATCTATGAAACCACTGCTCTGCATTAGGCATTGTGTTAGTACAGAGAATATAAAGACAAACATAAAAGTTTGTGCCTTTTAGAATAATTGAGAAGACAGACTTAAATAACTATTGATAACTATTATTACATGACAACCACTCAACATGTCAAAAACAAAGTTGTTGGCATAAAAAAATATTAAGAAAAGCAAGACTTCTGGATGAAATATAGAAACAGGGATCAAATTTACCATCCTGTTTGAAAAAAAAAACTGAAATACCAGACAAAATATGTAAAGGCATAGTCATCAACATGTTAGAAATAAAGGCGAATGACAGCCAAAAAAAAAAAAAAAAGCCTTGAAACAAATAAGGGGAGCCTTATCATTGCTCTAGCTTACTCCTCAGAGAAAGTTCCCAGTTTGTGAAGCAGGGAGAGGACATTCAAAGTCTACTGAATATTCTGAGTTCAGGAGACAGAGTAAAGAGTTTATAAAACCCAACCTGACTGGTGTTTGCAGGGTGGGATACTGAAGAGGATAAAATTGCACAGAGAGAGAACTCCAAAGATTTGCAGATGGTCCCTACTTAAACCAAGTAGAGACTAACTTGCATTTGTTACCAACCCTCTTGTGTTGGTTACCTATAAGAATCCTTCCTTCCCATTCACTTGCACCAATAAAAGGAAACCGAGTTCGGTTCAGAAGCAAAACACAGCTTTATTCTTTGATCAAAGGATGGAGAGATGCAAGTCCATGCTCTTCATGCAAAGCCATCTTGGGGGCTGCATTATGAAATTCTCCTCAGCAAGGAGGGGGCAGAATTCTTGCAGGTTGGCTGCAGCTATGCTGCTCACACTTCAGATCACAGCCATGGATGTGATATCTCTGTTCAAGGCCCATGGTCACCACACTGAATTGCAGTGTGGTGCACAGCACTTCTGCACACACCCTATGTAGCTATTTTGCACTAGGAACTCTGGTTTGAAATGCCAAGTGTGAGGCCTCTGCACATGGCACCGTATGAGCAGTGAAACTAGACTAAGCACAGAAGAAAAGCAAAGATTAGACATTTTTTACCCAGATTCTATTTTTATTCTCTGGGAATTGTTAATGGGCTTTGCCAGTGACACATTCTTGTGAGGAAACTACCTGAGGCCAGGAAAGGAAATACCCAGAAGGATTAAAGATAATAGTAGCAAGGAAACATATAAGACCAGGAGGCATGCCTGTGCTCAGTAACCAAAATGGAAAATTTTATAATCCTTGCCATCAGAGAGCTACGAAGAGTATTGCCTGAAGTGGGGCGGGGGGCAAACAAACACTCCTGTAGTCTCACATAACAAAGCTTCAGTTCAGTCGCTCAGTCGTGTCCGACTCTTTGCAACCCCATGAATCACAGCTTAAAAAGAAAAAAAAAAAGATTTAAACTATTACCAAGTACTTTAACAATATTTGAGTACAAATTTCAAGAATATTCTTTCAGAAATACAATACCCAGAATCACAATGTCTGACATCCACAAAAAAAGTTTCCAGTATACAAAAATGAAGGAACACATAATATAACAGAGAAGAAAAATGTTAACCAATTAAGCTAGACCAAATATGATATAAATGGCATTACAAAGTAATTATAACTGTATGCTATATATCCAAAAGGCTAATGGAAAAAATGAACATTTAAATAGAAGATATAAAAAAGACCCAATTTTAATTTCTAGAAGTAAAAGTTAAAATTTCTGCTTTGTAAAATACATAGGATGGAATGACAGAAGAAAAGAAAGCAAAGTTGAAAATATTTTAGTATGAACTATTCAAAATGAAGCACACAGAGAAAAAAGTTCCTAAAAGGGAAAGGACAGAAAAAATATTCAAAAAAACAGTGGCTTATACTTTTGCAAACTTGATGAAAAATATAAACACACATCTCGAAGAAGCTTAATAATCTAGGCACAAAATATATATATAAATACAACTATAGCCTGGCACATAAAAGCCAATTACGTAAAACCAGTCATAAGAAGGAACTGTTAGAAGCAGATATAAGTAAAGAATTATGTGCAGAAGAATAGATATATGGATGAAAGCAGATTTGTTGGAAATAATGAAAGCAAGCAGATAATAAATCTAATTTCTTTAATAAAATTATTAGAATTTTGTTTCATACAAAGATATTTTTCAAAAGTAAAGGTAAGTTATGTGTCCAGTCAGTTGTGTCCGGCTCTTTATGGTCCCATGGACTGTAGCTTGCCAAGCTCCTCTGACCATTGCATTTTCCCAGCAAGAATATTGGAGCGTGTTGTCATTTCCTACTCCAGGGGATCATCCTGACCCATGGATTGAACCCATGTCTCTTGTGTCTCCTGCACTGGCAGGGAGATTCTTTACCACTAGCACCACCTGGGAAAGCAAGAATACTGGAGTGGGTTAAAGATAAGTTAAGGGCTTTTTAAAAAATTGAGACTTTATTTTTTGGAGTGGTTTTAGGTTCCCAGTAAAACTGAGAGAAAAGTTCAGTGATTTTTCCGTATACTTCCTGACTCCACATATGCATAGCATCCCCTGTTATCAACAGCCCTCACTAGAATGGAACATTATTTACGATTGATGAACCCGCATTGATACATCATAATCTCTCAAAATGCATGGTTTACATTACCATTCACTTTTGCTGTTGTACATTCTAGAGATTTAAACAAATGAATAATAGCATGTATCCATCATTATGGTATCACACAGAGTATTTTCTTGCCCTAAAAATCCTCTATGGTCTGTCCATTCATCCCTTCCCTCCTACTTTCAATCTCTAGCAATTACTGATCTTTTACCATCCAGGACTTTTTTAGAATGCAAAAACTGAAAGAATTCACTATGAGCAAGGCTGAACTACAATAAATATCAAAGGATATCCCTCAAGCAGAAAGAAAGTGATATCATATAGAAACATGGATCTTCACAAAGAAATAAAAAGCAATGGAAATGATAAATTCATGGGCAAATATAAAGACTTTTATTCTCATTAAATATCCACAAAAGATAATTGCTTAAAGTAAAAATAGTAACAGTATGTTGTGGTATTTAAAATATATACATAAAGTAAAATATACCATGTTAATAGCACAAGATGTATACTGTAAGAACTAGAGGAAGTTTACATGTCAAAATAAGAGTTATAGTTAACAAACAAAGGAGTCAAAGTGGAATCATAAAAAAAAAAAATAAACCTCAATCTAAAAAAAGAGGGAATGGTAAATGGAATACATGAGGCAAATAGAAAACACACAGCAAGATGGAGTACTTAAACTAAACCATAAAAATAATAACATTAAATGTAAATAATTTAAACACTCCAATTAAGAGGCAAATATTGTAAAATTAGATAAAAGAGTGAAACAACTATATGCTAACAAGCATAAGATGTGCATGCATGCCCAGTTGTGTCTGACTCTTTGCGACCTCATGGACTGTAGCCCACCAGGCCCCTCTGTCAATGGGATTTCCAAGAGATGAACACTGGAATGGGTTACCATCTCCTCCTCCAGAGGATCTTCTCAACCCAGGGACTGAACCCAACTCTCCTGCATTGGCAGGCAAATTTTTTACCACTGAGCCACCTGAGAAACCCAAATATAAAGATACAAATAGGTTAAAATAAAAAGATGGGGAGAAAGTGTCCCAGGCCAACACTAATCATGGGAAAGCACTATCTTGATGTTGTTGTTTGTTGCTGTTGTTTAATTGCTAAGTTGTCTCTGACTCTTTTTCAACCCCATGGACTATAGCCCACCAGGCTCCTCTGTCTGTGGGAATTCCCAGGCAAGAATACTGGAGTGGATTGCTATTTCCTTCTCCAGGGGATTTTCCTGACCGAGGGATTGAACCCGAGTCTCTTGTGTCTTTTGCATTGCAAACAGATCCTTTGCTGCTGAGCCACCGGGGAAGTGCATCATGATATTAGGTGACATAAAACAAAGATGATGGCAAGAACAAATAGGAACGGATTGTAATGATTTTTTTAAAAATCATCAGGAAAACGTAACAAACCTTATCACTTACACAGAGTTTTGAAATATGTAACACATGAAGCAATGATATGAAACTGAAAGTAAAAATAGACAAATTTACAGTTACAGTCAGCAGTTTCTACACCTCTGTCTCAAAAACAGAAGGAACAAATAGAAAATCTGTAAAGGTATAGAATACTAGAACAACAACATCAACCAATCTGATATAATTAAAATTATAGATTAAACTACCCTGAAAAACAACAGAATACACATTGTTTAAAGTGAACATGAAACATACTGGGCCACACAAAAAATCTTTATAATTTAAATAGAATCAAGTTATTGAAAAATTTGTTCTCAGACAGTTTTATAGCTGTTCAGTCGCTCAGTTGTGTCCGACTCTTTGCAACACTATGGACTGAAGCACGCCAGGTTTCCCTGTCCTTCACCATCTCCCAGAGCTTAACAAACTCACATCCATCTCAGTGATGCCATCCAACCATCTCATCCTCTGCCGTCCTCTTCTCCCCCTGCCTTCAATCTTTCCCAGCATCAGGGTCTATTCTAATGAGTTGGCTCTTCATATCAGGTGGCCAAAATGTTGGAACTTCAACTTCAGTAACATGCCTTCTAGAATATTCAGGATTGATTTCCTTTAGGATTGACTGGTTTGATCTCCTTGCAGTCCAAGGGACTCTCAAGAGTCTTCTCCAACACCACAGCTCAAAAACACCAATTCTTCTGCATTAAGCCTTCTTTCTGGTCCAACTCTTACACCCATACATGTCTATTGGAAAAGTAATGTCTCTGCTTTTTAATACATTGCCCACCTTTCTCATAGTTTATCTTATACTTTTAATTTCATGGCTGTAGTCACCATCTGCAGTGTTTGGGAACCCAAGAAAATAACAATGTTTCCATTGTTTCCCCATCTATTTGCCATGAAGTGATGAGATCGGATGCCATGATCTTTGTTTATTGAATGTTGAGTTTTAAGCCAGCTTTTTCCCTCTCCTCTCTCAACGTTATCAAGAGGCTCTTTAGCTCCTCTTCACTTTCTGCCATTAGGGTGGTGTCATCTGTATATGTGAGGTTATGATATTTCTCACGGCAATCTTGATTCCAGCTTGTGCTTCATCCAGCCTGGCACTTTACAAGACGTATTGTACTATATAAGTTAAATAGGCAGGGTGACAATAAACAGCCTTGATGTACTCCTTTCCCTATTTGGAACCAGTCTGCTCTTTCATGTCCAGTTCTGTTTCTTCCTGACCTGCATACAGATTTCTCAAGAAGCAGGTCAGGTGGTCTGGTATTCCCATCTCTTGAAGAATTTTCCACAGTTTGTTGTGATCCACACAGTCAAAGGCTTTGGCATAGTCAATAAATCAGAAATAGATGTTTTTCTAAAACTCTCTTGCTTTTTCAATGATCCAGTGGGTGTTGGCAATTTGATCTGCCAACACCCACTGGTTCCTCTGCCTTTTTCTAAAACCAGCTTGAACATCTGAAAGTTCACAGTTCACATAATATTGAAGTCTGGCTTGGAGAATTTTGAGTATTACTTTACTAACATATGAGATGAGTGCAGCTGTGCAGTAGTTTGAGCATTCTTTGGCATTGCCTTTCTTTGGGATTGGAATGAAAAACGACATTTTCCAGTCTTGTGGCCACTACTGAGTTTTCCAAATTTGTTGGTATATTGAATGCAGTACTTTCACAGCATCACCTTTTAGGATTTGAAATACCTCAACTGGAATTCCATCACTTCCACAAGCTTTGTTCATAGTGATGCTTCCTAAGGCCCACTTGACTTCACATTCCAGGATGTCTGGCTCTATGATGGTGATAACACAATTGTGATTATCTGGGTTGTGAATATCTTTTTTGCATAGTTATTCTGTGTATTCTTGTCACCTCTTAATATCTTCTGCTTCTGTTAGGTCCATATCATTTCTGTCCTTTATTGTGCCCATCTTTCCATGAAGTGTTCCCTTGGTATCTCTCATTTTCTTGAAGAGATCTCTAGTCTTTCCAATTCTATTGTTTTCCTTTATTTCTTTGCACTGATCACTGAGAAAGGCTTTCTTATCTCTCTGTGCTATTCTTTGGAACTTTGCATTCAAAGGGGTGTATCTTTCCTTTTCTCCTTTGCCTTTAGCCTCTCTCCTACTCTCAGCTATTTGTAAGGCCTCCTCAGATGACCATTTTGCCTTTTTACATTTCTTTTCCTTGGGGATGGTCTTGATCACTGCCTCCTGTACAATATCACGAACCTCTGTCCATAGTTCTTCAGGTACTCTGTGTATCAGATCCAATCCCTTGAATCTATTTGTCACTTCTACTGTATAATCGTAGGGGATTTGATTTAGGTCATACCTGAATAGTCTAGTGGTTTTCCCTACTTTCTTCAACTTAAGTCTGAATTTGGCAATAAGGATTTCATGGTCTGTGCCACAGTCAGCTCCCAGTTTTGTTTTTGTTGACTGTATAGAACTTCTCAATCTTTGGCTGAAAAGAACATAATCAATCTGATTTCAGTATTGACCATCTGGTGATGTCCATGTGTAGAGTCTTCTCTTGTGCTGTTAGAAGAGGTTGTTTGCTATGACCAATGCATTCTCTTGGCAAAACTCTTTTAATCTTTGACCTGCTTCATTCTGTACTCCAAGGCCAAATTTGCCTGTTACTCCAGGTGTTTCTTGACTTCCTACTTTTGCATGCCAGTCCCCTATAATGAAAAGGATACTTTTTTGGGTGTTATTTCTAGAAGGTCTTGTAGGTCTTCATAGAATCTTTCCACTTCAGCTTCTTCAGCATTAGTGGTTGGGATACAGACTTGGATTACTGTGATATTGAATGGTTTGCCTTGGAAACCACTGAGATCAGGAAACTAACAGAGATCATTCTGTCGTTTTTGAGACTGCATCCAAGTACTGCATTTCGGACTCTTTTGTTGCCTATGATTACTACTCCATTCCTTCTAAGGGATTCTTGCCCACAGTAGTAGATATAATGGTCATCTGAATTAAATTCTCCCATTCCAGTCCATTTTAGTTTGCTGATTCCTGAAATGCCCATGCTCACTCTTGGCATCTCCTGTTTGACCACTTCCAGTTTACCTTGATTCATGGACCTAACATTTCAGGTTCATATACAGCATTGGATTTTATTTCCAACACCAGTCACATCCACAGCTGGGTATTGTTTTTGCCTTGTGTCTGTCTGTTCATTCTTTCTGGAGTTATTTCTCCACTGATCTCCAATAGCATATTGGGTACCCACTGACCTAGGTAGCTCATCTTTTGGTATCTTAACTTTTTGCCTTTTCATACTGTTCATGGGGTTCTCAAGGCAAGAATACTGAAGTAGTTTGCCTTTCCCTTCTCCAGTGGACCACGGTTTATCAGAACTCTCCACCATGACCCATTCGTCTTGTGTGGCCCTATAGGGCATGATCAAGTGGGGCTTATCTCAGTAATGCAAGGTTGCATGGTTGTTTTCATATTAAAATTTGATAAATGTCATTCATTTTGTAGATGAACTAAAAAGAAAAAGCAATAGGGTCACCTCTATAGATCAGAAAAAGTTTTTGAGAATATTTGAAATCTAGCATCTATTCCTGAACTTAAACAGAAGTAAAATTTCTCACCAAACTCTCTATAAAAATTAACTTCCCCAGCCTGATAAAGAGAATTAAAAAAAAAAAAAACTACAAACCAATAGCACAGTTAATTATGAAAGACAATGTTTTCCCTCTAATATAAGGAATAATGCAATAATTTTCTTTTTCCCCATTTCTAGTTGACATTGTACTAGAGATCATACCTAGAGAATAGATCAGAATAAGAAATAAAAATCTTTCACATTGGAAAGGAAGAATAAAACTAACTTTATTCAGAGATGACATGATATTTATCTAGAAAATCCTATGAAATCTACAAAAAAGCTACAGAACTAAAAATGAGCTTAGCAGGTTACATAATACAAGATCAACATACAAAAGTCAACTGTCTTTCTACATAGTCCAACAAGATGTGGTGTGCCTGTGTGCTCAGTTGCTCAGTTGTGTCTGACTCTTTGTGACCCCGTAGACTGTAACCTGCTAGGCTTCTCTGTCCATGGGATTTTCCCAGAAAGAATGCTGAAGTGGATTTCCATGCTTTCCTTGAGGGGATCTTCCCATCTTCCAGGGGATCTTCAGAACCCAGAGATTAAATCCATTTCTCCTACACTGGCAGGTGGGATCTTTACCACTAGCACCACCTGGGAAGCTCATGAGCCTCCTGAGCATGGTATCAGAAAACAATGCCATTTACAATAGCAAAAATAATCTGAAGCACTGAAATAAACCTGACAAAGAATATACAACATGTGTAAGCTGAAAACTGTAGAACATTGCTGAGATGAAGAATACTTAAATAAATGGAGGGATATACCATATTCATGATGGAGAAGATGATCTAAAGTTCATACAGGAATGCAAAGGACCCAGAAACCATTTGAGAAAACATACTTAGAGGATGGCACCAGCTGAGTTTAGGACATAAAAAGCTATAGTAATCAAGAGAGTGGAGGGCTGGCATTAAGATAAACAAATAGGTCCATGGAACTGAATGGAGAAATATATCCACATTTACATCATCAGCTAATTTTCATTAAGGAGGCAAAGACAATTCAGTGAGTAAGGGTTCAACAAACCATGCTAGAATGTTCAGATTCCACATGCAAAAAGTGAACTTTGATCCATACTTTACATTATAGATCTAGTCTAAAATTTTAAAACAATTTATCTGGAAATGATTTGGTAGTTTTTAAAACAGTTATACATACACTGATCAACCCTGCCACTTCACTTCTACGTATTTACCAAAAGGAATAAAAGGAAATATCCATATAGAGACATACATGGCTATTTATAGCTGTGTTATTTGTAATTGCCCAAAATAGAAACTAACTCAAATGCTTATTAACAGGTAAATGTATTAAAAGATTGAGATAGTTCCATAAAATGGAATACTACTCAGCAATAAAAGGTAATAGACTGTTAATACAGACAACAATATGAACTAATCTTAAAATAAGCAAGCTAAATAAAAGACCAAAAAATGCAGATATGCTATATGTATGAATTTATATAAAATTCCAGAAAATACAGAGTATCTGATAGTGAGAGAAAGCACATCAGTGATGGCTTGGGAAGATCAGGCAAGAAAAGAATCAAGTAAGATGAGGAAATGTTTAATGATGATGAATATCTTTCTTATGTAATCCAGTGATAGTGTCATAAGTATCTAAACATTCAAACTCATTAAAATGTAAATTTTAAACATATGTAGTTTATGTCAGTTATACCTCAATAAAGCTATTAATAAAAGAGAGAAGGGTTTTGTAAGTCCAAAATTTAAGGTCAAATGTAGATGTAGAAATGAATCCCAGAGTTAGGCAAGGAAAAGTCAGTTTACAGAAAAAAAGAAAAGATAAAAAGGGAGAGAAACTCTAGAAGGAAGTGTTTTTCAAAATATGGAAGGGCTTAGATATGTCACTCAGAAATATAGTGGAGAAACTCAAGCCATTTGACATTTCTCAGGCACTGGTGATTTTTAGGAACACAGCTTGAAAAGAATAATGTGAAGTCGTGTTAAAGTCAGTCTTAAGACGTAAATGGAGGTTAGGAAAGGGATTAGTGAACGGGAGTCCAGGACTATAAAAGAGGGTGTTCTGGGATGTGAATCCTCAAGTGTGTCTGACAGCTGAAGGCAAGCAGCCTGCAGAAAGGAAAACTGGAAGACTTAAGAAAGGAAGGAAGGAACAGATGAAACAAAAATTTAATTACAGGTTGATATGGAATTAAAGGGCTCCCCAAGTGGCACAGTGGTAAAGAATCCACCTTCCAATGCAGGGGACACAAGAGATACAGATTCTATCCCTGGGTTGGGAAGATCCTCTGGAGTAGGAAATGGCAACCCATTTCAGTATTCTTGCCTGGAAAAGTCCATGGACAGAGGAGCCTGGTAGGCTACAGTCCATGGAGTCGCAAAGAGTTGGACACGACTGAGCAACTGAGCCCACCAGCACATGGAATTAAGAGTAAAAATGAATCAGGACACTTCAGAAAAGAGATAACCCTTGTATTCCCCTGAGGGTAAAAAGGAGAAACCAGAAAAGAGAGATGGATAGAAATCCTGGGCAAAATAGTTAAAGAAGAATTAGTAAAGAGGGGTGTTCATATAATGAGAGTTCCTATCTTCTAAGTGAAAAAGAAGATCAAGGTAACTAGCTAGGCACTTTAGAGGACAGTTAGAAATTTAGAGTAGTTGCTATAGAATCATCCAGAAATAAGTAAAATGTTGGCAGGTAATACTGAAAGCTCAACCAAGTTTAAAAAAAAAAATTACTATAGAAAGAGCTAGCAAATAAAGAGATATGGTTTTTCTTTATTCAGAGAAAACAAATGGTTAGTTTGACCCAGAGTTGGAGGTTAGCCAGTGACTATAGCCAAAGGTCAAGAGGGAACAGATCATGGTTGCTTCTTAAAGTGTATTCAAAATGGTTTCCTTGGTTCTGACACATCCATCCATTCGTCAAAAATATATATATACTTAGGATCTGGTTGACCTGGGTTGTGGAGCATGCAAGAACAATTATCTTCAATGAAGGTTAACAGTATATAATCAGTAGGAGAATAAATACATTTATTGATTCCCGTTCTTTGCTGTGGACATTCACCTGCAATTGAATCACAGCATCTAAGGGCCAGAAGAGATTTTAAGGGTTATAAAGTTCAACACGATCATTTTATTGATG
The DNA here is from genome assembly GCF_049115385.1 of Moschus berezovskii. Taxonomy (NCBI): domain Eukaryota; kingdom Metazoa; phylum Chordata; class Mammalia; order Artiodactyla; family Moschidae; genus Moschus; species Moschus berezovskii. The sequence goes on from NC_142469.1 coordinate 65,528,929, forward strand.
AGGAAACAGACATAGACTATGCTGGAGATTTTTTCAAAGGTAATAAGAAATAAAACAAAATCCTTTAGATTCTGGTATTTTAACCACTCACCAAACTTATTTTGCAAAGTTGCTATTCCACTTTAAAGACAGTATAAAGGACATTATACCTGGAAACACCAAAATATGTGCATTATTATGGAGGAAAATTTTGCTTAGGGAACTCTGCTCTAATGACGACAATAAAAACGCACTAGGCAGTGGCCATATCTATATTCAAGGAAACTGGATAAAGTAAATTTTAAACTTGGGACAATATCGTGTTAGCTATTCAGTTAGTTAGTTCAGTCACTCAGTTGTGTCCAACTCTTTGCGACCCCATGAATCACAGCACGCCAGGCTTCCCTGTCCATCACCAACTCCCGGAGTTCACTCAAACTCATGTCCACAGAGTCGGTGATGCCATCCAGCCATCTCATTCTCTGTCGTCCCCTTCTCCTCCCGCCCCCAACCTTTCCCAGCATCAGAGTCTTTTCCAGTGAGTCAACTCGTCACATGAGGTGGCCAAAGTATTGCAGTTTCAGCTTTAGCATCAGTCCTTCCAATGAACACCCAGGATTGATCTCCTTTAGAATGGACTGGTTGGATCTCCTTGCAGTATAAGGGACTCTCAAGAGTCTTCTCCAGCACCACAGTTCAAAAGCATCAATTCTTCGGCGATCAGCTTTCTTCACAGTCCAACTCTCACATCCATACATGACCACGGGAAAAACCATAGCCTTGACTAGACGGACCTTGGTTGGCAAAGTAATGTCTCTGCTTTTTAATATGCTATCTAGGTTGGTCATAACTTTCCTTCCAAGGAGTAAGCGTCTTTTAATTTCATGGCTGCAAACAGCATCCGCAGTGATTTTGGAGCCCCCCAAAATAAAGTCTGACACTGTTTCCACTGTTTTTCCATCTATTTGCAAAGAAGTGATGGGACCAGATGCCATGATCTTCGTTTTCTGAATGTTGAGCTTCAAGCCAACCTTTTCACTCTCCTCTTTCACTTTCATCAAGAGGCTTTTTGGTTCCTCTTCACTTTCTGCCATAAGGGTGGTGCCATCTGCATATCTGAAGTTACTGATATTTCTCCCGGCAATCTTGATTCCAGCTTGTGCTTCTTCCAGCCCAGCGTTCCTCATGATGCACTCTGCATATAAGTTAAATAAGCAGGGTGACAATATACAACCTTGACGTACGCCTTTTCCTATTTGGAACCAGTCTGTTGTTCCATGTCCAGTTCTAACTCTTGCTTCCTGACCTGCATACAGGTTTCTCAAGAGACAGGTCAGGTGGTCTGGGATTCCCATCTCTTTCAGAATGTTCCACAGTTTATTGTGATCCACACAGTCAAAGGCTTTGGCATAGTCAATGAAGCAGAAATAGATGTTTTTCTGGAACTCTCTTGCTTTCTCCATGATCCAGTAGATATTGGCAATTTGATCTCTGATGCCTCTGCCTTTTCTAAAACCTGCTTGAACATCTGGAAGTTCACAGTTCACATATTGCTGAAGCCTGACTTGGAGAATTTTGAGCATGACTTTACTAGTGTGTGAGATGAGTGCAATTGTGTGGTAGTTTGAGCCTTCTTTGGCGTTGCCTTTCTTTGGGATTGGAATGAAGACTGACAGATAATACATATTCTTAGCATACTCCAGCTATAATACTGTTCTTTTACAACTGAAAACATGTGACTGTTTCTAATAAAACTATTTCACTGCCCAGTTTTGCCAATTTCTAGCTAGTTTCTTCACTATAAGGAGTTTATTTGGACTAGAAATTCTGCCATTTCAGCAACAAAGAACAGGATCAGAAAGTTATTCCCAAATGGGAAATGAGATTATAGTTCCTTGAGGCCACGTATCATGCTTATTTTATTCACTGCTGTATTATGCAGCACTGAGAACATTATCTGTTGTATATTAAATGCACAGAAGTATTATTGAGTGAACTCATAAAGGGAGACAGATGGACACAATTGATCTTATTGGATGAAGAACATGGTGTCCAAAGTAAAGGTAAATGCAGACTTGACGCATGGAGACACAGGGATGCAGGGAGGTCTAACCTAGTAGGTGTAGGTACAGGCGAAGAGAATCTTCACTATTTGGTACCGAAAACACAGCCAAGAATATCCAAAAGCAGAAGAGGTAGGAGTTTTGTTTTGTTTTTTTAATGACTCAGCGGCGTCATGGGTCATGAGGACTAGTCTGCAGCACACTAAATAATCTCTGTAAGATACAGGCAACAAGGATAAATTAGGGGAAAATCAGTAAGGTAGAAAAAACACTGCATCTGAAGTCAGAAACATTGAGTTTGAATTTTATTTTTGTTTTTAATCAACAGTGTGGACTGAGCAATTTGCTTGACCCACTGCTATTCTATATCAATTTTCTTGCTAATGGACCAGTAGCCACCTAATTGTCAAAACAGGGATAGGGTCGTTTAAACAATGAACATTTACTTCTCACAGTCACGGAGCCTAGGAATGCTAAATCAAAGACTGGCAGATTTGGTGTCTGGTGAGAGCCTACATCCTGTTTCCTAAGACTGTCATCCACTCTCCGTGTCTTCATGTGGCAAATGGGGAGAGGAAGCTCTCTGGGTCTCTTTTGTAAAGGCACTAATCCCATTCATGAACACTCTACCTTCAAGACTGCATCACTTCCAAAGGTCCCATCTCCAAATATCATCAATCAGGGATTATAGTTCAACATACTAATTTGGGGGAACACAGACATTCCACCTGTAGCATCATTCCAACCTTCAATTCATTCTCCTTTATTCTCTGTGTTGTGTAATGACACTAGCTAGTAACCCAAACCAGGATGGTCCTATATGCCTCCATCTCCCTCACCCTTATATACTCAACAATGATTTCCTCTTTATTTTCCATTTCTTAAATATTTTCATACATATTCCCTTCTTTCTTCTATACACACTGCTGCCCAGGTTAGACTAACCTCTTCTTCTAGTGTTTCCTGAAGCGAAGTGAAGTGAAGTGAAGTGAAGTCGCTCAGTCGTGTCCGACTCTTTGCGACCCCGTGGACTGTACTGTAACTGCAATTCAGGAGACCCCAGTTGGATTCCTGTGTTGGGAAGATCTACTGGAGAAGGGATAGGCTACCCACGCCAGTGTTCTTGGGCTTCCCTGGTAGCTCGGCTGATAAAGAATCGGTCTGCAATGCATGGGACCTAGGTTCAATCCTTGGGTTGGGAAGATCCCCTGGAGAAGAGAAAGGCTACCCACTCCAGTATTCTGGCCTGGAGAATTCCATGGACTGTATAATCCATGGGGTTGCAAAGTCGGACACCATATGTTACATATATTTAACCACCCTACCCACACCCCAAAGGATAAAGTCCAAACCCGTTATCATTGTATGCAAAAATCTTTCATGACACGAACCTTATTACCCATTTAGTCTCATCTCAACACCTTCCCCTCTGTCCCAGTCATATTGAATTACTTGCTGCTTCTGCGTGTACTCTCCTCTTTTGTTTTGTGGAGAAAACCATTCCTACCAGAGTCACTACATCCCCATTCTTCCTTTAGGACTCAAATCAAGATTTTCTATGATGCCTTGCCGGGGCTCCATGACTTCTCTGGAAAGAACAGACCACTGTGCATTTAATTCTCTATAACAGCCACATACTGTCTGTCTTTCTTTTAACCATGTCAGTCATTATGACTCTGTGATTCCTTAGAGGTCAGGAGCTATGTCTTAGTTACCCTTAATTTCTCAATACATAGCACAGTGCCTGGCACATAGAAAGTACTTAATAATTGTCAGAAGGACAGATGATTGGATTAATGAATGTGTCAGAAAGTTCTAGAGGATGAGAAAATGGACATGAACAGAATTTTAAGGTCAAGGCACACCCTTATTTCACACCCTGTGTCTGGCTTTAATCTCCCAATTCAAATCCCATTATGTATAGAAGTCTTGGTTTTGAAAAATTACACCAGTAAAGCTGCCCTCTGGCACTACTAGATCGCACAACAGGAGAGCAGGGAACCAGCTACCTGTAGGAATTTTTTTTTTTCAAAATCAATTTTCAATTAAAACAGTAGGGAGCTTCCATCTAAATAATTTTTTGCTTTGTTAAAAGCTTGCAATCTGGAGTGAGTCAATCTCAAAAAATAAATAAATACTATTAATAATTTGAATTAGGAAGGTTCACTTCCACCCACATAAACTGCTTGTTCCTCTAAGAGAAGTTCATGATTTCCTTTCCCAGTGGTTTATCTCATTATTTCAAAGTTCTGTAGGCCTTATTCCAGGAAGATCTTGGGCTTCTTAAATACAAGTCAGAGACTCTTTAGAGCTCGACTGGTCTTTAGAGACTTCTAGAACAATCCCTTCATTTTAAAGATAAAGAAACTGAAATCTAAAGACTGTAGGTACCCAACACCACACTTCCTGTGAATTTAGGTCTTTAAATTCTCACCTAGTTCCATTTATCACCCTCATCATATTAGAGTCAAATAAAATCCATTCAAAGGAGGCAAGATGAATACCAAAACCCAAACACTACCTAACTCTGCCATCATGGGAAATCTTGTGTTACTAGAAAGTTTCTCAATGTTCTGCCAGTCATTTTACAACAGGCTAGTTTGTAAAAAACACACATCCTTTATCATGTATATTAAGACTGGTGCAGAAGTAATTTCAGTTGTGCATTGTTGAAATTTGAAATTTGATATTGGAATACATTCTTAAATAAACATGGTTATATTATACATCATTTTAATGCACATTTCTAGCTTTATATTTGTTGCTGGGAATATCAGACCACCTGACCTGCCTCTTGAGAAACCTGTATGCAGGTCAGGAAGCAACAGTTAGAACTGGACATGGAACAACAGACTGGTTCCAAATGGGAAAAGGAGTACGTCAAGGTTGTATATTATCACCCTGCTTATTTAACTTATATGCAGAGTACATCATGAGGAACGTTGGGCTGGAAGAAGCACAAGCTGGAATCAAGATTGCTGGGAGAAATATCAATAACCTCTGATATGCAGATGACACCACCCTTAGGGCAGAAAGTGAAGAGGAACTCAAAAGCCTCTTGATGAAAGTGAAAGAGGAGAGTGAAGAGGTTGGCTTGAAGCTCAACATTCAGAAAACGAAGATCATGGCATCTGGTCCCATCACTTCATGGGAAATAGATGGGGAAACAGTGGAAACAGTATCAGACTTTATTTTTTTGGGCTCCAAAATCACTGCAGATGCTGACTGCAGCCATGAAATTAAAAGATGCTTACTCCTTGGAAGGAAAGTTATGACCAACCTAGATAGCATATTAAAAAGCAGAGACATTACTTTGCCAACCAAGGTCTGTCTAGTCAAGGCTATGGTTTTCCCCGTGAGAGTCCCTTGGACTGCAAGGAGATCCAACCAGTCCATTCTAAAGGAGATCAATCCTGGGTGTTTATTGGAAGGACTGATGCTAAAGCTGAAACTGCAATACTTTGGCCACCTCATGCGACGAGTTGACTCACTGGAAAAGACTCTGATGCTAGGAGGGATTGGGAGTAGGAGGAGATGGGGACGACAGAGAATGAGATGGCTGGATGGCATCACCGACTCGGTGGACATGAGTTTGATTGAACTCTGGGAGTTGGTGATGGACAGGGAGGCCTGGTGTGCTGTGATTCATGGGGTCGCAAAGAGTCGGACACGACTGAGTGACTGAACTGAACTGAACTGAACTGAATTATTATTTGCTCTTTATTTTATACCTTTTTTAGACTATGGAAATGATGTTAGACAAAAAGCAATTTTGAGCAATTTTTTTTATTTGTGTTCAAAATGGGACAAAAAGCAACAGAGTCAACTCATAATATCAACAATGCACTTGGTCCAGAAACTACTAATGAACAAACAGTACAGTGGTGGTTCAAGAAGTTTTGCAGAGGAGATGAGAGCCTTGAAGAAAAGGAGTGCATTTCCTGGCCATCCAAACAACAAACAACAGAGGATCATCGAAGCAAATCCACTTACAGCTACACAAGAAGTTGCCCAAGAACTCAACGTCGACCATTTTGCAGTCATGTGGCATTTGAAGCAAACTAGAAAGGTGAAAAAGCTTGATAAGTGGGTATCTTATGAGCTGACTGCAAATCAACAAATATATCTTTTTGAAGTGGTCGTCTTCTGTTATTCTACACAACGAACAAGTTCTCAATTGGATTGTGATGTGCAATGAAAAGTGGATTTTCTACGACAACCAGCAACTACCAGCTCAGTGTTTGCACAGAGAAGAAGCTCCAAAGCACTTCCCAAAGCCAAACTTGCACCCAAGAAAGGGCTGTGGTCACTGTTTGGTGGTCTGCTGATGGTCTGATCCACTACAGCTTTCTGAATCCTGGTGAAAACCATTTCATCTGAGAAGTATGCTCAGCAAATCAGTGAGATGCACTGAAAACTGCAACACCTGCAACTGGCATAAGTGAAGTGAAGTGAAGTCGCTCAATCATGTCCGACTCTTTGTGACCCCATGGATTGTAGCCTACTGGGCTCTCCCGTCCTTGAGATTTTGCAGGCAAGAATACTGGAGTGGGCTGCCATTTCCTTCTCCAGGGGAACTTCCCGACCCAGGAATTGAACCCGGGTCTCCCACATTGTAGGCAGACACTTTACCGTCTGAGCCACAAGGGTCAACAGAAAAAGTCTGCTTCTCCTCCACAACAACACCTGATTACACACCGAACAACCAATGCTTCAAAAGTTGAACGATTTGGGCTATGAAGTTTTGCCTCATCTGCCATATTTACCTGAGCTCTAACCAACCAATTAGAACTTCTTCAAGCATCTCGACAACTTTTTGCAGGGAAAACGTTTCCACAACCAGCAGAAGGCGGAAAATGCTTTCCAAGAGTTCATCAAATCCTAAAGCATGCATTTTTATGCTAAAGGAATAAAACCTATTTCTCATTCACAAAAATGTATTGATTGTAATGATTCCTATTTTGTTTAACAGAGATGTGCTTGAGCCTAGTTATAATGATTTAAAATTCAGGGTCCGAAACCATGATTATTTTTGCCCAACCTAGTAACATGCATTCTTGTCTCCCTCTTTCATGGAATCCTCACTAAAGAATGACAGTTTTTCTTCCTTTTCATCTATGAACTGAACTGACAACTGAGAAATAACTCAAGGAATCTTACAGTCCTTTGGTCTATAAAAGACTGAGCTTTATATGAAATATTTGCTATTCTTTTAACTTCACTACCTGGATTCTACCACTTCTCCCTCTTTAAGGTGATAATTATAGTAATGACCTCACCATCAGGTATTTCTTGGGAATTAACAATCAACTGAGGTTAATGGCCCACAGAATAGCCATGGTCCATCAACTCCACCCAGCCTGTCATTAATCCCCAGGAAATGTCCTGCTTCCCAATTGTTATTGCTTAATTTAGACTCTTTTCATTCTCATCAAGCCTTACAATATTGCTCCCTCCAACAAGAAGCTTTGTGTTTTATTAGTCCATGTCCTAATGGTTCAGCAAGGGTTATTTCCCTAACTGGTGATCACATAAAACTAGAATGTACCTTATTAAAAGTTACCTTAATGACCATTACAACATCTCCAGACTTTTTAATATTTTATATATGACTTTTAAATCAACAAATGGGATAAGGTCCTGTATCTTTAAGGTTAAAACTCCCAACTCATTCTCCAAATCCCTCTTAACCCTCTCTTCTCTCTTTACCTTACAGAATAAATCTAATTATTTATTTTTACAAGTTACTCTCCCCATTTAAAGTGGTTTTAAACTTCAAATGGTGTCATAAGTTGTCTACAACACTAAACGTTACATATCCCTTACAAGCAATTTCCAGACATTACACAGCCCACACTACAGCGACCTCTTTTACTTGCTATACAATTCACTGCAATGCTTTATTTCATTCAAAGATGCACAAAGCTTTGCTGGCCCTCTTTCTGGTTCATTTCCTTTTTCAGTTTGATGAATGGAGCTACAGCAAGGCTGAGAGAGGTGAGAATGTGAGGTACAGAGGAAAAGTCTAAGGATAATATGTAAATATCCAGAGCTCTTTCAGCATCAAAGTCAATTTCAAAAATACAGCCAGATCCCTATTATGAAAAATATATGCTGCCAACAAATAGTATTTAATAAAAATGGGCTAAAATGATACCGATATTGTCATATTTTTATATGTGTATGAAAGAAAAACAGGGTGGGTGAGGGACAGGAACCATGATTTTGTTAATTCCATTAATAGCTCTTTTCATACAAATAGAAGACAATAAAAGTATTAAGGATTCAAAAACAAGTATAGTATGACATAAATGGGTATCAAGAGACCCAGGAGATAAGAGCTTCAGTCTTACATTTGTTGGTCATTAGTTGTAAGACTTTTGACTGGTTGTTTATTCTCTCTGGATCTCAGGTTCCTCATCTAGAAAATAAGGTATTGAACTACACGAAGTTATCATTTCTTTTCGACAGCAATTCAGTTCAGTTCAGTCACTCAGTCGTGTCCAACTCTTTGCGATCCCATGAACTGCAGCACGCCAGGCCTCCCTGTCCATCACCAACTGCCGGAGTCCACGCAAACCCATGTCCATTGAGTCGGTGATGCCATCCAACCATCTCATCCTCTTTCATCCCCTTCTTCTCCTGCCCTCAATCTTTCCCAGCATCAGGGTCTTTTCAAATGAGTCAGCTCTTCGCATCAGGTGGCCAAAATGTTGGAGTTTCAGCTTCAACATCAGTCCTTGCAATCAACACCCAGGACTGATCTCCTTTAGGATGGACTGGTTGGATCTCCTTGCAGTCCAAGGGACTCTCAAGAGTCTTCTCCAGTACCACAGTTCAAAAGCATCAATTCTTCAGCACTCAGCTTTCTAGATAACTAGATAACAACAGCAACTAAATAATGTTTATCATTTCTTCTCTTGGCTTCTCTGGTGGCTCAGACTGTTAAAAATCTGCCTGCAATGCAGAAGACCTGGGTTCGATCCCTTCGTAAGGAAGATTCCCCGGAGAGGGAAATGGCTACCCACTCCAATGTTCTTGCCTGGAGAATTCCATGGACAAAGGAGCCTCAAGGGGTACAGTCATGGGGTCACAAAGAGTTGGAAACAACTGAGTGACTAATACTTTCAACAGCAACATTTTATGATTATTTTAATCCGTAATAAACTGTTTGAATAATCAACTGTCAGATTTTAATTATATCTAGCACAGATTTTTATCAAAATAATTATTTTCTTCTACTTCAAGCTTATATCTGTACTTATATGTTTACTCATTAATCAAATAATAGATGAAATCCTATTAGAATACATACTAAACCAGGTAAGCAGTATATAACACAGTAGTGTAAAAAGAAAAAGTACAGGGAAGGCAGTAGGTGATTCTTGCTCTTATACCACTTACCTTACAATTTAGTGGGTAAAACTTAAAATGATATCAATGATAATAAGTGGAGATAGGTAAGAAGTGAAGAAGGTAAAAAACATAAAATAAAATTGGCTAAGACAGATAGTAGATAAACTGAGAACAGAAGAAACTGGTTGGGTATTCAAATCCAAGGTAGTCAAAATTGCTGGGAGAATAGGTGAAGTTGGCAGGCTAGATGAAGCTGGACCTCATAGTTCATAGTAAGGAATTTGAGTCCTATTTGAAGTAGAATAAGGTACTATTGGTGACTTTTAGTATTCAATTGTTAACTAGAAAATTCACTGCTGACCTTTCCAAAAGGAATATAAAAATAGTTTTATTCCATTAGCAATAGAAAGTATTTCAGTTAAACAGGTTTGAACACAACTTTTAAAAACTGTATCTTTTAAAAAACCTGTGAGCAACTATGTTAGGTAAATAACTATGATAATTAGTTAAGTTATATCTTCTATGTCAAATTTCTACTTATGCAAAGAAACCTAAGTGATGCTTTTACCTCCAAAATGTGAAATAATTCTCACTATGATATATTTTACAATTATTTGGAGAGGATTCAGAATTCCATACAAGTCAAATGGATTTATCAAGGGAGAAGGGACTTAATCTGTACAGATATGAAACTAATAGAATGTCCAAAGACAAGGTCAGAAATTAAGAGCCATTGAGGACATTAACGAAGAAAGGAGGGAGCTGGGTTTGGGCAGCCAGATCTCACTAGTGACAGCAATAAATGAGCTTACTTTGGGTTTCAGAACTGTTTGGCACGTACCAATCTACTATGTGAGATATAATCTTCAAAGAGAATTGATAAAAGTCTAAGCACTGGGGACTTTTAAACTCAGAGTGGATAACACATTAGGAAGGATTTTCAGGGAATCAGTTCTGCACTAGGAAGAAACTGAACTCCATGACATGATTCATCCTTATGCTTTTCTACTGTTCAATAAAACTTTAAAGAATAGGGGAGGGGGAATTATTCATAATTCTTTTTATCTTCACATATACACAGTTTTTTCAAAGATAACTGTACTAGTACAACTAATAAAAGTGAAAATATAACTTGCATTATACACTGCAATTTTAGATGTACAGTGGGTTAGATGACATAGAAGCAATAGATGCAATTTTCAGTTGACTGGATTTTAAGGAATCATGATTCTTTAATGAGGCCTGAGAAAAATTATTTAGCTTTTTTACCACTCAGACTTTTCAACTGTAAAAATGGGGGGAACTAAGGGTGAAATTCTATATAGCATGTTTACATATCAGGGATTTTTGTCTGTGTTGCTCACTTAAACCCAGATTGTGAAACAGTTCTTGAGATATAGTAAGCACTCATAAATATTTTTTGAAATAATGAATCAGTGAGTGCACACATATGTAGGAAAACATGCATAAAAATATGTTAATTGTATGTAAGTTCACCAAAACTCTGTTATAGATTGCAACAGCATTAAAAAATAAAAAAAAGCTTAAAAGAAGCTTCTTCATCTTCCACAAATAATTTGAATGGAAAGAACATGAACTGTGAAGTCACACAGATCTGGATTGATATCACAGGTTCATCACTTATACTAACTCTGTGACCTTGGAGGACTGACCTGTTCTGCCAGTGTAGGAGACGCAGGAGACACGGGTTCTATCCCTGGGTTGGGAAGATCCCCTGGAAGAGGAAATGGCAACACTCTCCAGTATCCTTGACTGGAGAATCCCAAGGACAGAGGAGCCTGGTGGACTGCAGTCCATGGGGTCACAAAGACCCAGAACTGCGCACACTCCACATGCGCGCATGCGCTGACACTGAAGATGTCAAATACGGCACAACTGAAGTTTGCAAGAGAAACTGAGTCAAAATATGAGAACACACTGAATATTACATTGCTTGACGCATAATGAACCTTCATTAATGGTCACTTTTTCTCTGTTTTCAATTAAATTATGTATTCCTATATACAACTTGGCCAATTACTCACTAAAATTACTTTCAAAAAGAAGCTTTGCTTCCCTGTTATCCCTGGCTGGGGCTGTTTGGTTCTCACAGCGTATAATAGCAGGAATTAGATATTTGAGTTCTACATGTTTAGCCCAAATCTCTCTTTGGTAAATTTTTACATTCAAATATATCAAAGTTAAAACCCTCAAAAGGAACCCAATAATAAACAGAGCTCTTAAAATGAATGTTAAATATTAGAACATGTCTCTGTTAATCATGGAAATATTTTTGTTTTTACAGATATATGCACATATAAAATAAATTATTTATTTGATTGTGAATTACAGCTTGTCAAGATTTGTCATCAATTACAAAAATCCAAATTGAAAAAAAAGAGAAATAATATATCATAACCTACATCCTTACAAATACAAACACAAATAAAACACAAACAAAAAGTCCACCTAATTTTTAAATTGTTACATTTTTGCTTGCTGCAGTTGCTATAATTCTAAAAAGGAAAAAAATAGATGAGTCACTCAAGTAAATTAAGTCCAGTTAATATACTTGTTATCTTTCAGGAATCATCTAAAGAAATATTTGTGGCAAAGATAATCACTGATGGTTGAATTTACTGGAAAAACTAATTTTGAAGTAGATCAGGAATTCCTTCAAAGCAGTAAATACACTTAAAAACATCTAACCTGTCAACTATAAATGGAGTAACAGTGTTGATCCTGCAAAATTTTTTCACTGTCACTCTGAAGTAAAAAAAGAACCAAGAAAATGGTCAGCACCATGAAAACTATAAATTGCTTTTAGGATTTATATTTTCCCATCCTTCTAGAAGTAGCATTTAATAAAATAATCTGGTTCTTACTCCAATTCAATCATTGTGGAATAGAGATTCTCAAAACCAATTTGCTTTTATTTCTTTACTGAGTTTTAAGTACCTTTCGTCCTTAGAACCAGAGTCTTGCTATCAAAAAAAAAAAAAAAAGTGTCCATAAGCTCAATAAGATTTATGAATTTTTTGAGAGAAAATAGCAATGACCTGCAGTGGAGATGTTCTCCCTCCTAAGTCACTTGTATGGACAGCCCATAAAATGACACGAATCCCTGGGAATTTGCTTGACCTGCGTTTGTGGGGGTTTTACTGTTGTTCATCTCTTGATGGAGAAGAGCAGACAGGGAACTAGTATTCGGAGCACTTACTCTGTGCCATATACTTTACATACATTATAACATTGTATCCTCAGACAACCTGAGCAAGAATTTCATATGCTCACTTTACACTGGAGAAATTGATGCTCCAATAGACGTCCATCTAGAAAGTGGCAGAACCTGACCTAGGCAGAGCTTGAGTCTGTTGGCTTCTATCTCACCAATAAATCATCTCAATGACACAACTTCACCTGCAAAGATAGCTGAGGACAGCTAGGAAAAAGATATACTCTGCCAAGAAGATGTGGAAGGCCTGTACATTTCAAAGACAGGTAATTATTTCAGCAAACAGCCTAAAGAACAGAGCTGGCATTAGCAAAGGAGTTGTAAGAGCTTTAGTTTAGCAAAGTAAATTTTCAACTCTTCATGAATTCTTCTTGTCTGCTCTCTCATGTATCCACAGACACCACAGATCTCAAACTTTAACTTGTGATTCCATAGATATTTCAGGCAAATATTTACAAACATTTTACCTCAGATGTGCAGCTAAGGGGATAACAAGAATCAGATTTTATTTCAGCATCTCCCTCTGCCGTGGTCAGAATCACAGTAAATACAGGGTGACAGTAACATCTTCTACTTGTTGAGAGATTACAAGTCATTATGCTAAGGGCATTTCAATGTGAAGTCACTCAGTCGTGTCCAACTCTTTGCGACCCCATGGACTGTAGCCCACCAGGCTCCTCTGTCCATGGGATTCTCCAGGCAAGAATACTGGAATGGGTTGCCATTTCCTTCTCCAGGGGATCTTCCTGATCCAGGGATTGAACCCAGATGTCCCGCATTGCAGGCAGACGCTTTAACCTCTGAGCCACCAGGGAAGCCCAAGGGCATTTCAAGCATTATATTAATGAGCCTTCAACAACTTTTTGAAGTAAGAACTATTACTTCCCCCACTGAAAGGTGTAGGTGATATGGCTTAAGAGGCTGAACAAGCCAGCTGAGATCCCACAGCTGGTGAGTGGCAGTTTGGAGATTCAGAATCTCGTACATCAGACACCCAAATTCATACACATGGGTGCTCTGTGCCCCCATCACTACTTGGTTCCCTTGGTCTCTCCTCCCCAAAATTCACCTCCACCCAAAGACAGGTTTTTATTCAGGCTTCAGAGTGGGTACCACAGAAATGATGGCTAGAAAATGTTGTAAAATTTATACACTAATTATCTTCTGTAATTTATAAATTGTATGCAATTTATACCAAAAATATTCTGCATTTCCTTTTGTTGAAATCAACTTTTTACCACGTTGCCAGGCCCCACATAGTCCAAAATATGTTAATGATATTAAAAAGTTTTGCTAAACCCAAAGGTAAAAAGGGTTACCTGTCTCTCAAGCAATATGATTCAGAAACAAAAGAGACCACTCATGAGAGAGACAAAAATGTTTTCCAATTCATTTTCTTCACTTATCTTTTTTGGAATATTTTCCAATTCCTTTGTTAAAGGAGTGTCTTGATATCTTTCCCCTTTTATTACATTAGCTCTTTCAGACTTCTCTTGTTATCAGCATTTTTCCCTATCTTTAAAGCAGAGTTCTGAGTTTTCTGTCCCTTTAGACTTTATGAGAGTAAAAAAATATAACTCTACAGAGACTTTGCCTTATTCAATTTTTTACTCAACTTGCATGTCTGAATCAAATCATTCCAGTGTTAATTGATTGGAAATAGTGTTTACTAGTTCACAACTAGAAATAAAATTTGATGGATTTGACCTTGTTCCTCAGGACATATATCACCGAATCCTTGCTGGGAATTACATTTTTTAGAGAAGGTAAAAATGGAAGTAACTGGATGAATTTTGTTGGTGTATGAGTTCAATGGATGTGTGTCAGAGTGTGGAATATACTTGTCCATTCTCACAGACACTCTGGATATGCTGTTATGTGTTATGAATATCTAAAGTAATGATATTCTTCCCCAGTGGCTCAGACAGTAAAGAATCTGCCTGCGATGTGAGAGACCCAGGTTCAATTCCTAGGTTGGAAAGATCCCCTAGAGAAGGCAATGGCTACCCACTCCAGTATTCTTGCCTGGAGATTCCATGGACAGAGGAACCTGGTGGGCTACAGCCCATGGGGTCGCAGAGAGTCTGACACAACAGAAGAAAGCTGGCTGCTCCTCATCCACTTGGCAATCTCCTTCTTACTTTCATAGTCTCTCTATGTATACTTCCGCTAACACGTCCACAAACTTTTAACAGCAGAATATTGTGTGACTTCTGACAATTTCTAAAACTCACAACTTTGGTAAAGATAATACAGTCTCTGTTATTGATAGTAACTTTCCTTGTTTTTCCTGCCAGTCATCCTGATGACTTGAATTACTAACAGGACGACTTCCTTTTAACTGCTGAAAATATCCTCTCTAATTTGGGTTTAAAGGGGTTTCTAAATGACTTATATTTCCTATTCACACGTGGAGAGTAAATACTCTATTGAAACTTGAGACTCGCTTGCAAAATTAAAATGAAGCAAATAATGCTTCAAGGATAAAACTTCCTTGACTATTTTTTTTAACCAAGTGAAATAGAGGACCATCAGTTAAAGCTCAGGCACTCCTGTGAAGCTGAAAATACTTAGCATTCAAATTAAAAAAAAAAAAAAACTGCTGTAGGTAGGAGGTTTCCACTTCTATCTTTGATATAAATCAACCGGAAAGTCTCAGGAAACAAAACTAGGGTATTATCTCATGGTCTGGAATCATCTGGCCACAGGCCCTAATTCAGAGCTTCTAGAAAGTTAAATATGGACAGCAGGTAGCTTTAGTAGTGGCAGATCCCAGCTGGGAAAGAAGGAAGCATCTGTTGTTGTCCTGGATAACCTGACATTTCTGTCAGTCTTTCTAGCTATAAAATCCACGTTAAATCCTTGCTATATAGAACAGTCATGATTTTAGGATTACTAGGGGAAGATCAGAGCCTTAAATATTCACTAATTGGATTTCAAAAAGACCATCTGATATCATGACTGTAGAGTACCAACATAGAGGGAGAAAATGAAATCAGTCTGGCCTTTTCTCTGAAGGCCCCCATTTTTCAGGATCTAGGAAAATTACTACTATTTCAGTAGTAACAGAAATAACAATTGCTTTTTGTTTTAAATAACAGGATAATTAAAAACAACTTTAAACCTCTTTACAAGGTCCTGTTTTTCGGAGTGTTTTTTTTTTTTTTTCCATTTTCTCCAGTCTTTAAAGATTATATTATCACCAAATGTATTTCATATTCCCAAATAATGGTTCAAAACCCCATCTTCATGACCTCAAGAGTCTAATATTTTGCCAAATCCTTCTCTCCACTGAGGATCTTTTTATATGTTCAATAAGCAATTAGTGAAGCAGAAAGACATACTATTCTGTACACAGAAATGGTACAAGAAGAGTTTTCTATTTTTTTAATTTTCAAATTTTTTAATTAGAAAACTGAAATTTACAATGTGTTTATATCAATCACTGAGTACATGGCATTTAAAAACTACATCATTACAGAAAGATAACAAAAATACAAAGTCTTAAAACCTACGGGATATGGAAAACATTATCCACTGAGGCCTTAAATGTAGTAGACTTTGTATAAAAAGGAAAAGCAATGAGTATACAAGTATACAGCCAGTTTAAGAAGTTAGCAAAATAAACAGAATAATCATAAAGAAAAGAAAGCAATGGTGTGTACAAAGGGCAGGGACTTAATCAATGCAAGCTTATGACCCGCACTTACTGGGAATTCCTCGTTCATGGGGAATAATTGCAATCCCCGATCCCCATCACGAATGGGGATCAACAGGTTACCCGCCCTTGCCAGGGTAGCGTAGGCACCCGCCGAGCCAGTCAGTGTAGCGCCCATGCAGCCCCAGACATCTAAGGGCATCACAGACCTGTTATTGCTCAATCTCGGGTGGCTTAACCAAGAAGAGTTTTCTAAGGAATAATTAAAAGCAGAATTTAAGGGCTATTTCTATGTCATTCACACTGTGCCAGTTAAGTTGCATTCCACCCCATATCTAGGTAGGATCCTTGCCTCTTGAGTTCTCAGGAGACAGTGTATATTTCTCTGTTATAGATGGTACTTAGCACGGTGGAGTATAGAGGCTCACATTTGTGACTCTCTTCCTATAAGACTCTTCAAAGCATGCCAATATGTTCTGTTTCATAGTCCTGACATCTATCACAATTCGTAGCATATTAACAACAATCAATACATATTTATTGCTAAGATATTGCATCCTTGAAAAGAAATCTTTAGAGTTAGAAATTTAGTTGATATAGCAACTGTACCCAAGTGTTTATTTGTGACAGACTTAAGTTTCTTCAAATTTGATCTGCTCATAGATTAAAATATTATAAATATCTCCCCTTTATTGTTAGAAGACTCTTAGGGGGCTTGGTTGCCTCAGCATCTTTGGTTTTTCACTTTCATGGGAGACTCAGCATAACGTGAGTGACGGTATTTATTGACCACAGGCCGTGCTATTCTAAGTCACTTCAGTCATTGCTGAATCTGTCCAACCCTATGGACTGTAGACCTCCAGGCTCTTCTGTCGACAGGCTTCTCCAGGCTAGAATACTGGAGTGGGTAGCCATGCTCTCCTCCAGGGGATCTTTCTGACCCAGGGATAGAACCCACATCTCTTCCATCTCCTGCACTGGCAGGCCAGTTCTTTACCACTAGTGCCATCTGGGAAGCCCTTATTGATTACCTACTTTGTGCTCCATACGAGAAAGAGAGAGAAAGAAACTGACTTAAGTCACTTATCAGCATTGTGAGGTAGATGCTGACTCTGAGAGAAAATTGAAAATAAAAAAGGATTTACTGCACAAGTTAGACATTTTCATATAATTGAGATTCTAAGTAATAGATTTTTTAAAACTAAAATAATCAATCACATTCTAAAATATATTCTTGCTGTTCAAAAATCTTAAAGTCTCTATTTTTTGTTGTTGATTTATATCTCATATCAAAACCTGCTTCAGGTCTCTCCTTCAGCATCCACTGTATAATCTGCATTTTAGATTTTTTCAAAAAGAGGAACAAAATATTTGTGCATGAAGTTACATTAAATAGACCCATCTCATTTTTTTACAAGGTCGCAAATGAGTGTATTCCCAGCACCTCTCCATTTGAATATAAACCCTTTAGGTCAATAATTTGTTAACGTTTTATATAGTCTCAGAACCCTTACTTCAGACAAAATCTTACTACAATCTTTCAAAACAAAAAATAGCCTACATGGCTCCACTTCCTTAGGCTGCTGCTAGGGCTCAAGGTAGAGTTGAAAGCTGTTGTCCTAAAGATCAAGTTGATTCCTATAAGAAATGAGCTCTTAAAAAATCTCCAGGTAAATAAACATCAAGTCCAGTCTTATTGACATTTATACGTAAAACAAATAGCTGTGAAAAATTTATTTATTGTAATTAGTTTATCTAAATAACTTCTACATTTCTATGATAATGAGAATAGACATTGGTTCCCTTGTGTTTGTAAAAAGTCAAAAATGAGAAAATGAAGCAGTGATTTAAAATTAATGTGTTCAATTATTCTTCTCATTTTTATTCTTCTAATTTTATTTGGTTTCCTGGGATTGTCACTATGTTATTAAAACAATCTCACTGTGCTAAACATACATTAAAAATATGTCAGGATATAGTAGCTCTATAGCAAATATTAATGCACAACTTATATTTCATTTTATAGGTTAGAAATTTCTTTCACATGATATTTAATATTTGCCTGGTCCTTGGCAGCAAGCACCCCTATTTTTCAGATAAAGAAACTAAGGTTCTTCAATGTGGCTAATATAAAACAGGCATTTATAGTAGGCTCAGAATTAAACTGTTCATACCAAGAAAGACAATTTTTTCAATTCTGCATTGTTAATGAATAATTTTTAAAAGGGTAAAATTATGACCCTTGGAAAAAGATAAATGAACACATGCCAAAGGTTTAATATAACTTGCTAATGAAGTAACTAGTAAGATGTTAAAACCAGTCCAAAGGTCATTTAAGTATCTAGATCTATGAAGGCAATTTAACAGATTGCTGAGTTAGACATAAAACTGGTTAATATCCAACATAGCCAAACCCAACAACTTTGGGGATTATCCGTCCCATCACATAGAAAGCATTTACAACTCTACCACACAAAAATCAGCAAGTTAACTACTGCTGATACATACTTTAAAAAATAGCCAAATAAATAAAAAGTCAAGCTCAGCTCTGTTATGAAAGAATACCCAGTATTCTCTTTTGCTTATTTCTACATTTCAGATAATTTTCGACAGTATATCATAGTTGCTTTACTAGAGACAGAAGAAAACTTAAAGACACATTGCCTTGAATTTCCAAATAATGGGAAATTGGCTATGAAAAGTTGAGAAATTATAGTACAGAGCAAGCTTAGCCTGAAGGCTTTAGAAATAGTAGCTATTAATTTTCAGTGAGGAATCAAGAGTGTCTGCCTAAAAGGAAGAATTGCAAATAATGCCAGACTTGGAAAATAACCACGACAGCAATAAACCAAAAGTTTGTCTTTAAGAATCCATTTTTATTTACTATTTCACGGGGTTCCTGCTCTGTGCCAAAAGAAAAGAGTGCTCAAACAATAAAGTCCCTGCCTGCCCTTCAGGTCATCCCTGTATTGGGGGGAAACTAGTTCTTCAGTAGTAATCTAGTTATGATACTAGTTAAGTTCCTATGGAAGCATAGGTGAGGGACTCCATTTGGGAGAAGAGGTGAAGAGATTAAGAAAGGCTTCCTGGAGAAAATGTCTAGCCATTGAACACAGGTTTGAAGGAAGCATAGAATTTATCCGGGAGAGGGGAAGGGAGTACTATGGGAGATTCTTGGACTTTTAAAGTGCTCAGGGTTATGGAGCAGGAAGTGAGGGTGAGGTGAGAAATAAGAAATGAGGTTAGGAGACATCAGGAGAAAGACAAGTTAGGGGCTTCTCTGCAATGCTGGGATTGCTTCATCCTGCAGGCAAAGGAGCCTATTGTAGCATTTTCAACTGAGAAATATAGTAGGTCTCTGATGGCGGGATGAAGAAGGGACTTAAAGGGGAAGGGAACAGGAAGACCAATTAGGAGACTGATATGGTTATAAAATAAGGAGGTGATAATGGAGGTAAGAAAAGTGATCCAAGACTGTGATAACAGGCTGGGGGAAGCTGTTATGCTTCCTGGGGATGCTCGCCTGACTAGCTGTCTTTCAGCTTACTCTGTCTCCCTCTTTGACAGCAGAGGAGATGGTTTTCTGCTGTGTGGGATAGCTTAGCTGGAAGAGAACCAAGGTCAAGTCTCCCCTGGGAGCCATTAGAAGCAGGTTGGGGGGTGGGGAGGCAGGCAGGCTTCCCTCAGATGCCTGTGAAGCCCTGACAGTCCCTTGCCTTCAGGACACCTCCCGCTGCACCTTCACTTCTCTGCTCTCCGCTGATCCCACTTCCTGACCCAAAGTCACAGACATTTATTTCTTTTCTTCACTTTTTAGTTTTTACACTCTGGGCTCCATCAATGACTTCTGAGAGGAAGCGCTTGTTCATAAAAGAGCCATCCATTTCCACACACGGCAGACAAAGGAACTTCAGCAGCTTTATTCCGCAGTTTCTTCACAATTACCCATTTCTTTCTCAGGGCCAAAAAAGTTTAATCGGCTTTGAAATCCAAATGAAACTCCCAAGCACTTGCTAGGTACTTCATTTTGAAAGTAAGGGAGTCCAGGAGAAACAGCTTTCTTCAGACGCCTAAGAAAAACAGAAAGCCCTTTTCTCCACCTAAATCCATCAGCTCTTTCAGCCTTAGTTTTTCCTCAAACTTATCTGTCTTGACATCTCAAAGGAAAATGCACATTGCCAGCTTGACTATTGTTTGTTTTTTGGTTTTCTTTTCTTTCTTCTTCTTTTTCTAATTCTTTTCATGGTACTTAGCCAACTCAGTCAGAGCTACTCAACAGGTCTCCTGACATTCTGAGTTGTGCCAAAATGAAAGCACACAGACTCAGCTGAAATGCAGAAACATCCCATGGGTGCTGAGAACCTCAAAGATGCTTTCTAAATTTGTATCCTTCAAGGCTTGAGACCTTTAATTAAGAAAGGATATAAATATAACAAATGTAGATGAATTCCCTGAAGTTTCAAGTAGGGACCCCAAGATTATGCCAGGGATAAAAACTGTGCCTTGAAAATTCTTGATTGACTCCACTAATGAGAGCTTGAGATTTCTCCGTCATAACCCCATGCCTATCTCCTGATTAATTTCCTTCCAATACTTAATCTTCAGTGCCTGACACTTTAACCACTAAGCTTATTATTCTAAAAATAGTATTCTAGCTGTGCCAACTTAGCAGATACACATGTGACAATCTCATTTCTACATAATTTCCTTAGGTGTTTAAATGTTAATATCAGACTTGTACAAAATGTAGTAAACAACCATCCTAACAGAGATGAGTAATTTTTCATCCAGCACTATGTCCTAACTCCTATGTGTGAAAGGATTTCCACAAACTTTTCCACTCTGAACCCTGAGTGGAATGGATAAATGTTCTTTTACGGGAACAAAAGGAAAGTAACTCTATTTCCATCTGTGAGCAGGAATGGATCTCTAGCTATACAAACCGATCAAGGTAGCTTATGCCACACCACCTTGGGCTGTGCCATGTCAGTGAATTTTTATGACAACTTCTAAGATAAAAATAAATTATGGAGGATTTTTATCGAGACTCTAGGTTAAGAAATTCATTATGCTGGGGAACAAGGCAAGAGTCAGGCATCAAGACAAAATCAGAGGGAACAATTTTAAGTTGGGTAATAAGATGAGATTTATGTCTCAATCCTTTTTCCTCTCTTGGCAGTGATAGGTGAATGGATACACAGGAAGATATTTCAGTTCACATAAAACCTTTACTAGGAAAAGGAGACATCATTGCACCTCATTGTAGTCTACTGAAAGCCCAGCACTTATAGTCATGAATGTGGTTGCCTCCGTGTGCCTGATTTTCCTATAATTATAATGTGCTGCCTGCTATCACCACCTGCTGGAAATACTGCTCTGCTTCCTGGGCACACTGCTCCCTCTCTCACAAGCAGAAGACTACAGTTGCTGGAATGAAACATGAATTTGGCTCCTTGCCAGTGTGCCCAGGAACAGGTAATCAATAGGAAAAACACACCAACCTTGGATTTCTCCTTTAGCAGTCTTTTAAATGAAGGTCTTTACTTTACCTCACCCTCTGCACCCCCCACCCCCCCAAAATAAAAAACAACAACAAAAAATCCCTGTAAATTACACATATAATATTTGAGGCAGCATTATAAGATACAGTTCTCAAAACACCAAATCTCCATGGCGTGTTACAGCACACCCTAAAACTTTTTCTCTTCCTCAATGTCATATTAATAACTTTTTAACTCCAGTGGTTCAGATATGAAAGAAGGATCATTTCATAGTCACTTCACAAGTCTGGGAAAGCATAAACACAGGTGAACGATATTGTACTGTCAATATTTTTCCATGCAGACTCTAAGTAAGTTGCAGTGAGCTATTTACACTCTTGTGTGTTGTGCAAGGACCCTTGAAATTGCACCGCTTAATTATGTGACAACTACTTTAAGACAGTCAGAAAATATCTCATGCGTCTCTCTTTATCCTCTTACCCACCACAAAAAAAAATAGAGAAAAAGATGGAACATGTGCAAATTAAAAAATCTTTGGGTAGAATATTGCCTAACATAACACGTTTGCTGCCATGTTTCTGTAAGGCAACAAATTATTGGTGTCATCTCAGGACCTCTGTGTCACTCTTCATCCGTTCAGGTCTCTGTCTCCAGCTCAGGGTTGCATTCTCTCCCGCTGAGTCCAGCATTATCCTATAGGCAAGACGCAAACCATCCAAGATGACTCATACAATAACTTGACTTCTTGGTTCCTTGTAGATCCATCTTTAAGGACATTCTCTTTCACTTATACACAGCCATCCATTTTACATTCATATTATAGACACTGACTCCTCCACTTCTAAAATATAAATGCAGACATTTTGCTCTCTTACCACAGTTTTATAATTTTCTGGCATTCTTAGGCTTCAGTACAAATGAACTTTTCTTCAAGCTTTCTGAACCACAGTCCTATCTTCTCTCTCCATCTTTAACAATCCCCTACAGGTTTTCTTTTCTTATCCAAGTGAATCCACCACTCCCAGAATGCTGCTGACCATATGATCAATTTCCTTTCCTATCACCTTCCTGTCCACCCATTTGGCAAAATCCAGAAAATCCAGTGTCTGTCAAATGAGGCAGATTGCTGCCAACATTAAATAACAGTCTCCAGTCTCAACTGGGAGCTCAACAGGGTCCAGTTATTATGCTCTATTTCTCAATCATTCACTCCAGTTCTCTACCAGAGCTAGTTTAAACATTAGGGAACTGAACAGATGAGGCTTGTCTGAGATACAGGTGTTGGGGTTATTGGTATACAGGTGGTAAGTGAAGCCACTGGATGCAATTGCCCAGGGAGAATTTGAGGAGTGAGAAGGAAATGGTCTCAGGAAAGAGCCTTGAGTAACACTAATATTGGAATAGATGTTCAGAAGAAGAAAACACTGACTTGCAAAAGAAACTGATAAGAAATGGCTAAAACTGGGGAAGAAAACCAAAGGAAAAGTGACCTTGGTTTTGTCAAGCAAGTTGATCATATTAAGAAGAAGAGGACTATGAAAATGTCAAACATTATTGACAGAACACATAAATTCTATAGACTAACCCTCCAGGTGTAAAGACAGAGATGTCACTGAGGTTGGGAGAGGGAGTTTCAGTGGGAAAGTGGGCAGATGCCAGATTTCATCAAGCTGAAGCCTAAGAAGGGCATAAGGAGTAGGGAAAGGGTATAATCAGTTCTGACAAGAAGTTTGGATGGGAAGGTAGACTCAGGAATGCTAATTGAGAAGCATTAGATCTTGAGATAGAGGGTTGCTATTAACTCAAAACCCACCTTTTAAGTATTTAAGACTGACTGGAGAGTCTGCAGAAACTACGTGAGATTTCCTCCAGAAAAAGAGAAAGAGCTAGTCTACAGAGTTGAATGGAAAGGGGCAGTGGTGAGAAAGATGGTATTGTTTTCTCTGTGTGTCCATCAAAAAGAAAAAAAAATAGTTTGCTTAAAAAGACTTTATTAAATTCCTTGGTTGTTTGCCATTGCTGTATGCATATGCTCAAACTCTTCAAAGTGGCTTAAAGCCCCTTGATAACCTGGCACTGACCTAGCTCTCTCCTGGGGAGTCACCACTCTTCCCAGATGTTTGTTCCAGCCATGGGGAACAATTTCCAGTTCTTGGAATGTTTGTCCCTCCCTCCCTCACCTCCATGGTTTTGGATACAAAGTTCCATCTTCCAGGAACTCTATCTCCATTATTGTCCTGGCCAACACATACCTACCTCTCATTGAAGAATTGCTTCCTCAAAGGAAGCTTTTCCTGTTTCCAAAATCAAGGTCAAGGGCCCTGTCTCCAATTCCCAAAGCATCCTGCACTTGCCTATCACACCTTCTTTCACAGGTTATGCTACAGCTGTGTCTGACTGTTCCTTTCACTGCACGTTTGAACTCCATGAGAACAGAGGCCATATCTACCTTATTACCATTATATCACCAGAACCTAGTACATGGCTTGATGTATAGCTGCTCAATAAAAACAATTACCCAAATGACAAATGGATACAATTTAAAGAAAAGCTAAAGCATTTGTTTAATCATATGACCATTTTATTCAAAATTAGCTGAAATTCTTGAAAATAAGAGTATTTTATCTATTACTGCTATAGTTTAAACATTTTCAATGACATCTAATACTTCTTTCCTTACTTTAGTCATTTTTATAGTACATTTCATATTCTGATATGGGCTTTCCAGGTGGTGCTAGTGGTAAAGAACCTGCCTGCCAATGCAGGAAACATTATTTATTTATTCATCATGCTATGAGAGCTCCTTCTCTAGAATGTAAGCTTCCTGAGGGCAAAGATCCTTTCTGTTTTGTTCACTGATGCATCCTCATATAACCATGCCCTGGAACATGAATAAATAAAGGGATGAATGAAATGTTTCTCCATGTTCTTTTCATTAATCAGGAATTTTATAAGATTATTTTACCTTATGTCTGAAAGTATGTAAAATAACTTGCATATTCAAACATGGTGCAACCTAACTCATTTCCATTTAAAATAAATTCATTTTATTATGCTAAGTGAAATAAGTAAGAGAAAGAAATATTGCATGATATCACTTACACTTGAAATCTAAAATATAAAACAAACTAATGAATATAAAAGAAACAGACTCACAGATACTGAGAATAAACTAGTAGTTACAGTGTGTGGCGGGCGGAACACAGGGGTGGAGAAGTTGGAGGTACAAACTATGGGGTATAAGATCGGCTAAGTATGAATCGTACAACATGAGGAACATAGCCAGTATTTTATAATAACTTTAAATGGAAAGTAACCTTTAAAAATTGTTTAATTTTTTAAAACTTAATTTTGAAAAAGAAATAGCAAAAAATAAAACAAATAAAATAAATGCAGTCCATCCAAAAGTAGCAGAGCTACTCTTTCCAATAATTAAATTTGAGAATATTAGAGTTGGGGACAATAAATTTAGTACTAATTTTTACAGTAGATAAAGTTAAGTGGAAAGCTGCAGTATTATATCGTTTTTATCTCCCGGACAGGAAAAAGGATAAAACTTTCATCTGCAGAGTCACAACTGTTCTTGCAACTGTTCTCGTATAGGAATTTATGGCAACACTCCTTGCATAAAGTACACAGAGTCTTACAATGGATAATATTTAAAAAATTACATTTTTTCACTAAAGGCATAAATAAAGCAGGCAAGAGGACAATTCTCACATCAACAGAGGGCACACCATTTTATCATAACTCAGCAAAGGCATTTTTGTAAAAGTCTGGTGAAATAGTCTAGACACTCTACTTTTGTTGGTCTAAAAATACAGAGAAAGATAATCTTTGCTGATTAAAATGAAAATAGAGACAAATTAACATTGTATTGTAGACATTTAAGAGACAAGTTTTAAAACAGATAAATAACTTTATCATATTGAGACAGCAGTACCTCTTCATTGGTCAAAATTTGAGGAGTAAAATAATGCCACTCTAAGAGAACTTACTGTAGTATATACACTTGCACATCAACCCAACACACTCACAAACTCTCACACGCATTTTCAGTCAGCTATCTAAAACGAAATTATAGCTCTCCTTGAAGTTTATGATTCACCTTACACTACATAATTATATGTATTTTATATTCTAACTGAAATAAGATCTTAATATTCACAATACTTTTAATTTGGTTTTCTCCCTAATTATAAATGCACTATGATCACCATTCACTTCAGACCAGAGAGCATGTGCTTTACGCAGAGTATCTATACAGCTGATTTTTGAATAATATGAGTTTGAACTGTGTGGATCCACTTATAAGCAGACTTTTTTTTCAATTAATAAATACTACAGTACCACATGATTCACAATTGGTTGAATCTGTGAATGTGGAACCACAGACATAAAGGAACCATGGATATAAAGGGCTAAGTATAAAGTTATTCTCAGATTTTCAGCTGCATAAAGGATTTCCACCCCCTGACTTCCATGTTGTTCAATATAGTATACAAAATATATAGCTTAACTTTCTCACACTTCATTACTAGTGAGTCATTGTGACCTCAAAGTTCTACACTATATAGCATAAAACAAGATAAAATGAGCCTGAAAATGCTTTAGATTTATTTAATCCAACTGTCCCCTTCATTCAAAGAAGTAAAATATCACTAGGACTTATGGTTATTACTTTATATTTTCAGCAGAATGTCACTAGACCAACCAAAATATTTTACCTGAAAAATACATCTCTGAATAGCTAAATAAGTTAATCTGCTGACCAATATAGTCTAATCTTTAAAATAAAGTATGCTTTCAGTTTAAAGGAGAATGCTAAATTTTAAGGAGAATGCTAATCTCTTTGGGATAACCCAATATCCTTTACGGGCTTCCCTGGTGGTTCAGAAAATAAAGAATCTGCCTGCAATGCAGGAGACCCAGGTGTGATCCCTGCATCGGGAAGATACCCTGGAGAAGGAAATGGCAATCCACTTGAATATTCTTGCCTGGAGAATGCCATGGACAGTGGAACCTGGTGGGCTACAGTTCATGGGGTTGCGAAGAGTCAGACACAGCTGAGTGACTAACACTGTCACTTTTGTTTTCAATATCCTTTGTATATCCAGTTTCTTATTATAGCAAACTATGGTGGAAATTTTAAAACCACAGCTCTAATTTGGCACAGAAACATTGTGTGCTTCTATTTCCAATTTTTCCGAAGTCTCTGAATTGTTTACCAAGTTGTTTCAATAAAAGGTTTTAAAAGAGCAGTGATAAGATGTTGTTTGTTTTATACACTTTGAAATCACATTTTATGAGACCATTTCTGCCTGTTAAGAGTTTAGCAGCAATATTTAGAGACGTGTTCACAAATATATATAGTATACTACATAATAATAGACAAATCAAATAAAACATTAAATATTGAGGTTCTACAGTCTGGCCACACAGATGACACTTATCTGTTGTGCCAGTGTTAATGATGAGTTGATGAACACTGAAATATTCTGGAGTTATTCTAATAACTTCATCAATAATATGAAAGCAAGACATCAGTGATTAACATAACTGTGTCTGAATCTAAATCACTCTTCATACAAAATATTACTTTGAGAAATCCTAGTTCTGTAATTTAGGCTATTGAGGGAAATGTACCATGTTTTTCTAAACAATGTCTAATAAAATGATTGGTCTGTTCATCTGAGATAATGAAGTATCTTAGTCTTATAGATGAGATCGGCTTTGATTTATATGAATATTGAAGGAACTAATTGCAGCCAGTGGTTTAGCAAGGAAAAGAGACCATTCATAATTCTGGTCGGCTCAGGTGGTCATAACAAAATGCCATAAACTGAATGACTTAAAAAACAAAAATTCATTTTCTCACAGTTTGAGGGCTGAAATCCAAGATCAGGATTCTAACAATGATCAAGTTTTGGTGAGAATTCTCTTCTTGGCTCGCAGAAGCTGTGTGCTTACCTGGCCTTTCCTAGGGGGGTGCAAGCTAAAAAAAAAAATCATTTCTTCTTTTTATAAGACCACAGATTGTATTAGATTAGATCCCCATCTTTATGACCTCATTTAACTATAATTGCCTCCTGAAAAACTTTCTGCAGATACAGTTACATTATGTATTAGGGCTTCTACATGTGAATTCCGTTCCGTCGCTCAGTCGTGTCTGACTCTTTGCGACCCCGTGGACTGTAGCCTACCAGGCTTCTCCGTCCATGGGATTCTCCAGGCAAGAATACTGGAGTGGGTTACCGTTTCCTTCTCCGGGGGATCTTCCCAACCCAGGGATCGAACCCGGGTCTCCCGCATTGGCGGCAGACGCTTTAACCTCTGAGCCACCAGGGAAGCCCATGTGAATGGAAGGACATAATTCACTTCATAGCATTTTTTCAAAACAGTCTTTGAAGATTCTAGCAGAAATAAATTTTCTTAGTATTTAAAATTTTATTTTGACAAAACAAAAATGTAGGGCAAATGAAGTTACTAGCTCCTTGGATGGAAAAATTTCTAGCACCTGGGAAATATGTAGATGATTTTAGGGGCTGAATTTTTGAAACAAATATTGGTTTAAAGAGGTAGAGATTTGAGTTTCATAATTCTTCTTAACATTCACTCAATTCATTTAACAGATATATACTGTGTACCAAAAACATACCAGGCATTGCCTGATGCTTTCAGTATGTTTCCTAAATAAAGCAGACACAAAACTTTGCCCTGATTTAGCTTACTTTCTAGGATAGGACAATAAGTGATTGATAAACTTAAAAAATAATTATTTTAATAGAACATTAGATGTTGAGCACTGTAGAAAAAATAGAACAGGGTAAGAGGAGAGGATATTTGGGGGTATAATTTTAAATAGAGTGGTCAGAGTTAGGACTCTTTGAGAAGATGACAGTTGTATCATATTTAAAGAACATGAGGGAGTCACATATATGAAGATCTTCTTATCAGAAAGGACATAAGGACACACTCATGGACTCTCAAATTGATTCCAAATAGCTAAGGAATTATTGCATAGTGTATTTGATATAGTCTATGTATTATGGATTTGTAAGAAGGTAAAACAATACTGAAATGATTAAGACCATCCTAGATGGTTCATTCAATATAAAGACTTTGATCTAGGCTGAAGATAAATAGACATGAGGAATGGTCTTCACATGATAAATCTGATTTAGCAAAATATTTGGCATAGAGAGAAGTGTT
The DNA here is from genome assembly GCF_049115385.1 of Moschus berezovskii. Lineage (NCBI taxonomy): Eukaryota > Metazoa > Chordata > Mammalia > Artiodactyla > Moschidae > Moschus > Moschus berezovskii. The sequence goes on from NC_142469.1 coordinate 65,557,933, forward strand.
AGAAATGGTAGTATACCAAGTGAATCTAATGGCCTAACAGAAGTTTTTGCAGTGAATTCTATTCTGTTGAGCAAATTCTGTTAAAAACATAATAAAATTTGAAAGTCATATATAACTAGAATATCAGTTAAATTTTGCATAAAATAACCCAATTAACAAGAATAAAAGATTTTAGCACACTGAACTAATGGACTATTTTTGTTTGAGGGGCTTATTAATGGTTATGTAGTGTTCTCCACTCAAATGGAGACTGGGATCCACATGGAACCATCTATCTCTCCATCCAACATGAAGTGATAGTTCACTGGGTCCCAAGAACATGTCTGTCAACTAATACAGCCACCTGCAGCCAGAGAGAAGAGAAAAGTAAAAAGGCCTCAGGGATGTAAAAGAAGGATCTACCTGGGTAGGAAAAAAGAGTTCAAGAGACGATGAACTTTGTGCTTTTTAAAGTACAAAGGCTAAATCTACTAATAACTGCAGACTAAATAATGTCTTAGAGCTGAACAGGCAGATTGAAAATTTCCCCTCCATTGTGAGAAGGCTTAAAGAGGGTGATTAGAAGTGGTCCTAAGGGGACTTCCCTGGTGACCCAGTGGTTATGACTCAGCCCTTCAATGCAGGGAGTGTGGGTTCGATCCTTGGTTGGGGAACTAAAACCCCACATGCTGCATGGTATGGCCAAAAGAGACAGAAGCGGCCATAGGGGAGGGAGAAGAGTATTCTTGCATTTTCCTCTTAACCCACTGAACAAAGTAAATATGTTTCTGATTAAGGAAGGATGTGGCTAACTATTTCCAGGAAGGAACCCCAAAGAATGTCTGGGGAGACTTGGTCCTCCTTTACTGCAGCCATTTCTCAACACCCACACTGCCCCTTCGTCCTTTTGAGGATATTGAAGTGGGTGGTCTAGCTATGGTGATGGACTGAATGTCAAATGGGAAAACTTTTATGATATTAACATAAATCCAATACAGAGTGAACAGTGTTGAAAGGTCATAAACACATTTTACCTGAATAACAGTTGAGATAATAACTGAAGATATTTGACAATTGAGATAATAACTGAAAATATTAAGGCTATGAAAAAGAAGGCACAAAGAGACCAAAAGAATTTAAAAGGCAGATTCGATGTGTTCTATAAGATCCCAGAGGATCGAACCAGGTCTTCCTGATAAAGGTTATACTTAGTGAAATGTAACAGTGCTGTAATGATTTCATCACTCATATAGGAGATTTGCCATAGCATCAGTCACTACAAGAAGTGCTAAGATAGGGCAATACTGAAGAGAAAAGTCCTCTCCTATCAGTGCGTTCTGATAGGGGAGACACACAGATAAGGAAAGTACAAGTAGTTATTATTCTTTAAAAGGATGTGATCAGGGAGATGTGAGAACCTGTTACCAAAAGACACCTTTCTTAGGAGAGCCAGGGAAACCTTTTTCACTGAGGAGAAGATAGAATCAGCTGACCACAAGAGGGGCTGGGAAAGTCAGAACAGGAAAGACAAAAGGCCAGAAGCATGAAGCTTGTCCAAGGCACAGAGAGAAGTCCCATGTAGCACAAGCAGAGTGAATGAAAAGTAAGGATGGTGAGAGATGCAGTCAGAGAGGAAGGCACAAGCCAGATCCTGCAGGACCTTGTTGGCTATGATGAGGATTTTGAGTTTTTTCCCAAGAACATTGGGATGCCTCTGATGAACTTCAAGCAGAGGAGTGAAATAATCAGAATGTGTAATAGGAAAAGAGTAATAGCAGACCAGCAGGAAAATTTGAGACCATAAATAACTGTAAATGGCTTCCTTGTCTAGATAGACATAAAAGGAAAAGAATGAATGAAGATAACACAGTCAATAGCAAACAGAAGAGAAACATGGCAGCCATCCACAGAAATAATTGAGTTGTTTCCCACCCGATGAAACTCAGCAGGGTTCTGTGATATGGAGACAAAAGAAAGAACCAGGGGAAGCAATGGGTGATTACTGCAGGGCACATGAAAGGGGGCTGAGGAGCAAGAAATTTTCTGGGATGAAATAGAAAAATCTTCTTATTCATCTCTATCACTGCAGCATACTGGTCTGAGACGCTCAATTCAGGGGAAAGAGTGAATTACTGCTCATCCCAAAGAAGAAACAGCAACAACTCTGTGCTAGAAAGAGAGGATTGCCTATATGTTCAGCCTTGCCCTAAAAACACTGGGAACCTGAGCAGTCAATCCAGAGAATCCCAAGGGTTCATGCTTGACCAGAAAGAAAGAAAACATTGATGGTTGTTATTTCTGAGGCCAAGTTGACCATAGGAGGTGGGAGTGGTATGTTATGGACCGAATATTTGTGTCTTCCCAAAATTCATATGCTAAAAGCCTAATCCCCAAAATACTAAAGTACTGGAATTTTATGATGGGGTCTTTGGAAGGAAATTAGAGCTAGATGACATTTTTAAGAAGTAATTAGGGTTAGATAGGAGCAGTGCCTTTCTAAGAAGAGACACCAGAGAACTTGCTCTTTCTCTCTGTGTATGTTCACACAAGGAGGAAGTCATGTGAGTGTGTAGCAAGAAGGCAGCCATTCGCAAGTCAAGGACAGATTTCTCACTGGAAACCAACACTTCCAGCACTCTGACCTCCAACTTCCATTCTCTAGATGTATGAGAAAATAAGTTTCTGTTGTCTACATTTTCTCTAACAGCCATCCTTTGGACTTCATTGTCTTTTATTTCTGTAGGTGGTTGATGGATAATTCTAACTCATTTTGGAAATAGAATATGGTTCCAGAAAGCATTTTTTTTTTCTTTAAACCAAAGGATTCAGTATTGATGTTGGCCCTACTATTGAAAGGAGCTGATAGGAATAAATATTTCTATTTCCTGCACAGAGTAATGTAGGCTAGCATAATGGAGATAAAATGAACTGGATAGAGTTTATGGTATTGGAAATATCACTGAAAATGCATAAAGGAGGCCAACTGGAGGTTTTGAAAGGCACAGGGCCCACATATCTCTCATAGAATTTCAAGAAATAATCCTTAAATTTCAAATACAGGAAAAGGGTGATAAAAGGAGAGCCAAAATACTTTGTATTCAAGTGTCTTTCCCCAGGACTTAAGTAAATAAGCACAATTCTCGTATAATACCTGATGATTCAGAAGGTAGCCTAAGAGTCAATCTAAGTGGCTGAAACTTCCCAAGTGATGTCACTTGGTGATGTCACAACATCTGTGAGTTAGAGGAAGTATAAGACATTGAGACTGTAAACTGTGATAGCCTAGTTTGAGAGTTACAATGAATTTTTATGTATAAGTTATCTTGTAACAAGATAGAGGGACAGATCCTGTTACCAGCAGTATCTGGCATCCATCTGTTTGATGCGCTTGTTTGGGTAACAGTCTGTCGGTGGTGGGCTAGACACATGAAACTTAAGACTCTCAAAGGTTCCCCGTCCACATGAGAACTGCAATCACTTCAGCATGCCATACCTCACGCTGTGTATGTGGTCAGTCAGTCAGTCATGCCCAACTCTTTGTGACCCCATGGACTGTAACCCACCAGGCTTCTCTGTCCATGGGGTTTTCCAGGCAAGAATACTGAAGTTGGTTGCCATTCCCTTCTCCAGTGCTCCATGTTTTGTTAGAACTCTTCACCATGACCCATCCTTCTTTTGGGCCACTCTCTGTCATGTAGCCTGAAACTGCCAGGCAGATGCTTTCTGCAAGAGACAGAGTACCATAAGGTACATGAAAGAGTTCCACTCCTAGAATTGCTCTGATAGTTGTGACAACCCAGAGACCATTAGTTCAAGGTAGAAGAGTAGCAGTCTCCTCTCATCAGTAACATGGGGATAATAATTCAACTTACCTCATAGAACTGTTGTAGTATTAATGTACTTGAACATATAGAGGGAGACTTCCCTGGGAATTCAGTGCTTAAGAATTTGCCTGCCAATGCAGGAGATGCAAATTTGATCCCTGGGTTGGGAAGATACCCTGGAGAAGGAAATGGCAACCAACTTCAGTATTATTGCCTTCAGAACCCCATGAACAGTATGAAAAGGAAAAAAGATATGCCACTGAACGATGAACTCCCCAGGTCGGGAGGTACCCAATATGCTACTGGAGATCAGTGGAGAAACAACTCCAGAAAGAATGAATAGATGGAGCCAAAGCAAAAACAACACCCAGTTGTGGAAGTGACTGTTGATGGAAGTAAAGTCCAGTGCTGTAGAGAACAATACTGCATAGGAACCTGGAATGTTAGGTCCATGAATCGAACTAAATTAGAAGTGGTCAAACAGGAGATGGCAAGAGTGAACACTGACAGTTTAAGAATCAGTGAAAGAAAATGGATGGAATGGGAGAATTTAATTCAGATTATTAATTCAGATCATTAATTATTAATGATTATTAATTTATTTTATCTACTTCTATGGGCGAGAATCCCTTAGAAGAGATGGAGCAGCCATCATAGTCAACTAAAGTGTCTGAAATACAGTTATTGGTGCAATCTCAAAAACGACAGAATGATCTCTGTTCATTTACAAGGCAAATCATTCAAAATCACAGTAATCCAAGGCTTTGCTCCAACCAGTAATATTGAAGAAGCTAAAGCTGAATGGATTGATGAAGACCTAAAAGACCATCTAGAACTAATATAAAAAATTCATAGGTCATAGGGGACTGGAATGCAAAAGTAGGAAGTCAAGAGATACTTGGAGTAATAGGCAAATTTGGCCTTGGAGAACAAAATGAAGTAAGACAAAGGCTAATAGAGTTTTGCCAAGGGAACACACTGGTCATAGCAAACACCCTCTTCCAACAACACAAGAGAACACTACACTTGGACATCACCAGATGGTCAATACCAAAATCAGACTGATTATATTCTTTGCAGCCAAAGATGGAGAAGTTCTGTACAGTCAGCAAAAACACGACAGGGGGATGACTGTGGCTCAGAGATCATGAACTCCTTATTCCAAAATTCAGACTTAAATTGAAGAAAGTAGGGAAAACTACTAGACCATTCAGGTATGACCTAAACCAAATCCCTTATGATTATACAGTAGAAGTGACAAATAGATTCAAGGGGTTAGATCTGATAGACAGAGTGCCTGAAGAACTATGATAGACAGAGTGCCTGAAGAACTATGGAAGGAGGTTCATGAATTTGTACAGGAGGCAGTGATCAAGAGCATCCCCAAGAAAAAGAAACGCAAAAAGACAAAACAGTTGTCTGAAGAGGCCTTACAAATAGCTGAGAAAAGAAAAGAAGCTAAAGGCAAAGGAGAAAAGGAAAGATATACCCATTACAATGGGGAGTTCCAAAGAATAGTAAGGAGAGCTAAGAAAGCCTTCCTTGGTGATCAGTGCAAAGAAATAGAGGAAAACAATAGAATGGGAAAGACTAGAGATCTCTTCAAGAAAATTAGAGACACCAAAGGAACATTTAATGCAAAGATGGATACAATAAAGGATAGAAATGATATGGACCTAGCAGAAGCAGAAGATATTAAGAGGTGGCAAGAATACACAAAAGAACTATACAAAAAAGATCTTCATGACCCAGATAACCATGATGGTGTGATCACTCACCTAGAGCCAGACATCCTGGAATGTGAAGTCGAGTGGACGTTAGTGAGAGAGTCATTTCCTAGGCAGGTTGATAAGAAGTTGAGGGGTCCCTAAGGAGAAAGGGGTCTGGAATTCTCAAGGAGGAAGAAAGGACAAACTTTTTTTCCCTCTACATTCCTTGGGATTATATAACAATAATGTATCCTGCTTGAGGACAGTCTCTGGAAAAAACCTTCTGGCTAATCCTATTATCTTAAAATGTAAATTATGGGGGTAGGTCTAGTGAGGTCTTTACAACCTCCAGACATTCTTCTGATTCACTGTAATAACTAATTGGAGAGTATACAACTCCATTGCTAAGGTTGGCTTGAAGCTCAACATTCAGAAAACAAAGATCATGGCATCTGGTCCCATCATTTCATGGGAAATAGATGGAAAAACAGTGGAAACAGTGTCAGACTTTATTTTTTTGGGTTCCAAAATCACTGCAGATGCTGATTGCAGCCATGAAATTAAAAGACGCTTACTCCTTGGAAGGAAAGTTATGACCAACCTTGATAATATATTAAAAAGCAGAGACATTACTTTGCCAACAAAGGTCCATCTAGTCAAGGCTATGGTTTTTCCCGTGGTCATGTATGGATGTGAGAGTTGGACTGTGAAGAAAGCTGAGCGCCGAAGAATTGATGCTTTTGAACTGTGGTGTTGGAGAAGACTCTTGAGAGTCCCTTACACTGCAAGGAGATCCAACCAGTCCATTCTAAAGGAGATCGATCCTGGGTGTTCATTGAAGGGACTGATGCTAAAGCTGAAACTGCAATACTTTGGCCACCTCATGCGACGAGTTGACTCACTGGAAAAGACTCTGATGCTGGGAAAGGTTGGGGGCAGGAGGAGAAGGGGACGACCAAGAATGAGATGTCTGGATGGCATCACCGACTCGATGGACATGCGTTTGAGTGAACTCCGGGAGTTGGTGATGGATAAGGAGGCCTGGCATGCTGTGATTCATGGGGTCGCGGAGAGTCGGACACGACTGAGCGACTGAACTGAACTGAACTGAACACTAGCCTGATGGTACTCTTTCTGTCCCCTTCTGATGCCTATGTCAGAAGCTTTCTCTATATCCTTTATACTTTAATAAAACTTTATTACACAAAAGCTCTGAGTGATCAAGCCTTGTCTCTGGCCCAAGACTGAATTCTTCTCCTCTGGGGGCCAAGAATCCCGGCCTCTGTTCGTGGTTCAGCAACAACCTTTCATCAGGAAGCATCACTACAAACAAACTAGCAGAGGTTATGGAATTTCAGCTGATCTATTTCAAATCCTAAAAGATGATGCTGTGAAAGTGCTGCACTCAATAGCCCAGCAAACTTGGAAAATTCAGCAGTGGCCGCAGGACTGGAAAAGGTCAGTTTTCATTGCAATCCCAAAGAAAGGCAATGCCAAAGAATGTTCAAACTACCACACAATTGCACTCATTTCACATTCTAGCAAAATAATGCTCAACATTCTCCAAGTCAGGCTTCAACAGTACATGAACCATGAACTTCCATGTCCAAGGTGGATTTAGAAAAGGCAGAGGAACCAGAGATCAAATTGCCAACATCTGGTGGATCATGGAAAAATCAGGAGAGTTCCAGAAAAACATCTAATTCTGCTTTATTGATTACGCCAAAGCCTTTCACTGTGTAAATCACAACAAACTGTGGAAAATTCTTCAAGAGATGGGAATATCAGACCACCTCACCTGCCTCCTGAGAAATCTGTATGCAGGTCAAGAAGCAACACTTCGAACCAGACATGGGACAACAGACTTGTTCTAAATCAGGAAAGGAGTACATCAAAGCTGTATATTGTCACTATGCTTATTTAACTTCTATGCAGAGTACATCATACAAAATGCCAGGCTGGATGAAGCACAAGCTGGAATCAAGATTGCAGGGAGAAATATCAATAACCTCAGATATCCAGATGACACCACCCTTATGGCTAAAAGTGAAGAAGAACTAAAAGCCTCTTGATGAAAGTGAAAGAGGAGAGGGGAAAAGTTGGCTTAAAACTCAACATTCAATAAATGAAGATCATGGCATCCAGTCCCATCACTCCATGGCAAACAGATGTGCAAACAATGGAAACAGTGACAGACTTTATTTTCTTGGGCTCCAAGTCACTTCAGGGGGTGACTATGCCCATGAAATTAAAAGACACTTGCTCCTTCGAAGAAAAGTTATGACCAACCTAAACAGCATATTAAAAAGCAGAGACATTACTTTGCCGACAAAGGTCTGTCTAGTCAAGGGTATGGTTTTTCTAGTAGTATGTATGGATGTGAGAGTTGGACTATAAAGAAAGTTGAGGGCCAAAGAACTGATGTTCTTGAACTGTGATGTTGGAGAAGATTCTTAAGATTCCCTTGGACTGTAAGGAGATCCAACAAGTTCACCCTAAAGGAGATCAGTCCTGAATATTCATTGGAAGGACTGATGCTGAAGCTGAAACTGCCATACTTTGGCCACCTGATGTGAAGAACTGATTCATTGGCAAACACCCTGATGCTGGGAAAGACTGAAGGCAGGAGGAGAAGGGAATGACAGAGAATAAGACGGTTGGATGGCATCACTGACTAAATGGACATGAGTTTGAGCAAGCTCCAGAAGTTGGTGGTTGACAGGGAAGCCTGGTGTGCTGCAGTCCCTGGTGTCACAAAGAGTTGGACACAACTTAATGACTGAACTGAACTGAACTGACAGAGAATAGTTCCATAAGCCAGAGTTTCAAAGAATGATACTCAATGTTCTTCCAAGATAAGTAAGCATCTTAAGTTATGAAATTCAATCTGGGCTGTTTCAATGGAGCAAGATAGGAAAAGACTTACTTGCCAGCTGTAAACCAAGGAAGGTGACTGATCCAGATGGCGGCATCCATGGGCAAATTCAAAACAAGGGCAAAGGTTTTGTTCAGTAAAACAAATGTCAGAAAATAAGACCACCATTACATCCCTAAGTAAAATCCTGGTGGAAATTCTAACTTTTGGATTTAGTCTTTCCTCAGACTCATGGTTTGATTTTTCTTTTTCTTTTTTGGTGGTTGCGGGGAAGAGTTTGAGCAAGCAGGAGCTGGGGGAAGTCATATTCAACAAGCTACTAAAGTGATTTCTTAGGGAAAGTAAAACCCAGTGGCTGTTTTCTGTGTAGAAATTTTCAACAAAGTTTTTAAGGTTCTGTCTTTCTCTGTGACTTTCCTAGGGACTTTTGTTCCATAAAACCTATAGACTTGCTTTGCTTTCTTTTGCGTTGCTAGCTTCTTCCTAAACTTTCAGTTCAGTTCAGTTCAGTCGCTCAGTCGTGTCCGACTCTTTGCGACCCCATGAATCACAGCACGCCAGGCCTCCCTGTCTGCTAATAAATATTTTTCAGTTAAAATGAATTGAATGAAACTGCACTGTGAGATTGGAGGAGCAGAATTCTTTTTTTTTTTCCACATGAGAAAGGAGATCTTGTTTACATTATTCAGGTCTCATGGAGACACAGCTGTATACATGAGTTTCTAATATCCTCAGCAACACACTACATCATACCTTACCCCTGGCAACACATCAAAGGATTGTCAGCAATACCTTCAAAATCCCTCCCCTACAGACGCGTACACTAAGAGATTCACTCTTATCACCCACTTCTCCCTACTCGTTTCATCGTGATGGCAAGACTTTGGCAGGGGGGCGGGGCGGGGAATTAAAGTATCTATGTCTTCATTAAATTCATTTCAAAGTGCTTAGGGACCAGTGACAGAAGGAAACAGCCCTGTTAACAGTTCCCTTGGAACTTCTTTTTGATCTAAGCTGTCCTCTTTAAATAGAGAGCCTACCACTGAAAATCATCTGCATCTCATATCTTCCACTTCCTAGGTAGTCCATGGAGGTCCATCAACCACCCCGGTAGCAGGTTGGATCCCAATGGGATACCCAGGAACTATCTGGAAAGGGAGATAAATCTAGCCTCCCTGTTTGAGAAAACAAAAATTGTTGAACACAATAAAATTGGTTAAGATATGTGACACAATATTCTTGGCTATATGCATCTTTAGAAACCTTGTAAGTAATAAAATGAATTGAGAATTATATTATGAATAACTATTGTACAACAATAAATTAATGGACAAAAAAACTCAGTATCTGACATTAATTAATATGAATGTGCCAGTAATAGTATACAAGGAAAACACACAAAATGTAGATTATCCTATCTTTATATGAATGAATCATAAAGCAAAGAGCACCACTGAGCTTTCTAGTTTACTTATATTAACTTCAGAAATTAGCAATTACAACTTGTGCATGCAAAACTCCATAAAAATGCAAAGCTACCATGAAATAGAATTAACAAGGAGCTTTAGAAATTCATTAAACAGAACTTAAGTAGCAGCATCACTTTTTTGGCTAATACAGGAATGTGTGTCTCTGCATACACTATTTATGACACCATTTGAGACTCACATAAAATATAAGTTGAGAGAATGTGTTACTTTCAATAATTTACAAAGGTAGAAAATAACAGCAAAGGGAATTGAGAGCAAACCCTGCCTTTTCTCATACTGTAATATAGATATTGCATCTGTGGTTTTCAGTACAGATTCTTAAGCTGAGCCCAGACAAGCCTTGCACCGTGAAGAGATTAAAGGGTATCTGAAGAAGGAAGTAAATATGCTGTTTCTGGTACATAATCATGTTTGCAAACATGTTAATCAAATCCGGGTGCTTGATAACTTGATAATTAAATTTACAAATGATTGGAAATATTTGCCACAGGAAGATTTAAAATCATTCCTGAAATCCTAATGGCAGCTCCAGCAATATGTGTATGCCTCTTGAGGGCCCAGTGAGGACAGGTGGTATTAAAAATATAATTGGTTTTAAAGTACATTAGATTAAATTTTTTCCCTATGATTTATTCTCTCTTCTTTATATTCACCTTTCAGGTCATTTCCTGCTTCCTGAATAAAGAATCCATAACTTGAACTACCATATGAATTTGCTGATTTTCGTTCTATCCAGTCAGTTCCAAAATGTTCCATGTCCATTGAAAATGATGTGTTTTGAAATGAAAAGATTAAGCTTTTGCATTAAATAATACTTAGAGCTATCAACATATTTGAAATCTGACAAAAGGCACATTGTTGAAAATAAATAAATAAATAAATAGAGTAGAAAGCAATCAAGAAGTCAGTTGAGGTCACTATAAAATTTTTTAAAAATTAATTTAGTTAGTTCCAATTTTAGCTCTTTCATGCAGTTTCATACCAGATCTGATATATTACAGTTACATGACAAATAAAAATATTCTGGTTGAATCAGAAGTGTTAAAATGATGCATGAACTTTCAGTTGAATTAAATGAGCTTCTAACAGAATTTCCAACCCCTTGTTGTTGAAAAAAAAAAATGCCAACTTTCTAATTTTGGGTGGCTGCAGCTAGCAACACCACATGGAATGTTCTTTAAAATGCACACATTAAAATGGGGTCAAGGGTCTTAGGAATAAATTGGTTGGCAAACAATATCAGTGGTGCCCTGGGCTGACCTTGCATATAATTGTTTGCATAACAGAGCTGAAGAGCAACAACATGGTTAATCTGTACATGTTTATTTCTAGCCATCCTGGGACCTCAGGGGTCAATATGATTTACTAACAATAGCTAAAGGTTATTAAAATTGTTGTACAAAGTTGATGGAAAGGTGTTATTGCTTTTGTAATAAAAAATTACTTTCATGGAACAGTTTACACATAATTTTTTATAGGATTTTTCTTCCTGTCCTCCTCCTCACCCCTTTAGAGTTTCACGGTTGATAACAGTTGATTATTTGTGCTGTCTAGTGGAGATGGCTGGATGGTATCACCGACTCGATGGACATGAGTTTGAGTGAACTCCGGGAGTTGTTGATGGACAGGGAGGCCTGGCGTGCTGTGATTCAAGGGGTCGCAAAGAGTCCCAACAGAGCGGACACAATTGAGCGACTGAACTGAACTGAACTGAGTGGCATTCTTTATTTTTTATTTGTATAGTACCACGGAAGGGATTGTACTTTCCAGGACTTAAATTATAAATGAGGCGGCTCTCTGCCCCAGATAGCTCCAAGGCTCCTGCCTTCACAAAGGACACCAGGAGGAAAGTAGTCCATTTGCCCTCAGAATAATACAATCATGGCAAGTGTTCAAATTAAGAGATTTGAATGATACTGGAACTTTCATACTTCTCCAGATTACTCCAGGCAGCCAAAGAGATGCTCTTTGAAAATGCATCAAATGAATTGCTAACCTTTTCCCCCATGAAAATAGAACCATCACTTTAGAAAAATCCCATAACCATCAACACATTGAGATAGAACAGCCCAGAAGTCTAGCAAAGACATGTAGGTATTAAAAAAAAAAAGAGGAAAAAATGAAACAAAGAAGAGGAACAGAAGGCAACAGAGCATTACCATCACAAAACATTTATTTATTAAAACAGCATCAGGCAAGGTACAACATAGATACAGTCCCTGCCCACTGGGAATTTAACATCCAAGATGTCCCTTGAGGAAAAGCCCAAGAAAAAAACAGAAAAAAGTTATTCAAGAATGAACTTATGCAGAGAAAAGACATGTGAGGAAAACATAAATGTAGGAACTTGCAGAAAAGCTGGTTTTTAAGAGGTTAGTTCAATTCAGTTCAGTCAGTTCAGTCGCTCAGTTGTGTCCGACTGTTTTTGACCCCACGGACTGCAGCACACCAGGCTTCCATGTCCATCACCAAATCCCGGAGCTTGCTCAAACTCATGTCCATCAAGCCAGTGATGCCATCCAACCATTTCATCCTCTGTCGTCCCCTTCTCTGACAGATGGTTTTTAAGAGGTTAGTTCAATTAGAACACTACTAGGAAATAATAGGTTATGATCATATGTATCTAATATAATCAATATAATGCTATCTCATTACTTTACTATCAGTTCAGTTCAGTCGCTCAGTCATGTCCAACTCTCTACGACCCCATGAATCACAGCACGCCAGGCCTCCCTGTCCATCACCAACTCCCGGAGTTCACTCAAACTCATGTCCACAGAGTCGGTGATGCCATCCAGCCATCTCATTCTCAGTCGTCCCCTTCTCCTCCCGCCCCCAACCTTTCCCAGCATCAGAGTCTTTTTCAGTGAGTCAACTCGTCGCATGAGGTGGCCAAAGTATTGCATAGCATGTTTTATTTCCCACTGAAGTGAAATGTTGGTCACTCAGTCATGTCCAACTCTTTGCAACCCCATGGACTGTACCCTGCCAGGGCCCTCTCTTCATGGAATTCTCCAGGCAAGAATGCTAGAGTAGCCATTCCCTTCTCCAAGGGATCTTCCTAACCCAGGGATCAAACCCAGGTATCCCACATTGCAGGCAGATTCTTTATCATCTGAGCCACCAGGGAAGTCCCATATATGCTTAAGGGGTAACTAAAGAAAATATCTCATCTGGAAACTATTTTTTAAAACAGGCAAAAATTTTAAGCAGGAATATTATTTTAAAATAAGTAGGCAAACAGATTTCTCCATTCTTCTCTGGCTGCTGCTGATGCTCAGTCTCTTCGTTCTGTCCAACTCTGTGCCACCCCATGGATTGTAGTCCACCATGCTCTTAACAACTCATCTTAAGCAGTAAGGGGAAGAAGAGAAGAAAATACACTGTCCCCAGTGAAGCTCTGGATCACAAACTAGGAGGAGGCTCTAACAAAAGCACTGAAGTTCAGAGAAGGGTGTGGGAAGATCAGGATCCAGGAGGCTCGAGGCTACAGATGGCAGGGATAAAAAAGATGGCCAAATACAAATCTAAGAGAGTGTCATACCCTATTTAAAACAATACAAGGCAAACAAAAACCAGTAACTTATTTGCAATTTGGAACAGATTCGTGAGAGTAGAAGCAGTACTTCACTTGACTCCATCTGGCCCAAAGTCTTGAAAAATGGGCTTCCCTAATGTCTCAGACAGTAAACAATCCGCCTGCAATGCAGGAGAGGTGGTTCAAACCCTGGGTCGGGAATTTCCCGTGGAGAAGGGAATGCAACCTACTCCAGTATTCTTGCCTGGAGAATCCTATGCACAGAGGAGACTGACAAGTTATGGTCCATAGTGTCACAAAGAGTAGGACACAACTGGAGCAACTTAGCATGATTGAGAATGGGGCTAGAAAAAAATGGGAATGATTTGGCAATGTGAACAGATCCAGAGTGGGTATCACATCTCTCTGTCTCTTTCTCTCTGTCTTCACACACACACACACACACAGCACACACACACATAAAAATGGACGAACACACTACTCATAACCAGGATTTCAGCTCTCCTTGGTGCTTCCCCAGCATGAACTTTGTACAACAAATGGTCAAGAAAAAAAACAATCCTCAGTCAAAAATAGGTGACATAAAGAGAACCATCAGAAAGGATGTAAGCAACAATGCCACAAGGAAAAAATAATTGGGGGAGCACATGGGGATTCAGATGGAAAATGAAAAACACTCAGCAGAAAGCAAAAACAGAAATGTAGCAATGAGCAAATAAAAAAGACATCACCTGAATTTTCAAAACATAATGAGACAGTTTGCTTTGTCAAAGAGCACAGACAAGAAATGAATAATCAGAAAAGAAACTTTAATACTACAGAAGATGAAAGCTGTTGGGGTGGAGAAGCAGCGTGGATAATAGTAACAATGAATTATCTGACTAGAAAATTAGAGACACTAAGGGAACATTTCATGCAAAGATGGGTACACATAGAAATGGTATGGATCTAGCAGAAGCAGAAGATATTAAGAAGAAGTGGCAAGAATACACAGAAAAACTATACAAAAAAGATCTTCATGACCCAGGTAACCACAATGGTCTGATCACTCACCTAGAGCCAGACATCATGTAAGGTCAAGTGGACTTTAGGAAGCATCACTATGAACAAAGCTAGAGGAGGTGATGGAATTCTAGCTGAGCTGTTTCAAATCCTAAAAGATGATGCTGTGAAAGTGCTGCACTCAATATGCCAGCAAATTTGGAAAACTCAGCAGTGGCCACAAGACTGGAAAAGGTGAGATTTCTTTCCAGTCCCAAAGAAGGGCACTGTCAAAGAATGTTGAAACTTCTGCACAGTAGCAATCATTTCACATGCTAGAAAAGTAATTCTCCAAACCAGGCTTCAACAGTATATGAACTGTGAACTTCCAGATGTTCAAGGTGGATTTAGAAAAGTCAGAGGACCCAGAGATAAAATTGCCAACATCCATTAATCACAAAAAAGGCAAGAAAGTTCCAGAAAAACATCTAATTCTGCTTTATTATGTCAAAGCCATTGACTGTGTTGATCACAATAAACTGTGGAAAATCCTTCAAAAGATGGGAATTCCAGGCCACCTGACCTGCCTCTTTCTTATCTCTCCTTGCTATTCTTTGGAACTCTGCATTCAGATGCTTATATCTTTCCTTTTCTCCTTTGCTTTTCACTTCTCTTCTTTTCACAGCTATTTGTAAGGCCTCCTCAGACAGCCATTTTGCTTTTTTGCATTTCTTTTCCATGGGGATGGTCTTGGTCCCTGTCTCCTGTACAATGTCACGAACCTCCGTCCAGAGTTCATCAGGCACTCTATCTATCAGATCTAGTCCCTTAAATCTATTCCTCACTTCCACTGTATAATCATAAGGGATTTGATTTAGGTCATACCTGAATGGTCTAGTGGTTTTCCCTACTTTCTTCAATTTAAGTCTGAATTTGGCAATAAGGAGTTCATGATCTGAGCCACAGTCAGCTCCTGGTCTTGTTTTTGCTAACTGTATACAGGATCATGGAGAAAACAAGAGAGTTCCAGAAAAACATCTATTTCTGTTTCATTGACTATGCCAAAGCCTTTGACTGTGTGGATCACAATAAACTGTGGAACATTCTGAAAGAGATGGGAATACCAGACCACCTGACCTGCCTCTTGAGAAACCTGTATGCAGGTCAGGAAGCAACAGTCAGAACTGTACATGGAACAACCGACTGGTTCCAAATAGGAAAAGGAGTGCGTCAAGGCTATATTTTGTCACCTTGCTTATTTAACTTATATGCAGAGTACATCATGAGGAACGCTGGGCTGGAAGAAGCACAAGCTGGAATCAAGATTGCTGGGAGAAATATCAATAATCTCAGATATGCAGATGACACCACCCTTATGGCAGAAAGTGAAGAGGAACTCAAAGCCTCCTGATGAAAGTGAAAGAGGAGAGTGAAAAGGTTGGCTTGAAGCTCAACATTCAGAAAACAAAGATCATGGCATCTGGTCCCATCACTTCATAGGAAATAGATGGAAAAACGGTGGAAACAGTGTCAGACTTTATTTTTTTGGGCTCCAAAATCACTGCAGATGCTGATTGCAGCCATGAAATTAAAAGACGCTTACTCCTTGGAAGGAAAGTTATGACCAACCTTGATAGTATATTAAAAAGCAGAGACATTACTTTGCCAACAAAGGTCCACCTAGTCAAGGCTATGGTTTTTCCCGTGGTCATGTATGGATGTGAGAGTTGGACTGTGAAGAAAGCTGATTGCCGAAGAATTGATGCTTTTGAACTGTGGTGTTGGAGAAGACTCTTGAGAGTCCCTTGTACCGCAAGGAGATCCAACCAGTCCATTCTAAGGGAGATCGATCCTGGGTGTTCATTAGAAGGACTGATGCTAAAGCTGAAACTGCAGTACTTGGGCCACCTCATGCAATGAGTTGACTCACTGGAAAAGACTCTGATGCTGGGAAAGGTTGGTGGCGGGAGGAGAAGGGGACGACCGAGAATGAGATGTCTGGATGGCATCACCGACTCTGTGGACATGAGTTTGAGTGAACTCCGGGAGTTGGTGATGGATAGGGTGGCCTGGCGTGCTGTGATTCATGGGGTCGCGGAGAGTCGGACACGACTGAGCGACTGAACTGAACTGAACTGAACTGACCTGCCTCTTGAGAAATCTGTATGCAGGTGAGGAAGCAACAGTTAGAACTAGACATGGAACAACCGACTGGTTCCAAATCGGGAAAGGAGTACATCAAAGCTGTATATTGTCAGTATGCTTATGTACCTTCTATGCAGAGTACATCATGAGAAATGCTGGGCTGGAAGAAGCACAAACTGGAATCAAGATTGCCGTGAGAAATTTCATAATGACAGATTCTCAGATGATACCACCCTATGGCAGAAAGTAAAGAGGAATAAAGAGTCTCTTGATGAAAGTGAAGGAGGAGAGTGAAAAAGCTTGCTTAAAACTCAACATTCAAAAACAGAAGATCATGGCATCTGGTTCCATCATCACGGCAAATAGATAGGGAAACAGTGGAAACAGTGACAGACTTTATTTTCTTGGGTTCCAAAATCAATGCAAATGGTGACTGCAGCCATGAAATTAGAAGGCCCTTGCTCCTTGGAAGAAAAGTTATGACCAACCTAGACAACATATTAAAAGGCAGAGACATTACTTTGCCAATAATGGTCCGTCTAGTCAAGGCTATGGTTTTTCCAGTAGTCACGTACAGATGGTAGAGTTGGACTATAAAGAAACCTGAGCACCAAAGAATTCATTCTTTTGAACTTAGGTGTTGGAGAAGACTCTTGAGAGTCCCTAGGATTGCAAGGAGATCCAACCAGTCCATCCTAAAGGAAAGCAGTTCAGTTCAGTTCAGTTTCTCAGTCATGTCCAACTCGTTGCAACCCCATGAACCGTAGCACGCCAGGCCTCCCTGTCCATCAACAACTCCCTGAGTTTACCAAACTCATGTCCATTGAGTTCGTGATGCCATCCAACAATTTCATCCTCTGTCGTCCCCTTCTCTTCCCACCCTCAATCTTTCCAGCATCAAGGTCTTTTCCAATGAGTCAGCTCTTTCCATCAGGTCACCAAAGTATTGGAGTTTCAGCTTCAACATCAGTCCTTCCAATGAACACCCAGGACTGATCTCCTTTAAGATGGACTGGTTGGATCTCTTTGCAGTCCAAGGGACTCTCAAGAGTCTTCTCCAACACCACAATTCAAAAGCATCAATTCTTCGGCATTCTGCTTTCTTTATAGTCCAAATCTCACATCCATACATGACCACTGGAAAAAACATAGCCTTGACTAGACGGACTTTTGTTGACAAAGTAATGTCTCTCCTTTTTAATATGCAGTCTAGGTTGGTCATAACTTTCCTTCTAAGGAGTAAGCATCTTTTAATTTCATGGCTGCAATCAGCATTCTGCAGTGATTTTAGAGCCCCCCCCCAAAATAAAGCCAGCCACTGTTTCCACTGTTTCTCCATTTGCCATTAAGTGATGGGAACAGGTGCCATGATCTTATTTTTCTCAATGTTGAGTTTAAGCCAACTTTTTCACTCTCCTCTTTCACTTTCATCAAGAGTCTCCTTAGTTCTTCTTCACTTTCTGCCATATCAAGAGTCTCCTTTGTTCTTCACTTTCTGCCATAAGGGTGGTGTCATCTGCATATCTGAGGTTATTGATATTTCTCCTGGCAATCTTGATTGCAGCTTGTGCCTCATCCAGTCCAATGTTTCTCATGATGTACTCTGCATATAAGTTAAGTAAGCAAGGTGACAGTATACAGCCTTGACGTACTCCTTTTCCTATTTGGAACCAGACTGTGGTTCCATGTCCAATTCTAACTGTTGCTTCCTAAACTGCATGCAGGTTTCTCAAGAGGCAGGTCAGGTGGTCTGGTATTCCCATCTCTTTCAGAATTTTCCACAGTTTATTGTGAACCACACAGTCAAAGGCTTTGGCATAGTCAATGAATCAGAAACAGATGTTTTTCTGTAACTCACTTGCTTTTTCAATGATCCAGCAGATGTTGGCAATTTAATCTCTGGTTCCTCTGCCTTTTCTAAAACCTGCTTGAACATCTGGAAGTTCACGGTTCACATATTGCTGAAACCTGGCTTAGATGATTTTGAGCATTACTTTGCTAGCGTGTGAGATGAGTGCAATTTTGTGGAGGTTTGAACATGTTTTGGCACTGCCTTTCTTTGGGATTGGAATGAAAACGGACCTTTTCCAGTCCTGTGGCCACTGCTGAGTTTTCCAAATTTGCTGGCATATTGAGTGCAGCACTTTCACAGCATCATCTTTTAGGATTTGAAATAGCTCAACTGGAATTCCATCACCTCAACTATCTTTGTTCGTAGTGATGCTTCCTAAGGCCCACTTGACTTCACATTACAAGATGTCTGGCTCCAGGTGAGTGATCACATCACCGTGATTATATTTGTTGTGAAGATCTTTTTTGTACAGTTCTTCCATGTATTCTTGCCACCTCTTCTTAATATCTTCTGCTTCTGTTAGGTCCATACTATTTCTGTCCTTTATTGAGCCCATCTTTGCATGAAATTTTCTCTTGGTATCTCTAATTTTCTTGAAGAGATCTCTAGTCTTTTCCATTCTATTGTTTTCCTCTATTTCTTTGCATTGATCGCTGAGGAAGGCTTTCTTATTTCTCCTTGCTATTCTTTGGAACTCTGCATTCAGATGCTTATATCTTTCCTTTTCTCCTTTGCTTTTTGCTTCTCTTCTTCTCACAGCTATTTGTAAGGCCTCCTCAGACAGCCATTTTGCTTTTTTGCATTTCTTTTCCATGGGGATGGTCTTGCTCCCCGTCTCCTGTACATGTCACGAACCTCCATCCATAGTTCATCAGGTACTCTGTCGATCAGATCTAGTCCCTTAAATCTATTTCTCACTTCCACTGTATAATCATAAGGGATTTGATTTAGATCATATCTGAATGGTCTAGTGGTTTTCCCTACTTTCTTCAATTTAAGTCTGAATTTGGCAATAAAGAGTTCATGATTTTAGCCACAGTCAGCTCCCAATCTTGTTTTTACTGACTATATAGAGCTTCACCATTTTTGGCTACAAAGAATATAATCAATCTGATTTCGGTTTTGACAATCTGGTGATGTCCATGTATAGAGTCTTCTCTTGTGTTGTCGGAAGAGGGTGTTTGTTATGATCAGTGTGTTCTCTTGGCAAAACTCTATTAGCCTTTGCCCTGCTTCATTCTGTACCCCAAGACCAAATCTGTCCGTTACTCCAGGTGTTTCTTGACTTTCTACTTTTGCTTTCCAGTCCCCTATAATGAAAAGGACATCTTTTTGGATGTTAGTTCTGAAAGGTATTGTAGGTCTTCATAGAATTGTTAAACTTCATCTTATTCATCGTTACTGGTCGGGGCATCGACTTATATTACCTTGACATTGAATGGTTTGCCCTGGAAACAAACAGAGATCATGCTGTCGTTTTTGAGACTGCATCCAAGTACTGCATTTTGGACTCTTTTGTTGACTGTGATGGCCAGTCCATTTCTTCTAAGGGATTCCTGCCCACAGTAGTAGATATAATGGTCATCTGAGTTAAATTCACCCATTCCAGTCCATCTTAGTTTGCTGATTTCTAGAATTTTGATGTTCACTCTTGCCATCTCTTGTTTAACCACTTCCAATTTGCAGTTCTGAATATTCATTGGAAGGACTGATGTTGAAGCTGAAACTCCAATACTATGGCCACCTGATGTGAAGAACTGACTCGTTGGAAAAGACCCCGATGCTGGAAAGATTGAAGGAAATAGGAGACGGGGAATACAGAGGATGAGATGGTTGGATGGCATCACTGACAAGATGGACATGAGATTGAGCAAGCTCTGGGAGTTGGTGATGGTAGGGAAGCCTGGCATGCTGCAGTCTGTGGGATCACAAAGAGTCAAACACGACTGAGTGACTGAATTGAACTGAACTGAATCTGACTAGAAGCAACACAAAAAGAGACTGGAAATTGGCTAAATTCTATAAGGATGGTAGGAGGATGTGATGAAGGAAAAAATAAAGTGAAATGAAAATGAAGAGTCAAAAGGGATTTGGAATGAAACTACAGAAGGTGTGCAAAGAGCACTTGTGTTTACAAGTAATATACATGTGCTCAATCCTATCTCTTTTTGACTCCACGGAGTGACTGACTGTAGCTCACCAGGGTCCTTCCCATGTAATTTTCCAGGAAAGAATACTGGAGTGGGTTGGCATTTCTTTCTCCAGGGTATCTTCTCATCCCAGGGATCAGACCCAAGTCTCTCATGTCTCCTGCTTTGGCAGGCAGATTCTTTACCACTAACACCACCTGGGAAGCCCTTACAAGTAGTGCTAAGTCGCTTCAGTCATG
This sequence comes from Moschus berezovskii, assembly GCF_049115385.1. NCBI lineage: Eukaryota > Metazoa > Chordata > Mammalia > Artiodactyla > Moschidae > Moschus > Moschus berezovskii. The sequence goes on from NC_142469.1 coordinate 65,578,715, forward strand.
TCCGACTCTGTGCGACCCCATAGATGGCAGCCCACCAGGCTCCCCCATCCCTGGGATTCTCCAGGCAAGAACACTGGAGTGAGTTGCCGTTTCCTTCTCCAATGCATGAAAGTGAAAAGTGAAAGTGAAGTCGTTCAGTCGTGTCCAACTCTTAGTGACCCCATGGACAGCAGCCTACCAGGCTCCTCCGTCTTTGGGATTTTCCAGGCAAGAGTACTGGAGTGGGGTGCTAGTGCCTTCTCCGTTACAAGTAATACAAGTAATAGGTGCTGGTAAATAAGAACCAAAACAACAGAACAAAATATTTAAGGCCATAATTAAAGAAACTTTTCAGAAATAAAACGTATAAGAACAAATAAAGTATAAAGGCACATTGTATCACAGCAAAAGAGAAACTGATTCAGAACAATCTACACAAACACATACCCTAATAAAGTTACAGGATTTCAATGATGGGAAAATCGTTAAGACAAAAAAAATGCACACACAAAAAATACAACTTGTATTAGATTTCTCTCTATCAACATTGAAAAAGAATGGGCAATTTCTATGATCTATTCAAAACAAGAAGATTTGACTCATAATTATATTCCTAGGCAAATAGTTTTTCAAATAAAATGAAAAGACACAAGTATTTGCAAACATGCCTTTGAAAATGAAATTAAATAGAAAATAAATTTCAGCCAACAAAGTGATAAATGGAAAAGCTATGTCAAAATGTCTGGCAGTGAGCATTGAATCAATTTAAGAGTAAGACTAAGATCAAAACAAATGTGAGGACTATGGTTGCAGAAGAGAATAAAAATGTCATACATCTTGACAAAGAAGAAATGAGAAGGCAAAGGGGAAACTAGGACTTTTAGAGCCAGGGGAGGTCAAGATGTTTTAGTTGGTAAATGAAATACTAAATTGATAAATCAAATAAAAGAGCTATACACTTATTTGAAGTTACAAAGATAAACCCTGAAAAAGGAAAAATTAACCAAAATGAGTTTTGTCATTATTTAGAATGTATTAACATAAAAATATGACAACAAACCTAAGGCAGAACATATATATTTTATATAAAAATGAAAATAAGATACATTCATAAAGTACACTCTCAGTTTGGACTAGAAAGCAAATCTCAATTATATGCTACATTCAAGAGAAATACCCAAAACACAGTAACTCCAAAAAAATGATAAAAACGAATAAATAAATCTGAGAGCTGTAAACTGATATATCACTAAACACCTAATCAAGAGAAAAAGTAAGAGAACACAAATATGCAAAGCAGGGAATAATTATACAAAAATAACCCTAAACATAAGAAAATAAAAGAATCTTAAAATTTAACATGCTTAGTTGTTATAAATAAATTTATGAACTAGAATAAAAAAATATTGAAAGTGAAAAGTGAAAGTGTTAGTCAGTCAGTTGAATGGTCAGACTCTTTGTGACCCCATGGACTGTAAACCACCAAGCTCCTCTGTCCATGGGATTTCCTAGGCAAGATACTGGAGTGGGTTGCCATTCCCTTCTCCAGGGGCTCTCCCAACCCAGGGATTGAACCTGGGTCTCCTGCATTGCAGGAAGATTCTCTGTCATCTGAACCACAAGGGAAGCCCTAAAAGATTTTTCTTGGAAAACATACATTTGACAAACATCACAGAAAAGAAAGTTTGTGCAGAAATAGAAAACATTACTAAAGCCCAATACATCCCCATTGTACTGGGACCAGACAGATTCACAGATAAGACCAGAGGAGCAGATAACTCTAATGTGACTTTAAATGATCCATGGCATAGAAAAATAATGAAAACTTCCAAAAACTTTTCAGAAGAAAAGAACTAAAGAATTTTCAAATCATTCTCACTTTCAGGTATGGTTGCAAAGATACTACATAAAATGTTAATAAACAATAGAACAGGAAAAAAAATAATTTTCTGTGAGAAGATGAGGTTTATTTTAGGAATTCAAGGAAGTTCATTGTTAAATTTCTTTTCCTTAATAACATATTTAAAATGAAAACTTCTACTATTACATTTATGGAAGCCTAAGAGTCATCTAATAAGATTCAACAATTGATCTTGATAAGACTAAAATTCTTAATAAGACATAGCTATTTTTTTTCTAATTACATAATATATATCTTCAGTTCAGTTCACTCCCTCAGTTGTGTCCAACTCTTTGCAACCCCATGAATCACAGCACACCAGGCCTCCCTATCCATCACCAACTCCCGGAGTTCACTCAGACTCATGTCCATTGAGTCGGTGATGCCAACCAACCATCTCATTCTCTGTCATCCCCTTCTCCTCCTGCCCCCAATCCCTCCCAGCATCAGAATCTTTTTCAGTGAGTCAACTGTTTGCATGAGATGGTCAAAGTATTGGAGTATCAGCTTTAGCATCAGTCCTTCCAATGAACACCCAGGACTGATCTCCTTTGGAATGGACTGGTTGGATCTCCTTGCAGTCCAAGGGACTCTCAAGAGTCTTCTCAAACACAACAATTCAAAAGCATCCATTCTCCTGTGCTCAGCTTTCTTCATAGTCCAACTCTCACATCCATACATGACCACTGGAAAAACCATGGCCTTGACTAGACGGACATTTGTTGGCAAAGTAATGTCTGTGCTTTTTAATATGCTATCTAGGTCAGTATTCTTGCCTGGAGAATCCCAGGGATAGCCTGTTGGGCTGCCATCTATGGTGTCGCACAGAGTTGGACACAACTGACGCAACTGCTAACTGACTGTTAGCAGCAGCAACAGCAGGTTGGTCATAACTTTCCTTCCAAGAAGTAAGCGTCTTTTAATTTCATGGCTGCAATCAGCATCTGCAGTGATTTTGGAGCCCAAAAAAATAAAGTCTGACACTGTTTCCACTGTTTCCCCATCTATTTCCCATGAAGTGATGGGACCAGATGCCATGATCTTTGTTTTCTGAATGTTGAGCTTCAAGCCAACCTTTTCACTCTCCTCTTTCACTTTCATCAAGAGGCTTTTGAGTTCCTCTTCACTTTCTGCCATAAGGGTAGTGTCATCTGCATATCTGAGGTTATTGATATTTCTCCTAGCAATCTTGATTCCAGCTTGTGCTTCCTCCAGCCCAGGGTTCTTCATGATGTACTCTGCATAAAAGTTAAATAAGCAGGGTGACAATATACAGCCTTGACGTACTCCTTTTCCTATTTGGAACCAGACTGTGATCAGTTCTAACTGTTGCTTCCTGACCTGCATATAGGTTTCTCAAGAGACAAGTCAGGTGGTCTGGTATTCCCATCTCTTTCAGAATTTTCCACAGATTGTTGTGATCTACACAATCAGAGGCTTTGGCATAGTCAAAAATGCAGAAAAGATGTTTTTCTGGAACTCTCTTGCTTTTTCAGTGATCCAGAGGATGTTGGCAATTTGATCTCTGGTTCCTCTGCATTTTCTAAAACCAGTTTGAACATCTGGAAGTTCACGGTTCACGTATTGCTGAAGCCTGGCTTGGAGAATTTTGAGCATGACTTTACTAAGCATGTGAGATGAGTGCAATTGTGCAGTAGTCTGAGCATTCTTTGGCATTGCCTTTCTTTGAGATTGGAATGAAGACTGATCTTTTCCAGTCCTGTGGCCACTGCTGAGTTTTCCAAATTTGCTGGCATATTGAGTGCAGCACTTTCACAGCATCATCTTTCAGGATTTGAAATAGCTCAACTGGAATTCCATCACTTCCACTAGCTTTGTTCATAGTATTGCTTTCTAAGGCCCACTTGACTTCACATTCCAAGATGTCTGGCTCTAGGTCAGTGATCACATCATTGTGATTATCTTGGTCATGAAGATCTTTTTACATACAGTTTTACATACAGTTCTTCTGTGTATTCTTGCCATCTCTTCTTAATATCTTCTGCTTCTGTTGCTGCTGCTGCTGCTAAGTCACTTCAGTCGTGTCCGACTCTGTGTGACCCCATAGACGGAAGCCCAACAGGCTCCCCCGTCCCTGGGATTCTCCAGGCAAGAACACTGGAGTGGGTTGCCATTTCCTTCTCCAATGTGTGAAAGTGAAAAGTGAAAGTGAAGTCACTCAGTCCTGTCCGAACTTTAGCGACCCCACGGACTGCAGCCTACCAGGCTCCTCCATCCATGGGATTTTCTAGGCAAGAGTACTGGAGTGGCTTGCCATTGCCTTCTCCCTGCTTCTGTTAGGTCCATACAATTTCTGTCCTTTATCGAGCCCATCTTTGCATGAAATGTTTCCTTGGTATCTCTAATTTTCTTGAAGAGATCTCTAGTCTTTCCTATTCTGTTGTTTTCCTCTATTTCTTTGCATTGATCACTGAGGAAGGCTTTCTTATCTCTTCTTGCTATTCTTTGGAACTCTGCATTCAGATGCTTATATCTTTCCTTTTCTCCTTTGCTTTTCGCTTCTCTTCTTTTCACAGCTATTTGTAAGGCCTCCTCAGACAGCCATTTTGCTTTTTTGCATTTCTTTTCCATGAGGATGGTCTTGGTCCCTGTCTCCTGTACAATGTCACGAACCTCCATCCATAGTTCTTCAGGCACTCTATCTATCAGATCTAGTTCCTTAAATCTATTTCTCACTTCCACTGTATAATCATAAGGGATTTGATTTAGATCATATCTGAATGGTCTAGTGGTTTTCCCTACTTTCTTCAATTTAAGTCTGAATTTGGCAATAAGGAATTCATGATCTGAGCCACAGTCAGCTCCTGATCTTGCTTTTGTTTCCATCTTTGGCTGCAAAGATTATAATCAATCTGATTTCGATGTTGACCCTCTGGTGATGTCCACGTGTAGAGTCTTCTTGTGTTGTTGGAAGAGGGTGTTTGCTATGACCAGTGCGTTCTCTTGGCAAAACTCTATTAGCCTTTGCCCTGCTTCATTCCATGCTCCAAGACCAAGTTTGCCTGTTACTCCAGGTGTTTCTTGATTTCCTACTTTTGCATTCCAGTCACCTGTAATGAAAAGGACATCTACTTTGGGTGTTAGGTCTAAAAAGTCTTGTGTATATATATATATCTTAGTATGATAATTATCAAATTTGACCTAGAAGTAAGAATCATGCTTTATAGGGAAACACTGAAAGCTTTTCCACTAAAGTCAGAAACACAATATGAATATCTTTTATTTCCACTATTATTTAATATTTTCCTAGAGTTACTGGACCAAGCAATTAGATGATATAAATACATAAGAGTGATAAGAGTTACAAAGGACTATACAAAATCAAATTTTTTGTAGATAATATTCTTAATCTGGATAATTCAAGAAAATCAACACTATTGTAAAATCTATGAGGAGGTGGTTTGGTAAAAAATAATTGGCAGAATATAACCTTCATATTTAAACCAACAATCATTTAGAAGACATATTTGAAGAAAATAAAATATTTTCATTGCAACTGAAAAAATGAAAATTTACAAAGACAACTAATTATATCCCCAGTATTTACTCTCTCCTTCTATCTGAATAACAGAACTCTCTGAGTTTTGTTTTATACATATTTTCCCACCTGAACACTCATGACCAAGCCTTTCTTTCAGCTAAGTGCACTATCAGTCTATTTAGGGGGCCAATAAGCGTATGCAAAAATAATATGAGAAGCTTCCTGATCATCTCCTTAAAGAATCTAAATCTTTTTCTTTCCTCTCCAATAGTCTTGAAGATGGATTTAATGCTAGCAAAATGAATTTAGCCACAAGAACAAAACTAATACCCTGGGATTCCCAGGTAACTAGACAGTAAAGAATCCACCTGCAATGCAGGAGACCCAGGTTTGATCCCTGAGTCAGGAAGATCCCCTGGAGAAGGGAATGGCCACCCACTACAGTATTCTTTCCTGGAGAATTTTATGGATAGACCAGCCTAGCAGGCTACAGACCATGAGATGGCAAAGAGTCAGACATAAGGGAGCAATTAACACTTTCAAACTGAGTTTAGCCACAAGAACAAAACTAACACTTTAAGATAGCAAAACAAGAGAGAAGCAATCAGTGTTTCTGAATGATCTAATTGAGCCCAGAACCACTCAGCTCTGAAAAGTTACATAAAAACAAATTTATCTTGGTGTTTTGTTTGTTTAGACAGGTACTGTTTGGCAGCTGAGTCCATACCATAACTAATACCCTCAAACAGGTGAAAGCTCTGTATGCTCTCTGTGCTGAAATTTTTAAAGTACTAATAAATGGCAGAAAATTTTTGGATAAGTTGAGAGTGGAAAGTCACATATTGTTTTAAATAAGATGACAACATCCCAAGGATATCTGTTCTTCTCTGGTTAATTTACCAACTTAACACAATTTCAACAAAATTCCAATGCACTTTCCTTGCAAATAAGGATACTGAAATGGAAAAATTAATAAGTAAAATTCTCCATAGAAATTCTGCCAAATAATATAGAAAGGAACCTAGAACTATCAGATAATAAAACATATTGCAAAGTATCTATTGCTGCTACATGAATGGGACAAATCAGTGGATCAGAATACAAACTCCATAACAGATATCAGCAATAAATGTGATATTTCAAATCAGTGAGGAAAAGATACATTGAAGATAAATGATATAGACATAGCTTTCTAGCTATATGAGAAAATAAGATTGGACTCATATCTTTAACAAAGATGAATTCCAGGTGACCAAAGTTTATTTTTTAAAATTTCAAATAAAGCCCCCAAAATATTTAGACAAAACATTTTTTGATAATAATTTCTCCAAGATTGAGAAGGAATATGTTAAACAAAACTTAAAAATGGATGTTATAAAAGAAAAAATTAATAAATCTTACATTCACAAAATATAAGGTATAAAAACACCTTAAATAGCCAAATGACAAAGCAAACATGGCTAATATTCGCAACTCATGTCACAGACAAAAGCTAATTTTCCACTATTTAAAAAATTCTTATAAATTGATTAGAAGAATACCAATAACACTTTAGGGAAAACACAGACAATACTTTGGCCACCTGATTCAAACAGACAACTCATTGGAAAAGCCCCTGCTACTGGGAAAGACTGAAGGCAGGAGAAGGGAGCAGCAGAGGATGAGATGGTTAGATAGCATCACCAACTCAATGAACCTGAATCTGAGCAAACTCCAGGAGATAGTGAAAGACAGGGAAGTCCTGCATGCTGCAGTCCATGGAGTCACAAAGAGTCAGATACAACTTAGTGACTAAGCAACAACAAAGGCAAATATTCAGTTTAGGAAAAAATGCAAATGACTATGATAATGTGCTAGTCTTTCATCCTGAGAAATAAAATAGGACTTGAAATGAATAATTGCTGATTTCAGGTCTGTGGCAGAAAATATACAAAATGTACCTGGTATACCTGGTGGTGCCAGGAAGCAATGAAATTATCAAGGAGTAAATGGTCCATGACTGAAGGACACAGGAGCCAATGTGAAAAGACTACCTTTGGCCAATATGTAATGATTTGAGCTTGGAAGAGAGTAATGAATGCAAATGATTGAAGCACAAAACATGAAAAACTCAAGAGTCCTTACTGACAGCCCCTCAATAAGCAAGAAAGAGGGGGAATTCCCTGGTGGTCCAGAGGACAGGGCTCCAGTTTTATTTTGGGTTTGTTTTGTTTGTTTGTTTGTTTGTGCCCAGGGTGCCAGTTGGAACCCACAAGGCACAGAAGGCAGTCAAAAAAAAAAAAAAAAGAGGGGGGCTGGAGGGTAGAAAAAGAGAAAATCTAAAATTTAAACAAAACTAATAGAACATCACTAGAAATAAGTGGGGCCCCAAATCCCTATACTGAAAATGGGCAGTTGTAAAGAAATAATTAATTCTGCCTTTCTTCTATGAAGTATATCTCAGGGAAATTAATTAGCCCTAATAGGTGGGGAAAGTTACCGTTTATTCAGTTCAGTTGCTCAATCGTGTCCAACTCTTTGCAACTCCATGGACTGAAGCACGCCAGGCCTCCCTGTCCATCACCAACTGCCAGAGTTTACTCAAACTCATGTCCATTGAGTCGGTGATACCATCCAACCATCTCATCCTCTGTGGTCCCCTTCTCTTCCTGTCTTCAATCTTTCCCAGCATCATGGTCTTTTCCAATGAGTCAGTTCTTTGCATCAGGTGGCCAAAGAATTGGAGTTTCAGCTTCAACATCAGTACTTCCAATGAATATTCAGGACTGATTTCCTTTAAGATGGACTGGTTGGATCTCCTTGCAGTCTGAGGGACTCTCAAGAGTCTTCTCCAACACCACAGTTCAAAAGCATCAATTCTTTGGTGCTCAGCTTTTCTTATAGTCCAACTCTCCCATCCATACATAACTACTGGAGAAACCATAGCTTTGACTAGGCAGACCTTTGCTGGCAAAGCAATGTCTCTGCTTTTTAATATGCTATCTAGGTTGGTCATAACTTTCCTTCCAAGGAGTAAGCGTCTTTCAATTTAATGACTGCAGTCACCATCTGCAGTGATTTTGGAGCCCCCAAAAATAAAGTCTGTCACTGTCTCCACTGTTTCCCCCTCTATTTGCCATGATGGAACTAGATGCCATGATCTTAGTTTTCTGAATGTTGAGTTTTAAACCAACTTTTTCACTCTCCTTTTTCACTTTCATCAAGAGGTTCTTTAGCCCTTCTTCGCTTTCTGCCATAAGGGTGGTGTCATCTGCATATATGAGGTTATTGATATTTCACCAGGCAATCTTGATTCCAGCTTGTGCTTCACCCAGCCCGGTGTTTCTCATGATGTACTCTGCATATATGTTAAATAAGCAGGGTGACAATATACAGCCTTGATGGATTCCTTGCCCAATTTAGACTAAGTCTGTTGTTCCATGTCCAGTTCTAACTGTTGTTTCCTGACCTGCATACAGGTTTCTTAAGAGGCAGGTGAGGTGGTCTAGTATTCCCATCTCTTGAAGAATTTTTTAGAGTTTGTGGTGATCCACACAGTCAAAGGCTTTGGCATAGTCAACAAAACAGAAGTAGATTTTTTTTCTGGAACTCTCTTGATTTTTCGTTGATCCAACAGATGTTGGCAATTTGATCTCTGGCACCTCTGCCTTTTCTAAATCCAGTTTGAACATCTGGAAGTTCACAATTCACGTACTGTTGAAGCCTGGCTTGGAGAATTTTGAGCATTACTTTACTAACGTGTGAGATGAGTGAAAATGTGCAGTATTTTGAGCATTCTTTAGCATTGCCCTTCTTTGGGATTGGGATGAAAACTGAGTTTTCCAAATTTGCTGGCATATTGAGTGCAGCACTTTCACAGCATCATCTTTTAGGATTTGAAATAGCTCAACTGGAAATCCATCACCTCTACTAGCTTTGTTTGAGATGATGCTTCCCAGGGCCCACTTGACTTGGCATTCCAGGATGTTTGGCTCTAGGTGAGTGATCACACCAGTGTGATTATCTGGTCATGAAGATCTTTTTTTGTGTAATTCTTCTATGTATAGTGTCCAACTCTTCTTAATAGCTTCTGCTTCTGTTAAGTTCATACCATTTCTGTCCTTTATTGTGCCCATCTTTGCATGAAATGTTTATTTAATATTGTTTATTAAAAAATTCTAACTAAAACTTGGTGAAAGAAAGGTAGAATTTTTTAAATTGCCATTCTGCCATTTGTATGCATGAAGCCATTTGACAAAATGTAAATGAGAAACTTTACAAAGAAGGGATCAGGCTATGATGACCTCTGTCCACCGGTCAGCAGTCTGATCATTACAGAAAGTGCAAGAACAGGTTTGCATGCCTTCTTTTGATGGAATATGAAGCCCTTCCAACATGTGGAACCTGAATGCAATTATTGCTGCTGCTGCTAAGTCGCTTCAGTTGTGTCCAACTTTGTGCGACCTCATAGATGGCAGCCAGTTGGCCAAAAAGTTGGTTCAGATTTTTCCATAAGATGGTATGGAAAGAAGGTTGGCCAAAATGTTACTTAGGGTTTTTCCGTACCGTCTTATGAAAAAATCTGAACCAACTTTTTGGCCAACCGAATATATTTGTTGTTGTTCAGTTGCTAAGCTGTGTCCGACTCTTTGCAAACCCTTTCATACTGTTCATGGGGTTCTTGGGGCAAGAATACTGGAGTGGTTTGCCATTTCCTTCTCCAGGGGGCCACATTTTGTCAGAAATCTTCATTATGTCCCACACATCTTGGGTGGCCCTGCACCTCATGGTTCATAGCTTCATTGAGTTATGCAAGACCCTGTACCACAACAAGGCTGTGATCCATGAAAGGATGGATAACCAAACAGCATAGGCTTAACCCAATATATGCTGGGTATTAATTTTTTTCTACAGGGAAAAACCAGATGAACACCAAAAGGAAGCAAGCAGACAAACCTGGAATGTAGGACCCTGCATAGGACAATTGATCTAGTTTCTATAAGACAATATTAGTGGGTCGAAATGAAAAGATACTGTTCTAATTAGAGAGTTAGGAGATATCAAATTCAAATGCAATGGGTGTAACTTGTATAATTGAACAGATCAACTTATAAAAGGACAAATTTTTTTCACATTTGGGAAAATATCAGCTGATAAAAAGAAATTATTTTTTATTAAATGATATGAAGCAATAGATATTCATTAGTCAAGATTGCAGCTTTGTTGTTATACAATAAAATATCTACATGTTATAGAATGAAATAAAATTTGGATCTTTTTCAAGAACTTCAGCATTAAAAAAGAAAAATGTTTAAAAAATGAAAAACAAGAGCAGAGAGAACACTGAAATAAAAGTGGCAAAATTCTGGTAACTGTTGCCTCTGACTGGTGGTTACAGGAAGGTTCTTTATTTTTATATTTGTGTATTATGAGGTCCATTTTTTAATCAGTTTTAATTTAAACCCATGTAACTTTGCAAACCAAGGTCCATCTAGTCAAGGCTATGGTTTTTCCCATGGTCATGTATGGATGTGAGAGTTGGACTGTGAAGAAAGCTGATCACCGAAGAATTGATGCTTTTGAACTGTGGTGCTGGAGAAGACTCTTGAGAGTCCCTTGGACTGCAAGGAGATCCAACCAGTCCATTCTAAAGGAGATCAATCCTGGGTGTTCATTGGAAGGACTGATGCTAAAGCTGAAACTCCAATACTTTGGCCACCTCATGTGAGGAGCTGACTCACTGGAAAAGAGTCTGATGCTAGGAGGGATTGGGGATGGGAGGAGACGGGGACAACAGAGAATGAGATGGCTGGATGGCATCACCGACTTGATGGACATGAGTTTGAGTGAACTCTGGGAGTTGGTGATGGACAGGGAGGCCTGGTGTGCTGTGATTCATGGGGTCACAAAGAGTCGGACACGACTGAGCAACTGAACTGAACTGAAGGAAAATTTACTTTCATATAATGCAAGAGGGAGGGTAAATCATAAATCCTATGTGGAGAATATGGCAGTATTTACCAAAATTTAAGATACACATACCCAGCATTTTTACTCTTAGGTGCATATTCTGAAGAAATACTGTCACACATACAAAATGACATTCACTGGAGCATTGTTTGTAATTGATTTAAAGCCATTTTAAGGTCCATAACTACAGACTAATCTAACAAACTATCACACAGTCAATGAAACTCTATGAAGCCATTAAATAAAGAGGAGAGAAGTAGGGCAAGCAAAATAACAGATGAGACAATCTCAATACTACGTATTTTTAAAGCAATTAAAATAATATGAAGTCCTTTTATGACCATGGATAAGCTTTCCAGAAGGTAAGACAATCCCTAAGACTAGAACAAAGCAGAAATAAGAGTCCAGGGAAATAAGCTGAAGCCACTGGCTGCCCTGAGGCACCTCCAAGTTCTGTTTGACCTAGAACACAGTTTCTCAGTCTCTGATTGGTGACTAGTGAGATTTTGAGGCAGACAATTCTTTGCTGTCTGTCCTGTGCATTATAGGATACTTGGAGCATCCCCAGTCTCCAATGGGGCAACAGAGGATGAGATAGATGGATGGCATCACCGATTCAATGGACATGAACTTGGGGAAATTCCAGGAGATGGTGAGGGGACAGAGAGGCCTGGTGTGCTGCAGTCCATGGGTCACAAACAACAATGATCTCTGCCTACTAACTGTCAGTGGCACCTTCCCCCAACCAGTTACATTAACCAAAAAGTCTCTGGATTTTGCCAAATGAATTCCATGAATTTACCCCCAACTTAACCCCAACTGAGAATTACTGATGTAGAGTATCAGTGAGTTCTAGAGAAGAAAAGTATGAAGATTTCCCTCTCTCAATAAAGCTGAAATCCATTGAAAAGAGGAGTAAATATAAGATCTAACCAGTAGAGTAAGACAGTAAGGAAACATCTATCTCTATCTATATTCTGTTTACAAGGGCCAAAGAAATAAAACACAAGTTAATATTTTAACTAAACACAGACATATTTTGGTAGTAGCAACTGACAAGAAAAACACCCTCAGGAATAAAATAATAAAAATACAATCTTCAAATAATTACCAACAAATTTCCAACAAACAGAAGCTCTCCAAATGTAAATAAATCTACAACCAAATGCATGATTAAACAAAATACCATAAACAAGAGTCAGTAGAAACAACAATCCATAAAACCAGGTACAAAATATGTACAAATATAGCAATTATCAAATACAAACTATAAAATAAGTATATTCAGTATCTTTAAGAGACTAAAAGAGAATTGAAAACACAAATAATTATATAATAATTATCAAAAATTAGCAGAGACTTGTAGAAGAGTTTAAAAAATACTTTCAGAAATTACATAGACTGACTGGAGATTCCACTGAAATGAACAATCAGAGTAGTCCGGAAAGGATGAAACCATGCTCAGTGCAGCACAGAGAAACTGACTTGTAAAATGTGAAATAGAGCTTAAGACTCATAAAGGATAAGATAAGGATATCTAAGATACATCCATTAAACTTTTAGAGGGAAGCAGTAGAAAGAACAGAAGGAGAGTAGATAAAGGCTTAAAATTTTCCAGAATGGTTGAAAGACAGTAGCCCTCAGATCCACAAACTACAAAATTTCAAGCAAGAATAGTTCATATTCTAAAATGCCATCATGACAAATAACAATAGCATTAGCTACCAGGTTGAGTGCTTACTCTATGTTAGATACTATACAAATCACACTGCATAAATTCCCTTAATTAACAAGTAACTTTTTTATAAAAGGAAGACAGATGGATCGACCTTACAAATTAAAGATAATACATTGCAAGAGGCTTATGAGGCAACAAAAACCAAATGCAGCACACAAATAACATTTGGTACCTAATTCAAGCAAACCAACTGTAACTATCATATTATATTGTGTATTTAATCTCTCTCTGTGGCAAGATTTAAACCCAGACCCAACTGACTACAACTGTTGCCCCAGAGTTATTCAAAGTTTAAAATGCAAATTTCTGCAAACTTGTTCGACACTCTTTCTTCAAATAATTTGATTTTTAAAATGTTCTTTACAGATCCTACTGGGATAAAAGGAAAATGAATGTAATAATAACAAAGGACAAAATTAAGAATGGTGTAAACCAAAAATTTTCAGACTTAAATTGAAGAAAGTAGGGAAAACCATTAGACCTCTCAGGTATGACCTAAATCAAATCCTTTATGATTATACAGTGGAAGTGACAAATAGATTTAAAGGACTAGATCTGGTAGAGTGCCTGATGAACTATGGATGGAGGTTCGTGACATTGTACAGGAGACAGGGAACAAGACCATCCCCATGGAAAAGAAATGCAAAAAAGCAAAATGGCTGTCTGGGGAGGCCTTACAAATAGCTGTGAAAAGAATAGAAGCAAAAAGCAGAGGAGAGAAGGAAAGATATACCCATTTGAACACAGAGTTCCAAAGAATAGCAAGGAGAGATAAGAAAGCCTTCTTCAGTGATCAGTGCAAAAAATAGAGGAAAAAAATTGAATGGGAAAGATTAAAGATCTCTTCAAGAAAATTAGAGATACCAAGGGAACATTTCATGCAAAGATGGGCTCGATAAAGGACAGAAATGGTATGGACCTAACAGAGCAGAAGATATTAAGAAGAAGTGGCAAGAATACACAGAAGAACTGTATAAAAAAGATCTTCATGACCCAGATAACCACGATGATGTGATCATTCACCTAGAGCCAGACATCCTGGAATGCCAAATCAAGAGGGCCTTAGGAAGCAACACTTCGAACAAAGCTAGTGGAGGTGATGGAATTCCAGTTGAGCTATTTCAAATTCTGAAAGATGATGCTGTGAAAGTGCTGCACTCAATATGACAGCAAATTTGGAAAACTCAGCAGTGGCCACAGGACTGGAAAAGGTCAGTCTTCATCCCAGTCCCAAAGAAAGGCAATGCCAAAGAATGCTCAAACTACTGCACAATTGCACTCATCTCGCATGGTAGTAAAGTCATGCTCAAAATTCTCCAAGCCAGGCATCAACAATACATGACCTGTGAACTTCCGGAGGTTCAAGCTGGATTTAGGAAAGGCAGAGGAACCAGAGATCAAATTGCCAACATCCACTGGATCATTGAAAAAGCAAGAGAGTTCTAGTAAAACATCTATTTCTGCTCTATTGACTATGCCAAAGCCTTTGACTGTGTGGATCACAATAAACTGTGTAAAATTCTGAAAGAGATGGGAATACTAGACCTCCTCACCTGCCTCTTGAGAAACCTGTATGCAGGTCAGAAAGCAATAGTTAGAACAGGACATGAAACAACAGACTGGTTCCAAATAGGAAAAGGAGTACGTCAAGGCTGTATATGGTCACCCTGCTTATTTAACTTATATGCAAAGTATATCATGAGAAATGCTTGGCTGAATGAAGCACAAGCTGGAATCGAGATTGCTGGGAGAAATATCAATAACTTCAGATATGCAGATGACACCACCCTTATGGCAGAAAGTGAAGAGGAACTAAAAAGCCTCTTGATGAAAGTGAAAAAGGAGAGTGAAAAGGTTGGCTTGAAGCTCAACATTCAGAAAACAAAGATCATGGCATCCAGTCCCATCACTTCATGGCAAATAGATGGAGAAACAGTGGAAATAGTCGCAGACTTTATTTGGGGGGCTCCAAAATCACTGCAGATGCTGATTGTAGCCATGAAATTAAAAGACACTTACTCCTTGGAAGGAAAGTTATGACCAACCTAGACAGCATATTAAAAAGCAGAGACATTACTTTGCCAACCAAGGTCCGTCTAGTCAAGGCTATGTTTTTTCCAGAAGTCATGTATGGATGTGAGAGTTGGACTATTAAGAAAGCTGTGTGCTGAAGAACTGATGCTTTTGAACTGTGATGTTAGAGGAGACTCTTGAGAGTCCCTTGGACTTCAAGGAGATCCAACCAGTCCATCCTTAAGGAAGTCAGTCCTGAATATTCATTGGAAGGACTGATACTGAAGCCTAAACTCCAATACTTTGGCCACCTGATAAAAAGAACTGACTCATTTTCAAAAACCCTGATGCTGGGAAAGATTGAAGGCAGGAGGAGAGGGGACAACAGAGGATGAGATGGTTGGATGGCATCACTAACTCGCTGGACATGAGTTTGAGTGGATTCCGGGAGTTGGTGATGGTCAGTGAGGCCTGGCATGCTGCAGTCCATGGGGTTGCAAAGAGTCAGACATGACTGAGTGACTGAACTGAACTGAACTTTAAACCAAAAAAAAAAGAAAACATACAAGTAAATTGTCAAGAAAAATAAGACTTATGATACAGATTTAGTCAATCATTTCTATTATGCAAGCAGTTATCCCAAAGAATGTAATGTGAAATGCAAAGAACTTTTGAATTCTATCAGACAAGTTTGTAGCAAAGATATAAGAAATGTATTTTTCAAGTTATTATTTAAAACTAAGATGTTAAACAATATGCCAAAGGAGACCAAACCACTCCCTGACTCCACCAATACGCCACATGAATTCCTAATTTATAAGTGATGTTCTCTGAAGAAGAAAATTTCACATGCTTTTCTTACAGCTTCCAACTGAAAGAAATGGAGCAAATCTCTTTCTGAATCACTACAGTCTAACTCTGATTCTCAAATCAAGAGAACAAAAATAAATCCAAACTGAACCCTAGGAAGGGCTTTACAGTCAGGGATCATAGAGGGTGGGTGAGGAGGTAAAGAAGACCAGAATCATCATCAGTGGACATTGAGGACTAGTCTTTCATACTAGGTGAGCCTAGGATAAGAACCGCTATAGGAAATAAGGAGGTCCCAAAGTGATAATAAATAGATCCATGGACTGTAGCCCGCCAGGCTCCACTGTCCATGGGATTTCCCAGGCAAGAATAATGGAATGGATTGCCACTTCCTTCTCCAGGGTATCTTCCTGACGCAGAGATTGATCCTGGGTCTCCTGCATTGTAGGTGGATTCTTTACTGATTGAGTCACCAGGGAAGATGTATCTAGAAGATCTGTTCTAGATACCATCACATAGGATGCTTTATATAACCCTCACAGCAACCCCAGGTACAAAATGTCCTGCCTCTTGCTTAAAGAGGTCAAATGAGACAGAAGAACTTGAAGGACTGACTGAGATTATTCTACAGTAAGTAGTTGAAATGCCATTTAAGCCCAGAATGACTTTCAATGACTGGCAATTTTGGTAATTTGCCTTTAATAGATAAACCTATATACTGAAAATGAGTGGCTTAGCCACAAATGTGTGAAAAGTCAATCAACAAAAATGGCTTGGTGGTATCAATTTCAAGTACATTTCTCTTTGGTTAGTATCAAAAGTCAACTTTGCTACTCCCCACACTATCTCCAAGTTCACCTAAATTGTTCCTTATCACAGACAAAAAAATAATTATTTTTGAAAATTACTCATTCACCTATTCAACAAATATTTACTAGGCTCCTCACTATCCCACAGTTGCGCTGTACATTGATTGGCACAATGAGTACAAATATCACAGACATGATCATATATAGCTGATGGTCCAGGAGGAGGTCACTTAATTATCTTTATCTGAAATATGGAAAAACAGACCTTTAAATAATGGCTAATTTATTCCCATAACCAATAGCGTTTTTCCTCTCCATTTACCAAAATAGTATTACAACTTCTTAGAAGCACGAAGGGAAGTGAATGGAATAAAATCAGATATTATGACTTTGGAATGTAGATAAGTATCGTACCATCAAGCAATTGTCCAACACAAATAACAGAGAATAACAAAATCAAACTTGGTCATCATACAGCTTTCTCAGGTTTTCCAGATTGGTTTTATTATCAACAAGATGCATCTTCTGAAGCAATTAATGGTACTTCTTAACTCTGAATTTGGAATATTCTGTGCTTCAAAAGTACATTGTTAATAAATGACTACCTTATTGACTCATTTCAGAAAAGTGTCACTAAACTTACCTTATCCATCTTAGCTGCACACACAGAAAAAGGGATTTTGGCAAGCGCTGATACAACTGTGTAGGAGGGAGATTAATGGAGAGCAAATTGGAGAGTAATTAATCAAGCTGCATAAGAAAGTGAAAAGAAGAAACAGAGATGCAAGGTTTGACAGGAAAATTCTAAGCTCTTTGTACTTGGCACCAGTCAAAAAAAAAGAGGCATAATAGGGCTGAAAAGTTCATGAATATGCTCCAATTAGTCTGTATGTGCACTGAAATGCTTTTTAGTTTGGTTCATTTAAATCTGAAATTCCCTTCCCCATTGATGTCAGCTAGTTAGCCAAGATGGCGCATTACTGTTATGATCACTGCAGCGCACATAATTTAGATTTATCTCTTTGGGGACTCAGCTCCACCCCCTGCTAGCTAATATGCTCACCATGTTTAATGATGCAAAAAATTTCCCTGAGTACAGGTTATTTATCTTTATCAGGGGCTGCATTTGGCTGGCTGTCTGTTATCAGCCAGAATATTTGCTCCTAAATGGTTGGTTCTCATCCATATTCCAGGGCAATCCTGAGGCCCATATTATCACTCAGATTTGCAATGAAAGTGTTTTAGTTCTTCAAATATACCTTAGTAATACTGATTTATGAGTATGAAACAACTGAAATTATGATTCATTCTATGAACCTTAAAATCACTGTCATGAAATACAAAATCAATACAAAATCTAAGAAAAGATTTTCTTTGGGGGTGGTGAGTGGGTCTGTAATAAACAATAAAGGAATACAAATATATCGCAAGGAAAACAGTTATAAAGGATTTTTAAGTAATGATGCTGCCAAAAATATAACCTGAGAAGAAAATCCTAGGGATAAACAAGTAGGTTCAAATAAATAAAATCATCAATAACCAGAGGCCATTATCATCATCTCTCCAAAATTAAATGAAGAAAATAAGATTGAAAGTACTTGACAAACTAGTGAAGAAACAGGCATTCGTTCCCTCGCATGAACCCAAACTCGAACTCAGAGATGCATAGTATTAAACGGGATGTTGGTTGTTCTGAGAATATATTTTAAAATGACAAGAAAACTTTAAGAAGATGGAAGATTTTGAAGTACAAGAGCATAAGAGGGCTTCAGGGAACAATCTGAGTGTGAAGGGAAATTCCTTAGTTAAGTTCCGTTTTACTCTCAAATATCTCGGGTGGATCTCTGCCCCCCCATTTCAAATGCAAAGCAGACAGATAGCAGTGTCAGCAGCGTAATCCAGGCTAGTTGGTGTGGGAACACCAGGGTAGAGCTCTAGCTGGCTAAGGTAGGGGGTAGGTAACATTGACAGGCAGATGTGGAAGCAGTGACAGATTTTATTTTCTTGGGTTCCAAAATCACTCCTGATAGTGACTGAAGCCATAAAATTAAAAGACACTTGCTCCTTGAAAGAAAAGCTATGACAAATCTAGACAGCATATTAAAAAGCAAAGACATCACTTTGCTGACAAAAGTCCATATAGTCAAAGCTAGGGTTTTTCCAGTAGTCATGTACATTCGTGAGAGTTTGACCAACAAGAAGACTGAGTGCCAAAGAATTGATGCTTTTGAATTGTGGTGTTGGAGGAGACTCTTGTGAGTCCCTTGACAGCAAGGAGATCAAACCAGTCCATCCTAAAGGAAATCAACCCTGAATATTCACTGAAAGGACTGGTGTTGAGGCTGAAGCTCCAATACTCTGGTCACCTGATGCAAAGAACTGATTCATTGGAAAAGACTCTGATGATGGGAAAGATTGAAGGCAAGAGAAGAAGAGGATGACAGAGGATTAGATGGTTAGATAGCATCACAACTCAATGGACATGAATTTGAGTAAACTCTGAGTGACAGTGGAAGACAGAGGAGCCTGGGGTACTACAGTCCATGGGGTCACAGAGTTGGACACAATTTAGCGACTAAACAACAAAATTACCTCCAAACTTGAGTCTATTACTCCAGAAAACAAGTGAATTCCTTTGGGTTAAAGAAGTGAGATTGGATTCTGTTCACAAGTAAGAACTTGAAGGTACAGTATTCTGTGCAACAGATAGAAGAATGGAAACGCATACATAGTGAATTAACAAAAATATCAGTTTAAAATGCAAGAAAGACCACAACATGCATTTTACACAATATAAATATCTCTTGTGTCAGACATCTTTTGTGGCTCTCTTCACATGTTTTTCTCCTATTTTTTATTTCCATATATTGCCTCAGCTGCATCACTTGTCTTTCATTCCTGCCCTAGAGGATCACATTTGATGCATATAGAAGACTGTTTTCATTCTTCAGTCGCTAAATTTTGTATGAATCTTTATGACCCCATGCACTGCAGTACACCAGGCTTCCCTGTCCTTCATTATCTCAAGGAATTTGCTCAAACTCATGTTTGTTGAGTTAGTGAAGCTATCTAACCATCTCATCCTCTGTCACACACTTCTCCTGACTTCAATCTTTCCCAGCATCAGGGTCTTTTCCAATGAGTCAGCCCTTTGCATCAGGTGGCCAAAGTATTGGAGCTTCAGCTTCAGTATCAGTACTTCCAATGAATATTCAGGGTAATTTCATTTAAGATTGGCTGGTTTGATCTTCTTGCTGTCCAAGGGGCTCTCAAGAGTCTTCTGCACCACCATAATTCAGTTTGAAAGCATCAATTCTTCGATGCTCAGCCTTCTTTATGGTCCAACCCAGTCCTCCTGTGTTTTAGGCAGATTCTTTACTGTCTGAGCCACCAGGGAAGCCCAATAGAAGCCTATTCAGTTTTATGATGTCTGTGCAAATACACCAGAGGGCAAAGTTTGACCAAAGGTGTAAAGCAGCAGTTAGATAAATCCTTCCCTCTCCCACCTTTGGAGCAGACAATTCTGAGGCCCCTTCTCCATGGCTCTTCAGAGGGCTCCTATAGAGATCAAGCCCCACTTCCCCACAATGGCAACCATCCTAATAATATACGTTATAACACATCCTTCATTATTTTTCCTTGAGATCACTTACCAAAACTAACTCTTTGCCTGTAAAGCCTCATCTCCTATTGTAGTTTGGATGAGTGGAGGGATCCTGACTATCTCATAACATTTGAGTATTTTTAAATGAATGCACACAACATTATTTAGTTTTAAAAGATATATTTCGAGGTTGTACAACAGTCTCATTAGAATGTGTCCCTGTGTGGGGAGGGAATAGAAATAGGTATTATGAACAAACAGCAAGCAACAGAACAAAGGAGGGAGGGTCGTTGCATGGAGCAGTGTGCTGCGAGCTGAGAAGAATAAACATTATGGTCCCTGGACCCAGGATCAGAAGGAAGAAAGGAATACAGGAAAAGAATAATGGAAGCAAGGGTCAAGGAACCACTCTGTCAAGTTCCATTTTCACCCCAGCCCATCCAGAAGGGGCCTCCTGATACGCACAACAGCTCAGTTGATTCCTTGTTGTACCTGGAGTTCTTCTGGGTTCAGTCTTCTTTGCTTAAACTCCTGTCTCTCTTCTCTCTGTCTCTCTCACCAATTAATTAATTTTCCTTGTATGGTCACACTTTCTCTATACAAGACTCACTGTCTCTACAATCCAACAAGCAACCAATAAACAGACAAATCACTTGTAAGTCCTGAGAGAGTTCATATTCCTTCAGAAATAGAGGGATACTGAAGGAGCACAGAGGTAAGAATTTTCACTTTATACATTTGAGGGCATGAAGCCACACATTAGAAAATATTATCCACCTCTCCTCAAATCATAAAATTTGGTAACATTTTTAAATGAACGATGCTTAGAAAATAATCATGATTTTCCCCCTGGTTCATTACAGGTAAAATTCCTTATTATAAATCCTGAAAAATTATATTATGGGTGTGATTTCAGATTAGACGCTGTGACCTAATGTAGAACTTAATGCTCCTGTAATGCATTTTTGCTTCTGTACTTTGCTTGCTGCTTGTAAAACCAAAGTTACTCCATTTTAAGATAAGGTTGTTTTTAAGTAAAGATTCCTGAATGTTTTTGAAAAAATAAAAAAATTAAAATAAAATAAAATAATGTTTGCTTTAAAGAAAAAAAAAAGAATTTTCCACAGTTTATATAAAATATGTATTGTTAAAAAAAAAAAACTTTTCAAGGTGAAATTCAAACTGATTGTGACCCTTTAAAATGCCAAGGCCATGAGAAACAAGACAAAACTGAGAAACAGTTACAGATCAGAAGAGACCAAGGAAAAATGAAGTCTTGATGCAACATCACTTGCTGAATTGGGTCCTGGGATATTGACTGATCTGTCTGTTTTGCCTCATCTCTTATTATAACTCATATTAACGACTCAGAACAAAGAACTTCTTCTCCCTACTGCCTTGCACACTTTCCCAACCTAGCATTAACAGTCCCAGATCCCCTGTAATCTCTTTCCTACAATCTAAATTTTTCACTTTTTTCAAGGCACAGCTCACTTTCCATCTCTTTTACAATACTTCCTCTGATTAACACAGCCTATGATTTTTCTTAGAGCCTCAAAATTCATAAAGCAATTCCAGTCCACAACATGCGTTCTATTATTTAATTGATTTTATTTTATCTTTTAGTAGTCTCTAGATGTTTCTTGAAGTTATCTCTTGACGTACACATTATATTTTGAAATCCTTGAAGCCAGAGTTATCTTTTAGTTTCTGTTAGGTGTATGGGTGCATGAGTATATGTTTTTATCTTCTACAGCACCTAATCTATTTCCAGCTGTGCATTTGCCATTTAATGAATCGTTTTCTTCACTACTTCATTGCTGGGAAACTTAGCTCATTTGGATTGATATTTGTGAAGGGATTAACTGATATAAGATGGAAAGTAAATGCAGTTGTCAATAAAGTTCTCATTGCCATTTGGTAAAAACAAAATTACTTCCAAATTCTGATGAAAACACTTGAATGAAGCAATTTCCCCAGAAAGCTTTTAATTTGCTAAAACACTGAGACACACAGATCACACTGAAATGGACCTTAGTTGTCTACTCCCTGACTCCTCTATTTAGATAATGTACATTCATTCAAATCAACAAGTGAAATCTGGCGTGTATTTTATACACAGGTGTCATGAGACATTAGTCCAGCAGCACAGGTAACATTAAAGAGGATAAGGGAATACTGAGAAGCACTTGCTCAGTTACACTGATACATACCGTATGACCTCCAATAGGACTGTGTTAGGGAAAGTCTACTTTTTCCCAAAGTTACTTATCCTGTTAGTATGTCTGATTACAATCCCATTAGTATTACAATCCCATTAGTATTGTCCCAACTTCAACCTTTTCTCCTGACCCTGCCTCCACTGGGTAAAATGTGACACCCTGCAACCCCTTTCACAGAACATTTCATCTCTTTGATTCCCCAGGATTTATGTTCCTTCCACAAATGTACACAAACGGGAAGCTGGAATGGCTGAATTCTTGCCTTGTGATATAAAATGATTCTTAGATTATATCTATAACCAGTATATTTGTATAATGGAGACATTCTGATTTTAGTTTATGTGCTACCAGAGCAATCATGAGACATTCTGAATCTACAGTTTTGTAAAAGTTAAAAAAAAAAAAAGGACACTTTGCAAAACTTACATATTAGCACATCAGAAAGAAAAAAAAAAAGACTCTACAAAACAACCAAGTTTGTAAATGTGTGTATTTTCATGGATGGAGGAAAAAAGACAAGTGTTTAGATGTTGTGGGTGGGGGGTTATTAACCTATTTAAGGCAAGTCCCACATATATACTTCGGAAAATATCTCAGTCCATTAATGTGATGAGATGCTGGCTGCAGGTGATTATAAAGAATGCTGGCCTCTGACTGTGGTTTCTACACGGGAAACACAGTCCACCTTCCTGTGACAGTCTGACCTGTATTTCCTGTTTGCCATCTTCCTTTGAAATGATCAACAGAATAGTCCTTGTCTGTGGTCTTCTCCAAATCAGTTCCAAATCAGTTGGAATGCACTCCATTCACTTTTGGTGGAGAGCTAAAAACACACCATTAGGTTCCCCTCTTGATACAAGCAGTGCTTACAACGGTTGTCCCATCGGACTCCAAATGACATATTCCTTCTAAGATGAGAATGCAAATCAGTAGAGCAGTATCACTGGCATCAGCAGGCACATTTTAGGTAGTTAACATGTCAACATACAAAAAGCAAGAGACTTCATAGGAAACTAGAGATTTCTGTATTTTTTACTTCTTTTGAAAAATCATAGCATATGTCAAAATTCTGACATATCAACCAGAAGGGAGCCTTGCTTTAGATAGCAAGTAACTTCCCCCCAGCCCTGTTGTTTGTACTCATTACTTTCCACCTCCCTGCAAGACTTTGCTTCGTTATAGTGTAACCAGAGCATTCCCTTCCACTTTATTACTCAATACGTGGGAAAACCAGTTTGTTTGAAACTCTCATCATCAAGTCCTTGTCATCTTTATCGATGTCTACTCACTTCCAAAGTCTGGTATTTAGAATTCTTAGAAATTCCTGAGACCTTGAATTTCAGCGTTCATAGGTAGATATAATCTGTGGGTGTGTTTCAGGTGGAGTAAGGGTGATAACGATACTGCTGCACCATGGGGCTAATGCAGGGCAAATTTGTGCATGCCTCTGAGCATTTTTGTTTATTTATCAAAACACAGTATAATTAGGCTAAGGAAACTGGATAATTTCAGAAAAATCTTGAGATATTTTAGCACCCTTTCTGGGCTTTTCGAATTTTTATTATTATTCCGGCTTTTAATTTTTAGACTAATTTTTGTCTTCAAATTATCTGGTAATATTTTAGGAACATTAAAATTTTGCTTCCATCTCTAAATGAAATGTCCAAAAGCAAACTGGTCCCAAATGAATAAGTCTAATCACTAAATAAATAGTATTTTTGACTAGTAAGCTAATTTCCATTCTCCCCAATTTTATCAGTTTTTAGCAAAGTTACATACTGATTTATTTTTCAGCCAGCAATTACTTCTTCAACTATTTAATCATGCTTCTACATTGCCTTTAAATTTCAGCAGCTACTATATAGTTACTTTCATTTAAAAATATGCCACAAGAATGAAGAAATGGTTAAAGTTTGTGTGATGAAAACATGAAGATTTTAAGTATTTTAACACTGGAATGAGGAAAAAAACAGTGAACCATAATTGTTCAGTTCAGTTCAGTTCAGTTCAGTTCAGTCGCTCAGTCGTGTCCGACTCTCCGCGACCCCATGAATCACAGCACGCCAGGCCTCCCTGTCCATCACCAACTCCCGGAGTTCACTCAAACTCATGTCCACAGAGTCGGTGATGCCATCCAGCCATCTCATTCTCCGTCGTCCCCTTCTCCTCCCGCCCCCAACCTTTCCCAGCATCAGAGTCTTTTCCAGTGAGTCAGCTCGTCGCATGAGGTGGCCATAATTGTTAGGATCATCATTACTCATAGGCATTACTCTACCAGTTGTTCTAAACATCCAGTTCAGAATTAGGAAGTGATTTTGCCTATTTCAACTAGTCACTATATAACGATTAGTGCATGGCTAATGGCTCAGTGCAAGCATGGCTCAGTGGTTGATCACTATCAGTGTAAAAAGATGATAGAGCTATTCTTTCAGCTTAATCTTTGAACAAGTGAAATAAACCTAACCAGCCATATTTTTAAGTTACCAAATAGTAACTAAAAACATTTTATTTTTATCATATTCTTGTTCCTGCCATTTAATAGACTAATAAAATTCCTCCAAGAATATTGGCACCTTGAATGTAGGTCTGAGCTATGGGAATGAAAAATAGGGGAATAAATATGTGTCATAATTGGTTTGAATACATCAGTTTTTCAAATCAAACTAAATGGTTCTAGGTGAAACCTAAGTAATAGTTTTCCCAAATTTGACAAGCCTAATATGACAGAATGAAAACTGAAAGTCAGTATAAAATTCTACGCTTCTTAGTTAAATGAATGACATATAAATTATAACTAAACCCTGGATATCTTGAATCTATTATTATATAGTCAAAATTTCAGGCATAATAGTCTTGTAGGCCTGGAAGCAGAGCAAGGATTCAATGATTCAGTGAGCAGGAAGATAAAAAGATAATCACCTTAAAGTGACTCCTCGATGCTTCCCAGGGAAATGAGCAACTGGCACATCAACTTCAAGGATTAGGAAAGTTAAGAGACGAACAATTCAAAGACAGAGATGTGTACTCTGGCTTCTGGCCTCTTCATCACAAGAAAGTCATAATGTATTCAGGTGGACACATTTATTAGTAAAATATAGACTTAGATCAACAAGAACATTTTAAAACTTGCAAGTAAAACGTAGCTAGTTTCTATACATAGATATTTGAGGGAAATAAGTTACTAAGAAGACCATATCTTACAATGTGGCCCAAACATTTTGAAAGACAAGAGTGATGACGAGATGGTGGCTGTCACATTAGGATGCCACCAAGCACCCCCAGAGAACGTCATTCAGAGTCTAGCAACACTAGCAAATGAGAACTCTCCAACGTCACTTTGAAAGGAACTTCCATCTATTTGGAGGGAAAATAATATACAGCAGCGTTTTCCAAATGTGCAGAGGTGGAAAAACAGAAAGTTCAGCTAAAATGTTTAGACCATTGTGGGAATAGGCTCACTTTAATATGCTTTTCAATTCAGAACACATTGGCAGTGCTCAAAACACATTACAAAAGTAATAACATGATAATGGAGTTGGGAATCCTGTAAAGGTTACATAGAATTCAATTTATAAATCAAAATGCCTAAAAATCAAACTTAGGCCAACTGCCTAAAGGTATTGGATTTTCACTACATTGAATAAGACAAGGATCTCATAACCATGAAAATAAACAGTGACCAATATGCCCAGGGCCTAATTTTAAACCATTTAGATTCTCTTAGCTTTTCTTCCTCATTCCTTTTAAAACATTTTTTTCCTAAAATTTTCATTAAAATCTAAGCTTAGGTGCTAGCAAATCTGAGCATTTGATAATGGTTAATTAATTCCAAATGTAAAGATGCAGAAATCATGATAGTTCATAGAGAGAGGGAACTTGTTGAACCACATGATTCCAATATTAAAATTAAACACAAACAAGAAAATAAAAACATTGAAATTTTTAGTTTTAAAATCAGCTGAATTATTTAAGTTATTTTAAATCTTTTAAATATTATTCTTGTGGCATGATTATCAATGGAAATAAACAAGATGTTGAACTAAGAGGCAGGGCTATTTCCTAATGCCCTTTGTATATATTAGATACCAGTTTGTAAATTTTGTTATTTTCTAAGATTATCAGGTAAATAAAAGTAGATATCAGAAGTTTTTTTTTAATGTTCATATGTGGATCACATTGATTGGGTACTACTCTTCACACTGCTCTTTTGATTCTCTCAACAAACCTAGCAGACAGGTCTTAGTATCATCCTCATTTTACAGATGAGGAAACTAAGGAAAGAAATACAAATTCAAAAATGTATGTCCAATAAAGTAATGTTTTCAGAAAAGTGAGAAAGATCACTGTTATTTAGTTAAGCAATACACCATCTATGGTTCAGTTGGCAGAATAATAGTGCATAGTTTAAGAATTGCCAGTTTAAACCATAGTTGATAATGTTTAGAGAGAAAGTTATCAAATACACTTTGGTAGTTCTTGCATTTAATAACTTTTTATTTTAAAAGCTTTGTACCTTATTTGAAAAGAGAACTTTAATAAGTGAAATAAAAGAGACAGAGAAAGACAAATGCTATATGATCTCACTTTTATGTAAAAGTCTGAAAACATACAAACAAATAAGCTCGTAGATCTGGAGAACAGATTACGGTTGGAAAGAGAGGCAGTGGGTAAAACTGGCAAAGGTAGTGAAAAGGTGCAAACTTCCAGTTATTAAATAAGTCCTGGAGATATAATGAACAGCATTGTGACTACAGTTAATAATACTGTACTGCATATTTGAAAGTTGCTAAGAGAACAGGCCTCTTGATGAAAGTGAAAGAGGAGAGTGAAAAGGTTGGCTTGAAGCTCAACATTCAGAAAACAAAGATCATGGCATCTGGTCCCATCACTTCATGGGAAATAGATGGGGAAACAGTGGAAACAGTGTCAGACTTTATTTTTGGGGGCTCCAAAATCACTGCGGATACTGATTGCAGCCAGGAAATTAAAAGACGCTTACTCCTTGGAAGGAAAGTTATGACCAACCTAGATAGCATATTAAAAAGCAGAGACATTACTTTGCCAACCAAGGTCCATCTAGTCAAGGCTATGGTTTTTCCCGTGGTCATGTATGGATGTGAGAGTTGGACTGTGAAGAAAGCTGATCGCCGAAGAATTGATGCTTTTGAACTGTGGTGTTGGAGAAGACTATTGAGAGTCCCTTGGACTGCAAGGAGATCCAACCAGTCCATTCTAAAGGAGATCAAAACTGGAAATAGAACTGCCATATGATCCAGCAATCGCACTCCTGGGCATACACACCGAGGAAACCAGAATTGAAAGAGACACATGTACTCCAATGTTCATTGCAGCACTGTTTATAATAGCCAGGACATGGAAGCAACCTAGATGTCCATCTGCAGACGAATGGATAAGAAAGCTTTGGTATACATACACAATGGAGTATTATTCAGTCATTAAAAAGAATACATTTGAATCAGTTCTAATGAGGTGGATGAAACTGGAGCCTATTATACAGAGTGAAGTAAGCCAGAAAGAAAAACACCAATACAGCATACTAACACATATATATGGAATTTAGAAAGATGCAAATGATAACCCTGTATACGAGACAGCAAGAGACACAGATGTATAGATCAGTCTTTGGGACTCTGTGGGAGAGGGTGAGGGTGGGATGATTTGGGAGAATGTCATTGAAACACGTATGTTGTCATATGTGAAATGAATCACTAGTTCAGGGTCAATGCATGTTATAGGATGCTCGGGGCTGGCATGTGGGGATGACCCAGAGGGAGGATAAAGGGAGGAGGGAGGTGGGAGGGGGGTTCAGGAGGGGGAACTTATGTAAACCCGGGGCGAATTCATGTCAATGTATGGCAAAACCAACCAATATAATATTGTAAAATAGTTTGCCTCTAATAAAAAATAATTACAAAAAAATAATAATAAAGGAGATCAATCCTGGGTGTTCATTGGAAGGACTGATGCTAAAGCTGAAACTCCAATACTTTGGCCACCTCATGCGACGAGTTGACTCACTAGAAAAGAGTCTGATGCTGGGAGGGATTGGGGGTAGGAGGAGACGGGGACGACAGAGAATGAGATGGCTGGATGGCATCACCGACTCGATGGACATGAGTTTGAGAGAACTCCAGGAGTTGGTGATGGACAGGGAGGCCTGGCGTGCTGTGATTCATGGGGTCGCAAAGAGTCGGACACGACTGAGCGACTGAACTGAACTAAACTGAACTGAAGAGAACAGATCATAAAAGTCTCCTCATAAGAAGAAAACGTTCTGTAACTATATGGCAACAGATGATATGTAGACTTATTGTGGTGAAAATTTCATATTAGGTACAAACATTGATTCATTAAGTTGTACCCTTGAAACTAATATAATGTTGTAAGTCAACTATACCTCAATAAAAAATAATTTTAGGGCTTCCCTTGTGGTCTAGAGGTTGAGAATATGCCTGCCAAGGCAGGGGACATGGGATCGATCTCTGATCCAGGAAGATCCCACATGCTCTAAAGCAACTAAGTCTGTGCACAACTACTGAGCCTGTGCTCTAGAGCTGGCGAGTCACAACTACTGAGCCCATTCACTGTAATTATTGCAGCCTGTGCACCCTAGAGCCCGTGCTCTGCAACAAGGGAAGCCACCACCATAAGCCCACATGCCACAACGACAGAGTAGCCCTACTCTTTGCAACTAGAGAAAGCTTGCACACAGCAACAAAGACCCAGCACAGCCAAAAATAAACAAATAAATCTTTTTTTTAATGCATTAAGAAATATATATATTTTTAATTTATTTATTTTAATTTGAGGCTAATTACTTTACATTATTGTATTGGTCTTGCCATACATTGACATGAATCTGTCCCAGGTGTACATATGTTCCCCGTCTTGAATCCCCCTCCCACCTCCCTCCCCATCCCATCCCTCTGGTTCATCCCAGTACACCAGCCCCAAGCATCCTGTATCATGCATTGAACTTGGACTGGCGATCTGTTTCACATATGATAATATACATGTTTCAATGCCATTCTCCCAAATCATCCCACCTTCGCCCTCTTCCACAGAGTCCAAAAGACTGTTCTATACATCTGTGCCTCTTTTGCTGTCTCGTATACAGGGTTATTGCTTTCATCTTTCTAAATTCCATATATGTGCATTAGCATACTGTATTGGTGTTTTTCTTTCTGGCTTACTTCTCTCTGTATAATAGGCTCCAGTTTCATCCACCTCATTAGGAACTGATTCAAATGTATTCTTTTTAATTGCTGAGTAATACTCCATTGTGTATATGTACCACAGCTTTCTTATCCATTTGTCTGAAGATGGACATCTAGGTTGCTTCCATGTCCTGGCTATTATAAACAGTGCTGCGATGAACACTGGAGTACACGTGTCTCTTTCAATTCTGGTTTCCAAATAAATCTTTTTTAAAAATTAATTTTAAAAGCGGGGAGAGAAAAGAGAGCTTTAACTTTTATGTTTGAACCTATTTGCAGGCAGGAATAGAGAAACAGACATAGAGAACATTGTATGGATGGGGGGCAAGGGAAGGATGGGCTGAATTGGGAATTGACAGATATGAACTCCCATGTGTAAAACAGATAGCTAGAGGGAAGTTGTGGGATAGCCCTGGGAGCTCAGCTGTGTGCTCTCTGGTGACCTAGAGGGGTGGGATGCGGGAGGAAAAGTCCAAGGGGGAGAGTAAATATGTACACATATATAGCTGATTCACTTTATTGTACAGCAGAAACTAACACAACATTGTGAAGCAACTATACCTCAATTAAAAAAGAAAAGACACTAATTAGAAACATCATTACTTAGAATCTCAGATTCAATCTCAGGCCTGGTCACTCAGGCTGAGGACTGTATTCTAGTCCTCAGAGCCCACCTTGTCCTCATTGAAGACAAAGTATCTCAGAAGAAATAAACAGCTTCTAGAATATGTGTTTTACAAACCAAACTAAAAAGTTTCAAAATATTATAGCCAGTCAAAATTTAAAATACATTTGTGCCCAAGAGAGCTCAGACAGATAAATTTCAAACTCATAGGATGCTAATAAGATACATAGCAAAGTCCATGGATAATAGTGAGTCAAGATGTTTTGAAAGTAAAATGCAGAGAGAAAAGGTTGTCCAGGATATCCAGATTATATCAGCATAGTGCTTTGTACATTTGAATCACTTAAATATTTATTACATTAAATGCATGCATGAATAAAGGAGAATGAAAACCAAGTCCCATTTCCTAGGCAGGAAAAGTACAAGTAAAAGTCATTCTGAGAAGCTACTCTTTCCCACCAAAATATCTTTATTTTATCTGGAGAGCAGGATGCCTAATGTCAACAATAACCAAAATCACAAGAATAAATAGAAGACCTGCTCCTCTGGGAACCAGGCTCAGATAATGTGTAGAGATAAAACAATTAAGAGTTCTAGATAATGTTGTTGGAGTTATGCACACTGAGTACATAAGAGTAACTGCTTCAATTACCGGTCAACCTCATTCTGATTATCTTTCTAGAACTGAAAAAAAAAGTCACCTCTTTTAGTTTCAATCTTATGTACCATATTTCTGAAATGTATTTTAAACAAGGTTACTAAGCTAGTTAAATAATAGGAGCCCTCACTTTCTAAGAGCACATTCCAACAGAAACTAAAAGAGGGTTTTAACAATTCATTCAATTCTCCAAAGAAATAATCATAAGCAGTTTTGGAAATTTTTCATCTTTATGTGGCTTATCTTGGGCCTGTACGATTACAACAGATTTTTATATTACGATTTTGAAAGAACAGTGATTTGTATGTGTACATAGAAGGTGAAACATGAGGATTATGCCATTGACCTCTCCTCTCACATATTTTTAGACTCTCCAAATTTTCTTTATTGAATATATTTAAATTTTATAATAAAACATGAATATATAAACTGGATGTATATCAGTATAGATACACTGACAGAAAGGTCTCAGAAGAGAGAAAATCTCTGATGGTTGACAATTCTCCTAGAAGAGTTTTTGGCTGCTCTACAAAGTCCTTATCAGAACACATCTTTCAATCACGTATTCATGATTGGTGTGCATGATTTATTTATATTGCTCTATGTGTACTACTTTATCTTATTATGAATATTATAAAACTTACTTTTGGCATAAATGAGAGAATGGCATAAAATAAATATAGTGGAAGTTCAAACGCTTTCACCTCAACGCATTATTGTGTTCACCACAGGGTGACATGTATTCCACTTTGTTTCCCTGCATTAGACCACAAAACAGAAACAAAAAAGAAACAAAATAAGAAAAAAGGATTATGAAAGAAAGGGTATGACACTGTTATTTTGTAATTTTCAACACAATTCATTACAGTTAGAATGTGAGCTAGAACACACACACACACATATATGTAAGTACTAACCTAGAATTTTTAAAAATCTAAAAATATTGCCCTTGTCCCAGGTGACGCTAGTGATAAAGAATTTGTCTGCCAGTGTAGGAGACTTAAGAGACATGGGTTTGATCTTTGGATAGGGATGATCCCCTGCAGAAGGAAATGGCAACGGGCTCCAGTATTCTTGCCAGGAGAATCCCATGGACAGAGGAGCCTGGTGGGCTGTAGTCCATGGGGTCGCAAAGAGTCAGACACAATTGAGCATCTGAGCACACAAAACTATGTTATTAAATTTCAAGAAGAAGCTGAGATAGCATTAGTTTTATTGAAAATATATCTGAAGTTATAGGATTTGTTTCAAAACCTCAGATTGCTTACATATTGTCTGTGTTTTAAAATGTATGTCATTTTCCCTTTTACTGTTATATTCCTACATTCCTACATCTTCTATTCCTACAGGCACTGTTTGACTCTCCTTCTTTAATCTGTGAGTTTGAAGTATTGATTTAGATACCAGCAAACTACCACTCATGATGTGAAGCTGCAGATCCTCTATCACACCCTTCCTAGAGGAGTTAGTTTCTCAAGGCCATCCAGCTAACTAATAGTAAATTTGGGACTGAAACTCAGATTCTCTACCTGTAAATACAGTGTCCTTTGGAAAATGCAACCCATTCCAGTATTCTTGCCTGGAAAACCCCATGGACAGAGAAGCCTGGTAGGGCTACAGTCCATGGGGTCACAAAGAGTTGGGCACGACTGAGAGACTTCACTTTTTTTGAAAACCGCAGGAGCAAGTTTCCTTGCATCATTTTGGGTTCTTTTAAAATACATACGCATATATATACAAAATATGTGAAGTTACCTCTGTCTAGCTAATCTATTCTGAGGGAAAGTGGTCTCTGAATTTATTATTTCATAAGCACTATGTTCTGGTTCATATAAGGCCAGTAGTTTAAAAATTATTCCTTAATGCCAAGTTTACTGAGGTTAATTTTTCCTTTATACTTTGTAGCAGTACTGTGGAGCACATTAAAGCCACATTTTGGTAACCTATTCACTCTGCTTTTCTTCTTCATATAACTATTTCTGGTTTATTTCATTTAAGCATAGAAGTTATCTTCTGAGAGGACAGGCATGCACACCCGCAAAAAACAAAGCTTGAACATTTTGATTTTACTCAGGGTCAAAGCATAGGGCTCTAAGTAATAGAAATCTTACTAAATGATAATGATTAATTTGAAAATCCCTGTTTCAAATCAAGACATGTGTTACAGAAAGAATATTAATGGCCATTAGCATCATCCATCTAAATGCTTTTATCTGAATTAAAATTTCACTAACTATAGCTTTACTGTTTTTATAAATAAGAGATTGGACTTAAAACCACTTATTTGACAAGTCTATAGGAAAGTTCAATGTTGTGTTTAAGAAGAAATATACTATAAGCAGAAGACAATATATTTTTGTATCATTAGCTAATTCAATCAAACAACATTGTTGGTGGTGCTTTCTTCCCTACTTCAAGCTCAGAAGCAAGGAACATGTGGCAAGCAGCAGTATAGAGAAAAAGAGCCACCTCCTTAAAAAAATAAATAAATAAACTATAAACAAAGAAGGCACAAAGAAGACAGCAATTGTATGGAACTTTCTTGCTGGACCAGTGTTTAAGACTTTGTATTTCCACTGCAGGGTGTGAGAGTTAGATCCCTGGTTGAGGAACTAAGGTCGCACATGTCTGCAAACAATAAACGCTGGAGAAGGTGTGGATGAAAGGGAACTCTCCTACACTATTGCTACAAATGTAAATTGGCACAATCTCTGTGTAGAACAGCATGGATATTCCTTTAAAAAATGAAAATAGAGCTACCATATGACCCAGCAATTTTACTCCTGGGAATATATCCAAAGAAAATCATAATTCAAAAAGATGCATGTATCCAAATATTTCTAACATTTCTTCCATTAGGAAAAATGGAGTAGCCCCCATAGTCAACAAGAGTCCGAAGTGCAGTACTTGGGTGCAATCTCAAAAATGACAGAATGATCTCAGTTCATTTTCAAGGAAAATCATTCAACATCACAGTGATCCAAGTCTATGTTCCAGTCACTTATGCTGAAGAAGCTGAAGTCAAATGGTTCTATGAAGGCCTACAAGACCTTCTAGAACTAATACCCAAAAAAGATGTCCTTTTCATCATAGGGGACTGGAATGCAAAATAGAGAGATATCTGGAATAACAGGCAAGTTTGGCCTTGGAGTACAAAATGAAGCAGGGCAAATGCTTACAGAGTTTTGCCAAGAAAATGCACTGGTCATAGAAAACACCCTCTACCGACAACACAAGAAGCAACTCTACACATAGACATCACCAGATGGTCAACATGGAAATCTGATTATATTCTTTGCAGCCAAAGACGGAGAAGCTCTATACAGTCATCAAAAGCAGGGCCAGGAGCTGATTGTGGCTCAGATCATGAGTTCCTTATTGCAAAACTCAGACTTAAACTGAAGAAAGTAGGAAAAGCCACTAGACCATTCACCTATGACCTAAATGAAATCCTTTATGATTATGGTTATACTGGAAATGACAAATAGATTCAGGGAATTAGATCTTCTAGACAGAGTGCCTGAAGAACTATGGAATGGAAGTCCATAATATTGGACAGGAGGCAGTGGCAAAACTATCCCCCACCAAAAGCAAAAAGAAATAAAAGAAGGCAAATGGTTTTCCGAGGAGGCCTTACCAAGAGCTGAGAAAAGAAGAAAAGCGAAAGACAAAGGAGAGAGGGGAAGATATACCCAACTGAAAGCAGAGTTCCAAAGAACAGCAAGGAGAGATAAGAAAGCCCTCTTGAGTGAACAATGCAAAGAAATAGAGGAAGACAATAGAATGGGAAAGGCTAGAGATCTAGAAATATGATATTGATCTGGAATCTAGAAAAAATTATATTAATGAACCTATTTGCAGGGAAAGAATGGAGACATAGATGTAGAGAATGGATTTGTGAACAAAGGGCAGGAAGGAGAGAGTGGAACAAATGGAGAAAGTAGCATCAACATATACACACTATCATGCATAAAACAGATAGCTTGTGAAAAGTTGCTGTATAACACAGGGAGCCCAGCTTGGCACTCTGTGATGACCTAGAGGAGAGGGAGGCTCACAAGGGTAAGGACATATATACACTTATAGCTGATTTGCTTTGTTGTAGGGAGTGATGCTTTTGAACTGTGGTGCTGGAGAAGACTCTTGAGAGTCCCTTGGACTGCAAGGAGATCCAACCAGTCCATTCTAAAGGACATCAGTCCTGGGTGTTCATTGGAAGGACTGATGCTAAAGCTGAAACTCCAATACTTTGCCCATCTCATGCGAAGAGTTGACTCACTAGAAAAGACTCTGATGCTGGGAGGGATTGGGGGCAGGAGGAGAAGGGGAAGACAAAGAATGAGATGGCTGGATGGCATCACCTACTCGATGGACATAAGTTTGAGTGAACTCTAGGAGTTGGTGATGGACAGGGAGGCCTGGCATGCTGCAATTCATGGGGTCGCAAAGAGTCGGACATGACTGAGCACCTGAACAGAACTGAATTGAGGGCAGAAACCAACACAGTATTTTAAAATAATTTTCCCCCAATTAAAAAATTAATTGAAAAAAGAACATTGACAAAAGTTAACTTAAAAAAAAAAGTGCTAGTTTCTTTATGTCTCCAAGAATTATTTGGTTATTGTCATGTGCGGTCCAGGAGAAGGACATTCCAGGTCCAGAGACAGAATATAAAAATGTCACAAAAGAGAAAAACAACTTTGGGTTCCAGATTTAGAGAGAAATTCAGAACACTTGAAAAGCAGGAATTGAGAAGGTCAGGGCTGACAGGAGAGAATAGGGAACTTGCTTATGGCTCACAGAAGCCTGTGACTTTTATACTACAGAAGTGCGACCTTTATACTACATGGATCCTGTGGAGGTATACATAGAGCAAATTGATTGTCTCTGGGTCTAATTTTATTCTGAATAACTTTTATGTGGGGAAAGGGGCAGGACCAGTAACTGTAGCTTTCTTTATTTCTTATAAATCTCCATTCTAGCTAATGAAAAAAAAACAAAGAATAAACATGTGTCAGTTAAAGATAACTTGGTTTTATCTGGCTTAAAAAAAATGCCACATATATAAATCATTTCAAAGTTTAAACTCCCTATCACATGTATGCCTACGGCTGATTCTCCCTTTTAGGGGCATCTTCCCCACCTCCTTATTCTGGGTTTGCCTAGGACACTAAAGTTTTCCAACGAGGCAGGAAGACAGGTCTTCAGGGAGTTGGCCTCTTCTCTGTCCTTGCCAACCTTCACTTAGATGGCTGTGCTGCTGTGTATTGAAGTGTGGCTGTTCTGTTCTTTGGGGGCACATGCCCCTGATCACCTCATCCCAACCCACTCTTCCTGATATACTTGTCCCTTTAAAGCTCCCACCCTCCTACACTGGTGTAGATGGGAAGTTATTGGTTTCTTGCGGCCACACTGACCCTGGGTAACAAAGAGAACCATCCTGGTTCTCATTTGCCTAAATAATTTCCTCCATCCCTGCAGATAGCAACCCAACACTGAACAAGGATCTTCTTCAAGAAAACTGAAGACTTCTCAGGACTGCCTAGAAAGGCAGGACACTACTTTCCACTTTTCCCCGATTCCCCAAAACCCATATGATTTGTTCTAGAATGTTCCCATCTCAAGAGTTGCAGCCATGAAGTAGGAACTGGACATTCACATCTCAACTCCTCCGTGTCAATTTTCCTGTACAGATTGCTCTCTTAGTACTGTGATAGGAAATTTGGTGTCAGTATGTTAGTGTGAAGAGGTGGCTTTTATACATCAACCTGCCACCGGTTCTCTATTTTACATGTGGTAACATATATGTTTCAGTGCTATTCTCTCAAATCACTCCACTCTCTCCTTCTCCCACTGAGTCAAAAAATCCTTTATGTCTTTGTTTCCTTTGCTGCCCTGCATGTAGGAGGGAGGGAACACACATAGGCCCATGGCCAGTTCAAGCTGAGGTATGGCAAAAACCATCACAATGCTGTAAAGTAATTATCCTCCAATTAAAATAAATAAATTTGAAAAAGAGCTGGCTTTCTTCTTTTTCCCAGTAAAACAGAATGGATAGTCATTCATTTAAGTGAATTGTGAAGCACAACTAACATTAAAACAGAAATCTATGCCTAATGTATAACAGGTAAAATTCTATGATGCTATTTGGTCCAGTCTGACAAAGGTGAGTGTGTAAAGGCTAAATCTATAAAGGGATATTTGAGAATCTAGAAAACCCTTTGATGACTCAACAACCTCAAGCTTTCAAATAAAAGTAAAGTCTCATTGAAGATGAAAGAATCTAGTGATTTAAGAGTTCATACTGTCTTAATTACAGGAAGACACTAGCAAGTAGGCAGGCTAGGAAGGGAAGAATTATATGTGAGTTGTTAACAAAGCACAATGGGGCCCAAACTAAGGCATAACAGAGTAGAGGAGAGGCAGAATCTCAGTGACACTGCTGGAATGGCAAGAATTTGGTGACCACTTGGATGTGGAAATGTGCAGCTAGAGAAAGAACTGAGGATTATTTGAAGTTTCTAGCTTGGACAACCTGGTGGGTGGCAATACCAGCAATCTTAATAAGGGATACAGGACTGATGAGTGGGTTGAGGTAACAGTAAAACAGGTTTAAATTCAGTCTGGAGTAGTCACAGCTGGAGCTGTGACCCTTAACTTTGACCAGTAAACATAGGTTGCATGAAGAAACAAGCATATCAGGGGATGTGAAACAGTCAACACGCTAATGTCGGAAGTCAGCTTTTCTTTGTTCTCCAAGTAAAACAAAATGCAACACCATTCATTTAAGTAATTACAGGGCTACTGTGACAGCAAAACAGCAAGCTCGGCCTACAAAAGAAAAGCAGCAAAAAAAAAAAAAAGATGCTATGCAGATTATTTCCAAAAGTCTGAACATGTACTGTTAAATGCAAATTACTTTACTTTTTTATTGTCTCCTAACATTTACTTGAGAAATGTTTCATAGGGAATTATCAAAAATAAAGCTAAATAATAGATTTTATTCATCTTAATAATTCACCATAAAGGCCTACAAAACCAAACCATCATAATTTAAAGTAATTCATGATAACCTGCCAAAAAACTTTGCATAAGAAGCAAAAACCTAAAAATGAAAGTGGGAATGAGTTAATATTAGGTAGGAAGCCAAAATAAAATGAGCTCTATGTTTTGTTTAGTGTTTTTTTTTTAATACATAGGGCTAATATGACAGGGACTTGAAGCAAAGAGTTAAGATGAAAGTAGCGATATCACACAGGGAAAAAAAAAACAGTATTTCTCTCCTGCTTAACAGTTTAGTCCCATCATTCATTTCATATCCCCAGGACTCATTAATGAATGAAACGGATATACCCAAAGGATCTAGTGAAATTCTTCAGCAGAAATTAAATGGAGAAAATGACAAGTTACGGATCCCACATTCTTTTTAGGAGTACATTGAACTTCCTGGAGCTGCACCGGACACAGCCAGCCCTGTCATTTTTTTTAAAAATGCTTAAAGAAAGTCACAGGTTAAAAATCAGGTTTTGAGATCATATTTTAATTCTTTTATACTTACTGGAAATAATGAAAGGTTAAATATATCTGATCTATCTTCACAAAATTATGAATCAAGGAATTAAATTGGAGAGGTCTGAATTTGGACTATAATTGATCCTACTATCTGTCATAGCTTGAAAGACTATGTCTCTTTTCAAAGGAAGCTAGCTTGTAGTTTGTGTCTGAGACAGCCTCAAGAGAGAAAAATTCAAATCAACTGAGTCTAAGTAACAACATGGGCCTGCCCTACTCATGGCAGAGCTCACAGGGGCACCCAGGTTGCGGCCTGATAAGCCAGAAAGACACTGTAGTGGTTTTCTGTGGCTGCCATAACAAACTGCTACCAACCAGGCAGCTTAAAACAAGAGCACTTTATTCTCTCTCAGTGCTAGAAGCCAGAATCTGAAATCAAGGTGTTAGCAGGATTGCTTCCTCTGGAAGGCTCTGAGGGAGTATCCATTCCATGATTCGACTCTAACTTCTCGCAGCTGCCAGCAATCCATGGTGTTCTTTGGTATTCCTTGGCTGGTAGAAGCATCACCCCAAACTCTGCTCCCTCTTCACATTGTCTTCTGTGTCTTGCCTATTTCCTTTTCTGACTCTTCTAAGGACACTCTTATCAAATTTAGGGTTCCCTCTCATCCAGGCTGATTTTATTTCAATTCTCACCTTAATTTTACCTGCAAAGATCATATTTCCAAGAATCCAAATGAACATGTATTTTAGGGGAACACTATGCAACCCACTCAAGATGCTTACCAGAAAGAAAAGGCAAAATCAAGAGAAGAAAATTAAAGGACCACTAGAGACACTATTAACAACTTAGAATCAGCAAATTACCATCACCAAGACATGTAAACACCAGGATTTCCAAATCAAAATCCTTCTAAAAATAGTAGGATTAGAAATAGAAGAGGTATACATTATTAGATGGCCTGATAATTGGACCTACATGACTTAAACCCTGATGAAATAATGCAGAGATTGGAGGGAAATTATAATCAATTTAAATGGAACAGATGCACATATTCAGGCAAAGAGGATTTTTTTTTATTTCTCTGGTATAATTTAGTCCATTTCTTCATGCTGATAAATAAATTAATGCTGAAATTATAATTTAGTATTTCATTATTAAATAGACACACTATTTTCCCAGAAATTATTAGTTGTTTGTTGTTGTTTTTTTATTTCTAAAACTTTCTGTATCTGAATCACTCTGTGTGGAGCCTTAAGCTCTGCAATTAATAGATATAAGTTGCTATACATAAAGGAAAATTTCAGAAAAGAAACTTCACAGATTTAGTTGGAATTTTACTAAAAATTCAGTCAGGCTAGATGATCATGCTGTGTATTTAAACTGAAACTTCTGACTACTTGAGGAGGTTATAACTTATAACCTTACCGTCCTTTAGGAGATTCATCCATTCAGCCAGTATTTATTGCCAATATTTGTTGAACATCTGTTTTCTATTAGACATAGTTCTAGGAAATAGGGAGAGGCCAGGGACCAAAATAAGTGAATGCCCTGTGTTCAAAATGTCTATTATCCAAATAGAATAAAAATGTAAACAAATACCTAAATCATTTAGATAGCAGGAAATGCTATACAGGAAATATGACAGGGTAATGCAAGAACGACTGAAATGTGGGGTGAGGTTTGGGACTTGTCACATTTGAGCTGAGAAGTAAATGATGCAAAGGTCTGGAGAGAAAGCACTGCAGACACAGAACACAAGCACAGGGTCCCGAAGTGGAGGGAGCTGATGAGCTCTGTGCAGCCAGTTCCCACAGAGAGCGGCCAGAGGCCCACAGGTAAGTCTGTCATTAGGTTCTCAGAAACCAATCTGCTCAGAAGTGAAAGTGAAACTGGCTTCATGGAGGAGTGGAGCTGGTCCCCTGAACCCCAGGAAGAAGAAAGAGACCCACTGGTCCACCAAGACAGAAGAAATCAAAACACTGCAATGACTCAAGTCTTCAGCTCCAGCAAGTATTACTCAAGTCCGGCACTCAATGCCAAAGATACTCAACTCTCTGAATGCAGCTGCCATTGGGAGCAGGCTAAGCTTCTATAACAAACAGTACCCAAATATTAAATTAGACTCTTTCTTGTATTACTGTCCAGAGGCAGCAATACAAACATTTCAGGCTCAATGGTGGCATTCTCCCATCCTTAACACCTGACTTCCATCTTTGGTTTGAGGCGGTAGCTCCAGTGACCACTACTTCTCAGGAAAAGGAAGTGGAAAAAAGTGAAAAAAACAAAGTGGAAAACAACATTAGACAAAGAAATAGAATAAACTTCTCTCACTCCTGTCTCATTATCCAGAAAGTGGTCACATGATAACATCTAGGTGCAAGAGGCTGGGAGATATAGTTTCTTGCTAGGTAGACGTTTGCTGAGATCAAATAGATATTGGAGGGCAATTAGCAATTCCTGACATAAATTGGGAAAAGTCATTTTGTAAAAGAGGTTATAGCCATGAGTGGTGGTGGAGATGGAGGTGGGCTGTCATCAAAGCACTGTCTCAGCTCCTAAACAATGGTGGTCCACTTAAGAGATGGAGATGCAAATGAGAACAGCGATACATAAGTGACCACCAAATGTAGCTAAGTGGATCACTGAGTCCTTACTAGGATGGTCAGTTAACCACAGTGAAGTGGGAACAGAGATATATATGAGAAGAGATGCAATCTCCAAGCCCAAGTGCAACAGTCAGCAAAGCTGTGTTTCCAAGCATCTGGCCCATAAGCCAGAGATTAACTATTATTTTTATTATTTCTTTGCCCTCCAGACTGAGGAAAATGTTCTCGGAACTATCATTGATATCAATTAAAACTGTTGTAAGTCTATGTATGTATAAATATTCCTTTCTAGGTAAATACATTCAGTTCCTGCAGTTAGATTGCTAGAGTTTGGATACTGGTTTCAGATAAAGAGGAATGCTGAATAAGCCAAATTTGTCTGTACTTGAGCTTTACACAGAAAGACATTAGATAACAGGGAATAGCTATAATCTTATTACTGGATACCATATTATAAGTCCTACTGCTTCCCTATTTGATAGATTATTTTTAACTGTGCAAGAATTTTTATTGGCATATTTTATTATAGTGTTTATTCTAATATAATTCTAGTAAATTTCTCTAGTTAATTTACATTGTTCCAAGTAAAATTACCTACTTCCTGTTCTTCCATTGCTCTAAACTGCCAAGAAAGTATTTGACTTTCTGAAAATTCTTATGTTTAGACATGTGACTTATAAATTACCTAAGGATGATCTACACATCTGGGTAAGGGCATGGCAACCCACTCCAGTATTCTTGCCTGGAGAATCCCATGGACAGAGGAGCCTGGCAGGATACAGTCCATAGGGTGGCAAAGAGTCAGAAACGACCAAAGCAACTTAGCATGCATTCATGCATGATATACATATTGCTTTTTCTTTTAATTGTTACCATCAAATATTTATAAAGCAACTACTTCATACGTATATTTGTACATATTTTGTGAACCTGTGGCATATTCATTGAAAAATGTTTACATTTAAGTGATTTGATTTAAGTAGAAGAGATTAAAAAAGATATATGGCCAACTGCTCCCTCTCCCACCTCAGCTTCTTGACAGCTGGTCCCCAAAAGTGGCAAGACAGGTGAGGTGAGTAGATAGGGACTGGTTTATAACCAATTTTGTTAAAATTACATACATAATTTTTGATGAAAAAAAAAAAGAAGAGAACAAAATGGCGAAGTAAAAGGACATGCACTCATCTTCTCCTGTGAGAAATCCAAAATTACAACACTCTGCTGAACCATCAACAGGAGAATGTAGGATCCCACCAAAAAAAGACACCCCATATCCAAGGGAAAAGGAGAAGCCCTAGCAATTCGGTTCAGTTCAGTTCAGTCATGTCCGGCTCTTTGAGACCCCCACGCCAGGCCTTCCTGTCCATCACCAACTCCCGGAGTTCACTCAAACTCACCTCCATTGAGTCGGTGATGCCATCCAGCCATCTCATTCTCTGTCGTCCTCTTCTCTTTCCGCCCCCAATCCCTCCCAGCATCAGAGTCTTTTCCAGTGAATCAACTCTTTGCATGAGGTGGTCAAAGTATTGGAGTTTCAGCTTTAGCATCAGTCCTTCCAATGAACACCCAGGACTGATCTCCTTTAGAATGGACTGGTTGGATCTCCTTGCAGTCCAAGGGACTCTCAAGAGTCGCAATACAGTAGGAGGGGCGAAATCGCCTTTAGAATCAAACCGCATACCCACCAAAGATGCTCAGAGGGCTCAAAAAAACTTTGTGCGACCAGGACCCAGAGACCCCACAGAGACTGAGCCAGAACTGTGTTTGAGTGCCTCCTGCAGAGGTGCGGGCCATAATGGTGTGATCACCAACCTAAAGCCAGATATCCTGGAATGCGAAGTCAAGTGTGCCTTAGAAAGCATCACTATGAACAAAGCTAGTGGAGTTGATCGAATTCCAGTTGAGCTATTACAAATCCTAAAAAATGATGCTGTGAAAGTGCTGCACTCAATATGCCAGCAAATTTGGAAAACTCAGCAGTGGCCACAGGACTGGAAAAGGTCAGTTTTCATTCCAATCTCAAAGAAAGGCAATGCCAAAGAATGCTCAAACTACAGCACAATTTCACTCATCTCACACACTAGCAAAGTAATGTTCAAAATTCTCCAAGCCAGGTTTCAACAGTACATGAACCATGAAATTCCAGATGTTCAAGCTAGATTTCGAAAAGGCAGAGGAATGAGAGATCAAATTGCCAACATCTGTTGGATCATTGAAAAAGCAAGAAAATACCAGAAAAAAATTACATCTGCTTTATTGATTACGCCAAAGTCTTTAACTGTCTATATCACAACAAACTGTGGAAAATTCAAGAGATGGGAATACCAGACTCCTTCACCTGCCTCCTGAGAAATCTGTGTGCAGGTCAAGAAGCAATACTTCGAACCAGACATGGAACAACAGAGTTGTTCCAAATCAGGAAAGGAGTACGTCAAAGCTGTATATTGTCACTCTGCTTATTTAACTTCCATGCAGAGTACATCATGCAAAATGCTAGGCTGGATGAAGCACAAGCTGGAATCAAGACTGCCGGGATAAATATCAATAACTTCAGATATGCAGATGACACCACCCTTATGGCAAAAATTGAAGAAGAACTAAAGAGCCTGTTGATGAAGGTGAAAAAGGAGCGTGAAAAAGTTGGCTTAAAACTCAACATTCAATAAATGAAGATTATGGCATCGAGTCCCATCAATTCATGGCAAATAGATGGGGAACCAATGGAAACAGTGACAGACTTTATTTTGGGGGGGCTCCAAAATCACTGCAGATGGTGACTGCAGCCATGAAATTAAAAGATGCTTACTCCTTGGAAGAAAATCTATGACCAACCTAATCAGTCAGTCAGTCAGTCAGTTCAGTCGCTCAGTTGTGTCCGACTCTTTGCAACTGCATGAATCACAGCATGCCAGGCCTCCCTGTCCATCACCAACTCCTGGAGTTCACTCAAACTCATGTCCATCAAGTCGGTGATGCCATCCAGCCATCTCATTCTCAGTCGTCCCCTTCTCCTCCCGCCCCCAATCTTTCCCAGCATCAGAGTCTTTTCCAGTGAGTCAACTCGTCGCATGAGGTGGCCAAAGTATTGGAATTTCAGCTTTAGCATCAGTCCTTCCAATGAACACCCAGGATTGATCTCCTTTAGAATGGACTGGTTGGATTTCCTTGCAGTCCAAGGGACTCTCAAGAGTTTTCTCCAACACCACAGTTCAAAAGCATCAATTCTTCGGCGCTCAGCTTTCTTCACAGTCCAACTCTCACATCCATACATGACCACTGGAAAAACCATAGCCTTGACTAGACAGACCAACCTAGAAAGCATATTAAAAAGCAGAGACATTAATTTGCCAACAAAGATCTGTCTAGTCAATGCTATGGTTTTT
Source organism: Moschus berezovskii (assembly GCF_049115385.1). Classification (NCBI taxonomy): domain Eukaryota; kingdom Metazoa; phylum Chordata; class Mammalia; order Artiodactyla; family Moschidae; genus Moschus; species Moschus berezovskii. The sequence continues at coordinate 65,623,267 of NC_142469.1, forward strand.
CCAGTGGTCATGTATGGATGTGAGAGTTGGACTGTGAAGAAAGCTGATCGCCGAAGAATCGATGCTTTTGAACTGTGGTGTTGGAGAAGACTCTTGAGAGTCCCTTGGACTGCAAGGAGATCCAACCAGTCCATTCTAAAGAAGATCAGTCCTGGGTGTTCATTGGAAAGACTGATGCTGAAGCTGAAGGTCCAATACTTTGGCCACCTCATGCAAAGTGTTGACTCACTGGAAAAGACTCTGATGCTGGGAGGGATTGGGGGCAGGAGAAGAAGGGGACAACAGAGAATGAGATGGATGGATGGCATCACTGACTTAATGGAGGTAAATTTGAGCAAACTCCGGGAGTTGGTGATGGATAGGGAGGCCTGTGATTCATGGGGTCGCAAAGAGTCGGACACAACTGAGCGACTGAAATGAACTGAACTGAAAGGAAATCAGTCCTGAATATTCATTGGAAGAACTGAAACTGAGGCTGAAACTCCAATACTTTGGCCACCTAATGCAAAGAGCTGACTCCTTGGAAAAGTCCCTGATGGTGGCAAAGATCAAAGGCAGGAGGAGAAGGGAATGACAGAAGATGAGATGGTTGGATGGCATCACTGACTGTATGGACATAAGTCTGAGCAAGCTCTGGGAGTTGGTGATGGACAGGGAAGCCTGGCATGCTGCAGTCCACGGGGTTGCAAAGAATCAGACACAACTGAGCAACTGAACTGAAGTGATAGTTGTCTTTATATGGTTTGGATGGGAATTTAATCTATTTTATTATTAAAATAGTGAAGAACTGAAATGAATCTCTATTAGTCTCAAGGTATGACAATGAATCTAACATTGAGATGTAGAAGGAAGAAGCTCTGTCATTGGCTGGGCCAGCCAGCCTCTTTCTTGTACTCTTCTTCTCCAACTCCCCCCTGTACTGAGCTGGTTCTTCTATCAGATAAAGCAGGAACTTCTCCAACCCTTGTTCTTCTCATATGTAAACCACTTGTACATAGAACTCTGTGCCCCACATTTACACCCCTTCAAAATATACAGGGAGCACCCACTTTGTACCAGGCTATTTCCTCAGCACCAGAGAGACAGCAATAAAGAGGCAGGCAAGGTTACTTTGCTCACAGAATTTCCATTTTAGTGGTTTTGCTCTCTAAATTATCTTTACTACAGCTTTCACCTGGAGTACTAGTCCTTGGCTTCCCACATTGGTTCTCAAATGTCAGCTGATACATTTCCCCTCCATCCCAGCTTCCCATTTTGATAGCAGGAACTACATGTTTGAATTCCCAATCCAAATCCCATAGTTACAAAATAATCCCCTAGCTTTCTTTTCTACTTAAGGCTCTACTCTAATAAATATGTTTTCCAGTTCTTTCTTATGGCTTGAATCACATCCAATTCTTGCCAGTTTCCTGAGTTAAAACCCAGAGACATTTCATTAACTGCAAATAGTCCAAATATTGGAGCTGAGTATCCAGCAACTTTGGCTCATCTAGTCTTTGAATATCACATATCTAGGTCCTTGTGTGTGTGTGCTAAGTTGCTTCAATCGTGTCTGACTCTTTGTGACCCCATGGACTGTAGCCTGACTGGCTCCTCTGTCCATGGGATTCTCCAGGCAAGAATACTGGAGTGGATTGCCATGTTCTTCTCCAAGTGATCTTCCCGACCCAGGGATTGAACCCGCATCTCTTATGTCTCCAGCATTGACAGGTGGGTTCTTTACCAGTAGCGCCACCTGGGAAGCCCTATCTAGGACCTTATTTTTATACATAAATCACCAGTTAGGACTCACTGGTACCTAGACTTGTGAATGCAAAATCCTCATGGTCTCCATGACTTGCTTACTTGGCTAAACATTCTCTTTCATTTCCAATAGTTGAGAAAAATGTCCCTCTCCTCACCGTACTGTCTCTTGTCAAACCATTCATCAAAAATAAAATTGTGGACAAAACTATAGCCTAAGAAACTGCTGCATCTTTCCCCCCAACCCCTTCAAGGATGTAGACTACACTCTATTTGTAAATTATCACTTAGTTTGTCACTGCTCAATGGGATGTAAATTTATTCAGTTATGACTGATGAACATCATAGGTTTCTCTGGATCTTGGCTTTGTTGTGACATCAATCCTTCTCAAAAGGTCATACTCAAAATAAATGTGCTGCTACTACATTGGTTCATAAACCATTAAAACCATTAAAAGTAGTAGTATTTTTTCATTTGGTGAAATTTTAACTGTTAATGTTTTTGGCATTGTGCTTTGTACAGAAAAAAGAAAAAAAAAGTAGCAGTTGGTCATGAGTTAACATTTTATTCAAACCCACCATGTTGGGAAAAGACCGCATATCAAAAAATTAACCTTAAAGTGAAATATTTTAATTTAAATTATATTATCCCTTACTCTCTATTTTCCTCTGTAACTACACTGCTAACTGATGCTATAACTTATTTCAACTCCATCCTTTCTAAAGTGTAACATATCCATCTTGCTGAGACACTTAAGTTACAGGCAGTTTACTCACATTAGATCTCATTAGCAATTACACTAGTGTTCAAAATACATTACTTCATTTGTCTCATAGCCCATATTGTTTTTTACATAATGAATTAGACCAATTAGTCTCACATGACAGAAGGAAATCTTAAATAACACTGTCCTTACTTTAAGACAAGCTTGACTGAAGCACAATGAAAGAAACTGTAAAATTAATTTGTTTTATAAAATGGATAGCAAAAGGAATTAGATAACCAAACTTCAGGCTATAGGTTTGCGTTTGGGGTTAGGCATCAGAGAAAAGCACCAAAAGAAAGGATAAAGCCTCACTCAGTCTGTTTCCTGCAAGACATGAGTTCATTATTTGCATAGCTAAGGGCCATGTTTAAATGTCCAAACTAACTTGCTTATAGACTTTTCAATTGAGACCATAATTGTCCTTTGGGAAAAACCTTGCTGATTGTAATCAGCCAAGAAATTTACAGCTATCGCAATGATCAATAACTAGAGATTTTGGGATGCAGAAAACCAGCTCTCTAACCATATGTCTATTTCACCTAAACAAGTCCTTTAGTTACTTAGTGTTCCTCATATTTCCTTCAAATAATTCTTTGCAATACTGAATCCAATTTCCTATCTGCTATTAGAATCTCTTTCTTCAAACTTCAGATAGAATCATAAAATACAGGTTTGATAGGTGTTACCCAATGAAGGTAACCTGCGGAGGCAAGTCCTAAAGACACTCCCAGCACTTTCTCCATGCATCCAGTGACCCTACAAGGAGACTGTGCCCTCTTACTACCAGTATAGTAATTATCTGTCTTCTTTGCAGATCATAATTACTTTCCTCATTGTTCGATCAAGGACTGTCATGCAATAAAATGACCATGGGCTGGTTAGCTAGTTGAAAGTGCCCCCCAGTCCTCCATTTATGGACATAATAAATTGTGTCACCTAAGGAGTCAACAGAAGATACAAATCTGGTAGCAAATCGGTTCCTGAAAATATGCACAGAAACCTAGAGGCAAAATTTGACCCAATCATTCCTCTTTAATCAAGGTGACTCTTAATGTGTCTTTTTTAATGTCATAGTAGTTAAAGATAATTTAGCACTGAAAGGGGAAGTACAATTAGGATTCTGGGTCAATAAGGAAGGAGGTTTTCAAAAACCTCTCATACTATGAGAATAAATTTTCCTTTTCCTTCTAAAACAAGCATCTTTTTTAAAGGAAGTGTACTTTAGAGAAAATAAATCACCAAGACATAGAACTAGTCTTTTGAACATGTCTGATTGGAAAGCTCATTTTCCTGCCATTTTCCTCTGCTTTTACAAAAATATTTCACATACAAAAAGTTATCTACCAGGCTTCACTAATGCATGTGACTTATGTTCAAATTATATCTTTTAAAGTGACATAGTTTAAAAAAAAATTAGGCCTTTGAAAATGCTTATCCCTGGCAGTTTGGAAAATATTGACTCCAGTATTTATCATTCAGAGCTGAACTCAGAGTGTCAAGAATTTGCCAACTTAACTTTTCTTTTTCTCGCTCCCAGAGTTCCACAAAAGTTCTCATTATACCTGGTGGGCAACTCAGGGAATCGTGTACCGCTGAGTTAGGACAAAATAGAAATGTTAATTCAGAATTTGCATCCTTAAGAGACCTTCAATATTGCCTTAAAAGCTCAAAAATGACCCAATTTTACCAAATGAAAAATGCAGTATGTCCTCTACACAGGTGGTTGAAAACTCATTTCAATTAGTCTTTATTAATGAATTCCTGATATTTAGCCCTCTGCTAGTCACATTTGAAGATCTCTAGAATTACAAAAAACAGCCCCTCTCTTGAAGACAGTGCAGTCTACTTAGGGAAGCATTTATATATGTAAAACAAATCAAAGTTATATCAGAAATTATAACCGAAGGTGACAACTGACACCACAAGGAGGGAAGTGACCAACCTGAAACAAAGATGATGAAAAGATGCCACTGAGTCTCCTTAATGCTAGGAAAGATTTGGCTATTTGGATATGGTTCAGGGATCCCATATGTTCTCTCAAGAGAATTTTTCACTTTGCCTAATTGATCTCCAGACAAAACTCAGTCCTTCTCATGTTTAAGAACCTCCCTGGTACAAAGGGGCCTGTGGCTCCCATCTGCCCTCAATAAGCAGCTCACACTATGTGGCCCAGAATCGCACAATGAGGTTCTTCTAAAGAAACAATCAGGGGCTGCTTTCTGCTAGCCAGGATTCAGTGGTCATTAAAAACAGTAGATCTGCAATATCCTGAATATCTTTTTTCTAATATTTATACTGGTATTATTGTTTTTAATTGTAAAGTCCCATCAGCTTCCTTCCTTTCTTGGATGATGATGATCGAAAGCACATCAATTCAGACAAGTCCCTAATGATTGCTGCAATTCATGGCCTCCATGTGCAGTGTCTCAGCATCACCTTGTATGCTTGGACAGCATAGGCCAGAAAATTCATTTGAAGTTCTCTGATGTACTAAGATGCTGACTCTACAATGCACTCTCCTGTCATTTCCAAGCCCAGTGGATTTGCAGTGATAGATCTATGTCATTTGGGTTTCGTGATCATGACTGCGGCCTCCACAAAGACCACTTCAATCTTTCCTGGAATTTAATAATTCAGTTCTCCAGTCCCATGTGTAACCCATACCCAGAGAGAGCCTGTACCTCTATCTTAATCTAGGCAAAAAATAACTGCAGTAATATATATTGGACACTTATTGCATGACTATTATGTGCCAGTCACAGCACCATGAAATTTATGTGTACTAGTTCATTTAATCCATAAAATCATGCTGCAAAGTCACACTTATATCTCCGTTTTATGGATAGAAACCAAGGCTCAAAGAGTTTAAACGACTTACCCAAGGCCACTTAAAGTAGCTGCATCATATTTCTAGTTCATTTCTGATGCTGGAGCTAGCATAACTGTAGGGCATTGTTTAGTGATGAAAACAAAATCTTCCTTGTTCTTTCTCTTGCAGAAGAGTGCTTGCCAATTTTCTGTCTATCAGAGATCACCATAAGACACTTAAAGGAGAACATTGTTTCGGCTCCATATACTCTAAAGACTATGGAAAGCCCTTCAAAATCATAAAATTTTAAACTGAAAGAGACCTTAAGCATTAACTAGCTCCAAATCCATTGTTTTTAAAAAATATCTGTAGCATCAAGCAGTTCCTTATCGGCAGGGCAAGGTTAGAAGCTATAATTTCAAATCTAAGTGGCTATTCTTTTCCTATTACCTCACATAGATGTCACATTACCTTAAACACTTTCTCCCTGAATACTTAGAATAGTGAAGATGTTACAAGTTATTGTAACAAGTAAATTTCAAAATTTTATGGGCTCAACATAGTCATCGTTCATCTACCAGTCCAGTGTGGGTGTTTCTGGATAACAAGTGGCTTTTCAGCCTTCAGATGACTACTGCCCTGGCCAACAGATTGGTTGCAACTTTGTAAGAGATCCTGAGCCAAAACCATCCAACTAAGCCACTCCTGGACCATTAATCCTGAAAAAGCAGTGTGAAATAATACACACTTGCTCGCAGTTGCTAAACTTGGGAGTAATTTGTTTGGCAGTGTGTGCTAGGTTGCTTTAGTTGTATCTGACTCTTTGCAGCCCCATGGACTATAGCCCTACAGGCTCCTCTGTCCATGGGATTCTCCAGGGAAGGGTACTGGAATGAGTTGCCAAGCCCTTCTCCAGGGAACCTTTCCAGCCCAGGGATTGAACCCGCATCTCTTATGTCTCCTGCATTGGTGGGTGGATTCTTTACCACTAGCGCTACCTGGGAAGCAAAGTAGATAACCAATGCACACATGTCAAAGTATTTTTGCAGTGTATGTGACACAGAGCTCAGAAAATGTTAGCTTTCTACTACTAGAATCTACTAACATTCTACTAACAGTCAGTAATGACTGTGACTTATCTCCCAATCAGGATGCTTTTTCTCCTGCACCCTCTCCCTCCTCCATCTCACAGACCACACCTCAGAAATTCCTCAAAGAAGGGAAGAGTTTATCAGAGGCAACATTTGAAAACACAATGACTCAGAATATTGCATGATAAATAAAAATAGTATTCATATCTATATGGGCTTCCCTGGTGGCTCAGACAGTAGAGAATCTACCTGCAAAGCAGGAGAGCCAGGTTAGATCCCTGGGTTGGGAAGATCCCCTGGAGAAAGGAATGGTGACCCACTCCAGTATTCTTGCCTGGAAAATTCCATGGACAGAGGAACCTGGTGGGCTACAGTCCATGAGGTCACAAAGAGTTGGCCACAACTGAGTGACTAACACACTACAAAACAACGTTCATGTCTATATATATCACAATGAAACTACAGAGTCTATAGCCAAACAGAAATCCTTAGAAGTATTCAGAGAAGAAAATCATCTTCCAATATGTGATTACTTAATTGCTGACTTGTTCTGTAGCAACAATGGAAGCCATAAGAGAATGGATTGGTATCAGTCTTCCGTCTACCCAGAATCTATACCAATTGAAATTATCTTTTAAGAATAAAAGCAAAATAAATATGTTCAAACAAACAAAATCCTGAGAGAGCAAACTGTCAATACATTTCAACTAAAGGAAATTCCAATGGATGTACTTCAGGTTCAGGGAAGTTGAGCTCAGATGTAGGTTTTAAGAAACAAAAGAGAATGAAAAGCAAAATAAGTTGTAATATTTAGGAAACCTTTAAAAACACGAGTGTCAAAAAATGTTCACTGTGTTCAAAACAGATAGAATTTAAATACACAACAGTTAATATTTAAGTAGGGAGGAGATAAATTGAAATTAAAGTAGCTAAAGTTGTTTTGTTTTATCTATGATTAAATTTAAACAATGGGAAATTAAGGAGGCATATGATAATTTCCAGCGTCATCACTAAAAGAGAAATGGTGCATACATTTTGAAATATGGGAAGAAATGGAGAGATAAATCAACTTGAAAGAAAACAAAACAAAGCACTCAACAAGTATGATAAATGGAGAGTAGAAAATAAAATGTTGGATTTAAACCTCTCTATATTAGCAGTTATACAAAACACAAATGCACTAAGTGCTGTACTTGAAAGACTGATTTTCAGACTGGAAAAAGAAAAAAACTACAATCCAACCATGCTCTTTATAGTAGACAAATCTAAGATGTAAAATCCAGAAAACTTGAAACGCAAAACACCATTCAAAAATAAAGCTGGTATAGCTATACTAATTTCCAAAATATATATTAATGCAAAATACATTAGAGATAGAAAGGGCCAATTCATATAAATAAAAAAATTTTATTCACCAAAAATGTTTAACAAATTTTACTTTGTGTGCACCAAATATATATTTTTCAAAACATATAAAGTAAAAGAAAGAATTTCAAGAGAAAAATAAATCCACGTTCATAATGGCAGATTTTAATATTTCTGTTTCAGTAACTAATAAAGTAGAAAAAAATTCTTAACCTAATGGATATGTTTAGAACATTGCACTTCACAAGTTCATTGTACACATCTTTTTTAAGTGCACATTGAACATTTACAATAGGTAAGCATAACCTGGATCTTACAGTTAAGTCCCAATAGCTTTCAAAGGATTGCAATAATACATAGTATGTTCTCTAAACAAAGTGGAATTACTCTAAAAACACAAAAACCTATATATGTGAAAATATGCTAAAAATAAACCAACCTTTGAGTGCTCTAAAGAAATAATGAAGAAACATATGATTTAAATCCAAAGTATTTTAATCTGAAAAATAATATATTACTAGTATTATGAATCAAACTTGCAGTGATTCAGTTAAAGCAGCACTTAGGGAAAAAACTGTTGATTACATGTGTTTATTAGTTTCAGGCAGATCACGAAAAGTTGGATGACTGAGCAATGACAAAGTTTTTAAAGTTTCAAAATTAATGAAGTAAATATACAAAGAGTTAAGAGAAACTCAACAGAAGTTGAAGATAAACAAATAAACATAAACAATTAACAAAATAAACAAACATATAATAAGATAAAAAGTTCTAAAAGTTTGTTCTTTGAAAACAATAAAGAAAGCACAAATAATCACCATGAAAAAGAAGACACCACTTTACTACAAATTTCCCTCTGAAAGAACTACTATAAACAACTTAATGCTAATAGACTCGAAAATTTAAGTGAAATGGATGATTATTTAGGAAAAATAATTTTGCAAGGTGGACTTTTAAAAATAGAAACTATCAGTAATTATATAAATATTAAAACATTGAATCAATACTCAAAAATATTTCCACAAAGAAAACTTCAGGCCAAGATTACTTCTCTGGCAATCTCTACCAAATATACAAAAGCAATAATTCTAATACTACCAAAAGTCATCCAGAAAGAAAAGTGGAAAGATGGGATAAAATAGTCTCCCAACTCATTTGATGAGGTCAGCATAAAAAAGTCTGCACACATACACTGACATGAATCCACCCCAGGTGTACATGAGTTCCCCTTCCTGAACCCCCCTCCCACCTCCCTCCTCCCTATGGCAAAACCAACCAATATAATATTGTAAAATAATTAGCCTCCAATAAAAAAAAAAGAGAAAAAAAAAAGAAAGTGATGACACTAAACTATAAAATATTTAGAATTTTTAGAATTTCGAAGACTATCATCATACCATTTGCAACAACAAGCTATAAAATTTGAGGAAAGAGTAATGGTTCTAATTAGTTCCTTTTTGAATATGGAAAATGGAAATTAGAGGAAAAATGTGTTTTCATAAATGAGGAGAGCGGTCTGAGATTCTCTTTAAGAGGTTTGTCTCCACAGATGTCTCTGAAATGGTTATTCTATGTTTCTATTCTCTACAACCTTTTAATCATTGCCATAATATCACATGTCATGGAAACTTTAGACAGAACGGACTCAAATGTATATTTTAGGAAGTAGATAGAAATAGCTTTTAAAACACAAGTCATTCCCCCAAAATAATGTGATTTGGGGGGCAAACAGGATGATTGAAAAGGATGGGATCAATCATTATAAATGGTCACCTATTATATAAAACAATATTTTTGTTTAAATTAAAAGAATAATAGATGCCTTAAGCAAAACAAAAAGCTCAAGAAAAATAATCACTCCCAATCCAACAGTCAGGTATAAACACTGTGTAGTGATGATTTAATTCATCACTCTTTCGGAAATAGTCACTCTTATTTTTTAACCAAAATAGAATTATATTTTATATAATATTTTCAGTTATTTTTCACATATATATCAATATATGATATTACATACTTTTAAAACATGATTTTTAAAGATTGTATAGTGGTCAGTTGTATAGATATACACTTAACCAGTCCGCATTTTAGACATTTTAGTTGATTTCATTTTATTTTATGGTTAGTATTTTTGTGATTAGAAAAAGCACTGTAATAAACATTCTGTTATATGCACCTGTGTGCACATCTCTGATTTTTCTTTAGAAAAATCAGAAGTGGAATTTCTAAAGATTTTTAGAAATTTTTCTAAATTGTTAAAGATTTTTCTAAATTTTGCCTACAGAAAAATTGTACTAATATATACTCAATTCAGCAGTATATGCAATTAAATTATGGTGCATTCTGATATCATTTAAAAAAAAGTCTGCACAGACAGTACAAGAAAGAAATGTAGAGGCCAAAGTCACTTATGAACCTAAACGTTCTAAATACAACAGTAGCAAGTAAATCCAGCCTATATAATACAGACAATGCATTGGGACTAAACCATATTTATTCAAGGAATTTGTTTGATTTAACATTTGAAAACCAAAGTAAACACCACATTAATAGATAAAGGGGGAAAAATCATAGTAAGACCATTTGAAGAGATAGAAAAAAATTTTTGATAAAATTAAAATGTTAAATACTCACAATTAGATTTTTAAAAATTAAGTGACTAGGAATCAATCTAACACAGATAAGAGAGCCTCTGTCTTACAAAAAATAGATACAACTTTATTGAAAGATATTAAACAAGACCCAAATGTTTCAGGAAATGAATCATTTTTAGGGATTAGGAAAAACAAAATTATAAAAATGAACACTGTCTCCAAATTGATCCTTAGATTCAATGCAATCCCAATTAAAAACTCAGTCCTTTTTAAAGATTTTTTGCAGAAAAGGAGAGATGGTTGTTAGAATTAATATTCAAAAAGGGGAAAAAGAGCCAAGACAACAACTGAATAAGAAAAATATAATTTTAAACTTATCCAACTAGACACTAAAATTCATTAAAAATATAACATTGGTACAAATAGTAAACAAGAGGCAAGTGAAACAAGATAAAAAGCCCATAAAGAAACCACACATGTATGGATACTTGTTTTATAAGAGACATATTGGTGGTGAGAAATGTGGATAGAACAACTTTTAAACAAATGGCATTGGGACAATTTGATGTGCAAATGGGGAAAAATTAAATTAGACCTTAAAGTTAGACCATATACAAAAATCAATTCCAGGTGGTTTACACATTAAATAAAAGAATATTAAGCTTTTATATAATAATATAGGACAATATCTGCATGACTTCAGGGTAAGGAAAAATTGCCTAAGCAAGTCACAAAAGGCACTAAGGAAAAGGACAAAACTGGCAAGTTTACTGCATTAAACTAAAACTTGTTCTAATCAGAAGATATCACAAAGAGAATGAATCAGCTAGTACAGAGAAAAGGAAGAAAACACATGCAATGGAAGCAACACAGAACACAGGAAAGAAGAATACACAAAGACAATTTTTAAATGAACAAAAGAATGAAAAAACTATTTTTTAAAGAGATCCAAATGACTAATAGATATACAAAAAGGAGCTTGAGGTCACTGGTAGCTTGAAGCACATATTGAATCTCTGGTTCCTGTTCAATCACGTTCATAGTAGAATTTTTCTTAGGGACCCCAAACTGAAAAATATGTAAATATAGCAATAGAGTGGATAAATAATGATAGCACATTGAAATGCAATGTTAGGAAATACTCTAAAACTGTAAAAATTAATAGACTATGTTACATACAACATGGATGAATCTCATGAACATAAAACTAAGTAAACAAGGAAGACATGGTAAGATTCAGATTTACTGATTTAATTCAATAAAGATTTTTTTGGGAGGAAACAATAATAAACATTCATTGAATAAGTGAATAAATAATAACAAAAACATCACAGAATGACTAGGAAGAATGTTAATATAAAATTCATAGGACCTTTAGAAAAAAATAAGACAGAAAATTTGGAAAATGCAGCAGTGGCCAGAGGACTGAAAAAGGTCAGTTTTCATTCCAATGCCAAAGAAGGCTCAAACTACTGCACAATTGCACTCATCTCACATGCTAGTAAAGTAATGCTCAAAATTCTCCAAGCCAGGCTTCAGCAATACATGAACCTGGAACTTCCAGATGTGCAAGCTGGTTTTAGAAAAGGCAGAGGAACCAGAGATTAAATTGCCAACATCTGCTGAATCATTTAAAAAGCAAGAGAGTTCCAGAAAAACATCTATTTCTGCTTTATTGACTATGCCAAAGCCTTTGACAGTGTGGATCACAATAAACTGTGGAAAATTCTGAAAGAGATGGGAATACCAGACCATGTCACCTGCCTCCTGAGAAACCTGAATGCAGGTCAGGAAGCAACAGTTAGAACTGGACATGGAACAATAGACTGGTTCCAAATAGGAAAAGGAGTACGTCAAGGCAGTGTATTATCACCCTGCCTATTTAACTTATCTGCAGAGTACATCATGAGAAACGCTGGGCTGGATGAAGCATGAGAGCTGGAATCAAGATTGCTGGGATAAATATCAATAACTTCAGATATGCAGATTACATCACCCGTATAGCAGAAAGTGAAGAAGAACTAAAGAGCCTCTTGATGAAAGTGAAAGAGGAGAGTGAAAAAGTTGGCTTAAAGCTCAATACTCAGGAAACTAAGATCATGGCATCCAGTCCCATCACTTCAAGGCAAATAGATGGAGAAACAGTGGAAACAGTGACAGACTATTTTCTTGGGCTCCAAAATCACTGCAGATGGTAACTGCAGCCATGAAATTAAAAGACACTTACTCCTTGGAAGGAAAGTTATGACCAACCTAGATAGCATATAAAAAGCAAAGACAGTACTTTGCCAACAAAGGTCCATCTAGTCAAAGCTATGGGTTTTCCAGTAGTCATGTATGGATGTGAGAGTTGGACTATAAAGAAAGCTGAGTGCCGAAGAATTGATGCTTTTAAACTGTGGTGTTGGAGAAGACTCTTGAGAGTCCCTTGGACTGCAAGGAGATACAACCAGTCCATCCTAAAGGAAATCAGTCCTGAGTGTTCATTGGAAGGACTGATGTTGAAGCTGAAACTCCAATACTTTGGCCACCTCATGCAAGGAGTTGACTCACTGGAAAAGACTCTGATGCTGGGAGGGATTGGGGGCAGGAGGAGAAGGGGATGACAGAGAATGAGATGGCTGGATGGCATCACCGACTCAATGGACATGAATTTGAGCAAACTCTGGGAGTTGGTGATGGACAGGGAGGCCTGACATGCTGTGATTCATGGGGTCACAAAGAGTCGGACACGACTGAGTGACTGAACTGAACTGAACACCTAAAGCAACTAGAAAAGGAAGAAATGAAGAAACCCAGGGTTAGTTTAAGGAAAGAAATCTTAAAAATTAAGGCAGAAATAAATGCAAAAGAAACAAAAGAGACCACAGCAAAAATCAACAAAGCCAAAAGCTGGTTCTTCGAGAAGATAAGTAAAATTGATAAATCATTAGCCAGACTCATCAAGAAACAAAGGGAGAAAAATCAAATCAACAAAATTAGAAATGAAAATGGAGAGATCACAACAGACAACACAAAAATTCAAAGGATCATAAGAGACTGTTATCAGCAACTATATGCAAATAAATGGACAACTTGGAAGAAATGGACAAATTCTTAGAAAAGTACAACTTTCCAAAACTGAAACAGGAAGCAATAGAAAAACTTAACAGACCCATCACAAGCATGGAAGTCAAAACTGTAATCAGAAATATTCCAGCAAAAAAAGGCCCTGGGCCAGACGGCTTCACAGCTGAATTCTACCAAAAATTTAGAGAAGAGCTAACATCTATCCTACTCAAACTCTTCCAGAAAACTGCTGAGGAAGGGAAACTTCCAAACTCATTCTATGAGGCCACCATCACCCTAATACCAAAACCTGACAAAGATGCCACAAAAAAAGAAAACTACAGGCCGATATCACTTATTAACATAAATGCAAAAATCCTTAACAAAATTCTAGCAAACAGAATCCAACAACATATTAAAAGGATCATACATCATGACCAAGTGGGCTTTATCCCAGGGATGCAAGGATTCTTCAGTATCTGCAAATCAATCAATGTAATACACCACATTAACAAATTGAAAAATAAAAACTATATGATTATCTCAATAGATGCAGAGAAAGCCTTTGACAAAATTCAGCATCCATTTATGATAAAAACCCTCCAGAAAGCAGGAATAGAAGGAACATACCTCAACATAATAAAAGCTATATATGACAAACCCACAGCAAACGTTATCTTCAATGGTGAAAAATTGAAAGCATTTCCCATAAAGGCAGGAACAAGACAACGGTGCCCACTATCACCACTACTATTCAACATAGTTTTGGAAGTTTTGGCCACAGCAATCAGAGCAGAAAAAGAAATAAAACTAATCCAGATTGGAAAAGAAGAAGTAAAACTTTCACTGTTTGCAGATGACATGATCCTCTACACAGAAAACCCTAAAGACTCCACCAGAAAATTACTAGAACTAATCAGTGAATATAGTAAAGTTGCAGGATATAAAATCAACACACAGAAATCCCTTGCATTCCTATACACTAACAATGAGAAAACAGAAAGAGAAATTAAGGAAACAATTCCATTCACCATTGCAACAAAAAAATAAAATACTTAGGAATATAATATCTACCTAAAGAAACAAAAGACAGATATATAGAAAACTATAAAACACTGGTGAAAGAAATCAAAGAGCACACAAATAGATGGAGAAATATACTGTGTTCATGGATCAGAAGAATCAATATAATGAAAATGAGTATACTACTCAAAGCAATCTATAGATTCAATGCAATCCCTATCAAGCCTTCAATGGTATTTTTCAGAGAACTAGAACAAATAATTTCACAGTTTGTATGGAAATACAAAAAACCCCAAATAGCCAAAGCAATCTTGAGAAAGAAGAATGGAACTGGAGGAATCAACCTGCCTGACTTCAGTCTCTACTACAAAGCCACAGTCATCAAGACAGTACGGTACTGACACGAAGACAGAAATGTAGATCAATGGAACAAAATAGAAAGCCCAGAGATAAATCCACGCACCTATGGACACCTTACTTTTGACAAAGGAGGCACGAATATATAGTGGAGAAAAGACAATCTCTTTAACAAATGGTGCTGGGAAGACTGGTCGACCACCTGTAAAAGAATGAAACTAGAACACTTCCTAACACCAGACACAAAAATAAACTCAAAATGGATTAAAGATCTAAATCCAGAAAAGATTAAGACCAGAAACTATAAAACTCCTAGAGGAAAACATAGGCAAAACACTCTCTGACATAAACCACAGCAGGATCCTCTATGACCCATCTCCCAGAATAAGAGAAGTAAAAGCAAAAATTAAGACCAGAAACTATAAAACTCCTAGAGGAAAACATAGGCAAAACACTCTCTGACATAAACCACAGCAGGATCCTCTATGACCCATCTCCCAGAATAATGAAAGTAAAAGCAAAAATAAACAAATGGGACCTAATTAAAATTAAAAGCTCCTGCACAACAAAGGAAACTATAAGCAAGGTGAAAAGACAGCCTTCAAAATGGGAAAAAATAATAGCAAACAAAGCAATGGACAAAGAATTAATCTCAAAAATATACAAGCAACTCCTGCAGCTCAATTCCAGAAAAATAAATGACCCAATCAAAAAGTGGGCCAAAGAACTAAACAGACATTTCTCCAAAGAAGACATACAGATGGCTAACAAACATATGAAAAGATGCTCAACATCACTCATTATTAGAGAAATGAAAATGAAACCACAATGAGGTACCGTTTCACACCAGTCAGAATGGCTGCTATCCAAAAGTCTACAAGCAATAAATGCTGGAAAGGGTGTGGAGAAAAGGGAACCCTCTTACACTGTTGGTGGGAATGCAAACTAGTACAGCCACTATGGAGAACAGTGTGGAGATTCCTTAAAAAACTGGAAATAGAACTGCCATACAACCCAGCAATCCCACTGCTGGTTATACACACTGAGGAAACCAGAACTGAAAGAGCCACGTGTATCCCAATATTCATCACAGCACTGTTTATTATAGTCAGGACATAGAGACAACCTAGATGTCTATCAGAAGATGAATGGATAAGAAGATGTGGTACATATATCACAACGGGATATTACTCAACCATTTAAAAGAATACATTTGAACCAGTTCTAATAAGGTGGATGAAACTGGAGCCTATTATACAGAGTGAAGTAAGCCAGAAAGAAAAACACCAATACAGTATAGTAATGCATATATATGGAATTTAGAAAGATGGAAATGATAACCCTGTATATGAGACAGCAAAACAGACACAGATGTACAGAACAGTCTTTTGGACTCTGTGGGAGAGGGTGAGGGTGGGATGATTTGGGAGAATGGCATTGAAACATGTAAATTATCACATGTGAAATGAATCGCCAGTCCAGGTTCAAAGCATGATACAGGGTGCTCGGGGCTGGTGCACTGGGATGACCCAGAGGGATGGGATGGGGAAGGAGGTGGGAGTGGAGTTCAGGATGGGGAACACATGTACACCCATGGCAGTTTCATGTCAATGTATGGCAAAATCAATACAATATTGTAAAGTAAAATAAATAAATAAAATTGAAAAAAAAAGAGAGAGAAATGCTATGATAAGCCTAGACAGCGTATTAAAAAGCAGAGATATTACTTTGCCAACAAAGATCTGTCTAGTCAGAGCTATGGTTTTTCCAGTAGTCATGTATGGATGTGAGAGTTGGACCATAAAGAAAGCTGAGAGCCAAAGAATTTATGTTTTGAACTGTGGTGTTGTAAAAGACTCTTGAGAGTCCCTTAGACCGCAATGAGATCGAACCAGTCAATCCTAGAGGAAATCAACCCTGACTATTCATTGAAAGGACAGATGCTAAAGCTGAAGCTCCAATATTTTGGCCACTTTATATGAAGAGTCAACTCATAGGAAAAGACACTGATGCTGGGAAAGATTGAAGGCAGAGTGAGAAGGGGTGACAGAGAATGAGATGGTTGGATGGTATCACTGAGCAAACTCCACGAGATAGTGAAGGACAGGGAAGCATGGCATACTGCAGTTCACGGGTTCACAAAGAGTCAGATGGGACTGAGCAACTGAAAAACAACAGATATATACAAACTTTTATCTAGTTTCATGCATATGTACAGTTCAGTTCAGTTCAGTCGCTCAGTCGTGTCCGACTCTCCGCGACCCCATGAATCACAGCATGCCAGGCCTCCCTGTCCATCACCAACTCCCGGAGTTCACTCAAACTCATGTCCACAGAGTCAGTGATGCCATCAAGCCATCTCCTTCTCTGTCATCCCCTTCTCCTCCCGCCACCAACCTTTCCCAGCATCAGAGTCTTTTCCAGTGAGTCAACTCGTCGCATGAGGTGGCCAAAGTATTGCAGTTTCAGCTTTAGCATCAGTCCTTCCAATGAACACCCAGGATCGATCTCCCTTAGAATGGACTGGTTGGATCTCCTTGCGGTACAAGGGACTCTCAAGAGTCTTCTCCAATACCACAGTTCAAAAGCATCAATTCTTTGGTGATCAGCTTTCTTCACAGTCCAGCTCTCACATCCATACATGACCACGGGAAAAACCATAGCCTTGACTAGGCGGACCTTTGTTGGCAAAGTAATGTCTCTGCTTTTTAATATATTATCAAGGTTGGTCATAACTTTCCTTCCACACACATGACCAAATACAAGAACAGATTCAGAAGTGATTTATCACACAATTCAGAGTGAGTAATCATTATCTTATGGGAGGGAAAGAAAATTCTAATAATAAAGGAATGCACAGAGGATATAATTGGTCTTGGCAGTATTCTATTCTTGACCTTGGCCATGAAAATATCCATGTTCCCTTTCTATTATTTATTAAACTATTCACAAGAAAATAATTTTAAAACCTGGATGAAAAAGACTATCCTCTGCTTAGTTTTTCCCTGGTGGGTCAGTCCTAAAAACTATGCTATTTTTCTTCAGAATGTCCATACAAGATGCCCATATATATAATATATACCATGCCAGATGTAAATTTCTTACAGAGACAAGAAAGGAAGATTGTATCAACAGATTCATCCAGGCACTAAAAATGCATTTGTAAAAACTCATATACTCTTTGGATAAGTAATCATGATTCTGCAGCATTTGAAGTTTCCTCTGAGGTAGTTCAGTGATGTGGAACTGAATTATTAGCCAGCCCCTCAACATGTAACTTCCCTTACCTGTGAAAAGAGGCAGAAAATGAAGTGTTTGGAGTAGAACAGAAAATTCTCATTAGCTGAATGCTGAGAGAATGACACAAATGGCTATTTCTGAGATTCAAATATCTCTTAAAGAAGTCCCGAGGGATGTGGCAGTCCCTGCATCCCACAAGGTTGATGACTGTTACCTGGAGACCTTTAGGAAGTGCAGTTGGTGAGCAATGGGACATGGAAGTGCAAAGAGCCTCACAGAGATCACTGTGAGAACAGATATGCTTAGGGAAGTCCCTCTCCTGTCCTTGTTTGAAACCATCTTTCATCACACTTCTCTCTACATTTTCCATTAATATATACTAATCTCTTGCTAAATACTGACCTCTCTTTCATCTGGCTTTTGGGCAGCCAAAATGATGATGAGGGAATGAGGAAGAGAGGGATGCCAAATAGGTATCAACCAAAGATTTCTGATTTTAGCACAGATGGAGGAATAGGGACCACATATACCCACCAAACTAAATAACTACAAATGGGACAAAATGTGTGAAACAATGATTTCACATAGCAGTCAATAGGGAAAGAAAGACTGCTCCCTGAGGAAAGGAACCAAATTAAGGTGAGCTCTGCCATAGTCCCAGCTTACTGCCTAGAGAGCATCCAGACCGTGGGGCAGAAAGGAGGACTACAAACAAAGTTCAGTTGTAAGGAGACACAGATTACAGCTTGGAAAGGCCACGGCAGCTAGAATGTGAAGGACACAGTAAGCAGGAGGAGGGAGCTGGACAGAGAGAAGGCTCTGGGAGTTCGCAGCAGGGTGTCTCCAAGTCTTTGTGTGAGCCCCACTCTGCACATGCATGAGAAAACCCACCAGCGAAAAGTAGTTAAACAATAGGCAGAAATGGCACAGAGGTAGGAATAGTTTCTGTTCTCACCTGCCAGAGTGATAAGACATGTGGAAATGGATAGAATGCTCAGAAAGTATTACCTTAGTAATGGGGCTAAATTAGTAACAGATCAAAGGTAGCTAAAGATCTGCTATATAAAAGCTTAAAAGGAAGTCAGAATGATCCTACTGAGTTCATGTAACTCACCTGCACACCAGAACAAGCACTATCATTATTTAAAAGAATGTAATAAAATCCAGTATTGTAACATTCACAGTGTATGTCATCCAACCAATATTCACAATAACTGGCATCCAAAGAAAACTGATACTCTTTACATTTTCCATATATACAAAAAAGCAATATGATCCATAACCAGAAAAAAAAATCAGTCAATAGAAAGAGACACAGAAATCACAGAGATGACAGAACCAGCAGACAGAGATGCCAAAACAACTGTTATACATTCCAAAAGTTAAAGAACATAGAGAAGAAACATGAATATGATGAAGAGACAAATAGAAGATATTTAAGGACACAAATAAAATTCCTAAAGATGGAAAATACAGTATCTGACATTAAAAACACACTGAACAGAAATCAAAAGATTCAGTTTAGTTCAGTCGCTCAGTCGTGTCCGACTCTTTTAGATACTACAATAGAAAATATCAATGAAACTGAAAGCATAGCAATGGAAACATGTTCAAAATGATAACATGGGGAAAAAATTTAAATGAACACAACATCAGGAACCTGTGAAACAAATAGCAAGCAGTCTAAAGCATAAAATTTCAGTCATCACAGGAGGCAGAAAAATACTTGAAGAAATAATGGCTGAAAATTCCTGGAACTTGATGAAAACTCTAAAACACATTGATTTAAGAACCTTAAACCAGAAGTAGATGCAATCTAAGGTTTTAATTGGAAAACAAAATAAAGAAGGGTGAACATTTATATAATATGGGGGCTACGAAATAAATGTCTAAAAAATATACCAAAAAATGAGTAGATGAAGGGGAAAAGTCAGATTTGCCTCTGCATTTAACCAAACAATATAGCAGTGTCTCCATGATCAAATATTACCAAAAGAAAATGAGGCTAATAAACTGCAGAGCATAATTCTAATCCTTGTGACAGAGAGAAAATATTAATAAATAAGGTGTTTGTCTTAAATTAGTTTTTAAAGAATCATATCATGAGATAAACTGTGTGTGAAAGTGATTTATAACTATTTCCAGGAGGAAAAAAGTGGCAGAAGGACAGGAATGGAAAGGAAGCCAGGTAAAGTTACCTGAAGAGGGTAGCCTGGGCTCATTCACGTGGGGGACTCTGGTCACAGTGCTGGCCATACTACAGAGCTGTCCCCCTCAGGGTTTGAAGAAGCTGCAGGATCTGAATCCCTGCCCTTGTCAGTCAGCCATGGGTTAAGGAGACTATCTTCCACCCCCTCACACACACCCATCCCTCTGAGCGAGCACACAAGCAAAGCTACTTCTAGAAGCCTGGATGCATCCATCTGCAAAGACATACACACACTGGTTGTCAAGAGTAAGAGCTCAGTTAAAGCCAGTGTCCACAAAAATAGATACACACACCAAAAAGAGAAATCTAAGAGTATACTGGTGGGATACCAAGGTCTTCTGCTGCAGCACTCATTAAGTTAAAGGAAAACAACAGGATATTTTTAGACAAACAAGCAATTCACAAAAACAAATTGAAAAGTTTTGTTTTTTTCTAACAAAATATGCTGATCCTCACAAGTAATCAAAGAAATACAATTAAAAAACTAAAGAAATAGCATGTTACATTGATCCAACTGGCAACATTTTTAAAAACTATCAATATTCTAGGGGAGAAGATACACTTTTCAAATGCTAGTAGAACTATAGGTTGAGATAGACTTAGAACAGGTAATATAGAAACACACCTCAAATGATACATTGCATCAAGCCAGGATTTCCATTTCAGTGATTCTGTCCTAAGGAAATAATTGCACATGTGGACAAAGATGCATGGAAAAGTATGCTGACAAAAAATATTATTTATAATAAGAAAAAGTTGAGAAGAACCTGAATTCCTCAATTTAGAGATTTGTTTTTAAAAATTAAAATGCATCCATATAATAGAAAATGAATGCAGACATTAAAATGAACTTAAGATTTGTATTTGTTTAAAAAAAAAACCCAGCATTAACCAATCTTCTCTTACATGTGCATGTGCTTAGTTGCTAAGTCATGTCCAACTCTTTGTGATCCCTTGGACTTGTAGCCTACCAGGTTCCTCTATCCATGGGATTTTCCAGGCAAGAATACTGGAGTGGGTTGCCATTTCCTTCTCCAGGGATCTTCCTGACCCAGGGATGGAACTGACATCTCTTGTGTCTCCTGCATTGGCAGGCAGATTGATTACCACTGAGTTACCTGGGAAGCCCATCTTCTCTTATATAAACACACAAACACAAGCACACACACAGAAAGACGTTCACCCTGAATTACTTCTAGACAGTCTAGTCTAGAACCATACTCTCAGCAGTTCAGTTAGAAGAAAACCTGAAAACCATCCAGAATGATGTGATATTTTAAAATGTATTTATAATTAAATTAATTAAAATTATTATTTCGTTAAGAAGTTCAGAACATTCTTGAATAAATAGTGACTTGATAAAAACTATTTCTTGGTAATTCTAAGATTTCTACTGCTTCACTTGAGGTCAAGTTTCTCCAGCAATTCTTTCATTTATTTCATATTTTGATTGGTTCTTGGAACCCACAGCCACCAAGCCAAACAGACAGCACACAACAGCAGAAACTGTTTCTGCTAGAAGACAAGTTCATTGCTTGCTCTGGGGCCTCCTTCCAGTCCCATGAACTGGGGCATTAAGAAGACAGACAAAAAGAAACACACACCACATTTGATCTTCCCTAAAATAACTATCCTTCAGATTCTCCAATAATGGCTCTTATTATGTCTTAGCCACCAGCACATGAAATCCCTAGTTTACAAAAGGCCCTTCTAAAGTGAGACTCAGGCATCCCTAGTGGTTCAGATGGTAAAGAGTATGACTGATAAGGCAGGAGATGGGGGTTCAATTCTTGGGTTGAGAAGATCCCTTGGAGAAATGAATAGCTCCCCACTTCAGTATTTTTGCCTAGAGAATCCCATGGACAGAGTGGTCTGGCAGGCTATGGTCCATAGGGTCACAAAAGTTGGACACAACTTAGCAACTAAACCACCAAAGTTAAACCCAGGATGCACTAGGCATGGCTGGATCCAGTTTGTATCTTTCTTTGACCCAGTCCAAAAGTTTATGAATTCTTAGAGTAAGAGTGTCTCTGTTGATGTTCAGTTCAGTTGCTCAGTCGTGTCCGACTCTCCGCAACCCCATGAATCACAGTTAGAATTTGTAATTATGAAAATCACTAACTATTCTATATAAGCTGCTATCAAGTCAGCCAGTCACATACTTCATGAAACTAGTTTAAGGTTTTACCCCCAACTACATTTCTTTTCCCCTTAGTCAATCAATATCAATTTTACTCTTAATCCTATAGTCCAGCATATTCACTATGCAGCTATTTGTAATCATAAATTTCAGAAATAAGTACTCTTTCCTTTCCTCTTAGTATGTATCATATAGTACAGTATGGTATAGTGTAGTATAGTACAGTTTCAGTTCAGTTCAGTTCAGTTCAGTCGCTCAGTCATGTCCGACTCTCCGCGACCCCATGAATCACAGCACGCCAGGCCTCCCTGTCCATCACCAACTCCCGGAGTACACTCAAACTCATGTCCACAGAGTCGGTGATGCCATCCAGCCATCTCATTCTCTGTCGTCCCCTTCTCCTCCTGCCCCCAACCTTTCCCAGCATCAGAGTCTTTTCCAGTGAGTCAACTCGTCGCATGAGGTGGCCAAAGTATTGCAGTTTCAGCTTTAGCATCAGTCCCTCCAATGAACATCCAGGATTGATCTCCTTTAGAATGGACTGGTTGGATCTCCTTGCAGTATAAGGGACTCTCAAGAGTCTTCTCCAACACCACAGTTCAAAAGCATCGATTCTTCTGCGGTCAGCCTTCTTCACAGTCCAACTCTCACATCCATACATGACCACGGGAAAAACCATTGCCTTGACTAGACGGACCTTGGTTGGCAAAGTAATGTCTCTGCTTTTTAATATACTATCAAGGTTGGTCATAACTTTCCTTCCAAGGAGCAAGCGTCTTTTAATTTCATGGCTGCAATCAGCATCTGCAGTGATTTTGGAGCGCAAAAAAACAAAGTCTGACACTGTTTCCACTGTTTTTCCATCTATTTCCCATGAAGTGATGGGACCAGATGCCATGATCTTTGTTTTCTGAATGTTGAGCTTCAAGCCAACCTTTTCACTCTCCTCTTTCACTTTCATCAAGAGGCTTTTGAGTTCCTCTTCACTTTCTGCCATAAGGGTAGTGTCATCTGCATATCTGAGGTTATTGATATTTCTCCCAGCAATCTTGATTCCAGCTTGTGCTTCTTCCAGCCCAGCGTTCCTCATTTACTAAATATTAAACTTGTGAAAAGAAAAACAACCCTGCAGCAAAAAATATTAATAAGAGGGAGACCAGGCTGTGAAAAAAAGCAAGACAGAAGTTTTTAAATGATGATGGATAACATGGATTCCAAGTCACACTTGTTCTTTGGAGTCCTCGTCATGGACTTTTAAATGCATATACATTGTTTAATGGATTTTATTAGAGACATGACTTTTTCTCTTCCAAAAAAAGCAGAAATAGTTTACCTGAAATTATTCCACACCTACAACTAAAGCTAACTCTGCCTAAAGCTAAGAAGCAACATTTATTTTTGCAATTTCTAGTCCATTCAGAAAATAATAATGGATGGCACAACCTGTATGTTTATAGAATTAATGTATTTCAATAAAGTATCTCCTGTGAGAAGGAATAGTATGGTGCCTTATATAAGTACCAGTGCTTTGTATAAGTACCTCTTCTGTTGTAGAGTCAGTTTTCCATAATTTATATTCTAGTTCTTATATTTACTGTGTAACTTTGTTATTTAACACCCTGTGTCTTAGTACATCAGAAATACATCTGTAAGAATGCTAAGCTATTTGTAAGATTACATCTTGAGAGCTAAGATTTATTGTGTATTTATTATGTACCAGAAACTGTTCAGACAGCTTTAAAATTTTGATAATTTAGTGATCATAAGCTGGCTTAAAGCTCAACATTTAAAAAATTAAGATCATGGCATCCAGTCCCATCACTTCATGGCAAATTAGGAGGGAAAAATTGGAAACAGACTTTATTTTCTTGGGCTCCAAAATCACTGTGGGTGGTAAGTGTAGCTATGAAATTAAAAGGTACCTGCTCTTTGGAAGAAAACCTATGACAAGCCTAGATAGTATTTTAAGAAGCAGAGACATCACTTTGCCAACAAAGGTCCATCTAGTCAAACCTATGGTTTTTCCAGTAGGCATGTATGGATGTGAGAGTTGAACCATACAGAAGGCTGAGCACCAAAGAATTGATGCTTTCAAATTATGGTGCTGGGGAAGACTCTTGAGAGTCCCTTGGACAGCAAAGAGATCAAACAAGTCAATGCTAAAGGAAATTAACCCTGAATTTTCATAGGAAGGATTGATGCTGAAGCTGAAGCTCCAATACTTTGGCCACGTGATATGAAGCGTCAACTTATTGGAAAGGACCCTAATGGTGGGAAATATTGAATGCAGGAGGAGAAGTGGGTGACAGAGGATGAGATGGTTCAATAGTATCACCAATTCAATGGACATGAGTTTGAGCAAACTTGATGAGACAGTGAAGGACAGGGAAGCCTGGCCTGCTGCAGTCCTGGTATTGCAAAAAGCTGTACATGACTGAGCAACTAAACAACAAAAAGATAAGCACCCATTCAACAGCTAAGGACTATAAGACAGAGAAGTTAAATAATCTGCCCAACATCACACATTTAGTAAGAAGATCCCAGTTTTAAATCCATCCTGGATCCAAGATACTTGTTTGCATTCATGACACCGCCTACTTCACTCTAGAGTAAAAGTAGTGCCTACCTTGAACGGTTGTTGTAAAAACTACAAGAGACATTAAAAGGGAAATACTTGGAATAGTTAGAGTTCAAACATGTAACTATGGTTACTGTTTTAAAATAAGACATCTTTCTGCCTCTAATAACACATTCCCCACACACCTTTCAAGGAGTTTTCAATATATCTCAGGACAACTTATCATTTTAAAATACTACATCCATTTGAATGGTTTCAAAATGATAATTCATTTCAAATATGGCTTAAGCCTAGTGTCCCTTAAAACATGTAATAGACACATGTACTAATCCATACAACACACATCAATTGAGTATCTAAATAGAGTGTTCACAACTAGAATTAACTTGAAATGCATTTGGAGAGTTTAACATTTCAAGAAATGCCCAGATAAATTTTTTCTCCTAAAAATCGCTCTTTTCAAACAAAATGGTTTACCTTACCTACCCTCATCAATATATACTTCGTAGCCTTAGGGCATTGGAGAAGGAAATGGCAATCCACTCCAGTGTTCTTGCCTGGAGAATCCCAGGGACGGAGGAGCCTGGTGGGCTTCCATCTATGGGGTCGCACAAAGTCGGACACGACTGAAGCGACTTAGCAGCAGCAGCCTCAGGGCAGAGCTAAACTAGGATGATGTCAAAAGACAAAAGTAGACACATCCTGACCTATTGGCTACCAGAGGCCATGGGGCCATGATGGAAGAGTGACAGTGTCACATATTCATGACCATCAAGCAAGCAGCCAGTCACCTGTTCTGAGGAAGCGCTTAAGAGAAAAAATAAATAAAAAGTGACATCTAGCTAGCAAGATAAAGCTTTCGCTTCTTCAAAAAGTAAAACTGGAGAATGAGGGAGAAAAAGTGGTAAGCCGAAGCCATGTGCTTCTGCAAAATGACCAAATGGAGACAGTGAGAGAGGGTGAGGAGAGAAAACACAGTCCCCTGGGTTTGTCATTGTGTCGTCTGCTGGCAACTGTGAAGAATTCTTTGCTAAGGAGCTGTCTGAGCCTGTGAGACCCTCAAAAACACAGGAAGTATAACACTGTCTCCTTCTCAAAGGAGAGGATTGAAACACTGACCAGCATAACCAATAGGCTTAGTGAGTCCAAGTACAGCCTGGACAAGAAGCCAGAGAAAGGAAGCCAAGAAGGAGGTTTATGAGACCCTGAACAAGACCAATAAATCCTTCAGCACGTGGCTGTCACAGCCTCAGTCTGCGCACCAGATGCAGCCTGATGGATGGGTTTATCTGTCCCAAAAGGCAAATAGAGATCATTCTGCCTTTGGCCCCACACAGAGGTGAGACAGAACTACAGTGTTCCCCCTCCCCAAGCTTTCTTCAAATGTATGGCATGTGTCCCACTCAGTACTTCCATTTCTCTGCCTTCCAGTTTTAGCATTGAAAGAGCAACCTTAGATCTTCAGTATACAAGGAGTGGGTTTACTGTCCTTGGACAGCAGGACATCTTACTCTTGAACTAAATTTTAAAATATATATAATATCTCCATGAATTCAGTTCACTTGAAAGACAGTGGTAGCCTCTTCTTGTTTCTCATAATCAGCATCAATGTAGCACAGCTTGGATCTTCATCCAGTGCTCTTTGAAAACATATATAAGACAGTATTCACCAGTGCAGACGCAAGCAGTGTTAGAGCATGACTCAGGCATGTTTCCTGTTCACTCATCACTGGATATAAAGCCGGGTTGAATGTTGGCCAAGAGGCCCCAGGAGCAAAGTATTTACCTTTATCATGGAAGGTCAGCCCATAGAAAGGTGTTGTTTTGAAACAGAAAGAAGACTGAGCTTAGCTCTGCCTCCAAACAGCTGAAAGAGGATTACAAGTATGACCTGCAGAGATAGAATTAGGGTGGAAGATACAGGGATGTATGGAAAGAACACACTGCCTTGAGAAGCACCAAGTTCCTAGCCTCATGTAGTACAAGTCAAAGAGTCTAAACTTAAGGTTTTGATTACCTAGGCATGAATTTCAGAGACATCCACCTCGAATAAGCACTTTGCCAAATATAAGACACATGCATGCATGCGTGTGTTGCTTCAGTTGTGTCAGATTCTGTGCAACCCTCTGGACTGTAGCCTTTCAGTTTCTTCCATCCAAGGGATACTCCAGGCAAGAATACAGGAGTGGATTGCCATGCCCTCCTCCAGGGGATCTTCCTGACCCAGAGATCTCCTGAATTGGCAGGCAGGTTCTTTACCACTAGTGCTACCTGAGGAGCCCATATGACACAACTACTAGCAAACCAATTACTTAAGGAACCAGGTTGCCCCTACCCATGAAGTTCTCCTTCTAGAAAGCTGTGGGTAACCCAGATAACTGATCATTTCTATGACCCTGCTTCAATGATCCCCTCTGACTCCCTGTTCCTGCTCTTAACATTTGACATTCACCAATAAAGAGCAGCCCTGAGAATTCCCAGATACCCCACCTTTGGATACTCCTGTATTCTTGCCTGGAGAATCCCATGGATGGAAGACACTGAAAGGCTACAGTCCAGAGGGTTGCCCAGAATCTGACAGGTTCTACCCCACCTTTCTCTCTACCCCCACCTTACTGTGTGACTTGGACACACAGTGTACCCTTCAGGACTTGTGAGTAATAACTTGATCTTCAAAGTCCCTCAGTGGTTGTTGTTGAAATCCATCCTGCTATCAAGCTAAGAACCACAAGGGCTGGTCTAGCCAAAACACTGGTTCCAGCACAGGAAATATGTGTGGGGTTTGCCACAAGTATACAGGGCCAGGCAAGTATGTAAGCATTCCTAGCCAACTGCATCATTAATAACAAGCTGGAACCAATACAATACCTGGATAATTTGTTGCCAGAGATGTCTTGATCTCCTTCATCATTCCATGCTATACAGTCATCTTTTAGAAAGACCAGACACTCCACTAGCTTTGCCCTTGCTGGCCCCTCTTCTTGGAATGTTCTTTGTTTATATGGTTTTCTCCCTCTCTTCATCCATAACCATGTCATTCTTATCCCAGGAGTGCAAAGATAATTTATATAAAAAATAATCTATTAGTGAAATATGCTATGTGGACAATCTAAAGTAGAAAGAACTAAATGATTAGCTCAGCAGTTGCAAAAAAAATTTTATAAAATTAAAGATTCGTTATTTAAAACTGAATTACTAGAAATATATAGTGCTATTCTAGTAACAGAAGGAAAGTTTTCTTAACCTGATCAAAGGCATCATTCCAAAAGCTGCAGTAATCAGCAGTCTGTGACCAAATTAACACTGAGGTCAGACAAAAGACAAACAGCCATCTAGTCTGGTTTCTATTCAGCACTGAGCTATGTGTCCTAGGTAATGCACTAAGACAAGGAAAAGAAATAAGAGTTTAAAGAAAGACCAAAAAATGTAATTATCCACACAGAAAATTCAGGCAGACCTACAAACAAACGATTAAGGCTTTTAAATAGAGCATTCCCATATACCAGTATAAACAACAAAGAAAAATTAAGTGAAAAAAAAAAGCCCTTCCTTATTATAGCAATCAAAATTTTTAGCTACTTCATAATAAACCTAAGAAATGAGATTCAAGAACTCTAGGGAAAAAATTTTTAATGTCAGGAAAATATTAGTGAAGTACACAAAATATGACCTAAATAAGTAAAGCACATCGCCATGGCAATGGATTAGAAGACATCATATTATAAAGATATCAGTTTTACACAAATTAATCTATACAATCAAAGTATTCAATTTAATAAGCCTACGGAGATTTTCATGGAATTTGATGCACAAAAGTACAAAATTTTAAGAATAACTAAAATCATTTTTTATAGGAACAAGTGGGAAAACTATTTCTAACAGATAGATATCAAGATGTATTTTGAAGATATTGTGCAATATTGTATTGATGCAAAATATAAACATTGATGAATAAAACAGAAAGAAACCTTGCATAATTGGCTATTTTAATATGACAGAATTGGCATTACACATCTATGAAAAAATAAAATATTATATTTTACAAAAATAAAATACTGCTCAAAAAATTTTGCTAAGACGATTTTCTATATGAAAAAAAATAGAAAAACACTTTATATGATAATAAACTCAAGCATAACTAAAGATCTATATATAAAAATCAACATTTTGACAATTTTTAAAAGAAAATATAGACATAATGCACCAAAATGGTTCAGGTAATTTTAGGGCAGAATTTCCTAGACAAGATGCCAAGAAGCCTAAGCCATGAAAACAACTGCTACATTGAAGTAATTTTAAAATGTAAAACTTGTTCAACAAAAATAGTATAATCAAAATTAAAGATAAGTCATGAGCTTGGAACAGATTTTCACAACCCATATAATCAACAGATAACTATTATCCAAAAATATAGATAAGGAAATCAATAAGAAAAAAAAAAAACTTCAGTAGAAAACTGAGCAAAAGTAGGAACAGAAAAGGAATCAAAATGGGCAAAAAACACATGAAAAAGGCTCTCAGCCTGACTGGTAATAAAATGTAAACAATGAGATGCCATTCACTCCCACTTCACACCCACCAGATTGGTAAAGATGTTCAAGTTGGCAAGGATGTGGAGCAGTGGAAATGCTCAGGCACTGACAGGAGCACGAATTGGTCCAACTGTTTGGAGAGCACTTTGGCAATATCGAGTAAATCTGCTGGCATTCGTACCCTATAAACCAGAAATTCTTAATCTTGAGATATTTTTGCACATTGCACTCAAAGCAATGAGTGCAAAAGTGATCATTTTCTTATTGTTTCTGTTTCTCATTGGAAGAAGTAATTATCAGTGAACAGGAGAATGGATAAATATATGATAGCATATGTAGGCAATGGTGTATGATACAGCAATTAAAATGAGCAATGATATGGCATCTCCAGTAACCTATGAAAATATATCAACTCCAAAAACATGCTACCAATAATAAGAGCAAATACAGTGTTTACAATGTGCCTGGTGTTGGTCTAAGTGCCTTACATACATTATTTAATTTTCTTCACATTTATATTTAATACCTACCACAAGCAGAATAGATTGACACTATTACAACCCCATTTAATAGATTAGGAAACTGAGGCATAGAAGGAAGGGACTCACTTAAGGTCATAGAGCTTGTTAGTGTCAAAGGAGTTTTAGACCAGTCTAGCTCTTAATTTCTTAATTTCATTACTATAACTCCTTCTGAACTTTTTTCAAAATTGCATAGCATAATACCACTTCTATTTATTTAAAAATGGTAAAACCATATCATGTAATGTCCAAAAATATTCAAGTATATTATAGAATTATAGAAAACATAAATCATAAATATTTGTAATTTATCATAATACTTTATAAAAATCGAGAACACAAATCCTATATCCTAAGTGTTTTACTCTATCCTTTACCCCTGATTCAAATCCCTCCCAGGTAAAGAAACATGAGGTCATTGGCTGTGACTGAAGACCTCACAATGCACTTCCCGCTTCAGTTCACTCCCCTCCGGCAGTGAACAGCTGTGGTCGGTACAGCAGTCACTTTCAGCCTCAGTGTCACCGCAGCCATAGTAGAGCGGGCTTTGATATGTCTGTGACTATAGCAGGAGTGTTTGAAGAGACTGAGAGTGGAGAGAGGTGGGGGTCAAGAAAGGGAAGCCAACACCACCCCTTCTCATATCCCGCTTCAATTTCTCCCCCCCCGATCCCAGCTTTAAATGGGCTTGTGCAGTCGAAACCACCAGTTTGGGCTTCACCACAGGTTCAGCCTACAATGTGGACACTTCAAAGACTTCAAAGGTAGGGGACACAGTACCGTGTCTGGAGTGAAACCAAAAATGTGGGATTTAGCAAAGCTTCCGGAGGGTGGTTCAAGGGCTTGAAGTGATTTCCACTTAAATACAGTGTAAGTGAGTGAACAAAAAGAGAATCAAAAAATAATAGGCCCGAGGAAGAAAAAAAAAATCTCATTTTTCTCTTTTGTTAATGCTATAGAAATATCAATCCAGAGGGCTTGGTGAGATTTTATAAAGCCTGATCCATGAATCTGAGCCTGACTTTCAGCAGCAAAATTCAGGAAGCTCTACTTTTATGCTTTTCTACTCGGTTCCATTTTTAAATAATTGATAGGTAAAAAAAGAAAAGAAAGGAAAATTTAACAGGAGACTAGTCTATGCCAAGTTGTATACTAGGTGCTTTTATTTACGTTTCATCTCATACTCATAACAACCCTATGAAGTAGTATGATTATTTCCAATTTACAAATGGGTAAACTGAGATTTCCAGTGGCTCAGCCAACTGGTTCCATTAAGGCACAGAACTGAATTCAATGCAGCTTTTATGAAGCTGAAAAGCTCATGCCTTTCCACCATACCACACAGCTTTATGATAATTGAATATGAAAATGGCTAACCTAATAAGCCAAAATACCGTAATTACTCCTAGTTTAAAATACTCATTTTTAAATTTATATGGAGGCTAAAAATGCTTTTTGGATCTCCTGAAAAACTCAGTGGGGGGTGGATATTGTTTGACTTTGGTTTCCTGCGATATGCTTAGTGGTTTCATATGGTCTTAACTAGTGCCCATCAATAGTAATGGTATGTATTGCAATGGGGGCCTGGGGGCCTCTGAGTCCATTCTCTGAATGTTTTCTGACTTCTAGTGTTTGGGTTCTAAACAATTAGGAAAACTAGACATGGTTACAGTTAGAGCCTTTCTAATTGAAAAATATGGGGTTTTTAAAACCAATTTCTCTACGCGAACTGCCTTGGCAATATGAACATTGTTTAATTTTCATTCTGAATTAAAGACTCAGAAACCTGAGTAATACAGAGACTAATGATAAACTGAGCTGAGCAGAGGTTCCTCTGAGAGCCACAGTGATGTATTAAAACAAGAATTATTTTGTACACTGCACTGTACTTCAACATTGGACCCTCAGCAGACTGCAAAATCGCTTTCTAGATAATGAAATTATAAAAGAATTTTAATTTCATGTTAGAACTTGTATTACAAATTATTAGGAAAAGAAACAGGGGAGAACATAATTTTCAAGCAAATTCCTCCCATGGATTGCCAAGCCGGTTGGACTTTCTGCTGAGAAGACTTGTGAAAAGCGGTATCAGAGGCAGCAGAAATACTTTAAACTTCAAAACATAAACTCTGTTTAAGGGCAATGAATATCTTTAAATGTCAAGGACATTTCAGGGCTGTGATTCAACAGCATTGAGAAGAATCGTTTCCAAAACTGTGTTAGATGAACATCATACACTTTTTGATACCATGGATGTCATACTAAAAGGGCCCACTGGGCCAAGGACAAGGCATTCTTGCCTGGAATGAGCACACAGATCTAAGTAACACAAGGAGGCTCACATTCATGCATCTATGGAGCCTGATACTGACAGCCACATTTCCATGGAGGTAATAAATTATCCTAGTCCCCACAGAGCTGCATAGCCCATGGGGTTACAAACTAGCTGGGTTAGATCATCCCTATCGACGTGGGACTTGGTCTATATGAAATAAGATATATCAAAGCATCCCCAGTTTGATGAAGCAAAAGGAATGCCCTCAAAAGCCTAACGCAGTAAGAGTCATCGCTACAGTAGAAGAATGTTTAGGAGTTGCTTTTTAATGACTGGAATCTTCTCCATCCTTAGGGCTTGGAATTATTTTTATCCCCACATCTCAACACCACCGAGGAAACTAGGTGTCCTCCTAATGAGTCACACCAAAATTAGGCATGAAAGCCGTTTCAAATAGGTAGTAGGATTTTCACTGGCCCACAGGAAGAAGTGCCTGCCAAAATCCCAAACTGATTCCAGCCTATCATAGATGTCCTTTATGTCCTTTCCTGTACTAAGACACAAGACTGCATTCAGGTGTCAAGTATATTTCATCAAAATATTCCTAGCACTCATTAAATTAAAACAATGTGGGTCACAAACAAGCTTAACTGCTAAATAAAATATTATTGAAACATTATAATAAGCATCATGAATATATTGAAAAACATCAGATGTTTCAACAGAGGAGAACATATATATATATATATATATATATATATATATACACACACACACACCTACTGGTATATATGTATGTATATACACACATACATTCATGTCTACATATATTAAATTTGGCATAATTTGAAAGCTTTGGAAATTATTTGAGGCAGCAAAGCAGCAAGTTAATAAATGAGCTTTCATTGACATAGGTGTTTTTTCATTCATTAGCCTGAAGAGAAACATTCTACAAAATGATACCTAGCTTATTTGTCTAGGAAACAAATTTACAGCTGGATCATCTCATTTTAAACCTGACTTTAAATGCCTTACATAAATATCCTCAAAGCGCAAACTTGCAATAGACTGGGAAAACTAGAAACATGAAGACAAAAAAAAAAACTAAGGCAAAAGTAGATAGGTGTAGTTTAATGTTTGCAAATTCACCTACCTTGGAGCTCATGTTTAAATGCCAACAATAAAATCATGCCTCTAAAATCCATTATTTTATTCTGAATTCAATTTCAGGTCCCAAGCACCTGTAACATACAGGTGAATGTGATGTGAAATCCACTGGAAATGCATACCAAAAGAACTCTGTTGGTAAGGAAAAGAACCACCATGCTCCGCAAATTTCCTTCCTGTTGCTGACAAAGGGCAGTGTATCATAGTGAAAAACCTCATAACTCCCAGGTGTGAAGAGTAATTTCTATGAAAGAGGCAGAAGTTAAGCAGAGGGCTAATAGCTACGGTCTATATCCAGGGCCATTTCAGCCCCATTACCTAGGACCTGAGGGTCCTCAGGCATGATACTCAACCTTTCTAAGCTACAACTTTCTTATCTCTAAAATAAGGACAACATGGTGCCCATCTCATGGAGCTGTGAAGGAAAAAGACAATAGTACCTGTAAAGCTCCTATACTTTGGCCACCTCATATAAAAAACCAACTCATTGGGAAAAACACTGATTTGGGGAAAGATCAAAGGCAAAAGGAGAAGGGGGCAGCAAAGGATGATGTTTAGAAAGCATCATTGACTCAATTGACACGAATTTGAGCAAACTCTGGGAGATAGTGGAGGATAAAGGAGCCTGGCAGTCCATGGAGTCCACAAAGAGTTAGACATGACTCAGTGACTGAACGACAACAACCTGTAAATGTCTCAGCGTCACAGTGGCCTGGCATATGCTGACTTCATCTTGCTTTTGTCTTCATTATTATTTTAATATTATTAATTAATATTATCTATATTATTATTATAAATGTCTCTTGCAACATGCATGAACTCATAGCACTCAATTGGTTGACTAGATTTTTAAAAAACAGGCATGCATATGGAAGGGTAATCTTTGAGATTTTTTCTTTTATTCTCACTCTATTCTTCGTTTTCTTGGTCAGAGCAAGCCTTAGGGTGTTACCAAAAATAAAAACAAAACCCTTAATCACTCTCTGGCATTTGGTTTCAAAAGCTTAAACTCATAAAGGGCCTTCTCAAAGATTTTCTAAGATCATTCAGAAAACTGAAAATAGTAGACTCTGTATCCTCCTCCTCCCAGGGCCCCAGGAAGGTCTCAAGACCTCAAAGAGGTATTGTTTCACAGCACCTGATGGAAGCTGGGTTGGGATTTCTGGGCTCAGCAAAGATTCTCAGAACCAAGAGTGGCCTAGAACCAAGAGAACCATTGAGAACCATGAGGATACCAGGTTGACCAAGGAGGGCTGAAAGCTAAAGGACTCTCCTTGAATATGTTGCTGTATATAAAATTCTGAGCTTTCCTAACCTACTCAGAAGAGGGGACCCAGTAATGAATGGGACTGAATTCCCCACCACCTTGGTGTGGTGGACATTCAGGAGAAGACTTTCTCAATTGTTTAAAAATAATGTGACATTTCTCAACAAGTGTGTGAATACATACACATATATGCATATATATGTGTAGTGTGCTCTTGCTCAGTCGCTCAGTCGTATCTGACTCTTTGCACCCCCATGGACTGTAGCCCACCAGGCTCCTCTGTCCATGGGATTTCCCAGACAAGAATACTGGAGTTTCTTGCCGTTTCCTCCCCCAGGGGATCTTTCCGATCCAGAGATATAACCTGCCTCTCCTGCATTGGCAGGCAGATTCTTCACTGCTGAGCCACCAGGGAAACCTTATATATGTGTATAGTAAGTGAATGTTAGTTGCTCAGTCGTGTCTTATTCTTTGTGGATCGATCCCAAGGACTATAACCTTCCAGGCTCCTCGGTCCATGGAATTCTCCAGACAAGAATACTGGAGTGGGTAGCCATTCCTTTCTCGAGGTGATCTTCCTGACCTAGGGATCAAATCCAGGTCTCCTGCAAGCCGGGTAGATTCTTTACTGTCTGAGTCATGAGGGAAGTTCTATATATGTGTATATACATACACAAAGACACATGTATATTTACATGCATATATATTAATAAAAATTAATAAATTTATTCTCATTTTGATAATTCTAGAAGATGGAATTCTTAGAGACTAAAGGGAAGAGATGACAGTGACAATGGCAAATCTATCCTTCACAATATTCATACAAAACAGAATTAAACTGATCTAACTTCCAATAAATTTTTCCCCTTCACATTACTGCCTTTAAAAATATCATATCTCAGAGGGCTCAGCAAGTCGATTGCTTATTGACTTTCCAGTGGGTCCATATAGTATAATGAGTGTTTATATCTCTATTTTAAAATTACTTATTGGATTTTTAAGATTAAACAAAGCATATGAGAAAAATTACAGTGTTGGAAATTGAGAGAGTTGGTCAAATGAGTACATTATTATCCTATCAAAACTATATTTAAGCTTTTTAGAATGAATATTAA
The DNA here is from genome assembly GCF_049115385.1 of Moschus berezovskii. NCBI lineage: Eukaryota > Metazoa > Chordata > Mammalia > Artiodactyla > Moschidae > Moschus > Moschus berezovskii. The sequence goes on from NC_142469.1 coordinate 65,659,108, forward strand.
AACACTACAAAGGATGCTTTTAAAAAGATTTTTACAACAAGCAGTTCTTAATAAATTGACTATCTTTTTACAATTTTAGTTACTATAATATTAGCTCCTATCCCCATATAAAAGTCTAATGGCCTTCTCTAGATTAGGTATAAAGTCAGTTCCCAGTTTGAATGAATCTGGGCTATTCTATAAGAGCTATAATAAGACTTTCCCAAAAAACTTAAAAATAGCAGGAAAAAATCAGAAGTTTTGACTATGATATAGTGTAATCAGAATATTATCAGAGAGGCAAAACTGTGAATGGCACTCCTTTGTTTAAAGTTCTTCTACAGTGTCCTGTTACTCTTAGGTTAGAGCAGAGTATTTTGAATATAACCTGTAAGTTCCAGCTTTGCCTAGTCTCTGCTTACCACACCAGCTTGAGCATGGGCCACTCTTCTTTTCACTTGGTATTCACACACTTTGTTTCCCGAGCTGGAGCAATCATCTCTTGCCACCTGCCCCACTCACCCAGCCAACAATCTTCCATCTCTTCTTCTACCCTCTGTATTCTTCTATAGGGCCCTGCAGACCTCTACAACACTCGTTCTTCATGTAATCCATTGTTGTCTGTTTGACCCCTACTTTGTTGTATTTATTCACCATTGCTTTGAGCCTTATCATTTAGCACCAGTAACTCAGAATCTGGAGAAGGCAATGGCACCCCACTCCAGTACTCTTGCCTGGAAAATCCCATGGGTGGAGGAGCCCAGGAGGCTGCAGTCCATGGGGTCGCTAAGAGTCGGACACGACTGAGTGACTTCACTTTCATTTTCACTTTTCACTTTCATGCATTGGAGAAGGAAATGGCAACCCACTCCAGTGTTCTTGCCTGGAGAATGCCAGGGACGGGGGAGCCTGGTGGGCTGCTGTCTGTGGGGTCGCACAGAGTCAGACACGACGGAAGCGACTTAGCAGCAGCAGCAGCAACTCAGAATCATATCTGCTGAAAGAGTGACTTTATCGAGAAACCTGAGCCCAGCTTCCCTGCCCCAACAGCAGTAAAGTACTCTCTTCCACCACCACACAGACATTATAAAGAAAGTTCCCTTCTCACAGTGAGACAAAGGGAATCTCACTTCTCACCATGATAACAGTCTGTCAGTTCAAAGGGAATGTATTACTATTTTACCCATAAATATCAAATATTACATTTGTTTGGGGAAGATTTTTCCCCCACCCAACCAGCATAGATAAACAACAATTAGCAAATCTTATGTCTTGTAATGGCACTCTAATGTCAGAAAACGAAGAGGAACTAGAGCCTCTTGATGAGGGTAAAGGAGGAGTGAGAAATAGCCAATTTAAAATGAAATATTAAAAAAACTAAGATCGTGGCATCCGGCCCCATTCAGTTCAATTCAGTTCAGCCACTCAGTCATGTCCAACTTTTTGAGACCCCATGGACTATAGCACACCAGGCTTCCCTGTCCACCACCAACTCCCAGAGCTTCCTCAAACTCATGTCCATCAAGTCCATGATGCCACCCATCTGGCCCCATTGCTGCTACTGCTAAGTCACTTCAGTCATGTCCGACTCTGTGTGACCCCATAGACGGAAGCCCACCAGGCTCCCCCATCCCTGGGATTCTCCAGGCAAGAACACTGGAGTGGGTTGCCATTTCCTTCTCCAATGTGTGAAAGTGAAAAGTGAAAGTGAAGTCGCTCAGTTGTGTCCGACCCTTAGCGACCCCATGGACTGCAGCCTACCAGGTTCCTCCATCCATGGGATTTTCTAGGCAAGAGTACTGGAGTGGCTTGCCATTGCCTTCTCCGTCTGGCCCCATTACTTCATGACAAATAGAGGGGGCAAAGGTGGAAGTAGTGACAGATTTCCTCTTCTCAGGTTCTAAAATCACTGGAGATGGTGACTGTAGCCATGAAATCAGAAGACGACTGCTTCTTGGCAGGAAAGCTATGACAAACCTAGACAGTGTGTTGAAAAGCAGAGACATGACTGTATCCGTATAGTCAAATCTATGGTCTTCCCAATGGTCATGTACAGTTGTGAGAGCTGGACCATTAAGCACCAAAGAATTGATGCCTTCAGACTGTGGTGCTGGAGAAGACTCCTGAGAATTGCTTGGACAGCAAGGAGATTAAGCCAGTCACTCTTAAGGGAAATTAACTCTGAATACTCATTGGAAGGATTTGAGGCTGAAGCTAAAACTCCAGTATTTTGGCCATCTGATGCAAACAGCTGACTCATTGGAAAAGTCCCTGATGCTGGGAACGATTGAGGGCAGATGGAGAAGAGGGTGTCAAAGGATGAGATGGCTAGATGGCATCACTGATGCAATGCACATGAACTTAGGCAAACTTCGGGAGATGGTGAGGGACAGAGAGTCCTGGAATGCTGCAGTCCATGGTGTCACAAAAAGTAGGACATGCCTGGGCAGCTGAACAATATTAACGACTTATAAAGGTCTAATATGCAGAATGTATCTAGAACACTTATAACACAACAATAAGACAAGCAACCCAATTTAAAAATAGGCAAAGAATTTAAATAGATATTCCCCCAAAGCAGATATGCAAATAATCAACAAGTATGTACATGAAAAGATGCTCAACATCATTCATTAGAAAGATGCAATTCAAAACCACAATGATATCCCACTTCTAACACCACTAGGATGGTTACAATCAAAAGACAATCCCAAGTGCTGCTGAGAATGTGGAGAAATTGGAACCCTCATTCACTTTCACTTTTCACTTTCTTGCATTGTAGAAGGAAATGGCAACCCACTCCAGTGTTCTTGCCTGGAGAATCCCAGGGACAGGGGAGCCTGGTGGGCTGCCGTCTATGGGGTTGCACAGAGTCGGACACGACTGAAGCGACTTAGCAGCAGCAGCAGCTGCATATATCAAAAGTGGGAATATGAAGTGGCACAGCCATTTTGGAAAACACGTTTGCAGTTTCTCAAAAAGTTAAGCATAGAATTGTGTTCAGGTCAGAATTCTGTCACCTCACCTCCAAATTCCTGTGCTAAAGTCCTAACCCTCAGTACCTCTGAATGTGATGGTATTGGAGATGGGACTTCAAAGAGGTAATTAAGGTAAGATGAGGACCTGGGTCTGGGTCCTAAACCAACATAGCTGTTGTCCTTATAAGAAGAAGAGGTGATTAGGACACAGACACATGCAGCCATAGAGAGACAACCAAGTGAAGACACAGTGAGAAGGCTGTCATCTGGTAGCCAAAGAAAGAGGCCTCAGAAGAAACCAAACCTGCCAATACAGTAAGTCCCCTACATACGAATGAGTTCTGTTCTGGGAGCATGTTCGTAAGTCCAATCTGTTTATGAGCTCAACAAAGCCAGACTAGGAACCCAACTAACACAATCAGCTATATAGTACTATACTGTAATAGGTTTATAATACTTTTCACAAAAATAATATATTAAAAAAACATAAAAAAAAGAAAACATTTTTAATCTTATAGTAATATACCTTGAAAAGTACAGTACCACCAGCTACATCACTGCTGCTATTATGCTTGTTTCTGGAATCCTTGGACTTGAAATAAAGACACTGTACCACTGTACTCTATAAAGTACACAAAAGCACAACCACTTCTAGAGGATGCACCCATGACAATGTACACCAGACACGTGAACTAACTTACATAATTGGACACACAAATGCACATTCGCATCTTTGAAAGTTTGCAACCTGAAGGTTTGTGTGGAAGATGCCTGTTGTACCTCAACTTTGGACTTGGGGCCTCAACAATTGTGAAAAGTTAATTTCTACCGTTTACAAATCAAAGCTAGGAAAAACCTCTATTGAGATTTAAGAATGTTCTGGGCTTCCCTGGTGGCTCAGTGGTGAAGAATCTGCCTGCCAGTTCAGGAAACACAGGTTCAATCCCCAACCCGGGAAGATCCCGCAGGTTGAGGGATGACTAAGTCCGTGCAGTACAACTACTGAGCCTATGCTCTAGAGCCACAAGTACTGAGCCCACGGGCTGCAACTACTGAGTCCGCACTCTGCAACAGGAGAAGCCACCACAGTGAGAATCCTGTGCATCGCAACTAGAGAGTAGCTCCCACTCACTCCAACTAGAGAAAGCTGGCACACAGCAACAAAGACCCAGCACAGCCAAATAAATCAATAAAACATTTTTTAAAAAATTAAAGAATGTTCTTCCATCCTCTACATAATTTTGATAAAAATTTCCCTTGGAAAACTATAGTACTGAAGTATGTAAAAGCCTCATGTAGAAGACATAAAGCAGAACATAAAGAATACAACTAAAAGTATAAAGCTTTTTTGGGGTAAACAAATCACCTCTATAGAAATTTTGGAAATGAAGAATCCATATTCACCAGAATAAATGGCCCAGAACTTGAATGAACTACATAAATCAGAATATAACATAATCAATTTTCACTCTACCTATTTATAGCTTTTGATAAAATTCTCTTACCAGGTCCTACTAAATTTGCCATTATCTGCTAAACCTGAAATAAAATGATTTTTTAAATTCCTTAAATAACATTTGAAATGCATTTTAAATTTAGGGTCTATTTGGTTAGTGTTCTATATTCCATTTTAGGCACAATGCTAGACTATCACGTATTTATTTTCATGGCTTTCTTTACTTACTTGGCACTGTTTAGTTCAAATTGTACTTGTAAAACCTAAGATAGACAAATGTTTAGGTCACATTTATTCTGGTCTTTTAAACTGCTCTGTTGTATCTATACAATAAAACTCAAAAAGACGTGGTTTGAGTAGTTGTGAGGATTTCTATTCATTTGTGCCAACTTCCACATTATATTTATCTCTTTGCTATCACTCAAACACAGGCTTGATTCATAAAAAAAAGTGGTCTTTGTGTTACCCTCTGAGTCCATTCTTCCGGCTATATAAAATTAACTCGAGTTCTCTTCGCCTTTGTTTCAAAGTTTTTTTGTTTCTTTGTATTCTCTAGTTGTATTTCTTCTATTGCTCAATGAATGAGGAAAAAAAGCATGTAAGAATTCAGTGTGTAAATTCTGAGTCTCAGGTCCTCAGAGAGCCTGTCTTTGCCTCAGGTTCCTTAGACCAAGCAATAAAAATGCTCCATGAGGTGGATGTTTCTAGACTGTGTGAAAAGGCCTCTTTTCTCTTAGTTTTAAATTACAGGATTATGAGTCAAGTTAATTTTCATTCAGCCTTATCTATTTGGAATGGAACATTTCAAATTTAAAACTATTTTTCTCTTCATAAGCCTCAAATGAATTATATTTCAACGTGTTCAAGTAAGTGGAAAGAAGTAGAGTGACAATTGATTGTGTCACCTTAGCCAAGAAACAGCAGAGGTTGATGGGCTCTGGTGGAGATCCATGATTGGGTCTTGTAATAGGATGACCCAACATGTCATGAGAACCACAAAAACTGCCAGTTTGGCAAATCAGGATGATCATGGGAACTAAGTCAGATGGAAGGGCAAATATAATACCATTTATATGTGGAATCTTTAAAAAATGATACAAGCAAACTTATTCACAAAACAGAAACAGACTCACAGACTTAGAAAACAAACATGGTTACAGGCTGGAGGTGAGGGACTGAGGAGAGGGACAGATTGGGATTTTAGGACTGATGTGTACACACTGCTGTATTTAAATAGATAACCGACAAGGGAACAGGGAGCTCTGCCCAATATTCTGTAATGATGTAAAGGGGGAAATCATTTGAGAAAGAAGAGATACAGGTAGATGTATAACTGAATCACTTTGCTGTACATCTGAAACTAACACAATATTGTTAATCATCTCTACTCCAATATAAACTAAATTTTAAAAAAGCCTGATCACCCCTGAGGATAGCAGTAACCCATTCACGTGGTATTCCTGAGATAGCACATAGGATCTTGAGTGAGGGGACCCCTCATTTCCAATCACTCTTGTAACCATGAGGAAGCTGTATAGATGCATTTCTTAAGTAGGATGTAATTATGTTAAAAATATTTTAAATCATTCAAAATGAACATATTCTTTTCAAAAGTACCTACTCAGTGTTGGGAGGACCCAGAGCCAGGGGTGGCAGGGGTTTAACCCAATGTCTCATTTCATGAAGAAGTTGGCCTTCTGCAAGAGAGGAGCTTGGGCTGGGTGATCACCACCCCACCACTCAACATGAAGACATAGAGAAAGACTGCAGACTTGAGACCTGGGAAGACCCCACAAAAAAAGGAGCTCAAGGAGCAGTTATTTCTTTCTCTGCTTTGAGCTCAAAAAAGCTCACTCGAGAAGACTGAAAGAGGCCTCACCATTTTGGTAAATGCTTTCTCATCCTCTTGTAGCTGCTTTTGTGAAAAAGCAGAAAGGGTCCTCAAAGAAATTTCTGAGAGAGTTGTTCTCAGGCTTTTGACCTATATTGTTGTTGCTGTTATTGTTTAGTAGCTCAGCTGTGTCCAAGACTTTGTGCCAGGCCATGGACTGTAACCCGACAGTCTCCTCTGCCCATGGGATTTCCCAGGCAAGAATACCAGGTTGCTGTTTCCTTCTCCAGGGGAATCTTCCCAACCCAGGGATCAAACCTACATCTCCTGCATTGCAGGCAGATTCTTTACAGCTGAGCCACCAGGGAAGTATCTATATAAGGAAATGTATTCTTAAGGAGTTTGCTTTTGAACCAAACTTATGTTAATTTGTATACATCTGGCATTTCAACTGACAGCCTACAGTCTCACAAGTACTTCTGAGGAGAGTAGTTCCAGGAATCTGAGGGGCTGAACAGAAGAGATGAGTGAGAAATGGAAGTGGGTGTCAAGAGGCAGACCTGCCCATAAAGCTTCAGTAGATCAAAAAGTTGCCTAATATAAAAAAGAAGATGAGAAGGAGCTAAGGACTTTGGAGTCAGAAAATGATCAAATTAATAAAGATTCAATGCTTTTGGAGGCTAGGATGTCACAAACCGTGCATAGGTTATTTTGGGTTTCTTCTTGATACTTGTATTATTTCCATGCTCAATGACATTTGTTTCATGGGTAGAGTCTCAGTAGTCATATGTCATATTTATTAAAAATGTAAAAATGAGAAACCTAATATAGACCTTGTCTACACAGGGGCCAGATCTCTTAAAAAGCAGCACAACATCACCATCTAGTGTCTAAAACCTAAAAGTTAAATCAGATGTCTTGTTTTCCCGCTAAGCTGTATCCACTTCTTTTGCGATCCCATGGACTTTAGCCCACCAGGCTAGTCTGTCCCTGGGATTTCCCAGAAAAGAATACTGGAGTGGGTAGCTATTCCCTTCTCCAGGGGATCTTCTCAACCCAGAGATCAAACCCACGTCTCCTGCATTGGCAGGTGGATTCTTTACCACTGAGTCAGTAGGGAAAACCTTATAAAATCACAAAGTCACTGACCTAAAAAATCACACAGGATTCTCTAGAAGGAACCATTATTCAATAGATAAGGAAACAAATACTGAAAGCTTAAGTGATTTTTTTTTCTTATGCTTATAGAGCTATGACAAAAGAGACTTATCAACCAGCCCAATCCTGGTGATCCAAACTCAATTCAGTGATAAATGAAGGAGCAGTCATTCATATGTTCTCAATAATCGTGGAATGTGTTGGAAGAAAAAGCAACAAGAGGGGGAGTTCCTCCTGTGTACCAGTCTTCACCACTAATCATCAGGATCTGTCCTCAAGTTAGAATATTGTGATGACAGCTGGGATGTTACCAAATGTAGACAACCTGTTAAAAGAAACTTAAATAAATATAAATGTGATTAAATAAGCATCCAATCTCATCCTGGCACAGAGTAAAACAACAGAAACATTAGGTAAGGGCAAAGTTATTTCCCTAAGGGGTTTTTAATAGTCTACAAGATTCAGTACCTCAGTATCAAAGGAAATGGATACCTTAACCACATTTAATATTTAGCTTATAAGTAAAAATAATTTTTACTGTTTTTTATCGGGATATAGTTGCTTTACAATGTTGTGTTAGTTTGTGTTATACAAGGAAATGAACCAGCAATATGTATATATACCTCCCTTCTCTTTTAAGCTTCCCTCCCACCCCCACATCCTACCCCTCCAGATCACCAACAGAGCATAGAGCTGAACTCCCTACACTGTACAGCAGGCTCTCACTAGCTCTCTATTTAACACATGGCAGTGTACATACATCAGTCCCAATCTCCCAGGTCAACCCACCCCAACTCCTTCCATTATTTAAAACATCTCTTTCCTCTTCACCAGCTGTTCTATTTCAAAATATAGATCAGAACAGGAATTCAAAACAATGACTATGGTGGTTTCATCTATGAACTCACATTTAGCAGTGGATGTCTTTATGAGCCACTTCAGGAGACTATGGCTGAGGTTGGAGAAATGGTGGGGAAGCATTTGGATGGGGTTCTCTTTTCCTTCTCATCATAGATCCAGCATCAAACAGCTTGACTATAAGTCTCTGCCTCTGTTGCACCAAAAGTCTTCCTTTTTTCCTTTTGGCTACTCCTGGGTTATCAACACCCTGTATTCAGTATAAATGGTGGTGATAGCTCATAGTGCTGGCAATGCTTTTGGTGCCTACTATAGTTTTGATTCTCCACACCTTAGCTGACCATTTATGACAAAACCCCCCGCCATTAGAGCCCCAGCTTAGCTGGAGTCCTGGCAGGGCCTCCACTGCCCTTACTGCCCCATTTCCACACTTGCCTGAGGGTTACAAGGTTTTAATCAAAGGCATAAAGCCAGAAATTCTTAAGAAGGGGCAGGGAGCTTAACAGAATCACCTAGGGAGATTATCCTAATTATAGCCCCCCACACACCTCATCTTTTCCTTACAGAGGGAGTGTTTCATAGCCCTCAGGTATGTTAGGGAGGGAAAAAAGAAGTTGAAACCCATTGGCTTCAAGCAAGGAGAGAGGTGAGGTTAATCTTCTTTTGATTTAGATTGAAAATACTTCAAAAGAGGGAAATGAAAACTTGTCTCCTAAGGATGAAACTATAATAAAACCTTAATTAATTTGGACCCCATTAATTCAAAACGTGTGATAATTAGAAAAATGGTTAGGTTAAAGTTTACCTTTCCTCTAGCTGGGGAAAAAGGTGGCTGAAGATTACTTTCCCACACCTAGGAAAAATGAATTTGCTAAGCAAATTAATACTTACAAAGAGAAAAACATTTAACTCCTTGAGCAAGCAGTTTTCAGAGAATTTAGTTATTTCTAACACATCAACAAGTACTATTGTAATTATATGTAATCTCTGGTCATTAGAGTAGATTCCCCCTGGGACCTTTCCTAGGCATCACTTGAGTCATCAAAGTTATCAATTGGAGTTAATGAAATTAAATTTCTTTTCAGAATTCCACAAGTCTGACAGAGCTTTCCTCAGTTCGGCTGGATTTTCTATGGTTCTACTGAATCATGGGGTCGCGGAGAGTCAGACACGACTGAGCGACTGAACTGAACTGAATCCCACCTACAGGTAAACTCAGAAGGCAACCTTAGCATCTCTTACTGTTTGTGTCATCAAATGTATCTAAACATGCTCAGGTCTTTATTTCAGCGAAACATAAATAGACAACACATTTAAAAAACAGGAATTAAGGATGGGAGGAGCCCAGCTTGGCAATATATACGTACAACTGATTCAGCAACAATCAACAATATTGGCTTAAAAATATAGACGTGTTTCCTCGAACATTTTTATAGTACCATAGTTTGTGAAAAGGTGTTATTTGGGATAGGGGTTAGAAGAAAAGAAGAGGGTGAAGAGCTCTATGGACAAAATATTTGGGGAAATGATAGTTTAAACAAGTTAAGCAGGTTGCTATACGGCAGGTCTTCAAGAGCCTTCCTGGAGGATGAAATGGCAACTCACTCTAATATTCTTGCCTGGAGAATCTCATGGACAGGGGAGGCTGGCAGGCTACAGTTCATGGGGTCACAAAGAGCAGGACAGGACTTAGTAACTACATAAGAGCCTTTCCTAAACAAATGGACAATGTCTACTTTCAAGTGAGTGGTGCAATACTTTCTAAAATTCCTTTAAAAGGAAGTCCTTTCTTCAAAAAGCAACCTGGGAACATTATCCCAATGCTCCATGAATACTCTTTGGAAAAAACTAAACCAGTTATGTGGCAATTAATGAATATCCTCAGAATACCAATAGTTAACCAAGATTTTCTGTTGCCTAATTATTTCAACATAGCAAATAGAAATAATAAAACATTATACCCTATATTATTATATTCATCTACCCTATTCCATTTGAGTTTCTTACAATTGCCGGCTGTACCCTGAGGCTTTATGAACTGAAGTTCCTGTGGTTTGATTTAAAATATTTTAATTAAGTGAAGCTTTCTGCCCCAAGGCTTTCTAAAGCAATTTTCAAAACCTCAGAAACAAACAAATGTTATACCAATGGCATTACCATTGATAAACCACGGCCATTTTCAAGCCTTCATTTCTTGCTTTGTTTTACTATGCATAGAAATATTTTATTTGAAATGACAACAATAAATCACAGAGTTAGACAATGTAGGACCAAAGTTATGTGCCATGGGAACAACAAGAAATACAAAATTCACCATAAAATACCTTCAGCCACTGGCGAAGTCATCTAACACAGGAGTGGTTTTACCTGTGTAACAGGGAAGAACAAAATCTGACTCCATGTTGGATCTGTTTCTTTTACTTTAACCTTTGTTTTCCATTGCTTCAGTTACTATAATCACTAAAAAGACACTATATATAGATAAGGATACAAAATGGCCTGCCTCAGGGAACCCTGACCATCTGCCTAAATGTTAAACTAAAGCGCCTTTGTTCAGCTCACAGGGAAACACCCTGTCCCTCTCCACCTGTGAATGGCTGCAGGAAAGAAGAAATTAATAGATCCACTCCCTGAGGCTGGCCAAACCAGGAGATATTTTGCAACACTTAGGACCTTTTTACTTCCTCACCTTCTCCCCCTCTCTGTTCCATAAAACAAACTAGCATCCAGACCCTGAGAAGATGGTACTCTAGGACTCTAGTCTGCCATCTTCTCAGATGCCCAGCTTTCCGAATAAAGTCACTATTTCTTGCCTCAACATCTCATCTCCCAATTATGGGCCTGCGATGCATCAAGCAGGCCGAACTCAGTAAGACCTGTATATAACTTAAGACTGGGGTCATCAATGTTTTCCTGGTGAAGACTTATTTGCAATTTCCCTTCAAAGTGTTATGTCTAAATTTTAGAGGTGTGCATATGCACTTTTTGTGGGGTTTAGAGCGACTCAACTATGGTTTGAGGAGATGTTACAACAAAATTTCTCAAACTGTCCCGGGACCAGTAGTTTTAGCATCACAAAAAAAAAATAGAAATACAAATTCTAAAGTATAAGCTTTGAAGTCATAAAGACCTACATATGATGTTACTTAATCTTTCTAAGCTTTAGTGTCTTATCTATAAAATAATTTTTTAAATATTACCTTCTTCAAGGGGTTGCTTTCAAGAAAGGAAAAATAAGATGATATATATGAAACATTTTCTTGGTGCTGGGCAGTGTTCAGCATGGAGACAGGTGACTCAGACAGTAAAGAATCTGCCTGCAATGCAGAAGACCTGGGTTTGATCCCTGGGTCAGGAAGATCACCTGGAGAAGGGAATGCAACACACTACAATATTCTTGCCTTGAGAATCCCATGACAGAGTAGACTGGTGGGCTACAGTCCATGGCTGGTAAAGAGTTGGACACGACTGAGCAACTAACTCTTCTTGTCCCACTATTTACGGGAGAAGGAGAGCCCTGATTTAGGAGGAAAACAAACCTTCTATCCTTTCCCTACAAAGTTCATTCTTGAATGGCTATCTCAGGCACCCTAATATGCTATGAATGTTTCTTAGGTGTGCCCCCAAATTTTGATCAGTGTATGAAACTGGTCTTTGCTAGGCTGGTACATATACTCTGACTACAATGGCTAGTGGACCGGACATTTTGGTGAGCAGGTCATGTGATTTTGTAAGAGCAGAACTACTACAATTCACTGTGAATGAGGTAAGAAACACCAGGCTTTTGCCCCAAAAAGAGTTCATGCTGACTGAAGAAGATGAGAAGCTGGCCTCTGGAGCAGAAGAGAGTGCTGTCAGGACATGGGACAATGCCAAGGCCTGAGGAACAAGGGGACAGGATAGTCATGAGCATTCATAAGAGCCAGGGGCTGTGACTTCTCCACTGCTGTTTTATTTAATCTTCCTAACACCCCACGTGGAGAAGGCAATGGCACCCCACTCCAGTGTTCTTGCCTGGAGAATCCCAGGGAAGGGGGAGCCTGGTGGGCTGCCGTCTATGGGGTCACACAGAGTCGGAAATGACTGAAGCAACTTAGCAGCAGCAGCAGCAACACCCCATGAGAAAGGTCCTACTCTTCTTCCCCATTTTATGGATGCAATCTTTAAGGCTCCAAGATCATGGAGCCAAGAATTCAGACCTCCCTCTGGCTCATCACCTCATTACCACTCCCCAGCCTCAGCTTTCTGTCCCTGGGGAGCTATTATAGACACTGTGCCATTATCATTTAACTATAGCAGGGATTGTGATGAAATTATTGCTGAATTGCTTCTCTGTTTTGTTTTGAGATTTTCAATTCCTTCATGCATGCCACCAACATTTCTAATATCACAAAGTATGCCAAGAACACAGAAAGGATGATAAACACCAGCTAGGTTTTACTGATAAGTTTCTACTCAGGTATTCTGCCCTTGTGCCTTGCCTTTAGAAACCACACTGCAAAGCTTCAGCCTCCTTTGATCCTGCCTTCCACTAAAATGAGTTTCTCTAGAGCGGGTTTAAAGCTCATATTTGTATTCTACCTCGAATTCCTACAGTGACCCGAAGTCTCATTTCCCGCCTTCCCTTTTGGAATTCTCCCCATGGTTTCTGTTTCCAGCTTCCCCAGTCTGAATTCTTAATTGGCCTTATCTCCCCTTCATCACCTCTGGCCCTGCTGGTAACCAGTCCCTGGAGAGTTGTAATAGAGCAGGGATGGTTCTCCTTCCATTTTCTGGAATAACCTAGGGACTGCAGCCTGCACACCAGGAATCAATTGAACCCGCACAGCTTAGCACTTGTGAGGCTTTTCGACCCCCCACCTGCTTTTCCAATATCATCTTATCAGTTCCCTTCTGATCCAACCCATTACATGAAACTGAAGTATACTTCATTTATTAGCTGCTCTTTTAAAATTCTGTTAAGACGCGGAGAACGGAAAAAGGCGGAATGATAAACGCTCAAAAATGGAAATTTCGGTCATTTTGGGAAAGGGGTGTTGAAATCTGAGTACTTGAGGGGTTTCATTATATACTTCAAAGTAAAATTAACACTATTTCTGGGTTTTATTCATTCCTTTTGAAACGCATATCCATGCTGGCAGCATCCGTCTCTTACTCTTAGTAAACTCGTATTTAAGACTGATTGATCCTCTTACCTTGTACTAAGACTTCTTGGCCTTTGAAGAGCATTTCCTGTATCATTAAGATTTTCATTTCCAGTTCTTGAAGTTGATGACAAACATGACTTTCTGAGTTTTGTGGGACAGTTTTGCCCTTGTCATTAGCAAGCACTTCGGGTTTCTGAACTGACATTTTGTTCGAGAGGCCATCAGAAGAGCTAATGAGGCTGCATCTCTCTGCTTTGGAGCTCATGGCCTTGGTAGAGCAGATCCTGCATTCAGAACTTCGCAAGTTGGGCTGGGCTGCTCTCAGGCCAAAGCAATCCCTAACACACGCTGCCAAGACTTCGGCTGAGTCACTCAGTGCTCTTGCTGTATCTATTTTGTGTGGCCAAGCAGCCTACAGGAGCCCTAAAATGACACTAGCCCCCTCATGTGAGAGACCCGAATAACAGCCCACAGATTCATAAGCAAATAAAAGTTCCCAGTATGGCTTCCCCAACAGCCCTTGTAATCAACGGTCTCCCCTACTTCTTAGAGCCTTCCCCTTTTCCTTAGGCACACTCCATGGGAGTCTAGTCTACCAAAACTCTGCCCTTTTTGGTATGAATTGACCAATCTGACTTTAACCCAGGAACCTCAAAGCACTCCACCCACAGACCCTAATAAAGGCATGTCCCCTAGACACTGCCTGTCTCTCTGCCTACACTGCCTCCACTCCCCTTGTGGCCCCTCAGGTACTTCCTCCAGGACCTGTGAGTGGTAATATCTCTATTTCAGTTTTTCTGGCAGTCTTCTGTTGCACCATGGCTCATCATCCAGAACCCTGTGCCCTATGTAACGAACGGTAATTTAACAGTCATAGCATTCAGTGACATGACTGGAATGGCCAAGGTTTCCAGGACACCTCTGTGTCTTTATCAAAGATGCACTCAGAATTTACCTGCATAAACAATAAGGAGAGAGATCAAGACAAAGTACAGTGTGTAGGTTTTTGTAATTATCTCCCCATTATCTTAATTAAAAGTAGAAAAGACCAAATGATATTCTCAAAAGAAATTCTTTCCAGTGCACCTAATTATTTGGTTTCAAAAATAATAAAAACAGCAGGTACATTGTTAGTTCTAGGAACTCACTCTAAGGACAGAAGGAAGGCACTTTGTTTTAGGAGATTATTTGTCTTAATTTTGAAATCCATCCTGCACCTCATTACTGGGGATTTAGAGGATGCTAAGCTCCTCCAATTCCTGACTCAGAAGACATACGAGATTTCTTTATGCTGTAGTTAGTGTCATAACTTATGTGTTGGAAACCATTTCTAGCACTCTTCTAAAAAGTTAATCACAAAACCCTAGCTCCTCTAGTAAAGCCTTAACTGAAGACCTCAAATGTTTGGCAATTAGGCATCGGCTGCCTTTCTGATGTGCCCTCCTTCTGAACCTCCCCCATAGGTCTTAAAAAGGAAGCCTCCAGCATCTTAATCCCAGCTGCATGTCACCATTCAAAAGATTACCAGGTCCAGATTCTCTTCACAATCTTTAAACACAAAAGTGAGTCTTTTCTGCCTAAGCTGGAGAGAGGGAGAGAAAGACAAAGCTCTCCCTCTATCCTCAGTTCAGGCTAATCAAGGTTTCCATCATCTTTAGCCAACTTCCCCAACAATACCCAGATCTTTCATTTCTTTATCTACCATGACCTCAAGATGGCATGAGCCAGAGTTTACTTTCCCTCTAATCATGGAATCTTTCTTCTTCATCTTAAACTCACAGTAGCCCCTCGTTAACTGAATGGCAGCCCCTACAAGATACGTAGGTGACAGCATTCCTGAGAAACAAAGAGTAAGGAAAACCTATGGTATGAAATACAAAATCAATAGACATTTTCAACGTTTGATTCACGCGCTAAAAGAAACAAAGTTCACTGAAGTTACAATCCTTCTCCCAAGACTTCTATTTCTAATGGGATTTCTTTTAGCTGTGACTATTATTTTTATTCTCAGTAAATGTTATCTTAGCCCGTCAAGGAAAGGTGAAACCTAGGACTTTCAGATGTGAATTTGTTGTTGATTCATGTTTCATTATGTCTTTAAATTGATACCCGGAAGACATATTTATAGTGTTGTCTATGTCTATAAAGGCAGCTGCAGTGTAAGTGGCCTAAGAATGTGAAAGTAGAAAAAGTAATCTGTGATTAAACATTTCATAACCTCCCAGAAGCCACAGGCTAAGAGAAAATGTAGCTATCATTTGTGGAGAAAAAGGTGAGAGATGTGAGGCAGGCCATGGTCGGCACTTTGATGCACTTAAATAAAGTTGCATCAGAATTTAACAATAAGCTACCTGGTAGCAACTATGGATTTACAAACAACCCTTTCTCCCAACTGCTTCCATTTATACCCACAATGGGCTATTTTTCCCACATGTAGATGAAGTAATTGCCTTTACAATCTTAAAAAGCGAGTTATTTTGAAAACTTATTACAACACTACAACTCTTTCAGGGGGCACCAGCTCCTCATTTTCATTTCTGTTGATTTCTCTTCACTGACCATGGAGAGCACAGTGAAGTCTCACTGATCAACTGAAGCAGGGCCCTTCGACTGTGTGCCTGTGAATTCACACCTATTTATGATTCAGGTACAATCACTGTCTCCTGTTAGGATCATCTTTCTTGCTTTTGACAAGGAGAAAAAGAATGAAAGAAAAGCCAGAAAAAGACAGAGCGTCTGTAATTTTTGGCATTTTAAATGTTTGTTCTCAATGACAATTCTTTCATAAATAAATGGCATTGTTTTAAAGGAGAGTGTTATTTCTTAGCACGTATTCACTTGGTTTTGCAGAATAGCATCCTGTTACCATTGAGAAACTGTTCTGGGACAGTGGTTTTTCATGAGCTCCAGGAAAAAGATAACATTGCTATCCTTTTCCCTTATTATTTCAAGATTTACATGGAATATTTTACTTGAACATTCTTTTCCTGTAAGATTCCTTTCACTGTTGTTCCTTCATTATCAAGCAATTCTCTATCTTGCACATTGCAAAGGCATTTGCCAGATTTTCATAGTTAGATTCAGGCATTCTGAATGCAAAATAGCACAATTAGTAACTATTTTACATGACAGTATTTGGATTTCCATCTGACAAGATTATTCCTACTCATCATTTTATTTCTTTAGTCTCTTGTATATCTTTTGTGTACAGTATCCATTCAAAATCATTTATGGATTAATTGATTAATCAATAAATGCATTCAAGTCTGTGTTGTTGTGGTTGTTATTTATTTACTAAGTCATGCCCAACTCTTCTGCAACCCCATGGACTATAGCCCACCAGGCTCCTCTGTCCATGGGATTGTCCAGGCAAGAATACCAGAGAGGGTTGCCATTTCCTACTCCAAGGAATCTTCCTGAAACAGGGATCAAACACACATCTCCTGCATTAGCAGGCAGATTCTTTACCACTGAGCCACCAAGGAAGCCTATGGTTGATAGAAAATTATTTTCATTTGAACTTTTCTGTAGAATATGGATCTTCTATGCTGTAACAGTTTCTTTTCAAAAAGCATTTCACTTCCTCAGATGTCTATGTATAAAAGAACAATTAATGTCATCACAGAAAATATAGACTTTGAATCTATATTCTAGCTTACCCATTGACAGTTGTATGATATTGGAAGTAAAAAATAGAAATAATACTTAGAGAGTAAGGTTGTTCTCAGAGCCAGAAATAATGTACTTTAAATGCCTGTCACACAGCAGGCATTCTCTATGTTGAGATTAGCATTGGTTTGGCACTAGAAAAACTGTCCAAGAAACCGTGATCACCTAGCATGAGCACCAATTCCTTCTGAAGAAAACATCAGTAAACAATTTCCTAGGTATGATCTTTGGTTTTTAAGACTGCAATCAAGGTTATCACTTGAACCAAGGTTACAGTGCATGGGTTGGCCAGCAGCCTGTGGCATAACCTAGAGTGAGAAATTTACCCAATAGCAAGACTATAATAAATAGTGACGACAAAGTACAAGTCCCCTATACACGAACAAGTTCCATTCCAAGAGCTAATTGGTGAAGTCCAATTTGTCCATAAATCCAACAAAGTCAGCCTAGTACCCAGCTAACACAATCAGCTTTAATAGGCTTATAATACTTTTCATGCAAGTAATACATTAAAAAAAAAAAAAACCACACACAAAAATAAAGAAAACATTTTTAACCTTACAGTAGGGATTGGGGGTGGGAGGAGACGGGGATGACAGAGAATGAGATGGCTGGATGGCATCACCGACTCGATGGACATGAATTTGAGTGAACTCCGGGAGTTGGTAATGGACAGGGAGGCCTGGCGTGCTGTGATTCATGGGGTCGCAAAGAGTCGGACACGACTGAGCGACTGAACTGAACTGAACAGTACCTTGAAACATACAGTAGTACAGTACAAAGCTGGCATACAGGGGCTGGCATCGACCGAACAGGCGAGGAGAGATACTGACTGGAGGAGGCAGAGATGGTGGGAGATGGTAGAGCTGAAGGATCTTCAACAATAGGAGATGGAGGGCAAGCTGCAATTTCACTCACACCTGACACGGATGACATTGACAGCAGAAGTTCTACTTCCTTGCTGGATTCAATTCTATCTGCCCTCTTGAAAGAATGATCCAGGGATGTCTGGGTTGTAGCTCATCTTTTTGTTTTTTGTTTTCCCTCATCATAGATGACATGGTAGCACTCAACTGCATTCTGAATGGCTGCTGCAAGCTTCATGTACCATTCTACATTTGGTCATGTCCTGTGCCTCAAATCCTAACAGTACCTCCTCAAATACAGCACAGCTGCCCCGATTCCTCTCTCAAGAACCTGTAAAGGTCTCCAGAAAGGAGGTCCTCCTACCAGCTCATGCCTCTTCTCTTCCTACTCAGCCAAGAAGTGATCTCACATTTTTTTTATCCCAGTTGATCTAATTCTCTCTTCAGAGACTTGACAACTTATGCAGAGAGACTAAGCGCAGAGGAACAATGGGGATTCCCTTATTTTACCACCTCCCTCCCCTTCGCTCACTCTCCTCTGATCACACTCCTCCTTTCTACACATTTTGCAGTAGGTTTTACCTCCCTCTGCTGGACTCTTGCTTCAGGACATCACAGGGCTCTTGTCACCCAGGTCTCCAGAACCTTCCCCGTTATTCTGTTCCTTTACTATGTTTCCTGTCATTTCTGTTCATTATCGTTCCCCGTTTGTATCACTACTGCAGGTGCTATTCATTTGCTTGCTAGTGTAGTGTCTGTTTCCCCCAATAATATATAAGCTCCACAAGACCAGGGTCTTGGTCATTCTCTGTAGTGTCCCAGTTCCTAGCTGTTGTAGATACTCAATAAATATTAATATTTAAATAAAACAAGAATTCACTCATTTTAGTGATGACCTGATTGTGGAGTGGATATGTTAACTAGATCTTTTAGAGTTGACTGGATTTTCTGTTCTAAACCTGGCTCATTAGACTATCTTAGCCAAATCCTAGCTCTCTCAAATCCTTTCAATACAGTCTCTTCTTGCATAAATTTCCCAGGATGTTTAATTTTGCTTTGAATGAATGGACTCTGGTTTACATACTTCTTTATTAACATTGGATTTCACATAATACATTCTTCACTCAACCCGGAGTAAATACCAAAAAAAAAAAAAAAAAAAACCTGGAAACTCACCATCCCACAACTCTCCATCTAAGAAAATCCTTTCCTTCTATTACAGATGCTAGTTCTGCCTGCTGGGGCAAAAGTAAGCCAACTGAATAATGCCTCTTTCACCAACAAAATTAAATAAGATTAAGGTAATCAACACAAAGATTACATGAACGTCAATGTTATTTACCTTTAAGTAGTTAGTTGTACAAGGCATTTATTAATCTAAATGAATTCAGAGTTTCTGAATGAACATTGAATAATAAGGGGACTTTTTTTTAAGCTTATGTTCTGCCTCTTGCCTGGTCCAGCTTCTCACCTTTTCCCAACATTTTGTGTATCTTCCTCTCTCTATTAGGACAACAAGAACAAGGAAAAGAAAACTTTTTTATTAAAAAAAGGAAAAAAGAATAAAAGTACTAGAGTGATACAAACATTGTTTAGCAGTTTCCAACCCCACACCCCTCTCCACCTATTCCTTTATCATGAGTCTGTATAGGCACTGTTGTGATGGATTACACACCACACCTTGTCTGACATGACATCTTGGCTAAATGTGACATTCAACTAACACACATTTGCTAGTAAAATATCCTCTACTTCCTGGAAGACACAAAACCTTGAAATTTTTAAATTAGAAGAGAATCAAGTTTTCTTAGCTGGAAGAATCAGTTCAGTTCAGTCGCTCAGTCGTGTCCGATTCTTTGCGACCCCATGAATCACAGCACGCCAGGCCTCCCTGTCCATCACCAACTCCTGGAGTTCACTCAAACTCATGTCCATCGAGCTGGTGATGCCATCCAGCCATCTTATTCTCTGTCGTCCCCGTCTCCTCCCACCCCCAATCCTTCCCAGCATCAGAGTCTTTTCCAGTGAATCAACTCGTCGCATGAGGTGGCCAAAGTATTGGAGTTTCAGGTTTATCATCAGTCTTCCAATGAACACCCAGGACTGATCTCCTCTAGAATGGACTGGTTGGATCTCCTTGCAGTCCAAGGGACTCTCAAGAGTCTTCTCCAGAACCACAGTTCAAAAGCATCAGTTCTTCGGCGATCAGCTTTCTTCACAGTCCAACTCTCACATCCATACAGGACCATGGGAAAAACCATAGCCTTGACTAGACAGACCTTGTGGGCAAAGTAATGTCTCTGCTCTTTAATGCTGGAAGAATAGGACAGGTAAATAGAAAAGTAAGATGATTTCAGAATAAGTAAAATCAGACAATTAACTAAGAAGTTTGGAGCAAAATAGCACAGTCCTAGACAGATGAGTGAGAAGAGTCTCCAGAGTAAAATAAGACTAGGTTTTATAATATAGTATTTATCTATTCCCTATTTGCAGGGATTTATCTTTATGTGGTTTTGACTGTGCTAAAGAAAACTAGTCAAGGCTATGGTTTTTCCCGTGGTCATGTATGGATGTGAGAGTTGGACTGTGAAGAAAGCTGATCGCCGAAGAATTGATGCTTTTGAACTGTGGTGTTGGAGAAGAGAGTCCCTTGGACTGCAAGGAGATCCAACCAGTCCATTCTAAAGGAGATCAATCCTGGGTGTTCATTGGAAGGACTGATGCTAAAGCTGAAACTGCAATACCTTGGCCACCTCATGCGACGAGTTGACTCACTGGAAAAGACCCTGATGCTAGGAAAAGTTGGGGGCAGGAGGAGAAGGAGATGACAGAGAATGAGATGGCTGGATGGCATCACCGACTCTGTGGACATGAGTTTGAGTGAACTCCAGGAATTGGTGATGGACAGGGAGGCCTGGCGTGCTGTGATTCATGGGATGGCGGAGAGTCGGACACGACTGAGCGACTGAACTGAACTGAACTGAACTGAAAGAAAACCAGCCTAAGAGCATGTAGCTATGTGATGATTTGCTAACCTAGAAAGGTAAAGGAAAACAAAGGGTTCACATTCCTGAGGCCACAGCATGAGAGAGAACCCCAACAGAGCCTGAGCAGTCAATTGCTAGCAGAAGTGAGTCTCCTCTTTCCTTTCAGAACCAGGCTTCTCAATGGTTCACATCCTCCTGGCATCATTAGCCCAAAGCATCTCTGACTTAAACTGTGTTCCACTACCCTACTTCCTATCAAGTATAAATCACTCCTGCTCCCACTGTATTCACTCCTTTTATTTCCTTCAACAAAATTATGCTAATAGAAATTCTCTTATTCAAATAATTCCTAAAACCAACTGTATGGAATTATTAGCTAGCCCACATAAGGAAATGGTAACCCACTCCAGTATTCTTGCCTGGAGAAACCCATGGACGGAGAAGCCTGGTAGGCTACAGTCCACGGGGTCTCAAAGAGTCGGACACGACTAGCGACTGAATGGAACAGAACGGAACGGAACCACTTAGATAAAGTTGTACTGTTTTGCTAACAAAAGTAAAGAAGCAATAGGCAAGAAAAGCACTGGACAAACATGTAAGAAAACTAGTTTTCACATGAATATATTTCTTTCCTGTCTTTCTACTTCCATAACTATGATCTGGTTCAGACTTTTGTCACCTCTAAATTACACAACTGCCGATTCTAACTTTACCACCTAAATGCCCCTCACTTATAAACACCACCATACTCCAATTCACTTCTCATGGTACTAGGCAATCTTTCTAAGCAACAGGTAGAGAGTACAAATCCCAGGGCAGGAACACAGACATGAAACATTACACTTAAAAACTTCCAAAAATTGCCAGATAGGTATTTTCATACCTCAGGATTTAGCAAAAGACATATCAAAGAAGTACATTTTTTAAAAAAACAATTAAAAAAAGTTTTGCTGTGGTTTATACTGGACATAAATAAAGCTGCATCATGCTAATGCCTTTGCAGCTATTGTCAGATATCATGGCATCTTGGATTCTACTATTTCATTCTCAGTATTTATATTTTCTACATTGTTGTAGTACTAATTCTAGTGTTCACATATGATGCAGTGAACTTTTAGAAAATTCAGGTCAAAAATTACTTTTTTCCCCCAAATCCAACTCAGTAGCTAGAAAATGAGAATAAAACATCAAATTCAGTTTTAGGTTTGCATTTTAATTTTGGAGCTTAAATTGTTTTGGAGCAGAAGTAGTAATATTCTCTTAAAATCCACCAACATTTTAAGCAAAATGACAGTGAAGAGATTGTAGGGGGTCATCTTTACCACCACATGATATTGATCCCATCTGAGAATGAAGCCTTCATCAAGGAAAGCAGAACCCAGAGAGGGACATAAACAGATTCTTATTAGATTACAGAGGAGCTAAATCTAGCTATGCTTGAAACCAATTTATTAGCTGAATATTTCAGGTGAATCAGGCAATATGATGCCTTTTAGCAATATAAGCTCAGTATCTAGTACCTGAAGAATAATGGCTAATACACAAATGTGTTCTTTATAAGATGGCTTCCAAGGTGCCTCAGTGATAAAGAATCTGCCTGCCAATGCAGGAGACACAGGTTCAATCCCTGGATTGGGAAGATACCCTGGAGAAGGAAATAGCAACCCAATCTGCTATTCTTGCCTGGGAAATCCCACGGACAGAGGAACCTGGCAGGCTACAGTCCATGGGGTCACAAAGATTCAGATGTGACTTAGAAACTAAACAGCAACAGCATTCTTTATACGATATCGAGGTGAGAAAGGAAATATAAGAAAGGAAAGAGTGGCTTTCCTCCTATGGAAAATATACACCTTCATTGATATTGAGGATTTGCCAGACTTTCATTGTGGAACTTAGTAGAGGTTGATTAGAGGGTGCAATCTAATCATTGCACCCTGCCACAACTCCTCTTTTAAAGGAATTTATTTACACCCCCTGAGAATCCAGGGACTGCTCCCATACCCTTGAAGAAAAGGCAGTGAGTTACAGGATGGCCTCCCAGGCCTAACTGGTTTTATCAGGAGTGGGCATCATGCTCAAATTGGCTGATCCAATTCTCTCTCCTGAAAAATTGATATGTCTAGTATCTGGTGATGCTTAGACTAAAAGGACATAACTTGGTGTGGACATTTTATATGCATGCTCATTAAAAAAATAAATCAAACCAACAAGGAAAAAACATCTTACAGAGGAAACAAAGAATTAGGTTAAATATACAACATGTATCAAAGAAACTCAGAGAGGTAAATGCCCATTGCTCTTAGACTTGTTGTCATTTCATGCCCCAGCCATAGGCCTCCTAAGGTCTGGCTACCTTGTTCACCCTTGTAATCATTCAGTGTATTCCACTCTGGCAGCTTGAGCTAGTTTGAATGGGTGTCAGCTACCTGCAACCAATCTCTCTCTGAAAAATAGCCCACCTAGTGTATGTGAAATTACATGAGATCCTTTAAATAAAAAAGCTAAATCAATTCAAAATATGAATAAAGGTGGTTCCAACTTTTAGATTCAATTTGTGTTCTTGGTGACCTCATCTTTAAGAGAAAATCCACAAAGGCAAATTCACTTGCATATGCGCTGTTTGCAGGTTGTCTGTTTCAGGTCCTTAGGTTTAGCTGTTTGGACATTCATGGAAACCATGGAATGATTCAATATAGGCTGGGAAAATGAAAAACAGGTATAGGGACCATATTTTTAAAGCATGATCTCAGATGTACTTATGGGTACTTTTCATCAGAGTGATCCTTCTAAAACCCTAAACTGATTATGCCATTCCTTCTTCAAATCCTCTTTATAAGCACTCTATTTTCCTTAAAATAAAATGCAAACTTATAGCTGCTTAGTGCCTACTTACCTCTCCAGTCCCATGTCCCTCAGTTCTTCATACATACCCTGCTGCTGATGCTAAGTCACTTCAGTCGTGTCCGACTCTGTGTGACCCCGTAGATGGAAGCCCACCAGGCTCCCCCATCCCTGGGATTCT
This sequence comes from Moschus berezovskii, assembly GCF_049115385.1. Classification (NCBI taxonomy): domain Eukaryota; kingdom Metazoa; phylum Chordata; class Mammalia; order Artiodactyla; family Moschidae; genus Moschus; species Moschus berezovskii. Next base: position 65,683,062 of record NC_142469.1, read on the forward strand.
CCAGGCAAGAACACTGGAGTGGGTTGCCATTTCCTTCTCCAATGTGTAAAAGTGAAAAGTGAAAGTGAAGTCGCTCAGTCGTGTCCAACCCTTAGCGACACCACGGACTGCAGCCCACCAGGCTCCTCCATCCATGGGATTTTCCAGGCAAGAGTACTGGAGTGGCTTGCCATTGCGTTCTCCGCATACCCTGCTAGCACTCCTCAAAGTCTTTGAACACAGTATCCCTGACTCTAGTATAAAATGAACATACTCTTCTGGGGTCTAGAGGAATTATCAAAAGCTACTCTTGCAAGTGCAAAGTTTATGTGAAATATTCATGTTCGATTGCATAAATCCATACTTCTATTCAATATTATGTATATATTAATATTTGTTTTGAGATGTATTTCCCCAGAATTGACAGTCCATGATGAGTTTTAAGATTCTCACTTGTTTCTCTATCCCTAGTGTCTGTTAGAGTGGCTAGCACAGATTAGGTGTTCAATAAATATTTGTCAAATGAGTAAATAAGAAACTCTGAGAGGATAAATGATCTATTTCATGCTCTTATCTATCTCTGGCACAAAACTTGTACAACAGCTTGAGAAGCAGGGCTCTGGTCATTCTGAACTGTTAGTCATCTTGTAACTCAATGCAACAATTAACTGTCATCTACTTGAAGGCTTTCTTCCACTGCTCAAAGGAAGAGTACTTCTCCTGTACTCTGTAAACATCTCTATTATGAAATGTAGCATATTGTATTATAATTATCTTTCTCCTTCTGTGTCCTCCCTACAATACTGGAAACTCCTGGAGGTAGGGCTTCCCAGGTGGCTTGGTGGGTAAAGAATCTGCCTGCAATGCAGGAGATCCAGGAGACATGGGTTCAATCCCTGGGTCTGGAAGATCCCTGGAGGAGGGCATGGCGACCCACTAAAGTATTCTTGCCTGGAGAATCCCATGGACAGAGGAGCCTGGCAGGCTACAGTCCATGGGGTCAAAAAGAGTCGGGCGTGACTGAAGTGACTCAGCACACCCACATGCACCCTTCAAGAGCACCAGCTCCTGGACCGTGGTAGGCTTGAATGAACATCACGTTGAAAGAATAAATGAGTGAATAATTCAGATGACCTGGAATAGACACACGGTTGCCATTGTTAGGGGCCTTTGCAGGTCATGCTAAATGCAGAAAACAACATAGTGAGGAACTGTAAAGCCTGAGAGACATCTCTGGCCAAAAACATCACCTGCAACCTTTCCTTTATAAAAACTGAGTGGATGATGAAGTTAAGATCAGAAATACTTTAAAGGCAGAGACACCAATTTTCTTTTTTATTGCATTTGCACCTAGAGCTCGGAGAAGGAAATGGCAACCCACTCCAGTATTTTTGCCAAGGAAATCCCATGAACAGAGGAGCCTGGTGGGCTACCACACCTTCACAAAGAGTAGGACATGACCGAGCAACTGAGCATGCACACACCTGGAGCTACTATACACTTCTGTGTCCCTCACCTCAGTGAAGCTTATGACTAAGTAGTCATGAACCACAAAAACAAAGCTCATTCCTCTCCCTGATCCTTTCCTTCAGCTGCAGGACCTGATACTCAAAGAGGCCTGGTTACCACTGCCAGAACCTACACCCAGTGGTGAAGGGATTCCAAACTTTATTCTTAGCACAACCAAGCAGTTAAATATGCTACAAAATTAAACACTAATGAATTTGTCTGACAGCCCAAATATTTATCTTTTGCTTTAGAAACACCAAACGGAGAAAATAGAAGTTTATGCAATGTGGGTCATGGGTACGTAGAATAAACAGCTAGCGCAGTCTGTACCCTACTCAATGTTAGGAAACCCTTCCAACATTACTGTGTCCTTTATAACACTTTGGGGAATCTGGAAATTGTTCTGCTGCCAAAGCATAGTCAGGGAAGGAGGGAAAACATGCCAGCTCCTCTTAAAGCAAGCACAAAAGTGCCATTCTCTCATCCAGAGAAACAATGAGATTAGCTCTTTTATCACTAATTTTTCACTCTCCTCGCCTACTTTGTAAACACGGCATGGATGACTTTGCTCCTTATCAGCTGCAAACTGAATCTGCCTTTGTTGAAGCACCGTCAATCAGCAGCCTTTCCGTGCATATACTCAGTGATAGACCCAGCTAAAAAAAGACAGACTTTCATTTTCCCCAGCAATATCAGAAAAATAAAATAAAAAATAGAATGAAAAACAAAAAGGACTCTTCTGTACTGTGTAACCTAGAGTTCATTTACACTGCCAGACAGAATGAGATTAAAAACCAATGAAGGTCAAAGCTATTAACATTTGGATCAGAGGGCGTTTTGCCTGTTAGGATCTAGTTAGACTGGGCCTTTGTAATTGCCCAGTTTGTTTCCAACATGTCATGTAAACACTAACATTAGCTAAAGCCTGGGTGGTCTCAGGCTCCACATAGGCCGTTCAAAGGCCAGCTTTATCTTTGATTAGCAACAAAAACACACAATTCTTATATACCAATTTGAATAGTCAATGAACCTCTTCATTTTGCTGGTGCCACTTGATTGTGGCATTTCCAAATGGACTGTAATTTGATTTCCCTTTAGAACTCTTCTGCTGTACACTTTTTAAAGTCTATGATTGACAGCTTCCTTGCACACTAGGCAATTTTGAGGGCCAGCACATTCAACTTAACAAAGAATGCCCTTGATCATCAGGAGAGACTAAGGAAATTTGAGTGCTAGTCCAGAAGATAAACTTTTTGATTGAATTACTGTCAATACACCATGAAACAGCTTCTTCCTCAGGCTCTGGCAGTAACATATTTTTTTTGCTCTTATGCTTCCTAAAAAAGTTGTAGTTTTGAGAGCTACAACTCTGAGAACATTATCTAGACTAAATTGACTTCTCTCTACTCATATTGCCCTCATCCATTCCAAGCAAAAAAGGCATGGGTCAGCTGTAAGCAACTTTGAAAGAGGGCCCAAACCCTGCAAAACTAGCTAAACAATATTTACATTTCCGTCACCATTGATACATGTAAAGGAAGCTCTTTTATTTTTCAAATCTCCATTTTCTTCTTTACCCATATATACCTTCATCTTCAAATCCCAATCCTTTTGAAGTTTTCTGTGACTACACCAAACCTCGGGAGTCTTCCAATGCTATGAGTACTCATAACTCTTGCAGGCGTTTTGTGTGGACTAGTATGTGCTGTGTTTAGTTGCTCAGTCATGTCTTGACTATTTGAGAACCCATGGACTATACAACCATATAGAACTGAGAACCCACAAGGTTCCCGTGTCCGTGAGATTTCCCAGGCAAGAATAATGGAGTGGGTTGCCATTTCCTTCTCCAGTTGACTAGTATAGTTTGCTATATTTATTTCTTAATTCCCACCTCTCCTGCTAGTCTCTAAGCTTATGAAGGACAGACTGGTCATCTGTTTTTATCACCGGCATCCAGTACTTTGGACTGACTGAATGAATGAATCTTCAGAAAAGCAGAGACTGTTTCAAAAAAAGGACCACTCCTTTACTCCCAATGGGGTTGAAGTTACCTAAATTAAGCATACATGGCTGCATGTATCAATATTAGATATATGAATGTTATAACCACCCTTAATAAAGCCTTATATGTACTAAGTCTTTGTATATAATTTGAGAATTCCAAAAATTTATAGAGTCTTCTCACCCTCTAGGTTATTTTTTTAAATTTTATATTCTTTGTTGCATTGTTCCTACTACCTTGTTTTGGTTAGACAGTTTAATTGCAAGGAGACAAACCCTCCACGAAGTTAGCTTAAAACATGGGGAGTCTCAAAAATCTCAGCCCAGCCTGGGGAGAAGTGCAAAATCAGACATCTACTCCTCTGTTCTAGTTTTCATGTTTGCTTTTCAAGTACCTGTTCATTTTCTTCTTCACTTCTACATAGTAAAGCACTGCTGCCTCAACACTGCGGCTCCAGCCCTTGAGTTTACATAGTATTGCAGACCCAGAATGGAGAGCAATCTGAATTGTTCAATCCATATCCCTGTCTGAATTTGGGGGATGGAAAAACTGGTTGGCCTAGTTTAGGGTTCTGCCTCTGGTCCAACCATTTATGGCCAAAGTCACAGGACGTTGTCCCCTTATCAGGGCTACAAGTGGGCTATGCTCTCTAAGAAGGGGATGGAAGAAAGTAAACAAACAAGAAGACGTCTCCATTACATACATTACTAAAAGCTTTTACCATGCACAAAAATATCTGAATTCATTGTTTTATTATTTATAAGTCAAACTAATATTTATTGAACATTACTTGCAAGGTTTTAAGCTTACTAGATACAAAGATGACTTGCAGACTCAGTGAAGAAGAAATACACAGTTCAATGAGAAGACAGACATGGGAAGAGTTAATTAAAATATTAATATATTGTGATGTAATACAGGGTAGTGCTATCATTTCAACAAATTGTGTCAGAATATTTAAATATTCACCTGCAGAAGAATAAGTTTTGACCTAAACCTCACATTTCAAATAAAAATTAACTCCAAATGGATCAGAGGCCTAAGTGGATAATGTAAGACTATAAAAAGCTTAGATAAAAACATGAGACAAATATGACCTGACGTTAGGCAAAGTGGTCTTATATATGAAACCAAAAGCATGATCCATAAAAGAAAAAAAGTTGATAAGAAGATATTTCTAAAAGTGTGAATATATAAGACTGTGGGGGAAATATTTGCAAAGCACTGATGAAAACAAGAAATTAAATATATAAGAATATATATAAAAGGAGGAAACTATTCACAAATAATAAAATGGTCTTATCACCTACCTTTTTAAACATTTCTTTTTAATTCTGTTTTGATAACCCTGACATCTGTTTCATGTCTCAGTATGTTGTTCTTGTTGTCTGTGTTTTGTCTTGGTATTTGTTAACTTGATTCTATATCCTGACAAGCCTAATCAGTTTTTCTTAGATGTTGAACATAGTGAATTAAAAATTGGAGAAAATCTGAGGATTTTCCCTAGGGAAAATGCAAGTTTCTTTTGTCTGGCAGTTAGACTTGGGGCAGATGTCCTTGATTCAATTAGGAAATGAGATATTACAAGATGAAGTTTTATGAGTTGGTTCTTGATACTCCGTTGTAGATTCCAGAAATCTTAACTAAAAGGATAAAGCATTTACTGGAGCCCCTGGTAGAATTCATCTATAAAACCATCTGGACCTAATGTTTCTTTAGCCATTTGGAAAATGGCTAAAATAGTAATGTAAAAATCTCAATGGGAGACCTGGGTTCAGTCCTTGGGTTGGGAGTATCCCCTGGAGGAGGGCATGGCAACCCACTCCAGTATTCTTGCCTGGAGAATCCCCATGGATAGAGGAGCCTGGCATGCTGTAGTCCATGGGGTCACAAAGAGTCAAACATGACTGAGTGACTAAGCACAGCATTATCTCCTTATATCTGTTGTAGCTATTTTTCTGTTTTATTCTGTATACATGTGTCTTCTTTCTCACTCTCTCTCTGATTAATTTTATCTAGGTTAATCTTGCAAAAGGTTTTTGTACCTTACTCAGTAGTCTTTTCAAATGACCAATTTTGACTCTCTTGTTTTGCTCAATAGTACCTTTGTTTTCCGATTCATTTTTTTTTTAACCTATTTCTATTATTTTTCCCATTCTACTTTGTCTAAGCTTATTCTGGAATTTATTTTTACCTTCTAACATTGGCAACTTAGCTGATTAGCTTTTAGCTGTTTTGGGGGGTTTTTTTTTGGTGGGGAGTTTACTAATATAAGCATTTTAAGTTATAAATATTCCTTGAAACACATTTTCAGACTATCGAACATTATAAAATAAAATGTTTAAATTAACATTCAGTTTAAAAAATTGTGGATTTTTGTATTTTATTTCTTATTTGGATGACTTTTATTAAAGAACAGTTTATTCGTTTTGCAAGTGTAGAGTTGTTTATGAGTATCCCTTTTTTACTGATTTTTAATTGCATTAAGATCAAATAATGTAATCTATGTGATACCTTTTTGAGATGTGCTAAGATTTGCTTTATTGCCTAATTATGTTTTTTAGACAAATGTTTCATGCTTGCTGGAGAAAAATACATACAATATAATTGCAATTTCATTAGATCCATCTTACTAATTCAGTTGTTCAAATACCTTATATTTTTATTATTTTTTACCTATTGATTCCAAAGAGATGTTTTTGAAATCCCTTTCTATAAGAGTGAATTTGTCAACTTTTCTTTTTGTGTTTAGAGACTCTTTCATCAGGTGAAATATCACTAGGTAAAATTTTAGCATCTCCTTGGTAAATCAAATCTTTATCATTATGTGATGGTCCTGTTTATTCCCGTATATTATTTTGATCTTTATATATACTTTTATCTGCTTTTTCTAATGGTAGTTTAGATATATCAGCTTTCTTTTGGTTAGCATTTGCTTGGCTTACATTGTTTCCTTCTTTTACCTTCACCTTCTCTGTAATCTTTTATTTTATGAAATCTCTCATAAACAGTATATAGTTGGATATTTTTATATACTATCTGAAATCTTATCTGGTTTGTCAATTTAATCCTATACATTTATATATTTGGATTTTTTTCTACTATCATATAATTTTTCATTTGTCATGTTTTGTGGCTTCTTTCTTCTTTTGGATTGTCTGCTTTTTAGATTTGTCTTATTTCATTTTCCCCCTTTGTTAATTTGGAATTTGTATGTGTCATTTATATTTTTATTCGTTGTTCTTGACATTTTATATTTAGAATAACAAAGTCTATAATTAATGTATATCTCTGCTGCTGCTGCTGCTAAGTCACTTCAGTCGTGTCCGACTCTGTGTGACCCCATAGATGGAAGCCCACCAAGCTCCCCCATCCCTGGGATTTTCCAGGCAAGAACACTGGAGTGGGTACCCATCTTCTAAAAATCACTAGGTTAAAGTCCTGAAACTTGATTCAAATCCCACACCTGGATTGTAAGCTATTATCGTTCACTTCTTTATATATCCTTTGCTAGTGCTATTATTTTTTAATTCCTCACATTATTTCTGAATTTATTACTATTATTATTTATTGTTGTTTTATCAAGTTTGTTTTGCTAATCTAAAAACGTCTTTACCTTTAGTCTTGAAAGATATTTTCCTTTATATAAAATTCCAGGCTCACAGTTGTTTTCTCTTAGCATTTTTATAAATTATCTCATTTTCTTTTAGCTCCACTTTTGCTATTAAGAAATTTGCATTAATTCTGTCATTGCTTTGTAGGAGAGTTCTTTTTTCTCCACTTGTTTTTAATATCTTCTGTTTGTCTTCATTTTTCTGCAGTTACACCATAGTGATCTAGATGAGATTTCTTTTTATTTATTCTGCTTGGTATACAATGTGCTTCTTATATAAATAGGCTTACATCTCTTCAGTTCAGTTCAGTTCAGTTCAGTCGTGTCCGACTCTCTGCGACCCCATGAATCACAGCACGCCAGGCCTCCCTGTCCATCACCAACTCCCGGAGTTCACTCAAACTCGTGTCCATTGAGTCGGTGATGCCATCCAGCCATCTCATTCTCTGTCGTCCCCTTCTCCTCCCGCCCCCAATCCCTCTCAGCATCAGACTCTTTTCCAGTGAGTCAGCTCGTCGCATGAGGTGGCCAAAGTATTGCAGTTTCAGCTTTAGTATCAGTCCTTCCAAAAAACACCCAGGATCGATCTCCCTTAGAATGGACTGGTTGGATCTCCTTGCTGTACAAGGGACTCTCAAGAGTCTTCTCCAACACCACAGTTCAAAAGCATCAATTCTTCGTCGATCAGCTTTCTTCACAGTCCAACTCTCACATCCATACATGACCACGGGAAAAACCATAGCCTTGACTAGACAGACCTTGGTTGGCAAAGAAATGTCTCTGCTTTTTAATATATTATCAAGGTTGGTCATAACTTTCCTTCCAAGGAGTAAGCGTCTTTTATTTTCATGGCTGCAATCAGCATCTGCAGTGATTTTGGAGCCCCCAAAAATAAAGTCTGACACTGTTTCCACTGTTTTTCCATCTATTTCCCATGAAGTGATGGGACCAGATGCCATGATCTTTGTTTTCTGAATGTTGAGCTTCAAGCCAACCTTTTCACTCTCCTCTTTCACTTTCATTAAGAGGCTTTTGAGTTCCTCTTCACTTTCTGCCATAAGGGTAGTGTCATCAGCATATCTGAGATTATTGATATTTCTCCCAGCAATCTTGATTCCAGCTTGTGCTTCTTCCAGCCCAGCGTTCCTCATGATGTACTCTGCATATAAGTTAAATAAGCAGGGTGACAATATACAGCCTTGACGCACTCCTTTTCCTATCTTACATCTCTTACTAGACGTTATCTCTTCAAATATTTACTAGTACCCATTCTCTCTATTTTCTTGTTCAGGATGTCCAATTAGATATATGTTAAACCATAAATCCTCCCTTTTGAAAACTTTTCTTTCACATTTTCCACTTTCTTATTTCTCTATGTTGGATTCTGTATACTTCTTCCCCTGTCTATCTGATTTCTAATTCTTTCCTCAGCTTCCTCTAATCTATTGATTAACATCCATTTTGTTTCCATTTTGATGATCATAAATTTACCTGATTATGTTAGATAATAATTTACTTCTGGCTTTGTGTTTCAAAATCACCCTTTATCTCTTTAAAGTATTTTATATATAACTATTTTATTATCTGTTTCTAAATATTCATAGTCTTTGTAAAGCCACATCTGTTTTTTCTTTTTCTATTGAATCTGTTAGTAAATTGTTTTCCTATGCAGTTAATAATTTTTTATTGCAAATTTATATTTGGCTAAATTTAATCTATATGATTGCCAAGAGGTGTGAAGGATATATTTCTCCCAGGATTTTCAAATTTGCTTCTTTTTGGTGTCTTGGATGCTATCACACTTAGCCTATGTTTTTTAATTGCTCTAACTATGGTCTCTTCCATCTATGAGGTAGGATAAATTCAAATCCCTAACTTGCACAAACAAGAATATAGACAAACAGGTTTCTTAATCGGTTATCTTCATATGTGGGCACACATTTTGCTGCTCATATTTTCATAGAATCATACACTTTATGTGTCCTAACTCTATAAATGTGCCCCAGGTGAATTCATCTCCCTGACCTATCACTTTGACTGACCACCCTAGCTTTAGTCCTCTTTCACTCAAAGCAGCTACTAACCTGCTCAATTCTGGTTTTCATGCAGGGGATTTTAAAATTTAACCCAGGAGTGAAAACCTGTACCAGCTTCTGCATCAGTATTTGTCTAAATGTACAGTTTCAGATTTCCTTCAGTATTTCCTGTTTTCAAAGATTTTTCACAATTTCCACGTGGGTTTAGCAATATACTTTAAATTACATTTGTTATAATTTATTCACTATCTGAGTGTTTTGTATTAGTGCAAGGCTTATGGAATGTCTTGTCTTTGATAATGCCAGAATTAGTTAGGTAAATGATTACTACTTTTCAAAATTTATTGAATCAGCTAACATTTCAAGTTTTATTAACATTCTCTGGACACTTTTAAAATGTATGTTTTTACTATCTGTTCATTGGACCAATCTTATTGACTTTGTCTCCCATATCCACAAATAATGTTTTAAACTTGTGTTTTATTAATGTTGATACTATGTTATTAGTACATAGATCTTCATTGTGGATTCACTCCTATAAAATACCCTTCATGTTTTTTGAAGCTTTTTCCGCTAAATTCAATGTAATCTAATATTAAGGTTTTAATCATTCTTTTTTTTTCAGTACTTCCTTATGAAGCTTTTGCTATTCTTCAATATGCGGTCCTTCTTTCTCACTTGGTATTCCTTGTATGCAGACAGAGTTGGATTTTAGCCAACTACTCTTAAATCTTTTTTCCTCTGCTGAAAGAAAGAAATCTCTAAGATGATTATTTTTCCTTTTAGGATTTGATATGGGAGAAAGAACATACCCTGAATCTGGAAATAAATGAGTTTTAGTATTGATCTTCCTCAAATTAATTTTCTGATTTTTGAAACTTCCATGAAACATCTGGTTACCTCTTCCCAACTGTTAAATTAGAAAAATAGTACTTTCCCCATTTACCATCCCGGTTTTTTGAAAGATAAATACAGAGAGGTTACCAAGTTTCAAAATTGTACAGAAAAGATATCGTAACTTTTAAAATGCACTTTATCTTTTCTTGTTAACTTAATTGGGAAGAGCTCAATTTAATCTTTTGTAAATTCACAGCCATCAATGAAACAGTCCAGTAACTTGCCAAGTCCAGTATGATTTACTACATCATAAATCATGGTAGAAAGCTAAGACCACTGCTCTGAACTGCTAGAAAGTAAGATTCCTTTGAGGACAAGAGATACAGTCATGTAATGCACTCATTACAAAATAATTTGTGAATTAATTCTATGTTACTGATTAAACTGGGCCAAAAATAGCTTGATGCTAATTCTGATTTCTGCTTTTGGAAGATTGTATTTGTATTATCTGAGGATCTTTCATTTAAAAGTGTTGCCTTGCCTTCTGATCCTTATAATTTCTCTTTTGTACCTCTGATTTCTTTTACAATGTTCTCAAGATTCATGGTCTCCATCTTAAGTCTCTTTGCCTCACAAATATACTGAGCTTATTTTATGCTTCTGTCTAGAAAATAGTATATGACTGAGTGTGGCTTCTGGTATACTTCCCAGGTCATTTACCCCAAATTTATTTTAGCCTTTACTTCAATTCTATAGCCCACTGCCATTATTTTATTCAATAAAGCAGATGGAACTCATGTAATTTATTGACCAAGAAGTAAATTTGAAAATACTGACCCGTGGGAAGACTATATTATTTTCTCATTATCCCCTACCCAAGAATGTCTGTGGCCAAGAATTTCAGGATAAAAATTAAGGATGTAAATTACAATCTGGCCAACCAGAGTTATGAGATCTAACATAGAAACATTGGAAAGATAATGACATCTTTGAAAACCTCTAAGCCTGTCAGGAATTAGGGTTTCATAGAAGGGCACTGTCTAATTTTAAACTACCTTTCCTATGCTGGGCAAAAGAAGACAAGGTAAGAACTCAGAAATAAGTCTGGGATGTTTCTAGTCAATGCTTTTTCCCCATGAAATATAGAAATTTTCTCCTTTCGAAGTGGAAACATTTCCTAACAGACTTTCTGTCAAAGTTCAAACAAAGTTGCAGGTTAACAATTGAGGGAATTTTGTGTGATCATAGAGTACTCAAGTCAGAAATACTAGACCTGAAAGGATCCTGGGAGTCATTAGCCCAAACTTCTACATAGTAAGAGCTTCCCTGGTGGCTCAGATGATAAAGAATCTGCCTACAATCCAGGAGACCTGGGTTTGATCCCTAAGTTGTGCAGATCCCCTAGGGAAGGGAATGGCTACCCACTGCAGTATTCTTGCCTGGAGAATTCCATGGACAGAGGAGCCAGTGAGCTCAGTCCATGGGATTGCAAAGAGTCAGACAAAACAGAGCAACTAACACTTTCACTTTTACTTTTTCTACACAGTAAATGAGGAATATTATTCATAATAAAGACATACGCTTTCACATATGAAAATATACATGTTTCAATGCCATTCTCCCAAACCACCCCACCCTCACCCTCTCCCACAGAGTCCCAAAGACTGTTTTATACATCTGTGTCTCTTTTGCTGTCTCGTATACAGGGTTATCATTTGCATCTTTCTAAATTCCATATATATGTGTTAGTATATTGCATTGGTGTTTTTCTTTCTGGCTTACTTCACTCTGTATAATAGGCTCTAGTTTCATCTACCTCATTAGAACTGGTTCAAATGTATTCTTTTTAATGGCTGAGTAATACTCCATTGTGTATATGTACCAAAGTTTTCTTATCCATTAGTCTGCAGATGGATATCTAGGTTGCTTCCATGTCCTGGCTATTATAAACAGTGCTGCAATGAACATTGGAGTACATGTGTCTCTTTCAATTCTGGTTTCCTCGGTGTGTATGCCCAGGAGTGTGATTGCTGGATCATATGGCAGTTCTATTTCCAGTTTTTTGAGGAATCTCCACACTGTTCTCCATAGTGGCTGTACTAGTTTGCATTCCCACCAACAGTGTAAGAGGGTTCCCTTCTCTCCACACCCTCTCCAGCATTTATTGCATGTAGACTTTTGGATAGCAGCCATTCTGAGTGGTGTGAAATGGTATCTCATTGTGGTTTTGATTTGCATTTCTCTGATTATGAGGGATGTTGAGCATATTTTCATGTGTTTGTTAGCCATCTTTATTTCTTCTTTGGAGAAATGTCTGTTTATTTCTTTGGCCCATTTTTTGATTGGGTCGTTTATTTTTCTAGAATTGAGCCGCAGGAGCTGCTTGTATATTTTGGAGATTAATCCTTTATCAGTTGCTTCATTTGCTATTATTTTCTCCCATTCTGAAGGCTGTCTTTTCACCTTGCTTATAGTTTCCTTTGCTGTGCAGAAGCTTTTGATTCTAATTAGCTCCGATTTGTTTATTTTTGCTTTTATTTCCAATATTCTGGGAGGTGGGTCTTGGAGGATCCTGTGTGATTTATGTCAGAGAGTGTTTTGCCTACGTGCTCCTCTTTTTATAGTTTCTGGTCTTACATTTAGCTCTCTAATCCATTTTGAGTTTATTTTGGTGTATGGTGTTAGGAAGTGTTCTAGTTTCATTCTTTTACAAGTGGCTGACCAGTTTTCCCAGCACCACTTGTTAAAGAGACTGTCTTTACTCCATTTTATATTCTTGCCTCCTTTGTCAAAGATAAGGTGTCCATAGGTGAGTGGATTTATCTCTGGGCTTTCTATTTTCTTCCATTGATCTATATTTCCGTCTTTATGCCAGTACCATACTGTCTTGATGACTGTGGCTTTGTAGTAGAGCCTGAAGTCCGGCAGGTTAATTCCCCCAGTTCCATTCTTCTTCCTCAAGATTGCTTTGGCTATTCGAGGTTTTTTGTATTTCCATACAAATTGTGAGATTATTTGTTCTAGTTCTGTGAAAAATATCGTTGGTAGCTTGATAGGGATTGCATTGAATGTATAAATTACTTTGGGTAGTATACTCATTTTTACAATATTTATTCTTCCAATCCATGAACACGGTATATTTCTCCATCTATTAGTGTCCTCTTTGATTACTTTCACTAGTGTTTTATAGTTTTCTATGTACAAGTCTTTTGTTTCCTTAGGTAGATATATTCCTAAGTATTTAATTCTTTTCGTTGCAACAGTGAATGGAATAGTTTCCTTAATTTCTCTATTTTCTCATTATTAGTGTATAGGAATGCAAGGGATTTCTGTGTGTTGATTTTGTATCCTGCAACTTTACTGTATTTATTGATTAGCTCTAGTAGTTTTCTGGTAGGGTCTTTAGGGTTTTCTGTGTAGAGGATCACGTCATCAGCGAACAGTGAAAGTTTTACTTCTTCTTTTCCAATTTGTATTCCTTTTATGATTTTTTTCTGCTCTGATTGCTGTGGCCAAAACTTCCCGAACTATGTTGAATAGTAGTGGTGAGAGTGGGCACCCTTGTCTTGTTCCTGACTTTAGGGGAAATGCTTTCAGTTTTTCACCATTGAGGATAATGTTTGCTGTGGGTTTGTCATATATAGCTTTTATTATGTTGAGATATGTCCCTTCTATTCCCACTTTCTGGAGGGTTTTTATCATAAATGGATGTTGAATTTTGTCGAAGGTTTTCTCTGCATCTGTTGAGATAATCATATGATTTTTATTTTTCAGTTTGTTAATGTGGTGTATTACGTTGATTGATTTGCGGATATTGAAGAATCCTTGCATTCCTGGGATAAAGCCCACTTGTTCATGATGTATAATCTTCTTAATGTGTTGTTGGATTCTGATTGCTAGAATTTTGTTAAGGATTTTTGCATCTATGTTCATCAGTGATATTGGCCTGTAGTTTTCTTTTTTTGTGGGATCTTTACCAGGTTCAGGGTCAATGCATATTACAGGATGCTCGGGGCTGGTATGCGGGGATGACCCAGAGGGAGGATAAGGGGAGGAGGGGAGTTCGGGAGGGGGAACTCATGTACACCCAGGGCGGATTCATGTCAATGTATGGCAAAACCAACCAATATAATATTGTAAAATAATTAGCTTTCAATAAAAATAAAAACAGACAAAAGCTTGAGGTTACGTTTCTAAAAATAATTATAGAGAATACACATTGTAAGTATGTGAGTCATGGTTTAGACATCTAGGTCTCTGTCATCTGTACCAAACCTAGTTTAATTTTCCTATTACACAAAAAAGCCAAAGTCAACAGAAATTGTGAGAGTAAAGAAAGTAACCATCATCCAAAGAATCTGATCACAATTTTAATCCCCTAAACTACTATAGACTTGGATCACAGATGTTTTCAGAACCTCCAGGGAGGCTGTGCCTAACACATTTCTCTAAAGCTGATAATGGGCACGAGCCCATAGTTTAAAGGAAAAAATTCTCAAATAAATCATGTTATAGGCATTAAGGGCAAACAACACTCTTTTAAAATGAGGCAAATTTTAATTGGATTTCTGAATCTCTTTTCAAGAGGGACCCTCAGCACCATTAGTAAGGCATCATTCTTTCAGATGACAGGAAAATGTTCATGTGGGTGGACTCTAGGCACCTTAGTTCCCATGTTTCTTTTAGAGGTTGAAGTTGCTTGATGAATTCCAGAAGCTATATATGGCAGTCTATATCTACAATACGATAGAAGAAACATACAGTGCTGGCTATTTATGGTAATGCTGCCAGAGACTGTTTCTGCCTTTTCTGCTATTAACTTACAGAGTGGTTCTCTGCACTTTGTAGATTCCCATGAGTCAACCATTTCTGTCTTAAACCTTTTCCTTAGAATCATTTTGAAACAAGTTTTTAAAAGAAGACAGGAGCAAGAAATTTTTCTATTAATTTTGGAGGCTTATGCAACATTTTGAAAGAGGTGACTAATACCTTAAGCATCTGTGACCTGGTTTCTTTTGTTTTTCTTCTTTGTCTTATTTTCCCCTATTCTTCCCTTGTTACTTTCATTATTTAGTACAGTCTTATCTAGTATTCTCCCAAGAAATACGCCCCTCCCCCACTTCCATTAAACATGCTCTTTGAAAAGGATTCAGTATAGCAATTATTCCAAAGTATAAAAGACTAAGATTTAGTTTGTCAGCTTCCCTAAGGTCATCAGTTATTTTAAAAAAGGAAAAGCAATCCTGTTAAGTGTAATAAAAATGACTAAGTTCTCACTATGGAATGCCAGGTATAAGACAATAGCTGTATATTTCTTGGAAAAGGTAGAGCGATATTTCAGTATCCAAGAATAAAACTGCTTATTACAAACTCAACAATACTACTAAGAGATGAAAGTTGTGTATTAGTATGTAAAAGGGATCCAGTAAGCAAAAAAATATTCTCTTCAGTTCTGAATCTGAAAAAGCAGTAACAACAACAAAAGCAACTTAGGGAATATTATCATTCCATGGAATCAAAGTTCAGTCTCACCCTTTGTATTTCTAGAAGGAACAGTCTCAAGAAATGTCTCTAATGGGCTTTGAGATGGGGTCAAGAACGAGGCCACATGCACTGTTCCCCATTTCTGGCTGTGAATTGCGCTACATATTCACATCACCTCTCCCCACAGAGGTCTGAGGAGGTGAAGCAGGCTATATTTTGAAATGGTACTTTGGGACATAAAACAAGTACGGAAAATACAACCAAAGATATTTAGCTCAGTAAATTAGTTATTCTCTGAACACTCCCTTAAGAAGTAAATAATACATTCAATACGCTTTATGTTCTCAAAAACCTTTAGTTTGCTGACTCTAAATAATAACTATATGCATTGTTCTTCATGGTACTTTTATGCAAGAATGTATAAATAAGTTCCCAACAGTAATTCATTAATCCTTGAACACCCCATGGCAGTGCTAAGGGGGGAGAAGAGTGAGGGTTGTGAGAAACACATGATAAATGTGCTCTCCTGGGGTGGTTAAATTTCCCAGCACTGATTTCACTTCTTGCCTAGAATCTTAAAATAGTGTGTGAGTCCTACTTGAACTGAGAGTAGGAACAAGAACAGCTAGCTTGTTCCCTTATTGCCAGCTTTGAATAAGTCACTTTGATTCCTATGTCTGAGCTACATACACCTCTGAAATAGCAGGGTTTTGTAAAACATGTCCAAATTTCATTAGGCTTTGATGTGCTCAGATGAACTAAATTATTGCAAAGGCACTTGGCCCCTGGAGGTGTTCTCAAATGACTACCAAAACTTCATCTGAAAATGAGTGTGGAAATCACACATACCCATTATAACATAAACTTATGAGTGGGAAGAGATAGTAAGTACCATGAAAGAATCAATATACACAAAATTTTAGCAGTCCCAAACCCCAGGCCAGTACAGCTACATAATATACCAGGCAGGTACTAAATGAACATGTAGGTTCCCTTCCTCAAATTGCAGGAAAAAGATTTTTTTTTCTCTTGACCTATCATCAGGCTTCTCTGGTTGATCAGACAGTAAAGAATCCGCCTGCAATGAGGGAGACCCAGGTTCCATCCCTGGGTCAGGAAGATCCCCTGGAGATTGGCTCTAAAGTTGTACTACCTTGGCTTGGAGATACTGTTGTGGAGAGTGCAGACCCTCAGAAATGTTCCAGGTTCATGTCCAGCAACTCGGTGCTCATGGCACAAGTACAGACCCTCCCAGGTCTAAGCACCACCTGGAGAGGAGGGCAGCAGCAGGAGCTGGCAGGATGAGGAGGCAGCAGGGCCATAACTTGTTCTGGGGAGGCAGAAAGACAAGGCAGGCACACACATTGTGAGCCATTGGCGCTCCAAGTGCATGCTGCATTTTCGTATCAGTTTTCACTTATTAAAACAGCTTCAGAGATAAAATGATTAGGAATTTCAAGATGGCCACCACTGAGCATTAAACTCTAGGCCCACTGAGCTACTGCAAGAGTTGCTTGCCCATGAAGCCAGCACTGTACTAGAAGTAATCAATCTGGAAACCAAAAGGGAAAGGATAATATTCACAACAAAAATACAACTTTGAGTTACCTGCAAGTAGGAAATCCAACCAGTCCATTCTAAGGGTGATTGATCCTGGGTGTTCATTGGAAGGACTGATGCTAAAGCTGAAACTGCAATACTTTGGCCACCTCATGCGACGAGTTGACTCACTGGAAAAGACTCTGATGCTGGGAAAGGTTGGGGGCGGGAGGAGAAGGGGACGACCGAGAATGAGATGGCTGGATGGCATCACCGACTCTGTGGACTTGAGTCTGAGTGAACTCCAGGAGTTGGTGATGGACAGGGAGGCCTGGCGTGCTGTGATTCATGGGGTCGCGGAGAGTCGGACACGACTGAGCGACTGAACTGAACTGAACTCTCTAAACAAAGATGTACAGAGAAAATAGTGAAATGCTATGTTGTTGTTGCTGTTGTCATTTTGTTACTAAGTTGTGTCCAGCTCTTGTGACCCCATGGACTATAGCCCACCAGGCTCCTTTGTCCTTGGAATTTCCCAGGTAAGAATACTGTTTCCTTCCCAGGTCTCTGTTTCCTTCTCTAGGGAAACATCCTGACCTAGAGATCAAACCTACGTCTCCTGCACTGGCAAGCGGATTCTTTACCACTGAGCCACTAGGTCATGCTATAGAGAGACATAAGAATACACAGAGAGACGTTTTATATTAATGAATGAAGATGAGGATGATCATTAAGACATGCAGTCTTCTCCCAAACCAGTCTACAAATTCAAGGCACTGCCAATAGGATTTTTAGATATAATTAGGCAAATCAATTTTTAAAGTTTATATGGAAGAGAAAAGCCTGATAATATCAAAGTTAATTCAGAAAAAAGAACAAAAGGAGAGATTTCCAGATCAGATTTTAAGACAAGGTTTTATTCACTCAGAGAAATAGTGATAGATCAATGAAACCAAAGATATACAGAAAATTATCATATAACAAAATGGCATTGCAATTCAGTGGGAATTAGGCAACAAATAGTAATGAGATGATTGAATTTTTGTCTATTTAAGTGTCAATTTAGATCCTTACCTCATACCATTCATTAGAGTAAATTCCAGCTATTCAACAGCCTATGTCTCTTAAAACTGAGTTCAGGTGACATTGGCTATACTACTGTCTCAATGCTCAGTTTTGATGAACATATGGGATAAGGGAATAGAAGTAGTAAGGGAGTGTTGAACCAAGAGCCAGTCATCAAAACAAGAAAAATAAAAATTCCCAATGGCCATAAAAAAATTACAGGAGAGTAAAGTTATAATATCACTGTATTAAACGATTTTTAAATAAACACACAAAATACTAATTCATCAGGGAAAAAATAACATTGGAAAGTTCAATATTTGAGATCAGAGAATTAAGACTCAGACTGGGGTAGATATTTGCAATGTTTCTAATTAATAAAGGACGAGAATTCAGAATATATAAAGAACTCCTATGCATAGATTCAAATATGAAAAACAACCAACAGAAAAATGGGTCAAATGATGGAAAAAGGCAATACACAGAAGAGAAAGCCCATATTGACAATAATTATTAAATATATATATTTATATATATACATATATATGTATATATACCTGACTCACTTCTAGTCGAGGGGTGCAGATTAAAACAGTAATGAGACATCATTTCACACCAAAAAGAAACAAAAAAAAAAGTTGGCAAGAACATGGGTACACAGGAATTCTATACCTATGGGGTGGGATTGTAAATTGGCATAAGTACTTTGGGTAACAATAGAAACAGTGAGACTTTATTTTCTTGGGCTCCAAAATCACTGCAGATGGTGACTGCAGCCATGAAATCCAAAGACACTTGCTCCTTGGAAGAAAAGCCATGATCAACCTAGACAGCATATTAAAAAGCAGAGACATTACTTTACCAACAAAGGTCTGTCTAGTCAAAGCTATGGTTTTTCCAGTAGTCACGTACAGATGTGAGTGTTGGACTCTAAAAAAAGTTGAGCGCTGAAGAATTGATGCTTTTGAACTGTGGTGTTGGAGAAGACTCTTGAGAATCCCTTGGACTGCAAGGAGATCCAACCAGTCAATCCTAAAGTAAATCAGTTCTGACTATTCACTGGAAGGACTGATGTTGAAGCTGAAACTTCAATACTTTGGCCACCTGATGTGAAGAACTGACTCACTGGAAAAGACCCTGATGATGAGAAAGATTGAAAGTGGGAGGAGAAGGGGATGACAGAGGATGAGATGGTTGGATGGCATCACTGATATGATGGACATGAGTCTGAGTAGGCTCAGGGGGTTGGTGATGGACAGGGAAGGCTGGTGTGCTGCAGTCCATGGGGTCGCAAAGAGTCGGGCACAACTGAGCGACTGAATTGACTGAATAAAGACAAAAATGCATATGTCCTATAACTTATCAATTCTAAGTATATTTTCATTACAATCACTGCATATGTGATCTAGGACTCATGTGAAGGACATGTATTGCAGTTCTAATTCTAATGGCAGAATGTGGAACCAACTCATATAGCTCCTTCTACCCATTCGATGAAGTTTTCTTTATTTCATTTTGTCTCAACCTCAAAAGTTACACTTTCTACTTCTACTACTTTAATAACTGGTCTCAAATTTTTTTGAAAAAATATATTCTATTTTTATTTTTTTATTGAGGCATAGTTGATGTACAGTGTTGTGCCAATCTCTACTGTTAGAGGAAAATGGTTCAGTTATACACACACAAGCATTATTTTCTATATTATTTTCCATTATGGTTTATCCCAGGATATTAAATATAGTTCCCTGTGCTATACATTAAGACTTTGCTGTTTATCCATTCCAAATGTAATAGACATAGAGAACAGACTTGTGCTTGCCAAGGGGGATGGTGGAGAATGAGAGGGACAGACTAGGTTTAGGGTTGGTAGATGCAAATTATTACATGTGGAATGGATTCAAATTTTTAATGTGCTTACTCAAATTAAAAGAGTCCTTTTCTTTTTCCATATTGCTTTTATTATGTTTTCCAATTTCTTTGTTCATCTTTGCTTATTGAAATGTCACTTATCCCTTCCTTGTCTCTAACTTTTCTGACACTTACAGTTGCTTATCAGAATTCCACTACCAGTCTAAAAGTCATCCTCTTATTAAAATAAAAAAAAATCTTTGGTCTCATTTTCTTTTTATTCTGTTTTTTTGCTTTAACGGTCTACTGCTTATCTGTGACATGGCTAAAAGAATATTTGTTTTTTATGTCTTCCTCAGGACTTGATATGCTCCATTAGCTTTAGTGAGAACTCATATCTTCATTCAAGCTGAGAAAATCCTCAGCCATTATGTCATCAACCACTTCTTGTCCCTCGTTTTCTCTAGTTTCTCTTTTGGGAAGCAGTACAAAGTCTCCAACCCACGAGAAAGGATATCACAGCCAGTTGGAATAGTTGCCATCCACAAACCACCAGCACATCCAAACTGATGTGAGGAGTAGAACATCATTGCTGTGTGGAAGTAGAATGTCATTGCTGGTGGCTCAGATTCCCAGCTGCCAGAGCCCCAGCTCTGGTCTCTGCAGATCCCATATGGTGTAAACTGAGCTTCAGCTGCTGCCCACTGTTCTCACTTTATGTTTCCCCCTGTGTCTATCATCTGTGAATATTCCACTGTATGTTCCAAAATTAATTATGAAATCAAAATTATTTTAGTATACTTTAAAAGCACATGTATATGTTGGATGAACAGAAGAATTTGTCCTTCTACTCATTCACTCAATCAGAAAGACTTATACCCAAACTTCTAAAATGAGCAGATATTAAAAACCAGATGCAAAGGCTAATTAGAATTGTGTGCTCTAAGGTACAAATGAATATATTTTGTAGCTGAGAGGTCTTAACCATCTGAATGATCCCTGAGGAATTTTTTCTGCTGTGTTCAATGCCATGTTAATAGGAGAATGAGCCAAGAATCCTCATCATATCACCCTTGGGATGGTGGCTTACGGGTGAAGCATGGAAAGTATTTTCTCCAACTCTGCATAAACAACTTATGGCCCTTGGTATTTCCAAGATCTGGCCTCCCATTCCTGCAGCTCATCAGCCTGTCAGGCATGCCCTGGGTCTGGCCTGAAGGAAGAGGATTTATTAGATTTGTACTCCTTTGAAAGGCCAGGTGGTCCTAGGCTAGGAGCAGGCTTCAGTGGACAATATGCAGTGTGGGTCGGAGTACAAGCAGGCGGCCACAGGGGGTACTCGAGGTGTCCATGTGGGTAGGGGTTACAGGGGATAGAAGAGTATCAAGCTGGGTACTATTAAATTTGATAAATTAACCTGAACATTCATATCTGTTTTATTAAGGAAGCTCTTTCCATTTGAACTAGACACTTACTATTTGAACTCAAAAACTGAAAAGATTCAGATAAGGAGGAAGAAGTACAGATCCACAGAAATCAAGTGCCTTGCTCATGTCACAAGACAAGGAAATGGCAAAGCTATCCCAGAAAACCTGGAGTTTATCATTTTTAGCCTCTTTATATACATAGTAGATAAAACTCCCTGACTTATCTCTGAGTAAACACTATACCCCGGGAGATCAATACTGCAGTCACCCCCATTGCTGAATCACTGTATCTTCTTTTACCAACGAGGGATAAGCCTCACCCATTCATTTATTCATTCATTTTTCATACCTCTCTGCTTTCTTCCTGGATGTATGCAATATTATTATAATAAAGTTGAAATGTAATTATAAATAATTGTATTTTAAGCTTGTCTCTTGCATACACAAAATAGATATAAAAATATACAGTTCATTATCATAAAGTTTATTTTCCAATAATAATCCTAGCTATCTAGTGTTTTGCTTTTTTTTAACCTTAAAGTGAAGAAATCACATATTAAAAGAGCCACATTTGAGTGGAGAATAGCTGGCTCTTTGTACAGTGTGAGCTAAGAAACAAAATACCCCACTTTTGGCTAAGCAAGGAGGTGTTGTTTCCTACGTGGGACCACACACCAAAAAAAAAAAAGTGGGGGGAAGCAGGATACACCAGGTCTCTATTAAGAAAGGCAGAGCAAAGTGGAAAGAAGCAGCGTATTAGCATTCTCCACTGAAACAGAACAAATGGGATATAGATATAGCGTGCTCCTGCTCATGCTCAGGTCCTCAATCATGTCCGACTCTTTGCAACTCCATGAACTGTAGCCTGCCAGCTCCCTCTGTTGCTTGAAAAAATGGAATTTTCTAGGCAAGAATACTGGAGTGGGTTGCTATTTCCTTTGCAGGTGATCTTCCTGACTCAAGGATCAGACCTGTGTCTCTTGTATCTCCTGCATTGGCAGGAGGATTCTTTAACACAGAGCCACCTGGAAATCCGGTAGATATAAGAGGAAATTTAATACATGAATGAGTCCTTGTGATTATAGAGGCCAAAAGCTCCACCATCTGCTGTGGGTGAGCTGGAGAACCAGGAAAGCCAATAGTGTAATTCAGTCCCAGTCCAAAAGTCCATGAATGAATTAGGTGGCTGATGATGTAAGCCCCTGTCTGAAGGTTCCAGAACCAGGAGTCCTGACTCCAAGGGCAGAAGATGAGTGTCCCAGCTCAAGCAAAAAGAGCAAATCTATCCTTCCTCTGTCTTTTTGTTCTTTAAAGCCCTCAGTGGAATGAATGATACCCACTGGCATTGGGGAGGACTAATCTCTACTCAGTCTGCTGATTCAAATGCTAATCTCCTCCAGAGATGCCCTCACAGACTCATCAGGAAATAATGCTTTACCAACTATCTGGGCATCCCTTAGCCCAGGTTAAGTTGACACATAGAATTAACCATCAAAAGTAGTGTTCCGTGGGCCCTAATTTTTAGGGCCGATACCGTACTCATCTGTACTCGGCCCTTTCCTACCAGTTCATTTAATCCATTTCCCAATCTTCCCGATAGGGCAAGGGGCAACAGGTGTTCTGACAAGAGAATGAATATGCGCAGCGCTGTACCTAAGCCACATAGCAGAATATGAGCATAAACTAATGGATGAATAAATCCAAAGCCTCTGGTCTTTCCATCCAATCTTGCTACTACCTTAACAGCATCATCACACACACACACACACACACACACACACACACACACACACACACTCACTGATTTGCCCAGAAAGCAAACAGGAGTACCTGGGTTTCAACTTTTTCACACTATCCAATTAGTAAGAAATAATCCTGTCCTGGAGGACAAAAAGAATCTGACTTCTGGGGGCCTAGATGGAGAATAAGTCAGTTTAAACAGACGGGATGGTGCCAAAGGAGCTTACAGGGTAGAGGTGCCGAGCTCTTGGAGGCAAGAGAATCCTAAATGCAGTCTTTGCCTTTTTTCAGGCTTCACCTCCAGTCTTCTGTACTTGCTACTTCCACCCACTGTTCTTTCCAGCTCCTCCAACACTTCCAAAGCCATCCTGTGTCCCAGAGCTTAAAGATCCAGACACAGAAATCTTTGCGGCTCATACCCACCACTCCTTGAATAAGTTCAACAACAACAAACTCTCAAAATGAATCTGAGTTTTTAGTTTCTTCTTACACGCATTCTTTCTGTTTGGATCATCCAAAGAAATGAAAGAAAACAAAATCAATCCTATTTCATGTTTGGATTTCAGCAAAGTGTGAGAATTATTTGAGCCATTTCCTTGTCCTATATAGGGAAATATGTTTTCCATGATATGGTAGGCTAGAAACACATAGGTAAAATAAAATCTTCAAACTACTTCCCCTCAGATCCAGAAATGATGAGCAATTTGACATCCTGTATCCCCCTGACTGCAAGCCAGAAACCTCTCTGTCAGAAAAATATTCTTGCAATATTATACCTCTAATGTTATGGGAAGTTATTTGAGGCAAAAGGCAGCCATAATAATGGGATTGTGTTTCAAAAAAGAGCCGGCTATAAGGCCATGCTGTAAATGAAAAGCATCATAAAAGGAACATTACCACTCTTAAAAAACAGTGAGACTGCTCAAATAACTCATTGCAGGCTATTTTTATAGTCCCCTAATTCTGTTTTTAAAATCAAATACAACTCTAAAAAATAGCTCACTCCAAGTTGGGGAGAAAGCCAAACCACTTCAGTTTATGAAGAATCTCAAATCTTAACAGCTAAAATTCAATCATTCATTCATCACTCATTCCAAGAATCATGTATTAAGTACCAATTATATGTAAAGTATTGAATTAGATGTCTTAATATTGAGTGTATTAGTATTGAATCATACTTCCCATCCAGTATTTTATAATCAAACAGAGGAAATAAGATACATATTTTTTTTCTTTTAGTACATTTAGCTTAGAGTCGGACACGACTGAAGTGACTTAGCAGCAGCAGCAACTAGCTATATATATAGAGAGAGAAAGTATAATAAGAAGGTGTAGAAAGTATAAAAAGCTAAAGGTACTAGAGGAAAAATAAGCAAGAATGAGAAGTTTGGAAAAATCAGTTCTGGTTGTGAGCATTCTGGAAGACTTCATGGAGGAAGTAGCATTTGGGCTCAGCCTTGGAGGATGGAAATAGAGAGCGGGCTTGGTAGGAGAGACAGTGTATCAAAAGGAAGAGTCAGAGAATACACTCAAGGAGAAGTGAACTATTCCACTCAACTGGAATCTGAAAGAAATGTGGGAGAAAAGCCCTAAAGACAGACTAGGGAGTAATCACAGAAAGCCCAACATGCTAGGGTTTGTCGTTTGTCCCGTTGTCCAGTGGACCTACTGAGAAGAAAGCAGACCAGGAAGTTCAAGTTGGCTACTTTGAGTCACCTGCTTCTTAAGGGAAGACTAGAAAAAAACTCACAAATCTTGTATAGTCAAAGAATAGCTAGGAAAACATTCTCTTTTTTTCTTAGTTATTATGACATTCAAAGTCAAGATTCTAACAAAGAGTAAGGTCCCTGGCATTTATTTTGTGAACCTCCTTCATTTCTGGTTTCATCTTAGTTTTCTTAGTCTGCCTTTCTTTTTGTTCCTAGTGCCTCACATAAAAAACATATTTCATGTTAACATGTTTTTATTAGAAAGCAGTGATCAAATAAACAGATGCAACATAAAGATTCAAATGAAGGACAAAGTGGAGAAGTGAAGGGTATATCTCCAAACGAACCCGTTTTCCGGAAGTCAAATGACTAATGATCTCCCAAAACACCATTCTATAAATTATTTTCTGACAATCATTGACTAACAGCTATGATTTCTACAACTAGAAATGTTTTTCATCGATAATTTTGTATGACCCTTGCTCTATAAGGGCAAATGGCACTACTTTATATAGTAACATGTCTTTTAAATAAGAAGAAGAAATGAGATCTCTTAACATGGAATTGGTAAACAGGTAGGGGAAAACATTTTTACCCAATGTCACAGCAACAGCCAGATCTGCTTCTGCCATGCACCCAGATTAATGGTTATAACAGTTCCATGATGCACTGTTTCAGAGCAAAACATGCCAAGTCAGAGTAACCTGGTATGTACAAATATGACATGACCATGATAGTAGTAGTGTTGATGGGTAAAGAAGCTTGCATCTTAGTGTGTCAACAATTTATGCATCTCCAGATGACGAGTCATTCATGCCCCAAGCGGGTGAGTATTTCATTTTCATTAAGGTATAAATAAATCTGAAGACTAAACTTGCAGTCCATTAATGTATGACCCCCAACACTTTCTACTTACCTCAGCATTGTTCTAGTTTTAAACTAATAAACGTCAAGGACAATATCTGTATTATTGCATGCATGCTGAAGCACGTTAAAAGTAAATAGCAAGTCAGTGATCAGGTAGGTGGAGTTAAAATATTTGTAACCATCCGAAGCAGTAACTATGAGCTATGAAAATCAGGAGGAATCAGAGCTGAAATTCCTCTGGTCCTATAAAATATGTGCTATGTGCTTTGAGAAGAGATAGTGGATTACACACGTGGTGGGTTAGTTGTTTTTACCTATTGTACAGTATCTCAGCAGCTGTTGAAATTGATACTTCATTGTAAAATACATGCCTGCACGCCATGTTGGGGAGAACATGGGAGGAGAGGGGTGTGACTTCTACACCAGCATGGCCAGGGAACCAAAGGAAATCCTTACTTTAAATATGAATATATTTCGTTGAGGGATCTTCTAGCAGTTAGCTTGACCCACACATATTCTCCAGCCACTATCTCCCTTCCCCCAAAAAAAAGTTAGAGAAAAAAATATTAAAGGCAGGAAGCTTTCAAATTTCCACCTGCATTAACATACCAGAGCATAATAGCTTTTAAACCATTTCTGCTTAATGAACACCCATATTTGCATTTCAAGAGCACCTCAGGGTGCAATAAAGTCAATACAGCATAGATAATTTTGAAGTCAACCCCTTTCCCTCTCTAAAAGGTCCTTTAACTATAAAAACCAATTTTAATAAAAAGGCATCTGTACTCAAGATTCTCCATTATACAACACACTTCATCATAACATAAAAGTTTTGGCCCAAAGATCAACTTTAAGGAATTTACAGTAGATTAATGTTGTTATTAGTCATGACTGTGTACAGAAAATTGTGTTCTCACAGGTCTTCTAACACAAGGTCAAACCAAGAAACTAAATTAAATTCTGAAGGTTAATTCTTTAGCTGTCCACCTATCCTGGTGACTGCATGAAGGATGGACTCGAAAATAAAGGCTTTCTCACTAATAAGACTGACAAATGTATTGAAGAGAAAGCCACATAAGGAACATTTTGGGTCAGAAGCAACAAGTTTAGGTTCAGTTCAGATCAGTTCAGTTCAGTCGCTCAGTCGTGTCCGACTCTCCGCGACCCCATGAATCACAGCACGCCAGGCCTCCCTGTCCATCTCCAACTCCCGGAGTACACTCAAACTCATGTCCACAGAGTCGGTGATGCTAAACCAAACTCTGGAAATGTCTCTGGTTGAAGCAGGAGATATGAAAAACTAGAGTCACCCATACCCACATGCCCAAGACCTAGACTGTAATTTCATCTAAAGAGATGACACTCACAAAGATTAGAAACTCACAAAACACATATTTATGTCAGATATTTAGCTTATAATTTATATTAAATATCATTTGTAACATATATGGTTAAGTTAAGTTATGATCAGAACTAGCAATATGCATTTTTAAAATATCACTTCTTTGGAGAGGTCTTCCTTGACCACCCAAGCTCAGAGGTAAAGAGTCTGCCTGCAATGCAGGAGACCTGGCTTCAATCCCTGGGTCAGGAAGATCCCCTGGAAAATGGCAACCCACTCTGGTATTCTTGCCTGAAGAATTCCACGGTCAGAGGAGCCTAGTGTGGGCTACAGTCCATGGGGTCACAAAGAGTCAGACACAACTGAGCTACAAACACACGTTTCCTTGACCACCCTATCCAAAAGTAGCTCCACCCTTCGGTCTTAATTCCTATAACCTGTTTTACTTTTCCTCATAGCACTCATCTCTCACTAACCTTTTATATTTTTTAATGTGTATTATGTGTCCTCCAATGAGTCTGTAAGTTCCAGAATGGTGAGTGTCCAATGGTGCCTAGAACCTGGCATTTAATAACTTCCCAGGTGACACAGTGGTAAAGAATTTGCCTGCCAGTGCAGGGGACAAAAGAGATGCAGGTTTATTCTCTGGGTCGGGAAGATACCCCGGAGTAGGAAATGGCAACCTGCTCCAGTACTCTTGCCTGGAAAATTCCATGGACAGAGGAACTTGACAGGCTACAGTCCATGGAGTCTCAAAGAGTCAGACACAACTGAGCACATCTATGATCTCATTTAAATACCTGTTAAATGAGAAAATGAATGAATGAAATAGAACAGATATTATTAGGTCAATAAGAGTCTCTATCACCTCACCTCCCACTGTGAACTCCGCCAACTATGAGCTTCTGGGGAGCAGGTGGTGAAGTGCCTGACTTCCAACAAGAATTCAGTAACTCAGTGACTATTTTTTGAGTGGGTGTTGTACTGGTTTCCTATTACCACTGTAAAAAAAATTACCATAAATTCAGTGACTTAAAACAATACAAATTTACTATTTCATAATTCTGTATCTCAGAAGTCTGACACAGGCTAAAATCAAGGTGCTGGTAGAACTGAATTTTTTCCTGTAGACTCTGAATTAGACTCCTTTCCCTGCCTTTCCTAGCTTTCTGAGGCTACCTGTGTCCCTTGGCTGGTGGCTACCTTCCTTTGCCTTCAAAGCCAGCCACAGCAGGTAGTCGATCCTGACTAGATAGACTACTGAACCACTCTAACCCTGCTTTTGTCACCTCTTTCTCTGACTCCCTTCAGCCTCCCTCTTCCATTTTTAGGACCTTGGTGATTATTTCAGATCCACCTGGATAATTTAGATAATTTCCCCATCACAAGGTCAGCTGGTTAGCAACCGTAGTTCCATTGACAGCCTTAGTTTCCCCTTGTTATGTAACATATATTCAAAGGTCCTGGGGATTATATGTAGAATCCTTGAGGCTGTTTTTCTGGTGGATGGATGGGTAAGGAGTACACCCATGAGCTGGTGAGAAGACTACTCTGAGCAGTACAGTGGTTGGGCAGGTTCTATAAAGATAGCAAGGTTTTCTAAAATAGCCAAAGATGTTTTTACTGGAAGGGAAGGAGCATGGGCAATCCCTGGATCCACTTTTGATTAAAAGAATGAAATAATGAGAGTTGAGTTTATGGCAAAGTAATTATGAAACAGAGTATCAGATGCTTCAGAGAAAGGAGAGTCTGGAGGCAGCAAAACCAGCAAGGACGTAAATGTGAAGAGATTAGAGTGTTAGGGATAAGTGTCTGAATTAAAGAGAGGAAGAGCAAATGAAAGAGGCCCTTCAGAAAATGATGGAAGGATGATGAGGAATTAAAAAGGAATGAGTCCAAAATGTCTACAAGATTCTGCCCCTAAGAGATTAATCAAGAAACCAAGAACTAGGAAGTGGAGCCAGCATTCACATAGGAAAAGCACAAGTTTAAGGTGACAAGATCTCTAGGTGGAAACATTTAGTTTCTATCCAACCAGAGTTTAGGTCAGAAGACAGGACAGGAAATAATCACTTTAGAGTAGGAAATGATAACAACTCCTAGAGACTGGCAACAAAGGAGATTCCTAGACTAATCACAGCCACGATTCCCAAGTTTGGATTTGTTTGGTTTTTGTTTTTTCAACCCAGAATGAATCTAACCTGCATTTAAAATTCCATGGTCCATTACTTTGTTCTCTTCTGCAACTCAGATTGGCACTCACAGACACCTAAGGCCAGTCCTTAATGAACATTCCCCTATGTTCTAATTTCTCGTGGTATTTCCCTGGACTCCAGCCAAACTCAGCTGAGAGTTTGGGTTACTAATTTCTGTTCCTGATATCTGACAGCTGTCACAGATGTTCCTGGGCCCACAATAAAACTCCTGGTGTCCAATCTTGCTGTTTCTCCCATCTGTAGTGTGCCCTCTCTGACTTCTCCTTAAACTTCCTGGACATTTTGCCCATTCCTATTTCTGGTACTTCATCACTGGGAATCCAGGCTTTCCCACTATTTACCTGTACCTTAACTCTATTAACCTCTACCTACTATCCTGTGGAGGTGAATAACACAACTTTCTGAATGCATGTAACAAAACTCCCAATTGATACACAGAATCACATTGATGTGCCCAACTGGGTTACAAATAAGCCAAGAGATTTATGTCCTCAGCCCACTCTCTGGTCACCTTCAAACTTCAGCAGTCTCAAATGATAACCCTGTGGGCCGCACAGTTGTTATCATCTTCTGCAAGGATCGACAATATGAAACAAAAAAAACTGGAAAGCACTGATCTAGCATAAAGATTGTGGAGGGGATGAAAAGCAGAAAGAGCAGTCAGAGAGGAAAGAAAGAACCAAGAAAACTGAGGGTCAGGGAAGCCAAAGGGGAAGGATGTTTCAAGAAAGAGGGGGAGGCAACAGAGTCAATTGCAGAAGAGTGGCCAAGAAGAATGAGGATAAGAAAAGGCCACTAGGTCTATAATTGTATAAGTTCATTTTTCATGTCAACCAAACAGTAGATTCAAAAAGGAAGTACGGGGCTAAAGGGAGCTAGAAAAAAGGTCAACTTGATGCCTGAAGAAGCAAAAGAATGTTAAAAGGTGTCAGGAAAGCTTTATTTGTAAGGCCTAAAAATATGTCTGAAAATGTAAGGCTCTCTTCAACTAGCAATAATGTAAGTGACAGAAATCATTTACATAACTGAGGCAGCTTATTAAGCCAACCATAACTGTCAACATTTGCTTAAGTATCTCAAAACAAAAAGGAATGAGAGGCAAGAGCTTAAGATAAATGAAAATTAATCCAATTCACAATCAAATGGAAATGCCATGAGCCCAAAGAACATTTGTGTGTGGGATTTGTTTCAAGACTCTAAATTTAACACACTGCAATTAAGTACCGTAGCATTCAACAGTTTGAAATGAAAAATTTCCTTCTAATGGAATATTTTAATTTCATTCAAAAAAAAAAAAGTAACAAAGCTTCTTTAACTTGCTTAGTCTCTAGAGAAGCAAGTATTTCTTGTGCTATTAAGATAAGCTTTGTAATGGGGTAGGAGGGAAATGGAGTCATCCCTGCCCACCTACTTCACCTTCCCATCCAGCCTTTCGACAGACTGGGTTTCTTGCTTGTAAATGGATGCTTGCAACTGCAACTTGTGCAGGAAGCCAGGAAAGCATCAGTGAGACCTAGTGTCTTCAACCAGTCTACAGCTTATATCCACAACCTCCACCTCAGTACACAGGAGTGTTTTGCCACTCCGCAACACCCAGCTGCCTGTCTCTTTAATGGGAAGAGAAGGATAGAGTCGTGTTGAAAAAGGGCTTTGCATTCAGAAAGAACTAACTTCAAATACTGGCTCCAGTACTTATTACATGACCTTGGGCAGATTATTTAACCTCCCAGACCTAGAATCACAGACCTAGCACTTTTATTATACACCTTAGTTGCTTAGAGGACTAACATAAGTAAAAAGCTTGACACACAGTTATAAGCCAGTGCCCGTCTCTCTCTTTCACCCCAGTGTAATCTCAGCTCCCCAGAATCACTGTCCGGCCTCAGTCAGGTCCCTGCTATGGTGACCCCTGTCTTCCTGAGACCTACCCTGGGGAGGTAGGGAGCTCTCCATGAAGCCACTCATGCTTGGGCCCTAGTTCACATTTCAACCTGAAGCTGTATGGATATCTGGCTCCCTGGGGAATTAAGTATCAAAGCAGACAAAACACCAAGAAAAGGAGACCAATGACACGACATAAATGGCAATGTCCATTTAACCAGATTTGCTTGATGAAGCCAGCGACACCCAATGATGAGCAGGATGGTTTTCAGCTACCTAGGTAATAGCCAGAAAACTAGGAAATGTCTTTTATTATTTGGAAAGCTTATCTGGCTAGCATCTATCTCCAAAGTCACTGCAGTAAGCCAACTGCACAAACATATTAAAACTTCAAAAGTCCCCAATAAACTTGAAGGGAAAAAACTGTCTGATATACACAGCCATCTTTCCCATTCAACTTTACTTACCTTGATTCAACTCTCAAAGAACTGATACCACTTCACTACCTAGAAGCAAAGAAAAAGCAAAAAAACTATTAACTCATTTTTGTCATAGTCTTCCATATAAAATTTATTACTGAAAGTCTCAAAACCCAAATCATGAAAATATAACAAGTGTAATGGTTTAAGGAAACTGTGATTGGGTCAATACCAATATGGGACAGAGTAAAGCTGTTTTGTTAGACACAATCAACAAAGAAACCAAGCTTTCTATAACATTAGGTTCTTGCTTGCTTTAAGGAAATTTGACAACGTATCTGAAAAATCTTAAATAATAAGGAGCTCAAACTGTAAAAAAAAAAAAAAAAGAAATAAAATGTATTTTTAATTCCACTTCCAAAACATAAACTCTTTTGAACCATTTCACAATTTCATTAAGAAACCTATTGGCAATAAACTAACACATTCTTGAGTCTGATTAACACTGTTCAGGATATCACTATGATTGACAACTGTTGGGTGACATACAAAGATCTTTCCTAGAGAGAGCAACTGACTCTAAAATAACTTCTTAGATCATCTGGCTAAGGCTGTGATGCCAGCTTCAAAAGATTCATAACTTTGCACATCTTGCAAATAAAAATAAAACAGAATTATAGAAAAACAGTCCAAATTAAGAAAGAGTCCCCACCCTTTTCTCACATCTTTTGGCCACATCCCTCAGCATGTAGAATCTTAGTTCTCCGACCAGGGATCAAATTCGTGCCCCCTACATTGAAAGTGCTGTGTCTCAGTCACTGGACCACCAGAGAAATGCCGTGAACCCCGACATTTTGTAGATGAAGAGACTGAGACCTCATTACTGTCCCAGTATCAGAGTTAGTGGTGAAATCACAACAAATACATGATCTGCTGGCACGTGGTCCAGGCTGTAGCTGTGTCACCTTGTTGCTGCACATGGCTCAAGCCAGCATCTCATGGCCCAGGGCTTGCTGGGTCTGCTGGCTTAGTACAACCTTAACTCATTAGTCTATTCAAAGTCTGGCCGGCCAGTCACTACGGCTTTCACACAGATACCCCAACCAATCTAAGGCAGAAACACCATGGCAAAGTCCTTGCTGATTAAAAAAATTTTAAGTATTACCTGTGCATTATTTAAAAGTCAAATTGTACAGAATATTATGGGGGAAAAGGAAAAGTTTTCAGCTGCACTCCCCACTCTTAGTTCCACTACCCTTTGGAATCACAATTAAGTCACTGGCAGTCATAAATATGTTAAACATCTCCTTCATGATTCCTTAACTACAGCCATTAACTTTATAAAATTTTGGGTCACATCCCGAAGCATGTGGGATCTTAGTTCCCTCACCAGGGATAAAAACCCCAGTCCCCTGCATTGGTAGGTGGAGTCTTAACCACTGGACCACCAGGCAAGTCTGTAGACATTAACTTTTGATTCAGTAATATTAAAGCTGAGAAAAGTAGCTCAGTGATACTGTCTCTTCTTTCTGTCCCCATCAGGTTTTATTCGATTAGTTGTAATCCTTCTACTGCTTAACTTTATATCTTTAAATAATATGTCTGCTGCTGCTGCTGCTGCTAAGTCACTTCAGTCGTGTCCGACTCTGTGTGACCCTGTAGACGGAAGCCCACCAGGCTCCCCCGCCCCCGGGATTCTCCAGGCAAGAACACAGGAGTGGGTTGCCATTTCCTTCTCCAATGTGTGAAAGTGAAAAGGGAAAGTGAAGTCGCTCAGTCGTGTCTGACCCTTAGCGACCCCACGGACTGCAGCCCACCAGGCTCCTCCATCCATGGGATTTTCTAGGCAATAGTACTGGAGTGGCTTGCCATTGCCTTCAGCATTCTCTATATTGCTTCATCAACTTCAAATCATATATCTTGACCTTCCATTATGTTAGGTGAAGAAATTAGAACCCTCTCCTTCCTCCACATCTTCCCACCACCCATCTTCCTTCTGTCATCTCTACCATTACTTTCACATTGCCAGGGTTGATAACAGTCACCTTTTGCTCTCCAACTATGATTTAACATTCAATATTTTGTCTAATAGGTTGATCCTAAAGAATACAATCCAATAAAAACAGCATTTATGATATTATGATGATGACAATTTTTCACTACAGTATCAAGTCGTGTCACTAGACCTGAAGAAGGAAAAGGATCTTATGCATCATTAAATGTAAAGGCAGAAGGATGCAAGTGTGAGCATTACGAGTACCAGCCACTCCAATCTAAGAAGAGTACTAGCATTACAGCTCACTAAAGAAACACTTCTTTTTAATGATCATCTGCTCCTGATCAAAAAAAACAAAAAAACCTGCTTTTTACCACCTCAGTACTTTCTCATGTTGAGCACACATGTTCAGTTCACCTAATTGTAGCCAAACCAGCCGCAGATCTTTAAGTCCATATCTTGGAATTTGCATTAACAAAGTAATGTTTGTTGGACAAAGGGCTTGTCCAACAAGGATGGGCAGTTCTGTATTATACAAAAGGCTTGGAGTTTCAAGTCCAAATTCTGCTTTTGCTAAATAAATTGCTGTGAAAACATCGGTTTCCTGATCTAATAAATGAGAGTAACGCCCTCTGTGACACATTGTGAGCACTGAGTTGGAGAAAATGCATGAAAAAGTACTGCACATCCTAACCTGCTATGCAAATACAAGTATTGTTGTTATTAATCAGGAGCACCGGGTGCTGCTTCCTATGAAATTGAAATGCAGTGCAGACGCCTAACATCAAATTAAGGCCATTTGGAGATAAAAGAATCAAAATGGTATTTGCACAAATTGGTGTTATATCCCAGGAAGGAATTTAAAACTCCTCAACCAGACATTAAGAAACCCGCTGCTTTAGATAACTTATTCAATACATCAATAACTTTATGCAAGACACAGACTCAGCAAGGCACCTTGCTCCTCCCTGCCAGTCGTCAAGGACAGTTGTTGTAAGAACAACCAGATGGAGCATTTCATTGGTTAAATGAGGATAAAATAAAAATGGGTTTTAAGTTTTTCTGACAGGGACCTACACTTGAATGTGAGTCAACAATAAGAAATTAACTCAGATATCATTTCAAGTCTCTTCAAAGGGAATTTTAAAATATCCAGGAACTAGATTGGTTTAAATATCCTTCAGTGCTGTTCCTTGGACAGTCTTTCCAAATGTTAATAACAACTCCTTTTATCAATGTCAGCACATTCTACACACAATCCTCTATGGTTAGAGGCTATCACTCCAATTCAAAGGCAACCAAGAAGTCAAATCAAAGCTCCCTAGGGATATAAACACAAATCTAGGCCTGGCATAGGAACTATCTATGTCACAGGTCACCTCACCATATTCCACTAAGAACCGCAAGTTCCAAGCAGAGAGCATATCAAGGATATCATTCCCCTATCCTAGGATAAAAAAAAAGGAGTTTTAACCTAAGGGCTCCACGTCAGTGCTCAGAACTGCTCCTTCCATGTTTGCCTTTTTCTTAAGGTTAATACAGACAACCATGGAGAGAAAAATCATTGAGCTGTTTCTGGGATCTGCTGAGACCGAAATATGCCTGAGAAACATCTGCATACTAATAAGCCAATTGCAATCCAGTGCAGGACAGTAGGACTCCTCAGGGTTGCAGACCCGCTACACCCTGGTCGTCTCCACTCACATGAAGAGGCTGTCTCTTTCACCCTGTATGGGCATCTGGATTTTTCCTCTGCTCTCGATGAGAAGAACCTCTGTCTTTATTGAGCAGATATTTCCCTCAAGTGTTGCTCTCCTTAATGGCAATTTTACCCTATTATGTGTATTTCCCAGGGAGCCAGGGAATGTTAATGAGTGTCAAGCCCACATTTCTCTCTGTGGCTGGGTTTCCGAACGTGGTTAGAGCAGTGGACTGCTGCAAGCACGCATGCTAATCAGACTCCATCTGCACAGGAGGCTGCTTGCAGAAACAGACAATTATTTTGCTCCATGCAGTGCTGCTTGGGGAGGGGGAGCAGCTGCAGAGAAGTAAATTCCCAGGGCTTATGATGATTAGGGGCCCCCCAAAGTACACTTAAGTCTTTGAAATAAACACCAGAAAAAAAAGGTTTCCAAAAAGCATGAAAAGAAAAATCTTACTCTTCAGGTCTCTTCACCATTGATTTCAAAGCATTTTCCATCACAGGAAATGTTTCTCTCCAACTGATTCAGGGACAAGGGCCCACGCATGGGGAGCTCTCCCACCAGGTGCTCAGTAGTAGGTGGGTAGGTTTCCCTTTCAACTAAATGAAGAAGTTCCGGAACAGGAAGTCACAGACAATACAATGCCATTGACAGTCAAGAGCGGAGAATATTAAATATCTCTCCCGTTGAGTAATCGTTTCTCTACTGCGGTGTGCCCAAGGGGAGAAGTCATAAATGAATTACTGATCATCATAGGAATGTTGAATTTACAAACTACCAGACATAGTCTCTGGTGGCCTCAGTTCCACAAATGGACAAATTTATGGCTCTTTAGGCACTGAGAAACTCTATCCCAAGTAATCATTCGACATCATTATTTTGAAGTTGAGAAAATATTAGATGACTGTGTTTCTCATGTTTCACCTCAAGCCTTGAAATATGTTTTGGGGAGTGGGGCATGGGCAGACCACAGCAAAGCAGGGGTCATGGAGGCAATCCAGTCCCTCAACTGGTTGGATTACCTACAGAGTTGTGCATTGCACCACATCAATAGACCAACAGGACAGAGCAATTGTCACATCACCCTTTAACCCTTAGAAATCCTGAATAGACTACTTTAGGTGTCTGAAGAGGAAACCAAACTGAGAGGCAAAGTTTTGGCTTCAGTTTGGACACAGCTATAAACCTGTGTGCATGTTAAGTCACTTCAGTCACATCCAATTCTATGCAATCATACGGACTGTAGCCCACCAGGCTCCTCTGTCCATAGAATTCCCCAGGCAAGAATACTGGAGTGGGTTGCCATGGCCTCCTCCAGGGGATCTTCCTGGCCCAGGTATCAAACCTGTATCCCTTACATCTCCCGCATTGGCAGGCAGGTTCTTTACCACCAGCACCACCTGGGAAGCCTCTATAAGCCTGGGGGGCCAACATGCAGTTGAGCTCCTGGACCCATCTGCTCTGGAAAAGCCAGGGGAGAGCAAGAGCAGAGCAGAGGCTGTTCTGGGTTTCGGGACTCTCAGAGAACCCGAGGCACTCATGGAACACGGCAAAATCCCCACGAGAACTGGCCCAGGTTCCCATGGCTACTCCAGAAAGGAAGAGCATCCTCCATCTGCTCCACTCTGAACTGCATCGCTGAGGAGCCCAGAGCTAGAGTCACAGCTCCCTGGTTAGGGCAGAAAGGAAGAGAACAGAAGGGTCTCCTCAAACAGCTGAGTGTTTGGCACCACCAAAAAGAGATTCGATTCTGAAATCTGCTCACCATCAGGGAAGGCACCTCTGGTAAGGAGCCTGCCAAGCCTTCTGGATGACGTGGAATAAATTGATGGAACTGGCTTCCTCTGAAAGAACAGGCCCCCTGGCTGCTCACACACACACACACACACACACACACACACACACATATCAGATAAGATCTGCCCACTACCAGAGAGGAGGAGAGACTGGAAAAATGACCAATGACTGTAACCCACCCCGCCCTGTATGCCTTCAATAAGAACAGAAAGATATTAAGGTGTGAATTCATCCTCCAGAGAAAACCAACAAACGGGGAAAGGATCTCAATTTGCGTGTCCAGATAGAAATGTATTGTTCAGATGTTTAGTCTGGAGCTGGGTCTAATGTTCTGATATGCAGAGAGGGATGTGATTGCTTAGAGCAATGCTTCTTGCATGCCACACAGATAACCAACTACAGGGATCCCTGGCCATCTGACAGCACAGAGGCTTTTCTTTATCTTGATCCCAAAGACTCACCTGGCTGTATGCTAACTCCATTTCCATGCTTTAACCTTAATCCTGAGTGATCCCCAGTCATGGAAAACATTTTTTTGTGAAGCTAGAATAGAGAAGAGATAAAAGTTTTATGCCCCCAGTGCAAAATTTTCTGAATCCTTTCATTTGAATTCCACTCTGTCAAAGTTTAAAAATACTTTCCTGGGATCTTTTTGGTCCAGTGGCTTAGACCCTGTGCTCCCAGTGCAGGGGGTTTGCATTGGATCCCTGGTCAGGAAACTAGATCCAGCATGCACAGCTGAGACCTGGTGCAGCCAAATAAATAAAATAATGAAAAAATTTTAAAGTCTTCCTATTTGTTATCCCATTTAATCCCCATCAGTGGCTCAGATGATAAAGAATCTGCCTGCAATGCAAGAGACCTGGGCTTGATCCTTGAGTTGGGAAGATCCCCTGGAGAAGGAATGGCTACCCACTCCAGTATTCTTGCCTGGAGAATTCCATGGACAGAGGAGGCTGGCCAGCTATAACCTATGGGGTCACAAAGAGTTGGACACAACCGGGCGACTAACACTTTGGGGTTCCGAGGTGGAGCTAGTGGCAAAGAACCCACCTGCTAATGCAAGAGACATAAGAAATGTGGGTTTAATCCTTGGGTCTGGAAAATCCCCTGGAGAAGGGCATGGCAACCCACTCCAGGATTCCATGAGTGGAGAATTCCATGGACAGAGGAGCTTGGTAGGCTATAGCGCATGGAGTTGCAAAGAGTCAGGCACAACTGAAGCGCACACACACGCATAACGCTCAAAGGCAGGTCTCATATCTGTGAGGCATAGATTACGAGTGCCTCTTCTCAGGCATGAAAGATGAGGCATGGAAGTGAGTTGCCTAAGGTGACAGAGATGACATCAGAATCTAGGCCACAATTCTTGTGCCCAGCTTTTCTCTTCTAGCACATTATCAACCCAACATCCTCAACGTGTAATTGTTCCTTCTGGCAAAGAGAGGAAGGAAGAAAGTTAAATATTTGACTCCTTATGTTCCTGATTTATATATCATTTTGCTTTACGTCATTTTAGCCACAGTTTCGCTGATGACTCAGACAGTAAAGAATCCACCTGCAATGTGGGAGACCTGGGTTTGATTCCTGCGTTGGAAAGATCCTCTGGAAGAGGGCATGGCAACCCAATCTAGTATTCTTGCCTGGAGAATCCCCATGGACAGAAGAAGCTGGTGGGCTACAGTCCATGGGGTTGCAAAGAGTCAGACACGACTGAGCAATTAAGCACAGCACATTTTAGCCACAAACAAAAGTAATAATAAAAAGGAAACAGGCTGGAGGCTAGAGCCACCTCCTCTGTGTCAGTATTACAAATGTCACTTGGAATGGGCCTTTTCTGTGTGTAGATTTGGAAGTGAAAACTGACCATGGGACATGAGGCAGAAGTGAGGTGGCACAGGAAAAGCCCAACCAGGAGAGTGATGGTCTGGGGTGAGGCACTTTTGGTTATTAACTGGCATACTGATCTGGATTATTCATCTGTCCAGCAGTTCTCCTGTCCTGTCCTGCCTCACACATTGACAATTTTCTTCTTTCATCCCTTGAGGAGCAAGGCCATTCTTCTCTGCTTGCACAGTGGAGGAGTGCAGCCACCCCATACAGACCTCTGGCCTTACTCTTTCCTTCACAAATGTCACTAGGTCTTGCTGGAAGGATATGTCAGTCTGGAAAGTAAGTTGCTACCAAGTCTCCACCCGGCCACAGTGTTCAAAGTTCCAGTTCCATAGAAAGATGGAGAGTCTTCCTTATTACTCTTGGTCTAGCAAAGGCTCTTACCCCTGAGGTGAGAGAAGAGAAGAACCTACAAAAACTCAGCTTTGATAAGCCCTAATATTGGCTAATCATCTCCTCCAAAACTCACACATTAGAGTCCTGAACCCCAGTATGTTAAAATGTGACTGCATTTGGAGATCGTGTCCTAAAAGAGGTGATTAAAGTCAAATGAGTTCATTGGGGTGGGCCCTAACCCAACCTGACCAGTGTCCTTATGAAAGAGGAGATTCAAAGCACAAACACATACAGAAGAAGGATAATGTGAAGAGAGAGGGAGAAGAGAGATACAAGCCAGGCAGAGAGACCTCAGGAAAAACCAGTCCTGCTGACTCTGTTCTTGGACTTCCAGCCTCCAGAGCTGTGAGACAATTTCTGTTGTTTAAGGCAACTGGCCTTTGGCAGCTTTGTTAAGTGAAAGAAAGTGAAAGTGTTAGTCGCTCAATAGTGTCTGACTCTTTGTGACCCCCATGGACTGCAGCTCTCCAGGCTTCTCTGTTCATGGAACTCTCCCGACAAGAATACTGGAGTGGGTTGTCATTCCCTTCTCCAGGGGATCTTCCCAACCCAGGGATCGAACCCAGGTCTCTTGCATTGCAGGCAGATTCTTTACCAGATGAACCACCAGGGAAGCCCCCAGTGGCTTTGTTATGGCAACCCTAAAAAAGAAAAAATACAAGCCTCCAAAGAGAGGAACTTTGGGGTTTTCTTTCAAGCACAGTCAACCCAGGCCCTAGGGTAAGAGAAACCCTTCAACAAGTGGATTTGTCCTTCTGTGTCTCCAGCTCTTCATCCATAAAATATGGATAATAACAATTAATACTTAACTTCAAATGTTGTTAAAAGAATTAATTAAGATAATGAATATAAAGAAACACCCACACGGCAAGCACTTAAGGATTGTTTGCTCTAATTATGACTCAGAATGAAGACCAGACCTTCAACCTTCTTGTGACTCCTCAAGGCATCCATATTCAGTAAATTCCCAATAAATAAAGGAATAGATATTCCTGGGATGAACAGTTTCAACAGAAGATAAATTAAATGTAATATTTGTGAAAAATAATGGGTTCAAAGAGCTTCCTGAAAAGTTGATGTTTTGAATCACTGACCATCTAGCTGTTAAAACAAGCACAAATAAAATACAGGTCATGGTCTAAGACAAATAGGAGTCACCCATTTAAAATAAATGGAAATGGGGCTCTAACAGTGTTCACAGACCATTATTTAGCTGCTGATACATACATAAAATATCGTATAAAATAAAGCATAGTTAGACCCAGAAACTATACACACACACACAGACACACACATATATATACAAAATCATCTAGCAAATGCTACAACCTCAGAGAGGAAAATAAGAAGCAAGGGACTGTGCTTGATTTTGCATTAATACGTGACATTTTCTACCTCAGGAAAGTTCAGAGCTATGGTGCTGTTTTATTGTTTAGGGTTCATGCTTGCATGTGTGTGTGTGTGTGTGTTTTACCTTTTTTCTCCATATGCATTACAGTTGGATGTAATGATTGTGAGTAAAGTTAATTCTTAGAAAGGAGCAGTCTTGCCTTATACATATTAATAAGTGCTTTCTTTGAGAAGCAGTGACAGCCCTTGATACATTTTGACGAAAATGAAAGGGGAAAAAAAAGCCGGCACCACTATTAAGAACACCCCTGAGGTGATGGAGAGCCACATCTTTGATACATCAGCTCTTGGTCTCAATGCACACACTTATTAACTCACCTGTGCACCAAGAATTAGAATGAGCTCCTTCTCTAGACACATATTCTTAACAGCAGTCCCAACAGACATCCTGGAACCAAAAGCAGGGCTTCCATGTGGGCTGTGGTGTAATTTTCTCACAGTCTCACAGTACAGTTTGTACCGACAGCATCTCTCAGCAGATTAGAGACAGGCAGCGTGGAAGTGATCGTTAAAAAGCTCGGCAAGGCCAAAAGGGTGGAAAAAATATCTCGGCTCCCAGCAAAACACTCTCCTTTACTAAGAGAAGGGCACAAGGTTGTACCTTCCAAATTATTGCCTCAAAGATACCAAACTATCTGAAATAGATACACAGAGACAAATGAGTGCCGGCTCCAGATATCCACATTTATATGACTGCTGTGCCTTTTCCTCCCGGAGACTGCAAGTGCTTTGCAAACACTGTCTCATTAATCCCCTCCAGCTCCCTGAGAGGAAGCTGGGTGATGGCAAGTATTATTAGGCCACTGTAGTTAGAGAAGCAGGAGCACAAAGAAAGCCAACGATGTGCTGAAAGGATTCAGGAAAGAAGTGCTTCGACTCTCAGGACAAAAGTGTCTGCTGCAACAGGATGGCAATTTAAAAGAAATACTGAAAAAAGAAACGGGATGCAAAGTAACCAATACATATTTTATCTTTCCTTTGCTGTCTTGCAGGAGTGTATTAGTCAAGATGCTTGGAAGGCACAGCCTTGAGCCATTCTGACTGCAAGGGGTCACACCCTGCTTTGACCCCAACCTGGGGTCAGTGCATAGCCCACTCTTTGAATTTAGGCTTGACCACATGATTTACTATGGCTAATGGCATATGGGTGAAATTGACTATGTGTCAGTTCTGACCTTTGGCATTAGAAGTTTTGTGTGTTTCTGCCTTCCTTTTTGACAACCACCATGGAAAGAACATGTGCCAGCTCACCTCCTTTTTCAAGGAGGATGAGAGACACAAAGAGCTGAGTTACCCAGACTCATGATGAGAAGTAGGGCCATCTCAGACCTTGCAGCCTGAAGCAGAACTGCCCAGAAAACCCAACCCAGATCAGTTGCACTTTAGTCAATGCACAGATGTATAAATATAAGTGATACAGTCACACACAAAAGATTGTGCAGCTTGTTATGCAGCAGTAGCAAACCAGTGGAGTTAGCTATTATTGTTACTGTTTATTTTTGGAAAACAGGAGGGCTATTAAGTGGACAAAGAGCAAACAGACTCTATAAGCCAGGTGATTGTTATGAATCATTTTTTTTTCTTTTTTTCTGTTTTGGCAGAATTCATTTTATTTTATTTTATTTTTTATACATGTTTCTAAATTTCCTGTTTCTTTTTTTTTCATTGACACATAATTGATTTATAATATTGTTAGTTTCAGGTGTATAGAAAAGTGACAGTTATACATCATTTTTTCAGATTTTTTCATTATAGCTTATTACAAAACATTGAATATAGTTACCTACACTATACAGTAATCTTCTTCTTATCTACTCTATGTATAGTAAGCAGCTTGTATCGGTAAATCCCATATTTCCTAGTTTACCCTCCAGAACTATAAAGGTGGCATAGAAATACAAGAAATTATTCTTAAGTAATTAATAAAAGAAAAAATAAAAAAATAAAATACTGAAGGCAACTACAGTCAGTTTGAAACATTGGGTGAAAGCATTCAATATAAATTTAAATTGTGCAACTAGAAAGGGGAAATTAGGGTGGAGGATAAACTAGGATTGTTATGAATCTTACTGCACCTCCATCCCCAGGTCCCCTGCAGTCAGAAGCCCTGGGACCCCTAAGCCTCCTACAGAAGACAAGATAGTTTCTCAGGCTGGCCCCCTTTTCCAGTGTTCCTGCAATCAACTTTCATCATGGTGTGTCCCTTGCTTGTGAATCCAAGAACATTGACTAATCCACTCCCGAAAAACAGCAAAGAGAAGAGGTAGAGCCAGTATTCACACCCTGAGGTGTGTGTTTCAGAGCACATGTTCTAATAGATTGAGTAATACTGCCTATTGGAGTTAAGCCATGTTTTCCATTTAACACCCTTCATTCAAAGTCTCTTCAAACATCAGCTTTGTATTATACTGCCTTGAGGAATGGGAAAAGGTTGAGATCATCCTTAAGTGAAGCTGGGTGCAACAGAAAATAGAAGATGAAGGCGGGTCATGATTTGAAGTTGGAGATGGCGTGTAGAATGCAAAGCAACCGTTAGGAACATAACTGACCTTCCCCACCCTGTCTACCCAGCCTGCCTCCCCGGAAGTCCTCAGGTTTTTTTAAACAGTCTTATACCTCCTGCAGCTGTATGTGCAACAGGGACTCCAATTATTTTAATTGGATGTTTAGTAAAACATTTCCACCCTAAGATACTGGAGACTTACGTACAGTTGGGTGCCCTTGGAAGTAACTTGAAATTCTTCAAGCCCATGAGACTCTATAATCATCTGAAAGGTCTGAAGAGATAAGACTATAAGATCTGACCATGTTGAGGAACAAGACTACTCCATCTCAAACTCACATGTGTTTCTACTCCCACACTATTCTAGAGGATCAAGTGTATACCACTGTAAAAATTAGGATTCCATTCTGCTAATAATGGAAAATGTAAAAAATGGGATCCTATTTCTCAGAGGATTTAAATACTTTTAATTAGCCAGACTTTTGAGCATTACTTTACTAGCATGTGAGATGAGTCCAATTGTGCAGTAGTTTAAGCATTCTTTGGCATTGCCTTTCTTTGGGACTAGAATGAAAACTGACCTTTTCCAGTCCTGTGGCCACTGCTGAGTTTTCCAAATTTGCTGATATTTTCCAAGCCAGGTTTCAGCAATACGTGAAACATGAACTTCCAGATGTTCAAGTTGGTTTTAGAAAAGGCAGAGGAACCAGAGATCAAATTGCGAACATA
Organism: Moschus berezovskii; assembly: GCF_049115385.1. Taxonomy (NCBI): domain Eukaryota; kingdom Metazoa; phylum Chordata; class Mammalia; order Artiodactyla; family Moschidae; genus Moschus; species Moschus berezovskii. Next base: position 65,727,002 of record NC_142469.1, read on the forward strand.
CACTGGATCATCAAAAAAGCAAGAGAGTTCCAGAAAATCATCTATTTCTGCTTTATTGACTATGCCAAAGCCTTTGACTGTGTGGATCACAATAAACTGAAAAATTCTGAAAGAGATGAGAATACCAGACCACCTGACCTGCCTCTTGAGAAACCTATAGGCAGGTCAGGAAGAAACAGTTAGAACTGGATATGGAACTACAGACTGGTTCCAATAGGAAAAGGAGCACGTCAAGGCTGTATATTGTCACCCTGCTTATTTAACTTATATGCAGAGTACATCATGAGAAACACTGGGCTGGAGGATGCACAAGCTGTGCTTCAAAATTGCCTTGAGAAATATCAATAACCTCAGATACGGAGAAGGCAATGGCACCCCACTCCAGTACTCTTGCCTGGAAAATCCCATGGATGGAGGAGCCTGGTGGGCTGCGGTCCATGGGGTTGCTAAGAGTCGGACACGACTGAGCGACTTCACTTTCACTTTTCACTTTCATGCATTGGAGAAGGAAATGGAAACCGACTCCAGTGTTCTTGCCTGGAGAATCCCAGGGATGGGGGAGCCTGGTGGGCTGCCGTCTATGGGGTTGCACAGAGTCGGACATGACTAAAGTGTCTTAGCAGAAGCAGCAGCAGATATGCAGATGATACCACCCTTATGGCAGAAAGGAAGAAGAACTAAAGAGCTTCTTGATGAAAGTGAAAGAGGAGAGTGAAAAAGTTGGCTTAACGCTCAACATTCAGAAAACTAAAATCGCGGCATCCAGTCTCATCACTTCATGGCAAATAGATGGCGAAACAGTGGAAGCAGGGGCTGACTTTATTTTGGGGGGCTCCAAAATCACTGCAGAATGGTGATTGCAGCCATGAAATTAAAAGACACTTACTCCTTGGAAGGAAAGTTATGGCCAACCTAGACAGCATATTAAAAAGCAGAGACATTACTTTGTCAACAAAGGTCCATCTAGTCAAGGATATGGTTTTTCCAATAGTCATGTATGGATGTGAGAGATGGACTAAAAGAAAGCTGAGCACAGAAGAATTGATGCTTTTTAACTGTGGTATTGGAGAAGACTCCTGAGTGTCCCTTGGACTGCAAGGAGATCCAACCAGTCCATTTTAAAGGAAAACATTTCTGGGTGTTCATTGGAAGGACTGATGTTGAAGCTGAAACTCCAATATTTTGGCCACCTGATGCGAAGAGCTGACTCATTTGAAAAGATCCTGATGTTGGGAAAGATTGAAGGTAGGAGGGGATGGGATGACAGAGGATGAGATGGTTGGATGGCATCACCGACTCAATGGACATGAGTTTGGGTAAGCCCCAGGAGTTGGTGATGGACAGGGAGGCCTGGTGTGCTGCGGGTCATGAGGTTGCAAAGAGTTGGACACAACTGAGTGACTGAACTGAATTAGCCAGAAAATACTGAGTTTCAAAAACATTATTTTCAGTCATTGGCTCATTAATGACCCACCTGAGGAGAGAAAACAGCCAAAAGAAATGCTGTAGGCAAGAACCAACCCATTCATTCTGCACCACCACCATAGTATCACAACAAAGTTAACTTATAGAACATCTCTCTTCAGAGCAAGGAGTGATCCTTGCTGTGAAGAAGCTTAAAATTAAGTAACTTCACTTCATAGCACAGACTAGTTCATTCTCAAAATGGCAAATTCGTTGGCAGTTTCTGGGGGCAATGGCTTGAACTTTCAAAAGCCAGGCTGAGAGCTCTGTGTGTCTCTAAGAATAAGTCTCCCATGAGTCTTCACACAGATGATCACCTTCCAGAATCTATAATAAATTATGGAAAAGACATTAAAACATGAAACCCTTCGAAACAGTGAAAACCGCTGGGTAAGATGAACAGGGAGGAAAAAACGGAAGCAGAAGAGAGCAGTAGCTGCATTTGCATTTCGTAAAACTAAAAAGTCTCCTTTACTATGAGAAGCCTGTGGCAGATACGAACTTTCAACCTTTAGTTTTCTACTTCATTTTAAAAGGTTGATTGGAAGTTCTAACACGTCTTAAGTATAAAGTAGTCATAAGAAGTGTTATTAAAATTCATGGGTCTTTTTAAAGAGTATTGCTCACTTGTGGTGGTATGACCACCATGAAATGTGATTTGTCAGGCCAGATGCCCCAGCCTTGATAGAGGCCATATCTCCCTTCATACAAGCTCACCTAACACTGCTCACATTTTACTTCACTGCTGTTCACTTCATTTAATTAAAGCCCGAGGCACCAAATAATCTATTTTAAAACTAATTCTATAACTAATTTACTTTAAGTAGGTATTATTGAGGAATTCAATCCTTATATGTAGCGGTTCTTAACTTTTTATTGTAGTGAACTTTAACACAAATGGTATGGTACCTAGAACCCATGACTTGACACTCATAAGCAGGTGCCCAGATGTACCAGCCTGCTAAAACAAAAAACATTCCTAGGCATTCTCTCCCAAGGAATTAAGCAAATGAAGCAAGTCAGGTACACAGATCCATTTTCAAACTTGCTAAATCCACCCAAAGCCATGAACTGTTATAAAATCATTGGCAATCATTGTCATTTATCAAGTTCATCTTACAGTTGCAGAAATGGTATTGGATGATTAATTATATAGATCTTATGAACTTAAGTGGAACTGGAAAAAAGAAATGAGAACTTCAAAAGGCCCAGAAACTTCTGAGAGAAAACACTCCTGGAGGATTCTGGGATTGGGAAAGATATAGTCCTTGGGACCATATATTTGAATATATATTTTATCTAACATTTAATGTTCGATACAGTTGTGGATCAGACTAATAGCAAGATGCTTAGAACTAATAATATCATACTCACTGTGTGAGCTATAGCATAGAAATATATTTGGTTCCTCAATTTTAAAATGACAGCAGATGCTTTTTAATTTTTAAAGTCCCTACTGGCTCAAAATGTAACTCATTTCATAGTTATTTTACTTTTCCTCCACTTCCTCTTAAAATTGTTAAGAATAGAGAAGCCCCGTCACATTTTGAAGAGAGACACAGTCTCAAGGTCTAAGCCTTTCTAGCATAGATATCCTGATGCATTTACTTACTAAATTAGAGCAAGAGCCCTGAGAAGGGTACATGCTGCAGCCACTTCCCTAAGTGAGTTACACTGAGAACCCAGGCAGAATTCTCGGACAGAGTTGGAGGCTAAGAACACACCTATTAAATGGCTAGGCTCAAAGACAGATTTCAGGGAATGATCAAAGATAGTGCAGAGCCCAAGGTGTAGGTGTTACATACTCGTGACATTTCCTTTATAGGAGAATTGAGAAGACTAATCTTGTGTTTCACAGAGATGCAAACAAAGATGGCTGTAGGAAGGCCTGAAGCTGGCAAGGAACACAGCAGTCTCCCAACTAGTCCAGAAGAAAATAAAATGGTGAGCTCAACAAAATATTTCAAAGTGACAGGAATGGATCTGATCTAAACAAGAGAGCAAAGGCCACTGCAGAGACGGGGAGAAGGGTGTTTTCATGCTGACAGAGGACTAAATAATTACATCTTTTCTATCTTGAAAAAAAAAAAAAAACCCACTACACAGTTATGCATGGGATCTTAAAAAAATCAATACTGTAGTATTGCAACATTCCACATTCTCTGCAGGATCAGCAGAATTGCTTTTGATGCTATTCTACTTTCCAGGTATGGGATGACACATGGCTAGGAAAAAGTGAATCTTAATCATTAAAAGGGGTTTCATCAAAAATAATGAAAACAATCTTCCTCTCCTTGCCTTAGCAGTTGTGTTCAGCAATTAATAATGAGTTTGGATTTCTCAATACACTACAATGGTAAATATTTTGACTCTCTTTGAGTCATTATAATTCTCAACTCACACGATCATTCTACTTTTATCAACCACCAGGATAATCTATTCTAAAGAGAAACATTTTTCTTTTTCAATTTATAGATCAAAACAAAGGAATTTTTATATATTTGTTTTAAATAGAAAAAAATTTTTGTGGTGAGGGCTTTATTATGTTACTAAAGACAACTACCTTTTAAAAAGCAACTAAAGTGTAAACAGTATAGTTAAAAATCTACCACTTGGCCTCCTTAAAAAAAAAATATATATATATATATATACGTATATATGACCTCAAAACCATAGTATATTTAAGTCTCCTAAGGGAGAGCATCTTGAAGACTCATTTGGGACAAATTCTAGAATGCAGTTGTTAAGGGTATTATGGTTCTCATGTTTCCACCAGGCATGAGATATAACTCTCCATCAGAGCAACCAGGACAGTTCAAGTGAAGCTCGACTGCTGGATCTAAAGAGTTGAAATAAAGAGGAAAGGAAATCCGTGTGCTACTTGACCCTGTCAGGCAAAAGAAGATTCATAAGCCTATTATTTTATAAATGCAAGAAAGTGCATAAGAGCATAACTCATCTTCCAAGTCCCATTTATTAAAGTTAAGTGAAATCTTTTCTTTACAGAGCTCTTGCTCAAAATATTTTCCTTTCAATTTTTATGAATCGTCATTAGTTTTCATCTTTTAGTATATTGAGATGTATTTGGCAGTAGTTTACTAAATAGCATGATTTATTTCACAGGTGGGGAAGGCACATTTGTTAAATGTATTCATGGATTTTTCTCTTCTAAGGAACTCTGTATTTTCCCTCTGCAGAAAATACACAGAAAATCTCATCACACAGAAAAATCTCTGTTTCTTACTCTACACACATCTTCACAGTGACTAAAGGATGCTAGACTTTCTCAGACAGATAAATCTCTGGGATTCAAATACTCTTCTTCTTCAAAAGTAGTCTGTTTGGGTCTACCAATTAAAATTGCCTTAGAAACTGTATGAGAAATTTCCTGCATACAGAATGCAATGTTAGAGACCACAAGCACATCTCAGGCCTGCATAGCCTACCCCCTAAATTAAAACAGAAACATGGGAGAACAATATAAAGAATGAAAATCAGATTATTTTCTTCTGTTTAAGGAAACACATAGCTTTCTCTCAAAGAATAAATACTTCGGTGCGATCATTGAAAACAAAATTTAAGCCCAAACTATTTATCCTAGACTCTGTGATATTATATATAGATACTTATATATTTTGATGTACATTTATGTCAAAACTAAATTCATAATTTTGTAAGGTGGGATAATACTATGGAATATTAATAAATTATTTTCTCCCCCACCAACCTGCCTATTAAAACAGCTTTTTAATTCTGTGTCCCCTATCTCAGGGGAAGGGTAAAATCAAAAACATAATTTGGTTTCCAGAAGCCTAAACCCAATTAAGAGCTTATATTACGTGCCTTGAAGTGTATTTCAACTGGGTTGGAGACAAGGAGGAAAGGTTCTTTCTCTTTTTATTTCTTGGGGGTTCTTGGGAAGGGGCAAGATCTGAGAAGCTATGCAGGCAAGAACAAGACACATCTCAGCAAAAGACTTCCAGTGTCCAGGACCCAAGTGAGTGCAGACAGTCATTCACAGATGCTCACTCTTCACTGGAGGGAGCACCATCCTTCACAGAGGCCCCAACGGTAGTGACTGGGAAGAGTCCCTCCTGAACCAAGGGCTAAAGATGATGTCTCATGAATAGCCACTACTGGTTTGGCGCTGCCCAGCAGGAGTGATGTCTCCATGTGTCTTGGACATGGCTCATTCCTTGTTTCACGCGCTCTGAGCAAAGAACTTAATATCCCATAGCTCCAAGAGACGGGCATGGAGTCCAAATGCCTAACAGGATGGGATAGTGCACCTATTTGAAGGGAAATGGTAATCATCCACACCTTTCATATGCATTTTATTTTGGCCTGTTAAAATTCATTTCCAGCAAATTCCATTCTCAATTCTAGAGACTACAACTTGTCCCTACTCCCACCTAGGAAGCCTGCTGTGTTAAGGAAGAATATTGATGGAGGATTTAACTTTCTACATGTGAGCTTAGTCACTCAGTCATGTCCAACCCTTTGCGACCCAGTGGATTGTAGCCCACCAGACTCCTCTGTCCATGGAATTCTCCAGGCACGAATACTGGAGTGGTATTTCCTTCTCCAGGGGATCTCCCTGATCCAGGGATCACCAGGTCTCCTGCAGATAACCTCAAATGCACAAAATGCCACGTGAAGAATGAAGATCATAGTTTGACCTTGTAGAAGATCCCCGGGAACAAACACGGCTACGTGTCCTGGGGACTTCATACCGCAGCATGGGCTGAGAGGAAGAAGACAAAGATGCAGCCTCAGCTGCACACCACACTCCCCAGGTCTTAAAATATGTCTGCCCCTCCCTCACTGCACCATATTTCTTCAGTGTATCTGGAGCTTTGCTGCTCTGTGACACATGCACCTCAGCAGCGACGAGGCTAAAGTTGCAATAACTGAATATCTTTCAAGGAAGAAAAAAAGAAATGATTAAGTGATATATTCTTCACATAGGAAGTAAAAAACTGTGTCTTGGACTTCACCTTTGAAGCCCTGGTCTTCAGAGATGTTAGAGTCTATTCATGAACACAAATACTAAATTTCTGAGATAGATGACAGCCACACAACCACACATATTGCATACAATCCATTTGTCTTCTGGGGAGCTTGCCACGCTGAATTATTCAGTTTTCATTATTTTTGATTTTGTAAAGGTTAGATGTTAGATGCTGATAGTAATATTAGAGAGGATGAAGAAATCAATCTTAAAGTCATTCTCAAGTGGAATGAGAAAAGCAGTTTGTCAAAGTTGGTCCAGTAAGTGCCACATTCTCTCCAACCCTGAAAGCGTTTGACTCAAAAATTACAAATGTATCAAAATGTCTCCCCAGGCAACACTATCTTTGGGAATTCTGTGGGATCTTTCAGCAACAGCCAGCTCACTCATTCACTAATTCACTCATTTTTTTTCATTCATATGTTGAGCAAGTGCATGTGTCTAGAAGGTCTGCAGAAAGACAAATGCCTGAGCTGCAGCTTTAAGATCAATAAGCACCTACCAGGTGGCCAGTGGGAAAGGAGGAAGGATTCCAGGCAGAGAAAGGAGTATCTGCAAAGGGACAAGGCACAACAGGGCATGCTGGGAAAACTCCAAGTACTTCAGGATTGATGCACCAGAGAGTGCCAGGGTTAGAGACCCGAGGGAGATGTGGCTGGAAGTGGCAGAGGAGCCAGATCACAAACAGCCTTTTAGGCCATGCAACGAAATTAGCAAGATCTCTGAGGTCACAATGGGGCAAGGCTGAGACAGGCAGAACTATCAAAAGGTTGTTGCTGACAATGACAGAAAGAATATATATTTAGAATTAGACTCTCTGAAAAATTCCAGTGACAAAATAAGTGCTGATTCTTCACATCACATGATCACAATTTCAGGCTTTGTTCTGCTTCCCATCCAAATGGAATATGACTTACCTGGTCCACTCTGCAGATTTTTAACTTGAATGTCAGTGTGGGTCCAACAGGTTCAGACACTTCGCAACTAAATTTGTAACTTGGAAACTTATAAAGGCAACCAAGAAAATTAATCAAGAAAACTCTGAAATGAACTATACAGAGTTTACCAAAGAATTAACCTGTACAAAAACGAGCCAGAAGTATCTTGTAAGTGTCTAAGGTAATTCTGGGACCATTTGCATGGCTTCCTCGGGGAGCCATTGGTGAATTCCCTAACCAATTAAAATATTATAGGAGGGGAAGTATTCACGTCCCTTTCCAGCAGGCTTCCAGTTCTCAAAGGAGAGCTGCCTGCAGTCCCTCTTGTGTCGGAGACTGTATCACCGGCCTCAAAGCCCAGAGATATCCCATACCATCCAGGTGGCAGGTCCCTTCCTTGTGTTGGTGCTGGTGGTAGCACCAAATTCTTGATGTCTTTCTGAACAATTGTTCCAAGATCCAATAACAGAACAAAAACTTTAGATCAACTGCATTTCTAAAACATTAGCTATCTGTGCTAAGTTAATGAAAGAATTCACTCACATGACAGGAAGTCAGGGCACAGAACTCTTGCCCTGAAAATTCAATATGAAATGCACCTAGAAATGCCAATTCCTCTCTTGCTTCTAAGAGAGGAGGGGATCTTAAGTGAGCCTTTCTGGCTTTTGCAAGGAAGAGAGCAGATTCTGCTCTGAGCTTCAGCTAGAGTTTTCCTTCTATTACCTGAAAGTCTCCATCATGTTTTCTTCCAGTGGCACCCTAACACCCACCACCAAGCACAACTACTGAGCCATTGTATGTCCTGTAACGCACCCTCCAGGCTCCCCATCTCTAAACTGGAGAAAGCAGAGCTTACTTCTAACCCCTAGCACTAAGATCACCATTTCATGGAAAGTAAAACAGGAAACCATGAATTTCCTTACCGTGGTCAACAAAACCATATGTTTTGCTACCAGTGGTCACCATAAAAGTCTTTTCTATGAACCTCCAAATTCTAAGTCTGTCCTGTAATTACAAAACAGCAGCATTAAAGGATGAATGAAGTCAGGACACTGACCCAACCCACAGATATGTTATAAACTGCTAAATGACAAGCACCCAGCTGCCCACTATCTGAGCAAAACAGGCACAACTTTTGGCAGTTTCTTTAAACCTCCTGTGGGAGGGATGCAGGGCAAGCAGAAAGCCTTAATCGCAGATGCCAATTCTGGCGATGCATTTGATAGCAAAGTCTCTCCCCTTCATGCATGCATTAATGTGGCAGCCAGAAGAGAAGCAGATTTTTCCTGTGGGCGGAAACCATATGCTTCTGGGTAACAGCAGAGATAAAATTCAACTCTGTCTCAGCCTGCTTTGCTCAACTCCCTTTCCAGCCTCCTCATTTCAGATGAGTTCCCAGGTACGAACTGACTGCAGACCTTTCTTTGCCCTAAGAGCTGGGTTTTGAAACGGAGAGGTTGCTGAGGCATGTCTCCGCTCAGTTTGATGGATCCATAGAGTGGTTATTTAAATGGGCTGTTGTTCCAGGCTTGTCTGGAATGTCTGTAAAGCATATGACAGAATTCTCCATCTTTCCCGAATTCCCCCTTTTTTTTTTCCGGTCAGTTAAGAAGAGACGAGCTTTTTTTAATAAATAAATAAATAAATCACCCAGCAAAAGCTTTTGTGAGACCTGCCTCTAAACTCCCAAGCCTATGTGAAAGTCAGGTAGAGAAGGCTGTCACTCTGACAAGCAGTCATTATTTGGAGGAGCATTTATGTCACCGGACATGAGCTAAGGGTTGATGATTGAGGAGCAATGTTCTTGATACAGTTTACTTTTCCTAGATTAAGTGTTCTAATTAACTCAAGGAAAAATTATTTCAGATCTCTGACTCAAAATTCAATCCTCCCTCAGTTCATTTGGCTGCAGATTAATTTGCCTAAGGACAAGCGCTTCAACCAACTACCCTCACAGATCTGAAATAAGTGAAGAGGAGCTGGGATTGGCAGGCTGCTGCTGTTAAGTGGCTTCAGTCGTGTCCGACTCTGTGCGACCCCATAGACGGCAGCCCACCAGGCTCTGCCGTCCCTGGGATTCTCCAGGCAAGGATACTGGAGTGGGTTGCCATTTCCTTCTCAATGCATGAAAGTGAAAAGTGAAAGTGAAGTCACTCAGTCATGTCCAACTCCTAGCGACCCCATGGACTGCAGCCTACCAGGCTCCTCCGTCCATGGGATTTTCCAGGCAAGAGTACTGGAGTGGGTTGCCATTGCCTTCTCCAAGGGATTGGCAGGCAGCCCTTCTCTATTAAAAGTCAGACCTGACTACCCTCCTTTTCTTGAGGCAATAGTGATTCCTTCCAGGGGCTTCACAAAGATCTCAGAGAGAATTCTTCTTCACATGCTTTGGGATGAGATCAAGGTAGGCTTTAAAAAAAAAAAAATTTTTTTTTCAGACAAAGCAATCAGTCTCAGATGTTGCCATGCAAGAGCCGGTTTGAATTGCACCTCATTACAAAATCTCCCCAAGCCCGTGTCAGTACAGTTCCATCAATTGCCCCGGCCTCTGGTTCTTAAATCATATCCATCCATTACATCAAACTAAGAGCTAAGTTTTAGAAAGTTTTTCTTGGTCATTTTTATCAACTTATTGCCTTGAAAACTTGCAAAATATAAACATAGCAAATTTTTCTTTATCTTTGCTTATTTGAAGGATAAATACTGATTTTTTTTTCAGCCATTTGGGTCATTCAAGCAAATTTCCTTTTCTCCAAATAAACAAACAAATGGAATAAAAATTGATTTATGCTTCTCCAAATCTTCCACCTTCTAAATAATCTTAAGTTTGAACCACAGTGTCCACAGACCCACAGTGCACACCACTGAGTCCATGAGGGGCAGACTCAGCAACCAGGAGCTACGCACATGTCACAGAGCATGTGCCAAACAAAATTGCTCACAAAGTAAAGAGATTTTGAAACAGAGCACTTTGTTGATGCTTCTAAAGAGCAATGTATATACAGAATTATGATACAGTTACTAGGAGGACTGGAGGCCTGCCCCCAGGGCCTCACACCATCTTCCTTAAACTTCCTGAAATGCCATCATTAAACATGCATGGCTTTAAGTTGACAAATCCCTATAGTGAAAATATTTTATCAGTGATTTCAAACACTTGGGGATCCTGGAATGTTTTGAGAATCAAATGAAAGTGGTGGATCCTTTCTACAGAATAAGGGACATAGATCCCCAAATACAGAATCTTGCATATAATTTTAGGGGTTCATAAACCCCAGGTTAAGAAACCCAATTCCAGTGACAGATGATGTAATCAGAGATTTTCTCTCCATATGTAACTGAGATAAGCCATTGACAGAGAGAGTGGGTGTGGAGATGTTGGGGGGATGATGGAGGAGCAAGGTCCGTGAGCACAAATGGACAAAGAACAGGTTTTCCGAAAGAGGATGGGTAAGGAAGAAACTCCACCTCATACATGTCTCAGAGCCAACTTGGCACATATGTAATGTGCTTTTTAAAAAGTTCTGTTCCTAGGACAAATTGAGAGAGCAGCATTGAAACATATACATTACCATATGTAAAATAGATAGCCAGTGGGAATTTGCTATATGATGCAGGGAGCTCAAACCCTGTGCTCTGTGACAACCAAGAGGGGTGGGATGGGGTGGGAGGTGAAAGGGAGGTTCAACAGGGAGACATACATATACCTATGGCTAATTCATGTTGATGTATGGCAGAAACCAACACAATATTGTAATTGTCCTCCAATTAGAAAGAGTTTTTTAAGTTCTGTTGCCATGATTACTATGGCATTATTCTTTTCATTAAAGTATAGTTGATTTACAATGTTTCTGGTATACAACAAAGTAATTCAGTTACATATAACATAATATAAATGTTCTTTTTCAGATTCTTTTCCATTACAGTTTACTACAAGGCATTGAATATGGTTCCCTATGCTATACAGCAGGTCCTTGTTGTCTGTCTATTTTATCCATAGTAGTGTGTTTCTGTTAAACTCAAATCCCTATGACATTATTTTTATACTTATTTTTCAGATGATGACATTAAGCCAAAGAGACAGCTTCTGCTCAGGCACACTGTGAATCTTTGGCAGAGTAGCTTTTATAGTCCCTGGTTGTTGAGCTAAATCATAAGCAGTCAGAAGGTGATCCTAAAATCAGAGCTGGATGAGAATCTGTGTGATGTCCTCACTGCCTGTTCTAACAGGCATCGTGCATCTTACCAGGGTCAGTGTAATTGAGCAGGAAGAGAGTGGGCACCTTCCTGGCACTTCCTTTTTCTAAGGAGGTTGTCAAGAATGGAATGGCAGTAGTAATAACATTCGTATGTGATGCTGAATTTTTTGTCTGTAAAGAGAGGCTTCTAGGAGCACAACAAAATATCATATTTGTATGCTTTGGGATAAATTACTGAAGAGTCATAAATTCTGTTTACTTTCTTATTTTTTCAGACACAAAAAGATTACCTTGAAAGACATTTAAAATCAGAGAGCTTGGACAAAGCTAAAGGTTCCGTGGAAGTTATGCCCAAAAACTGACATTACAGCATTAACCCTTATCTTTAAACTCAGGTCATCCCTGTTATCACATTGTCTAAATGTACCAGAAGTTTCTTTTCTTTCCTTTAAAGATTTAGACTTTTACAAAGAATTTTACAAGTTCAAAGCACAGAGCACTGCAACTCGACCGACTTGTGATATGTCCCACCCTCCCCCGGCCAGTGGAGACTGAAAACCTTTCAAGACAGAATGAGTTCGATGTGTGAAGAGAGAATGAAAGAAAAATCCACAGTAGCTGCCCTCCCTGAGAGTTGTGGCTGGAAATTCAGCAGAGAAGGAGATGCTGCTGCTGCTGCTGCTGCTGCTGCTAGTCGCTTTAGTCGTGTCCAACTCTGTGCAACCCCAGAGACGGCAGCCCACCAGGCTCCCCCATCCCTGGGATTCTCCAGGCAAGAACACTGGAGTGGGTTGCCATTTCCTTCTCCAATGCAGGAAAGTGAAAAGTGAAAGTGAAGTCACTCAGTCGTGTCCGACTCTTAGTGACCCCACGGACTGCAGCCTACCAGGCTCCTTTGTCCATAGGATTTTCCAGGCAAGAGTAGTGGAGTGGGGTGCCGTTGCCTTCTCCCAGAGAAGGAGATGCATGTGCTGCAAATAGAAACTCTACTGAGAAGAAAAACCAAGACTCTGTCTGCCTTGTGAGATCCCAGCCCGTGTCGGTTGGAAGTGAGGCCTGTCGTGAATCCTTGGCCCAGAGATAAACACAGAAGGACGCAAAATTAAGAGCAACCTAAGCAAAATGGGGAGTAATTTTCATGAGATGACAGGCCCTGTTTGACTTAGATAGCTACTGAGAAATGGAGAGAGTCAAAAGGAATGGCTATGCTGGGAGAAAGTGATCAAGACACACGTGTCAGAGAGGTGTCACATTGATTTAGACAGACTGTAATCTTTTTCCCTTTTTTAAAAAACATTGATAGAGTGGATAGTTTGATATCCACTCTGAAACTATCAATTTAACAGCCACTGAAGCACGGAGTAACGAGATGTCAGAGTTTTCCAGTCAGCCTTCAGGCTTGTTGAAAGTTCTACCCATGAAAGAACTGGAAATTGGAGGGAGGAAGGAACAGCTAGATGGTTTTTTCAAAACGAAACACAAAGAAGACTTGTGAGATTCATCTTTTGCAAGCAAGAAAAGTCTAAAACAAGGAATAGAAAGTCTAGCATGTTGTAAATCATAATTGAAGGAGATGCTAATCGAGACTCCATTTGGAGGAGCAAAAACTTATATTTATTCCCCTACTAGCTGCAACTGTTTTGTCTATGTATAACTGCACTTCTTGGATTTTATTTGGGATTTAGAATGCTAAAACGGAATTGAATTGTTCTTCAGACCAAAAAGCCATAGACAGTTGGTACAAAGTAGGTTAAATGGCCCCTAAAAATTCTAGAAAAGGCTCTGAAGCAAACCTTGTTATTTCTGCAGACAGGCCACCCCTCATCATCATGAGGCGTCTCGAATAGGGCTGATGCTGCCCTCTGGCCCTGCAGACACTGCCCAGCAAAGGAGCCCAACAAGGAGCCCTCATTGCTTAATTATAATCACAGACAAACGCTCACCAAGAGAAAGTAAATGAGAGGGAAAGGTTTCAATTCCCCCAGAGAAATACACTTCACACACTGACCATGTGCAGGAGGAAACTGTTTCTTCACGGCCTGGAGAGACCAACACACAGTCTCACCAGGCTAAGGTGTGGCTGGGCACCAAACAGTGCGTGCCTCTGTTATTCTCTTTAGTGGGCAAATAGAGCAGTTCTCAAGTAGTTCAACAAATGCTGTTTTCCTATTTCTTTCTTTCAGCAACTATAGGTTATGAGAAAGAAATCAGAGAACTAGACTTCTGCTCTGGGATCTGATTATCAGCAACTGCCAGTTGAATTCAGAGTCAGGGGCAGGGGGACAGAATGCTTCAGTTCCCCCATGGACTCTCCGAGGAACATGCCACCAATCAGTGATCCCACTCCTACTAGCTCTGCTTGGACTTTGGGGGCCAAGACATCACATTAACATCCTCATCTCTGCAAAATCTCTTCAGATCTGTATTGGATGAAAGCAAATCTTCTGGACAAATTGAAGGCTCCATAAGGTCTTTATGTTTTCAGATATCCATAGGCTAATCCAAAGCACAAAACAAACAAAAACCAAAAGAATATTCTATTCATTGCATGATCCTTCTCTTAGGTTACCTTACTGAACTTGCCCTGCAACTGAGGTCTATGCCTAGATATTCACCAATCTGATTATTTCCTCCTTGGGACTGAGCTAGAACGACTGTGTGTAGGATGAAGGGGCAGAGAGGACAGGGCCTACTTAAGTCCTAAACTAAGAGTGAAAGGGTAGATATTTCCAATCTCTTCATCTTTCTCTTCTAGTGATGTGCACAGAGCCCAACCCCTTCTTTTGCTGCCCAACATAACGTATAATTTTTTAAAAAAACAAAAATATCTCATCCTAAATCTTTTTCCTTACCCTCATTATCATCACCTTGGAACAGTAATATTAGATAGAAGGAAGTAGACCCAAGATACTTAGGAATTTTAATATAATTTTTGGACTAACTGGATGTAGGAGGAGGAGGAATAGCCTGGAATCTAGGCTGAGTTTTAGATTTCCAGCCAGGAAATTGTTTGAATGATGGTACTATTACAGAGACTAAGATTACAGAAAGGATATCAGGTTGGAGAAAGATAATGTAGTCAATTCTAAATACTTTGAGGAATCAGTGAGCAGGTGAAGTTGTCTGGTAGGTTAATGAATACAGGCTCCAAAATTCACAGGCATTGTATAGTAGACAGAATTAGACTTAGGAGTCTTTGACATAAATGCAGGAGAATGAATGGGATCACCCAGTGGGAATATATAGAGTGGAAACCCGATTGGGGTCATAAGTCTTTGGAATACCAAAAGTATGTGGCAAACAGTATAGGAAGAAGCCACAAAGTATTCTTATTAGAATAATGTCAGCTATACCAAATCTTAGAGTTCTAAATGATAGAAACTTGTTTCTCATGCATGTATTTCCAGGATAGACACTCATGGTTACTAAATGACTTCCATGTGGACATTTAAGAACCTCAGTTCCTTACTTCTTGGCCAGTTGGGGAAAGATCAAGAGTTAGAGGGTCAGATGGGAGGTTTTGGGGGGCCAGACTTGGAAGAGGCATATATCACTTCTACCCACAGTCTATTGTCCCAGAATTCCATTTCATGACCACACCTAATTCCAAGAAAGCTCAGAAATGTCATCTAGCTGTGTGCCCAGGAGGAAAGTCGAATGGACTTGGTGGGTAGCCAGCCATTCTCTTCTTCACAAAACTAAGAAGAAACAAAGAGGTAAGCAGAGATTATAAAAAAGTGTTTATCTCAAGAGTCCAGGAAAAAAACTTCCAGAAAAAAATGTATTTTTACACTTTTACTACTGTATAACATTGCAGGGAATACCTCTTATTCACCTAACTTTTTTTAATCTGCTCAATTACTTCCTTTATAAAGGAATTGGATTATAGGATCTCATAGGATGAACATTTGGACTTATAAATTCAGTTTGGGCACATTTTTCGGTAACTTCCCAATGCTAACAGCATAAAAGCTATAGTTTTGGGGTTTACCATCCTATAGACCCACAAAGTGATCTGGCTAATGACTTTGGAGGTAATTGAAGGTAATCTATAGAATTTCTCTTCAGAACCTAAACCACCAGCTCAATTTATTTTTCCACCAATGCTGCAGTTATAATCTGCTCTGGCCACCTATTCTTAACACCAGTTCCACCTTGGCCCCTGGCCTCTCCATCGCACATCAGTCCACCATGCCCTCTAGAACCACTGCTGCAGAACTAGGAAATCCTCTGCATCTTCAGCTCTCCTCTAGCATTTCTTTGATCTGTTTTAATTAAAACCTAAGTACACCGTTTCCCTTATGGTCTCCAGAACAGTCAGTGTTTATAATCTCATACTATATCTACCCCAAGATTAGAGAGTTCTTTTTACCCCACAGAGCCCTCTGACTGGCCATTCTGTGTCAACCCTCTTTAAAAAAAATACGAAAAGGTAGGAGAAAATAAAGGAAGGAAGAAGGAAGGAAGGAAGGGAGAAAGGGAGATAGGAAAGAAGGGAGGGAAACATTCTCTAGCTCCTCGAGGCCTAGACCTTTAGCTATATCATCCTGTCCTTCTGTGTCAAGTCAATTTCACCAAGAGTGAGGTGTCAAGTGGGATCTTTCCTTTTTTCCCAGGATTGACAAGCCAACTGCTGAGAACAAAAAGCACCAAGTAACCCAACCATCACTCCTGGGAGCTTCTTCCCTCCTTACCCCAATCCCCACCCCATTTAGAGCTCAGAATAGCCCCTCTCCCCTTATATCCCTCAAGGCTGGAAGACAGGAGCCTCACGCCACCAGATCTGGCACTGTAACAACAGATGCCAGCAGTGAAATAAAGAAGGGCTGAAAGGGGCGCACGAGGGTTTTTGTGTGGTTACTTGGAGGAGTAGAGTTGAGAAGGCACAATCCTCTTGTCTTCCTCCCCGTTATCAAGCAGTAGGAGAATATTTTAAAAGTGTTCTTTCCCCTTTAAGTTCAGGAAAACTTAATCTGTCCTCGCATCCACTAAGTTAGGGACTGATGATCTTCTTACTCCCTAAATAAGAAGGTCTAACAAGGCAGGAGTCTGGTTGGAATTTGGAGACAGAAGCAGAATAGAAATGACAGAGTTGAGAGAGGAACTGGGAGGCAGGATGAGAAGGTGGGAAGACTATATTCTCACCATTTTAGATGTCAAGGAAAAGTGAATTTCCATGGCTAGAGTGTGGTATAGATACTGCAGAAGATGTGAGCAGTTCCGCAGTCAGCCCCCAGGAGAGCAGGCTAGTTCAATGACTAATCTCTGCAATAACTTCCAAAGGTGTGCCCCAAACCTGACCTCTTCTCTGAGCTGCAGATGTGTATGTTTCTTTCTTTATTTAATTTCTCCACTCTAATGGCCCAACAGCAGCTCTACTAGTTTGCTACACCTGCTGTTACAAACATCTACAACAAAAAATTGTCTCACCATTCTGGAGGCTTGAAGTCCAAGATCAAGGTGATGGAAGGATTAATTCTTCCCAAGGGCTGTGAAAAGTGAAAGTCACTCAGTCATGTCCGACTCTTTGCAACTGCATGGACTGTAACTTGCCAGGCTTCCCTGTCCATGGAATTCTCCAGGCAAGAATACTGGAGTGAGCGGCCATTCCCTTCTCCAGGGGATCTTCCCAACTCAGGGACTGAACCTGGGTCTCCTCCATTGCAGGCAGATTCTTTACCATCTAAGCCACCGAGGAAGTTCACGTGCTGTGTGGGAAGGATCTATTCCAGGCCTCTATCTTTGGCTTGTGGATAATGCTCTTCTCCCTGCCTCTTTTCACATCATCTTCCTTCTGTGCATGACTCCCTCTGTTGCCAAATTTCCCCTTTTAATAAAGACATCAGTCATGTTGGATAGGAGACCCCACCCTACTCTAGTATGACATCATCTTAACTAATTATGCCTGCAAAGACCCTATTTCCAAGTAAGGTCCCTGAGGGTTGGAACTTCAACATATGAATCTGAGGGGACACAATTCAACTCACAACATCTCTTATTTGCCATGTCCCCAGTTAATCTCAGGACCTCTTCTCCCAAACCTGATCCTTTCCCGGTGTTCCTCATCATGATGAATGACACTATGAGCCTGGCCAGCCATCTCCTGCTTTGTTTCATCATCTGCCACAAATTTTGTTGTATCCTCGTATGTCCAAATATTTCTAGAATCCATCCATTACTTTCTTCTATATCAGCATCTTCCCTCCAAGCCACCATCATCTCTCTCGGCCTTCTGCAATAACAACTTGATTGGTTGTCCCCCTTCAGCTTCCAATATTTTTTTTTGAAAAGTACAAGTGCCACCATTACTATCACTTAAAAAAATTAAATGGCTTTCCATCGTCCCTGAACCAAAATTCTTAACACAAGCTATGAGGTCCACAAGTCAGGACTTTCACCCACCTTTCTAGTCGTATCGCTTCCACATCAATTTTTACTTCTGGCACAATACTTCACTTTTTATTTATTGTCCTTTACCATACCTAAGTTTTTCAAGCTTGAGTATGCCAAGCTTCCTCCTCCACACTCGCTCACACACTCCTCTGAATAATCTCCCCTCTGTGGTTTTTCTCCACTATCCATATTTAGTTAATTCTTACTTTTCATTCAAACAGTCAAAAATCTCTAAGTATTTACTATGTGACAAGGCTCTGATCTAGCCACTCAAGGCATATCTGTGAGCAATCCATTAATTAATCCAGTAATCCAGTGTGTGCATGCAAAGTCACTTCAGTTGTGTCCGACTCTGTGTGACCCTATAGACTGCAGCCCACCAGGCTCCTCTGTCCATGGGATTCTCCAGGCAAGAATACTGGAGTGGGTTGCCATTTCCTTCTCCAGGGGATCTTCTCAACCAAAGTGTTGAACCTGCATCTCTTATGTCCCCTGCATTGGCAGGCAGGCTCTTTACCACTAGTGCCACCTGGAAAGCCCAAGTAGTACCAACAGTGCATGTGGACAGACTGTAAACAACACACCTAATAACTGGATTAATAGCATATTAGAGAATGATAGGGCTTCCCTTGTGGTTCAGCTGGTAAAGAATTCGCCTGCAATGTGAGAGACCTGGGTTCAATTCCTGGGTTGGAAAGATCCCCTGGGAAAAGGAAAGACTACCCACTTCAGTATTCTGGCCTAGAGAATTCCATGGACTATACCCATGGGGTCGCAAAGAGTCGGACACAACTGAGCAAATGATAAGGAGAATGATAAGGGCTATGGAAATACAAGAAAAGTAGAGCAACAGAGGAATGAAAGGGGGAAGGGTACAGCAGCGGGCGGGGGAGTATGGGGGTTACAATTTTAAATATGGTGGTTAATATGGGCCTTCCTGGGAAGAGGAGATCTGAGCAAGGATCCCAGGGGAGTGACAGAGTTTTCCAGCTGGGTATCTGGAGGTAAGAACATTCCAAGAAATGGAAGCAGCCGGAGCAAAGACCCTCAGAAAGTAGCATACCTGGCATATTTGAAGACTAGAGAGGAGGACATTGAACTGGAGCCCATGAATAAGACAAGATTTGTAGAAGTGGAGTCATGGTAGGGCTAGAGTGGGGGGCGGGGGGCAGATCATGTAAGGCCTTGTAAATCTTTGTAGGAACTTCGGCTTCTACTCTGGATAAAATGGGAAGTTTTCATAGGGGTTTTATTTGCAAATGAGAACTAAGATCGGATTTACTTTCAAACACATTAACTTAGTTTGCTCTTTGAAAACAGACTTTGAAGAGTAAAGATAGAAGCTGAAAGACCAATTAAGAAACTGTTAAGTAATCCAGGCAGGGGACAATGATGGTTCAGAGCAGAAATGGTGGATGGTTGTCCCAGGTCTTAGGGTGCCACTTGGCAAAGGGACAAAATGAGCGTGCACTGGGGAAGATTAGCATGTAAGAGTTACCATATACATTACCAGTATCCTTCCACCGAAGACCCTTCCAGCTCAAAACACTGTGCTCTTCTGTGGCTCTTTCAGGGTCAGGGAAGTGTTTGGAGTCCTTTATCCCCAGTTCTCACATGCCTGGCTTTCTGGACTCACCAGGGGGCCAGGTCTGCTCATTACCCATCTCTCCTCACCACTGCTTACCCACCCAGCCTGCTAAGCTGCACAGTTGACTTAAAATGACTCTTCCACCTTCTGACTTCCTAACTTTTCTTCTCTCACCAGAGCATTGCTCACAGTTTCCTGTTGACCCAATTTTCACTTTCTCTTCACCTTCCCAGGTCTGGGTTAAGCAGGAACTGCATCTTACTCACTCTGCTCTTCTCTTCACGGACGTCCCTGGAGCTGCACCTTCTCCCCTGTGTCCTTGCTCAGCGATCAGCCTCGTCAGGGGACGCCTGCTGCTCCAGCGGCAGCCCGGGGTCACCGCGCCAGCATTCATTCGTTCTTTCTCCGCTTCCTCCCCCATATGTTCCTTTGTCTGCTTTCTCTCCTCTCGTGTGAAAATGACCCTGAATTCCTTGTTTTCCTCCTTTCTTTTCCCTTTCAACCTTTGACAGTTTCTGCTTATTTGTGTCTCCAACCTCAAAAATACATTTGTTAACCTTCCTCTTGCCCTTTCTTTGTGAGGACTTGACTTGCCTATTCATCCACAAGCAATCGCCAAGGAAGCTAGATAAGTTAGTGTGGGCACTGAGCTCTCTGAATGCCTCTTATCAACCCTGGGAATCCTGAAAAATGAGGCACCAGAGAATGTTGCTTCTCGACACTTAAAGGCAGGTGCCCAGCAAATAGAATTTTGTCCCTGTAGTCCCAGAAGATTAAGGACAATACAATAATATTTCATCTCAGTTCAGTTCAGTTCAGTTGCTCAGTCGTGTCCGACTCTTTGCGACCCCATGAATCACAGCACGCCAGGCCTCCCTGTCCATCACCAACTCCCGGAGTTCACTCAAACTCATGTCCATCAAGTCAGTGATGCCATCCAGCCATCTCATTCTCTGTCGTCCCCGTCTCCTCCCACCCCCAATCCTTCCTAGCATCAGACTCTTTTCCAGTGAGTCAACTTGTCGCATGAGGTGGCCAAAGTATTCGAGTTTCAGCTTTAGCATCAGTCCTTCCAATGAACACCCAAGATTGATCTCCTTTAGAATGGACTGGTTGGAGAACTCTACAATAAGCAATGTCACCTTTCCAGAAAACAACTATGAACTGGGGAGAACGTAAAGAGGTCTCTCAATGTCAAAACATGGTGCAAACTCCAGGCACTAAAGCTGAGGCATGGGACCCACGGTAAAGGCACCTGGGATTTCATCGTCACCCATTTTTGCTTATTTTTGTGTATTCTCTGCAGGGGGGAATCAGATGTCCAATCTCACAGTCAATTAGAAATAGCAAATTTGAAGAAGGGAGATATTCTACCTTAGGCAAGAAAACTTACAGCAGTGAGAAGAAATAGTATACAGTCTGGAAGGAGGAAAACAGCTGTAATGAGTTAGCACTTGAACCACATGGAAGAGTGGGGTTTATAGGTTGACAGCTCTGTCGCAGAAAAGCTGCTCAGATACAAGGTATAGCTGTTTGGCAATTATGACCTAAGAGAAAGAAAAGAAAGGCGTGGAGATGCTGGGGTGTGGCAGGGGACAATTTCAGCGGATCTGAGATGTTACACGAGGGGCTTTCATGTGTGGGAAATGATTCAGTGACTCACAAGCCCCCCATGTTTCATTTTCTCCAAGCCCACATCCCAACATCTACCATCCCTGCTCCCCATTCTGGGCCCAGTGGTTTTCTCACCAAACCACAGACTTCAGAGGCAAGAAAGAGAGTATTCAAGTAACCTCCTCTCATGGTGGGCACCATCTGTCCCTCGTCCCTTTAGTCCAGCCAGAGACCTAGGCACTACCATGCAGCCCACTAGGATGTCCTACCTAGACTCTACTCCTGTCCCTTCCAACATAGCCAGCGGTGATGAAATCTACCAGGAGCTTTCATGAAGATAATATCATCTTATCTTCACTATGACCTATGGGGGAGATAACTCCATCCCCAAGTTATACGAGAAACTGAGATCTGCTAGAAGAAGAGGTCAGATTGAATTCAGTTCTATTGAGGCAAGGCCTATGGTTGTTATGCTACTACCCCAATGTACAGACAGCCATAATCTATCTCCTATCCATACCCCAAATTACTTGATCGTTGCAATTCAAAATACATTTTCTCTATCCCTTTTAGAGAGCCAAAACTTATATTTTTAAAGTTTCTTGGTATTGTATTTCTTATAAAAATGATCCAAGTCTAAGATCTGTAATATAGGTGTTCACGATTTAATAACAAAGATTTAGGAAAATTTTCTCAGTACTGCTGCACTACAACTTACGTACCTCTAAGTTATTTATCTACATATACAGCAAAGCATTTTTGGAAAGGCCTTACATTTTTGGTGATGAATTATTTTCAGATGATTCCCAAATGAATAAGTCTAGGGTCATGGGGTCAATGGAGTATATATTATCTCCCTTTACTGGTTTAATGAAGCTTCACTTGTGCACTGGAGCATTGGCTTTGTTTGTATGTGAACGATGATCAAAATCGGTAAAAGAGTCAGTGAAAACAGTTACACTACAACCATTGCAATAACTACCCATTTTGTACCTATATTTGAGGAGTTTTCTCAAAGGCACTTTAATGAGCTCAGTTGTTTAGGTTGATGTAAACATTAAGAAGTGAGAAGGGAGGATCAGGTGAGCACTCACTTTAACAGATTCCACAGTGTGCACCTCATGCCAGACTTGAGCGTTTCTCATCTTGGGGGTCTAGAAATCACATCCTTGGTGATTATCCAGTTGGTCAGTTTCTACATTCCCCCCAGCACTCTTTTGATCTTCTTCTACTGTAACAGATAATGCCTCAGCCTTCTGCAAGAGTCATGTGTGTGTAACACCATGGACTTTAGCCCACCAGGCTCCTCTGTCCGTGGGATTTTCCCGGTGAGAATACTGGAATGGGTTGCCATTTCTTCCTCCAGGGGATCTTCCCAAGCCAGGAATCGAAGCCATGTCGCCACTGTCTCCTGCACTGACAGGCGGAATCCTTTCCACTGAGTGAAAACCCTCTGCGAGTCTTACTCTGGGTAAAGTGACAGTTATTCACATGGCTGTGAATAGGTGTTTTCTCCACAATCTGACCTTCAATCATGTTCTCAGACACATCCTTCCCAAGTTTCAGAAGGGAGCAAAAGAGTGGCTAGGGGATTCCCCTTTTTGATGTTCGTGTCATAAATCATTTCTGTGTTGGTTACCTAAACCCATGAAAAAAGCTGTATTTTTCTGTGTGGACAACTCTCCAGAGTCTGTAGTAGACGAATGGCCAACACAGAGGGGCACTGTACAAGGCTGACGCTGTTTTCCGCTGCTTATAAAGCATGGTGGCAAGTCAGGCATTTTAAGTCATTCTGTAAACTCCAAGGAAATGTTTTCTGACCCACCAAAATTGCCTGTGAACTTTAACAGAAACTCCTGTTCGAACACAGTAGTCATGAAATGGAGGTGAAAAGGCAGAATAATGAAGTGCAGCTGGTTCTTTTAATAAATTTTCACTCATCCATTCGACAAATATTTCCTAAGCAATTACAGTATGCAAACCATACTCTTAGGAATTGGGTTGGGTGACTGGTCCAAGAAGAAAAGCAACAGATTCGTCAGTGTGTCAGGGTTCAGTCAAGAGCGCAGAAACCATACGGGGTATTTCAACAGGGTGTCTATCACGGGAAATTGGTGACACAAGTGTTGGAGGACTGAAAAGACCTTTCAGAGGGAAGAATGAGGTAACACCAACTTATTAATTATAGGAAGTAATCTGCATCTCAGGCTGGAGAAGCACAGGGAAAAACTTAGAAGTTGGAGGAGGCACCCCTCGAGTTGGGCTTGGTTATCTGCCCCTCAAAGAGCTGGGGTTGTGATGCCTGAGATGAGAGCTGGCACAGTTGCTGCTAGTGCCCCTGAGAGACGCCAGGAGGTGGGCTCCAGAGGCTGGAACCAAGTGCTGCTGATGAGGTGGTGGGCCATCCCTGAGACATGGCTTTCAGGAACATCAAGCAAACAGGAAGAAGGGACCTTCTCCTTCCACCACCTTCCGGTCTCTCACCTGCTGTCCCTAATGACAGAACCTAACAGGAGGAGGTGTGTCATTGGAGCAGAGTGAATCTCGAGCTGAGTGCGTCCATCACTTAATAACTGGCATACGTGGCTCCTGTTGTCAGATCTAACAGGGAAGATGAAGTGCATGTGCGAATGCAAAGTTAAAATGAGTAAGTAACCTCACAGTTGTATGATGTAGGTGTTCTGGGGAGAACATACTTATTCCCAAGTTGGGAGACGAGGAAAAACTTTAAGGAGGCAATGAAATCTCACGTCAGACTTGAAGCACAATAAAGTCTGAATAAATTGAGAGAAGATAAAGGGAACTTCAGGCAGAAGGTACAGGGTGGCCGGAAACCACAGAGACCAACAGATTGGGAAGTAGGCTGGGAAAATATCATAGAGGGCTTTGAATTGCACACTAAAGAATGCTCTGGATTTTTAAACACTTGAACACTAAATTCTGCCAGATTGTTTGAGTCCCTGGTGACAATATTCAAATTTAGTGCAGGAAGTTGGGACATCTTTCCAGGGTGACAAAAGCCCTTACAATAAAGTAAATTGCAAGGTCCCTCAAAAATCAAATTTTTGACACTGTAATTCTACAGTACCAGGCTCTCCAGAAGTAGCCAGTAAATTGAAGATGTGCTAGACATTTCACTAAACTCAGTGTGATGTTTAGATCATTTGCAGTTCATTTTTGGCATGGTCTAGAGGTGGAGACACTTTCCATATAAATCTCTGCCCAGCCGCTGCATGCACAATGGCTACAGTGACACACCAGCTGCATGATACAGTCATCTGTCATTCCTGAACACAGACAAGAATGTCATCCGCTCTGTAAATAAGTCTATTTATCTCCCTGTTGATGGAAGTTACCGCATTCAAACAATGTGCCTTCAGCAACAAATTCCAGTGACTGGGGGTGGGAAGACAGAATCAACTTGGGGTTGGTGTAATTTGTTTGAATCTGTGGTGTGATGTGTAGGTAAACTGGCTCAGGGGGAGAGGAGGAAAGCCTTGATCTTTTGTAGTGTTTGCTGACTTCTGTGGTGTCCATATATTAATACATGGCCAATTCCAGGCTATCAATCGGACATCACTAACCTTGAGATTGGGCAAAAATGTGCAAAATCAACTCTCGCAGACCAGAGTGAGTTAGCTCCAGCACAGTGCTGGCAGGTGTTAGATAGAGGAGGAAATGATATGAGGCAGCCAAGTACAAATGGCCTAGAAATTAGGATGATAATTACGCTAAGGGAGAGGAGAGACATAGATGCAGGAATCAAGAGATCTTCCCAGAAGTATTGAAAACCCTTGGAAAGGTAATCCTAGGGGAAGAGAAGAAGAAAGAAGTGACCAAAGATGTGCAGTCGTGGTCACCTGTCTCCCAGGTGGTGCAGTTTCTTAAATTCCCTGACCACTTTGTTGAGAAAAATCATTTAACCCTCCCAAAGTCCACCTTAATATTTTCTAATGAACTTAGAAGGGACTTCCCTGGTGGTCCGGTTCAGAATCTGCCTTGCAATGCAGGGGATGTGAGTTCGATCCCTGGTCCAGGAACTAAGATCCCACATGCTGCAGGGCAGCAAAGAGGCTGTATGCTGAAACTAAGACCCAACACAGACAAATAAATTTTTTTTTATAAAAAACTTGGAAAAATAAATTGTATCTGTTAAAATTTCTGAGGCTAAGATGTAATTTTATACGAGAAATGAGCCATATGCATAGCTTCCGTTTTTTATTATAGCAATCAAATGTTTTCCCCATGACTCAGAGAGATGTCCCATTTCTTTGTACTGAATAGGTCAATAGCACAAATAAATTTGTTCTGTAGTATTTCTGATGCATGGTGTGACAGTCCTATGTAGTCGTTTGCTAACTGCCATTTTTCACAAGCCTGAGTGTGGTAAAATATTTTATTCAGTCATAAAATAATGACATTAAAAATTAAATTAATAATGATTAAAATTAAGTATTAACCATTCAATTAAATTTAAAAATAAATCCAGGGACTTTTAATTCTCCTTATGGAGAAAAACAAACTGAGTTAATAAGCTTGACAAATATTTAATATTTAACGTCATAGCCACATCCTACATGGAGAAGAAAAAAGTTAAAATTTGATATCAAAGGTTATAAAACTGTCTTACGGCTGAACTTTTACAACACCCTTGAGTTTAAACTAGGATGCTGATGGAGAGTAAGCTTGTGTTTTCAATCAAAAAGAAGGCATATAAGTGGGAGCCAGTATTTGGTGCTTATTTTCAAGAAACCAATGAGGTCTAATCAGTTTCTCACAGAAAACAAGGGATTTGAGTGCTGGCAAGTTCTAAAGCTCTGTGCCATGCTCTACTCAAACACAAACGTGTGAGCACACACAGACAGAAACAGCAGCTGCAGCGGAGCCTGCGAAAGTAGGGGCTGGAGAGGGATCCTGCTTTGCAACCAGTGCAGCTTCCCGCCTCATGCTGGAAGATCGCCGCATGCTTATTCTGCCACCTTGTGTGATGCACACATATTACAAGACAAAACATCTTCAGACACTTGTTCTGTTAGCCCTTATGATGCTGGCTTTCTTCCTCGGAAAAAAAAAAAAAAAATGAATGGTCCTAATTCAAGGGTTACCACCACCAAATCATTTATGCAACTGAAGAGCAGTGATTTGACTCCCAAGATATCCTTATCTTAGGAGTATTAACAGGTGAAGCTAGGACAGAGAGGCTGGACCACATAAAAATACAAAAGGATAGGTTTATAAAGATGTGGGAATGGAGGACTTTTCTGGTGGCTAAGACTCTGAGCTCCTAATGCAGTGGATCCAGTTTCGAACCCTGGTGAGGGAACAAGATCCCACTTGCCACAACGAAAGATCCTGCATGCTGCAAGGAAGATCAAAAATCCCTCATGCCTCAACTATGACTCGGCACTGCCAAATAAATTAACTGGAAAAAAAAAAAAAGATGTGGACATGCTGTTTCTGGTCTCAGCTGACTCTTGGTCCTGGGAACCCCCTGGTGGAAATAAGATGGAGCACAGGGGACCATGATGCTTATTTGGAGTCCCCAGGAAAGTCATGGGTGGGTAACCATCCCACTCACCACATCCACCATCATGCAGGCATTGAGGTCAGCTTCCACACGGTGACTTCACTGTGCCTGCATCTATGCTTAGCAACAGCAGCAGGGATTTCCAACCAGATATTCCAGATGACTTCCTGAACCTTCTGGCTCAACATGGGAGGATCTACCCGCCAAAACTGAGCCACACTTGGAATTGAGAGACATTATGAGCTGTGGAGCCTGCTTAACAGGGACAAGGTTACATCTTCCAGACTACGAATCCTGGACAAACTTTTACTGAGAGTAGGCCAACGATCTTCAGGCTGGACATAAAACTTGTCATTCTCGTCAGTCTGAGCAAGGCAGCTGAATCCTATATACTCTGATTCCAAAGCAAGTGTCAAATTTGATTCCTGGCACTACTGAAATGCTAACCCTATCTTAAATACAGCCACACAGGAGTAACATTATTTATATCTTAAATGCGTGCATGCTAACTAAGTCAGTTCAGTCGTGTCCGACTCTGTGACTCTCCAGACTGTAGCCCTCCAGGCTCCTCTGTCAATGGGATTCTCTAGGCAAGAATACTAGAGTGGGTTGCCATGCCCTCCTCCAGGAGAACCTTCCTGACCTAGGAATCAAATCTGCATCTCTTATATCTTCTGCACTGGCAGGCAGGTTCTTTACCGCTAGTACCACCTGGGAAGCCTCTCTCAATACTTGGAAAATACTATCACTTTGAATAATATTGTTCTCCCTTCCAAGTGATTTATTTTCTGATAAAATTACTCTTTTGATTCTCACAACCATCTCTGAAATCCCATAAGTTGTCAAAAATGGTTTGCAATGACATAATTAGAAGTGTTGTAAACATGCGCAGAAAGCATTTCTCCAGAGGAACTGTGCACCCAGGGGAGCCAGCTCTGGCACCTGTCAGTCCTGGGTCTGAATCCCACCTCTGACTCTTCAACAAACTTCTCTGATTTCAGTGTAAAAAAGAGGTAATAATAGCTATGTTGACAAAGTTTCCTGGAATATTGGCAGTACTATACTAAAGCACATGGAAGAAGCACACCACTCAGTCATGTCCAACTCTTTGTGACCCTGTGGACTGTAGCCCCCCAGGATCCTCTGTCCATGGAATTCTCCAGGCAAGAGTACTGCAATGGGTTTCCATTCCCTTCTCCAGGGGATCTTGCCAACCCAGGGATCAAACCTGGGTTTCCTGCATTACAGGAAGGTTCTTTACCGACTGAGCCACCCACATAGTAGGTGGCTGCTTCTAATTCTATAAATAGCATTCAAGTATGGTCAAAAGAGAATTGCAGGAAGAGAGAGGGAGACCTGAAATATATTATGCCTGACACTTAATGATGCTGATAATGCTTAAATCTTATACATTGATATTACTGAGAAAATAAAGGGTGTTTTCCTTCTAATCTTGTTATCATTTATTGACAAGGATTTAACAGGGATGGTATGCTGTGTTATGTTGTGTTATATAGTACAATGAAGTTCAAGAGAATGCCTACTCAAAGTTTAACTGTGACATCACTGAAAGCACTATGGTAATTTACTGGATACTTACATGATCATATTGCCAGAGCTGTCTGCAGCAGAAGACCTCAAGTTGCTTTATGTGAGGAAAAGATGAGGCTGCGGCCCAACCTGATAAATTCTATGCTTCAGAGTAATCTTACCAAATACAGGAGCAAAAGACTGTAGAAAGATTTTATTAAGAGAAAGCAGCAATGAGCCATCAACCTTATTTGCACAGGATCACATTCTGCCTCCACCCGTAGGACGGGGTCACTCAAGCTCTCAAACCAGGACCCACTTCAGACTGGGGGAGAGAGGGACCCTTTCTGACTCTCCTATGGAACTGACAGAACTTCTGGGTTACACAACAGTCATTAATCCTCACCCCCAAGTAAAAATGACCTTCTCCAGGTTTTTTTTTTTAACTGGAGGATAATTGCTTTACAATATTGTGTTGGTTTCTGCCATACAACAGCATGAATCAGCCACAAGTATACGGAGAATCTGCCATTCTTCTCTGAGCAGGAAATCCAGGGGTGAGGTGAGAGTTGTCTACTCCTTCTGCCCTTTGGGACCTTCTCCCTCAAGGACAAGAACCAAGGCGTGCTCTCTGTAGCCCAACCTCAACACAGAGCCATATGCATGGTAAAGGACTACTCACATTTATTGCTTGAATGATCAAATGAACAAACTCTTAAGTTAGGCACAAAGATTTCCAGTCATTATCAAGGGTTAAACTTTTCTGTTCAGGAGAGTATTATTTTGCTTAATCTTCCAGAATGACATCTAGCAATCTTTTCAAACAGTTTCTGCCACCTGCTTCTATATTTGTTATCATCCATCTCTTTTCTGTCAGAAATCTTTGTGTTATATTTAACTGAGATCCTAAAAGAAATTTAATATCTCCTGATCAGCATCTTTTAATTAGCATATTGAGCTTCCCTGAATATAAGAGTAAATTTCAGTATTCATCAAAGCTACTAATACTGACAGTTGAAAAACACTAGAACATTAAAACAATTGATGCAAACAAATAAATTTCCAGTGAATCCTTACAAGATAGGAAAACAATAAATAATGACCAGGAAAAGCTATTCCCATTCCAATTATCTTCATGCAAAATAATTTTTTAGAAACCCATGATGTTTCAGTGATACACATCTACTAATTTGGTAAAACATACAATGACACGTGAAGGGCTTAGAACACTGCCTAACACACAGCAAGTAAGAGAACATGTTATTATTTACAAAAGGTTTTTCCAACTCACAAATATTTAAGGAGATGATGAAACTTTTAAAATAGCATTAGCAGGATTAAGAGCTAGATTCATTTAAAAATTGAAGAATCATAATTTGTTTTGCCTTAAAAAGTGTAATTTAATTGGTGTTTCTGTTTCCACAAGCAGACAATTAACCTGATCTCCATCCCTATGGAAAAGTGAAACCAGAGAAAGAAAAAAGGTTTATATTTTAAGGATTTGTACAAAATAAAGAAAAGAACATCATCAATATAAAGATAAATGAACTCTAAAACAGGCTACCTACGATGATTGGAAGATCTGTTTCTAAGGATGTTTAATGAGGGTCTCAATGAGATAAACTGAAAGTCTCTCCTCTTAAGGACATAGAATTGATTACTATGGAGAACCCTTCCTAACTCTCTTGAAGTTTAAGAAATGTTGTGATTGGCATGTAATGAAGCAAAAAGACCCCCAAAAGAATCTTAATTCTCTACAAGAGAGAAAAAAATATATATAATCTCAGCATAAAAAAAAAAAAAATCACACCCAGAGGCAATAGAGATTCAAAGGAATTCCACAAACACCTGGACAGCCCTAAATGTACTTGTTCTGTCTGGCTTCTAGGAGCACCATCTTTACTGCACCATTTCTGTCTTCTTTTTGTCTATCTCACTATTGTGAGCAAGAAAACAGATCAAAGTATAGAAAAGTTCTTTGCAGGTGCTTGACAGAGCAAGAGTCTGTGTATTTCAAATGATGCCTGTCACAGGAATAAAGCATGCCAAAACACTGGCTGTACATGATCGTGCTTCCAAGCCTGAGAATAATAACCCCCAGATTAAGACTAAGCCAGCCAGAAAGCCAAGAAGATGGATTCTGAGCAGCTCTTGTTATCGGAGAAGAATAGACTTTTTTTTCAGATTTACAATCAAGACCAGTGGTTTGAGACCATTCGGGACTTGTCAAGCTGAACAATATCCCTTCATGTTATATTGGAACAAAGGTTCTGCATGTTGTTTATGCAGTTCTAGAATGGTGCTTTCAAAGTGCAGACTGGGAACAACAGGATCAAAATTGCTTGGGAATTTGTTAGAAATACAAATTCTTGGGACTAACCCTGATCTGCCAGTCCAGAAATTCTGGAAATGGAGGCTAACAGTCACTGTTTTAACAAGTCTTCTCGGTGATCCTAATAGTAGCTAAAGTTTGAGAGGGCTTCCCTGGTGGTTAAGACAGTAAAGAATCTGCCTGTAATGCAGGACACCTGGGTTTGATCCCTGGGTCGGGAAGATCCCTTGGAGAAGGGAATGACAATCCACTCCCACATTCTTGCCTGGAGAATTCCACAGACAGAGGAACCTTCTAGGGTAATGGCACTGAATTGTTTCTGGAATCATGTTAGTCCTCATCCTGAGCCAGAAGAATCATAGGATGAAAATTTGCTCATCCAAATTCATTATAATAGAACACTCGTTCAGAAATTAGATGTCATGAGGAACCAAAGGAAGCAATTGAAATGGTTGAAAGGCTGAATTGGATAATGGTTCTCTGTGACTGAATTATAGTTCCAAAAAAAGGCACAAAGAATTGTGACATAATTTGCAATTAATATGTGATGCTTTTCTTACAAATTACGAGCTTCCACATGTTACAGCTGATGTATAACTAGGTGACATCATTGTGAAGTAAACCCTGAGATTAAACAAACGACCTGCTGAAAACTGAAACTGTTTCTGGAACAGAAAAGACACTATGGTCTAAATCTGAACTGTGTGCTTATATTAGTTCCACAGTGGATGCAGAAGTTCACTGGCTGAATAGGAAACTGAATATATGTTGTGTCAAATATTGCCATTGAGTCTGGGTGATATTCTGATCACTGCCCCATTCATAAAAAGCTGTCTGTTTTTTAAATCAAATACTGACACTAAAAATAAAAGATATGGAAACACACAGCGGAAAATAGAACATACTCTCTGACCACAACATACTAAAAACTAAATAATGATATGCTTAAATGAGAACTTCATTCACCAGGGGGAAAATAGAACCATCTTCTGGGAAACAATTGGGTCAAGGAGGAAATCAATCTGTATAAATAAACGCAATTTTCTATATGCTTATTACTATAGAATTAAAAGGCTATATTTGGCATGGTCTGAAGTAAAATATATATACTATAAGATATATATAAAATTTACTTGGGGGCGTTGCTAGGAAACAACTTTTTGAAATAAAGTGTTTCCTTCAGAGTAGCTGAATCTGAAGAACAATGCAAAGACAGGAGAGATGTTCTTTGTGTACTTTGATGTCTTGGTCAGAGAAAACAAACAGCTTGTAAACATGTATCTCAAAAACAGTACATGAGATGGCTCTGAACCGTAGGAGCTGATTCGCCAGGTGTGACTGCTCACAGTCGCACCCTGTGCAAAGTGATCCAAGACAGAAGAGGTGTTTCCAGTGTTTGTTCTGAGTTGCTTCAGCTTTCCCAATCCAGACTCCAAACTTGGGGCCACTTGTTCTCCTGGACTGCAGCTTGCTTTGATTCTTTTCATAGATTTGAGACAGAAACTACAGAATACTGTACCCAGAATTACAGACCAGTCCGTGTTTCCTCACCTTTGATCTCCCGGCCGTAACACCAAGGACTTTCCCAGTATTGTCTATCATGCTTTCAACCCTCTGTCAGCAGTGGGGTACTCTGATGATCTGAACATTCTGGACTCAGCAGCCATTCAGACTGACTTGACTGTGCACACCGATACAGAGAGGTTTTGGCTGTAGCTGCAGCTAAGGCTCGGAGGGACATGCTGCTGCTTCTGCTAAGTCGCTTCAGTCGTGTCCAACTCTGTGAGACCCCATAGATGGCAGCCCATCAGGCTCCCCCGTCCCTGGGATTCTCCAGGCAAGAACACTGGAGGGACATGATCTGGAGGCAATTCCAGTGAGGAGTAGAGTAAGACAGGTGTGTTCTGACTCCTCTGAGGAGAGAAAACTTTTTCCCTCAGTCTGACTGTACCTACAAGCTAACAGGTCTACAGTGACATGGGGTTATCTTTTTAAAAACCTTAAATTGAGAATAGAGGGAGACATTTTTCTCTAACTTACTTACAGAGGTATTTGTGTGGCAGGAACAAGCAGGCAGAATTTCAAGAGAAGAGTAGTTTAACCTAGCAGTTCAGACTGTAGCCTCTGGAGCCAGACCTATTGGGTTCAAGTCCTGGCTCTCTCTAGCCTCTCTGTGCCTTAGTTTCCCCATCTGTGAAGGGGGTGAATAATACCTATTGCACAAGGTTCTTTTGAGATTAATTGGGCTAATATTCACAAAATGCTTAAAATGATGCTTGTTATGCCAGTGCTAAGGCGTATCAGTCATGTCCAACTCTTTATGACCCCATGGACTATAGATTGCCAGGATCCTTTGTCCATGGGATTCTCCAGGCAAGAATACTGGAATGGGTTGCCATTCCCTCCTCCAGAGGATCATCCCTACCCAGGGATCAAACTAGTGTCTCTTAGGTATACTGCCTTGGCAGGCAGTTTCTTTACATTAGCGCCAACTGGGAAGCCCAAGATGATGCTTCTGTGCTGTGCTTAGTCACTCAGTCGTGTTAGACTCTCTTCAACCCATGGACTGTAACCTGCCAGGCTCCTCTTCCATGGAATTGCCCAGGCAAGAATACTGAAGTGGGTTGTCATTCCCTTCTCCAAGGGATCTTCCCAACTCAGGAATCGAACCCAGGTCTTCTGCATTGCAGGCAGATTCTTTACTATCTGAGCCACCAGGGAAGTTCCCCAAAATGATGCTTGGTTTAGTCACTAAGTCGTGTCCAACTCTTGTGATCCCATGGACAGTAGGCCGCCAGGTTTCTCTGTCCTTAGGATTTTCCAAGCAGGAATACTGGAGTGGGAAATGATGTTGGTATATAGTAATTTGGGCTTCCCAAATTAGTGGCATTAGTGCTAAAGAACCTGACTGCCAGTGCAGGAGACTTAAGAGACTTAGGTTTGATCCCTGCATCAGGAAGATCCCCTTAGAAGAGGGCATGGCAACCCACTCCAGTGTTCTTGCCTGGAGAATCCCATGGACAGAGGAGCCTGGTGGGTTGCAAAGAGTTAGACATAACTGAAACGACTTGGCACACACATAATAATCTACTTATTAGTGGCTGTTAAATTTAAGGTGATTTTTAAGCAGACACTCTGAAGGCAGGAGTATGTCTCCCCTCACTGAGCAGATAAGAGATCAAACTCGTGCATGAGGCACAGAAACTTTAGTAAACCTTACTTCTGAGCTGTCGTCTTAGCCTATGAGACCTAGCAATTGGAATGAAAAAGAATGCATGACAGAACCACAAATCTCAGGCCCATTTAGGGCATTTTTCCTGAGATCTTCAATAGGCCAGCTAGTAGTACAATTAAAGCTTATTTAGCTATAACAAAATGGTAACAAAACATATTAAGCTTTATGGATCTACTCATAGGCAAATTTATAGTCAAGGGTTCTTATTATTTATGAAGTTAAAATAAAGGGAAAATATAATCAAGCTATCAATTTAGGGGAAAAAACACAAGGAGCTTCAGAAAACAGAAAGACATAATCCTAATAAAATCAGAAATTAAAAAAAGAAACATAGTAGAGTTAATAAATTCAAGCTTAGTTCTAAAAAAAAAATGAAAGGCAGAAATGGCATAATTAGAGAAAATAAATGTTAAAAAGTGACAGAAAATATTTGAAAATTATAAAGTACACCATGGATAATTATAAGCAAATAAATTAAGCAATCTCAGCCAAACAGACAATTTTCTGGAAGAAAAACATAAATTACCAAAACTGACTTAACAATAGAACGAGAACCTGTCAAGAGCAATGCTGGTGAAATTATTGATAGAGTTATTAGAAAACATCCCCCATAAAAGGCTTCAGCCCATTAACCAGGGAATTATTTCAAACGTTCAAGGAGCAAAGAATTCCCATGCTGAATATAAACAGTTACTGTATTGAGGAAAAGAAAAATACTCACACTATTCAATGGAGTGAATATATATCCCTGATACCAAAATCTAATAAAGTTAACATGAAAATTAAAATCAGACCAATTTTACCTATGAATATAGAAATAAAAATACTAAGTATTGCAAAATATTAGCAAAGACAATACAAGGGGTATTTTAAAAAATCTACCAATTTCAAGTAGTTATTATCCTAGGATAATAGAGGGTTCAGTATCAAGGAACGTTTTTATCACATTAGTAGGCTAAATAACGAAAACTAAATTGTTCAACAGGTATTTAAAAGACACATGATATTCATTCCTATTAATGATACTTTTAAAAAGGGATAAATGGTTACTTCATTGACATTATTAACAAAATCTTTTCCAAATTAATCCCAACATTATATTTCATATATATTTTTTATATTATACTATCTTTTCCCAAATGGAAATCCCTCAGAAATACTGTTATCTAAAATGAAAACACATGCAGTTCTAAAAGAAAGAGAGGGGGAAGTTGGGGTAAGTATGAGGATCCTTTGTCCAAATAAGTTGAACAGTATTTAAACATATTTCTAACTACAGGATGTCTTGGAAACATTTGTATGGTAATGTGAATTGCAAATCTCAATGAACTGCAAACCTTTTTTGCACAAAGCACTAGTCCCCTCAGAATACAGTTTGGGAAATGTTGTCCTGGAGGGATTCCTTTTATATCCAAACCAAATAAGTAGGGTTATCTCTATCACTGCTTATACTGATTTAGAAATTCTGACCAGAATTTAAATTCTGATTTAAATTTCTGATCAATAAAAGGATGATGAAGA
Organism: Moschus berezovskii; assembly: GCF_049115385.1. NCBI lineage: Eukaryota > Metazoa > Chordata > Mammalia > Artiodactyla > Moschidae > Moschus > Moschus berezovskii. The sequence goes on from NC_142469.1 coordinate 65,762,354, forward strand.
GTTAGAAAGAGACAAATACTATATGATATCACATATGTGGAATCTGAAAAATAAGGCAAATGAATGTATATACAAAACAAACAGACTCATGGGCATAAAAAACAAGTTTATAATTACCAAAAGGAATGGGGAGGGACAAATTAGGGGTATTGAATTAATTGATACAAACTACTATGTATAAAAATAAAAACAACAAGAATATATTGTATACACAGAGAATTATAGACATTATCTTGAAATGACCTATCCGTTCCGTTCCGTTGCTCAGTCGTGTCCGACTCTTTGCGACCCCGTGGACTGTAGCCTACCAGACTTCTCTGTCCATGGGATTCTCCAGGCAAGAATACTGGAGTGGGTTACCGTTTCCTTCTCCAGGGGATCTTCCCGACCCAGGGATCAAACCCGGGTCTCCCGCATTGGAGGCAGATGCTTTAACCTCCATTCTAAGGGAGATCAATCCTGGGTGTTCATTGGAAGGACTGATGCTAAAGCTGAAACTCCAGTACTTTGGCCACCTCATGCGAAGAGTTGACTCACTGGAAAAGACTCTGATGCTGGGAAAGATTGGGGGCAGGAGGAGAAGGGGACGACAGAGAGTGAGATGGCTGGATGGCATCACCGACTCGATGGACATGAGTTTGAGTGAACTCCGGGAGTTGGTGATGGACAGGGAGGCCTGGCGTGCTGTGATTCATGGGGTCGCAAAGAGTCGGACACAACTGAGTGACTGAACTGAACTGAACTGAAAAAGATGACTTTATTGTTCATCTGAAAAATAGAAAGTAAAACCAGGTTTTGTTATATCTTGACAGTGTGATTTCAATTACTAAATTGGAAAACAACATGATAAAACAAGTCAAGAATCTTTAAATGGATCAACCCAGAAATTCTGTTTTGAAGTTACAGCCAAAGAAAATAATACAAAATCTAGAAGTTTTATATTATGTGTGTAAATATGTTCCATATTTCATTATTTATAATGACAAAAATTGAGGCAAGCCTAAGTGGTAATAGCTACCATTTCCAGATCACATACTCACTGAATACATGGCAGAGTTTATAGATATGAAAACTGAGGTTCAGAGAGGAGAAATTACTTCTCTCTGATCACAGAGAAAAAAGTAATCGAGCATGCATTCAAGCCCAGTTTCTAGGGAAGCACACATTCTTTACACATCTCATGCTGCCACTAAAGCAGTAAAAACAAGGGACTATTTAAATTAAGATCTCTCATCTGTTTTTCCAGAGAAGGCAATGGCAACCCATTCCAGTACTCTTGCCTGGAAAATCCCATGGATGGAGGAGCCTGGTAGGCTGCAGTCCATGGAGTCGCTGAGAGTCGGACACGACTGAGCGACTTCACTTTCACTTTCATGCATTGGAGAGGGAAATAGCAACCCACTCCAGTGTTCTTGCCTGGAGAAGCCCAGGGACAGGGGAGCCTGGTGGGCTGCCATCTATGGGGTCGCACAGAGTTGAACACGATTGAAGCTACGCAGCAGCAGCATCTGTTTTTCAGAGTGTTAAGACCCTTCACAAAGAAGATGTAAAGCTTTTGTAGTAAAATGGTCAATGTTCATAATATTGTGAAGTGAAAGGAGATAAAAGCATATATGTAAACTGTAGCAACTGGAAGGAAAGCCCAGATGCCCAGAAAAAAAGACTGGAAGAAAACACCAAAATGCTAGTAGTTTTCATTAGGGGGATAACTTTGTAGATGTTTTTTCCTCTTGTTTCCAATTTGTCAGTAAGGTATTATAGCTATATTAATTTTATCATTAAAAAAGATAAGCTTATAAAACAAAAAAGAAGTAAAAATAATATACAGGAGCAAACTCCAAAAGGGCGTCCCTGATAGCTCAGTTGTTAAAGAATCCGCCTGTGATGGAGGAGACCCTAGTTTGATTTCTGGGTTGGGAAAATCCCCCAGAGAACGGATAGGCTACCCATTCCAGTATTCTTGGGCTTCCCTTGTGGCTCAGCAGGTAAAGAATCTGCCCGCAATGCGAGAGACCTGGGTTCGATCCCTGGTTTGGGAAGATCCCCTGGAGAAGGAAAAGGCTACCCATTACAGTATTCTGGCCTGGAGAATTCTAGGATCCCAAAGGGTTGGCCATGACTGAGTGACTTTCACTTAAATTCCAAAAGAGAGGGAAAGTCCTGTGTCTAAAACAAAATTTGTTTCTTTCATAGCACTTTGTAGGTACTTTGCACATATTATGAACTAAACAAATGTGCTGTGATTAGACTGAAGCATATTCATGTACAACATTTAGCTTTTTGCAAGAAACTGAATGCTCACAAAACAATGTTGGACAGGGAACAACAACAACAAAAAAAACCTTATCTGATTGAAATTACAAGGGAGATAGGCTAAATACAGTATCTATTTGAAATTTGGCTTCAGCATCATAGTGTATTGATTTTATAATGTCCAGAGCAACTAAACAGCAAAAACACATAATATGCCACACAGTACACTGTCTGAAGTTACTTTGGTCATCACCTAAATTTCAGAGAAGAGGTAAGGGGCATAGAGACACTATCAAAGAAAATTGATTTTTTACAGCTAATAACCTGTGCTTGGTGCAGAACACAGCATCAGAATCACCATTCTGTGTTCAGATAATTTCACCGGCCTTCCCTGCTGTTCATCCAACACCCCCACAGTTCTCCATCTGCCGCCAGCCACCTCCTGTCCCAGACTTTCTGATGACCACACAAGTAGGTTTCAAAACGTGACCCAGTAATTTGTATGGCATCTTTGATCCTCAGCACTTTTTCTACTGCAATACAGAGATTAAAGCCTCAGGAAGGGAAAAATGGTGACATATCTTTCAGGGAAATTGAATTTTTCCTACCAGAGGTGAGAACACCTAAGGGGGCACTTTATCCCCAGTACATTTCCCCTACTTTTGGAAAGTAGTTTGACCTGGAATGGAAGCAACGTCCTCTGGACTCAACTCTCAGCCCTGTTCTCTAGCAAGGTTATTTATTACTACGTGAGCACTCTTCCCAGGTTTAGATGTAGTTAAGATGAGCATTAGAGAACAGGCTTAACATCTGGATTAAACCTACATAAAGTTCCCAGGCAGAGCCGCAGGCAGCTGCTAGCAGTCCCCTTGAGTAAAAGGATCCCCAGGTACCCATCCCCTGGTATTCATCTTTTGGTACCTATCCCCTGGGACTCATCCCCTGGTACTCATGGGCTTCATAGGGGTGCTGGTGGTAAAGAATCTGCCTGCCAATGCAGGAGAAGTAAGCTATGCAGGTTTGATCTCTGGGTTGGAAGATCCTCTGGAGAAGGAAATGGCAACCCACCCCAGTATCCTTGCCTGGGAGATTCCAAGGACAGAAGAGCCTGGAGGGGTACAGTCCATGGGGTCACAAAGAGTCAAACACGACTGAGCGTGTTGCATCCTCCTCCTTCCTCTCCTCCCTCTTCTGGTTCACACATCTTTCTCTCAACCCACTCCCTCTGCCCCTAGACCAAGACTCCCACTCCCTGAAGCTGACATCACTCAAGTATTGATCTGATTTAAGCAGGGCACCAAGCATGAGTTTGTGACAGACAGACTTAGTCCTCCCAGTGGTGTAGCCACCCCAAATTTCCACCAACTCACTATTGACCTCGGGGGAAGTAGTCCTGAGTAGTCACCATACTAAACCACAGGAAATTCAATGAATCACTGCCGTTTAACCATATTCTCTGAGCATTAACTCCCACGAGGCCCACCCCCAATTCATGAGCTTTGTGAGTGATTTTGCACCCTAGTTGACTTCTGGTAAAAATCTAGAACACCAGGATTAGCTCAGTGCAAAATTGACACCAAAATCAGAATTCCTCTACTGTTCTGGGTCTCTTCCACTGTTTTAATTTCATTTTTTCATTGATATTACCTTTGTTCTAAATTAATCTTAAAAGTCATACTGGTCACAAATCGTAACTTCAAATTCAGACAGAATGGAAAGACCCCAATATCCCCAGCTTCCCTGGGTTGTTTTTTCTTTTCAAAATAGATGACACTGGAAATTAAATTGACTTTTTTTTTTTTACTTAAAATCCCAGTGCACCTCAAACTGAAGAAAAGAAACTATTAGTACTCAGGTAACCTAGAAGCCACTTTTGCAATCAACAGGAAAAAAAAAAACAAATAACAAATTGCTATTGTTTGCCCTGTCAAGGCTGGTTTAATAGGATTTTCCAATACATAAATTAGAGATCTTGAAGAGCGAAGGCTGCATGTAAAAGAGATAAATGTGCTTCAGGATCTGTGATTTGGGCAACTCTGCTCTAGAAATTAAGAGATTTTAAAGGAGCACCAGAAATGGGGCTAAGACTATATATAATATAGATATAAATGCAGATACAAATATATAGATAATATTCTGCCGATGACTTACATTCTGGAATTTATAATTCAGGAACACTTCAAAATGATCCCTAAAATGAATTATAACTTTCAAAAATATTTGTATAACAGTGAAGAGAGTGAAATCTTTGCTAAACCAAGCAAGGATTGTCCCAGCAAAGAAGAAGGACCTCTCTTTGCCTCTTAGGGGCTCTTTTGTGATTACATATGATTATATACATGAAGGTAAAATGTAGTATATAATGCTCTCCCTCAAAAACCTTGTAATCAGAGCTGCTCAATTAGAAGATTCTGGGTAATTAATGTAAGGACAGAGATATTTAATCTGGGGAAGAAATGTCAGTTCAAGAGATAAATAAAGGTGTCCTTAAGTCTAGTTAGAATCTTTGTTCAAAACTCTGCAATTACGCTGATGAAAGGGTGTAGCTTCATTCATTTTCTCAAAAGGGAAACATGGATATTACCTTTTCCCTATTTGGGACAAAAAGTAAATGGAGTCCACACATTTTCTGAAAAAAGATTTTCACATTTGTCTTCTCTTTCCCAGCTGGCAGTGTTGAGAGCCGGGACACAGAAGGAAGCACATGTTCTCAAGTCTACATACATGAAGGGCTAAGTCAGGCAAAGAAGGTGCTTTTAATTAATAACCAAATGGTACCTTTAATTATCTCCAGTGTTTCAAGTAGGGTGAGTATACTGCCTGTGATTTAAATCAGAAATCATGGATCAGAAAGTTGGTCATCTCAAAGTTCATATGAATTCCCAGAGCCATCTAGAGGGAAAGAAGGAGAAGAGGAGGAACAAAAAGCAGGACTCACTTTCCGAGCTTCACTGTATGACAAGCACTCTGTTCTGTGTGTACGCGTTACACTTAGTATATGTTATGATGCTATGTCTCCACAATGAGTTCCAAGAAAGAGAAAAAGACCATTCAAATTAAAAAGAAAAATCAATCTAAATGGAAGACTGTGGTCACATTAAACTATTAATAACTATAGTAATTAAACTATTAATAACTATAAACTATAATAAAGTGTTATAATAAACTATAATTAAAACATTAGTCCCTCAGTCATTTCCAACTCTTTGCAACCCCATGGACTATAGCCCTCGAGGCTACTTTGTCCATGGAATTCTCCAGGCAAGAATACTAGAATGGGTAGCCATTTCCTTCTCCAGGGAACCTTCCCGACTTAGGGATCAAACCCAGGTATCCTGCACTGCAGGCAGATTCTTTACAATCTGAGCCACCAGAGAAGTCAAAACTATAAACAGCAATAGCTAAGAACAGTTGAGAAGACATTTCTTCTTTTATGAATTGTTCCAGGTGTTTGTTTAACCTACTGATATATATTTGAGAGGCCTAGTATTTGGAAGGACATAGGATTATTATTTTTAAATATGGCATTTATTACTCCAGTCTGAATTCCTGGGAAAACACAAGCTCTCTAGTTTGAACCTCTCCAGTTTGAACCTCTCCAGAAGCCATGTGAATTAAGAATCATTCCTACTATGTGTTTTTACTTCAGTTTAATTGGCTTGAAGGAATGTAGGGGAGAAAAACTGCCTCTATAAATATTGCCCACCTACATTTTACAACTGATAAATATCAACAAAAAGAATGATTCTCAGATGTTAGGATTTATAAGAGTCGCCCAAATGGTGTGTACGTGTATGCACCGCATTTTAATATGGCAGATTTAGAGAAAGGCCAAGGTATGTGCATTTTGAAAACACCCCTGATGATTCTGATGTAGACCGCTGAAATCACACCATAAAAATGGCCACCTAATGTTTAGAGGTTAACACGACACAATGACACTGGCCATAGTTACTCTTACATAGACTTTGTTCCAGCTACAGAAAAGTCAGCTAGCTCAGTCAACATTGGTTGAATTCATTAATTAATTGACCCAGTGAAATCAAGACTAAGGCAAAAGTTGAGTCTGGGACATAGACTTAGGGCTGCCATCTAAGCTAGAATGCAGCCCAAGTCACAGCAACCTAAAACTTGGCTACAGACCGTCCCTACTCATCCCCACTTTTCTAACTTTTTCAAAAGAACAGCATCTATAGCAACAGCTTTTATTATAGCATCCAACTGTGACAAATTATTACTTAGCAACAAATCTGGAATTCCCCAGCTCGGCAAGGCTGGGGGGAGTTGGTGTTACGTGAAGAAGGTCAGAAGCTGTCTGCTGCAGCAAACCACACCTGTGCTCACAGCACATCTTATCTTTCTCTCTCCTTTGCTTGGCTGAAACTAGATATTCAAAAATATCTTCCTTAATCTGGCTCTTTGCATTATGCTTTGCTGGAAGTTTGAAAAATCTGTCTCTTTAACAAATTGATACCTATGGGCCAGGTAAAAACTTTCTTGCTAAACATTTGGCTTCCTAGAGTCCTAAAAGTCTTGCGGGGACTTCCCTGGCAGTGCAATGGCTAAGGCTTCGCCCTCCAATGCAGGCGGTGGGGGTTCAATCCCTGGTCAGGGAACTAAGACCCCACTTGCCACATGTCCAAAAAAACAGAACATAAAACAACAGAAGCAATATTGTAACAAGTGCAATAAAGACTTTTAAAATGGGTTTCCCTGGTGGCTCAGATGGTAAAGAATCTGCCCACAATGCAGAAGACCAGGCTCAATCCCTGGGTTGGGAAGATCCCCTGGAGAAGGGAATGGCACCCCACTCTAGTATTCTTGCCTGGAGAATTCCATGGACAGAGGAGCTTGGTGGGCTACAGTTCACAGGGTCGCAAAGAGTCAGACATGACTGAACAACTAAGTACAGACACACAGTCACTTTAGTTATTAATACTGACTTGTATACTGGAAATGTGCTGGGAGTAGATCTTAGTTGTTCCCTCATGTTCCCACACCCCAAAAGCAACTCTGTGAAGTGATGGATACATTAATTAGTTTGACTGTGAAGCCTACATCAAAAAAAAAAAAATCTTTAAAAAATAAAAATAAAGTCTCCCTCCCAATTCCACTTCCAAAGACAGGAATAAAACTGTCAAGAAATGCATACTTCCTGGCAAGAATATGCCTGCCACTGTTCCAAAAGAACCTCCCCCTGCCCTGCTGACTCCTCTGGACAGCCCCTGTCCTGCCTTTCACCCACGTGTCTATGCACGATTCAGTGAGCACGCCCTTCACATTAGCACTAATGGAAAGTAGGCTTGTGCCCTGAGGAGATAATGGGCCAGCCCACCTAAAGAAATAAGCCCTCTAAATGCCTGAGGCAAATTGGTACCTGCCCAAGAAACATCTCAGCAGGTAACACTGGGGCAGTCCCACCCAGTTAAGTCAGACAGAATACTTACCTTCCTACCCATTTTCCTTCTCCATCTTTAAACCTCAGAGAAGTGGGATGCACTCCAGCTAAGCTTATCTGGAAACTTTTAACTTTCATCCTCATGGAAAGAAAAGGATTTTGAAAGGAAAATTTAATGAAACTTCAAACCTCATTAACCGTCCCCACAGGGGCAGGCTACTGGCAATGAATCACAGGCTACCCAGCCTAATGAGAAAGGTAAGCTGACACTAGACTTGAAATCTTAGAGCCAACCTGGGTCAGCAGTTCCTGCTTGGTGTCAGAGGCACCGAAGCCCAGATCCTGCAAGTAGGTTCCTCTGTTATACCCAAAATGCAGTTTTAACATGCATGAGAACTTGTTCTGTCACTCTGCCAATTCTCCCTCCAAGATTCACTTGTATTTATCAAGCATTTGCATTAAGCATTTCCATTTCATGTAAGCAAATGCATTAACGAGGAAATAAAGTATTTCTTCATTTTACTTTCCGCATCAGATGAACTTCTCTGACCTCTGAACTTCCAGTAAATCTTCATAATATTCAGGAAAGCCAAAAAGTCAGGAAAACTAAGTCTTGATTGGAACGCAATGTGTGGATATATATATGCATTTCTTGACATTTTATTCCTGTCTTTGGAATATATATATTCAGAAGCAATGTATATACACAATAATATATATACTATGTATATTGTGTATATGCAGTATATATACATAATATATATATATATGTAGAAACAACATATATATGTACACAGATATATATACACACTGAGGTGATAGAAAGGATAATAATCGTATTCTTGCACAGTATTTCTTAATTTTTCCAGAGAAACTTCACAACTCCTATCCCTCTCAGTGCAAGCATCACCATTTCTGACCTGAAATATTTTCCAGATATTAAAATGTAATTGTAATTATTTCTATAGGAAAATGTCAGACTGAAAAGAGCAAATTTCAATGGGCTTTCTGACAATGTTACTCTTTTAAACTAGATTTAACAAGCAGTCTTCATGAGTTCAGTGGAGAAAACCACAGTGATAAGTCTCCCTTTCTTCCCACAATAACCAACATGGAATTTCTATGACCAGTTTTCTAACTCCTGTTTTCACCAACCAGTCCTACAGACAGCCTGTCTTTCCCCAATCTAATTTCCCAGCTGCACCCTAAGTCCACTTTGTCATCAAAGTTCACATCGACTTTTCCAACATGTGTTTCCTAACTATAAATGGCATTGCTAGATTTTCACAGTCATGATAGACACATAAATTTGTGACTAATAAAATAGCTATAATAATAATTACTTTTTATTGAACATTTTGGAGAAGGCAATGGCACCCCATTCCAGTACTCTTGCCTGGAAAATCCCATGGGTGGAGGAGCCTGGTAGGCTGCAGTCCATGTGGTCGCGAAGAGTCAACACGACTGAGCGACTTCACTTTCACTTTTCACTTTCATGCATTGGAGAAGGAAATGGCAACCCACTCCAGTGTTCTTGCCTGGAGAATCCCAGGGACAGGGAGCCTGGTGGATGCCATCTACGGGGTCGCACAGAGTCGGACACGACTGAAGCGACTTAGCAGCAGCAGCATTGAACACTTTGAGTATACAAACTATGTTCCAGGTATTGATAACTACATACTAAAGTAACTACAATGCAAAGTAGGTATTAGACCCATTTCATAAAGGACCAAACTGCAGAGATGTTCAATTACATGCATAGTTTTATATTGCCAATAGCCAAAATAATTAGAGATTCAAAATAAGGTCTGTTTCATAAAAAACACCCACACTCTTTCTAATGAACAGACAGGAGTCTACCTCTTTGTAGTATCAACAAATTCTTTCTTAGACTTGACATTACTAGCCAGGAAGAAAGCCTACCCAGGCTGATATTTAACAGCTTTTTATTTTAACCATGGCCATGATTACCACTGCCGCCATTGCTGCTACTAACACATCTCTTAATTACTCAAATGCTGTTAATGTTTTTATTAATTTCATGTTTGATAAACAATAATATTCAACAAGAAACTCTTAGCACACAATCAAGTGTGCCTACACAAACACTCTGAAGATCAGTTTCAGAAATTCTTAGAAGAATAATCTTGATGCCATTTTGGCCAACCTTCATGGAAAGCATCCACGATAGATGCTCACCATGCTATTTATGACATGTTTGGTGCATGCATTTTGTTGCTGTTGTATGTTTTTAAACTTTCTTCCCTCCTCCTCCCTATCCCACTGACTAGGTACTACACAGTGTTTGACCCTAGCGGAAGTTCAGCAAATGTTTGTTTGATTTGACTCGAACCATTAGATATACAGTCATTCTCTGAAATGCGTAGATGGGTGAAATGATCCATCCAGCGAGCTGTTAATCTGCTAAGCTATCAATTAAGGACACAGTCATCCATATCGGCAATCATCAAAGACTACTAAATCATTTATCTTGAAGTCTGTAAAACAGATTTCTGTTGGCAGACTTGAACAGCTCAAAGCATCTGCGATATGAATGAACAGGTCAATAATCCATACATTAAATGGTCACTGAGTACTAAAACTCTTTGAAATGATAGGCCATTAGGGCTAAGTCAGTTTCTTTCATAGATTTAAAACTCACTTTCCAAATAGTCTCTAGATATGAATTTCTATGGATGAATTGAGAAAGTATGTGTTCCTTCTTTTACTCAGAAAGTATGTATTGAATACCTGCCATATCAATGCAACACAACTTATGAAGTGTATAAGAAAAGAATGTTGTCCTTAAAGAGCTTACAATCTAGTTGAAGTATCATCTAAATAGATGATATTATAGCAATTTTTTAATTATTTGTGAAATTCTCAAAATATTTTTATAATCTTTTGACCCCTTTAACTCATTTCTCCACCAATACCTCCAACCTCTGGTAAATACCAATTTGTTTTCTGCGTCTGTGTACTTGGTTTCTTGTCTGTTTGTTTTAGATTCCACATGTAAGAGAGATCATATGGCATTTGTCATTGTTTGATTTATTTCACTTAGCATAACCATATTGTTGCAAGTGGCAAAATTTTATTATTTTCATTGTTAGAAGACTATTGCTTCTTGGCAGGAAAGCTATGACAAACATAGACAGCATGTTAAAAAGCAAAGACGTCACTCTGCCAACAAAGATCTGTATAGTCAAAGATATGTTTTTCCAGTAGTCATGTGCAGATGTGAGAGTAGGACCATAAAGAAAGTCTGAGTGCCTAAGAATTTATACTTTCGAACTGTGGTGCTGGAGAGGATTCTTGAGAGTCCATTGGACAGCAAGGAGATCAAACCAGTCAATCTTAAAGGAAAACATCCCTGAATGCTCATTGGAAGGACTGTTGCTGAAACTGAAGCTCCAATACTTTGGCCATCTGATTTGAACAACCAACTCATTGGAAAAGACCCTGATGCTGGGAAAGACTGAAGGCAGAAGAAGAGGATGGCAGAGGATGAGACATTTGGATGGCATCACTGATTCAATGGACATGAACTTGGGCAAACTTAAGGAGATGGTGAGGGACAGGGAAGCCTGTCATGCTACAGTCCATGTGATCATGAACAGTCAGACATGCCTTGGTGAATGAACACCAACAATAATGGCTGAATAATATTCATTTATATATACATAGGCTTTCCAGGTGGTGCTAATAGTAAAGAACCTCCCTGCCAAGGCAGGAGATGAAAGAGACACAGGTTTTATCCTGGGTCAGGAAGATCCATTGGAGGAGGACATGGCAATCCACTCCAGAATTCTTGCCTGGAGAATCCCACAGACAGAGGAGCCTGGTGGGCTATAGTCCATAGGGCTGCAAAGAGTCAGAAACAACTGAAGCAACTTAGCGCACACATACACACAATTATGCCACAATTTGTTTCTCCATTCATCTGTCAATGGACACTTAGGTTGTCCATATCTTAGCTGTTGTAAATAATGCTGCAATGAATGTGGGGGTGCATTTTGCTTTTCAAGGTAGTGTTTTCCTTTTCTTATGATAAATATCCAGGAATAGAATTCCTGGATCATATAATAGTCCTATTTTTTATTGTTTGTGGAACCTCCATACTGTTTTCCAAAAGGGCTGTTCAGTTCAGGTCAGTTCATTTCAGTCGCTCAGTCGTGTCCGACTCTCAGCAACCCCATGAATCCAGGTTACATTCCCACCAACAGTGCACAAGGGTTCCCTTTCCTTCATATCTTTGTCAATGCTTATTTCTTGTCTTTTTGATAATTGCTATTTTAATATGTGTGAGGTGATATCTCATTGTAGTTTTGATTTGCATTTCTCTAATGATCAGTGATATTGAGCAGTTTTTCCTGTACCTGTTGGCCATTTGGATGCCTTCTTTGGAAAAATGTCTATTCAGATCTGCCCATTTTTTAATCAAATTTTTGTTATTAAGTTCTTTATATATTTTAGACATTAATTCCTTATCAGATATGTGATTTGCAAATACTTTCTTCCATTCATAGACTGCCTTTTTATTTTGTTGATGGACCCTTTCACTGTCCAGAAGCCCACTTGTGTGTGTGTGTGGCTTTTTTTTATTGCTTTTATTTTTGGTGTCAGATTCAAAAAGTCATCACTAAGACATAAGTAAAGGAGCTCATCACCTACATTTTCTTCTAAAAGTTCTAGGGCTTCAGGTCTTATGATCAAGTCTTTAATTCACTGGGGTTGAGTTTTGTGGATGATGTGGGATGGTGGTCCAATTTCATTATTTTTTATGTGACTGTCCAATTCCCCAACACCACTTATTGAAGAGACTATTCTTTCCATAGGATATATTCTTGGTTCCTTCATTATAAACTACTTAACCATATATGCGTGGTTTTTTCCTGGGTTCTCTATTTTGTATTATTGATCCATATGTACGTTTTTATGCCAATATCATACTCTGAATGGCCATAATCTTTTAATATACTTTAAAATCAGAGAGTCTGATACTTCCATCTTTGTTCTTCTTTCTGATGATTGTTTTGAGAAAAAAATTCAAGAATGACCTGTGGACTTCCAAATCAAGTAATATGGCAAATAAATATACTGAGAATTCCTTTCTTAATGAAACATCTAGAAACACTGGATGAAATATAACAAACACCCTTTGAAACATAGCTGAGACATAAAATGTAAAGAAAATGCCAAGAGACTGAAAAAAAAATTGAAAACCAGCATAGTAGCTGGATGTAGATTTGGCTTCTCTTGGGCATTTACTCTTATATATATAGTATATTAAAAAGCAGAGACATTAATTTGCCAACAAAGGTCCATCTAGTCAAGGCTATGGTTTTTCCACTGGTCATGTATGGATGTGAGAGTTGGACTGTGAAGAAAGCTGATCGCCGAAGAATTGATGCTTTTGAACTGTGGTGCTGGAGAAGACTCTTGAAAGTCCCTTGTACCGCCAGGAGATCCAACCAGTCCATTCTAAAGGAGATCAATTCTGGGTGTTCATTGGAAGGACTAATGCTAAAGCTGAAACTCCAATACTTTGGCCACCTCATGCAATGAGTTGACTCACTGGAAAAGACTCTGATGCTGGGAAAGATTGGGGGCTGGAGGAGACGGGGACGACAGAGAATGAGATGGCTGGATGGCATCACCGACTCGATGGACATGAGTTTGAGTGAACTCCGGGAATTGGTGATGGACAGGGAGGCCTGGCGTGCTGTGATTCATGGGGTCGCAAAGAGTCGGACACGACTGAGCGACTGAACTGAACTGATAACTTAATTTTAGGTTTCATCTTTCCTTTAACAACAACCTCCAGGGAAATAAGACCTTGGCAGTGGGCTGTACTGCAGCCTACCAGGCTCCTCTGTCCTGGGATTTTTCAGGCAAAAATATTGTTGTTGCCATTTCCTTCTCCAGGGGATCTTCCTGACCTGGGGTTCGAATCCGTTGTCTCCCATGTCTCCAGCATTGCAGGCAGATTCTTTACCCACTGAGCCATTTGGGTAAGCAGGGCTTACCCAATAAGCCCCCTAAAGAGCTACACTCTTAACAAAAAACAGTAGGCTTAATCTGGAAGATAAGCTTAAACAATTGCTCTAAAAGCAACACAAAAGAATGGAAATTAGGAAAGATAAATTAAGATACATGAAAGACAGAATGAGAGGCTCCAACATAGGTCAAATTGGATTTCTAAAAGAAAATAATGAGAATAGAAAAGTAATATTTGTAGAAATTATGCATAAAATTCTCCAAAATTGACTCTATGGATAAATGAATTCTAAGACTAATAACAACAATAGAAGACAAAAGGTGCAGATGGTGACTGCAGCCATGTTTGAGTGTTATGACTGCATGTTTGAGTTCCACCTGCAAAATTTATATGTTAAAATCCTAATCCCCAATATAATGGTATTTGGAGGAAATTAGGTTATCAGTTGTCATCCCTTCCCTCATATGAGGATACAAGGAGAAGATGATAGTCTGCAAGCCAGAAGAGGACTTTCTCCAGAACCCAACCATGCTACCACTCTGATCTCTCATACTTCCAGCCTCCAGAACTGCCAGAGATAATTTTCAATTGTTTATAAGTGACTCAGTCTAATGGTATATTGTTATAACAGGCCAAACTTATAGAGTAATATAGTTCAGTTCAGTTACTCAGTCATGTCCAATTCTTTGTGACCCCATGGACTGCAGCACACCAGGCCTCCCTGTCCATCACCAACTCCCAGAGCTTGCTCAAACATATGTCTATCAAGCAGGTGATGTCATCCAACAATCTTAACCTCTGTTGTCCCCTTCTCCTCCTGCCTTCAATCTTTCCCAGCATCAGGGTCTTCTCCAGTGAGTCAGTTCTTCACATAAGGTGGCCAAAGTATGGGAACTTCAGCTTCAGCATCAGTCCTTCCAATGAATATTCAGGGTTTACTTCCTTTAGGATTGATGGTTTGATCTCCTTGCAGTCCAAGGGACTCTCAAGAGTTTTCTCCAACACCACAGTTCAAAAGCATCAATTCTTCAGCACTCAGCTTTCTTTATAGTCCAACTCTCACATCCATACATGACTACTGGAAAAACCATACGATTGACTAGAAGGACCTTTGTTGGCGAAGTAATGTCTCTGCTTTTTAATATGCTGTCTAGGTTGGTCATAGCTTTTCTTCCAAGGAGTAAGCATCTTTTAATTTCATGGCTGCAGTCACCATCTGCAGTGATTTTGGAGCCCAAGGAAATATCTGTCACTGTTTTCATTGTTTCCGCATCTATTTGCCATGAAGTGATGAGACCAGATGCCATGATCTTAGTTTTTTGAATGTTGAGTTTTAAGCCAACTTTTTCACTCTCCTCTTTCACTTTCATCAAGAGGCTTTTTAGTTCTTCTTCACTTTCTGCCATAGGGTGCTGTCATCTGCATATCTGAGGTTATGGATATTTCTCCCAGCAGTCTTGATTCCAGCTTATGCTTCATCCAGCCAACATTTCTCATGATGTACTCTGCATGTAAGTTAAATAAGCAGGATGACAATATACAGCCTTGACATACTCCTTTCCCAATTTGGAACCAGTCTGTTGTTCCATGTCCAGTTCTGTTACTTCTTGACCTGCATACAGGTTTCTCAGGTGGCAGGTAAGGTGGCCTGGTATTCCCATCTCTTGAAGAATTTTCCACAGTTTGTTGTGATCTATACAGTCAAAGACTTTGGCGTAATCAATAAAGCAGATGTTTTTCTGGTATGGTATTCTGAGTGATGTAATAGCTTTAAGTATATAGAGAAAATAACTGTCTGCCTAGAATTGTATACATAGTTAAAAAGAACAAGAGCAAATTAGAAGAACTGACAGGCCACAGAGTATATTTAAAGAACAAATAAAAGATACACTTCAAAAGGAAGAAACATGATCTCAGAAGGAAAGTCTGAGATGCTAGGAGTAGTGAATAAGGAATCTGGCAAACATGTGGATAGATCTAATCAGATTTTATAAAACAGTTGATTTGGGGGGTATAAAAATAGGTGAGAATTAAAATACTGGATAACAATAATATATAACATGGGAAGGGCATAGTCATGTTTTTAAAAATCGGAGGTTATTTCACTGTTCATGAAGAAAATAGGGATATTAAATTTAAACATTAGTAAACAGTAATAGGCACATTAAAATTTTTCAGGGGATCTCTCAAAGAGCAAGAGTGTACATAACTTCGAAAACAATGGAGTAGGGAAAACAAACCAAAAACTCAAAGGATTTAACAATAGCAGAAAAAAGTAATATGAGACAAACTAAAAGTATAGCTAATAATAAATGTAAATGGTCTAAACTATTCAGTTAATAAGCAGAAATTATTAAATTGGGTTAAAAATAAATACAGCTTTAGACTATATACAAAAATTATATAAAACATAAAAAGTCAGAAATGTTTAAAATAAAAGGTTAGAAAAAGGATCTATCACTCAAGTATTAGCCAGAAGAAAACTAGACTAACATGAGAAAAAAATAATTTAAGAAAAAGTATTTTATGAATAAAGAAAATTAGTACTATATAATGATGAAAGTTTTGATTCATGAGGAAGGTTTGTCAATTTTAAACTTGTTAGCACCTAATCTCAACATGTATGAGGCAAAAAATTGACAAAACTGAAAGGAGAAATCGACAAATCCACCACAGTAGTGAGAAATTTTAATATACCTCTCTCAGAAATTGATAGATAAACCAGACAGAAAATGAGTAAGACAGTGGAAGATTGGAAAAAACCATAAACAACTTTGATTTGACTGACATAAATAGAACTCTGCATATAGCAATTCAAGACCTAGAGATACTTTATGATAATTAGCCACATAATGGGCCAAAAGCAAATCTCATTAAATAGCAAAGAGTCATTATAATAAAGTCTATGTTCCCTGGCCACAGAGCAACTAAATTAAAATCAATAACAAGGCAAAACTATAGAGACAGAAATCATATCAGTTGTTGCTGGAGGCTGGGGTATGGAACAGGAGATTGATTACAAAGGGACATGAGGGAATTTTGTGGGGTGATGGAAATAATCTATATTTGATTTTAGTAATGGATTCATGACTATATATATCTGTCAAAACTTATCAAACTTTAAACCTAAAATGGATAAATGCTGTTGGAGGATGATGATAGAAAACTCCTATTCTGCTTTCTTGCTGACATCATTCTTCTCAAAATATTTTTTCTAATACAAAATAATAGTCTATAATTTTCTCATTTCAGTTACAATCCTAGAAGTAGAATTTGAGTCAGTTCTACTGACTCTAGGTGGATGAACCTAGAGCCTGTTATTCAGAGTGAAGTCAGAAAGAGAAAAGCAAACATTGCTTATTAACACATATGTATGAAATCTGGAAAATGGTACTGAGGAACCTATCTGCAGGGCAGCAGTAGAGACAATAGGGCTTCCCCGGTAGCTCAGTTGGTAAAGAGTCTGACTGCAGTGCGGGAGACCAGGGTTCAGTCCCTGGGTGGGGAAGATCCCCTGGAGAAGGAAATGGCAACCCACTCCAGTATTCTTGCCTGGGAAATCCCATGGACAGAGGAGCCTGGTGGGCTACAGTGCACGGGGTCACAAAGAGTCGGACACAACTGAGTGACCATCACATCAGAGACACAGAGATGAGAACAAACCTGGGGACACTGCGAGAGAAGGAGAGGTTGGGGCAAATTGAGAGAGCAGCATTGAAACAGACACATAAGCTAGATAGCTAATGGGAAATTGCTGCATAACCCAGGGAGTTCAACCCAGTGCTCACTGATGACCTAGAGGGGTGGGATGGCGTGGATGGTGAGAGGGAGGTTCTAGAGGGAGGGGACATGTGTATACTTATAGCTAATTCACATTGTATGGCAAAAACCAACACAACATTGTAAAACAATTATCCTCCAAATAAAACAATTTTAAAACTCAAAAGTATATTGCCAGCAAGATAATCTAAGTACATTAGGAGTTTTTTGTTGTTTAATCATTGACAAGATTATTCTGGAAATACCAAGATGGTGATTCAACACACACATTTCTACTATGAACATACATCTTCTAAAGGCTTTCCTTATATAGAGGAAGCTCTTCCAGAGCTTTTTTTCTAAGACAGAAATTATTATAATTTATCTTTCTTGTTTTAAAATCAATACATGTTATTTTAGAGCTTTTATAAAGTATAGATAAGCAAAAAGAAAATACTAACTACACAAAAATCAAATTCAAAGGAAACCACTTAAAACTGCTGTAGTTTTCCCTGCTTATTTACCCACATATTTCTTGCTTAATGTCCTTAATTGTTTTCTTTTTTAATGACTCTCTGAAATGACCCAAATGATCCATTGACTTGGCATCATATATATTTGTGCTATATCTACATTTTACCCCTAGAACAGAAGAAAATAATCCCATATCTAGAGTGCATGCTAAGTTGCTTCAGTCATGTCTGACTCTTTGTGACTCTTTTGACAGTACCCCACCAGGCTCCCCTATCCATGGGATTATCCAGGCAAGATACTTAAATGGGTTTCCATGCCCTCCTCCAGGGAATCTTCCCAACCCCCGGATCAAATCTGCACAGTTGTTGCACAAAACCCCACACTCAGATTTTCACCATCTTTAAATTCTTGATAATTTTATCTTTGAATTTAACAAATGAAGGTTGTTGAAACAATGGAGCACATTCTAGGGCCTTAGATATTTATCTACCAGCTCACACTGCCTACTCACCTTCCCAGGAACAATTATCAAGTGCAGGCTCCTTACCCCAGACCTAGGAACTGCTGCTGCCCTTTGGCATCAACTGGGCCTAAGCACTGATTCAGGGAAGGCTGAAGTTGGGCACACAAGCTCCAAATTGCAGGATGGAGTGCAAAATGACTGGGAGGGTCTGCACTCACCCTGTAAGTATTCATGTGCTCAACCAAGACAAAGAATGCGAAAGAAAGGGGCAATCTATTTTCCCGCTGTTTGAAAAGGTGCCCACATTTTTATATTGCACCAGACCCCACAAATGATGTAGCCAGCCCTGTATACTGCACATACTCATCCTCCTACCACTCCCATGCCCACACTCAAAAGTACCAGCTGGCCTAACTTTATTTAGGTGTTCAGTCGGGCCAAGCACCTAATCTCATGCTTATGCCTTTCCTGCTTCTACGCACACTACTCCATCTGTTCAAGTATCCCTTTTGGTGAAGCCTTCCCTGACCATTGTCACACCAAGGCTATATGAACTGTCCCTGCCACATACCCAAACACGGCTCCCTTTCTCCCTGTCCAACTGCTAATGCAGTATACATAATTGCTTATTCAATTGTCTCTATTGCTAGCCCTATTTGACTGTGGGCTTTGGAAGGACAGAACTGGGATTGTTTATCCCCAGCCAACTAGCAAGGGCTAATGAGTGGATTTTAAATTTCTGTAGTATGCCCCAATTTTCCAAACACTTGCATCTTTTATCTCATTTCTTCAAACAGATACATATACACACCTTCAACAGACTTACATGATCACTTTTATTTGATATCATTCATTCTATTTATTTTTGATGAAGCAAAGAAGCTACATTGAAGGTAAATGATTTATCTAAGGCCACACTGGTTATGGCATTACAGAAATTAAAATGAAAACTAGCATTCATTGAGCTCTCAGTATATACTGACTTTGTTTCAAGAATTTTACTCACGTGAAAGCACTTCAAGCTCACCACTACCCTGCATTGGTAGGTACTATTATTACACTACTTTGTAAACAGGAGATTGTGAGAGATTAAGTGTCTCACCCAAATCTACAGAAACAGTGAGGGCCAGGACCAAGCTGATCACCAGCTATCCAGCTGCAGGGCTGTACTATTTCCCAGCATGCCACAAGTCTCTTACATGGAACTGAACATGTGACATAGCTTCTGTTCTCAAAGGGATCAACCAAGTATGGAAATGCGATATAAATATATATTGCATGATATAAGTATATTGCATCCAAATTCATCCATAGATAGTCAATGCTCTAGAAATGGGGAAAAAAATGGTTTACTCTCTATTCTACCTGGTTTCCTTTAGATGGAAACCTCTATAAGCACAGGGATCACATCCAGCTTGCTCATTATACATCCTTCTGTCTTTACAAAAGGACTGTCACGTAGAAGGATCTTATCAGTCATGATGGCATATGTCTAAAAGAACAACATACCTGCTGTCCCACGTAGTTAGAAAGAGATCCACAGAGCATAGAGAACTATCCATAGAGAACTTAGGCTGACTCTGAAGACTGACAATAACTTTGGTAAGTGACGGGATCGTGGGCATTTTAAGTGATAAAAACACAGTGAGCAAAACCACACCTGAGGACAGAAACATACTTGACTAGGCATCCAACCACCTGTTTAAAACGAAAAGACAGATTCCTTGGGAGGACCAGTGAGAGGATAGATTGAAGCAGTGTTTGGAACCCAGCTCCACCAGGACTAAATGCCAGAATAAGAAAGTTAGTCTTTACTCTCTAGGCTCTGGGACATCTTTACTATCTTTGAGTATAAGAACAGTGTGCTCCAGTATTCTTTTCAGAGGATTAACATAGCACCTATGTATGCAACAAATTAGATAAGGCTAAGAATAGAGACCAGAAGACAAAAAAAGAGGCTTTTAACTGTGGAGGATTGAAACAACAGGACCTAAAAGTGGAAAGAAATAAAGGCTCAGATTTAAAAACATTACAAAGGTATCACTGGACTAGGTTATGAAATGGAAATGTGCTGCTTTTCCACAAGCATGTAGACAATACAGAGGCCTAGGAAGGGTGAGTCAAGGGAAAATCTGGAAATTGCCAATCATATTTCAAATTGTAACAATATTGATGATGAGCAGTTATTTAAAATATACCAAGCCAACCTCAGGCAGTAATCTTTCAACTACACCTCAGCCCATCTTTTCAAATCCATCTGTTCAATAGAACATTTTTCCTCAGAAATACCACAATCAGCTGCCTCTGCGTGGAATATGTGAGTTTAAATTAGAGAATTAAAAAGCTGCTGTTATCTGATGACAATTCAAACAGGGTAGATAGCCACGTTATTTCACCTCTTTGTAATTGCAGGTACTGCTGCTGCTATGGTGCTCCATAACCTTTTTCCCCTATCTCTCTGTTCCAGGTAAATAGCAAATTGCAAAATAAAGATGTTTTCTTAATTTAACACAGACCCATTGTCCCTTAGTAATGAGACCTCAACCTGACTTTCAGACACTGGATAAGATACTATTAATATAAGATACAATTTATGACTGATTAGTCCTCTGAATTTGTTTAAAAAGTGTCTGCCAGTGTTATACTAAACTGTCACCTAATTTTCAAACAAAATACTTGAACTCTTATTTCAACTCCTTAGGTATTTGTCTACACAATATAGTATACACTAGAATTAAAATTTAACCACGTTGTTTTCATTTCTAATCTCATTTGATTATGTTCTAAGGGTTTTAAAGCATAAAAAGATTTCATTTTTTAGAAATGCAAGATGGGGCCCACCAATTAGCATTCACCTGGATTCTGAATCCTTAATGAATTATCTTGAATGCACTAGCCCTCATACAAATAAAATATTATTTCTGCCCCAGGGAAATACTTTCCACTCTACACAGAAGACATAGTACTACAACAATGTAAATATTAAAGCTTAATGTTTCGAATCGCTATTGTAAGTTGAGAGCATGAGGGGGTAGCTGCAGAAAAAGAGATTTTGACTGTGTCAATATTAAAGTCATATGTATATTTATAAATCTATATCTAACTATGTAGATATCTCTATAGTAAATAGATACACATATATACATACATGCCAGGAGACTCAAAAAAGGATAATTCATGTCCAATTGGAGTGCAAAAAGACAAAACCCTTCCCTGTAAAGGCTTTCAAAACCTTTTGTTACCACAGCATGGAAAAAGCAGCCATCTCAATAAGAGAATGCTGCTGCTGCTGCTGCTAAGTCACTTCAGTCGTGTCCGACTCTGTGTGACCCCATGACGGAAGCCCACCAGGCTCCCCCGTCCCTGGGTTTCTCCAGGCAAGAACACTGGAGTGGGTTGCCATTTCCTTCTCCAATGTGTGAAAGTGAAAAGTGAAAGTGAAGTCGCTCAGTCGTGTCCGACCCTTAGCTACCCCACGGACTGCAGCCTACCAGGCTCCTCCATCCATGGGATTTTCTAGGCAATAGTACTGGAGTGGCTTGCCATTGCCTTCTCCGAAGAGAATGCTAACCTCTGCAAAATGAGAAAGCAAATTATAGGGGTATTGGTTGAGAGACGTACAGATGCAGCAACCATTAACAAGTTAAACAAGTAAGAATTCAGCAACAAAGCATGTGTCAAAGACAAGACTTATGAACATGCATCCTTGCTTTTACCCTCCCCATTAAAAATAAATAAATCTGTCTTCTCCCATTCAGCTTTTCTTCCTCTCTGATCTCCTAAGGACTTAACAGGGTCTGTTTGCCAGACCAGTTACTCTGGAGAATAGGTATAATAAAGAATTTTAAAAGAACTGCATGCTCTGAAGGGCCCCATCCTTGGTTTCATGCTCTATTATAGGCTCCTAGAAATGTTTCACAAATTGAACATGGGACCCCCACACTTTTATTTTGCAAGGGGTTCACAGTTACGTGGGCTTCCCTGGTGGCTCAGATGGTAAAGAATCTGCCTGCATTGCGGGAGACCTGGGTTCAGTCCCTGGGTAGGGACGATCCCCTGGAGAAGGGAATGGCCACCCAGTCCAGTATTCTGGCCTGGAAAACTCTGGCCTGCAGAAAGCTAGTTCTGATCCCACAGAGTGGAAAAATCCAGAAGCAGCAACAGTAGTTAGCACACAACACACAAACAGCTAGACAGAACAAGCCATACCCAACAGATATCAGTGGCTTGCTAGTCAGGTCAAGGGCAATTTCCAAGAAAGCCCCAGAAGACACACAGTCTCTGTCCTGTGGTCCTGAAGCCATCCATGCCTTCCCCTACACCCACACCTTCCCCACTTTGAAAGGAGGATGGACCTCTGAGAGAGAATAACAATAATAAAGAGCTTGAACTTTTAACTGAATATTCATTCAAAATAAAAAACCAAGATAGTTTTACTTTACAAGTTTACGTTTTACCCATCATTTTCAGGTTTAAATCTCAAAAGCAAAGGAACATCACTTATAGAAAATAAAATTTTTCTTGTATTTTTCCCATCTAAATCATCACTATGTAAATTTTGACCCCTCTGCAGAAGCA
Source organism: Moschus berezovskii (assembly GCF_049115385.1). Lineage (NCBI taxonomy): Eukaryota > Metazoa > Chordata > Mammalia > Artiodactyla > Moschidae > Moschus > Moschus berezovskii. The sequence continues at coordinate 65,785,280 of NC_142469.1, forward strand.
AAACAGTACACACTCAAAATGAACTATTTCAGATTCAAGGGCTTGCCTTCTCACCCATGAGTTACCCGTGAATATTTTAGGTGTATATGCCCTAGTTTGAGACTCTCTTTGGTTAAGCATTCTGGAAAAAAGTGTGGTCAGAATACCAGTTTGGGGAGTAGGGGCTATTTTGTCCTCTTTCAGCAATCATCTGGACACGTGGACATGGAGCTCTGGAATAGGGATCTCTACTACAGGGATGCTTGGCAATAAAATAAGACGATCCAGAAAATATGTAAAATATACATTTCAGAGCAGCTTTTTTCAAATATACCAGATGGTTTGTCATTGTTTTTTTTCAAAGTTCCTCATAAAAACATATGAAATACTTTCCTTCTCTTTAGATTAAGCCTACTCAAGCATAACAGATGACATGATTTCTATTTAGGAAAACGTTTCATTACTTCAACATAATATATACGGCTATAAAATGCCCCTTTCTTATGAAATTTAGCGGTGAACTCACTGGTGTTACTCTTCTTCTCCTGTTTCTCCCTCCTACACTCCCCTTCTTCACCAAGAAGTTCCCTCACCTGTTACCCCTCCTGTCTTATGTAGGCCGTTTGGTGGCCGTGTGTGCTGTATTTTACTAAATGAGAAGAGAATGCAGTGGGAAAGATGACAGAAAGCTTTGATGGAAAGGTATTTACAGTTTACTTGGGAATTCAAAGCCAAGAAAAATTGAGATTTATTTTGATCACATGGGATAACAAATGTTAAGCCCGAAGTGCTACACTTAGCATACAATAGGTAGTCTGCCAGTCACTTCCCTTATTTTGCCCTAATCATAAGAGTCATTTTGCCAGCAATATTTGTACTGAGACCTCAGCACTCTCTCCTCAGCCGTTTTCACGTGCCCACTGAATGAAGATTTTTTAAGAGTGCCAAAGATGCCCAGGAAGATCCAGAACAAACGTAAGGCTATGAAAAGTAAGGTTACAGAGGGTTTGTACCCTGGTCTTATGGTATGTGTCTCCTTATAACTTATTACAGAGTTTCTCAGTTTTTTTATCCTTACAAAAGCATCATGAAGACACAGCCCACGTCTGTCTGGTTCGTTATCACGTCCTAGCACTTAGGAAAGCACATAGTAGGCACTTAGTGAATATGTATTAGATGAATAGGCAAATCCAGAACATAATAGATTCTGACATTTAAAATCACATAGCCCAATCCATTTCACGGGGGCCTAGGGAGTTGCCCAAGGTCAATGAAATACGGAACTAACCCTAAAAGTAATGGATTTCTATGTCCCACTGCGCAGATCCCTGAGTTATTAGCACTCTCTCGAACTGAAATAACATGAACATAATTTGCTTCCCAATTATTCTGGCTGAGGGATATACAAAAGGCTTCAGTGAGTGGATGATTTACAGCACAGCTTCTGGGAGAGTCTGGAAGCACCATGGGGCAACTGCTAAAGGTCTTATGATAATTAAATCAAGAAGTCAAGGGACCCCTGGAGGCCCACAAGGTAGGCAGGGGGATTGCCCTCCTGGAGGAGGGTACATTACTGATGTCCATTATATAAAAGATCCTTAGGCAAGCAGTAATGAAAGCAAATACAAGAAAGGAAAAGTACCTCTGGTTTCCTATTGTTTCTAAAGTTCTCATTGACACTGACCTCTAACATACCCTTCAGTTTGACTGAATATTTTCCTTTCCTATTGTAGCAAAGTGGACAAATCACATCCCCAAACTCAAACATATAGATCTTTCGCAACTCACAATGGAATGATGTCCGAATAAACCCACTGTAAGTTGAAAATATCATTAAGTGAAAATGCATTTAATACACTTCACCTACTGAACTTCCCTGGTGGCTCAGACAATAAAGAATCCACCTGCAATGTGGCAGACCCAGGTTCAATCCCTTGGGGGGAAGACTCCTTGGTGAAGGGAATGGCTACCTACTCCAGCATTCTTGCCTGAGAATTCCATGGACAGAGGAGCCTGGAGGGCTGTATGACCATGGGGTTGCAAAGAGTTGGACGCTACTAAGTAACTACCACACACTATCAAATCTACTGAATATCTTAGCTTAGCTTTGCCTCAGAACACCTACATTAGCCTATAGTTGGGCAATATCATCTAACACAAAGCCTATTTCATAATGTAGTGTTGAATATCTCTCATAATTGAATACTTCACTGAAAGTGAAAAACAAAAAGGTCGTATGGGTACAGAATGGCTGTAAGTGTACACACTGCTTACCCTTGTGATTGTGACCATGAACCTGACTGGAAGCTGCAGCTCACTGCTGTGGCCCAGCATCATTAGCCCAGGAAAAAATCAAAATCCAAAATGCAAAGCATGGTTTCCACTAAACACATATTTCTTTCACACCATCATAAAGTACAAAACCGTTGGAATTTAGAGACTTTCTGCACTACAAAGCTGGCAACATCATTTGCATCCCTCTAACTTAACTAAATCTTTCATGAGGACCTCCCTTTCCTTGGGAACTGGGCGGATGGAGGAAGGTAGAAAGGGAGAGATCATTGAAGGAGAAATTTTAAACTAATAAAGATTTCTCTAAACATTTTTTAGAATTTCTGAAGGTCTCCTTTGGAAAAATACTCAACCTCTCAGGTTTTCTTTATGATACACCCACATTTTTTAAGAGAAGGTGGCTTGTGGGTATAAAGAGTAGCTTACAAGTTCTCAGTGTGATGGAGCTAGGGGGCGGGGCTTGATCAGCAGAGGGTTTTCTGGGTCCTGTCACCAGGACAGCCCTGGGCCCTGAGTTCCCATGAGATGACCTTAGGGGCAGCACTGCACTGGGGCAGCAATTGGAATCCCATCTCTGGTTGAGAAGAGCCCCAAATTCCTGATGGCCCATTCAACATCTGTGTGCTTCCCATCAGGGACCAGGGGAACTCTGGGATCTTCTGCCACGCATCCACTGACTTTGGGGATTGAAAAGTGGCAGACACATCCCTAACCCATGGCTAAATCACATTCTGCCACCAGCATCAAGTACAACATATTGCTACTTAGACAAGGCTACTCCTGAGGAAGTAGGGCACAATTCCCCCCTCGCAGCATCACAGGGGTTCCCTTCTTTTTCCTATTTGGTGATGACATCATGAAGGTCAAATTCCTTTTCTCCATCTTACAGATGTATTTGTTTTAAGGTGGTATCTGTCTTTGCCTTTTGCAGGGCATAATGATTGAAGGGGAATGAAAAATACATTGGTTTATATTTCCAAAAGTCTATATCCATTTCACTATAATCTCAGAGAGTTAAAAAAGATACAGGTTTGAGTCTTATGATTTCAGTCAGACATTGTTCAAAGATTAAGCTACAATATAAATAAGTAATGTAAAATACATAGTAAAAAAAAAATCTTATTAAATGTAGTACAGTGAACTATACTTAACAGCCACAAGTCATAGCTAAGCTTTGGTTTCTTGATCTATAAAATGTGGATAATAACACCTGCTCTGACTACCTCACCTGGGTCTAAGGAAAATACTTTGAAAGCTATAAAGTTTGGAGGAATAAAACTTAGGATAGGAAATCCATAAAACAAGTTTTATTCTTGAATCCCAACCCTAAGGCGTAATGGGAACTCACTATATATATGACAAGAACAGCCTGACCAGACATCCCCTGACAACCTCCCAAGAATCAAGCAGCAGTGTCCCATCGCACTGCATAAAGCACAGTAGGGTATATAAAGGTGCTATTGTTGAACCAGATTTTATATGTACTCTTTCTATTCTATTCACAGAAAAAGCCACATTTACATGAGTGTGGTTGAAAAGATTTGCTGTAGAGCAGCAATTTTATGGGAACGTGTGTGTGGGATAGGTTTGATTGAAGTGCATATGGCAATCCTTTAAGACTGATTTAATAGAGGGAAATGCCTGCCAGCATCTGGAGCCCTGGATGGGAGTAACTCAGAGCCCGCAGATGCTACAGACATTTCAGGAGCCTTCTCCTGGGTAGAAATTGGACACAATTTGAATCAAACCACTCTGCCGAGCAGGCTTATCCTGTAGTAGTTTTCCCAGCATCTGGAACACTTTGCCAAGAACGATCATATTTTTGTAATCCCAAATCCACAGCAAATTATACTAGCTAGGACTCCCCCCACCAACCCTCCCCCAACCCCAAAAGATGGGCAAGAACACAGAAAAGCTGGGAAACACAGGGGCAGGGGCATGATGTTTGGCCTGGAAAGGATCTTCTTCCTCCCTCCTGAGATTGCTGTGGGTCCACACACCCCACCTTCTCCCCCATGTAGCCATAAAGCAGACTGTCTCCACTACCTTTCATCTAAAGTATCAGCCGTGTGTTTTTGCTATGGCTGGATATGCAAAGTTCGAAAAATCTATGTATATGAAGAAAATCCGAGGATTTAAAAATAACACTGGCTGGTTGTGGCCTTCAGGCGCCTTCTCACTCAACTAGACCAGTTGCTACCACCTCACCAACTGGATGATGATACCTAACTGGTGGCCTGTGCTTATCGTCCACGAGCTGATTTCTCACGTGCTGCCTTCTGGGATCCTCTCAAACATCCTGGCATCACAGCAATGCAGGCATCACTACCGAAAGTGGAGACAAGGACCCAGAGATAATGCACAGAAAACATAAACTCATCTGGTGAGGAGAGGAGCCATGATGAAAACCCAGATCACCAAAGTCCCAGATGAATCCTTTGCCTTTTCCCATGATTCCTCAATCACAGGTGTTTTAAAGTTTATTAAGAAAAGGATAGGAAGTCAAGCTTATTTCAGCTGTAGCTCTTGCAATTGATAAATTTTCTTATACCATTTTCAAAACCTAGATATTTCAAACTCTAAAATCAATGTTCTTACCTATCCTATTCCTCTGTTCACAGCATTCCCTGCCAGCCGCAAGGAAGATGAGCAGTGATCATTTGTCTTCTCGATTAAAACGGTTTAGAGCTATCAGTTGTTTTCATCTCTCAGTACAAGATGCAGGTGCAGACAGATATTGTGTTGTGTGCTCAGTTGTTAAGTCGTGTCCAACTCTTTGAGGCTCCATGGACTGTAGCCCACTGGGCTCCTCTGTCCATGGAATTTTCCCGGCAAGAATACTGAAGCGGGTTGCCATCTCCTTCTCCAGGGGATCTTCCCGACCTACAGATCAAACCTGCATTTCTTACATCTCCCTCATCAGCAGGTGGATTCTTTACCACTAGCGCCACCTGGGAAGCCCACAGATAGATATTGTGCTGTGCTTAGTCACTCAGTTGTGTCCAACTCTTTTGAGACCCCTGCCAGGATCCTCTGTCCATGGGGATTCTCCAGGCAAGAAGACTGGAGTGGGTTGCCATGCCCTCCTCCAGGGGATCTTACTAACCCAGGGATCGAACCCAGGTCTCCTGCATTGCAGGTGGATTCTTTACCATCTGAGCCACCAGGGAAGCCCAACTGATATTAGGATTCTGGAATAGAACTGATTAGCCTTTACCAAATAAATGTGTAATTTATGAAAATATAGATTCCAGCTGACTTCTGACTGGATGAAAAAAAATGGAAATATTCATCTTACAAAGCAAGTTGTATATGCCATGCCACCAATAAGGGCTATTCTGTATCTAAAATGTCAAGATCAGGAAAGGCCAAAGTGGTACCTGGTCTCCCAGGCAACAACTGCAACTGAGCAAGGCAAAGATACAGTCTTCAGGGTGTCTTTGGGATGGTACCAATGCAGATGTCTAACTCTCTACTTTCTAGATTCTTAATAGAACTGCATAGAAAACAATATGTGGACAAGTCTATAATCATACTGGGCACAAGTCAGAAGGTTTCACCCAGTTCTGCCAGGTACTATTTAATAATACTGGATTGAAGAAAGCATGAAAAGCTAATTAATAGCCCTCTTTCTGGAAACAACAGAAGTCAGTAAGATCAGTCAGTAGGACAACCTGAATGGACCAGACTAGAAGCAGGAACTGGAGGTGAAGGGCTGCCTCTGAGGAACTTCTGGTGATGCTGAGAGATGCTTCCAATGTCACCAGTCACACCAAGAGGGAATCTGGATTAAAGGTCTACATTTCAAAGCAAAATGTAAAGCTTTTAGAAAAAAAAAGTAGTATCTTTTTGACCTTTGAACAAGGTGAATTCTTAAAGACTAAAAGCATAAATCACAAATTGAAATATTGACAAATGTGACCAACTTAAAATTTATACTTTTGCTTATCTACAGACATCATTTAAAAGAAGAAATGAAAAGTCACACACTTGAGAAATATATTTGCAGTGAATATAATATATAAAAGATTCATTCCCAGGATCTATGTAAAATTCCTACAAATCAATGACAAAAAAGATAATAAACCCCCAAGCAACAAATAAACAAATAATAAACTGAATTTTAACAAAATTTAAAATTTTTGTGCATCAAAGAACATTATCAAGAAAGCGAAAAGACAGCCTACAGAATAGAAAAAATTTACAAACTGTATATCTAATGATGGGTTAATATCCAAAATATATAAATAACTACTACAACTCAATAACAAAAAGATAAACCACCAAACTTAAAAAATGGGTAGAAAATTTGAACAGACACTTCACTAAAGAAGACACACAAATGACACATGAAATTATGCTCAATATTATTAGCCATCAGGGGAATGCAAATTAAAACCACAATTAGATAACACTTCATACCCACAAGAATGGCTATCATTTTTTTTTATTGGAAAATGACAAGTTTTAGAACATGGAGAGACTGGTACTTAGGACACCGACAATGGAGATATAAAATGAAACTGGAAACAGTTTGGCAGTTCTTCAGAAACACACAATTCTAAACATAAAATTACCATATGACCCAGTAACTCCATTTCTAAATATATACTCCCAAAATTAAGAAAACTGAAACTCAAACAGGAACTTGTACATCGGTGTTCAGTGCATTGTTTTCAATAGTTGAAAGGTAGAAACAACATTAAATGTCCATTAACTTATGAAAAGATAAACTAAATGTGGTATAAACATACAGTGGAATATTGTTGTTCAGTCGCTAAGCTGTATCTGACTCTACACGACCCATGGACTGTAGCATACCAAGCTTCTCAGGCTAGAAAACATTAAATAGTCTGACAGTCAGATCACAAAAGTTGGAGAATATGCAGAACTACAGGAATGTTGACACACTGCTAGTACAGAAGTGATCAGTATTCACCACCTCGAAGCGTAATTCAGAGATATCTAGCAAAATCAAACACATATTCTAAGACTCAACAAGTCCCCTCCTGGACATGAATCCTAGAGTAATTCTCGTACATGTTTGCAAAAAGGCATGTACAGCAGTCATAACAATCGTTATACAGTTGCAAAGTCAAAAACTACAATTAACTTAAACAACCATCAAAAAAATTATGAGTAATTTATTCATAGTATATTATGTAATGGAAGATGACATAGCCATGAAAATGAATAGAGTCACATGTATCCGCATAGATGAACTTCACAAACAATACTGAGCAAAAACTGGAAGTTGTAGGAGAACAGATTATTCCATTTAATAAAAGATAAAATATGAAAAGCTGTACACCATTTTCCTTATACATATTTATCATGCATTCTACATATTACCATACTGTCTTTAGTAAAAGAATAGTATGTAAATGGGAATAATAATTACAAAATTCAAGATAAAGGCACTTCTGGTGGGGGTGGGGAGATGACAAGATGAGAAAGAAACTGGGAGTTTCAACTTATTGGTATTGTTTATTACCAGATTGAATGGTATCTACACAGTTCAGTTCAGTTCAGTTGCTCAGTCACGTCTGACTCTGCGACCCCATGGACTGAAGCATGCCAGGCCTCCCTGTCCATCACCGACTCCCGAAGTTTACTCAAACTCACGTCCATTGAGTCAGTGATGCCATCCAACCATCTCATCCTCTGTCATCCCCTTCTCCTCCTGCCTTCAATCTTTCCCAGCATCAGATTCATTTCAAATGAGTCAGCTCTTTGCATCAGGTGGCCAAAATATTGGAGTTTCAGCTTCAACATCAGTCCTTCCAATGAACACCCAGGACTGATCTCCTTTAGGATGGACTGGTTGGATCTCCTTACAGTCCAAGGGACTCTCAATAGTCTTCTCCAGCACCACAGTTCAAAAGAATCAATTCTTCAGTGCTCAGCTTTCTTTATACTCCGACTCTCACATCTGTAGTTGACTACTGGAAAAACTATAGCCTTGACTAGATGGACCTTTGTTGGCAAAGTAATGTCTCTGCTTTTTAATATGCTATCTAGGTTGGTCATAACTTTCCTTCAAAGGAGAAAGTAACTTTTAATTTCATGGCTACAGTCACCATCTGCAATGATTATGGAGCTCCCCAAAAATAAAGTCAGCCACTGTTTCCGCATCTATTTGCCAAGAAGTGATGGGAGCAGATGCCATGATCTTACTTTTCTGAATGTTGAGTTTTAATCCAACTTTTTCACTCTCCTCTTTCAATTTCATCAAGAGGCTCTTTAGTTGTTCTTTGCTTTCTACCAAAATGGTGGTGTCATCTGCATATCTTCAGTTCAGTTCAGTTCAGTTAACTTCACTTCAGTCACTCAGTCATGTCCGACTCTTTGTGACCCCAAAAACCACAGCACATCAGGCCTCCCTGTCCATCACCAACTCCTGGAGTCCATCCAAACCCATGTCCATTGAGTCGGTGATGCCATCCAACCACCTCATCCTCTTAGGTTACTGATATTTCTCCTGGAAATCTTGGTTCCAGCTTGTGCTTCATCCAGCCCAGCGTTCCTCATGATGTACTCTGCATATAAGTTAAATAAGCAGGGTGACAATATACAGCCTTGACGTACTCCTTTTCCTATTTGGAACCAGTCTGTTGTTCTATGTCCAGTTCTAACTGTTGCTTCCTGACCTGCACACAGATTTCTCAAGAGGCAGGTGAGGAGGTCTGGTAGTCCCATCTCTTTAGAATTTTCCACAGTTTATTGTGATCCACACAGTTAAAGGCTTTGACATAGTCAATAAAGCAGAAATAGATGTTTTTCTGGAACTCTCTTGCTTTTTCAATGATCCAGCAGATGTTGGCAATTTGATCTCTAGTTCCTCTGCCTTTTCTAAGACCAGCTTGAACATCTGGAAGTTAACGGGTCATGTATTGCTGAAGCCTGGCTTGGAGAATTTTGAGCATTACTTTACTGGCGTGTGAGATGAGTGCAATTGTGCAGTAGTTTGAGCATTCTTTGGCATTGCCTTTCTTTGGGATTGGAATGAAAACTGATCTTTTCCAGTCCTGTGGCCACTGCTGAGTTTTCCAAATTTGCTGGCATATTGAGTGCAGCACTTTCACAGCATCATGTTTTAGGATTTGAAATAGCTCAACTGGAATCCCATAACTTCCACTAGCTTTGTTCATAGTGATGCTTCCTAAGGCCCACTTGACTTCAAATTCCAGGATGTCTGGCTCTCAGTGAGTGATCACACCATCGTGATTACCTGGTCGTGAAGATCTGCTTTGCACAGTTCTTCTGTGTATTCTTGCCACCTCTTCTTAACATCTTCTGCTTCTGTTAGGTACCTACCATTTCTGTCCTTTATTGAGCCCATCTTTGCATGAAATGTTCTCTTGGTATCTCTAATTTTCTTGAAGAGATCTCTAGTCTTTTCAATTCTATTGTTTTCCTCTTTTTCTTTGCATTGATTGCTGAGGAAGGCTTTCTTATCTCTCCTTGCTATTCTTTGGAACTCTGCATTCAAATGGGTATATCTTTCCTTTTCTCCTTTGCTTTTCACTTCTCTTCTTTTCACAGCTATTTGTAAGACCTCCTCAGACAGCCATTTTGCTTTTTTGCATTTCTTTTTCATGGGGATGGTCTTGGTCCCTGTCTCCTGTACAATGTCACAAACCTCCGTCCATAGTTCATCAGGCACTCTATCTATCAGATCTAGTCCCTTAATTCTATTTCTCACTTCCACTGTATAATCATAAGGGATTTTATTTAGGTTATACCTGAATGGTTTAGTGGTTTTCCCTACTTTCTTCAATTTAAGTCTGAATTTGGCAATAAGGAGTTCATGATCTGAGCCACAGTCAGCTCCTGGTCTTGTTTTTGCTGACTATATAGAGCTTCTCCATCTTTGGCTGCAAAGAATTTAATCAATCTGATTTCAGCATTGGCCATCTGGTGATATCCAAGTGTAGAGTTTTCTCTTGTGTTGTTGGAAGAGAGTGTTTGCTAAGACCAGTGCATTCTTTTGGCAAAACTCTATTAGCCTTAGCCCTGCTTCATTCTGTACCCCAAGGCCAAATTTGCCTGTTACTCCAGGTGTTTCTTGACCTCCTACTTTTGCATTCCAGTCCCCTATAGTGAAAAGGACATCTTTTGGGGGTGTTATTTCTAGAAGGTCTTGTAGGTCTTCATAGAACTGTTCAACTTCAGCTTCTTCAGCATTACTGGTCAGGGCACAGACTTGGATTACCGTGATATTGAATGGTTTGCCTTGGAAAAAAACAGAGACCATTCTGTCGTTTTTGAGACTGCTTCCAAGTACTGCATTTCAGACTCTTTTGCTGACTATGGTGGCTACTCCATTTCTTCTAAGAGATTCTTGCCCACAGTAGTAGATATAATGGTCATCTGAGTTAAATTCCCCCATTCCAGTCCATTTTAGTTTGCTGATTCCTAAAGTTTCGACATTCACTCTTGCCATCTCCTGTTTGACCACTTCCAATTTATCTTGATTCATGCAGGTTCCTTTGCAATATTGCTCTTTACAGCATCAGACCTTGTTTCTATCACCAGTTACTCACTATATTATTATGTAGAGCCTTTGCTATTATTTATTATTATTATTTTTAGAGTCTTATCTATGTTTTAACATTTCAGTGTAACTTCTAAAAACAAGTATTAAAAAGAATCATATACATGTTTTGCATATATTTTGCAAAACACACTGTTCTTGCTATTAGAGATCCTAAGCTACGGCAGCACAGGATCTAGTTGTGGGTAAAACATGTGCAAAAATGCATAATATCCAAAGCTCATGAATATTAAGCTTTGTAATATAAGGATTGAGAAGGGTAGCTCATAAACCCTATAGAATAGCCTGGGAAAATAATTCCATAAAACCTTAACAGTAGACACAAGAAATGGAGAGGAAAAAAAACGCATTTCATTACACCTCAATTTCCTTTCTAATGTTGTGAGGATTTGGGCCTGATTTATTTTCCCTCATATAATGCCTTTAAGTGCCTCATTCCCACAGGCCATATAAAAATTTATGTTTAGAGAGGGAGGGCCTAGATATGACTAAATGAATGCTTCACCCTTGGGTGCCCATACACTAAAGCTCTAGGAACTCTGTCAAATAATTCCAGAGTTTGACAAACTCATCCTGAGTGAGTTTAAGTATGCTTCACAATAATCTATCCATTCTTCCATGTGCTAAATAAAAAAACAGAAGTCATTTTCTTATTCTCCTTGTTGAATAGTTTCACACCTGCCTGAATGCAACTGTTACATGAAAAGTCACATCAAGACATGGGAAGTGGGAAAGGACATGATATGGGTACACATTGTGTGTGCTTGCATGCTAAGTTGCTTCAGTTGTGTTCAACTCTTTGTGACCCCATAGACCACAGACTGCTAGGCTCCTCTGTCTGTGGGATTCTTCAGGCAAGAATACTGGAGTGAGTTACTATGCCCTCCTCCAGGGGATCTTCCTGACGCAGTGATCAAGTCCACATCTCCTGTGGTCCTGTAATACAGGTGAATTCTTTATCACTAAGCCACCAGGGAAGTCATGAGTACCCATCAGGAATTTACAAAATTAGTTACACAAACTAAGAAGGGAATGGTTACCAACTCCAGTATTCTTGCCTGGAGAATTCCATGGACAGAGGAGTGTAGCAGGCTATAGTCCACGGTGTCACAAAGAGGCAGATACGACTAAGCAACTAACACTTTAAGGCTTCCCAGGTGGTGCTAGTGGTAAAGAACTCACCTACCAAAGCAGGAGATATAAGAACTGCAGGTTCTATCCCTGGGCCGGGAAGCTCCCCTGGTCCAGGGCATGGCAACTCACTCCAGTATTCTTGTCTGGAGAATCATCAAGGACAGAGGAGTGTGGAGGGCTATAATCCATAGGATCGCAAGGAGTCAGACATGACTGAAGTGACTTTGCACGCATGCACAAATATATCTTACATTCAATATAAAATCTTTAAGGGATTCCATCTTCAAGGGAGCAAAAGAGTCAAGTATATTATTCCCTGTTTTACCACAGGAGTAAACTTGGTTAAGAGGCTTGATTCACGTCACAAGTCAGAACTTGAAAAGAAAATTCTCTCTCTTAACATGTGCAACAATTACTAAGTTAAATGTTATTAATAGTTGTTATTATCATCATTTAATTATTCTCAGGAGCTGAATCTGAATGGAGAATCAAATTGCATATTTTAAATTCTGTGTGGTTTCTTACACATGGTCTCACCTCCATCAATGATATTGCGCCCTTACCCCAATCCTGAACACAAAAATAAATCCATTTCTACTCTGCCTCCTTGGTGACAGGAGTCCCCAATAGCAGAGCACAATATCAACTCACCTTATTGAGAAAATGGTCACGGAGGCTCCTCTTCATGTATTTTGAATTTTTCCATCATTGAGGAAATATTCACTATACATAATTGCATGCTTTCTAATACTGCTTTCCTTCAAATTGGATTTTCCCCCCATGGATTTTAAAGCTATTTCCATTAGAGAAAAGTAAAAACAGTTGTAATTTCAGCAATTTTCCATTTCCCTCCTTTTGGGATAGCTCTACTCATTGTATCTGAAGGATAAATAACTAAATGATCTTGAAATATTTAATGTGAAAGAGATGCCAAGATTTTCAACACAAGAAAGCACATCTAATATGCCACAAAAGGTAGCTTAAAAAACAGAACCCTTTTTAATAGATACATAAACTCCGATTTAACTACTAGCACTTTCCATTTCCTTCTTCCTGCCGTATAATGAATCATTCCAGGTTTATTGGTGTTCAACTTGGTTACTAGTGCCACTTACTATAATCACACATGGTGAAAGCTTTGAAAAGCGTCTCTCTCTCTCTCTCTCTCACACACACACACACACACACACACACACAATAAAAGTGAATCAAACAGGAAAGGAAAGCAGCAAAAGGATAATGAAACTAACAGCCACTGTAAGGGTAAAACAGAGTAGTGTGTCATTGTAGACTGCAGAGATTTAAACATGCCATGAAATTGCATCAAGCATACTGCAGTGGCCAAAGCAATGCCTTTACATAACTTCGCATCTCTGAGATTTGCAGAATCCAGAATGCTGCATGTTTGTTCAACTGGATCAGGTGGTCACTATTCAGTTCATCAGGTTTTCCATATGCCCTATACATATGAAACCTTCCCTACCAAGAGTCAAACTTTGAGGACTAAAACAATTTGAGGGAATGGACTATTTTTATATTGAAGATTGACAATGAGAGTGTGATCCCCTCTTTCCATATCAGGCTTTACTCTTGGAAGAGTGGTTTTTATATCTCATCTCTGACCAAAAGATCCTCATATTGCATTTAGTTAGAAAGCCAGTCTTGGCCAAGGCCACAAGCATTGGGAGCTGTAATCATTTAAGATATCAGCTTTCTCAACCACTAAAAATAAGTCCCAGCATTGGACAGAGAGGAAACCACATGTCACTTTGATTATTTATTAAAACAATATAAAGAGACTAGAAAACCCATTTGAGTTCTTGCTAATAAGATAGAATTGAGTAGGATTGCTTTCTGATAATCATTCTGGGGCTTGAGAAATAAAATAATGAATAACACCACCAGAGCTCTTACTATGCACCAGGTATAATTCAAAGTGCTTTACGTGTAGTAAATCATTTGGTTCTCATAACACTCTATGAGGCATATTCCACTACTATCCTCATTTTACAAATGAGAAAACTAAGACACAGAGAGATTAAATAATTTGTCGAAGGTTACACAGTAAGTAAGTAGTAGAACTGAGAGTTAAACTCAGAAAATCTGCAGTCTACAGTCTCAGAAAATCCAGAGTCTGTACTTTTCACACTGATCTGCTGCGGTATAGAACAATGCTAGATACTGATCAAAATACAACCTAAAACTTTTAACCAAGCACAAAAGCATGAATTAAACAACTCATCATATTTAATATTTTTTGGTCATTCCACAACCTGTGAAGTATTTGTGCACTCAACACATTTATTGAAGACCTACTTTGTGCCAGGCCCTATTCTAAGAAATGGGGACAGAAAGAAAGAAAAGACAATTTTTTAAGATGCTCAGAGACTATCAGGAAAAAGGCAAAAATGGTAAAAAGAGGGGGGTCCAGGGTATGATGAAATAAAATATTTCCAACACATGTCCATTGCTAGAATTAAGTTGAAAAAATATATCCTAGGCTTAAAAAAAGAAAGGAAAAAAAAATTTCTCTTCACTGATCTTTTCTGAAAATCAAAATATAGCCTTTCAACGTCTCACCCCCTACTGTTACCACCTCCAAGAGGTTTATGGCAATCTTGCTAAAACATTTTTCTTAGCACTGAGTTAAAATTCCATTATTACCTTTATAGTTTTCATATTCCCTTTGATATTCTAAAACCAGTGTGAAAGTTGACTTTAAAAATTCTCCATTGCTAGCAAAGGTTTATTATGCCAGAAGCTTCAGACAATGCAGGTGCTTGAAACCCACTGCAAAAGTCTAACCGCTCCACAGGTCTTGCCCAACGTGAGTGAAATCCTTACGATACATGGACCAACCCCCCAGCCTTGCAGTAATGTCATTCTTTTCAAAACAAAATTGTGCGGCTCTCTGGGTTCTTTAGAAATCATTTGCAGGCTGCAGGCAGAGTAACAAAAATGCCCTGAACTAGGAGCAAGAAAGACAGTTATCTTGGGAGGACAACTTGGGGCTGACTTTTCATAGCCACAGTCTGATTCTGCTTGAATTAAAGCCACACCTTGTTTCAAACCCTCTCCACCAAGGGCTACCTGCTTGAGGATTCAGCTCAAATTGAGATCAGAATGACTTTCTTCCTGGAAGACTTGGGCCATAGCCTGAAGCTTCCTAGACTGAATTTGAAATCAACAGTTTTTCCGAAGACGGTTTCTCACATCTGTTCTGTATCCCTTCTCCCCATGAAGCCTTGGATCTCCCTCTTCACCCTAAGGAGACTGCACTTGACGTGGACTAAATCACTTTAAGTCTCTTCCCTAGAATTAAACGCAGCTTCATTTGCTGTTTGGATTTTCTCACTTTTAAGCGGGAATAGAGAACAGCGTACAGAAGACAGACTGCTTCCTGCCCTGTTCTCCTACCTTCCACTACTGTAGGGGTTTGAGTCCTTTGGATTTTTTTGTCTCCATTTCCCTTTCTAGAGAATGACCATCACACCTATCGATGTTGGTTTATGAAGGACGCTGGTGTGCATTTTTGAAACTACATCTGTTGGCGCTCTCAGTTTCTGAAATGTCTTTTTATGAGCTTCTCCCACAGAAATTGGGATCAATTTTCATTTCCTTCTGCTTCATTGCATCACCAGAAGTCTATACACCTTCCTGTAATTTGAAAAGTGCTGATCCAGTGGGCACCTCAATTGACCAGCCATCAGGCCTGAGGCCTAATTTCTTTTCCACCTCTGGCTCAGGCAGCTCTTACTTTACCTCCCCCTCTTCTCTCTAACTTTTCCAATTTATTCACCAATTATTCATCAATCACCTGTAATTCTGACAGACGTAGGACAGGAGCTAGGGAGCAAGAGTGCACATGCTCAGTCCTAGCTCTCGAAGGCTTTGCACTGAAGAGGGAAGACAGACAAGGAAGCTTCCCACTGGTCGACCACCCCAGCCTGAACCTGGCTATAGAGTAACCCTCCTGACTTGAAAGAGCAAATTCTTAGACAGCAGGAGCATTCCACCCCACCCCAGCCCCCATGCCCGCTACTACTCTTGCTCCAGGCTGTATAGGAGTAGGTCTCAGTCCTTTTCCTCCAGCATAAATGAAATCATTTCCTGGGGAAACAGAGGAGGATATTTAAAAGTGAGAATCACCTCTATCATCAGGTACTGTTGCTGCTGCTGCTAAGTCGCTTCAGTCGTGTCCGACTCTGTGCGACTCCATAGACGGCAGCCCACCAGGCTTCCCCGTCACTGGGATTCTCCAGGCAAGAACACTGGAGTGGGTTGCCATTTCCTTCTCCAATCATCATGTACAGACAACTCAAAGCACAAAACCTACTTGCATTCTTTGTAGGCAAATGCGGCTCTTCCTATAAATTCATTAACACCAGAAGGTATTTATCACTTGTCAAGACATCATGAGCACAATACTAAACATGAATAATACAATACGAGCAGCACTAGCTTAACCTTGGCGCCTGACAGTTTACAATGTAGGTCCTTCTAAATGACAGCATGAGATTAATGGGTTATTTGAGGGCTTAAATGACAAATTCAGAATGGCTATAAGCTATCCAATCAGTGGTGTGGTAACTGGCTAGAGCAAGCCGGAAAAAAAACTTGGGCGAACTGACATAATCCATTCCCTGAAGTGCTAAATACACAGGGATTAAAAGCAGAATTCAGGAAAAACACAAGCTGTTACTATCATTTCAAAATCAGGCAAGATGTCTGTGATCCTTGCTTAGTGGGTTTTTGCCTGAATTTGATGGGCAAGAAAGATTGGAGGAGAAGCAGGACCAATGTACTGAGTTAGAAGCAACACCAGTACTTTCCTCACTCCTCAGAACAGAATCCCCATCCCTTCAGACCCCAAACACGAGGTCTGTGGCACCGAACCTTCCATGGTCTTCCCTCTGAACTGAGTAAGCACACGATTGAATTAGATCTCACCATTAGAGAAATTGGTCCCCAGAGAGCAGCTTTGAAACCATCCAAGCAGAAAAGTGAGAAAGCACGTTTTATGGTTTGCTGAACGATTCTGAGGCTTCGGATAAACCAAGCGCGGAGCCTGCCGAGCGCTGCGCTCCATCTATGAATTCCGCACTAGATCAAGGGGTGATAAATGCTCAGATAAACATTTGTATTTTATGCCTCAACAATTTATCCTCTCTTCCTCTTATCACACTGTGTTGACCCAACTTACTCAGTGAAAACACAGATTCAGCGAATAATTGTTTACCTCTGCTCACTCGGGCAGGCAAGTGAGAAGATTCCCCCATTTGTTATCCTGGTTACCTTCTCTCCCTCATCCATTCATCTTGATTTTCTCTCTCTGGCTATTGATTTTATGAAAGAGATCTTTTTTTAATTTGTTCTTCATAAATGGTATTGACATAACTGTGCTTTGCCATTTTGCCTTACATATTGTACTGTAAACAGCATAAGAGAGTTCATTTTCTCCCATGGGGGGGAAAAAAAGCCTGGTAAGAGGGCTAGACTAGCAACCCAGGGATCAGAAAAGAAGACTCTTTCCTTGACAGTCTTTGCAAATAAAAATATCTGGGACATTTTTATAAAATCATGCCTCACCTCCTTGGTTCCCTTTCTCCATTTGTAAGCAAGAAAGTTGGAAGTGGCTAGTATTGGGCAAACAGATGAAGCTACATTTGTGAGGTACATTGTGATGACTAACTGAAAAGCTCTATATCCAAGTCAGAAATAATAATGTACCTCTTAGATTTGTGAACACCTTCACCACAGATGTATTCTTTCATAACAGTCCTAGAAATAAAAAATGAGGTATTTGGGAGGTATATGCATATCATTTTATAGGCAAATTTTAATTTTATGCCAAGCCTTGTCATGAATAACTGTACCAAATTATAATTACTAATACTTAAGAGGTTTTTAAGTGTATCTAGTTGTATAATCAGTTTAACAAGAAACAAAATAAAGCCAAGGGAGGGAGTCCCAATACTTTGCTATAAAATTAAGAATTATATATCTGTATTCAAAGAATTCCAATGATTTTATGGTTTTTAATGTCAGCAATTTTTATTGAGATAAAACTTGGTCTAGAATATTGCATTTCCTTGAAAGATTAAAATCATGCTTCCAATACTAGATATACATTTTTTTGTTCTTACTTTCTATTTTCTTATAAAAGGTAAAATGAGAACAATAGCTCATCATCAGTGAACCTCATTTTCTGCTAACTCAAACTTTTCCTGATCCTAGGAAGCACAGAGAGAATGTAAACATTGGCCTTTAGGAAACAAGTTTCCTTCTCGCTCTTGGAGTCTGCAGATGTATAGTCTAATTAACAGTAAATGCTGGAAAGTGTGTGGAGAAAAGGGAACCCTTTTGCATTGTTGCTGGGAATGTAAATTGATACAGCCACTAAAAAGAACAGTATGAAGGTTCCTTAAAAAAATAAGATAGAACTACCATATAACTCAACAATCCCCTACTGGGCATATACCCAGAGAAAACCATAATTCAAAAGGAAACATATATCTTAATGTTCATTGCAGCAATATGTACAATAGCCAAGACATGGAAGCCACCTAAATATCCACAGAGGAATAGATAAAGAAGATATGGTACATATACATATAACGGAATATTACTCAACCATAAAAAAGAATAAGATTGGTTCATTTATAGAGATGTAAATGGACCTAGAGTCTGTCTTACAGACTGAAACAAGTCAGAAAGAGAAAACAAATATTGTATATCAATACATATATAGAATCTAAAAAAATAGCACAGATGAACCTATTTGCAGGTCAGGAGTAGAGATGCAGATGTAAAGAACCAACATGTGGGCACAGTGGGGAAAGGGGAGGGTGGAATGGACTGGGAGATTAAGATTGGCATATATACACTACCATCTGTAAGATAGAGCTAGTGGGAAGCTGCTGTATAGCGCAGGGAGCTCAGCTCAGTGCTCTGTGATGACCTAGATAGGGTTGGAGGTGATGGTCCAAGAGGGAGGGGTGTATGTAAAAACACAAAGCTCATTCACTTCAGTGTATAGCAAAAACCAACACAACATTGTAAAGCAATTATACTCCAGTAAAAAGATACATGGAGAAGGCAATGGCAAGCCACTCAAGTACTCTTGACTAGAAAATCCCATGGACGGAGGAGCCTGGTGGGCTGCAGTCCATGGGGTCGCTATGAGTCAGACATGACTGAGCAACTTCCCTTTCCCTTTTCACTTTCATGCATTGGAGAAGGAAATGGCAACCCACTCCGGTGTTCTTGCCTGGAGAATCCCAGGGACGGGGGAGCCTGGTGGGCTGTCGTCTATGGGGTCGCACAGAGTCGGACACGACTGAAGCGACTTAGCAGCAGCAAAAAGATACATATTTTCTTCTTGAGCTTCTGTTTGAGTATCTAGGTCTCAAACATGCCTCTGAGAGGGCATGATAAAGAAACTAGAAGTACTTTGATGTAGACTGACGTGCCCAATGAGCCACGTCAGAGGTAAGCATGTCCAACCCAACCGTCAGGTTTAGACCCAAACTTTACCCTCAAAGAAGCCAAAAGAAGATAAGATGTTTAAAAATATACACAGACATAAATATCATTTTTAATATCATTTAAAGTTTATCTTTCAAAGCTTCTCAAAATTTTGAATTCAGTCTATGACTGTATTAATTATTTATATGTCATCCATCATTGGTCACATATAAACAGAACCCCCTTCCCAAAGTATTGGATACGTGATTTGGGAGTGGAGGGAAATGCGGGAAGATATTTCTAGAGACAGTTGTAATTGCACCTCAAGAAATACTCAAGTTCCTCAAAACTTGCTTATACATTTCAATGTAATTTTTTATTCTTACACGTGCTAAGTCATTTCAGTCACATCCAACTCTCTGTGACCCTATGGACTGTAGCCCACCAGGCTCCTCTGTCCATGGGATTCTCCAGGCAAGAATACTGGAGTGGTTTGCCATGCCCTTCTCCAGAGGATATTCCCAAACCTGGGTCTCCTGTGTCTTCCTCATTGGTGGCAGTTTCTTTCCCACTAGCACTACCTGGGAAGTCCCTTTTATTCTTAGAGACAAAGAACAATGATAGGCTTCTCTCTTAGGTCACAAAAAAATCCCACATTACTGGAGGCTTTCTATTTTTGTTCAGAATTGTTTTATTATTACAAACAAATACCATAATTATTAAGTACTTAGAAGCATTCGATGTTTAATCAGGGATCCTGAATTCTACTTTGAGGACTGAGTTGTTTCTCCCCCAAAATTCATATGTCAACATCCTAACCTCTAGTATCAGAGAACATAATTGTATTTGGAGATCGACACTTAAGGAGGTAACTAAGATAAAATAGGGCTTTCACAGTGGCTCAGCAGGTAAAGAATCCACCTGCAATGCAGTAGACACAGAAGACATAGTTTTGATCCCTGGGTCAGGAAGATCACCTGGAGGAGAAAATGGCAACTCACTCCAGTATTTTTGTCTGCAGAATCCCGGGGACAGAGGACCTTGCTGGCTACAGTCCATGGGGTTGCAAAGAGTAGGACATGACTGAGTGATAATATTGGATTGGAAGGTAAAACAGGGTCACTGGGGTGGGTCCTAATCCAACATGATTAGTGTCCTTGTAGGAATAGATTAGGACAGTCATGCTGAAAGGAAGAAATGCAAATCAAAACCACAGTGAGGTACCATCTCACGCGGGTCAGAATGGCTGCGATCAAAAAGTCTACAAACAATAAATGCTGGAGAGGTTGTGGAGAAAAAGGAACCCTCTTACACTGTTGATGGGAATGCAAACTAGCACAGCCACTATGGAGAACAGTGTGGGGATTCCTTAAAAAACTGGAAATAGAACTGCCATACCACCCAACAATCCCACTGCTGGGCATACACACCAAGGAAAGCAGAATTGAAAGAGACACATGTACTCCAATGTTCATCGCAGCACTGTTTATAATAGCCAGGACATGGAAGCAACCTAGATGTCAATTTGCAGACGAATGGATAAGAAAGTTGTGGTACATATACACCATGGAATATTACTCGGCTGTTAAAAAGAATGCATTTGAATCAGTTCTAATGAGGCAGATGAAACTGGAGCCTATTATACAGAGCGAAGTAAGTCAGAAAGAAAAATACCAATACAGTATATTAATGCATATATACGGAATGTAGAAAGATGGTAACGATAACCTTATACGCGAGACAGCAAAAGAGGCACAGATGTAAAGAACAGACTTTGGGACTCTGTGGGAGAAGGTGAGGGTGGGATGATTTGAGAGAATAGCATTGAAACATGTATATCATCATATGTGAAATAGATGCATGAGACAGGGTGCTCAGGGCTGGTGCACTGGGATGACCCTGAGGGATGGGATGGGGAGGGAGGTGCAAGGGGGGTTCAGGATGGGAAACACATGTACACCCATGGCTGATTCATGTGGATGTATGGCAAAAACCACCACAATATTGTAAAGTAATTAGCCTCCAATTAAAATTTTTAAAAAAGAGAGAGAGAAGACAGTCATCTTCAAGCCAAGGAGAGAGATGTCAGAATGAACCTAACCCCGTAAAGATCTTGATTTTGAACTCATAGCCTCCAAAACTGTGAGGAAATAAATCTCTGTTGTTTAAGCCACTCTATCTACATCGCTTTGCTATGGCAGCTCTAGAAAATTAACACACACCCTTTCTTCAATGACTTGAAGAGTTACCCAACTTCTCAACAGAAAGCTGGTTTGGTGCCCTAAGCAAAGTCTATGTACTAGTCTAAGACTGTGCATAGGTTATGATCCCTAGACCATAAACAGACATCTGCAACTGTCTGATGACACTGGCCCATTGGGAACTTTGAGGCCTGTCTATTCCATTCACATCTTCCCTGTCACTTAACATCCAAAAGCAAGTCCCTCCCCGTGGCCACATTATCCTCTCAAAGGGAAGCAGCTGATTGTCCTTCATCTCCATATTCCCAGATACTGGAGAAGCCACCGGACAGGTGATAAAGCAAGGGATTCTGAATAGCCCTTTTCTCCTTATTAACCTACAACATCAAAATTATGGCTTTGGGGCATTTTTGTTTCTTTCTTACTTTAAAATTTATTTTTATTTATTTCCTGTTTTCCTCTTGTGGAAGCAGGGAATATTGCTTCTTAAAGACTTTTTCTTTGTATTAATTTGTATCCTCTTGAATCATCACTGAGTTCATGCATCTTCTAACAAATAGGGTAGAAACTATTCTGAATTAATTGACCATTCTTTAATACCCTACAGGAGACACGCACAAGTGAATATTTACATAAAACTAAGCACAGCTTGTTGTGGTGAAGTCAGACTTGTTTGATTTCATTCTTTCTCTGGAGTTTCTCTTTAAGTATTCATAGTTTATGGGCATCTTTGCATCCTTTTCATCCTGGCCCAAATTTCACTTTCTTGGGCATTAATGGTCCTTTTCATAATTGTCTTTAAATACAGTTTTCCACAAAAGACTAAATTAAAACCAGCTAAACGGCTAGGTACCACACTAGGGAAGGCTTCCCAGTGAGATGGCATGGAGCCATGTCTGCTTAAAGAAGACTGAGATAACTAGGCCTGGAACCCATCACTCCTGGACTTAAAAGTGGCTGCTCAACACACAAGAAGTGGTACCTAAGGCCACATTTACAGAAGAGGCCAATTACTGCAAAGCATGTTTAGTTTCCCCAAACACCTAGAAATATGAATGTGAACCAGTTTAAAGTTATTAGCATATCATGGTCTCTTCAGTGTTTCAAACAGTGATAATATCCCAGTTGGAGTGGAAATTTGACTGAGGAATTATGTCTTCCTCAATTAGCATACTTGTGTGAATATTCTGATCAAGCAAAGCATTCTAAATCTGCCCATAAATTTCTTTCACCCTGTGCTCACTAGAGCAGTGATATGTTGGTATTGTGTTTTGTTGCTGTTGTTAATCTCCTAGGAAGTACAAACTTAGGGAAAGTTTTGCTTTACTCATCCATTCCCTTGGTGGAAGAGACTGACCCAAACGTAGTATTGAAGTGCAAATGTATATGTCTATCTTGTGAAGTAGAAATTGAGAATCGAGTAGTCTGATTTTAGAGAATTCCCAGTTCTCAACCTCTGATTTCTCCATTTCTAGGCACTTTCACTGGCCAGCACTGCCAAGAACATAGAAGTTTCCTTTCACGATGGGTGAGATGCTTAGAATCAGATAATCCGCTAACCAAATGCAGACTCCTCTAGAAATCTTGTCACCCAGACAAGAAATAAAACCCTCCCCACAAGTCTTTTGGAAACTCAAACAATGGCACACTATATTAGCATTTCTCATTCCACAGGTTGAATGCATTACTGGTGTGCAAGGTATTTTAGGTGGAACACAGGTGAACTTTTCTATTGTAAGGTACATATAATTATTTAAATAAAGTACTGAATAGTTACAGTCTCCTTAGAAAAAATCTAACTGGTGTACTAAACCCATGATTTCACAGACATTTTCTTCTCTATTTATTTATACTGTACCTTTTTAAAAGTCAATTCAGGGAATTCCCTGATTATCCAGTGGTTAGGACTCCACGATTACACTGCTTGAGATGCTAAGATCCCACAAGCTACAAGATGCAGTCTCCAAAAGTCAATTTAAAGAAAGATATTAAGTAATTACGGTGCAAGTGGTAAGCAGACAGAGTGAACATTGTGAAGGCAAATGATGAATGGTGGAAGTTTAGGAGAAACAGCAGAATTCCTTTCTAAGGCCTCACACAATTCTTTTTCCTGGTACAGAACAGGATAAACAAAAATTACTTCTACCCAGGCACATAGTAGTGAAACTGGTGTACAATCAGAACAAAAATAGTGTTTTTTAAAATAAATCATCTAGAAAGCAAAGACAGCCCATAGCGGACCTCCTAACAATAATATTGGAAGCCAGAAAAAAGAAGATTGTAATACAAAGTCCTAAAAGAAAATAGCTTTCCACTTACTGTTACGTTCCCAACTAAATGATTGCTTCCCATCATTTAGACACTATTTAAAGTAACATTTTCAGACTACAAAACAACATAATTACCATTAATAGATCCCCACCAAAAAAAAAAAATGCTCTTTTTAAAAATGTACTTCAGGAGTGTAAAATTCAACTGAGAACAGAAGAGGGAAAGAAAAGGAAAGAGAGACATTCCTGGAGGGTTGGTGAGCAAAGACTTGGAAGCAAGGAGGTAAATTGAAGCATTGGCTTTATAAGGTAATTGTGTGTGCTCAGTCATTTAGCCATGTCCGAATCTTTCACAACCCAATGGGCTGTAGCCCACCAGGCTCCTCCGTCCATGGGATTTCCCAGGCAAGAATACTGGAGTGGGTTGCCTCCTCCTCCAGGGGATCTTCCCGACCCAGGGATCAAACCTGTGTCTCTTGTGTCTCCTGTGTCTCCTGCATTGCAGGCAGATTCTTTACCACTGAACCACCTGCTGCCGCTGCTGCTGCTAAGTCACTTCAGTCGTGTCCAACTCTGTGTGACCCCCACAGATGGCAGCCCTCCAGGCTCCCCCATCCCTGGGATTCTCCAGGCAAGAACACTGGAGTGGGTTGCCATTTCCTTCTCCAATGCATGAAAGTGATAGTGAAGTCACTCAGTCGTGTCCGACTCTCAGCGACCCCATGAACTGCAGCCCACCAGGCTCCTCCATCCATGGGATTTTCCAGGCAGGAATACCGGAGTGGGGTGCCAGTGCCTTCTCTGACTGAACCACCTGGGAAACCCAAAATAATAAAGCCTAATTCGGAATTTTAAAAAACTATGTAAAACTAAGATGTGGGACAATAACAGCATGCAAGCTGTTACAGAGGCGGTGAACGCTGCTGAGTTCAAGGGTTTTTTATGTCTTCGGGGAAGAGGGCACGACTTTGACTAATATTTGGTATTATTGAGTCAGAAGCATGTGTTACAAATAAGAGCCACCATTAAGGAAACAAAAAGACAATATACAGGTTTCCAACTAGGAAGGGGCTATAAACAGAACCGTGTCATCCTATAGAAACTAGAGAAGGAAATAAAAGAAGGATAAAGGAAACCATCAACAGAACCCAAGCAGATCTAAACCAAACCTGAATCTTTTGGAAAAGCTACCTCCCAAAGCAGATTGCTTCTTTCAAAATGCAAATGGTTCTCTGTTCGCACACAGCACACCCTGTTGCTGTCATTATGATCACAACCACTTTTTGTTTCAGAGACTGCCAGATTTAAGCTGCCAGGGTCTAATTAGGAAGCCCCCTCCATCCACAACTGCAGTTATGAGGCTCACCCACCACAGGTCCTTATTATCCCAGTTGGTGTTCAGTTTAAGAAAGCATCGGTTTGGAAGAGCATAACAAAACCCATCCCCCCAAAAGAGCTCACATTCGTAAATACACATGGATACACTCCAAAACCTTAGAGCTCATTACAGTCTTTTTTGTCTTGATCCTGAGTATGTACTGTACAGACCCCTGAAGTCAGATCTTCTTCTCACTATAATTTAGCTAAGGAATCTGTTACATATGTCTGCAAAAGGAAATTAATTTTTCAGAATGGAAAGTCATAGAGTTCACCAGAAACTGAAATTGCAAGGTTGGAACCTCCCTGCCTCTTAGCATCAGTAGGCATGTAAAAAGAATAAGATTTATGTTCCTAAACCTAAAATATTCGGAAGCAATTATTTACTTAATATTTTGCTAAATTACCTAGGATTTCAGTTTTGATTAGGAAAGCAAAAGAGAAGTCTGCAGGTGGCCTATAAAGCTAATTTTGAAGATAGCTCCACTAAGCTCATGCCGTGGTCTTAGAGAATATTAACACCATGTTACAAACCACAGTGCCCTCAGGGTGTCCACCTGCCACAGAATTTAATTTATTTTATATCTCATCTAATAGACTGAGTCTCATCCATTAGGTAAATATAATGTGGAAACATTGTCTTGTTTCTCTAAAGAGGAAACCAGCGAAGACAGGAGGTTTTTTCTCGCAGAGTCTTTTGCTGCTTTAATTGGGTTCAAATTCAGGCTGTGCTGTGACCTTTCCCTTGTTAAAGTTCAGTGCATATGATGCTGCCCTCATGTGGATCACGTGTGCTGCTTTAGCATCCATAAGACAGACAAAAACAAAAACCAAATCAAACAGACAATTTCTGTGATGATGAATCTACCAGTCGCACTTTAGATGTCATCTTATAGCTGCCTGACATTCATAGACTGACAATATTTCTATGTACCGTGTACTCTGCTGAAGTGTTTTGAGATATTCACCAAGATTGGTAAGGGTAATAGACCCAGAACTGGCTAATTCTGAGAAATGTTTCACATTACTGGTGACAAAGGAAGAGCCTTGGAGCAGTAGGCAACCTTTACAAATAAAAATAAGAAGTAAGTGAATCAAATATGACATTACAATGGAGAGGAAATTGAATTCTTCTGCACACGATAAGGGTGGCTTCATTATTCACAGACATCCTGGCTGTGCCACGACACCAGAAACAGATGAGACACCCCATCTCTGGAAGATAAATTCAATACACCAGGTATTTGCTCTAATATAGCCTAGAAATGTATGGAATATGCTTAACAGATGGCAATGGGATAGTATTTTTATCTTCAGACACTCATAACAAAAAGAACATAATTTGCAGTAAGGCAAACCTGGAATAAGTTTCACACAGACTCACCTTCCCAACTCATTTGGCAAAATTAGAATAGTTTCTCAGGAGGAGGGATTGGAAGCCAAAGGCATTAGGATGCTTTTATAAGTCACCTTGGTAGAAGTGAGTTCTTTACCATGAATAAAACAGCTGAGAAAGTGCTACCCCTAAGCCTTTAAATAAGAAAGCTTCCAAGCATTTGGAGAAATCATCCAAAGACAGACCATTTCAATAAGTTCCCTGATTCAGTTAGTTTCATCTTTGTCTACCAAAGTTTTTTTAAGCTTTTTAAATTCTCTTGTGACAATGAATAATTATATCATCTCTTCCCTGACTCCTCCCAAATTATAAATCCAGTTGAATAGATGGCAAATACCCAAGCCTGTACCCACATATTCCCATTCTAATATCCTCTCCTGGGACTTTTCTCTTGCCTTTTCTTCCAATTACTTGATCACTTGACCAACCGATTTTAGCAAACTTCCCCATTTACCAAAAAAAAAAAAACATGACACTGGTCAGATCAGTGATTTCAGTTGGGGGTTATGGTAATTTCTCTAAGATAAGAGTTACCTTAAAATTTGATTTCCAAGTATATAATCTAGAAGTAGCTAAAACAAAAGTGAATTCTGCCAGGGTGGAAAAGATATCAACTTAAACAGCATTAGATACCTGAACAACCACCGGAGCAATTTTGGAGAAAGCTTTGGACTATGGAGGAAGCTGCTTGTCCAAATGATTGTGAGTCATCCAGAGTACACAGAATAGGTCCTTTGTTTCCAAATGTTAATGTTTGCTCTTCCCTAATTATAGAGGAAATCATTGCAGATGATGCATCATTGTCTCTGGGTTAACTGTCCCAAATGAAGGACTGGAGAGGCAGGTTTAATTGAAGTAAGTGAAATTTAGGATATACTTAATCTTCTAAATATTGAGATGCTTATCACTTCAGTTCTTATCATTCAAATCTCTAAATAACAGCTTCTTATAATGTTTGGTCAGGTTTCAACAATTTTAATCCAAAAAATTCTACAAGAGGTAGCCTTACTTGTATCATTGCAGTGTTTTTGTTACATATTGAACAGAAATAATACTGGCTCAGATTAGTGGCATAAATTTCAATTTTTGTCACACGACCAAAATATCAAGGAGGCCCTTTTTATCTCTTCTGTAGTACAAAATAATTACATCTCCACCAACTGTTTGTTTCTTCCTTTCCTGCATCCTTCTTCTTCACTCCCATTCACCTCATACCAAAAACTATTAGAATGATATCTACATTCACATCGTTTATTTGGCCTCTTTTCTGTCTACTGCTAATGCAACATGCAACAAGGAATGTAAAATAATTGTGACATCAAAATTTACACACGGGCTTCCCTGATGGCTTGGTAAAGAATCCACTTGCCAATGCAGGAGACATGGGTTCAATCCTTGGTCTCGTAAAATCCCACATGCAAAGGAGCTAAGGCCATGCACCACAACTACTGAGCCTATGCTCTAGGCCCAGGAACAGCAAGTGCTGAAGCCCGCAAGCCCTGCAGCCTGTGCTTTGCAAAAATACACCGCAATGAGAAGCCCGCACAACTAGAGAGTAGCCCCTGCTTGCCACAACTAGAGGAAAGCCTGCTCAGCAACAAAGACCCAGCAGCCATAAATAAATAAATAATTGCTTTTAAATTTTACATGCTGTTACAAACTTCAGAAAGTCCTTTCACATGCATAATCTTATTTAACTCTCCCAATAATCCTGCCATGAGTTCAGTTCAGTTCAGTTCAGTTCAGTCGCTCAGTCGTGTCTGACTCTCCGCGACCCCATGAACCACAGCACGCCAGGCCTCCCTGTCCATCACCAACTCCCAGAGTTCACTCAAATTCATGTCCACAGAGTCGGTGATGCCATCCAGCCATCTCATTCTCCGTCGTCCCCGTCTCCTCCCGCCCCCAACCTTTCCCAGCATCAGAGTCTTTTCCAGTGAGTCAACTCGTCGCATGAGGTGGCCAAAGTATTGCAGTTTCAGCTTTAGCATCAGTCCTTCCAATGAACACCCAGGATTGATCTCCTTTAGAATGGACTGGTTGGATCTCCTTGCAGTATAAGGGACTCTCAAGAGTCTTCTCCAACACCACAGTTCAAAAGCATCGATTCTTCGGCGATCAGCTTTCTTCACAGTCCAACTCTCACATCCATACATGACCATGAGTTCAGTTCAGTTCAGTTCAGTCGCTCAGTCGTGTCCGACTCTCCGCGACCCCATGAATCACAGCACGCCAGGCCTCCCTGTCCATCACCAACTCCCGGAGTACACTCAAACTCATGTCCACAGAGTTGGTGATGCCATCCAGCCATCTCATTCTCTGTCGTCCCCTTCTCCTCCCGCCCCCAACCTTTCCCAGCATCAGAGTCTTTTCCAGTGAGTCAACTCGTTGCATGAGGTGGCCAAAGTATAGTAGTTTCAGCTTTAGCATCAGTCCCTCCAATGAACATCCAGGATTGATCTCCTTTAGAATGGACTGGTTGGATCTCCTTGCAGTATAAGGGACTCTCGTTAGAGTAGCTTAAAAGACAAGGACTTTAACATTTAGGGAAACATTGTAACTTTCCTAAATTTGCACAGCTATCAGGCAGCCAATGATTCTTGATTCCAAGCCATGTTTTATTTCTTTTTTTCTTTAAGGGTGTCCTGATTCAATCAAGATTTTCTCCAATCAACACTGTGCTTCCACTGAAATTTATCTTCCTGAGGACTAAGATTTACTCCAACTCAGAGCGACAGCGATGATGTTCATGGAAGAAGTGGGGGTGTCTGGATCCTTCTAGGAAATGCTCTAGAAGTTTCTCAGAGCACCCACAAGAACGCAAATTCACCAAGAGCCTGGAATCACAACTGCTGGAGAAATATTAAGGACAAGGATGAAGGAATGAACTTTGTATGGTTACCATGCAGTGGAGGACAGGAAAGCCTGGCATGTTGCAGTCCATGGGTGGCGAAGAGTTGGACACAACTGAGCAACTACACAACAATATGCAGAGGAGCGAGGACAGGGGATAGATATTTAGAGGTTGAAACTAGCAGGAAAATCATCAAGAGGAATACTCCTACATAAAGATCCTTTCCATGGTCAAGCATATTCATGGTATTGTATATTCAGGTTTCCAAAAGTTTCCAATACTCTGAAGCAACTTTTCAAGGGGAAACCGAAGTGGGGTGTTTGGGGAGCTGCAACATCCAGCATTCTGGGGCTTATTCAACTTTGAATTCTGCAAGGGAAAACCCAAGCTTTCCAAAGAACTGCAGCTATGTTAAGAAAGCAAAGATGACCTTATAAAATGGAAGCAAAGAGTAAGACGAAGAGATAACTCACTCAAGGGAACCCTTTCAGAAAACCTCCACATTGTTTGCCTGAACTACTAAGAGAAGGCTTTTTTTTGGTTAAAGATGGCATACTCAACCCAAATGGCTACTTGAGATACCTCAAAACAAAACCTCTATGGGCACAGTGACCGAAAAATTCACAAATCAGGGACTCAAACTTAGATCGTATGACACTAAATTATACTCTCTTCCACTCTGTATTACAGAAAAGGCATGCACATGAAATGACAAAACATTACAAAGAAAAAACAAATAAAACATTCTCCATTCCTCTCTCCCATTGTTTCAGAATGCTTGGGCTATCATAACTTATGAATTGTGGGTCTGGTGGCTCAGTGGGTAAAGAATCTGCCTGCAATGTGTGAGACCCAGGTTCGATCCCTGGGTCAGGAAGATCCCCTGGAGGAGGAAACCCACTCCAGTGTTCTTGTCTGGGAAATCTCATGGACAGAGGAGCCTTTCAGGCTACAGTCCATGAGGTCACAAGAGTCAAACATGACTTAGTAACTAAACCACTAGCTCCATCATCCAGAGTGAACTTTCTAAAATATAGATCTGACCATGGCATCCCTGTTCTCTCCAAAACACACACACACACTTAACATGCTTTAATGATTTCTTGCTAAATACAGATGCTGGAGAAGACTCTTGAGAGTCCCTTGGACTGCAAGAAGATCCAACCAGTCCATTCTAAAGGAGATCAATCCTGGGTGTTCATTGGAAGGACTGATGCTAAAGCTGAAACTCCAATACTTTGGCCACCTCATGCAACGAGTTTACTCATTGGAAAAGACTCTGATGCTGGGAGGGATTGGGGGTAGGAGGAGACGGGGACGACAGAGAATGAGATGGCTGTATGGCATCACCGACTCGATGGACATGAGTTTGAGTGAACTCCAGGAGTTGGTGATGGACAGGGAGGCCTGGCGTGCTATGGTTCATGGGGTCGCAGAGAGTCGGACACGACTGAGTGACTGAACTGAACTGAACTGAACAGATGAAAACCTAAATTCTTCAGCATGATACTCCTTGGACTTGCACCACCCTGGTTTCCCAAACACAGAGCAGTTTTAGCCTCTGCGCCCTGCCAGTACTGTCTGCATTTCCTCTTTTCTTACACACTCTTTTCTTCTGTCTGTTAACTCCTGCTGATGTCTACAAGTTTACATCCCCTAGACTGCCTTTCCTGAACCCATCTTCCAGTTTATTTCTTCCATTTAAGTAATGTGATTATGTTTTTGTAAAGATGTAAAGAAAACGTTATTTCTGGCACCAGAAATTCTCTTAGGAAGGGAATTGTATTTCTTTGGAAAAAAAATACCTTGTGAAAATGACAAGGGTAAAAGGTGAGATCACAAACGGTCTGGGTGCAGGACAAATTGCTAGGCTTGGGACGATGGAAGGAATGTGTTGCTCTGCACCACAGTGGGAAGGTGGGAGTCAGAGAGAAGGGATGCAGGGCTGGGAACTCTGAAAGGGCAGATGAAGTAATACTCAATGAAATCCCTCCGTGAATAACCTGCAATTATTGGTACATTCTGCAAAAATGTAAAGAAACCTTGAACTGGGTATATTTATACTTGGAAACCCACATAAGACAGAATCCTTGTGTCCTGGAAGAGGTAGGTGAAGAAAGCAGACATCAACACAGGAGCTAGGCCATGGCAGTATAAGCCTTGTGAACTGTAAAACTTTTACAAGGTTCATATAAACTCAGGCCATAAACTTAGAGAAATAAGGAAATGCTACCTATATCACTAGAACCAAGAAGGCCCAACCTGACATCTAAGTTACTCTTCCATCATGGGCTCTTCTCTCAGTTCAGTTCAGTTCAGTCGCTCAGTCGTGTCCGACTCTTTGCGACCTCATGAATCACAGCATTCCAGGCCTCCCTGTCCATCACCAACTCCCGGAGTTCACTCAAACTCATGTCCAAAGAGTCGGTGATGCCATCCAGCCATCTCATTCTCTGTCATCCCCGTCTCCTCCCACCCCCAATCCCTCCCAGCATCAGACTCTTTTCCAGTGAGTCAACTCATCGCATATTCTCTAGTCTGTCTTTATTATAATTAATTATGTATATGCCTGGTTCCCACAGTAAGCAAGGATCTCTTATAGGACAGGGACTTGGGCTTATTTACCTCTGAATTCCCTTATACAGGAAATACAACAAAATCCTTATAAGCAAAGCTCAACAAATGTTTGTTGAACTGAATTGAATTGAATTATTGATAAGAACATTTTCAAAACAACCAGAAACTCCAGAATAATTCATTTAGGTGCAATTTTTAAAGGTCAACCAAAGTATGACGGGGGTTTGGGACGAAAAGGAGCAGATTATGTGAATGTGATGATGGAAAAGCCTGGGAGGAAGTGGCTATCAGCATGGTCAATATGTAATATGAGGCCAGTAGGCAGGAGTTTCACTCTTTACAAATGACTTCTTCTATTGACCTTCTCAAATTTGAGCCTGTTGACAGATTGGATCAGATAATTCGTTATGGGACTGATGGTGTTATTCTATTATTATGCAAAGGACTGATGCTAAAGCTAAAACTCCAATACTTTGGCCACCTCATGCAACGAGTTGACTCACTGGAAAAGACTCTGATGCTGGGAAGGATTGGGGGCGGGAGGAGAAGGGGACGACAGAGAATGAGATGGCTGGATGGCATCACTGACTCTATGGACATGAGTTTGAGTGAACTCTGGGAGTTGGTGATGGACAGGGAGGCCTGGCGTGCTGTGATTCATGGGGTCTCAAAGAGTCGGTCACGACTGAGCAACTGAACTGAACTGAAGCAGCATCCTTGGTCTCTCTCCATTCAATTCAGTTCAGTTCAGTCGCTCAGTCACGCATGAGGTGGCCAAAGTATTGGAGTTTCAGCTTTAGCATCAGTCCTTCCAATGAACACCCAGGACTGATCTCCTTTAGGATGGACTGGTTGGATCTCCTTGCAGTCCAAGGGACACTCAAGAGTCTTCTCCAACACCACAGTTCAAAAGGATCAATTCTTCGGCGATCAGCTTTCTTCACAGTCCAACTCTCACATCCATACATGACCACTGGAAAAACCATACTCTTGACTAGACGGACATTTGTTGGCAAAGTAATGTCTCTGCTTTTTAATATGCTATCTAGGTTGGTCATAATTTTCCTTCCAAGGAGTAAGCGTCTTTTAATTTCATGGCTGCAATCACCATCTGCAGTGATTTTGGAGCCCAAAAAAGTAAAGTCTGACACTGTTTCCACTAGTACCAATAATATCTGTCAGTTGTGACAAGTATTAATAAATATGTCTTCAAACATTCCCAGATGTCCCCTGGAAAGCAATATCGCTCCCAACTGAGAATAACTAATCTGAAAGGTAGGAGCCTTTTAGCACCCACTGACGACTGGAAAAGGTCAGTCTTCATTCCAATCCCAAAGAAAGGCAATGCCAAAGAATGCTCAAACTACCTCACAATTGCACTCATCTCACATGCTAGTAAAGTCATGCTCAAAATTATCCAAGCCAGGCTTCAGCAATATGTGAACTGTGAACTTCCAGATGTTCAAGCAGGTTTTAGAAAAGTCAGAGAAACCAGAGATCAAATTGCCAATATCCACTGGATCATGGAGAAAGCAAGAGAGTTACAGAAAACATCTATTTCTGCTTTATTGACTATGCCAAAGCCGTTGACTGTGTGGATCACAATAAACTGTGGAACATTCTGAAAGAGATGGGAATACCAGACCACCTGACCTGCCTCTTGAGAAACCTGTATATAGGTCAGGAAGCAACAGTTAGAACTGGACATGGAACGACAGACTGGTTCCAAATAGGAAAAGGAGTACGTCAAGGTTGTATATCGTCACCCTGCTTATTTAACTTATATGCAAAGTACATCATGAGGAACGCTGGGCTGGAAGAAGCACAGCTGGAATCAAGATTGCTGGGAGAAATATCAATAACCTCAGATATGCAGATAACACCACCCTTATGGCAGAAAGTGAAGAGGAACTAAAAAGCCTCTTGATGACAGTGAAAGAGGAGAGTGAAAAGCTTGGCTTGAAGCTCAACATTCAGAAAACGAAGATCATGGCATCTGATCCCATCACTTCATGGGAAATAGATGGGGAAACAGTGGAAACAGTGTCAGACTTTATTTTGGGGGGCTCCAAAATCACTGCAGATGCTGATTGCAGCCAAGAAATTAAAAGACGTTTACTCCTTGGAAGGAAAGTTATGACCAACCTAGATAGCATATTAAAAAGCAGAGACATTACTTTGCCAACCAAGGTCCGCCTAGTCAAGGCTATGGTTTTTCCAGTGGTCATGTATGGATGTGAGAGTTGGACTGTGAAGAAAGCTGATCGCCGAAGAATTGATGCTTTTGAACTGTGGTGCTGGAGAAGACTCTTGAGAGTCCCTTGGACTGCAAGGAGATCCAGCCTGTCCATTCTAAAGGAGATCAATCCTTGGTGTTCATTGGAAGGACTGATGCTAAAGCTGAAACTCCAATACTTTGGCCACCTCATGCAATGAGTTGACTCACTGGAAAAGACTCTGATGCTGGGAGGGATTGTGGGCAGGAGGAGAAGGAGACGACAGAGAATGAGATGGCTGGATGGCATCACCAACTCGATGGACATGAGTTTGAGTGAACTCCGGGAATTCGTGATGGACAGGGAGGCCTGGCATGCTGTGATTCATGGGGTCACAAAGAGGCGGACACGACTGAGCAACTGAACTGAACTGAATTGAGGAAGAACTGGGTCCTCACTTCTTAAAGAGGATGGAATGATTGTCATGAGACTTTTCCCATAAGGCAGTCAGCTGTCGTGTTCAGTATACCCTCAACCTTATTCTTTATTTCAGTCCCCTACCCTTCAATACTCATCACTGCCTGACTGTGGCACATCTCCAGCTTGGCAACCATGTTAAAGTGAACACAATCTCTGTCGGCTGGCTTGTTTGTCCCATGCCTTCTTACAAATGCTCATTTTCACTCTTTTCATTATTTATTAATGGGTCATTAATTTGGGCTTCCCAGGTGGTGCTAGTGGTAAATAACCCACGTGCCAATGTGGGAGACATAGGAGAGGCAGGTTCGATCCCTGGGTCAGGAAGATCCCGTAGAGGAGGGCATGGCAATCCACACCAGTATTCTTGCCTGGAGAATCTCATGGACAGAGGAGCTTGGGTTGTGACAATCCATAGGGTCACAGAGTCAGACACAAATGAGCGACTTTGCACGAAGCACATCCTTATTTTACTAGACACTCCATTCAGAACTCAAGCTCCAGAATCAACATTAGCTTGACCCACAGCCTTCCATGTTCCCAGTTCTGTCACCCATTGCTGGCTTCCTATGGTTTCTCTGTCTGTGGCCTTATCTGGAATAGTAGCCTCTGTTTTGACATTAAAGGGTCAGAATGCAATTTGCAGCACATGCCTCACCGCTGGAGCCTACTTCTATGAAACAGGAATCATTGGATCCCATTAAGTATAGCTTCCAGATGTAAAGCGGCATTTCCTTTCATGCTGTGGGTTCTCAATATCTGTAAATCACCATGAAGGGAAGAGGAGCCAATAGTGTCAAGGAAAAATGATAACTTATTTTTGGTTTATTCCAGAATGCATTACATTCCAAATAAATAGGCACAGTAGTGGCACTCTATCATATAATGTGTTAACTAATGTAACTGAGACTTTAGGAAAATCAAAGAAATATAAGACACTATCGCTGTGACCACATCCATCACTTTGGATTGGATGATGTAGAATGGAAAGACGGTAGAAGAAGGTAAGAAAATAGGAGGCTGAGGTCTCCATCCACTCAGAAACTAAGGAGAGATCATTTTTTTAATACCCAAATTAAGTCAATGAATAACT
Organism: Moschus berezovskii; assembly: GCF_049115385.1. NCBI lineage: Eukaryota > Metazoa > Chordata > Mammalia > Artiodactyla > Moschidae > Moschus > Moschus berezovskii. Next base: position 65,821,170 of record NC_142469.1, read on the forward strand.
CAAGCTTAGCTCATGATACATATGAATTACAAGTATTCAAGATTCCTCAGAAATTTCTAATTCTAATTAGAATTGAGAGAATTGACTCTGAAAATGAGTTATGGTAATCAGTTTCTTATGAGACTTGAGCCCCAAGAAATCAAGAGTTTTAAGATATTAATTGACTCATTTTGTAAGAAAGATACATATTTAAATCAACTTGGATTTCTCTACTGGCCCTATTTTACACAAAAAGAAGAAAGAATGAGGGAGTAGGCCATTGAGCACATAACCCATTACTGATTGGAGATTAAGAAGAATTTAAATATGTTTTACCATTAAAGCCCTAAAAAGAGATATAGCTATTTTTTAAGCAGATGCTGCTTCAGCACAAGAGATTTTCCTCATTTCATTTTCAAATTGCAATAATTAAAAAATATATGTGGACTTGTTTAATCTCAAATATGAGAACATTTTTCTCATACATACAGGCACACACACTTCAAGTCATTAGATAAATCTACTCCATCATTCAGTTAGTCATTTATACAATAGGTATTTCTCCAGGGCTTTTCCTGTGTTAGAAACCAGGAATAGAATAAATTAAGGATTGGTGTACTTGAAGTCCCATTCAAGTAAATCTTCCAGGTCTAGCGGCCAGGGACGGTCACCTGACACAAGGCCAGCCAGTCCTAAAGCTGTCCAACACTCTGGCCCAAAAAAGATAAGTAGAATCCATGAAACTGCCTTCTCAGGAAATATAAAGTGAGAATCATAAGAGTGAAGTAGTCAATAATGAGAACTGAAGAAAAGCAGAGGGCATCAGAATGGCCAAAATGGCCTGTGAAAAATGAAACTCTGTGGGCGCTGTTAAGTGAGTCCACAGAGGGCTCCTCTTGGAGGTGGGGGAAATCAGGGCATGCGCATTGACCCAGCAGAACCATGAATGAGAACCAGGTGGCAACAAGGGTAACAAGTGGAGTTGCCTCGTTCGTGATGGCTGCCCATCCCAGGCAACCAGAATTTTCATAATGGACCCCCTTTTTCTTGAGGTATTTGAGTGACTGTCTGTTCTCAGTACCTGAATGACAAAACATAGGCTTCAGCTTATCGAGTGCTCAAGACAGCATTTAACCATTGAAAATTAAAAACAAATTTTTAAAAATCCAGAAACTTTTATCCCTGTGTTAAGTCAAAATCCAGTTTTGATATATGTACGGATATGTCAGGCCAGCAGCTTGATAATCTGCTTTATGTGTAAAATCAACACACTCCCAACCTCTCTCTCCAACCAGCCTTATGTTAGATGTTTAGATCTGCTGAGGCAATTCTAATTGAGCTGGTACTTCCCTGTCAGGCTCCAGTCTGAACTGCTTAAATCCCCCATGTTGCTTACCCTGGAGTTATGAACAGGAAATAAAGGCAAAATGGATGGCACCTAAGCTAACAGGGAGACTAATGTAAGTAAAATGTGGTATTGTACTGTGGAACTTGTAATTGGTTTTAATCATATTTAACATCTGTTTCTCTACTTCAGCATATAATTTAGATGAAGCAGCTTAGAAATCTCAGCAAGAATCCATATTTTACATTTATTGAAAGAGAAGCACTTTCCAAGTGATCAAATTGCTCTCCTAATTCACTCATAATAATGTAGTAATTTGGAAAGTCTTTTTTATTTTCCTCATGAAAGGCTCTTAATCAGTGGTCCAGCTACTAAAGACTTCCCATCTGCCATCCCAGCAATAGCAATGTAAGATTATTGACCTCGCAGAACTTCTCAGAATTCTCGCCTCCCTGGACATATCTCTCTTTTCATTTGACCTCTGACTTCACCTTGCTGCTGCAACGCTCTCTAGAAAGTCACCCACTGCCTCCTACCGGTCAGACTCTACACCATTCTCACTTCTTGTCCTCCATAACTTCCCAGGGGATGTAACCCAGTTTACTTGAAGCTCTTACTTCCTATTGCATCGTAGGGATTGATGACTCCCTATTAACTATGGGAACTTGGCTCTACCCCTGTTCTATCTATGAGTATTCTATATCTGTCTGCTTTAGGAGGAGAGCTCTATGGCCTTTGGTCTGGACTGATATGACATGTATGTTTTCTTTGTTCTGCATAGTGTTTTTAAAAATCCGACTTAATGTCCTACAATTCCATGATTTCCATTATAATCCAGAGTCATGATTTCTCTTGAAAACAGGTCTGGTAACACTAGGCTCACTCATGAAAACAGAGTCCCAATGGCCCCCTTATGGCAGACTCACCTCCTTGGTGCCTCATGGTACCCACCTCATACCCAGTGGGTTTGAATACACTAGTCCCAGACTCCCTTCCTTGTGAAATTACCTGCCAGGCACTTGTAGGCTTTTCTAACACCTGTTCCCATGGTACCGTCACTCAACACCCCTACACCAACAGTAGATATTTGCTAATATTCTAACCTTAGATTTCTCTTTCTCTTTCTCTTTATTTTTTAAGAATATTTTTACTTTCCATAGTATCAAAATTATCTTCTTTGAAATGACGCCTCAGTGTACAGAATACATGAATCCTTATCTCTTGTCTAGCTCCATGCCCAAATTGCTAACAGCCTGCTTGTTACCTCTACTCAGAACTTAAATTCACCTACACCTCCACTCAGAGTCATCCAGTGGCTAAGACTTCAAGCTCCCAATGCAGGGGGCCTAGGTTTGGTCCCTGATTAGGAAACTAGGTCCCACATGCTGAAACTAATTGTTTACATGCTACAACTAAAGACCCTGAGTACTGCAACAAAAATTGAAGATCTCATGTGCTGCAGCTAAGAACTAGTGTGGCCAAATAAAAAATAAATACTTTTTAAAAACTTAAATTCACTCACAACTTAATTTAGCGTACTCCAAATTGCTCTCATGAGTTACTCCATCTTTTTTACCCTACAAGCCAGCTTTATTTCTACTATATCTCTCATCTTCTCACCCAGCTCTGAAACCTCCAAATCATGCTGCCATTGTCTCCCCTGCTTCCTATAAAGCTGGTACTAAGTTGCATTAGGCATGTTTCTACAAATCCCTTGAAATCCTCCCCCTTCCACTACCGCCATCCAACTTTATATTTTATGGGCATTACAAAACCAAGCCCTGAACTAGCTGGCCAAGCTCCTATGGTATTTTGCAGCTGGACTATTACAGCCTCTCTCTTTGAATGTTCATTCTACATGTTGCTACCGAACTAGTTTTCCAAAGCACAGCTCTGACCCAGTTAAAACACATACCATTTTTCCCCGATTGCCACCTAAATGAAAAACTTATACAATACGACCCAGCTTACCTTCCTATGTCCTTCTCCTTACTACTCTGTAATGCAAACATTATGTTCCATACAAACCAGTTGACTCCCTGTTGCTTTTACAGGGTTGTTTTGTTTTTGTTTTTTTTTTGTACTCTTTCCTCTTTCAGAAGTCATTCCTAACCATCTCTCCCTTCTTTGCCCTTTAGAAACTTCTTGACTTTTTGAGATTCATGGCAAAATCCACTTCTTCCTTGAAAACATCCCTGTGTTAACTTTCCCCTAATTCCTATAGTAACTTAATTACACCATCAATTTAATACAAGGATTATCCAGGAGTGGAGCAGTGGTAAAGAATCTACCTGCCAGTGCAGGAGACACAAGAGATGCAGGTTCAATCCTTGGGTCGGGAAGATCCCCTGGAGTAGGAAATGGCAATCCACTTCAATATTCTTGCCTGGAGAATCCCATGAGCAGAGGAATCAGGCAGGCTACAGTCCATGGGGTTCCAGAGAGTTGGACATGACTGAGCTTGAGCTATCTTTGTCCAGAAGTGACCTACAAGTCCCTGATTTGGTGTGATTTATCATTTTAGTTTCATATGCAAAAAGGAGGTGAGTTGTGCTATTAGAGAATCAGCCCAGCCTTGAAAAATCTAAAAGGTGTTGTTCATTTTTGATACATAATCTCATTTAAGTCACATGTAATAACAATGTACTGTGGGTTGGATATTATCTCTCTCATATAAATGAAAAAACCAGAGATTGTTGAGTACAGTAATATTGGGGGATCTAGGGACTCACCAAACTTTCAACACAACGAGGGACTAAATCTACTTCTCTGAAGGTGTGAACCCCTTAACTCAAATGTTTACAATTGTTGTGCCCTTGCCCAATCCATTATTCTAAACTGAATTTTATTAGAGCAAATGCTGTGTCTGCTATAAGAGCTATTATAATACCAAGCACACAGAGGATATTCAATGCCTATTGAAATGAATGGTGCGAGGTGAGTCAACTTTTTATGTCCAGCTTTTTCCTAAAATTTTGATTTTAAAATAATTGTATCTATATCAAACAGAAAGCTACAGCTGAAAGAATGCAATTTCCATAAAGAATCAGGTGATGCTCAGTAGTGCTTCTCAGGGAACAGAGTGTGGGACAAGAAAAATCAGTATACAGATCATCCACCTCAGGGCAAATGAGTTAAAATCTCCACAGTGTTAGGTCCCCTCTTGACCCAGCTGGTCTACAGAGTTCCTGGATTGAAAGCCTTCCTGGGACTAAACCCCCGGTCCAGGAGGTTTCCATTTAACAGGATAGACTCAGGCTGAGACCCCCATTCTTGCTTCCTTCTGTCATGGCACATTTTCTTTTTAAGCTGTCGGCATTTGAAAGGTCCCCCTGAATAATTGATGACTTTCTGGAAGTGTGCAGTGAGCGTTTTTGCCAAGAACAGGAGCCCCATTTGGGGAGCTGGTCGGATTAGAAATTCAGTTTCAAGTCCAAATCCCTTTCAACCTGAAACCTTCTGTCAGCTTGGAAAAGGAAGGCTGGGTCTGGTCAGCACTTGGCAAGGAAATAGCCATTTATAATCAGGAAATATTTTTTAAAGCAACAGATATCACTCATTTCAATGAACAAAAGCAGCTTTGGGGATTATTGTCCCTGCCATTACTCTTTTGTAGAGCATAATCACTGTATATAATAATGCTACATGGCAAATCTCATGCTGTACATAAGACACAAAGAATTAAGGTCATGGTTCTATTTTACGTGGCTTTTTAAAAGATCATTTACCTAGTGCTGAGAAAGTCCAAAGAGATGTAGTTAAAAGTACTTTTTACCAACATGTGGGGGAAAAAACACAAAGAGCAAATGGTTATGACCTCTTTTCTCTTTTTGTGCAGACATTTCTGATACATAGTAGTAACAAAATGTTGCCTCCCCACTCTCCCTCTTATAATCATAATGGACCTCGTCAGTAAAGAGACCTTTTCTTTTCTTTGAGGTAGGCTCTTGGACTTCAAAGTTTATGACCAGTTAATTCCCAAATAAAGACAATCCAGCTGTGGTTTGACTGCCATTAAGCCAGGGTGTCTTAACCTTTCCTGGACCTTAGCCCCTTTAAAAGTCTTGTGAGTCTTCTGCATTTCTTCCCAGAAATATTCTTAGGTGCATAATATAAAATAAATGGGATTACGAAGGAAACCAAATATATCATATCATTTTTAATATATAATATAGTGACTTATGTGCTACTTTATTAATAACAAAATCTAGTGGATATGTCTAATAACATCATGTCAAAGCAGAGATGAGTATACATTTCAAGATATTTGTATCAACATTGAGGTCATAAATGCTACATATTACTATAGTGATTTCTTGTCTACATTTATAACAAATAGAAATGCAAAATTTTACTTAAAGATTAGTGACATTACAGATGTAAGTTTTTTCATCCAAGTTTACAACACTTTGGACTTTATTTTCATAAAGAAAAGACGCATACCCTCCTCGTTAGTTTTACTGGTTTTTCTAAATTGGTAATATTGTTAGAAACTTTATATCTACCTTGAATTAATACTGGTATGTGTTTGTCGACTCAGTGATCCTAACACAGACAGGATGAAGGGAGCAAGGACAGAGGGAGTTGTTTGTCTATGGGCAGGCTGCAGGCCTGTAGCCCTTTTTCCCTTTCATTGGATTAAGTGATGCACATAAATATTTTTTATTGCACATCTTCCCTGTTAAGGTTTTCATTAAGTCCATAGATTCTATATTATGTTAGGATTATCTGATTTATTTGTTTAGACTGGAGAGCATCTCTTTAGCATGCTGTGGTGTTCAGTAAAGGGCTTCTGACAACAAGAAAAGATTTAAACAATCATTTAGTAATCAGCAGGCCTCCTCAAATCACATCTTAGCTCTAAGCCCAGGTACAAACCAGTGGACTTATTGTGAACAAAGCACCCCATTTACTGAAATAATCTTTTAAAATCATCCATGGGGTGAAATTCTTATTAGACTCTAAAACAGTCTGTGCACAGCAGTGGTGCATATTTTCAATTGATTATTCCAAAATATCTATTGTATGTGGGTTTTTTACTAGGTACTGAGGAAGTCCAAAGAATATGAAATAGACTACTTCTTGCTTTCAAGAAGTTGATCATCTACATGTAGAAAGGGAAAGATCTTAGAAATTAGAGATGACATTTTAAAGGTAACAGTCTCACTTATATTCCAGTACTCAGTGGTCAGTCTTTAGGGGCCATAATCTTCACCACATTGATTGCAGGATAGCCAGATGATTATGCAAAAGAGATTTTTCTGAAAAGACATTTCAAAACTTGCAAAATGTAAGACTAATTTCCTAATAGGAATAAACGTAAATAGAAGTTTTCTTTCACAGAGCAAATTCCACCATACAGACATAGTCTAGGGGTACTTACAGTGATGTTTATCATACAGCCACATCCCCACAATCTGAGCAATTTTCCCCCCATTATTTCTGAGTGGATATTTGACAACTCTAAAGAATTGGAAAGAAAGCTTGCTTTGCTATTCCTTATTAGCTTACTTCAGATTATCTGTAATATTTCCCAGGGTTATTTCTACTAAACCGTAACAGTAAAATGGTATTTTCTCCTACCTAAATTATATTACAAGGTTACTACTTTGTAAGGTAAAAAGGAAGGAGGGGGATTCACAACCCTAACACTAACATGCCGCTTAATGAATAACCTTGCTATTAGCTCTTTATATTTCATTTATAAAATGAAATTAAACCAACACATTTCAACTCCATGTGTGGAACAAAGGCATGGTTCACATTATTCTGACAAAGAGTGAGCACTGTATCTCTTTACCAACTACTTAATATTGAAAAGTAACAATATAATATACACAGTTTATAATTTACTCAGCCCAACAGCTTTGAAATTGTATAATTTTGGCAACTATGTTTTAAGTTGGAAGACTCCCCTTATCTCAACATTTGCATATAAAAATTATTAATATTACTTTACTTCAAATTTTCCTTAATGCAAATTTATACACTATATATCTGTTACATTTGCTGTTGTTGCCATTTGGTCGCTGAGTCACTTCCAACTCTTTTGACTGTAGTGCTCCAGGCTCCTCTGTTCTTCGGATTTCCCAGGCAAGAATACTGAAGAGAACTGCCATTTCTTTCTCCGGTGATCTTCCCAACCGAGGGATCAAACCCCTATCTCTTGCATTGGCAGGCAGATTGTTTACCACTGAGCCACCAGGGAAGCACTGTTACATTTTTGTATCCAAATCACCATTGAAAGTACTTTTTTTTTTAATTGGGGTTTTTAGATGCTTTACAGTGTTGTGTTAGTTTCTGTTTTACAACCAACTGAATCAGCTATATTGTTGTTGTTCAGTTGCTAAGTCATATTCGACTCTTTGTGACCCCACGGACTGCAGCATGCCAGGCTCCTCTGTCCTTCACTATTTCCCAGAGGTTGCTCAAATTCATGTTCAATGAGTCAGCAGTGCTATCTATCTTATCCTCTGCTGCCCCCTTCTTTTGCCTCCAGTCTTTCCAGCTTCAGCATCAGTCATTCCAATGAATATTCAGGGTTGATTTCCTTTAGAATTGGCTGGCTTGTTCTTTTGCAGTCCAAGGGCCTTTCAAAACTCTTCTCCAGCTATATGTGCATATATATATATATATCCCCTTCTTTTTGGACCTCCCACCCTACCCCACCCATCTAGGTTACCACAGAGCACCAAGCTGAGCTCCCTATGTAAACACCATGGCCCTGTGCACTTTTAAAGTTTTCAGATACCCGACTGTGGAACTATGTTAGTAGGTTACCTAGTTTATATGGCTTACATAGCATTTACAGTCTGCGAAACATTTTATCCCATCTTATCTCATTTGGGCATTATAACCGCTGTATTCAATAGAAGGTAAGTTAAAATATATTCTCATCTGAACAAACTGAGGCTCGTGGGCTTCATTTCCAGCAAGGAATGAAGCCAGAACATAAATCCAGAGTTCCCATTTTAAATCCAGAGTCTTTTCTCACCAAAAATGAAAGGCATCAGGTGGGAAGGTATGTAATTTATCTGTCAGATGAAGAAAACAATCACTGTTAGGGCCGTTTGAAGGAGCAATCTGAGGTATAGTGGTTAGGAAAGCTTTATTTCAAAAACAAACCCAAAAAAAGGAAAAAAAAGCAAAACTAGTGTTTGAGCTGATTTCTGAGGGAACTGTACAGAATTGTTGAAGGGCACAATTTGACTCAGTGAAATGGTAGAGGAGAGAGACCAAGGAAGAGGAAGAGAATTTAGTAGCTCGTAGTTTTTCAGAGAAGACCATTATAGACAAAGCTTCAGTGGAATCACAGATGGTGGCAAACACAGGGTTAACTAGCTGTGAGGATCATCAGACCAGAGCAGACAGACTGCACCTCTGACCTCTACTGTGGGAAGGCCTACGTGTGTGTGCCATGACACATGGAGTCATGCAGAGAGCACCAGTCTGCAAACTGGAAGTCCAAAGCTGGTCCAAATATCATCTCCGCCACTTACATATTCTTTGGGGGGAAGCTAGCATTTTATCCTCTGAGAGCTTCACTTGCTATGTCCACACTGCTGCCTTGCCCGGTCCACGGGAAACTGGATGAGTAAACAAGAAAACATTCTATGGAAGGACTCTCGTCAGCTATATATACATGAAGCAGCATCTAGGAAGAATGGAGCGGAATGCTGGCTCATGAAGGGGCTCTGCGTGATGATCTACTTTGCTGCTGCTGCTGCTGCTGCTGCTGCTGCTGCTGCTAAGTCGCTTCAGTCGTGTCCAACTCTGTGCGACCCCATAGACGGCAGCCTACCAGGCTTCCCCGTCCCTGAGATTCTCTAGGCAAGAACACTGGAGTGGGTTGCCATTTCCTTTTAGGAACTTACTAAAGAGCAAGTGAAACAAAACTCCCGTTCCGTTTGTATTCCTGACGAAATCCCTTTCCCTTTTCAGTAAGTATTCACTGCGAGAGTTATCTTAGTAGCCCAGAAGTAAACAAAGCAGGAATGCAATTTGCCCACCTCCTACTCACCCTCATCCCACTCCCTAAATGAACCATTCCCCCCAGTTTGGTGCAACACCCTCATGGAGGCCAGACATCTTCAGCCCCATGATGGTGATGGCAGAGGGACAGAATCCAGATGCCCATCCTCAGCCTCACCTGAGGAAAGACACATATTCTTGACTCTGGGCTTGGTGCTGGGCTGTGAAGCATAGTACCAGTGTTAACAGTGACCAACATCCCGCCAAATGTCTGCGTGTGTCTCTGCTGTATGACTCAGGCAGAACCAAGAGTCTCGATGGTCTGAATGCCACTTCCCATTTCTGACAAAGAAGATGAATGGTTTCTGTCTTCAGCCTGCTTAGTGGCTGTTTTAGCCAGCCTGGGGGACGTGGCCCTTTTCCCTCACCAGTACTGGCATGTCAGAACTGGAGGAGACTTGGCCAGCTTGGGCCGAGTTGCTGTTTGTAAATCAGGCCTGTGAGATTTGATGTGGAAATCTGGACTTCCCAAAGAGTGCATGGGCTCACTCTGCCAGGGGTGCTCTCAACTCCTGATTTATAATCACTTCCTGAAAACCCAGGTGCAAAATCTAGCTTTGTAAATCAAGCATTTTTATTTAGGATTTATTGGCATGATTTGAAAAATCTGTTTCAGGACATGTAAATCTATATTATGATTCGTAAACCCATTTAAGGATATGGAAATTAATTTTTGGACTTACAAAACACCAAAAATGGTTTGGTGACAACTGCCATTAGAAAGAAGAGAGGCTAATAAATCAAAAGTAGGCTGCTAAGATGTGCTGGCAGTTTCCATAAATTAAATGCTGGGTTTATAACTTCAGGTGAGTACAGATTAATAAATCCCACTTGTGAGTCACCACCACCCCAAAAGTACAAGATTTTGATACCAATTTGAAATATTACAGAGCAGCATCACCATTGGTACACTTTACGTATGTGTGCTCAGTCATTTCAGTCATGTCCGACTCTTTGTGACCCCGTGGACTATATAGCCCACTGGGCCCCTCTATCCATGGAATTCTCCAGGCAAGAATACTGGAGTGAGTAGCCATTCCCTTCTCCAGGGTCTCTTCACAATCCAAGGATTGAACCCAGGTCTCCCGAATTGTAGGCAGATTCTTTACCATCTGAGCCTACTCATTGGAAAAGACCCTGATGCTGGGAAAGATTGAAGGCAAAAGAAAAAGGGAGCTGCAGAGGATGAGATGGTTCGATAGCATCACTGACTCTATGGACATGAATTTACGCAAAGTCCAGGATATAGTGAAAGACAGGAGCCTGATGTGTTACAATCCATGGAGTCACAAAGAGTTGGACCCAACTTAGCGACTGAACAACAGCAACGAGGAAAACATGTTGAAAATTCATAATGTAGTGAGCATGTTAGATCACATTATGTAATAGGTTTTGCCACCTCAAATGTGTCTTATATTTGATCAACAGGTCTTCTTTAGAAACTGAAGTTATAGCATTTGGTGAAATTATATTATTTGACCAGAGAGACCCTTTCATTTTATTTGAAAACAAGTATATGGGTTAGGAAGGAAATGCAAGCCAAAATTCTTTCAGGTTTTGTTCAACAGTTTCATAAGGCAACCCCATGTATTGAACTCCCTAGGAGCCTGAGACCCTTTTGATTATATGGTGTTTGGAATAAAAATAAAACAAATCCCATGTTCTTTTATTCTGACCTGAAAAAGATTTCTAAATGATCACCTTGGGTGTTCTTTCCCTCTACTTATTGCTGTGTTCTTCCATTTGAATTACTGCTCAGCATCACCTCAGAAGTCAGCTGAATATTGGCCAATTGTAAGAAGACAGTTTCATATTGAGATTATAGCAGCTCTCTCAGACTTGCCCTACTCGTGGGCCCAGCCATTATAAGAACCTGAAGATGGAGACAGGACTTGACATTCAAATGGCGCATTTGAAGCACACAGTGAAGTATATTGTATAAATGCAAATGAACAGAAATATGGCATTGTAAGAGCTCAGCCACTTGTGCAATTAGGAAGGAAATCAGGATTAAGAGTGCAGCTCACAGCAGAGCACTCAATTCTGCACAGGGGGAAAAAAAGTTTAAAGAAACTTGGTTTGGTGACCCAGATCTTTGGAGAGTTTAAATCCAAAATATTTGAGATGCAACCAGTATGTAAGTAACTAGATTCAGACCCCACCAGAGATCTTGTGTGTGTGTGTGTTAGTCACTCAGTCATGTCTGACTCTGCAACGCTATGGCCTGTAAACTGCCAGGCTCCTCTGTCCATGGGATTCTCCAGGCAAGAATACTGGAGTGGTTTGCCACTCCCTTCTCCAGGGGATCTCCCTGACCCAGAGAATGAACTGGAGTCTCCTGCTTTGGAGGCAGATTCTTTACTATCTGGGCCACCAGGGAAGCCCAACCCAGCTCCTGCCCTCTAAAAACATCTTCCCACTAATACACTAAATGCATATCATTCCCCTGATTTAGGCGGTGTTTTGTCCCATTGAATGAATGATGTATGACTCTAACTCAATAGCTTCCAAAGTCATTTTTCCCACCATAAGATCCTTAAGCATCCAAGGTACATAAAGGCCAGCAAGAAGAGTCTCCCATAAGATCATTTGGATTGCTTATAGGAGCTTGATGTAGAACTAGAGATTGAAAAGGATCAAGAAAAGACTGAACTTCTTGGAATTTCATCATTCTGTGTGAGATGGTAGTAAGCAAACATAAATCTGATGGCTAGAAGCAATGACCTCATTTTATACGAATTCACTTATGTGGTAGATGAATGCATAAAAAGGGATGAGAAGATGTGTTCAGGATGACTCTAAGGAAAAAAACTCAAAATAATTGATATTTGTTGTCAAAAATCTACTCCTTCTCTCATTGTTCTTCACTTCTACCCAAGAAGCTTGCCCTTGCTGTCCAAGATGCTCCATGTGGACCAGTGCTCCCTTGAGACCATACAGCTCATGCCCATAATCTTTTAAAAACTCTTTTCTCTCCAACCATACCTGCCAGAATTTTAATCTATGAACTTCAGATTTACATTACTTTCAGCAAAGAATCATTTAGCCAACATTTATTGTGAACCTATGTTTTCCCACGCTTCACTAGGTGATGGGATACAAAGATGAATAAGCCACTATCTGCTACTAGGGTGCTCACATCCTGATGGGAGAGACAGGTGTGGAAATAAATAATCCTAACACAACGTATCCCCTGCCCTGAAAGGAAGACATTTGAATGTACAGTGGGAGGACAGAGGAATGCAGTGAAATCTTCAAAAGATGACAGCGCTTGAGCTAATTCTTGAAATATGTGCAGCCTCTAGGAGGAAGTGGAGCAGAGAAGTGTGGGAAGATCATTATCAATAAGGAAACTGCAGGGTAAAACAGATTCATAAGGAGGCCAATGTTCAGAGTTTCCAAAAAATGTGGCATGGCTGGAGCAATGGTCTTCAACCAGGATGAGGAACAGGAGGATAAAGAAGTACCAAAATCCCCTACATCATATGTATATATAGATGTGTGTGTGTGTGTGTATAATGCACACCTGAAACTAACACTACATTGTAAATCAACTATACTTCAATTGAAAATGTAAGCAATAAAAATAAATAAAAGTCTGGCTGAACAAATAAGACTTGAAAAGGTTAGAAACTGTCTGAGGTCAAAAACTTTCTAAGAAGCAAATAAAAGGTTCAAGCTCCCCCCACCAAAAAAAAAAAAAAAAAATTCCATGTATCAAACTATGTTATTCATCAAAAAGTACAGAGCTGGAGTTAAGGATGCCCTTGGGGGAATCATGAGAGATAAGTTGCAGAGAAATGCTGGAAAAGTAGATTGAAACATGACAACTAGATAATCCACAGATTTAATCACTGCCAAATCATTAGTAACATGCTTTCTTCCTTGTGTCTTCTATTTTCTGCTAACTTATACATATACAGAGAACTATCTTACCCTTTGGTTTGGTATGATATGTGATATGGACTTCACAGTTGTCTCCATTTCTTATGGCAGCTCATGAAATAGTATCAGTTAAGGTGGTGCAAAAGGAATGGAAGAGTAACTAGGGGTTTAGAGAGTACCGAAACCATATAATTAATTTCAGGATATTTCATTATTGACTTTATCGGGAAACATTTTTTCATCAAGATTTACTCACCTTAAGAATAGTGAGACACAGAGAAGTTAAGGAAACATTACTAAAATAAGTCAAACTAGACTGCCTAACTTTAGCACCTACATATGGAGTTTAGGGGATGATCCCAGGATATATTAAATACATACAATATTTCCTCCTGTATCTTCAAATAAAAATCTTATTTCTTCTTATAAACTTACTTCTAGTTTCTCTCAGCAGGGAAGAAAAAAATGGTCTCAATTGACTCTCCAAATCTTCTCAATAAAGTCTTTCTGATCTTAGCTGTGGTATGAAAACCAATAAGAAAGTGAATTTATATGAGAAATAAATCTACATAAGAAACACAATGGAGGGAGAACTGATTCCTGGTCTCAGATTTTGGGGGGCAATAGTCCCTAAGACCTGATGGGTGTAAATCAATCTTGGTCTCCCCGGGCACTTTCTGATGAAGGCTGGAGGGCTCTTCTCAGTGAATGTCAGCTAAATCCCTCATGTCTGCTCAACAGAAACCTCAGTTTATGAGAGAGGGAAATTATAGATTGAAAATGCTCTTTTTGTAAAATTCTGGTTGTAATGCTCAGTGAAATGATAAATGAATAGGTTTTCACTGGCAAACTACAGTAATTAGGCCATTCCTCATTTCTTTATTGGAGACAGATCTAGATGTTTAATCATCATTACGTGATCATTTAATTTTAGCAAAGCATTACTATTGGAAATGTCATGCATTTACTTGGTCACCCTCCCCTTTTTTAAGGTGGCGATTAAGGGAAAAACAAAAAGTTTTAAATCATGTCTGTAGTTTAAAGAGAAACAAGACCCTCATTTTCAGTTTTATGTAATTTTAGTATATTTTTTCTGATTTTCATTGTAATATTATGCAAGAGTACAATAATATTGTATAAGATGTGAAAATTTATGACATTAGAAAAAATTAATACAGTCACCCAACATTCCACTTCCCTAAGAAAACCATCATTGTTAACATTTTGATGAATTTCAGCTTTTTTTCTTTGGGATTTTATTTTATAATATTCACAAAAAACAAGGTTTAAACTAGCATGAGACACAGAAGCATGCCAATAAAGGCAGCAAAATATGGCTATTTTATAAGCAATTTTTGGAAAACTTAGAAAGCATTTTCATACTAATCACTGACCAGGCATGGCCACGATAAAGAATTAAGTTTTCCTTCTTATCTCTGTGACTGAAATCAACAGGGAGAAATGAATAAACATAAATTAAGAATGCTGAAAGAATAAATATCTTCAAAGAGCTTGAATCTTTAATTTCCCCAAAGAACAGATTTATGATCTAAGCCCATTCTTTTCAACTTAATGCATCAACTCTTCCATAGGCTGGTAAAAAGCAGTTCAGTAACCGCATCTTCCGTCCTCGGCGATAAGACCTCCTGCAAAAGGATCAATAAGACCTGCTTTCATAGAACTTTTTTTTCTTATCCCATAACCTCAAAAATCATTTTGTGCCACAATGATCACTACAGGGAGGAAAATAAAGAGATGTGGAATCTATCAAAGTTTTTCATAGTGAGGCTGGTTTATTTCAAACCATCACAGCATGGTGGTTAACAGCTCTGGAACAGCCAAAGGATGGAAGCAGGAGGAAAAAAGAAACTGAAAGACCCTCTCCTTTCTTTACAGGGACCTTCAAAGGTAAAGGGGCTAAGATTCATATTCCAGGCTTTTACTACCCAATTTGGCTTTGGGAATTTTAAACTAGGCTTAATTTTTTAATGCCACACTTAACTAAAACTTTGATATAAATAAATGTATTATACAAAAGTTCTGATTCAGAATTAATGTAGAAACTCTTAATAAGTGGGGTAAAAAGGAAGACCCATGTCCAAATTATTTTGGAAAACCAGTAAACAACTTATTTTTTACAGTATTTCTCAAAATCTTTTCTTTGCCATGTATAATATGAGTCTCTCAGAGAGGCCTGTGGCATATAGTATTCCAAATTTCTGTTTTTCCTCTTCTCTGAGTTCCACAGATCTCATTTTGAGAAATAATTATTTTGTATCTTCTTGGGAACCCAGATATAGTAGGTCTGAGTTTCAGAATTGATTTTTTTAATGTAACTATGAAAGTTATACTTACAGTCATAACTATAAAGGACTTAGATGGCATGAATTTTGCAGTATAGTATTTGAGAAAATATCCCTGAACTTTAAATCACTGGTATGGGGGTCAAATAGTATAATATTCCTCTTTAGATTTTTGGCCCTGGGCACATTATTTAGCCTTTGTGAGCCTTGGTTTCTTCCTCTGTGAAATGGAAGAAAAGCCTTACCTATCTCATGGAATTTGTGAGGATCAACTGAAAACTCTTCAGAAAACAGAGACTGCATAAAAATGTGGGGAATTGCAATTGTGACTAGTGCCTACATTAGCACAAAAATGCACCTTCTTTGCTTGATATTTGCAAGTAAACTATGAAGAAAGGCTCTGAGTCTTGTATAGCAAATTCACTTCTGAACATATATTTCTATACTTTTGTTAAAAATGTTAAGAGCTTACTTGAGCCAAAATGGAGGAATGGGAAGTGGTTAGGAGCTCCTTGCAGACAGAAATCAGGGAAAGGATTTATATAGAGAAGGTACAGAAGCAAATAAAATAAAGTATTTGACTGGTTACAACTTAAAGCCTGGTTGACAGATTGTCATTAGTTGTCTTTATTGTTTTGATTTTCTGACCTGGTGGCATTTACAGGCTTATATTTAGTTGGCTTTCTCAGCATGAGAGTCACCTAAGTCTGATGATCTCCTTGTTTAATTTCATATTTTAGGGCAGGGTTTCCCTGGTGGTTCATTGGTAAAGAATCTGCCTGCCAATGCAGAAGACACAGGTTCAATCCCTGAGTTGAAAAGATCCCCTGGAGGAGGAAATGGCAACCCACCCCTGGTATTCTTGCCTGGGAATTTCCATGGACAGAGAGCCTGGTAGGCTACAGGGCATGAGGGGTTGCAAAGAGTCAGAACAGGACTTAGGACTAAACAACAACAACCTTAGGGCAATTTTTTTCTACGATTGTTTTCTGTGCTTTAGTCTCATCTCCCATAACAGACTAGAAAACCCTTGAAGGCAGGACTGGTATCTGATGTTCCCCTTGATAACAGGCTGTTGGGTAGTATTATATTAAGATGGAGAAGACTATCATAGTTGAAGTTCTTCTGTAGAAAGTACGCTCCTTCATGCAGATGTACATATTCAAAGTCAGAAGACAAAAAACTAGTATCTGCAAACTGTTTCTGTTACGATAATGTTTATAAACATGGTAAGTTGCTTCAGTCTTGTCCCACTCTTTGCAACCCTATGGATTACAGCTCACCAGGCTTCTCTGTCCATGAGCTTCTCCAGGCAAGAATATTGGAGTGAGTTGCCATGCCGTCCTCCAGAGGATCTTCCTGACCTAGGGATGGAACCAATGTCTTTTATGTCTCCTGCCTGGACAGGTGGGTTCTTTACCACTAGGGCCACCTTGGAAGCCCAGTGTTTGTATAATGTATTTAAACAACAATTCAAATCGTACAGCATTGAAAGTAGGTCTTTATGACCGAGACAGTTGATAACAATGATTATTCAAAAGAAACACCACCCAAACCCAAGGGACAAATCGAAAGAGGTAAAGAGTGGAAAGTATGAGTCAAGCTAATAAGTCTACTCTTACCAAATAAATAATGCCTAAATTAATTTCAAAATACCTTGATTACATTTTAAATATAAGGTCTAGAATTCAAAACTTGTGGTTTTCCCAATTCTTTTTACTGTTAGAAAAAAATTCCCAGAAGAATATATCTTGAGACAAAACTATATTTGAATTTGTCTTCAGTTCAGTTCAGTTGCTCAGTTGTGTCCAACTCTTTGCGATCCCATGGACCACAAAACGCCAGGCCTCCCTGTCCATCACCAACTCCCGGAGTTCACCCAAACTCATGTCCATTGAGTTGGTGAAGACATCCAGCCATCTCATTCTCTGTCATCCCCTTCTTCTCCTGCCCCCAATCTTTCGCAGCATCAGGGTCTTTTCAAATGAGTCAGTTCTTCTCATCAGGTGGCCAAAGTATTGGAGTTTCAGCTTCAACATCAGTCCTTCCAATTAATACTCAGGACTGATCTCCTTTAGGATGGACTGGTTGGATCTCCTTGCAGTCCAAGAGACTCTCAGGAGTCTTCTCCAACACCACAATTCAAAATCATCAATTCTTCAGCGATCAGCTTTCTTTATAGTCCAACTCTCACATCCATACATGACCACTGGAAAAACCATAGCCTTGACTAGACGGACTTTGTTGGCAAAGTAATGTCTCTGCTTTTTAATATGCTGTCTAGGTTGGTCATGACTTTCCTTCCAAGGAGTAAGCTCTTTTAATTTCATGACTGCAATCACCATCTGTGATTTTGGAGCCCAAAAAAATAAAGTCTGACACTGTTTCCACTGTTTCCCCATCTATTTCCCATGAAGTGATGAAACTGGATGCCATGATCTTACTTTTCTGAATGTTGAACTTTAAGCCAACTTTTTCACTCTCCTCTTTCACTTTCATCAAGAGGCTCTTTAGTTCTTCTTTAATTCTTCTTCACTTTCTGCCATACAGGTGGTGTCATCTGCATATCTGAGGTTACTGATATTTCTCCTGGCAATCTTGATTCCAGCTTGTGCTTCATCCAGCCCAGCGTTTCTCATGATGTATTCTGCATATAAGTTAAATAAACAGGGTGACATTAAGTTATAATCTAACACATGCTTTCTATAGATAGTAAGTTATGCTCCCTATTGTTTAAGCCGGTCCTCCTCAGATCTTCCTTCCAAAATGCCCTTCACTGAAAGGAAAGTGTGTTAGTTGCTCAGTCATGTCTGACTCTGAAATCCCTTGGACTGTAGCCCACCAGGTTCCTCTGCGCACAGGATTCTGCAGGCAAGAATACTGGAGTGGGTTGCATTTCCTCCTCTAGGGGATCTTCCTGACCCAGAGATCGAACCCGTGTCTCCTGTGTCTCCTGCCTTGCAGGTGAATTCTTTACATGCTCAGCCACTGGAGAAGCCTTAACTGAAAGGCAAGTGTTAAAGCTAATTCCTAGGAACCTGCGAGCCCACCTCTGCAACAGTACAGCACAAAGGTGAAATTCCTTTAAAGTCTTACTGTATTCATATTAAAATGCAGAGAGATTGTTCAATATTTTCATAATTCACATGTATCTGATTAATATAAAGTTAACAACTACAATTCTTATCAAGGAAACCTAATGTCCCAGGAAGCTGTGCCAAGTGTGGACAGTATGCCTTGCAGTTCAACTCAGCATCTACTGAATAGGAGCATCCCAATGAGAATGCAAGCCCAGCCTTTAATTTCAGTAGTCTCATTAGGTTCTTTCTTCTATGTTTATCCAATGACATACTACAACAATAAAAAATATATTTGCTTCCCTGAGAAAGAGAAATTCACACATGAGTACTTCTCATACAGTAATAAAAGAAAAACTTTAATGTGAAAAACTATAAGGCAGATGAAGAGCTATCAAGGTGAGGCAAGTATGACTTCAAGCTCCAAGCAGAGGACGTGAACTTAATGAAGCTAATGTTTCTACATTGAACTGAGAAAATTTCTTCTTAATGGTTTTCTTCTTATTGTAACTGAAATTTATGTCAAGGAGTCTTCCATTTCCCTAAGGACACATGGTTAAGTTTTCTGCCTTTAAATTTCATTAATATACAAACCAACCTAAGTCCCATTGTGAGAATGTAAGCATTGTATCTTGTCTTTCAAGAAGAAAAAATAAATTCTAGTACTATTTCTTTAGTATTCTGGTACTATCAAGTCTGAAATTATTTGACATAAGATGCTTAGCCCAACAGTATCTGAATATGGTATATTAAATGCTATTTATAAAAAGTAAAGCTATGCTAATGTGCCTATCTGCTCCCTACCACTTAACATTATTAAAGATTAAAGCCAATTGTTTTGTAAACTGAAGAGTCTGTAATAGTTTCTTGAGAAGTACTCCTCGTCAGCATTCCAGATAAGGTTGCTATTAAATTTTTGCTGCTATGGATGGCTGGCTTGGGTTATTATACACTTAAATTGAGTTGCTGTCATTGTTATATAATGAAATGAAAGAGCCTTTGGCCTATAGTAATATGGTGTACCTTTTAAAGAATAGGTACCACTGCCTGATTTATAAAAATGGGTCTGTTTGCATTATAGTTCCAAGCTCCTGGGTGTTTCAAAATGATTTAGATGAAATGTCCAAAAAATTCTCATGTATATCGAAGACAAATAGCTGAGTTTTGCATTAACCTGCTCTCAATAATCATTGAAACTTACTGAATGATTACAGGGTGTAGCAGATTCATGGTTCTTTTTTCTGTCTCGTAATTTAATTATGTCTTGCTCTGAAGGGAGGATAGTCAAGAATCTGGATTTTTCATAATCTTATAAATTACTTTTTCAGATTAAAGAATAGTCATCCTGATCTCTTCATTTCAAGCATATTATTGGAGAATCCTCTTACAATTTGAGAAGGTTATAAATTATTTTAATTCTTAAATGGGCCAAAAGGTTACTTTAAAAAAGATGAAGGATGACATCACATTTCTTAAGTTTAAGACTCTTTTCTTTCTAATACAGAAAAAATTCCAACCACAACTTTTATGAAGAAAAATAATTTTCTTCTCCCTTTCCCAGGATTATAACATCCCAACTCTCTTTCTGATTATAGAGAAGTAAGTTAGTCACACTTTTAGAATATTTACTATAAATACCTATGTCTTCAAAGTGTTTTCTCTTTCTCTTTAACTTTTTAAAACCTAAAAGCAGAGTTATTTTCTTTTCTTGTACTACCTGCCAATCCAATAAACATACAAGAATTTTGTTAATGCTTTAAGATCAAAAACTAAGAAAAACTGAATATAATAACTCAAACAGATGGACAGATTCAGTGATAAAGCAGATCTTTGCTGACTCCAGTTCATGGCAATATAAGTAACATTGTTAAAACTATAAGTCAGTAATATTTAAATGTCAACTGGCATGACAATTTTTTTTCATTTATAGTATTTTCTAAAACTTTAAAAACTCATGTATTTTGAATAGATCCCATAACTCAAGAATACCTGAAATTCTAATCATTACCCCTTTTCTGGGTCCTTTAGTGCTTCACACTCTCTGTTTTGCCTCTCTGGGAAAAACATGTGTTCCTCTCCAATGCATCTTTATCTTCGTCTATGCACTTCAAACTACAGACAGAGGATACTCAAAATTTTAGAGAGAGTTTGCCTTATTATGTGGCTCTATTGAGTCTAAAAATGCTGCAATCACAAACAGCCCTCTGAAGATGCTTGTATACTTAAGCAGACAAACAATTTTTCCCAGCAATAGAAAGCAATTTATGCCTTTTTCTATGGCTCCAGAAGTCCTTCAGAAAATGGCCTTTGTAAGAATAATATTATAGTGTGCAATCAAAGAAGAATTATCCTTAAAGGTTAACTGGACTATCCAGCAACCTATAGTCATGATAGCTAATGTGGATGAATGAACTCAGAAAAGGCAATACCATGGGAGCACACCCCTAGTGAACATAGTACCTGGCTGAGGCATGGTACCGGAGAGGGGACATCTTGGTCCAGTGTCAACCTTTGGGAGCACAGCAAGGTGTCTTGTTCATGTCTGCTCCAGGACCCTGTGTTATTTCATCTTTTCACTAGAGTAATTCTCCAGGAAAAGACAGCTTCCTGCCATTCAGTCCAGTCTTAGACAAAACCCTGTGCAAGGTTAAAAAAATGGACACATCCTCATTTTCTATATTTCGGAGAAGCTTTCCTACCCTATGTCCTAATTTATATTAGGTTGGCACAAATATAATTGTAGTTTAGGGCCATGGATTTTAAATCATTATAACCAGGCTCAAAAATCTTTTTAATAATCAAAATAGGAACCATTAAAATCAACACGTTTTTGTCAATCAGTCATGTATGGATGTGAGAGTTGGACTGTGAAGAAAGCTGATCGCCGAAGAATTGATGCTTTTGAACTGTGGTGCTGGAGAAGACTCTTGAGAGTCCCTTGGACTGCAAGGAGATCCAACCAGTCCATTCTAAAGGAGATCAATCCTGGGTGTTCATTGGAAGGACTGATGCTAAAGCTGAAACTCCAATACTTTGGCCACCTCATGTGAAGAGTTGACTCACTGAAAAAGACTCTGATGCTGGGAGGGATTGGGGGTGGGAGGAGAAGGGGACGACAGAGAATGAGATGGCTGGATGGCATCACTGACTCTATGGACATGAGTTTGAGTGAACTCCGGGAGTTGGTGATGGACAGGGAGGCCTGGCGTGCTGTGATTCATGGGGTCGCAAAGAGTCGGACACGACTGAGTGACTGAACTGAACTGAATAAGTTTGTTTATTCTTGTAGCATAAAAAATCCCTGCTTTGGGATTAGACGAACTCTTAGAAAGTATGTTTTGCCTCCTGCTGGTTGTGGAAGCATTTTCCCTGCAAAAGTTGTCAAGATGCTTGAAGAAGTGGTGGTCAGTTGGCAGCAAAAGGTCAAGTCAATGTGGAAGATGAGGCAAAACCTGCTAACTCAATTGGTTCAAATTTTGAAGTACTGGTTGTGCAACATGTGATTGGGTTTTGTCATGTAAGACAATTGGGCCCTTTCCGTTGACCTTTCTGTTGGCCCAATCCTGGCCGTAGGTGTTGAAGGTTTCCATGCATTTCATTGGTTTCCTGAGCATTCTCCTCAGATGTAATGGTTTCACCAGGATTCAGAAAGTTGTAATGGATCAGACCAGCAGCAGACCATCAAACAGTGACCGTGACCTTTTTTTGGTGCAAGTTTGACTTTGGGAAGTGCTTTGGAGCTTCTTCTCAGTCCAACAACTGAGTTGTTCATCACCAGTTTTATAAAATTCACTTTTCACTGCCCATTACAATCCAATTGAGAAATTATTTGTTGTTGTTGCATTGAATAAGAGAAGATGACACTTCAAAATGACAATTTTTAAAAAAATTTTTGTCAGCTCATGAGGTACCCACTTATTGAGCTTTTTCACCTTTCCAATTTTCTTCAAATGTCAAATGATCTTAGAATTATTGAGGTTGAGTTCTTTGGCAGCTTCTCATGTAGCTGTAAGAGGATCAGCTTTGATGATGGCTCTCAGTTGGTCACTGTCACTTCTGATGGCCGGCCACCGTACTTCTCATTTTCAAGACTCTTGTCTCCTTTGTAAAACTTCTTGAACCATCACTGTACTGTATGTTTGTCAGCAGTCCCAGGGCCAAATGTATTGTTAATGTTGCGAGCTGTCGTCACTGCTTTATAACCTATTTTGAATTCAACTAAGAAAATCACTCAAATTTGCTTTCTCGCTAATATCACTTCCATAGTCTAAAATAAACATAAAATATACAGCAAGTAGTAAATCATTAGCAAAAAAACTTAAAACAAGAAATGCACATTAAAATGGTGTATAACATAACCACGTTTATTTAAGAACGTATTCCAATATCAAATGGCAAAGGCCAACAATGCAAAAACCGCAATTAACTTTTGCACCAACTTAATATCTTTCCAATTTAGATTCCAAAGTGAGTTGTAAAGGCTGAGTGCTAAGATCTGAATCATAAGTTAGTATCATGGCAATGAAATTAGTAGCCAAGTGGAGCTTTATTCATGACATAACTGCTTTTTTGTAGCCAGTACCAAGACTATGAAAACTTGGGATTCTGATACTCATAGACTATTTTATTGCATTTTATTCATCAACAAACCCAACTTAAACTAAATACTTGGAAAGAAAGTTGTACCTGTATGACTTCTGTTCTCAGGCAAGATATTTTTGATGTATTTTTAATGAAATTCAACACTATGTAAAATCATTTAGGCAGAAAATATTTCTAGAACAAATAAGGGCCTATTCTGAAATAATAGTAAAAATATCAAATTCTTAATAGTGTTTTTACTGTTCTAAGAATTTTATGAATATTAATTCACTTCATCATTACAACAACCTTGTGGGATAAAATCTGTTATTATTCCCATTTCACAGATGGGGAAACTGAGACACAGAGATGAGTAAGGTCTCCAAGCTAACGGTGATGAAGCAGAGATTTGGTCTCTAGAGTCTGTGTTTTTAACCCTTTGAGACTGAAGTTGATAAGGAGGAGAGAGAGAGTAAGCTTCTGTGATAGCTGAGCTGGTAAAGAACACGCCTGCCAAATCAGGAGACACAGGAGACACGAGTTTTATCTCTAGGTTGGGAAGATCAGCTGGAGGAGAAAATGGCAACCCACTACAGTATTCTTGCCTGGAAAATCCCATAGACAAGAAAGCCTGGCAGGCTACAGTCTACAGCATTGCAAAGAGTTGGACACTATTGAACACAAGCACAGAGCAAAGAGAAGGTAAGATGAAACAAGAAAAGAAGGAAAGTGAGACAGTGAGGTCACAGGCCTGAAGTGAAGTGAGCCTTAAGAGGAACAATGAGAGATGACTTTCAGTGAGCATGATTGCCAGTCACTGGAGAATTTTGAATATACTATTGAGCCATTTGACCCAAATGTCACTATGCGTTCTTGGACATATGTGTTCCATTCTGTTCTGTTGCTCAGTCGTGTCCGACTCTTTGCGACCCCGTGGACTGTAGCCTACCAGGCTTCTCCGTCCATAGGATTCTCCAGGCAAGAATACTGGAGTGGGTTACCGTTTCCTTCTCCAGGGGATCTTTCTGACCCAGGGATTGAACCCAGGTCTCCAGCATTGGAGGCAGACGCTTTAACCTCTGAGCCACCAGGGAAGCCCAAAAACATATTTTTGCAAAATATACTGTAATAAGAGAGATTACTCTGAATATAAACAAAGACACAAACATTTAGTAAAGGTGAGAGTTGGACTGTGAAGAAAGCTGATCGCCGAAGAATTGATGCTTCTGAACTGTGGTGCTGGAGAAGACTCTTGAGAGTCCCTTGGACTGCAAGGAGATCTAGCCAGTCCATTCTAAAGACCAATCCTGGGTGTTCATTGGAAGGACTTATGCTAAAGCTGAAACTCCAATACTTTGGCCACCTCATGCGACGAGTTGACTCACTGGAAAAGACTCTGATGCTAGGAGGGATTGGGGGTAGGAGGAGACAGGGACGACAGAGCATGAGATGGCTGGATGGCATCACCGACTCGATGAACATGAGTTTGAGTGAACTCTGGGAGTTGGTGATGGACAGGGAGGCCTGGCGTGCTGCGATTCATGGGGTCACAAACAGTCGGACACAACTGAAAAAAAAAAAATGAGCAACTGAACTGAACTGAACTGAAACATATACATATCTTTTGACATACAATTATGGTATAAATCCTAAAGAAATACACATGAATGTGTAAATACAATATTTGTTCACAAGAGTAAACTCTTAACAGACTTAGATACTTTTCAGTAGGAGAATAAGTAAAGTATAGTTGGGGCTTCCATGGAAGCTCAGTCAGTAAAGAATGTGCCTACAAGGCAGGCCACCCAGATTCGATCCCTGGGTCAGGAAGATCCTCTGGAGAAGGGAATGGTTACCCACTCCAGTGATCTCGCCTGGGAAATTCCATGGATATAGGAGCCTGGCGAGCTAAAGTCCATGGGGTCACAAAGATTCAGACACAACTGAACAAATAACACTTTCACTGTTGTTTTCACTTTTTTGCTCACAAAATGAAATATTATACAGCTGTGAGAAAAGAATAGACTACAGCTATACTCAACAACCCCCACTCCAGTCATCTTGCCTAGAAAATCCCATGAATGGAGGAGCCTGGTAGGCTGCAGTCCATGGGGTCGCTAAGGGTCGGACACGACTGAGCAACTTCACTTTCACTTTTTGCTTTCACACATTGGAGAGGGAAATGGCAACCCACTCCAGTGTTCTTGCCTGGAGAATCCCAGGAACGGGGAAGCCTGGTGGGCTTCCGTCTATGGGGTCGCACAGAGTCGGACACGACTGAAGTGACTTAGCAGCAGCAGCAGCATACTCAACAACATAAATGAACATTAGTAAATCCGAGTTAAAGGAAAACCAGGTCTCAAATAACAACAGCATACTGTAAAATTCCCAAATATATAATCAATATATACATCAAAAACCACTTTTAAAAATAAGGAATAGATAAGAGGAAGTCAGTATGGCAGAGTAAGAGGACACTAAGCTCACCTCCCCCTGTGAATACATCAAAATGCATCTACATGTGAAGCAGTTCTCACTGAAAACAAGCTAGAGATTGCTGGAAAGATTCATTTACTACAAAGACTACAAAAAAAGATCTACCCAAGGTTGAGAAGGAACAGAGAAGAAGTGATCAGGTCAGGACTCATGACCATAGGAGAGGACCTAGAAGAGGAGGGTGATATCACAGGCTTGGAGATCCCTCCTGGGGAGCGAGGGGTTCAAACAACACTTTGGGGCCCGCAGCCCTAGGATGCAACACTGGGAAGACCAGTCCACTTAGCTGGTTTGCAAACCAGTGGGACTTAAAGGAGGGTGATAAGAAACTGGTACTGCATCTAAGGAGACTTCACACACACTTGATTACACCTGGGAATGAGGAGGCAACAGATTGAAACTGCCCAGGTCTCTGGCTGTTTCCCAGACCAGCTGTCTGAGCGTGTACCCCAACAATCACCAAGGATTGTTCCTGGCCCTGGCACAAGCTCAAAAGAGGGTGAAGGCTGCCATTGTCAAGAAGAGTGTGCAGTTGTGGGGGATGGAGCTAGCTATGACCTGACACCGCCTTAGAACAGGGCAAAGGTGGCTGTCACTGGTGCTGGAGGAGGCAGTAGATTGAGAGTGATCTGAGACTCTGACTGATCTGCAGGGATGGTCCTAACACACGCCCCAACCCACCTGAGAACCTGCTTCAGACCCTCTTACTCAGTACCACCCACCTCTAGGGCAAAGGCGCCATTCCCGAGAGTGGGGAGAGCACACTTACAAGGAATGGAAACAGCCTGGACCTGACCTTCAAGACTTCTGCTCCAGCATCCTGGGACCCAACCCTGTCCACAACAGGACAATGATGGCCACTAAGCAGAGGAGAAGCCCTGGTTCATACCTGACTCTGGCCTAAGTTCCTCCATCTAAAGTAAAATAGCAAACCCTTGCAATTTTTCCTTTTATCCAAGACAAGCTTTTCTAGTCTTTATAACATGGCTTCCAGGAATTTTCCTCCCTAGCACCTTCTCATGCAGTACTTCCAGAACATTAATGCTCTCAGGAAAGCACAGTTGCCAGAAATGAACTGTTTCTTCCAAACAGACCTGACCAGTGCAGGGTAGAAAGGCCTCAGCAAAACTTGTCCTTACCCAACACTTTGAGATGTGCCATCTGTGAAGAGGTTAGCTTTGGACCTATGAAGCAAGAAACCAGAGTTTAAGGAGAAGGCAAAAAAGCTTTCCTCCATTCCATGGATATCATAAAATAATAACATTGCATCTGGAAAGCATTAGAGTCCATTAAATGCTTTCATGAATACTATTTCACTAAGTCTTTGCAAAACTCTCACCGTCAGGTGTCAGTTTCTACATTTTTCAGATGAGAAACCCAAAATCATAGAACATGCAAGAGACAGAGATAGAACTTGTGCATTCTAGCCCTCGTCTAGCGTCTTTCCACAGTAGCATGCTGTTTCAAATAATCATATAATCATTAAATGGCTAGCCTCTCTCTAAACAACAAACTAGGAAACAAATTTTGCAACAGAAACCTAAATACATTATTGATTTTTAAAATCAATGAGAAAAAGACTGGCAATCCAATAGAACAACAGACAATGAATTCATCTGGCAGGTTCACAGAAAAAGGAATACAAAGAGCCAATAAACATATTTAAAGATGTTCAATTTGACTAACGGTTTTAAAATCCAAATTAAAACATTAGTAGGATATTATTTTTCACCAAACAAATTAGCAAAAATTAAGACAAAATTGATAATGCACAGTACTGGTGAGAGTGGAGGCTAACAGAAACTTCTACTGAACGAAAGGATACATGAAAGCACTGTGAGTGGAACTGCACTTTGGTACAGATTTTAAAAGGTCCATTTGGCAAGAACTATTTCATTTTGAATACTTCTGCCCTTCAATCCAGCAATTCCACTTTAAGAATATGTCTTCAAGTTGTTCAAAAGTACCTGTCCTAGGACGTTATTGTGTCATCACTTAACATTTACAAGTACTTGGATACATCCTAAATTTCTATCATTAAGAAATTATTAACTAAAGCACAATACATCCATTTAATGGAGCACCGTGATGTCCATTTTCAGTCTGTAGAAATATGCTCATGACATATTAAGTAAATAAAATCAACTGCACTACAATATGTAATATGGTCCCACTTGTACAAGAACAGCACTCATATATGTGGACCCTTACATTCATAAATATTCATATGTACATATTATACATATGCATACATACGTTTATGAAAAAAATGCCTTAAAGGACCCAATACAAAACAAACTATCAACAATGGCTATTTCTGGAAAATAGAATTTCATAGAATGAAAAATGGGGGATAATCAGGCATGTTTATATTTCTGGCTTTTTGAATAATATACCACACTCAGGAACAGGTCTGGACTATTTTGCCATGTCTGGAACCTTAGAGAAAGTGGTGTGCAACAGTGGGGTTTCCTTTTGAACCAGAAATGCATCAGTTCCATTACTTTTTGTTTACTAAGCAAATACTTTGTGTCATGCATTACACTAAGCACTGCACACATGTTATTTAAGATAACCTATACATTAAAACACATGTGAGTTAAGTATTAACAACCATCCTTACAATAAAAGTATGATCCAAACCTCTACTGCTATGATCCATTGATTGCACCAAGCTGGAGAAGATGCACACATTTAGCCAACTGAAACCATTTTTGACCTGTATCTAACAATAGTAAGAGAAATCAAATTAGCAAAAATTCAGATTTTTAAAGGACTTCAAGAGGAATACAATTTTCAAATTTGTAATCAAAGAAATAGGAGAGTTGTGTATTAAGATTCTGGTCTCTTTATAATTGAGGCTAAAAGTTGACCCTATGTTCTAATGTCTTAGAAGTATTACACATTTTAGATTATACATCACCAGTTTCAAAAAGGGCTATGCATCCTGATGAGGTTTTCTGCAAAAAGAAAATTCCCTTCAGGATTAATTTATCTACCTGTCAATAACCACCTAGAAAATAGGCAAGGGACTTTAGATTCTGGAGTGGAATCATGGCAAAAATTATACATATCAAGTGTTGATTAAAACTATTATAGATGAGATAACTTAGGGGGAAAAGAGTGTGGCAGGGTGTGGGTATCTGGGCTGTGTATGGTTGGGGGAGAAACATTTGGATAGTATGTCTCAACTACTCATTTCTCTTTAAAGAAGAAAATGAAAGGAGTTGATACTATGTGAAACCTCTCTTCAAATATTTAGAGACTGTTACTTGAAAAGACAGTTAAATTTGCCCTGTGCCATTCCAAAAGAAAGAACTAGAAGCAGTGGAAGCTAGAGAAAGATAGATTTCAGCTCAATATATAGATAACATTTTAATAGAATAAACTGGAATAGACTGTCTCAGGAAAAGGTGGATTCCTCATTTTTAAAAAATTTAAGCAGAGTTGAAACAACTTGTTTGCTGGAATGTTACAATAAACCTTCATGAACTGAATACTTCCTCAAATTAGATGACCTTTGTGTTTCCTTGCATGGTTTTTAATTCACTCATATTCTCTTCTATACTCTGTTTCGTTATTCAAATACAGTAAACCATGGGCAATGTGTGCATATAGTAATCTAAAAATCAAAAATAGAGAAATAAAGTCGAGAGATAAAAGTTAACATTTATTGATTTCTTATTGTGCCAAGCATATTAGAAGTGCGTATTCACTCATTCATTTAACTCTTACCAAAATGAGGTAGTTCCTAATTTGATCTCCATTTTCAGATGAAGAAACATGTACAGAGTTTAAGGAAATTGACCATGGTCATACAGCTACTATGTGGAGGAATCAGGATTCAAATTTAGTCTGTCTGGTTCCAAAGCTTATAGAGACTTAAAACTATTCTAATGACTAAGAGTGATAGTTACTGATTTAAAGCAATTGACTATTTCCCCAGAGTTTTGTATAGAATATGTATTCTTCTAAAAAGCGAATCATAGAGGTGAGTCAGATAAAATTATCCAAACAGAAACAAATTAAAATTAAATTCAATCTCATTTTCCAATCCCTAAGGACATTTGCACCATCCCACATAAAAAGGATGATCGTCCCTCCCAAAGTTAGAAATATAATTTCTCCCATATTTGGTCTAGGGCTCAGTGGGCAAGAACATGGGCTGAGCATCCAGAGAGCTGAATGCAATCTCAACCCTTCCATCAGAGCCCTGTGAGGCAGGGGGTGAGCCACTTAGTTGCTCTTTAAGAGCACAGGGCTCAAAAGGTCTATTTAATCTCAAAAGACCCCATAAAGCATTTAACAGAATTGCTCATATAAAGTGCATTTATGACTTTTGTTTTTCTTACACAGGACCTTCATATTTATTGCAATATTACCTTCCTCTTTGCTGGTCAGAAATATGTAAGTCCCCTTCCTCATGATTCATCCTTCTCTCATGATCCATCAAGGTTTTCCCTGGAGATCTTAGCTAGAAGTTTCATTCCCCATAAGAGAGAGATTAACTCACAGAAGTGATTATATTAACAAGGAATAACACACCACATAGCCAGCGAAAACACTTTTAAAGACCAAAAGAAATAAGATACAAAAGGAATCTACTACATAATCCCATAAATAGCTTTGAAAGTGCAGTATATTACCAAAATTTTATTCAGCCCACAAACCAGGCATCATTTCTCACTTTCTGTCTTTCTAACAAATCCCACTTCCAACTTCTTTGACACACATTTTTCATAACTAACACATTGACAGTTCACCATATCAAACCACACTAAACCAAATTAAAAAAATATTAAAAGGCAAAAGCAAAATATAGTTAATTTCTTGTGTTATATTGTGCACGTTTCTTTATAACAAACTTTGCTACACAGATTATTTGAAACAGCTCATAAGATTACTTACACTAAAATATAAATACTGTTGGCCCTTAAACAACACTGTGGGGTCCACTTATACTCAGATTTTGAACCGTGGGGTTTTTTGTTTTGAACTGTGGTGTCCACTTATACTCAGATTTTTTTCAGTAAGTACATTCTGCAGTACTATAAGATTGGAGATTGACTGAATCCATAGATACAGAGGGACAACTGTGAAGTTATACACAGATTTTGGACTTCAAGGATGGGGGTAGAGGGACTTTACTGTCCAAGGGTCAACTGTAAATGAAAAACCGGGCCCAAGAAAATGTAAATTGATATTGAATATCAAGACCCAAAGAAAAGTTAGACTTGCATATATGTTCTATGTTGCTATTAAAATTGAGATAAAATTTTATTTCCAAGTGTCTGGGTAGCTTCTAATAAATGGATTTTAAAATCAGATACATGGCATTTTTTAGTCATGTAAAAAGCAAAAAAAAAAAGAGCTCAAAGATTAATTTTTCAAATGCCTTAAAACAGGACAGGAGGGGATACAGAAGACAATATTTTTACTATATGAAATACAGTATATGCATTAATGGGTTTTTATAAGAATTTTTTTATAACATCCCTTAGTATAAACCACAGACAAAATGTCAAACCTAAATTAATGAAAGTAATATTGCAGAGTATGAGAATGGGGAAGGGAGCAGTAGATTAGAATTGAAGCAGATCTGGTTACTTTCTTTTATGCCTACACTAATCTTTTTGAATGGTTTAAGCAAGATGTAATGGCTACTTATGGCAAGAAAATCCACTGACAGAGCAACCTGATACAAATCCTTAAAACCCGAGAAATGCACAGAAGCTTCTGGGAGCATAAGTCCTAATGGTCAACACAACATAGTGACCTGGGGATCTCACCCTCTGTTTCAGACCACCTGTCCAACCTTCCCTGAAGGTAGAGCTAATTTGGCCATATGTGGTTTCACCTCTAATTACTGTTTATTTCATTTCCATGTCATCTCTTTCATTACAATCTCACTAATAGGAACAAGGGGGTCTTCATAACTGTATAAGACAGAATCAGGCAACTATTGATTTATTTGATTGACTTCAATTAATCTTACTCTTATGAGCTCAGAATATGAACAGTTTTGTTTGGAATCATGTCTTACTGAATAGTTTGCATTTATATATATATATATAATATTTTCTATCTTATATATTTTATTTTTACATAGTTCAGTTCAGTTCAGTTCAGTTCAGTTCAGTTCAGTCGCTTAGTCGTGTCTGACTCTTTGCGACCCCATGAACCACAGCACGCCAGGCCTCCCTGTCCATGACCAACTCCCGGAGTTCACTCAAACTCATGTCCATCGAGTCAGTGATGCCATCCAGCCATCTCATTCTCTGTCGTCCCCGTCTCCTCCTACCCCCAATCCCTCCCAGCATCAGACCTTATATATTTCTCTCCTCCAGTACAATAGATTTTTTTTTCTTACAACTCTTAACATTCTCCAACCTGTTACACATTTTTCTAAATACTTTATCTCCTACTTAAGTATTTCTATCACATTCTTCTTTATTGATATTCCCCACTTGAGACTCACAAAAAAAAAATAAATAAATATACTTCTTTCAGGTTTCACTCAATTTTAGTCCAGTGTTTGCAACTGTCAATATGAGTTTTATCCAAACTTTAATGCAATATTTTTATCATTTGAATTAATATATAGCATTGGTATGCCTCCCCTCAGGTTCCCTGGGAGACATGGAATATTTCCAACCCTATAGAGAACTTCAGCATTTAATACAATGTTGTATCCAGACCACCCTTTCAAGAGATTTCATCATTGGTGTTCATTTCAGTAGAGAATATCCATATAGTTACTTGGAGAGCAGAGATGGCATCTCGACATGAGCCCACCACACAGCGTTTCCAGAGTCCTTTAAGAATTCCTCATGCCCCATTAGCTTATTGCCCAATTATAAAACACACTTGCATGGTTTCTCACATGTTGACATCTCTGAAATGAGCAGCACTTTTTTATTAAAAATATCAAATACAATATCTGTTTTTAAAGTCTACTATTAAATCTTTGGTGGAATTTACAATTAATGGCATCTTAGATTCCAAAAACTATGATAGTGGAAATTATGTTATTTATTTAGACATGATGAGTTAACATGACCCGTCCTGTACTGAAGCTTCTGGTGCATGACAATTAAACCATACTATTTTGTGTAAAAAGGAACTTCTTATGATGGGGGCCATGCCTCCATACCATCACAATTTATAAGTATTATAACTTTTAAAGAATAATAAAAGGGGGAGCAAAATACAGCTTTGCTTTTTACCCTTGTGAATTGTTCTCTAATTTGCTGAAGACCATTCAGACCTGGTATTCATAGAAATACCAGACCACCTGACCTGCCTCTTGAGAAACCTGTATTCAGGTCAGGAAGCAACAGTTAGAACTGGACATGGAACAGACTGGTTCCAAATAGGAAAAGGAGTACGTCAAGGATGTATATTGTCACCCTGCTTATTTAACTTATATGCAGAGTACATCATGAGAAAAGCTGGGCTGGAGGAAGCATAAGCTGGAGTCAAGATTGCTGGGATAAACATCAATAACCTCAGATATGCAGATGACACCACCCTTATGGCAGAAAGTGAAGAAGTACTAAAGAGCCTCTTGATGAAAGTGAAAGAGGAGAGTGAAAAAGTTGGCTTAAAACTCAACATTCAGAAAACTAAGATTATGGCATCCAGTCCCATCACTTCATGCAAATAGATGGGGAAACAGTGGAAACAGTGGCTGACTTTATTTTTCTGGGCTCCAAAATCACCTCAGATGGTGATTGCAGTCATGAAATTAAAAGACACTTACTCCTTGGAAGGAAAGTTATGACCAATCTAGATAGCATATTAAAAAGCAGAGACACTACTTTGTCAACAAAGGTCCATCTAGTTAAGGCTATGGTTTTTCCAGTAGTCATGTATGGATGTGAGAGTTGGACTATAAAGAAACCTGATCGCCGAAGAACTGATGCTTTTGAGCTGTGGTGTTGGAGAAGACTCTTGAGAGTCCCTTGGACTGCAAGGAAATCCAACCGGTCCATCCTAAAGGAAATCAGTCCTGGGTGTTCATTGGAAGGACTGATGTTGAAGCTGAAACTCCAATACTTTGGCCACCTGATGCTGAGAGTTGACTCATTTGAAAAGACCCTGATGCTGGGAAAGATTGAAGTCAGGAGGAGCAGTTGACGACAGAGGATGAGATGGTTGGATGGCATCACCGACTCAATGGACATGGGTTTGGGTAGACTCTGGCAGTTGGTGATGGACAGGAAGGCCTGACGTGCTGCAGTTCATGGGGTTGCAAAGATTCAGGCATGACTGAGCAACTGAGCTGAACTGAACAGAACTGAATTCAGGCCTACCTTGATATAATGTTAAGACATGGGGTTTATGCAGGTATCTGTAACTGAATATTTAATTCATGACATTTAACTTTGTCCAGACTAGAGAGACAAAGACATTCTCACAGTCCTGTGATTACTGAGAACTTTCCCATAAAGCAATAAAGAATAGAACAGTGAACAGTCGGGAGATTATCACACAACCTGTTTGTTCCACAAATAAAATATAGACTTGAGAAACCCAAATTATTTAAAGGAGAAATTGTCATCAAATATGGACAGAAATGTCCAATAAAATATATCTTTTCAGGAATGTAGAATATTGCCTTTTAAAATATGAGAGAAACTTAAATCTGAACCACTCTAAAGGAACCTTGCACATATTATAGAACTTAACAAAGGAGTCCTTGAAAAGACTTTGAACAGATTTGATGACTGAAAAAAAATCACTTTGTGCTTTTATCATGGAGTCTTCCAATGCATATTTTTAGAGTGGACATAATAAATAAGTGCACTGGTTATATTTTCACATTAACCAAAAATGCAGAAATAGAACTGCTTTTAAAATATATATCATCTTAGTTAAGGATCATTGTAATATATATGTGGCTAATTCAAGCTAAATCTCTTTGAATAGAAAATGAGACAGCACAACTGAAGCAAAATTTGGGAGTCAGTTTGTATTTTACAATATTTGTTTTAGGGAAGAAATTGCTATTACAAACTCAATATAATAAAAATAAACATTTACCAAGCATTTACCAAACTTAGGCCCCATGTTCAGCATTTACACTTATTAGCTCAGAAGAGTCCCTACGACCCTCCCAAGCAGGTAATTTATTATTCCCATTTTATAGTTGATGAAGTTAAAGTTCAAAAAGGATGTAACTTGTTCAGCACAGAAGTGGCAGAACAAAGCTTCAAAGTCAAAGGATCTGACTCTCTAGCCTCTTTCTCGACCACCCTGTTGTTGAGAACATGGGGGCATTCCTGCTGGGCAAGCTGCAGATGGAAATCTCCCAAGTTTGGTCTTGCCACAATCACAAGGTGGATGAAAAACTATTTCACTTCCAAGAATGGTCCTCTGACTTGCTCACATGCAGTTATTTTATATTCTGTGAAGGGAGGCTCATATGTAACTAAACCAGGATTCGAGTTTATTTCTCTTACCAGATTTAATTCCAAAGATATAATGACTAACATGATTAAATATCTCAGTGGCCTCCCATATTGAGATTTAGAATGTCATATGGCTATAGTTCTTAATTCTACTATGAATGCCCTTCCCTTTCAGGTTAACTGCATAACCGATTAAATACTCTGCACAAAGGCAAGGTGACTCTAGAGGGAAACATGCAATTATGTAGTTTCCAAGTAGTAATTATCTAAAATTAATTGCTGTTTTATGGGAGTTTTGATCACACCAAACAATATTTACAATTGCAATTCAATTCCAAGATATCTTCTTACTCTGCTTAGCCATCTATCGGTTCAGTCATGCCTTCTTATGTTTGGGAAACATATATGATTTATCGTACAATTAAATGAGTGTTTTGTTAACTCCAAAGGGAACTTTTTGAACAGGAAAGATATGCAGTAGTGTGGCAGAAATAATACTGTGGAACCCAAGGGTACTTACTAAAAAAAAAAAAACACTGCCCTTTCCTGTGTCCACTTGGGTTAACATTTTTTACTTGCATTATGAAGTCTGCTGTTACTATTGGTATAACCTCATCAAGAAAATCAAAGGTTCATTTTCCATGCTTTTCTTCAATCCTCCATCCTCTGTCTGCCATCAAAAGATAAGAGATCTAAGATTCTGTCCCATTTAAACAATGAGTCAACTCAGCCATTTTTTAAGTCTCTCAGGATAGTGATTTGCTGTGTTCCCTCTTTCCCACTAAAATAGAAACTTTTGAAAGTGAAGGCTGGGGCTTATTATCAAAGATTCTTTGTAGTTGTTAAGCACAGGAAATCTGTGTCTCCGATGCCTATCACATATTTAATAAGAAGACATAATTACTGCAAATGGTTCCCTGCTTGAAACCAATGGCCATTTCTAATGCTCATCTCTTTGAAATAAGCATTTGTGGTGAAAATTCCACTCATGAGCATTTACAGAACACTCACTGGTAACAAAGCCCCAGGATAAGTGTGTAATCAAATGATATTTGCCTGGGTCCCTGACATTCTCTGCTTTAAGGGGAATAGCAATAACACCAATAGACATGAAAAGATATGGCTAAGCTTGTGTTAATTTCCACTCCAAGCCTCACACTCCTGGATAATGTTTATCTGGTTTCCATATCCTGAAAAGAAAATGCATTCATTTAGCAAGATGTTATTGTTACTGTTTAGTTGCTAAGTCGTGTCTGACTCTTTGCCACCCCATGGACTATAGCCCAACAGGCTCCTCTGTCCATGCGATTCTCCAGGCAAAAATACTGGAGTGGGTTACCATTTCCTTCTCAAGAGGATCTTCCCAACCCAGGGACCGAACCCACATCTCCTGCACTGGCAGGCAGATTCTTTACCACTGAGCCACTGGGGAAGACTTAGCATGATGACTTTGGATTCAGTCTGACCGACAAATTTTCAGTGTTGATGTTTCACCACTGAAGTTCACAAGATCAGAATCTCCCCCAGTTCTCCAAAAGACTTCACCCATTCTGAAGCAGAGAGAAAATTTTTTACCATTATTCTTTGGGAGGAATTGTCTTGTCCTGTTTGATACCACTTGATACCTGTTTCTCTTTCAATCTCATCTGTCTCCACTTTCCCACCTGAAAGTCCCCTCTGTTCGCAGTCAGCGTATGTCTGTTTACTTCTCCTTATCCTCTACCTCCAGGTCCTTTGAATTCCTTCTTCTACAGGGTCTAAAGTGAAGGAGACCATACTCCCCCTACAGTGGGAGACTAAAAGACTCAGCAGTGGACCATCAAGCATCTTGGAATATACAGAATGAATGAAAATCCGGTTAGACTTTCATGAGTCACTGCTTTTGATCATGAAATAAATACCTTTCCAAGACATGAAAGGAGTGGATATCTGTATGTATGTGAGTAAAGTTTCATGCATCATTGCTTCCAAGGTGTCACTTTGGTGAAGGTTATACATTAGCAGCTAGGTTGAGTCAATAGATATTTATGAGCAAGCGTTTCTACTTCTCAATTACTGGGGAGAGTGAATGGACAGGATAATGTAGAAAAATAACCTTCAGCAATAATATTATGGTAAAATGAGTATGGAGAGTAGTCTACAATATAATTTAAAAAAAAAACTTGTTAGGATACCAGATATTTTTCACAAGGTTTCCCATGCCCCAACTCTTCTGTGGAATTGATTATTCACTGAGGTGAAAAGGAATTTCTGAAGTCTTTGACCACAGAAGTGAAACTTGATAGGTAACTGATAGCATATATTCCAAATATCCAGAAGTATAATAATTAATGATTGTATATTCATGATTTTCTGATAAACATCCTTTCCAGCTGCTGGGCTAATACCTTGAGAATATGAAGCTAATTCCAGAACCATTAATATTCTATCCCTGAGTTGTAAGTACTCTAGGGTTCTCAAATTTCCAGGAAGAAAGGCTTAGCTGACCCACTGTCACCAGCCTAGCCTAACACAATCTCTCAGAATCCCTTTGCTCCCTCACAGCAGAAATCACTGTGTTTCTCCCTAGACTGGCTTTGCTGAAACATCTTGAATTCAGAAAAACCCCTAGAAAGAATTTTTAAAGGTCTGAGGGCTACTAAGAATTTTCAATGGAAGGAGGTGAAAACTAAATAGATCAACTGACTGATTAATCAATGGACTGATACGGTTCTTGCCCCTTCTTTAGGGTAAAGAGATCTCAGCTTTAACCATATAATCCAGTCTTGTAAACCACTTTCAAAATAAGTTCAAGAAAATTACATTAGGCTCAAAAAATTATATTTTCTTCAAGCACATGTATCAGTACTGCTATCTGCATCATCCCCAACTGATTTTCCAAATACTAGTAGAATTTAACCTCTTGCTCCAACTCAAAGACAAGGTTGTGTGAAAAACAAGTCTAAAATGATAAGCAAAATATTATACATTTCTCAGAGGGTCAGTGTTTGATTTATTTGAACAGTTCAGTTAAACGCAGAAGCCAGGGTTTTACTTTTTATATATTTCCTCATAAATGGTCTAATTAATATTCTGTCTCTGGGCAGTACAATCTCATAAACCAATCCCCAAAGAGAGAGATCTGCTCTTTTCCCTGAAATATTGAGAATGCAATCAACATTCATTTTGTAAGAACAAGTATATTAATAAATGGAACTACAAAATTGCATCACCCACTGGGAGCAATACACTGCCCAACAAAGACATTTAACAAATGAAGAACCAGAGGGCAGTTAGCCCTCAGTGCCAGAGGATAAGTCTGATGAGAGCTACGTGGAGGAAGAGTTCCCACCCAAGTGCTTATCAGAACTACCTGGGAGATGACAAAAATGTGTAAAATCTGACTGCCTTTCTAGACCCACTGACCCATATTCTCAAGAGGTAGGTCCAGGAATACACATTTTTAATAGATGCCCAGTGATTCTGATGATTCAAGCAGTTAGGGAAGCCATTGATCAATGGCATGCATGCATGCTAAGCCACTTCAGTCGTGTCTGCCTCTGCGACTTCATGGACTGTAGCCCTGCAAGCTCTTCTGTCCCTTGGATTCTCCAGATAAGGATACTGAAATGGATTGCCATGCCCTGCCCAAGGGCAGTGGTTCTCAAAGTTTGGTCCCCAACCAGCAGCATAAACATTTGAAAGGCCAATTATTGCCCACCCCCAGGGCTCCTGAATCAAAGGTTCTGAGGATAGGGCCCAGCAGTCCACCTGAGCTTTAGCAAGACCTCCAGGTGGTTTGTGGGCTTCCCAGGTGGCGCTAGTGGTAAAGAATGCACTGGCCAGTGCTGGAGACTTAAGCAACACGGGTTCGATCCCTGGTTAGGAAGTTCCCCTGGAGAAGGGAGTGGCAACCCACTCCCGTATTCTTGCCTGGAGATTCCCAAGGACAGAGGAGCCTGGTGAACTACAGTTCATAGGGACACACAGAGCCGGACATGACAGAAGCAAGCCACGTCTAGGTGGTTCAGATGCACTTAAAGCCTAAAAACCATTGATCTAGGGAATTTAAATTAAGCCTCAGTGGATATAGAGAAAAGGGAACCCTTATACACTGTTGGTGGGAATGTAAATTGGTGCAGCAGAATGGACATTTCTAAAAAGCTAAAACAGAACTACCATATGACCTAGCACTCCCCTCCTGGGTATATAAGTGAAAAAAAAAAAAGAAAAGATTAATTTGAAAAGACACATGAACCCCAATGTTCACAGCAGCATTATTTATAATAGCCAGGACATGGAAGCAACCTGTTTATCAACAGATAAATGGATAAAAAAGGTATGACATGTATATGTGATAGAATATTACTTGGCCATAGAAGAGAATGAAATGTTGCCATTTACAACAATATGGATGACCTAGAGGGTTCCGTTCCATCGCTCAGTCGTGTCCAACTCTTTGCGACCCCGTGGACTGTAGCCTACAGGCTTCTCCGTCCATGGGATTCTCCAGGCAAGAATACTGGAGTGGGTTACCATTTCCTTCTCCAGGGGATCTTCCGGACCCAGGGATCGAACCCAGGTCTCCCACATTGGAGGCAGACGCTTTAACCTCTGAGCCACCAGGGAAGCCCGACCTAGAGGGTAAAACACTGAAATTGGTCAGACAGAGAAAGATAAACACTGTAGGCTATCAATTGTTAACATGTATATTCTAAAAAATGAAACAAATGAGTCAAGGTTAAAAAAAAAGAATAGACTAGTGGTTACCAGTGAGGAACAGGAAAGGGACAGATATGAGATTTGTACAAACTACAATGTAAAATATAAATAAACTACAAGGATATATATTATAGCACAGGGAATATAGTCATTATTTTATAATAACTATAAATGGAGTATAACCTTTAAAAGTTGCGAATCACTGTTACATATCTGAAAGTTATATATTATTGTACATCAATTATACCTCAACAAAAAATACTAAAAGTTAAAATAATAATAATAATAAATTAAGCCACAGCCAGAAAGAGCCAAAAGTTCTCATTCTTTTCTGGTCCTTTGCTATTTGGAGGATATTCGAAGGCAATCAATTTAACTTTCTAGGGATTCTGACAGCAAGCATTTATGAAGAGAGCGGAGTGTAGGGTTGCGTTAACATAACTCTGAGAAAGAGGACATCTAAAGCCACACTGCCAGAGATGCTCAGATTTCATGCCCAGCGGTAGGCAGATCCTCACAAGAGAGAGAGAATGAAATGAGCACGTGTAAGGGGAACTTCTGTTTCCTGACTTTTGCAGAGACATTTCAGAGAGCATATAACAATATCTCTTAAAGACATGAAGTTAACTAATATATTGTTTTCTGCATGTGAGTTTTTGTCCATTCTTTCTTAAGACGCTTATGTACTTGTCCTTCTCACTTCCTTCTGTTCCTGCAAGTGTTGCACATGAATCTTCTCTCGTAAATTGCACTTCATGTCTCCCTCTTGATCCCTGTAACTGAATATTTCTCTGAGAATCTCAGACTGTAAATGAGCTTTTCTCAATGGATTTTCATTTTCACACAACCTGTTAAAAAGGCATTTTAAAATATTTTTTCCTAATCACCACATGATACACATACAGCTAGACTGTATAGCTGTGTGTGGACTATATGTATATCTGTGGTTTACACACAAAAGGAGAGAGGAAGATTTTTTTCAACCCTCTCCAAGAATGAATTGAATTCCCCTTGGGGAAGATATCACCCTCATTGAGAACACACCCTTTAGAGTTTTAAGTACAATTGTGTTCTGATACACTAGATGTAGGAGACATTCCAGTTATTTTTCTAAATCACCTCTAGACTACCAATCAAACTGAAAACATTAGGTGGAAAATCCAGCCCTATGAGTTCACTCATATTAGGGCTGGCATGGTGCTGGAAAACCTCAGAGGGACCCTAGCTTTCAGTTCATCGTGGGTGCCACTGGGAGGCTCTCCACTCTGCCCCCTCCAAAGACTTGAGGAAATCAGAGCAGAAGTTCCTCCCTCTCCTCCTCCCTGCCCCCCTACTTGCCAAATGGGTACACACACAGCACTCTCACTCCAACTATCTCTGCTACAAGGCTGACCTACTTTTCTGCTCCCTCAATCCTAGGAGTCACTCTCTCTCAGCTCCTTCTTCACCTAGACCTTAAAAAAATAAAAGATCAAAAATGGCAGACCTTTAAAAAAAAAAAAAAGCCTTTTAATTTAATCCCCTGGCACAAAGCAAACCCAGGTTATACACAACTGCCCTCTGAAAGACTACAGATACCTCTCATCCCCACTGGAGTAACCTACAGCCAGTTTATTTCTCAGTTACTTTCTCCTAAATACATCATTGAATTTGGCAATTAAGAAGCTATGAACTCCTGGAAGACATTGTGTCATTTTTTATTTGTAGCTTTAATAACACAATGATAATTTCTCATAGCTCAGTCGGTAAAGAATCCACCTGCAATGCAGGAATCTGCCTGCAATGCAGGAAACCTGGGTATGATTCCTGGGTCCAGAAGATCCCCTGGAGAAGGAAATAGCAACTCACTCCAGTATTCTTTCCTGGAGAATCCCACGGACAAAAGAGTCTGATGGCTACAGTACATGGGGTCCCAAGAGTCAGACACAACTTAGCGACTAAACCACCACCACTATGTCTAAATTCTAAACATTTCAAAGGCTGGGCTAGAGTTGATTGAAAAAAACAGATACCTCTCCTCTAGCACAAGCCACTTAATGAAAAAAAAAAATCTTACTTTAGACTATCACCATTAGAGCACAGGCTTAGCTTCAGAGGGGCAAGGATTCTAATTCTAGTGCTACCTGTTAATACATATGTGATTTCTATAATCTTTCTTCTCTTCATCTGTAAATTGAGACTAATAATAAAACTTATTGCAAAAGGTTTCTGTGAAGATTAAAAGTGAATTTGTGATAAATTCTACCTCAGTGCCTGGTAAGGGCAAAAGATCAACAAATCGCAACATTATCATTGTTGGCATGGGGTTTTCAAAGCAAGAATACTGAATTGGTTTGCCATTCTCTTCGACATTACCCTTATGGCAGAAAGCGAAGAAGAACTAAAGAGCCTCTTGATGAAAGTGAAAGAGGATAGTGAAAAAGTTGGTTTAAAGCTCAACATTCAGAACACTAAGATCATGGCATCCGGTCCCATCACTTCACAGCAAATAGATGGGGGAACAATGGAAATAGTGACAGAATTTATTTTGGGGGGCTCCAAAATCACTGAAGATGGTGACTGCAGCCACAAAATTAAAAGACACTTGCTCCTTGGAAGAAAAGCCATGATCAATCTAGACAGCATATTAAAATGCAGAGACATTACTTTGCCAACAAAGGTCTGTCTATTCAAAGCTATGGCTTTTCCAGTAGTCATGTATGGATGTGAGAGCTGGACTATAAAGAATTGATAGCCGAAGAACTGAGCACCAAAGAATTGATGCTTTTGAACTGTGGTGTTGGAGAAGACTCTTGAGAGTCCCTTGGACTGCAAAGAGATCAAACCAGTCCATCCTAAAGGAAATCAGTTCTGAATATTCATTGGAAGGACTGATGCTGAAGCTGAAACTCCAATACTTTGGCCACCTGATGCAAAGAATTGACTCATTTGAAAAGACCCTGATGCTGGGAAAGATTGAAGGCAGGAGGAGAAGGGGACAACAGAATACGAGACGGTTGGATGGCATCACCAACTCAATGGACATGAGTTTCAGTAAACTGTGGGAGTTGGTGGTGGACAGTGAGGCATTGCTTGCTGCAATCCACGGAGTTGCAAAGAGCTGGACATGACTGAGCAACTGAACTGAACTGATTCTTGGAAGGAAAGTTATGACAAACTTAGACAGCCTATTAAAAATCAGAGTCATCACTTTGCCAACAAAGGTCCATATAATCAAAGTTATGATTTTTCCAGTAATCATGTACAGATGTGAGAGTTGGATCATGTAAGAAGGCTGAGCACCGAAGAACTGATGCTTTGCAATTGTGGTGCTGGTGAAGACTCTTGAGAGTCCCTTGACCAGCAAGGAGATCAAACCAGTCAATCCTAAAGGAAATCAACCTTGAATATTCATTGGAAGGACAAATGCTGAAGCAGAAGCTCCAATACCTTGGCCACCTGATGTGAAGAGCTGACTCATTGGAAATACCCTGATGCTGGGAAAGATTTAGGGCAAGAGGAGAAGGGGACAACAGAGAATGAGATGGTTAGATAGCATCACTGACTAAATGAACATGAATTTGAGCATCCTTCAGGAGAGGTGAAGGACAGGGAAGCCTGGCGTGCTGCAGTTCATGGGGTCGCAAAGAGTCGGACTCTACTTAGTGTATAAACAACAACAACAACATGCAGTCAAAAGCTCTACCACTGAGCTATACCTCCAACCGGTACGAATCGATATTCATCAACAGCTTTTTCTCGGAACGTCCCAATTTTTGTCTTACTGTATTGCTCTCTTATAGCTCATTCAGTCAGCAGGGAATAATTAGCAGCCATGCCACACAGGAACAAAGTGTGCAGACTTGAGTTGATGTTGGGCTTAATGAGCTTATTTTAAAAGCAACAAATCACTCAACTTCCCATCAACCTCCACTTAGCACTTTCTCATGTAGAATGTGGCAAAAATCAGAACCCTTGCTGATGAGGTAATTTGATCTTGAAATTTGCCATTTGCTTACATGCCCAGAACCAAGATATACAGCCAACTAGGAAAGAAAGCAGTTTTTCCTTATTTATTGCATCTACAACTACTGTGAGGGTTATGGGAACTAGAGATCAAGAAAAACTATCAGGGATCATTTACTTTGATATATTTAAACAGATATTATCTGTATGTCTATCATCCTGACCATTTAATTACATATGAGCTACTCCTTTTATATGACAAAAAAGAATTTTTCAAAGAGGCCGTCTTATAAATGTCCTCCTAATCTGTAAAGTCATTTTTATTTTTGCTTGAGCATTATTGATTGGGAAACATGCTCAAAATACTCTTTTCTGTGTCGATCTTTCCCCAGTGTCAGACAAAGAAGAAATTTCACATCTGATCCCACAGCTTGTTGCAGGTGACTCTACTGGGATTCTCTTTGGAAAAGCCAGATGGGTTCTGCACAGTCAGGATGTGGGAGAGGCAGAGGAGGTGGTGTGAGTCATCTCAGGGCTGGCTCTAAAGCAGCTCAGGCTGACTTCCTCTGGGAGACCTCCCACCTGAAGAACAGGGAAGGGTAAGTTCCTTTTCTTTAAATTCCTTAATCCTCTTTCTGCCTTCTGTTCCTCCCCCTTTCCCCAATTAAGTCTCCTACATACCTTTTCAAAACTATTTTCAGGAAAAAAAAAGGTTTTCTTATTAAAGTAAGGGGGAGAATCGAGATGTTTGACAAAACAGCCAATTCACCATTTCAAGTATCTTTGGCTTCCCACATCCTCTGGTGACTCAGATGGTAAAAATCTGCCCTCAATGTGGGAGACCCGGGTTTGATCCCTGGGTCGGGAAGATCCCCTGGAGAATACTCACTTCAGTATTCTTGCCTGGAGAATTCCGTGGATGGGGGAACCTAGCAGGTTGCAGTCCGTAGGGTCACAAAGAGTCAGACGTGACTGAGCAACTAACACACACTCCAGGCACTCAGCACCCCCTGTTCTACCCACTCTTTCACCACCTCTTCTCCTTGACACTGTCTCTTCCTTATCATCCTTTTTCGAAAATGTTGTTGGATTAATG
The DNA here is from genome assembly GCF_049115385.1 of Moschus berezovskii. Classification (NCBI taxonomy): domain Eukaryota; kingdom Metazoa; phylum Chordata; class Mammalia; order Artiodactyla; family Moschidae; genus Moschus; species Moschus berezovskii. The sequence goes on from NC_142469.1 coordinate 65,866,022, forward strand.
TTTCCAGAATACAAATCTGTATGCCTCACTATGGCTTATAGTAGCCTTTCAACCAAGAGTAAGCCAGAACTTGAAGTGAAGTGAAGTCGCTCAGTTGTGTCCGACTCTTTGTGACCCAATGGACTGTAGCCTACCAGGCTCCTCTGTCCATGGCATTTTCCAGGCAATAGTACTGGAATGGATTGCCATTTCCTTCTCCAGGGGATCTTTCCAGTCCAGGGATCGAACCCGGGTCTCCTGCATTGTAGACAGCCGCTTTACCGTCTGAGCCACCAGGGAAGTCTACTAATAGAAGGATACTGTAACTTATTTCTATATATTAATATTTATTTCAAAACATATATAAATACCCTATATTTTTACTCTATGATGCCATTTTAGACTTTTCAGTCATATCAGTTCAGTTCAGTTCAGTTCAGTTCAGTCGCTCAGTCGTGTCCGACTCTCCGCGACCCCATGAATCACAGCACGCCAGGCCTCCCTGTCCATCACCAACCCCCGGAGTACACTCAAATTCATGTCCACAGAGTCGGTGATGCCATCCAGCCATCTCATTCTCCGTCGTCCCCTTCTCCTCCCGCCCCCAACCTTTCCCAGCATCACAGTCTTTTCCAGTGAGTCAACTCGTCGCATGAGGTGGCCAAAGTATTGCAGTTTCAGCTTTAGCATCAGTCCCTCCAATGAACATCCAGGGTTGATCTCCTTTAGAATGGACTGGTTGGATCTCCTTGCAGTATAAGGGACTCTCAAGAGTCTTCTCCAACACCACAGTTCAAAAGCATCGATTCTTCGGCGATCAGCCTTCTTCACAGTCCAACTCTCACATCCATACATGACCACGGGAAAAACCATTGCCTTACTGTACTCTAAATCACATTATCAATGTGATCCATAATGCCATCTTCTTTCTTAATAATCCAGGAGCCACAGAAGATATTCTGAAAAGTTGCACAGAGTCCTTTGACTAAAGACCAGCCACCCCGCAGAATGGCTCATCTAAGAGTTTCAGTCTCTGCCATCCCAGCCCCACAGCGACCATCCACCTCCCAGCAGGCTCCCTATCATGATCTCCTCCCTCTACCCAGACCTGGCTCCACCATCTCCTCTCTCATGCAATCCATTCTCCTGGGATAGTTCCACTCCCAAACACTGTTCTCATTCTGCTCCATCAATTCCTATCAGCTCTCTATTATAATAGTACTAGAGTCTCCTAAGTCTTCCCTGGTGGCTCAGACGGTAAAGCGTCTGTCTGCAATGCAGGAGACCCGTGTTTGATCCCTGGGTCGGGAAGATCACCTGGAGAAGGAAATGGCAGCCCACTCCAGTATTCTTGCCTGGAAAATCCCATGGACGGTGGAGCCTGGTAGGCTACTGTCCATGGGGTCACAAAGAGTTGGACACGACTGAGCGACTTCACTTTCACTTTTCACTTTCAAAGGTTCCTAAAGATTTATTAATCTAATGTTGTGCCGTGCAGCTGTATCTTAGGCTGCATTGCTTTCCCGTGCTATAGAAACAGTGTAAATGAGTTAAGCTAAATTTAAATACATGACCTGAAACATGTCCATCATAGCTCCTTGAAGCTTCTGTGAACTCTTCAGCCTCCAGTGATGCTTCCCTCTTTAAACCTTCTACACCACTTATATAAGAATGATGATTCATTTCTAGCATATCACGTATGCGTCTCTGCCTCATGTTTATTATTCACAGTTCTTCAACTATATTACAAATTCATGGTGGGCAGGATCCCTGTCTTTATATGTATTTTTTTGGCTAATGTTTCATCTATATTATATACTTTGGGTCAGAAATAAATTTTATTATTCTAGAAACATGTTTTATTATTGTAGATTTGTAGAATTATAAAGGGAATTAGTCATAGCAATAATCATTTAGAGGTAAATAATTTCAAAGGCCACCAGATATCAACAAAAATAAATTGAAAGTATAATTTACAATATGCATGCATGATTAAGTACCAGCATGATAACAAAATGTGACAAAGAAAAAAGTGGTAGAACAAAGTCTAAACTAAAAAAAGAAAAGAAAAAGAGTCAAATAGCATACAGTTTTGTTGTTCAGTGGCTAAGTTGTGTCTGACTCTTTAAGATCCCATAGACTGCAGCATGCCAGGCATCCCTGTCCTTCATCATCTCCCAAAGTGTGCTCAAACTTATGTCCATTGAGTCAGTGATGTGATCTAACCATCTCATCCTCTGTCATCCCCTTCTCTTTCTTCCGTCAATCTTTCCCAGCTTCAGGGTCTTTTCTAATGAGTCGGCTCCTTACATCAGGTGGCCAAAGTATTGGAACTTCAGCAAGTCCTTCCAATGAATATTCAAGGTTTATTTCCTTTAAAATGGACTGGTTGGATCTCCTTGCAGTCCAAAGGACTCTCAAGCGTCTTCTCCAGCACCACAGTTCAAAAGTATCAATTTTTTGGCCCTCAGCCTTCTTTATGGTCCAACTCTCACATCCATGGCTACTGGAAAAATCATAGCTTTGACTGTATAGACGTTTGTTGGCAAAGTGATGTCTCTGCTTCTTAATACCCTGATTGGTTCTTAGTTGCAGCAAACAGAATCTTTAGTTTCGGTATGTGGGATCAGGTTGCATCCTGAGAACTCTTAGCTGCAGCATATGGGGTCTAGTTCCCTAACCAGGAATTGAACCCAGACCCCTGCATTGGGAGTACAGAGTCTTAGCCACTGGACCACCAGGCAATTCTCTAGCATACAGTAAAATAAATGAAAATTTATCAATAGGCATCTCCAATAATAGAGGAATCCTCCTAATAGAGTGGGCAACTATTACTGAGGACTCACTATGTGGCAGATACTGTTTTAAGTGTTTTTCATATAATAATATTCATGCAAGCCTATGATTTAGGATTGCTATCCCCATTTATATAAACACCCAGGTGGTGCTAGTGGTAAAGAACTCGCCTGCCAAAGCTGGAGACTTAAGAGACATGGGTTCGATCCCTGGGTTGTGAAGTTCCCTTGGAGGAGGGCATGGCAATCCAATCCAGTATTCTTGCCTGGAGAATCCCATGGACAGAGCCTGGTGGGCTACAGTCCATAGGGTCACAAAGAGTCAGACACCACTGAAGCAACTTAGCATGCACTCATCCCCATTTATCAAAAGAGAAAACTAGGGCAAAAAAAGAATAAGTAACTTATTATGACCAATCTAGACAGCATGTTAAAAAGCAGAGACTTGACTTTGCCAACAAAGGTCTGTCTATTCAAAGCTATGGTTTTCCCAGTAGTCATGTATGGATGTGAGAGTTGGACTATAAAGAATTGATAGCCGAAGAACTGAGCACCAAAGAATTGATGCTTTTGAACTGTGGTGTTGGAGAAGACTCTTGAGAGCCCCTTGGACTGCAAGGAGATCCAACCAGTCCATCCTAAAGGAAATCAGTTCTGAATATTCATTGGAAGGACTGATACTGAAGCTAAAACTCCAATACTTTGGCCACTTGATGCAGAGAACTGACTCATTTGAAAAGACCCTGATGCTGGGAAAGATTGAAGGCAGGATGAGAAGGGGACAACAGAGGATGAGATGGTTGGATGGCATCACTGACTCAATGGACATGAGTTTGAGAAGCTCAGGGAGTTGGTGATGGACAGGGAGACCTGGCGTGCTGCAGTCCATGGGGTCGCAAAGAGTCTGGCACGACTGAGCTACTGAACTGAACTGAACTTACTAAGATGATAAGGTTCATTACAAGTCAAGCTGGGATTTAAACCCACACATCCAGCCCTAGAGTCTGTGCTAGTAACTACTGAGGTTTGCAATGTTGCTACATCAAACAGTAGCCTTTCAGATAGTTTTTTTTAATTTTTTAATCATATATTTTCCTCTGGGAGAAATAACCATTGAAAGATCTGAAATTAAAACTAGAAAAGCTTCAAATGCAGTCTGTTTATACATGTTAAAAACCTATTTTCTATAATGAAATTATTACTAACAACTGACTTGAAAATACTGCTAAATAAATATGATAATGAATTCAGGAAGCAGTTGAATCTACTTCTTACCTGGGAAAAGTAAGTTTGAATAAAAACATATCCAACAAGCATTCATACCACCAAAGATTTTCCATTATCTCTATTGCAACACAATTCTAAAACTGTTTCTTTAATAATTTACTTTGCAGCTGTATCAAAAGCAGTATTACTTTTCACTCTATGAAAACAGTATGTGAAAGTTGAGCTACATTTTACTCAAGTATTTGGATTAAGTTTTCATAAAATATATTTGAGGCTCAAAATTAAATATGAAACATTTCAATTTACAGTGCTTTCCTTACAACTTTATTAAAGTTTAAAACTATTTTAATTCCATTTACAACTTGAAATAGTCAGAATAGGCCAATGTTATGCTATGGTAACAAAAAAATTGGTGACTTTAAATAAGCAAAGTCTTATTTGTCTAACTATATCTACATCAGAACCTGTCTAACTTTATCTACATCAGGACAACAGAGGATGAGATGGTTGGATGGTATCACTGACTCAATGGACATGAGTTTGAGAATCTCTCAAAAAATTGAGATTTCAGTTGTCTATACTCCTTGAAACTTAAAAAATAGGTCAGGTAAGATGTCTTTTGAGAGTCCCTTGGACTGCAAGGAGATCCAACCAGTCCATCCTAAAGGAAATCAGTCCTGAATATTCATTGGAAGGACTGCTGCTGAAGCTAAAACTCCAATACTTTGGCCACCTGATGCGGAGAGCTGACTCATTTGAAAAGACCCTGATTCTGGGAAAGATTGAGGGCAGGAGGAGAAGGGGATGACAGAGGATGAGATAGTTGGATGGCATCACCAACTCAATGGACATGAGTTTGAGTAAACTGCGGGAATTGGTCATGGACAAGAAGGCCTGGCATGCTGCAGTCCATGGGGTTGCAAAGAGTCAGACATGACTGAGTGACTGAACTGAACTGAACTGAAAGATGCCTACATAAAGAAGTCAAACAAGATGCTTAATAAATGAATACTCCCAAAACAGGTCAAGAAAAATGTCATGTGTGTTCAAAGGCGAGAGATCTTTGAGCAACATTTTAAAATTTTATTTCTTTATTTTTGGCTGCACTGGGCCTTCATGCTGCATGTGGGCTTTCTCTAGTTACAGTGAATGGGAGCTACTCTCTAGTTGCAATGTGTGGGCTTCTCATTGTGGTGACTTCTCTTGTTGCAGAGCATGGGTTCTAGGGCACATGAGCTTTAATAGTTACATCACACAGGCTCAATATTTGTGGCTCAGGAGTCTAGAGCACAGGCTCAGTAGTTGTGGCACACGGGCTTAGTTGTCCCCTGGCATGTGACCAGTGATTGAACCAGTGTCCCCTGTATTGGCAGGCAGATTCTTATCCAGACTGTATTACCAGGGAAGTCTTGAGTAACAATTTTAAAGCTGGAAAGGGCCTTAGATATTTTACAGATGAAGAAAAAGAGACCCAAAAAAGGTTCGATATGATCTGTCCAAAATCACTCGCAGTTATGTAGTTGCTTAAAAGGTAAGACTTATTTGTTAAAATGAATATTACATGGAAAACAAATGCAAAAAAGGAATGCATTCAGAAGTTTAAGTACTAAGATAAGGAATAGTTGGGAATCAACTAATTAAAATCATGATTTCATTTATAATTTAAAAATATTATTATCACAATAAACTAACACATTTGCACGTTAAAATAAGGACAAGTAAATTCTATTTTTATTAAAAACTATGTACCTTTAAAAAATGATTAAACTGCATTCATACTATTTATTACCCCAGAAAGTACTAGCCAAAATCCTTGAAAGTTGGAACAGTAATTTAAATGCTTAGCCTAGTACCTCTTCAAAAAGCCAGAGAAGAAGAGAAACTCCAAGATTAAAATTACAGCAACTTTATTAATTGCTGCTCAAAATGTCAAATTTACATATGTTCAAATAAATCTAAATGGCAGAACCGACCACTAAGCATTTTTAGAGAAGTTTGGAAAAATTAATTATGTTCTTTGTCTTAATAAAAACTTAATATTCCAAGCATTTGCCTTTTTGTCAAAGATAATAAATTTTATTAAGCTTATATAAATTATAAATTACACTGTACTGAATAATATGATAACTAAAAACACATGGAGAATGAGGTTAGCCTCCCTCGTTGCAGCCCTTCCAAATTTAAACGTAATGCTAAGCATATATGCTTGACTTAGAGACTTTTCCTCGTCTTCTTTTTAAAGCTGCTATTCATAAAAAGGTCAGTAGGTTGTCTTTTAAAATAAATCTGTAATCACTACAAACTGTCACTGTATCTGACCAAAATCATGATGAAAGACCAGAGGCTAAGGCTTGAGTGCAGTAGCTCAGAGAGTTAGAATGAAACAGTAGATGGAAGAACTCAAAGACAGGGGCCAAGACCTGTCCCAGTCCCTCAACTGAAACAACCTATTTGACTTTTGGTAGTCATAACCTTGGCCATCTGAGCATTTCTTAATCCACAGTGACTCTCAACCATGAGCTCACACTTTCCAAAATAGTAGAAAATCACCATGAAGCCATGGGTCTTAGGTTACCTTATGAATCTTGCTGGTAAAGTTTACAGGACATCACTATTTATTCTCCACAGGAGTGGGTTTGAACTTCCCCCTCCCCCAGCCCGTCAAAGCCAAGCAAAGCTCCAACTGAAAGAATGAAACCATTTTAGAAACAGTTTTCATATAGGGGAAATAGGAAGATGCAGATCTACAGAATGTATCAAATTCTCAGGTTGCCCCCACATTTAGCATTTGTTTCTATTCCCCCACCATGACCATCAATCCATGAGCACTGCTATAAAGCTTTGCAGCAAACTGTCCTGACTAATCAAGTTTGTCTTTCAATAAAATGGAACAGCTGCTGATAGAAAGCAGAGTCCGTTGGACTGCAAGGAGACCCCACCAGTCCATCCTAAAGGAGATCAGCCCTGAGTGTTCATTGGAAGGACTGATGTTGAAGCTGAAATTCTAATATTTTGGCTACCTGATGCAAAGAGCTGACTCATTTGAAAAGACCCTGATGCTGGGAAAGATTGAAGGCGGGAGAAGGGGACGACAGAGGATGAGTTGGTTGGATGGCATCACCGACTCAATGGACACAAGTTTGAGTAAACTCCGGGAGTTGGTGATGGACAGGGATGCCTAACGTGCTGCAGTCCATGGGGTCACAAAGAGTCAGACACAACTGAGAGACTGAACTGAACTGAGAAATCTTCAGACACTCTGTTGACTTCTTATGGAGCAGAGTGTGCCCCTATCTTGCCTCTAATCTTCCAGCAGTTCCCTCAGTCTGAACATCCTCATCACAGCCATCTCTTCCATACCCACACATATGTATGCACACACAACATGCAGAGGGGCATAGGCAAACTTCCATGTTCACGAGGCTTTAAAATTCTGATACTTCATCCTCACAATGACACCAAAAGCAAGGTATTATTGGCTCCACTAAAGATCATAAAAGTAAGGCACAGAGAAGTCCAAAGTCTGCCCAGGATCTCAGAACTAGAAAGCAGCAAAATGAGGAATCCAAATCTCCAGTACACATGTCATATCCCAGAGATGACTTCTACTTCTAAGGAAAGAGAGAATGGGCAGGAGTCCCAGAGTTACAAGACAAGCACTTCTCATGTGGACTACTGATGCTATTTAAATGCTACTCTACCCCCCAAAGTATATTTCATTACATGTGTGTAAGTCATACTGACCCATTTCCTTCCTTTACTGAGAAATATGGTAAAATAGTAAATCTGGATTTCAGCAAGGATTTGACTGCTTCCCTGGTCATAACCTTTTGGAGGAAGAAAATCTTAAGTAGGAGCCATCAGTGTTCCCAGATTTCTAAAGCTTTCTGGGAGATTCTGATCCAGTGAGAAGGGGATGGGAGCAGGGATTTGTATTTATAAAATATATCCCCTGATAATGCTTGTCATCAGAGAAGTCTGGAGGATATTGGGCTAGGTTGGTTTTTCCCAACCTCAGCTGTATGTTAAAATCACCTGGAAATCTTTTAAAAATGCTAATACCTCAGTTCACCCTAAAGACTCTGAGTTAATTGATTGGGGATAGGGACTGGACACCAGGATTTCTAAAAGTTCTTCAGCTGATTTGAATGCACTGCATAAGTTGAAAATCACTAGGCACAATGACAGCATCATAAGACAGATCTGTGATAGATTGATTAACCATACCAGGATTTCCCTGGTGGCCCAGTGGTTAAGACTCCAAGCTTCAGCTACAGGGGGCACGGGTTCAATCACAGTTTGGGGAACTAAGATCCCGCATGCCACATGGTGCTGCCAATAAAGAAAGAAAGGAAGATTGAATAACCATGCCAAAGAAGATACCAGTTAACAGATTATGCCAACCTGTGAGGAAGTTCCTTTTAAAGGTAATTATGGGCTTTGATAGTGGTTCTTTCATGATCAAGGTTTACCCGTGACTTGGATGGAGGCAGGCTTAACAGATTTTTCTATTGCATAAAACCATGAAGAATAATAAAGAGTTTGGATGAAAATTAAAATCTAAAACATTCAAAAGGCTGGCGTGAAAGGAATACAACTTCTAAACAAGTGACTTCATAAAGGTAGAATGGGGTGACATGACTCAGCAACAGAATAATTTGGAAAATCCTTAAAGGTTTTATCTGGCATTGAACTCAGTATGTACCTACTGTGAAGTGTGACTACCAAGAATATTGTTTTCCATTAATGGTAAAATCACATTTAGTATAAAAGAAGTGGTCACCCCAATCCAAATTGAAATCAGGGGCATCACAGAAAAAGGACATAGATAAGACCATGCATTTGCAGAGGGGAGCAAAGAAGGTGGCCTACAGACAAGAACAGAGGGACATGGCTATGAATGTTTGGGGGCTCATGTAGAAGATGAAGAAGATGAATTAGATTGGTTCTGAAGGCATGAAGAACTTAGTTAGAACTTCCCTGGTAGCTCAGATGATAAAGAATCTGCCTGCAATTCAGGAGATGCGGGTTTGATCCCTGGGTAGGGAAGATCCCTAAAGAAAGGAATGCCCACCCATTCCAGAATTCTTGCCTGGAGAATTCCATGGACAGAGGAGCCTGGTAGACTACAGTCCATGGGCTTGCAGAGTCAGACACAACTGAGCAACAAACTCTTCCACTTTCAAGAACAATAAACAGAAGTTATAAGAAAAGAGAAGTCTGGCTCTGGCGTGCTGTGATTCATGGGGTCGCGGAGAGTCAGACACGACTGAGCGACTGAACTGAACTGAACTGATAAGAAAAGAGAAGTTCCACATGAACAACTGTTTTCTAACAATAGTGTCTAGAGGTACGTGAGCTGCTTGGAAAGCAGTGGAGTCCTCATCACTGAGAATATTTGAGAACTAGTGGGAAGAAGCTGCAGGTGGTCCCATCTTCCTACCCAACACTTCTTTCTGATCCACTGGTTGCAGAGTTCAGAGTTGATCAGAAAAGTTACTAAACATCCACTGGTTCCTTGGACTTGCTTGCATTATAGAAGAATCAAGCTGATCATTCTCCTAAGCAGTCAGTCTCCCCTGTCCTTTCCCTTTCGTTTCATCCTTTTTGTTGTTCAAACCCAATAATCCCCTATTTCTCTTTCCCTTCTAGTTAGATGCAGTAGCCCCTAACAGGAAGACTCAGTCTTTGAATTCTAACAATACTCAGTAATTTGGTAAGTTATAAATTGACACTCTTTTTCATATTGCTTGTTCTAAAATAGTTTCCTCCTTTTTCCTGAGTTCTAACCAAAAATATTATCAAATTATGCATAAATCTATGCCCCGATGACATAGGAATTGTACATTTGTTCCTGTCTGTCTAAATTCTGCTTAAATTTCAGCCTACCCACCAAGCACTTTGCTCCCTTACCTCTTCTGACAGAGGGAGGTTATTCTGTCAGTTCAGAAATAGTTTCCATTTCAAAAGGGCTTCTCTCTTCTTTCACCTGTATTTCTACCATTGTTCCTCAGTGGGAATGATCCAATTTTCAAAATCAAACAGGGCTCCGTATTATTCATCCAGATCAACATATTAAGATCCGGAAAGTTTTATTTCTATTCAATGAGACCTTTATCATGTGCCCACTTTATCAAGTGCACTCTGACCTTGAAACATTTCAGAAAAATATGCACAATTCTAGACTCGCTAAGCATTTTCAAACTGTTCGTTGTTCATTCACTTCTACAACAAGCAAGCTCATCGCTGGTGCCTGGATGGAGTGGAGGAAAAAAGACTGACCTGATCTTTGTTCTCACAAAACACAGTCTCTGGGGGAGAGCATCAATCAAATGATCACCCCCCAAAAAAATGTGAAATGCAAACATAATCAGTGCTGTAACGAACAATGCATGGAGCTTTTAGAGCAAAAGAAGAACTTAACAAAGGGAAGGCTTTGGGGACAGAATGGTCTTGATGCTTAAAGGAAACATTTTCAGTATCTCAGTACAATTTTAACCTAAGTGAGATGCTAAAAATTCAGTCCTTTGAAAAGTCTTCTCAAGCACATAACCAGTTTTATTTTTCATATAGCATTGATCTTTAATTATTGTTTATCCTCATATTTTCCATTTTTATTTTATATCCTCCACTATAATTAGGTTTGCAAAGAGTCAGACACAACTGAGCAACACACACACACACTATAATTAAGCTCCAGAAGGGCCATCTTTCCATCGACTTCACCACTGTATCTTCAACCCCATACATAGTATTTACTCAAAAAAAATTTATTGAGAATTGTTGACTATTTTAAACTTGCTAATTTGTAAATAAGTTGTCATTACTAACTTATGAGAAAAGTGATGCTTAACAACTACAGAAAGTCCATTTGTAACCATTTAGAACCAAAAAAAAGTATTAATAATTTGAAAAGGAGATTTTCTTTAACATAAATATTAATTTTCTGTAATAGATATTAACATTTCCTTAGACAACCCAACTTGAAGCTTGAGTTGGATGAAAGTGGATAAATGTCATCCCCTATGGGTGTCTCCAAAAACTGATTGTCATCAAGTTTTGGTTTTTGATTTTTGTTTGGAATGTAGTTGCTTTATAATGTTGCATTAGTTTCAAGTGTCCACTACACAGTGAATCAGTTAATCATATACATACACCTACTCTTTCTTACACTCTTTTTCCATATAGGTCATTGGTGGTGGTTTAGTCGCTAAGTGGTGTCTGACTCTTGAGACCCCATGGACTATAGCCTGCCAAGCTCCTCTGTCCATGGGATTCTCCAGGCAAGAATACTAGAATGGGTTCCCATTTCCTTCTCCAAGGGATCTTCCCGACCCAGGAATCGAACCTAGATCTCCTGCACTGCAGGCAGATTCTTTACCGACTGAGCTACGAGGGAAGCTTATGTAGGTCATTACATAGTATTGAATATAGTTCCCTGTGCTATACAGAAAGCCCTTATTAGTTACCTATTTTATATATAGTAGTGTCATCAAGTTTGCAAAGGTCTCTTAGTTTCCCTGTTCCTAAGAGATTATTAAAGTCTGTTGGAGGCAGTGCAGGCCGTGTGCTAAGTCACTTCAGTTGTGTTCAGCTCTGTGTGACCCCATGGATAGTAGCCCGCCAGGCTCCTCTGTCCAGGGGATCCTCCAGGCAAGAACACTGGAGTGGGTTGCCATGCCCTCCTCCAGGGGACCTTCTCCACCCAAGGATCAAACCTGTATCTCTTATGTCTCCTGCATTGGCAGGTGAATTTTTTACCACTAGTGCCACCTGGAAAGTCCCTGTTAGGGGCAGAGTGTCTGCTAACCTTGCCCACAGAATCTACATGACTCAGGCTCAGCCTCCCAGCCTCAAAGCCATGTGCCTGCCAGGAGCTATCACCTGCTGAGACAGGGCCTCTCACCTGTACTGTCCTCAGTACCAGCGAAGGGAGCTGGCTCTCTCCTCTGACCAGGACCTGCTTCATAGAGCAAGGAGCCTCTAAGACCCAGGGTACATGGCTACCTGTAGCCTAATGTATCCCTTCCTAAAGCACAGTCTGAGCACCTGGGAGCCTGGAGCTCCTTGTCCCAATAGGCGCATACCTGCTTTAAGGCCCTGCACAAGCTCAAGGGAAGATGGAGCCACCACACACACCCTCGGGTACTGCAAGGAGACTAGGACACAGTTGTGTGAGGTGTCCGCAGTACTGTAGGAGAGAACGTTCATATATGGTAAGAGAGAGAACTACCAGGTGAGAAGTGGGAGGGTATGGGCCTCCTTGTGCCCATCTCTGACTCTGCCCTGCAGTTGTCACCCCTCTCCCTGATGCTGTGGTAGCCTTCCTTTGTCTTCTCTTCCCAAAGCAAATGTGACTTAAATTTGAGTTTTCTTAAGGCTAGTGATATGCTTTCAAATAGGTCTCAAGTCAGTGGCCTCTTCTTTGTTCTCAGCACTACTTTCCCATCCCTTTACTCTGGTATGAATGCTTCTAAATGTCTCTACGTTGTTTTTTCCAAGACACCCCCATCCTCCGTCATACTCTACGATTGTGAGAAGTTTTCCAGATTTGCTGAAAGTCCTCTAAAGATCTCCAGCCCTTTTAAAATCGTTAGAGCATACATGTGGGTCTCCAGCTCCAGTCTGACACAGGGAAGCTCCATGCTCTTCCTACCTCCGCTCCTTCTCACACGCAGTCAGCTCAGTTCATGGCTCAGTCTCCAGTCGCACTCATCTCCCTGGTCTAATGCAAGGGTCACCAACTTGGGATGCCTTCAGAACCTTCATCTGAGGCAGAGACTTCTCCTGAGAGCCCCTGTAAGATCACTTCTCTGTCACAATCCTGTACTTTAACCTGAAAGACTAAATCTCTTTGAAACCAAGGACCAATTATTTTGGCTTTCTACTCCCAAAGCCAGACACATAGATGATTTTTTTTTACATTTATTAAAATTAAATAAATGACTGTACGTAAGACGCTTAGACTTTGAAAATCTTCTGTAATCATTCTGAAAACAGATCACTTTCTACATTTGGTTTGGAGAGCTGTATTTATTATTCTTAGCTTAACACAAAATAAAGACCCGGAGGGTAAAAACACACAATTTACATAAGTGAAAATGCTGTTAGTAAACAAATACTGTGAAAAATGCTCATCCATGATAGTAATCAGGAAATGCAAATTAAAGCAATGTTGAGAAACATGTTGCACATTAAGCTAGCCAAAAATGTTTAATGACAAGACCTAAGGTTGATAGTATATTAAAAAGCAGAGACATTACTTTGCCAACAAAGGTCCGTCTAGTCAAGGCTATGGTTTTTCCCGTGGTCATGTATGGATGTGAGAGTTGGACTGTGAAGAAAGCTGATCGCCGAAGAATTGATGCTTTTGAACTATGGTGTTGGAGAAGACTCTTGAGAGTCCCTTGGACTGCAAGGAGATCCAACCAGTCCATTCTAAAGGAGATCAATCCTGGGTGCTCATTGGAAGGACTGATGCTAAAGCTGAAACTCCAATACTTTGGCCACCTTATGAGACGAGCTGACTCATTGGAAAAGAATCTAATGCTGGGAAGGATTGGGGGCAGGAGGAGAAGGGGACGACAGAGAATGAGATGGATGGATGGCATCACCAACTTGATGGACATGAGTTTGAGTGAACTCCGGGATTTGGTGATGGACAGGGAGTCCTGGCGTGCTGTGATTCATGGGGTGGCAAAGAGTCGGACATGACTGAGCGACTGAACTGAACTGAAGGTTGATGAGAGTGAAATTGTTACATCTTTGACTGTTGCTAGCATTGCAAATTGGTACAAAATTTTTGGAAAGTAATTAGCAATATTTATTTAGAATTCATGAAGATATTCATACCTTTTGACCCAATAACTGAACTCAAGAGTTAGTCTACTCAATACTAGTCTTTAAGGTGGAACAAAATGCTACAAAATTTTCAGTGGTGTATTGTGATAGCAAAACACTGAAAACTACCTAATTGCTCAAATGTGTCCTAATATACATAAACATAAACTAGAATATATATTTAGTTTTCATATTAACAATAAGAAATTCACATCAAAAACAAGTTTCTAAAAATCCTACTAATTAAGAAGCCAAAAAAAATCAGCAGAAAAATATCTGGACAAGCATGAAACAATTTTTTATTTTAAAAGTGAAAAAATATGAATCATTATTAGATATTGAAAAATGCTCAATTTTATTAGTATTCAGGAGAATGTGATCAAAATCTAAGAAAACTATCGTTTACACTCATCTAATTGGCAAATACAAAAATATGACAACCAAATGTTGATTGCCTGTAACTCATGATCCAGAAATTGAATCTACATAGCTTAAAGAATTTATAATTTCACAAGGAGATATGTACAAGAAGGTTATAAGACAACCTTTGGTACTAGCAAAATACCAGAATAACGCAAACATCTATCAATAGCAAAATAGATAAATTATAGTATATTCCATGATGGAATACTAAAGAGCACTGGAATGAATACATTTTACAATGTAAATGTAAAATGTGCAACAACATAGAAGAATCTAGGAATAAAATGTTAAGTGCATGAAAAGAAGTCACAGAAAAGTAAATAAAGTATGTCTATCTATAGAATATCTTAATGCACAACTAAATTTATTGGTGAATTATTGTTTAACTTATTAGTTACAAATATATTCATGCAGTAAAACTGTATAAAAAACGAGGAAAAATAAGCACCAAATTCAAAATGATTCCTTTGAGGAGAGTAAGGAAAAGAAAAGTGGGAGGAGGACTTAGAGGATTCACAGGTAAATAAAGTTGCATTTCTTTAACTAGGTGGTTTGCATATGAGGATTTCTTATGTTATACTTTACATATCACACATATTTTCTAATACATTTTTATTATTCAATGTTTAAAAAGAAATTACATCTGAAAACATAATCAGGTCACAAGATGGCAAATAGAGTATATACTATCTATATAAAATCGGGGCATATGGATGTAAATGATAATTTGAGATGTAGAAAGAGTGAATCAGTAATCCAGGAAAAATATACAGGATGAGTTATATTTGATTGGAAAGACTGAAACTTCTGTATGATTATATACAATTTCTATATGGCAGAATAAAATCACAAACTTTCCATTTTGGAAGAAAAAAGAAGGTAGATCCATTTGGTGGGATTTAATTTGAATATATTGTACCTCTGGTATTTCTCCCTGCATTTTCTTTTTGTCCCTTCCCCTTGATAGCCTTGTCAGTTCAATACTATTCATTGTCTCAGAGGCCATTTAAAAAAGAGAAAGAGAGAGAAAGCAAGGAAATATTCTGGAATTTAAGTTTTAAAATAGGCAGTAGGAACTTCCAACAGAGGAAAAGGTTGAAAGTCAAGGCTACTGATTTGCCAGAACTGGATATATTAGAAGTCATTGAAGCAAGCTGGGCTTAAAGTCTATGCAATTAATAGTAGATGGTAACAATAGTCAATGAAGAGTCTGACTATATTTGAATGAATATATCCCCAAAAGGGTAAAAACCAGGGCACTTGAAACCTTACAGTTAACACCAGGAAAGTATAAATTGATCTGCATGGGCATAACTCATGGCCAAGGCCAACTCCATCTTATCACCAGATGCAGCACAGGATAGATGAATATCAAAGACACGGTGGATACGTTACCCCTCAGTGGATGCCTGAGGATGCTCTCTGGCCATACACCCTTTCACCACTGCCTAAACACAGCATGACACCAGGTGAAACTGAGATGTTACTGAAAGGTTGTTGCTGAACCATGAAAGATGCCGGGATTCTTGGCCTCTGGAGGAGAAGAATTCAACCCAGGGCCAGAGACGAGGCTTGATTGCTCAGAGCTTTTGTGTAATAAAGTTTTATTAAAGTATAAAAGAGATAGAGAAAGTTTCTGACAGAGACATCAGAAGGAGGCAGAAAGAGTGCCCCCCTGCTAGTCTTTAGCTGGATGTTATATAGCTACTAGCAGTCTGTTAATTAAAGAAAGGAAATGTCTCAAAACTCAGAGAATGGCACCAGGTGAGTCATCCCAGGCCATAAAATGATTGACATGAATCTTGAAGAAAGGCAGATTACCATACAAATATATAGTTCCATTAATATAGATTAAGAGAACAATGTATAACATACTGGTTTGTCAAGTCAGTTCTGAGCCTAAATCTGAGCCTTTAGGCGGAACTGACTTGAAGATAGAGTCTAGGATAAATGCATAGTACATTAAGACAACATAGATTAAGACAAACATTTCCATAAGAAAAATGCTTTGGTTAGCTCAAGCTTTGAGAAAAGTTACATTCAGGTGGAACCAGATGTCATTATGGCACACAGAATTTTAAAAGAAGCCTCTTTTTAAATTTGTATACAGAAGGGGAAAAAATATAACACTAGTTTGTTTCCTCCTGATGCTTAAGAGAGAGATAAAAAATGTCTGACACTTGCAGCCTATTCCCTCCGTTTGGGGACACCTGGCCTTCCTGCTTCTCATTACCCTGAGCAGAGAGGGGAGACATCATCCTGAGAGAACTTGAAGATTGGGAGAGGGGTGAATTGACTGAGAAATCACTTCAAAAATCTGCATCAACCTGGAAATGACTCAGAGGTTTCAACATTAGCAACAGGACTTGGAATAGAAATAAAGCTAGTGATAAAAAATAATAATAAAGGTACAGTTATTGCATAGAACTTGGGAAATGTCATAATCACTGTCTATGTTTTTTGAGCCCATTAAAGAGAAATATGTGGGTTTGTAGAAAAATATCTTGAAAGGAATAGTGCATTTTTTATTCACACTTTATATGTTTCTATATATACCCTAAAATATTTTACAATGAACATATGTTTCTTTTGAGACTACAGAAAATTATGAAACTAATTCCATATTGAGAAATGAAAAAATGTAAGTTCGGTACTGTCACCCATCACTCCCTCCCAGCAATGTCTATTCAGAACCTGAATTAATTGTAGTATATTTTTCATCTACATGGGGATAACATTTTTTAATTCATTTATTATTAATTGGGGGAGACTATAAAAAAATTTTAAATGAACTATGTAAGCAAACCATATATCCACCAGTTAGAGAAAAATATGATTAATTCTAGTGTAAATCTCTCCCATAAACAGTAATTTTTGAGAATGCATTTGGGAAAACAACAATTTTTATTTTAGCATGAATTTCAAAATATTTCCTCATAAAAATTTCAATGTTTCTGAAAATTCAGTTCAGTTCAGTCGCTCAGTTGTGTCCGACTCTCCGCGACCCCACGAATCACAGCACTCCAGGCCTCCCTGTCCATCACCAACTCCCGGAGTTCACTCAAACTCACGTCCACAGAGTCGGTGATGCAATCCAGCCATCTCATTCTCTGTCGTCTCCTTCTCCTCCCTCCCCCAACCTTTCCGAGCACCAGAGTCTTTTCCAATGAGTCAACTCGTCGCATGAGGTGGCCAAAGTATTGCAGTTTCAGCTTTAGCATCAGTCCTTCCAATGAACACCCAGGATTGATCTCCTTTAGAATGGACTGGTTGGATCTCCTTGCAGTCCAAGGGACTCTCAAGGGTCTTCTCCAGCACCACAATTCAAAAGCATCAATTCTTCGGCAATCAGCTTTCTTCACAGTCCAACTCTCACATCCATACATGACCACGGGAAAAACCATAGCCTTGACTAGACGGACCTTGGTTGGCAAAGTAATGTCTCTGCTTTTTAATATACTATCAAGGTTGGTCATAACTTTCCTTCCAAGGAGTAAGAGTCTTTTAATTTCAAAATTTTAATTTGCAGCTGATTGGCTGCAATCAGCATCTGCAGTGATTTTGGAGCCCAAAAAAACAAAGTCTGACACTGTTTCCACTGTTTTTCCATCTATTTCCCATGAAGTGATGGGACCAGATGCCATGATCTTTGTTTTCTGAATGTTGAGCTTCAAGCCAACCTTTTCACTCTCCTCTTTCACTTTCATCAAGAAGCTTTTTAGTTCCTCTTCACTTTCTGCCGTAAGGATGGTGTCATCTGCATATCTGAGGTTATTGATATTTCTCCCAGCAATCTTGATTCCAGCTTGTGCTTCTTCCAGCCCAGCGTTCCTCATGATGTACTCTGCATATAAGTTAAATAAGCAAGGTGACAATATACAGCCTTGACATACTCCTTTTCCTATTTGGAACCAGTCTGTTGTTCCATGTACGGTTCTGACTGTTGCTTCCTGACTGCATACAGGTTTCTCAAGAGACAGGTCAGGTGGTCTGGTATCCCATCTCTTTCAGAATATTCCACAGTTTATTGTGATCCACACAGTCAAAGGCTTTGGCATAGTCAATGAAGCAGAAACAGATGTTTTTCTGGAACTCTCTTGCTTTCTCCATGATCCAGCAGATGTTGGCAATTTGATCTCTGGTGCCTCTGCCTTTTCTAAAACCTGCTTGAACATCTGGAAGTTCACGGTTCACATATTGCTGAAGCCTGGCTTGGAGAATTTTGAGCATGACTTTACCAGCGTGTGAGATGAGTGCAATTGTGCGGTAGTTTGAGCATTCTTTGGCATTGCCTTTCTTTGGAATTGGAATGAAGACTGACCTTTTCCAGTCCTGTGGCCACTGCTGAGTTTTCCAAATTTGCTGGCATATTGAGTGCAGCACTTTCACAGCATCATCTTTCAAAATTTGAAATAGCTCAACTGGAATTCCATCACCTCCACTAGCTTTGTTCGTAGTGATGCTTTCTAAGGCCCACTTGACTTCACATTCCAAGATGTCTGGCTCTAGGTCAGTGATCACATTATCGTGACTATCTTATTACATTAGGTTTAAATCTCCAGAAAATCCCTTATTGTAAGAAAACAAAATTTTTTGACATGAGTAAGAAAATTATTGCTTGATGTTTTAATAAATGATCCAATTTTGTGCAAACTGATTCCCAAAAATTATAATAATCATTGGGAAATTGTTCACTGTTAAAGGAGAAGCCTTGATATTAGCATTTATGACCTAAAGTCATTTCTTGAATTATATTTTCTGACTTTTTACCTAGGTTTTTATTTAACACTTTATTAAAGAGTATTTCAAATTCATATTAAAGTAAACGGAATGGCACTTAAAAATCTCTGTAAGCCATCACTTAGTTTAAATAGTTATCAATTTGTTAGGTAGTTAGAATAGGAAAAAGGAGTCCAGAATGGTGGTGGCTAAAAGACAAGGGAGGGAAAAGCCTGCCAAAATAGAACAAAGGAAGGTTGGAGGACTGGAGTGAGGACCTCAGGTAGAACAAACAGCACTCCTGGCTAGCCCAGTTTACATAGGGCAGGCCCAGAGGGAGGAAAAAGCGCATAAAAAGAGGAGCCAAAGTGCCGGGGGTCTCTCTCTCCCCCATGCGCACGCACACACGCACTTTCTCTCTCTCTCTCTTCTCTTCGTGTCTTTTGGGTCAGCATGCCCTCACACCTCGAGGATGTATTTCCTTTATATTCTAAATAAAACTGATCTGTCTGAGAACTATAACATGGTCTGTCTGAGAGCTGTGACAACGCAGAGGGCTTTAACATCCGACTCTTCAAATTTTTGTTGAGACGAGACAGAACTGAGGAGATTACACTCCCCTAACAATTTATGGCCAATCTTATTTCATCTATATCCCCAACCACTCCTCCTGCTCATAGTTATTTTTAAACATCTCAGACGTGGTATCATTTCAGATATTCTAACTTTTTGCTAAATAGAACTCATCACTTTAGGTAAAATATTTAATTTTACTTATTTCACTCTTAACATTGAAATATCATATTAGATAAATTATTTTTAAGATTAAAATTTAAAAGATAAGCAAGAAGGCTACCAGTAACTTGAAGCAAGAACAAAAAACTCATAAAAATAATTATGAGGTGATACTAGAAATTAATAAGAAAATGGCTGACATTTTAAAGCATAGCGTACATGAGATAAAAGTACATGATTACTGTTGAGGATCAAATTAATGACCTGAAAGATGTGTGAAAAACTCTGCCAGAAGGCAGCAGGAAAGCAAAAGTAGACTGAAATAGAAAGGAAGGAAAGATGAGTTTTTGAATATAGGAATACTTCAAAGGGTCTTCTCTGGGAATATAGAAAGCACAGAAGTAGAAGAAAAAATAAGTATTACTATGCAATTCTTATTCTTTGCCAGACATTCCTCTAAGCACTTCATAGGCATAAATTTCACTTAACTTTTATTGAAATCCTAAGAAGAAGGAAACATTATTATTCTCATTCTACAAATGAGGAAATTAAAACACAGGATAGAAACTGAGTGATTCACAGTTTAATAAGTAATACAGCATTCAAACCTAGATCTCTCTAACTCTAAAACACATGACCTTATCTACTACAATATGCTCTCTTTCATGGAAGCAAGTAAATATTCCTAAAATAGTGACTCTATATTTCCAAGAATTAAAGGAAGTTTAAAAACTTCCATTTGAGAAATGGTCATAGAATACTTGACAGGATAAATCAAGTCTCCACCTGAGAAGATTATAATAAAATTTTAAAATATAAGAGAACAAGAGGAAAGACTAAAATCTTACAAAAAGAAAAAGCAGATCATTTATATAAGAAAGAACATATACAAGAGAATAATGGAACAATACTTCTAAAGAAATAAGAAAAAATTTTGATCTGTTTTATATCTAGTTAGAAAAGAATTTAAATGTGTGAATTTAATAGACATCCTCAGAAGTTTTGTGACATACTGACACACTTTGAAAACACTTTTGAAGGAATATTCAGCTCTGCTCAATCTGAATGTATTGAAATACTCCTGTCCTTAATCAGTAGCAAAAATAAACCCTCTGGAGGAAGATAATGCCATACAGAGGCTGAAATTACCCATAAAACTTTTCATACACAATACTTGGCCTGCAATAAAAAAAAACAATTACTAGGCATTCAAGGAAACAACACCCCATGGCCAAAGAAAAACAAGCAATAGAAAAAAACCCAGAGGGGACTCAGAGATTGACATTATCACATTTGGACTTGAAAACAACTCTAATTAGTTTTAGGAATTTGAAAACAAGATGAAGTTTCACCAGAGAGTTTCCAAATATAAATTTGATAGAATATATCAGTATTACCCATGGACATCTTCAGTTCAGTTCAGTGGCTCAGTCGTGTCCGACTCTTTGCAATCCCATGAATCACAGCACGCCAGGCTTCCCTGTCCATCACCAACTCCCAGAGTTCACTCAAACTCATGTCCATCGAGTCGGTGATGCCATCCAGCATCTCATTCTCTGTCGTCCCCTTCTTCTCCTGCCCCCAATCCCTCCCAGGATCAGAGTCTTTTCCAGTGAGTCAATTCTTCACATGAGGTGGCCAAAGTATTGGAGTTTCAGCTTTAGCATCAGTCCTTCCAAGGAATACTCAGGACTGATCTCCTTTAGAATGACTGGTTGGATCTCATTGAAGTCCAAGGGACTCTCAAGAGTCTTCTCCAACATGGACATCTTAGGAGTAAAAAATACAATACCAGAAAATAAGAATTTAATAGTAGATCTTGACGCAAATTAGTCACAGCTGAAGAAAAGATTAATACACTGGAAAATGTCAGAAGAAATATGCAGACTGGAAAGAAAGAAGTAAAACTATCTGCAGATAGCATGGTTTTATATATAGAAAATCCTAAAATGCATACACATATACACACTATTACAACCAATAAAGAAAAGTTCAGCAAGGTTGCAACATTCAATATAAATACACAAAAAATCTATTGTATTTCTATGCCTGGTCAATAAACAATCCAAACTAAAATGAGGAAAGCAATTCCATTTGCAATAGCATCAAAAAGAATGAAATAGGTATAAATTTAGCAAAAGAAATGCAAGATTTGTACATTGAAAACTATCAAGCATCAGTGTAAAAACCAAAGAAGAGCTAAATAAATAGAAAGACATTCCAAATTCACAAATCAAAAGGCTTAATATGGTTAAGATGGCAATATTCTCCAAACTGATCTACAGATTCAGTGTAATCCCTGTCATGATCCCAGTTGCTAACTTGACACACTAATTCTAAAATTTAGATAGAAATTCAAGGAACCCAGAATGGCCAAAATATCTTGAAAAAGAGGAAAGTTGGAAGACACATCTCTTTTTTTAAATGTTTATTTATTTATTTGGCTTCATGGGATCATAGTTGTGGCATGCAGGATCTTTGGTTACAGCATGTGTGCTTCTGTCTGTGGTGTGTGGGCCTAGTTGCTCTATGGCTCGTGGGACCCTAGTTCCCCAACCAGGGCTTGAACCCAAGTCCCCTGCATTGGAGGGTGGACTCTTAACCACTGGACCACCAGGGAAGTCCTGGAAGATTCACACTTCTAATTTCAAAACGTACTACAAAACTACAAAAATCAAGACAGTGTGGAACTGAGCACATTGAGAATATAGAAATGAAACCTTGCATTTACAATCAGCTGATTTCAGCAGTGGTGCCCAACACAATTCACTGGGTAAAAAATATTCGTATCAACAAATGGTGCTACAACTGAGTACCCATGCCAGAGAAGGAGGCTGGACTCATAACTCATGCCATATGCAAAAATCAACTCAAAATGAGTCACAAACCTCAATGTAAGAGCTAAAACTTAAACTGTAAAATTCTTAGAAGGAAATAAGGAATAAATCTTTGCGAGCTTGGGATAAACAATGGGTGTCTCAGATATATAACACTGAAAGCAAAATCTACAAAAGAAAAATAGATAAATTGGGCTTCATCAAAATTTATAAACGTTTGTGCTTCAAAGGACATTATGAAGAAAGTGAATAAGGCAGCCCACAAAATGGAAGAAGAAATTTTCACATCTTATATTTGATAAGGAACTTTTTTCCAGACTGTATAAACAACTACTATAATTCAATAATAACCCAATTGAAAATGGGCAAAGGTTTTGAATTAATATTTTCCCAAATAAGATAACAGGAACATGAAAAGATCCTCAACATAATTAGTCATTAGAGAAATGCAGGTCAAAACTTCAACATAACGTCACTTCATACCCACTAGAATGGCTAAAATAAGACAGACAATAACAAGTGTCAATGAGGATGTGAAGAAATTAGAACACACTACTAATGGGATTGTAAAATGATGCAGCTGCTATAGAAAACAGACATTTAAAAAATTAAACATAGAGTTATCATGCAATAAAGCAATTCCACTCCTAGGTATATACCCAATAAAAATTAAAACATATGTCCACACAAAAACTTGTACATAGAGGTTTATAGCAGCATTAGTCACAATAGACAAAAAGTGGAAACAAGCCAAATGTATTTTATACCAATAAACACAATGTGGTATGACTCTATGATGGAGTACTAATTGGCCATAAAAATGAATGAAGTATTGACACAAACTGCAACATGGAGGCATCTTTAAAAAAGCTTGTTAAGTGAAGATGTTAGCCACGAAAGGCCACACATTTATATGATTCCATTTATATGAAAAGTTCAGCATAGGTTAAATCAATGGAAACAGAAAGTACATTAGAGTTGGCAAGGGCTGAGGATAGGGAAGGAGAGGAATGGCAAGTCATTGCATATAGGTACAGGATTTATTTCTGGAGTAATAGAAATATTCTAAAATTTGGAGGTGGCGATAGTTGCACAACTCTGGGAATATATCAAAAATCACTTAACTATACACTTCAAAAGGGTAAGTGTTATGGTATGAGATGATCATATGACTTTTTATCCTTCATCCTGTTAATGTGGCATATGTTGAGCCATTCATGCATCCCAGGGATAAATTCAACTTGACCATAATTTATGAATCTTTGTGCTATTGAATTCAGCTTGCTAGTATTCTATTGAGTATCTTTTTCATTCAAGTTTATCAGAGATGTTGGGTTGTAATTTTTTTCTTGTAGTGCCTTTATTTGGCTTTGATGTGAGGATGATGCTGACCTCATGAAAAGAGTTTAGTGTTTGCTTCTCTTCTATCTTTTGAAGCAATTTGAGAAGAATTGGTAGTAATTCTTTCTTAAAATATTGAATACAATTCATCTTAAAGCCACAGGTTCTGGACTTTTGTTAGGAGATATTTGATCAGTTCAGATTTTCTATTTCTTTATGATTCAGTCTTGGTAAATTATATGTTTCTAGGAATTTATCCATTTCTTCTACATATTCCAAGTAGTTGTTGTATAATTGTTCCTAGTACAGTTGACCCTTGAACTAAGAGAGTTCAGATTGTACAGGTCCACTTATTGAGGTGATGAGGGTGGAAGAGGAGAGTGAAAAAACTGGCTTAAAACTCAACATTCAAAAAACGAAGATCGTGGCATCTGATTCCATCACTTCAAGGCAAATAGAAAGGAAAAAGGTGGAAACAATGACAGATTTTACTTTCTTGGGCTCCAAAATCACCATGGACAGTAACTGCAGCCATGACACTCATTCCTTGGAAGGAAAGCTATGACAAACCTAGACAGTATATTAAAAAGCAGAGATATCACTTTGCTAACAGAGGTCTGTATAGTCAAAGCTATGGTTTTTTCCAATAGTCATGTATGGGTGTGAGAGTTGGACCATGTAAGAAGGCTGAGTACCGAAGAATTGATGCTCTCAAACTGTGGTGCTGGAGAAGATTCTTGAAAGTCCCTTGGACAGCAAGGAGATCAAACCAGTCAATCCTAAAAGAAATCAACCCTGCATATTTATTGGAAGGACTGATGCTCAAGTTGAAGCTCCAATACTTTGGCCACCTGATACAAAGAGCCAACTCACTGGAAAAGAACCTGATGCTGGGAAATACTGAGAGCAAGCAGAGACGGCAAAAGGGATTGCAGAGGATGAGATGGCTAGACAGCATCACTGACTCGATGGACACAAGTTAGAACAAACTCCGGGAGATAGTGAAGGACAGAAAAGCCTGGAGTGCTGAAGTTCATGAGGTGGCAAAGAGTTGGACATGAATTAATGACTAAACAACAAATTAGTGAGGATTTTTTTCAATAAATACATATTATAGTACTACATGACCTATGCTTGGTTAAAATTGCAGATACAAAACTTCAGACACAGGGCCATACTGAAAGTTATACAGGGGTTTTTGACTGCACAGAGTGTTAGACCCCTCATCTCCACATTTTTTAAGGATCAGCTATAGTCTCTTACAATCCTTTGTATTTCTCTGGTACCAGTTATAATGTCTCTCTTTTTTTCTTAGTCTAGCTAAAAGTTTGTCAATTTTATCTTGTAAAAACTCTGTTCTTACTTTCATTGATCTTTTTGTTTTTATGGTCTCTATTTCATTTATTTTGTACTTGTACTGCAAGGAGATCCAACCAGTCCATTCTAAAGGAGATCAATCCTGGGTGTTCATTGAAAGGACTGATGCTAAAGCTGAACCTGCAATACTTTGGCCACCTCATGCGACGAGTTGACTCACTGGAAAAGACTCTGATGCTAGGAAAGGTTGGGGGCGGGAGGAGAAGGGGACGACAGAGAATGAGATGCTGGATGGCATCACCGACTCGATGGACATGAGTTTGAGTGAACTCCGGGAGTTGGTGATGGACAGGGAGGCCTGGAGTGCTGTGATTCATGGGGTCGCGGAGAGTCAGACACGACTGAGCGACTGAACTGAATTGAACTGATTTCATTTATTTATATTCTGATCTTTATTTCCTGCCTTCTGCTGATTTTGAGCTTAATTTTTTTTCTAGCTCCTTGAGGCATAAAGTTAGGTTGTCTATTTGAGATCCCTTTTTTCCTAATGTAAGTATTTATCATTGTAAACTTCCCTCGTAGAACTGCCTTTATTGAATCTGGTTATATTCAGTATGTTTTGTTTCCATTTGTGTTTACTTCAAGATACTTTATTTCTCTTTGATTTTTTTTCTTTAACCCATTGGTAGTTCAGGAGTGTGATGTTTAATTTCCACTTTTGTGAATTTTCCAATTTTCCTCTTGCTATTGATTTCTATTTCCTTATCCACTGTGGTCAGAAAAGATGTTGGTATGATTTCAGTCTTCTTGAATTTGTTAAGATCCGTTTTGTGACTTCATATGTTCTCTCCTGGAGAATGTTCTATGTGTGCTTGAGAAGAATGTGTATACTGATGCTGTTGGATAGAATCATCTGTACAGTGGCCTGAACTGTGTAGGTCCATTTACACATGAATCTTTTTCAATACATATACTAGCCTGTTTACGATCTGTGGTTGGTTGAATCTATGGATGCAGAATCTGTGGCTATGAAGGGGCAACCCTGGGTCTTGAGCTTATATGGATTTTGGTTATCCATGGTGGACCCTGGAACAAATGCCTCAACATACCAAGGGATGTCTTTTAGATCCATTTGATCTAAAGTATAGTTCAAGTCCAGAGTTTCCTTGTTTTCTGTCTGGATTATCTATCCATTGTTGAAATGGAGTGTTATTGAAATCCCCTACTATTGTTACATGATGCCTACTTCTCTCTTCAGATCTGTTAGTATTTGCTTAATGTATTTAGGTGCTCCAATGTTGAATTCATACATATATTTAAAATTGTTACTTCTCTTGATGAATATTCCTTTATCCCTTTATCATATAATTACCTTTCTTGTCTCTTGTTGCAGCTTTTGACCTAAAGCTATTATTTTATTATGTATTATTATTATGTATTATTTTTCTTTAATACAAAAAAAAAAGTCAATTTTTCTCTAATACAAAATGTAGATACTCCTGCTGTCTTGTGCTTTCCATTTACATGGAATATCTTTTTCTAACCCTTTACTTTGAGCCTAAAGCTAAACTGAATCTCTTGTGGGCAGCATATAATCAGGTGTTACTTTTTTATCCATTCAGCCACTGTATGTCTTTGAGAAATTTAATTCATTTAAAGTAATTATTGATTTATGAGTACTTACTAATATTTTGTTTCCTAGCAATTTTGTAATTCCTTATTCTGCCATCTTAATGACATCACTAAAAACAGCATTATTATTAATAGGCTGAAACTAGAAACAACCCAAATGTCCATCAAAGTAGAATAAATACATAGATATTATAATGTAATGAGAAAAAAGCAAACTCTTCCATATACAATAATAGGTATTACTTTCATAAAAGATACAATGAGAAGAAGTCCATGAAAGAGAACACACTGTGGAGTTAAAAGTTTTAATAGTGACAAAGATGGGAGAGAAAGATTCTAAGAAGCTGGTCATACGTCATTTCTTTATGTGGGTATTTATAATTTATGAAAGCTCTCCAAGCTGTCCACTTAAGATTCATACATTTTCATGTATGTGTATTCTATTTCAGTGAAAAGTTTACCTCCAAAAAATAGCACTTCTTTTCTGTACTGATTTTCCAAAGTAACCAACCAGAAAATATAACAAAAAAGAATTAGATACCATTGTGATTATTTAATTATGTGTGAACATTCATTTATTCTCTAACTTGGTGGTTCTCGACTGGTGACAATCCAGAGGATCTGGCAATGTCCGGAGTCATTTCTGATTTCCACAACTGGGGGTGTGCTACTAGAAGCCAAGAAGTCTACAAAATATCCTACAATCCACAAGACAGCCCCACAACAAAGAATTATCTAGACCAAGACATTAATAGTGCCAAAGTGTCCTCAGACTCCTCCAAAGCTGTAGCTCCATAAAGAGAGTAAATGTCTATATTTCTATACCTAAAACCCATCAAAGTGCCTGGCACAAAATAGGCTCTCAGTAAAAAGTTGGGGAATTAATAAACGGATCACTCTTCCTCCCCCACCTCTCATGCATGCGTGTGCATGAGAATACATGCACATTTTATCCTGCATCTTTGAATACTTTTGCTCTGTTGAGCCTAGGTGTACTGCTTGTTTTGGAAGACCTTGTCTTAGGAAAGCCAAGCAAATCCCAGGAGGCAGCCCAGGGAAACTTATGCATGGGTCCAACCTCCCAGACCCACATGCAGTCGTGGTAGGAGAAGACTTTCAGGATCACGCACTTCAGGACAGTCACTATGAAAAAGAAGTTAAACAAGAATTTGAGATTATAATCTGAGATGGCATTTAAAAATATGATTTTTCCCAGAGAGTTCTCTGTCCTTTCAATCTTTTACATCTTTCAGGAATTTAGAAGAATTATTTATCACTCTGATCTCAGGTGGCCTCAGCCTGCAATGACTCGGAGCGGGGCTTGGGTTCCCAGCTAGGGACTGAGTCTGGGGTGCGGGGGTGAAAGCACCAGATCCTAGCCACTAGACCCATGGTCAGTGACAAGGGATCTGGCCTTCAGCTTCACAGAAGAGAATTTCCACAAAGAAAAAAAAGTAGTGAAGCACGTAAAGTATTTATTAAGTGGAGAAAAATGTATAATATGTGTAGATAGACCCATGGGCAGACTCAGGGAGAAAGACAGTGAGTCACTGAATCGTGCCCTCACAGCTGTTTGAATTACTTCTATGGGGTATTTCTTCCAGGTTTCCTTTGGCCAATTATTTTGATTTATGTGATTCACAAATCAAACCACGCAAATCCATATTTGGTATATCTCAGGATCCTCGCATGTGTGCACACACATCTCTAAGCCAAGATGGATTCTACCGCAAAGGCATGTGGATAGGGAACATCCCTTGACCTATCTCCCTTTTGGCCTCCAAGGAGCATTTTCTACACTTGTGTGGTCGGGAAGGTCTCCGGACTTTGAGAAAAAAAATATGTGGTCTAGGCAGGGCCCAGCCTTCTCTCTTAATTGTCCTGCTTTTCTCTTGGAATTTCAGTCAATAGGGAATGAATCTCCAATTGCTTTACCCTATGAGGGAACCAGGGGGAGCATCTGCCTCCTGCCTCAGCTCCAGTAGGTGAGCAGTTGCCTAAAATATTTAGAATCATAGTTATTTCTCTTTGACTAACAGTCTACATCTCTTATTTTGAGAACATTTCTCATAAAATGAAACTTGTCTGGGATTAATAATGTTAAAATTTTTTCTGATATTCTGAATGGAGGTTCTGGTCTCTACCGTCCTCTTTCAAACCTAAAATAGCATTTAGAAGACATGAGTAGTTAGCGAAGAAGCTTAATAAAATGCCTCTCAAATTATTTGTATGAATTTGGACAAGTCAGTTAACTACTCCAGACTTTGGTTTTCTCATCTGTAAATTATATGAATTAGACTAAACAACCTCAAGATCCTTGCACCTAAAACTTGATGACTCAATGATTTAAAAGACAGAAATTACAAGCTTTAATGAGGTGATATTTTTGAGCTTTTCCAAATCTCAGGGTTTTTCTAAGTAGTTCCCCTATTACAGCAGAGTGCAACAGCTTCGTTTGATACCACCAACAGGTGTGTAATTAAGCCTGATCTTTCTCCAGCATAGTTCATTTTCCACAGATGGGTCTACAATTAAAACAACTCCCTCCCCAGAGAAGTATACATCCCTGTTATACTTTTCATCATTAATTACATTGGTTGAAGATGAATAAATGCGCCCGAGATCCCAACTGGGAGGGAGCGGATTCATTAGACGGTTGTAATATGCCATCAAGTCAGCATTTCAGGTTACTGTCTCTGCACAAGGAAGATGGCCTTGGACAATTCTACTCAGATATATCAATGATTAAGTTCACTCACTACTGCCTACCTTTGCATTGGAAATTGACAGATATTAGAGATCCAGACCTTTCAAAGAGGTAAGTACAGCATCAAAGCCAAGGCTATTTTTCTACATCAGTGCTTTTTAGTAGAAGGGCCAAAATAGCCTGTTCACACTTTGTAGTAGAAAAGGGAGAGTTTCCAAATTTTCATCTTACCACCCATATTCTCAGTTAATCTCAGTCAGCACCTTTTTTTTCATAACCCTAATACAGTTGAGCTATTTCAAATCTTGAAAGATGATGCTGTGAAAGTGCTGCACTCAATATGCCAGCAAATTTGGAAAACTCAGCAGTGGCCACAGGACTGGAAAAGGTCAGTCTTCATTCCAATCCCAAAGAAAGGCAATGCCAAAGAATGCTCAAACTACCGCACAATTGCACTCATCTCACACGCTAGTAAAGTCATGCTCAAAATTCTCCAAGCCAGGCTTCAGCAATATGTGAACCGTGAACTCCCAGATGTTCAAGCAGGTTTTAGAAAAGGCAGAGGCACCAGAGATCAAATTGCCAACATCCGCTGGATCATGGAGAAAGCAAGAGAGTTCCAGAAAAACATCTATTTCTGCTTCATTGACTATGCCAAAGCCTTTGACTGTGTGGATCACAATAAACTGTGGAATATTCTGAAAGAGATGGGATACCAGACCACCTGACCTGCCTCTTGAGAAACCTGTATGCAGGTCAGGAAGCAACAGTCAGAACTGTACATGGAACAACAGACTGGTTCAAAATAGGAAAAGGAGTACGTCAAGGCTGTATATTGTCACCTTGCTTATTTAACTTACATGCAGAGTACATCATGAGGAACGCTGGGCTGGAAGAAGCACAAGCTGGAATCAAGATTGCTGGGAGAAATATCAATAATCTCAGATATGCAGATGACACTATCCTTATGGCAGAAAGAGAAGAGGAACTCAAAAGCCTCTTGATGAAAGTGAAAGAGGAGAGTGAAAAGGTTGGCTTGAAGCTCAACATTCAGAAAACAAAGATCATGGCATCTGGTCCCATCACTTCATGGGAAATAGATGGAAAAACAGTGGAAACAGTGTCAGACTTTATTTTTTGGGGCTCCAAAATCACTGCAGATGCTGATTGCAGCCATGAAATTAAAAGACGCTTACTCCTTGGAAGGAAAGTTATGACCAACCTTGATAATTTGAAACATGTATGTTGTCATATGTGAAACGAATCAGCAGTTCAGGGTCAATGCATGTTACAGGATACTCGGGGCTGGTGTGCGGGGATGACCAAGAGGGAGGATAAAGGGAGGAGGGAGGTGA
Organism: Moschus berezovskii; assembly: GCF_049115385.1. Lineage (NCBI taxonomy): Eukaryota > Metazoa > Chordata > Mammalia > Artiodactyla > Moschidae > Moschus > Moschus berezovskii. Next base: position 65,896,929 of record NC_142469.1, read on the forward strand.
GAGGGGGGTTCAGGAGGGGGAACTCATGTACACCTGAGGCGAATTCATGTCAATGTATGGCAAAACCAACCAATGTAATATTGTAAAATAAAAAAAAAATAAATAAAGATCAAAAAATAAAAAAGATAATATATTAAAAAACAGAGACATTACTTTGCCAACAATGGTCCGTCTAGTCAAGGCTATGGTTTTTCCTGTGGTCATGTATGGATGTGAGAGTTGGACTGTGAAGAAAGCTGATTGCCGAAGAATTGATGCTTTTGAACTGTGGTGCTGGAGAAGACTCTTGAGAGTCCCTTGGACTGCAAGGAGATCCAACCAGTCCATTCTAAGGGAGATCGATCCTGGGTGTTCATTGGAAGGACTGATGCTAAAGCTGAAACTGCAATACTTTGGCCACCTCATGCGACAAGTTGACTCACTGGAAAAGACTCAGATGCTGGGAAAGGTTGGGGGCAGGAAGAGAAGGGGACGACAGAGAATGAGATGGCTGGATGGCATCACCGACTCGATGGACATGAGTTTGAGTGAACTCCGGGAGTTGGTGATGGACAGGGAGGCCTGGAGTGCTGTGATTCATGGGGTCGCGGAGAGTCGGACACGACTGAGCGACTGAACTGAACTGAATACTATCTGACTTCATCTATTATTTGTTGACTTGATTATTGTCTGGCTCCCTTCATTGGAATTGACTACTTGGAGCACAGTATCTAACCCATAGCATGCATTAAATATTTGTTGACTGAACAAATAAATAATGGTTTAGAATATTTCATTTAAACACACTTGCTGGTGGAGGTTTGGAGTTTGAGAAAACTGATGTTGAGCCAGTGTACCAAACTTGACATTTCTCTGATATTATATTTCTCTCAAATCCTTGGTAGGTTTCGGTTTTTTGATTCCCAGCCAACTCAATGACTTGGTATTCAACTCTCAGGATTTGGTTAGGTCATGGTTTTCAAAATCTAGAACCCAGCCTGGGAGTTTTGTCTTTCAGCAAGAGTCTAAGTGCTCAGCCCATCCTCTCTGGGCTCAACCTAATCACATCCATCTTAGTTTCTGCCTGGGGGCAATTTGTCAACAGGGTACTAATTGCCCTGTGCCCAAAACTGCTTCTCAGATATTATGAGAAAACTGGTCTCTTTTATAAGGTAGGAAGGCATAAAAGAAGCTGCTGAAAAGCCCTAGGGCATCAGACTTTCCCCAGGCCTCCATCTTCCTCCTGTTTCCTGATTCCTGCCTGAACACACCATCCTGACTCTGCATATCTTTAATTTGGAGATTAGGCTTAGGATTTTTCAAACCTATAAAACCAGACTCTTAAACAGTCTTGGATTCTGGGCTGTGGGCAAAACGGCCTCTCTTAGTAAGACATGCTTTTCTCCCTCTCTGACTTCAGACAAGACAGTTTCTATCCAAGGTTATCTTTTTTTGGTAGGACATTCTTTTTTTCTCCTCTGAGGCATTTTATTTGTATGTATTACATTCCTAGAAAAAGAATCCAAGGATTTTCCCTCCTGTGTGTTTTCGTCTTGCTTCTTCATGGTCCATGATGCCAGCTGAGGTTGTCAGTACAATGAAACCAAACTGACGGGATGGGAGCAGGTTATTCTGCCATTTTTCTAGATCTTTGAGTTGCACATCAAATCTGGGGCTGATCACTCCACACTTATTTAGCCTGCCTGTGAGGTTCACAACAATTTTCCCAGCCCTGTGATCATCAATGATTTCAAATTCGCCAATGTAACCATGCTTCATCATCACCGTTAGAAACCTGACGATGACTTTGGAGCACGGCCTAATAAGGACCTGGAATTTGCCTCTCTTTTCGGCATTGTTGATACTCTTGAGAGCATCAGCCAGAACATTCATGCACACCATTCTGGCAGCATGGAAAGATGGCAGAAAGAGTGGTAGGACATTCTTAAGGCTTCAAAATATAGTTCATAAAATTCAGTATCCTGACACTTTGCTATCAAATCTCTTAATGACTCAGCAGCACATGGCATGAGCACCAAGATGCCAAAGGTAACACTTTAATCATCTGCTTCATTATTGTATTACACACCTTTCCATTTCTACCTCCTGAGATGACATTAAGAGCGAGTTTTTATTAAAAGTGTGAAGTGCTATGTCATCATAATTCTTCCAAAGTCAACTGTTTATCAATAGCAATTCTGCCCTGGAAAACTGCTCCATGATTGTCAGACTAAGCAGCACATCAGCACCTGTACCTGAGTCAGTTCCCCAATTCCTATCCTACTCTAGCAAGTGCTAAGTTGCTTCAGTCGTGTCCAACTCTGCGATGCTATGGACTGAGGCCTGCCAGGCTCCTCTATCCATGGGATTCTCCAGGCAAGAACACTGGAGTGGGTTGCCATTTCCTCCTTCGGGGGATCTTCCCGACCCAGGGATCGAACCCATGTCTCTTATGTCTCTGCCAATGCAGGAGATATGAGACATGGGTGGGTTCTTTACCACTAGTGCCACCAGGGAAGTTCCATTCTACTCTAGTAAAGAGACCTAATTCCAGGCATGGAACCTCTCCTGGACTAACCCGCCCAACTGTAGGTAACTGACTAGGAACTGTGTCAGTTATTCCCAAGACACTGTGCTCTCTAATGTTGCAAACATAGCCCTTCCTTCAAGCCTAAACTAACCCCCCACTCTCCTCTCCAATTACTCTCAAGGAAGAAATTGACAGTGCATCCCCAACCTAATCTAATTCCTTCTTTTTTGTATTCCAATAATACATATGGCCTATAAAATCTATTTGGGAATTAATCATACACTGCCTTTTAAAATACCTTCCATTTCCAATCAATATTTGAATCTTAGTTCATATAACTTTTCATATCTTGATTCATCTATTTCAATAGTATGGAAGGCAATCATTCACAGAGGTTAAGAGCATGGTTTCTGGAGTCAGTGTGGTCTCTGGATTGTAGGTTTTTTTATTTAAAATATGTCATAAAGATTAGTTATACATATAAAGCACTTTAAACATTACATTTGTATTTATTGTATGACTAGAAAGTCTGTGTTATTTTGTAAATATTTTGAGTGTTTTTGTTTGTTTTCACCTCAGATATTTGATATCATATCGTTTCTGGTACATCTTCAAGGCCTCCATTCCAACAGTGAAGGTGTGTAAGCTAACAGCCTGCAATGGAAACAAACAAGTAAGCAGGATTCTGTGAATAAGCACACAGATGGCATCCCTGGGCCCTATATTTTGTGTAAAAGCTCTTTGTTCTACTTGTCACTGTCAGCTGGTCAAGGAAGGCCTTGGAAAAACCAGTTTTGATCTAGGACAAAGGTAAGGCTGTCCAGTCACAGAGCCATAGGTTTTCAAATCTTGCCCCTGATTTGACTCATGCCTGGAAATGAAAGGATTACTTTACAGCGTTAAGGTTTTTTGTCTCTGAGCTGCCAAAACAATTCACACAGGACAGTAGTAAAACATCAAAAGGTAAAGTAGCTTCCTTTTTGATTAATTTTCATGTTTAAAAAAGTTTACTGCGTGCTCTTGTAATGTCCTTCAACATATTCATTTGTTATGGGAAGCTATAAGGCTAGATGAAAAGTGAATATGCACCATGTTTAGAATCATTAAAATTTCTGAGAACTTTGTTAACAATGTTGGTTGCTTGTCACCAAATCGATTATGGTGTCTCAAATGCCCCTTCCCCTCCCTCATTGTATTTCAAATAGGATTTGCTCAAAGTATAAGCTAAGAAAGAAAGCAGCATGCATTTTCATTTGAGTTTTGAGTATGATGGATATTATCATTGCAAGACCTCTCAACCTTGAGGGGTATGATATATGATTTCCCAATTAGTGTGGCCATGAAACCCATTCAAATTTTTTCCCTTTTTAATTTCCCAGTATGTCTTTCAAGAGCAGTGTTCTCTAGGACACCAGCCCAGAAAGCACAAAGTTAAAAACCATTACTAGGATATATTCAGGACTACCAGGTGGCACAAGTGGTAAAGAATCCACCTGCCAATGCAGAAGGCTTAAGAGACTCAGGTTCAATTCCTGGGTCAGGAAGATCCCCTGGAGGAGGGCAAGGCAACCCACTCCATAATTCTAGCCTGGAAAATCCCATGGACAGAGATGCCTGGAGGGCTACAGTCCATAGGGTCACAAAGAGTCAGGCACAACTAAAGCAACTTAGCATACAGGATGTATTCATGCCTCCAAAACTTATCTTGGAAATATCAGGTAGCCTGATATAAAAAGACCTCAGATAGGTTTGACAGAAAACAACAAAATTCTCTAAAGCAATTATCCTTCAATTAAAAAATAAAGAATTTTTTTTAAAAAAAAGAACTCAGACAATTTGATTTCAAGCCCTTACTAAGTTTTCAAAGAAGAACTGTATTAAACTTTTTTTATTAGATTGAGGAGTTTTATTTTCCAGGCAAGAGAGGACTTGTCCATATGCTTTCTAAGCAAATATTCTGTGACTTTATACATTCCATCAGGACTGGGGATTTTCAAAAACTTTCTACCCCAAAGCAAGGGAAAGATATGAACTGCTCACATCATTTTTAGAATATGATTGCCACAGGGTAAAAAAACCCCAGCTTCCCTGGTGGCTCAGAGGTTAAAGCGTCTGCCTCCAATGCGGGAGACCTGGGTTCGATCCCTGGGTCGGAAAGATCCCCTGGAGGAGATGGTAACACACTCCAGTATTCTTGCCTGGAGAATCCCATGGACGGAGAAGCCTGGTGTAGGCTACAGTCCACGGGGTCTCAAAGAGTCGGACACGATTGAGTGACTGAACGGAACGGAAAAAACCCCAAGGCCATGTCACCTGCCAGGAAGGAGGTGGGCCCATCAGGATATCTGAATAGGGAAGCATGTTTGAAAAAGCTCGGATATTCCTCTACAGTTGCCAACTGTCACACAGGCCCAGGCAGGGTTGGTCCCTCTGCTCCAGTTAATAAGCCCCTATGTCTACTGATTCATGTTCCCTTCTCAATAAGACCATGGCTACTAGAGAACTTCAGCTCTAACAGAATTTGTATGCAAAAGTAGAAAGCTGAGAAATAAGAAGCATATCTTCCCTTGTATTACATGAATTTATTTTCAAGCAAATAGGTAACAACCATTAGATAGTCAAGTTTATTTTTTATTATTATTGTGAAGTTGAGGCCTGATAAAAAAATTTGTGGTGGCTGGAATTTCAAAAGCTGGGAAAACATAAAATAACTACATTACGAAACAGTATTAGAAATAACCACTCACCTTTTCATCCAAGGTGAGAATCAGTTTATTCAAAAAGAATAAAAATGTATGCTAATTTTGTTCATTTTTATCACCAGTGTAATATACATGTTAGGGGCAAGGCATTTTTTTCATAAGTAAGCTAATAAACTTTTCCTAGTTATTTATCAGGCTATTATAATGTAATCCTTGCTATGAATTTCAAGTCCCATAACTTCCTTATTTCTTAACTTCAGAAGGTCAGCAACATAATGGAGTTGAGAGCTTTTCTCTGCTACTAAATCCCCAGAGTTGAGGTCTCAGTCTAGAATACTTTTCTTTTTTCACCTCACTGCAATGTACAAATTACCAATCAACAGAAAAGAAAATCGCAGCTATATAATCTCTTCACATTAATTTCTCTGGCTATGTACTTGATTCAGTAATCCAAATAACATTTCTCTTAATGCTACATTTTTCCTAGAAATTTACATCAGAGACAACTCCCCAGGCAATGTTTAGGATAACAGATGAGAGTGTCTAGATGAAGGACTACCTAGAACTTTCCATGCTCCCCTCAATCAAAATGCAGTTAATAATGAACTCCATGTGTGACAAAATATATGCTATCTGTCTCAGTGAATAAACAGTGAAGGCAGGGGTTTCTCATAGAGGAGGTGGTTTGTACAATAACAATACTCACTACAGGTAGCAACATAATAGCTTGTATTTATTACATTTCTGTTGTCTGACATATGCTTCACAGTGTGCTCTGTTCATTAATCCAAAGTTCCAGGGCAGCATGTAAAATGATTATTAGAGTTTCCATTTTTATTAAAAGTATTTTAACTCAAAAAGTTATCTAAACAACCTGATGAAAACATGGGCAGAAGACCTAAATAGATATTTCTCCAAAGAAGACATGTGCTATCAGGCACATGAAAACATGATCAATATCGCTAATTATTACAGAAATACAAATCAAAACTGCAATGAGGTATCACTTCACACCAGTCAGAATGGCCATCATCAAAAAGTATACAATCCCACTTCTGGCCATGTATCCAAAAAAGATGAAAATTTTAGCTCGAAAAGATACATGCACCCAATGTTCATAGGAGTGAACATGGAAGCAACCTCAGTGTGCATCAACAGATGAACAGATAAAGATTTTATAGATAGATAGGTAGATAATGGAATACTACTCAGCCATGAATAAGAAATACGGTCATTTGCAGTAACGTGGATAGACCTAGAGATTATCCTACTAAGTGAAGTCAGACAAATACAAATATCATGTGCTATCACTTATACGTGGAACCTAAAAAATGATACAAATGAACTGATTTACAAAACTGAAACTCATAGACATAGAAAGCAATCTTATGGTTAATGAAGGGGAAGGGAGAGGGATAAACTAGGAGTCTGGAATTCACAGATACATACCACTATATAAAATAGATAAACAACAAAGATCTACTGTACAGCACAGAAAAATATAATCAATATCTTATAATCCCCTATAAAGGAAACGAATCTGAAAAAGAATATATATATACACACACACATATATGAATCACATTGCTATACACCTGAAACTAATACAACACTGTAAATCAACTATATTTCAGTTTACAAAAGGGGGACAGAAGTATGCTAATCAGCCCCAATTCACATAGCTGGTAAACGCCAGAGCCAGTGTTCAAACCCACTACTTCCTGGAGACTTTTGTGAACATCTTATTTTCAATTTGTTTCCCAAACTAAGTGTTCACTGATTTAAGTAAGAACTTATGCCTTGACTATAAATCCTCTAAAATAGTTAAATTGCTGTGAGGTTTTTTGTTTTATTTTTGCTTTTCCCTCCTCTCCAGTTTTTGCTTTCATGAGATTTCCACTTTGTAGTAAGAAGCAAAAGCCAAGAAGTGTTTCTTTGTGGTTACACTTCTGATAAGGGCTCAAATCTTAATTAAAGAAAAATAAATAAATTTTCTTCAAGAGTAACTGTGGACAGCAAAGCAAATTAATAATCTGCTTACTCTTCTGCCTCACAAAGATGTTGGTCGACCCTGAGTTTTTAACAATATTCAAACAACTGTGTAGAGCCTGGCACATCTGCTTTGATTTGCCGTGATTACTGTGTGACATTTTTACTTGTAAATTATAGCAAAGAGTGCTGCTAATAAGTAACTTTTATCATCTATATAGTCAAATAGATACCTACAAAACCTACCTTGGCTAAGTAGTAATTATTTATAGGCAGCATTTTTTCTGTTTGTTAAGGAAGAACTGTAATAACAAGGAAGACAGGAAATAGGAAGTTTCCATTTAAATTATGTTCACATTCATAGCATGAGACACTAAAGCCACATAAGTCTCCTTTCAGTTTAAGTCATACATGCCATGTCAGTTCAGTTCAGTTCAGTCGCTGAGTCCTGTCCGACTAGTTATCTTCTAAAAAGAAACTTCCAAACTCATTAGAAATTTTCATTTTTCATAGCACTGAAACTTGAAACAGTTTTAAAAATAATTGTATAGGAATTCTCAACCAAATGCTTTTTACTATTTCACTTGCCTATAAAGAAGTGTATAAATATTGACATAAAATAAACTTAAAAGAAATTCTTTGTCAGACCAGGTTTCATCTACATTTTGTGGTACCCCCAGCAGGAAGATCACACAATAGCAATGGTGTATGTCTGTGTAAGTTGCTCAGTCATGTCTGACTCTTTGCAACTCCATGGACTATAGCCCACCAGGCTCCTCTGTCCATGGAATTCTCCAGGCAAGAATACTGGAGTAGGTTGCAATTCCCTTTTCCAGGGGATCTTCCCTATTGAGGGACTGAACCCTGGTCTCCGGCATTGCAGGCATATTTTTTACTATGTAAGCCACAGGGAAGCCAGCAACGGTAATCATAGCTAATACTAATAGTAATTGCCCAGTTATTATACAGCCCTAGGCAGAAAATGAAGAAGAGGAACTAAAAAGCCTCTTGATGAAAGTGAAAGAGGAGAGTGAAAAAGTTGGCTTGAAGCTCAACATTCAGAAAACTAAGATCATGGCATCTGGTCCCATCACTTCATAGGAAATAGATGGGGAAACAGTGGAGACAGTGTCAGACTTTATTTTGGGGGCTCCAAAATCACTGCGGATGCTGATTGCAGCCATGAAATTAAAAGATGCTTACTCCTTGGAAAGAAAGTTATGACCAACCTAGATAGCATATTAAAAAGCAGAGACATAACTTTGCCAACAAAGGTCCGTCTAGTCAAGGCTACGTTTTTTCCAGCGGTCATGTATGGATGTGAAAGTTGGACTGTGAAGAAAGCTGATCGCCAAAGAATTGATGCTTTTGAACTGTGGTGCTGGAGAAGACTCTTGAGAGTCCCTTGGACTGCAAGGAGATCCAACCAGTCCATTCTAAAGGAGATCAGTCCTGGGTGTTCATTGGAAGGACTGATGCTAAAGCTGAAACTCCAATACTTTGGCCACCTCATGTGAAGAGTTGACTCACTGGAAAAGACTCTGATGCTGGGAGGGATTGGGAGCAGGAGGTGAAGGAGATGACAGAGAATGAGATGGCTGGATGGCATCACCGACTCAATGGACATGAGTTTGAGTGAACTCTGGGAGTTGGTGATGGACAGGGAGGCCTGGCATGCTGTGATTCATGGGGTCGCAAAGAGTCGGACACGACTGAGCGACTGAACTGAGTCTAGTATCAATAATCTTACAGGTAAGTACTATTATTATATCCATTTTACAGACAAGGAAAATAAGGCTTTGAGATAGTAATTAACTTGCCCATGACCACATTGCAAGCAAGTGACAGAGTCAGGATTTGACCTGAATTTGTTTAATTCTAACTCATTCTACATGAACTCCAAAGCAACATAGGTTTCTTCTTTGCCCGGTAGCAGATCACATTCTCACATACAAAGTTCTGTCCCCCCACCCCAAAAGCCTTAAGCTCTTTTACCAAGGCAAAACTTCTTTGCAAACAAAGAGATGAATTCGATTCAATTTAACCTATTTGATCCCTGAGTCAGGAAGATCCCCTGGGGTAGGAAATAGCAACCTACTCCAGTATCCTTGCCTAAAAAATAAAATGCCATGGACTAGGGAACCTGGAAGGCTACAGTCTATGGGGTCGTGAAGAGTCGGACACAGCTGAGCATGCACGCAAAACATTTGCTTCCTAATTTAATAAATGCTTATTAGAATCTCTACAGCTCATCTAGGCCACACGCTAGGTGCCTGGAGTGACAACTGAAAAGGACTAATCTTGTCCTCGGGGCTTTAGAATCTGGTCACAGTGCGTGTTATCCCCACTACTGTAAATGCAAGGCAGCAGCATTTCTGCTCCTGAATCTCTCCTCTCCTTTCCTCTCTCCCAGGCATCCTGCATCAGCCTGCTGCTGCTAAGTCACTTCAGTCATGTTCGACTCTGTGTGACCCCATAGACGGAAGCCCACCAGGCTCCCCCATCCCTGGGATTCTCCAGGCAAGAACACTGGAGTGGGTTGCCATTTCCTTCTCCAATGTGTAAAAGTGGAAAGTGAAAAGTGAAAGTGAAGTCACTCAGTCGCGTCCAACCCTTAGCAACCCCACGGACTGCAGCCTACCAGGCTCCTCCATCCATGGGATTTTCTAGGCAAGAGTACTGGAGTGGCTTGCCATTGCCTACCTCCCTTGAAAATGCTCTTCAGGACTATTCTCTTACATTTAACACTCCCACCTTCTCTTTTTATGGTTATTTGCATACTGCTTGGGACTGTATCTGTGGTTCTGTTCTTTTCTCACCATTTCTATCTGTGGCTGTCAGCATGAAGAATCACCACCTGAGGTCACCAACAGCTCCCCCCGCCCCAGATTCACTGAGCTACATATGACCTCCCTTACCCCTGCACTCACTGCCTGGTCTCAATCTCTCAGTGCAGGGTGAGCCTAGGTGGCCCATCTCAGCCTACGTGGCAACACAAGCCAGAGTGCAGGGGAGTTCATGCCCTCTGAATAGACTTGAACCACTGACAGCAGGAGACAGGAAGGCCCAGCACATCAACCCCACACCCTTTCTTCCACTAAGACGGTCCTGAGCTGTACTATTAACAGAATACCTCCTTGGAGATACAGCACTACCAAGCCGTGTTTCTCGTGAAGCTCAGTCACACACCACCTCCTTCATTTTCCTTGTCCCCTCACTCTTGCTGACTTGGTACTGCACCACCCACCCCAGTAAAGCTTCAGCAGCTTCCCCTCAAATGCTCTGTTTTCTAGGAATCATGGATAAGACAGTTTCAGACTTCCCAGTTCTGTTCAGTTAGTCATCTCTGGACCAGTAACTCTTCTCAAACAGTATTTTCCCAGAACACGAGTGCATGTGAGACGTAACTGTTTTTTAATATTCCTTTCTTCAGCATCTCTGTGGGCACCTCCAATTCAATGATGAATTTTGGAGTGAAAATTTTATTCACAGATCATTAAGGTAAAAACACTTTTATGGCATCACGTTTAGATTCATTCCTTTGTTTAAGCAGTTATTGTTTCAGGCATTCTCTTTACATTTTTTAATTCCCTTAGGCTTTCCTGGTGGCTCAGACAGTAAAAGAATCCACCTGCAATGTGGGAGACCTGGGTTTGATCCCTGGGTTGGGAAGATCCCCTGGAGGAGAGCATGGCAATCTATTCCAGTACTCTTGCCTGGACAATCTCACTGGACAGAGGAGCCTGGCGAACTATAGTCCATAGGGGTCACAAAGAGTCAGACACAACTGAGCAATTAAGCACAGAACAAGGAGGTAAAACATAACATTGTTCAACATAGTTTGTGTAAATTAAATGATCTGATTGATTAATTGGGATTGATCTAACCATAACATTGTGGTCAGCAAAGACAGTATACATGTCTGAATAAAGTTCCCCTACATCCAACACAGGATCTGAAAAACTGAGGTGTCAGGAAACAGGAAAACAGTATAAAAAGATGAGATGGGTGAACAAGGCAATAAAGCACACTTCAGACTTTACCTAGGGAAGAGACCTACATTTACAAAATAATAATAGGTTTCATTGCTTCATTCTCAATCATTAGTTTATCTGAGAGGTTTCTATAAATTATTTTTAAAAGAAATTCATTACACGTAAATAGAGATTTATAAAAGTGAATTCCTTTGCTGTGCTCTCACTGCCATTGAGAATACTTCATTGGCCAAGACCTTCTTGGTCTTTACAGGCTGAAATGGAGGGCAGAATAGAAGACTAGGGAGCATCTCTACAGCAAGTAGGAGAACCTTCTGGAAGACACTGCTGCTGTGAACGGTCATTAAATACTTTTGCTACTGCACAGTCTATAAATCATCATGTGACTAGAACCAAATTTCAAGTCCCATAAATAATAGCAGGCTTATGTCTAAGGGCCAGGGTAGAAATCTGAGAACATGTAGATGGTGATTCACTTGGCATGACTCACAAAGCAACTGTGTGAACATAAAATTTTAAAAAGATAAATCAAAAATTGCATTCAATCTGCAATTTCATAGCAACTCACCATAAGCGGTTAGTTAATCTTCACTGATTTATAACTCCCATATTACTCCCAAACTAGCTGTGGTGTCAGGTATACAAACTAAGAAAAAGTCTTGGTTTTTAGCAATCAATTTTTCTTTAAAAGCTATGTGTTGCTTCTTTCTGAAACGGAATTCTCGACCTTTTTCTCTCTTTTGTGTCTCTTTTTAATTTCCTCATTCACCTCACTTTAGCCAGTTTGTATGTTATCGCACTCAGGCATACTCATTTTTCTTGACAAAATGAGTATGCCTATTTAACCTCTTGGTCTTGGAATGATTTTCAGGTGATATAATACTTATTCAAAATGTCTTCATGATCTTTACCTGGAAACTGACCTTCATTAGGTTTAAGGTATACTTACATATATGACCTGATTTGACACTTTTGACAAACTTGGCAGCTCACACGCTTGATTCATAGCTGCCTTCTGGAATTTCCAGAAAGAATTTTGCTGAGTGTCTTGACTGGATAGAGAAAAGTCGCTTCTTTGAGCAGATGTAGAAAGCTTTCTCAGAGATAACTATAATATTCTGTTTGATTGTCTTCTAACATTTCAAAATATTTTCATATCTATTCTCTCATTTAGTGCATGGTTTGATGTGGGGAAATTAGGGAGGCCAGAGTAAAAAGACGGAGAAGGCAATGGCAACCCACTCCAGTACTCTTGCCTGGAAAATCTCATGGATGGAGGAGCCTGGTGGGCTGCAGTCCATGGGGTCGCTAAGAGTCCACACGACTGAGCGACTTCACTTTCACTTTTCCCTTTCATGCGTTGGAGAAGGAAATGGCAACCCACTCCTGTGTTCTTGCCTGGAGAATCCCAGGGACGGGGGAGCCTGGTGGGCTAACGTCTACAGGGTCGCACAGAGTTGGACACGACTGAAGCGACTTAGCAGCAGCAGCAGCAGAGTAAAAAGAAGAAGAGAAACTTAAGGGACCCAGGAGAAATTTGCTTTACTAGAATATATGAGAAGGAGAATTTAGAGACCACAAGGGAACATAAGTAGAGCTGTCATGCTGGGAAACTCACCAGAAATATCAATACTTTAACTTGTTGATGGAGAACAGTGAGGAACTGTTAATACTTCATTATATTGGAAGGTATAATCATTCTTACTTGATATGGTATGTTTCAACTTAAAAGCTCAACATTTGTTCTATGGTACACAGACTAGCATGGGGATTTGGAGCATGGTCTGGTCCCAAACAAATCAGGGTTTTGAGCTTTAACTCTGCCACTTACAAACTGTTTGACCTCAGAAGAGTTACATGTCTTTTAGACCCAGTTTTCTCATCTGTCAAACTCATCAGTTTTCTCATCTCTCATACTGCAGTGGGATCAATGCCATAAAGTTATTGTGGGATTACATGACTGTAAAGTGTTTATACAATGTGTGTTGCATATTAAGTGCTCAATAAATGGCAGCAACTGCTACACAGTATATACATATGCTTTTGGTATTATCATCTTTTTCAAAAGAGCCTTGGGAAAGAATGACCAGGTGATAGTCATAGCCAAACAAGAATCTCATCATGGTCAATAAAAAGATTCTCTTTATTGAGTTTCATCAGTTCTCCCTACCTTTGGGCAACTCTTCTTCTTTATGGAAATGAAAATTAAGTGATGAAGTAATTAAATTAATTAGGAAAGTATAAGATGTCTATGGCCAGTTCCAGATGCATGGATATACCAACTCTACCGCTAACTCTACCACTGTGGAGTGAGAAGCAATGGCCTATGGACACAGCTGACTCTTCTCTAATCAAAAGTTAGTGGTGAATCCAGAAAGGATCATTTAAGTACAGATTAAGGACTTCATTCTAATAGGACCTTTCTGTTCCTGCTCCACTCCACATCATCTCCTCCAAAATATACCCATCCTTTTTATTGGAGGAGGTGATGCTTAACTAGCACTTGCATTTGCTAAGAATTGTTTCCATACGTGCTTGAATAACTTGCAAAGGTGTCGCTGATCTCCAGCAGCAGCTACAAGGCTCTATAGGCTCCTACTTAGTCCATCACTTGGAACTTCATTTTAACAAGTGAAATGGAGTATTATGGAAACCCTTCTTGGATTTGAACTATTATATGTGCTAATCATGGTCACTGTTATAAAACCTGAGCCCTCGAGCCCTTCTTCCTCTAAAAATATTGCTACTTGGGGTGGGAGTCTGCACAGAAGACAATTTCTGTGCTTTCTAGCCTGGGGCTCACCTGCTGAGTTCAAAGACTCTTTTTCTCCTTAAACAACTTAGTTACAAATAGAAACACAGCCCTGCATTTATCTCATTAAAAGAATCCAGTCTCCAAAGAAACGTTGTGTGTTTCCTCATCCTACAAAGACAGGCATGGTGCCTCTGTCTGGTTTATAATTAACATTACCCAAGGACTAAATTAGTCTTTTATTTCCAGATAAAGAAAGCTTACAGTATAGTGTGTAAAATGAGATCAGGCTCAATGTATACATTCCTCTCCCTGAAACTGAGTGCAATCATATTAAGTGAAGTGCCAGATGTAGGGTTCAGATTATATTTTCAGTTACTAATTTTAAGTATAACTAAATCTCTTCTGGTTTGGCAGTGAAGAGGAAAGAGTTAAGCAAGCTCAGGAACAAATTTTTTAATGGCTCCTAAAACAAAATCTTCCTTATAAATTAGCATTTGTTGTTTTAGTAGCCACAGTGTCAGAAGCTAGACTATAATTGGTCTATAATTCTATAGATTTTCAAATTCCCTATTTATTCATGTATCTCCCTATGGTCATTTAAAATGCCCTCTGCAGAGCCAGTAGTAAGAGGCCTAAGAAAATTGCTATTAACTTCATTTTGAGTTAAATGGAATGGAAACAAAGAAACTGATGTGACTGAAAAATGCCAATGTTAGAAGCCAAATCAAGGATCCATATGCCTTAAAGAAAATTCCCTTTAAAAACAGATGGGACCACCCTGGAGAAAGGGCGGCACTGCCTGCCTTGTCTGTCTAGGGCCTTATCAACAAAACTTTCCTCCCAGATCACGTGCTTGGTCACTCAGTCGTGTCCAACTCTGTGCAACCCCATGGACTGTGGCCCAGGCTCCTCTGTCCATGGGGATTCTCCAGGCAAGAATATTGGAGTGGGTTGCCATGCCCTCCTCCAGGGTGATGGATCCTAAATGAGCAAACACCCCCTCAACCTCCTCAGATTTTCTAGTTTTCAAGCATGATTTTCTTCCAGACGACACACCCTCAGTTCTCTCTGCTGTCTTCTGGGAGCTGCAGAAGACTGTTCCCTGCTCCTCTCTTCACTCATCTCTGTCCCTACACCCGCTCCATGAAGGGGCTCTCAACCTGTCCTCTTCCATTTCCCTCTGCCTCTCTGCTGACTCTTCTGACCTTCCCTTTCCCTGTCTTGATTCTAAGACAACCACTCACCTTGATCATCCCTCTTAGCATGAGTTCTCTTCACCGCACCATCCCAAATCTGCAATGGAGTCTTACCTATTCTGGCCTCGGTCTGATCCCCCTCCTTGGTGTCAATTAGAACGGTGCTTCGGAAATATGCGAGTGCACACAGATCCCCAGGATCTTGTTGAAAGGCATATTCTGACTCACTATTTCTGAGATGGAGCACGAGGCTCTGCATTTCAATCAAGCACCCAAGCGATGCTTTTGCTGCTGACCCCGGAACCACACCTTGAGGAGCAAGGATACAGCATCACAGAAGTTGTGGGCATGGAAACCCAGCTGCCTCTAGCTTTGTCTGCCTCTTGATCCACATACCCCTGGATTTTTAGGAATCCTTCCGCTTCTATGGCAAGTACAACATTGAGCCTTTACAAATTTTGCTCCAGTTATTTCAGTGTTCAAAAAGCACACTCAAAATAGCTCACTGCATCCGCAAGCACCCTTCTGTCCCTTCGCTTGTTCCAAGACTTGTGGAATCCATCAGTGCTCTGGGGGAAAGAAGCTTTGAAATGTAATTGAACAGGGGGCGCTGCCTAGCATATCAATGAATCCTGTAAGGGTTTTTTCCCTCTTTTGTTATTCACTGAATTTTTGAAAGATAAAAACAGACTGGAAATTAAATTAAATTTCCAGGTGCTCTTGCATCAGTCATTTACTTCTTGTGAGCACCTTCAAGTGCCAACTGCCTCTGAGCCTCAGTTTCCCCAAACATAAAGGAGAGGATTTTCTACTCAGCCCTGTTAGAATAGGATTTACAGTCTCTAGTGAAACCTGCTATGGAAAGATGCTATAAAAAATGCAGAGTATTACAGATCACATCTGCACCAAGACCAGAAACTTTTTTTTTTCCAACAGAAAAAGGACTTAGTGTTCTCCATTCCCCACATTTTTTTTCCTCTAATGAGGTATGGAACTATGCAGACCATAATGACTACAGCTTAAAGGGTAGGTTCAGTTACTATGTAATCTCATAAATCTCTTCTAGCTGTAAGTAACAGCTAACCTCTACTTCCTCTGATATTTTATTTACCCTGTAAATCAGCTCTATTCTTTCACTTCGCACAAAGGGAGTTGGGAACCCCAACTCTCATAGGAATGCAGAGGCAGACAAGCCGCTTTGTGTGTGCCTCTGATCCAGGAACCCCCACTGCAAAGCAGACCACCCCTGCCCCAGATGCAGGGCGTGGAATCCCATCAATCACCTAAGGAGGGTTATGCCAGCGAAGTCCTGGGAGGTGAGGAAAAGACAGGGCTGAAAACGGCAGCTGCCTGAATTTCTGCAGCACAGCCAGCCAGAACTGAAAATGGAATCACAGAAGTGAAAACATTAGTGAAAAACAATTGATTGGCATCCAAGTGCGTATCTTACTTTCTTTGACTTTGCTTTCAATTAACTTCAGTCACGCCTCTGCATGTGTGGACACAATGTGAGCAAACCTGTAGTTTCCCTTTAGTGCAGCTTCGCTCTCTCCCTGGAGATCTGTTCCAGCTGGGGTGAGGCGCTGTGGCTTACTCTGTCTCTGGAGGTGCAGGATGCCCAGTGGCTAGGATCACTGCCCCGTTCCATGGAGCTGGCGAGGAGCTCTTACACCCTTCCATTTGTCTTCCTCCACCCACCACTTTGATCCAAGCAAAAGATAGGGAAAGATATATGGCATAAGTAGAATTCTAAGAAAAAAAGACTTGATTTTTTTTAGTTTATTTATTTGTTTTAATTGGAGGATAATCACTTTACAATGTGATGGTTTTTGCTGTACATCAGTATAAATCAGCCTTAGGTATACATACACATGTGCCCCGCATCCTGAACCCCCCTCCCACCTCCTTCCCCACCCTAAGATTTAATGTCAACCTGTTCATTAGACAACTTTGATTCCAGTCTATTAGTGAAAAACAAAATTGTCCCTAAACTGCTCACAGGAACATCTTTCCAGCACCAGTATAATGAAATCCAGTACCCTTTAATTTTTTTACAGGTCATTTAGTGTCCAATTTCACAGACTTCAAAGGGAGTTTAATCACACTATGAAAAGAAAGGCATACAATACAATTATTTACATGACTCCTTGTTGCAACTATGGGGAGATGAAGAGAGAAGATAAGAAAGCAGGGAAACAAACTAAAGGAGAGAGCCCAGGTGAAAATGAATAGTACTAGAGGTCAAAGGTAACTAAGAGGTCAAAGACAAGATAGAATAAGTCTGAAGACATATGGAATCTGGTGTTTGGTTTTGAATTAGACCCAGGATAAACTTAGAAGTTAGATAAAGGAGCTCAAAATTGAAAGCCAACAGATAAAGTAGAAAAGTGATCAATTTTCTTAAATCACTTTTTGATGCTCTAAGTTTTAAATAAACTTTACCTATAGCATTAATGTCTACTGGATGTTTAATGTGTGCAGTGTGTGTGTGTCCATGGTTGTTTCAGAGACATAAAACTCTGATTTTCAATCACTGACTCATGCTATTGCTATATGGACAATTTCCAAACTGAGCATTTTCTAAAGACCAAAACAAAACTACAACTGCATTCTGCAAAAAATATCCCAGATCCCTTTCAGCATGGTTGTCTCCGACGAAGATAAGAAAATTCTACGCTGCTTGTTCAACCCACACTGAATCTTGATGATCCGCCAGCTCACACCCAGCTGCCAGCTCTTCTCTACACCGAACAGTACACTGGAGAACACTGACTATACTCTCAAATCTACCAGAATGTATCTTTTCAACCACCTAGAAATTGAAGAAAACTCATAGTTTTGTATTACTGGTCTGAGATTTGAAACACTGTGTCAGTCCCTTCATTTAAAAGGTCATAATTCTGTGTTCACTTTATAATCCCAGTTTCCTTTGTGTACAGTTAAGTTCAGTTCAGTCACTCAGTTCTGTCCAACTCTTTGCGACCCCATGGACTGCAGCACACCAGGCCTCCCTGTCCATCACCAACTCCTGGAGTCCAGCCAAACTCAAGTCCATTGAGTCCCTGATGCCATCCAACCATCTCATCCTCTGTCATCCCCTTCTCCTCCCACCTTCAATCTTTCCCAGGATCGGGGTCTTTTCCAGTGAGTCAGTTCTTTGCATTAGGTGTCCAGAGTATTGGAGTTTCAGCTTCAATATCAATCCTTTCAATGAATATTCAGGACTGATCTCCTTTAGGATGGACTGGTTGGATCTCCTTGCAGTCCAAGGGACTCTCAAGAGTCTTCTCCAACACCACAGTTCAAAAGCATCAATTCTTCTGCGCTCAGCTTTCTTTATAGTCCAACTCTCACATCCATACATGACCATTGGAAAAACCACAGCCTTGACTAGACGGACCTTTATTGGCAAAGTAATGTCTCTGCTTTTTAATATGCTATCTAGGTTGGTCATAACTTTTCTTCCAACCTAGACAACATATTAGAAAGCAGAGACATTACTTTGTCAACAGAGGTCTGTCTAGTTAAGGCTATGGTTTTTCCAGTAGTCATGTATGGATGTAACAGTTGGACTATAAAGAAAGCTGAGCGCAGAAGAATTGATGCTTTTGAACTGTGGTGCTGGAGAAGACTCTTGAGAGTCCCTTGCACTGCAAGGAGATCCAACCAGTCCATCCTAAAGAAGATCAGTCCTGGGTGTTCATTGGAAGGACTGATGCTGAAGCTGAAACTCCAATACTTTGGCCACCTGATGCGAAGAGCTGATTCACTGGAAAAGAGTCTGATGCTAGGAAAGACTGAGGGCGGGAGGAGAAGAGGATGACAGAGGATGAGATGGTTGAGTGGCATCACTGACTCAATGGACATGGGTTTGGATGGACTCTGGGAGTTGGTGATGGACAGGGATGCCTGGCGTGCTGTGGTTCATGGGCTCGCAAAGAATCAGATACAACTGAGTGACTGGACTGAACTGAACTGAGGTTGGTCACAGCTTTCCTTCCAAGGAGTATCTTTTAGTTTCATGGCTGCAGTCACCATCTGCAGTGATTTTGGAGCCCAAAAAAATAAAGTCAGCCACTGTTTCCACTGTTTCCCCCTCTATTTGCCATGAAGTGATGGGACCAGAGAAGGGAACCCTCCTACACTGTCGGTGGGAATGCAAACTAGTACAACCACTATGGAGAACAGTGTGGAGATTCCTCAAAAAACTGGAAATAGAACTGCCATATGATCCAGCAATCGCACTCCTGGGCATACACACCGAGGAAACCAGAATTGAAAGAGACACATGTACTCCAATGTTCATCGCAGCACTGTTTATAATAGCCAGGACATGGAAGCAACCTAGATGTCCATCTGCAGATGAATGGATAAGAAAGCTTTGGTACATATTCACAATGGAGTATTACTCAGCAATTAAAAAGAATGCATTTGAATCAGTTCTAATGAGGTGGATGAAACTGGAGCCTATTATACAGAGTGAAGTAAGCCAGAAAGAAAAACAATACAGTATACTAATGCATATATATGGAATATAGCAAGAGGATAATGATAACCCTGTATACGAGACAACAGGAGAGACACGGATGTGTGGAGCAGTCTTTTGGACTCTGTGGGAGAGGGCGAGGGTGGGATGATTTGGGAGAATGGATTGAAACATGTATATTATCATATGTGAAATGAATCTGACGTGGTTGGGGGCTCCCCACCTCAACACTCTGTGGATTCAAGAGGCCATTCCTTCTGGAAGTGTATAAATTAGCCTGGGATAGAACCTGCATGCTGAATTTACTAATTAAGAAATGAGAAACCAGAACTATAAAGGTGGCATAGAAATACAAGAAACCATTCTTAAGTAATCTTTTAAAACTTTGAACAGAGTTACAGATTTTACCATTTGTAATAAACTGGTGTATAGAATTTAACCAGAACCAAAAGAAAATTAGTATTGTGTGAATTCTGAAGCTCTTTCAACATGTTGTAGGAATAATGTGGACGAAAAAATAAATAGGGTGACCAACTGTCCAGGACTCTATCCATTTGGCACTAAAATTCCCTCATCCTTGAAAACCCCTTAAATCCTGGAAAACCAGGACAGCTGATCACTTTATAAAATGAAGTAAGTATTGTCCCTGTCTTCAATTGCCTTAAATCTATTAAGAACATAATAAATTAGTAGAAGGAAAAATATTAGTAATGCATGGCACGTGTGTGACTGGACCTAAATCTTTCACTGGTGATAGATATCACTAAGAGATCACAGATTTGTTTCCTGAGCTCAGACACAGCCTCAGAATCCTTCCAGACAGCAACTATTTTTTCTTTTAATTTTAAAATCCATAAGTTATTAAAATAAGAATATAAAACTTTAAATCCATAAATTCTTTAAAAATCCATAAACTTTTAATTTTAAAATCCATAAAAATAAAAAATCCATTTTATTTTTTTTTCTTTGTTTCTTTCTTTTGGGCCACATGTCATGTGGGATCTCAGTTCTCTGACCAGAGATTTAACCCCTGCCCCTTGGAGTGAAAGTGCAGAGTCCTAACCACTAGCTGCTGCTCCTGCTGCTAAGTCGCTTCAGTCGTGTCCGACTCTGTGCGACCCCATAGACAGCAGCCCACCGGGCTCCTCCGTCCCTGGGATTCTCCAGGCAAGAATACTCGAATGGGTTGCCATTTCTTTCTCCACCTAACCACTAGACCACCAGGCAATTCTCCCCAGATACCAAATATCAATGAACTGGAGTTGGCAACAAAATTGAAACCTATATGCTATTCTTTCATTCTTCTACAAGTGTAAAAGAATTTTTCAGGCATTTTTACTTTCATAGACAAGCTTAAGAAGAAAGCTCCAATTTCCAAGCCATGCTCTGCTCTTGGTTGGAAAAATAAACAATTATTAAGAGTTGCTGGGTATCCCTGGTGGCTCAGTGGTAAAGAAACCTCCTGCAAAAGCAGGGGACACTGGTTTGATTCCTGGTTTGGGAAGATCCCATGTGCCTCAGGACAACTAAGGCCATGTGCCACAACTACTGAGCCAGCACTCTAGAGCCCGTGAGCCGCCACTACTGGGCCCACACACTGCAGCTACTGAAGCTTGCATGCCTAAAGCCTGGGCTCCGCAACAAGAGAAACCACTTCAGTGAGCCGCCTGCGCACCTCCACTAGAGAGCAGCCCCAGCTTGCCGCACCTGAAGAAGGCCCGCAGGAAGCACCGAAGACCAGCACAGCCAAAAATAAAATAAATAAATCTTTTTTAAAAAAGCAAGTTACTATGCATCGTTTTGTATTTCTTCTAAAATGTCCTCTGGAGATCCAACCAGTCCATTCTCAAGGAGATCAATCCTGGGTGTTCATTGGAAGGACTGATGCTAAAGCTGAAACTCCAATACTTTGGCCACCTCATGCGACGAGTTGACTCACTGGAAAAGAGTCTGATGCTGGGAGGGATTGGGGGCGGGAGGAGACGGGGACGACAGAGAATGAGATGGTTGGATGGCATCACCGACTCGATGGACATGACTTTGAGTGAACTCCAGGAGTTGGTGATGGACAGGGAGGCCTGGCGTGCTGTGACTCATGGGGTCGCAAAGAGTCGGACACGACTGAGCGACTGAACTGAACTGAACTCAGACCCTCAGCATCTGTGTATGAGAATAAAACTACCTACCGATTCACACTCTTACATTGTTCTGTACTTCCTCTTTCTTCTATCCATCTTTCAGACAAATAAGTAGGCAAACAACACTTACTTCAATCTTATTAAGTACAAGTATACTTGACAACACTCAGATATACATACAGTGCTCCAGACTGGATCTAATCCTTTAACATCTTTCAACATTTAATGCAGGAGAGCATAAAGAGGTTTTAGAGTCACAGTGGGCTAAGTTCAAAGCCTGGCCCTGCCGTTGTCTAACTGTGTGATATGACTCTCCTTGAGCTCAGTTTCTTTACCTATAAAATCATTAGTCTGGACTCACTGAGTTACTGAAATATTCAATGAAACAACATGCATAAAGTACATGTAAAAAAATAAGTGTTCATTTATTTTGTTATTATTGCTACAGTTAAATTTTTGTTGTTTTCCCAGTAACAGCTGAATCAAAAGCTATTTACATCACTAGACCATCAAAACTTTTTAGAATTTTAATTTCTTTTATTTATTTACAATTAGCTTAGTTTTACAGCATTTCCATAACTAGTACTCATATGCCATACAATATAAATCATCGTATTTCAATAAGTATTTTTAAATGTCTGCTCAACATTCAGGCTGTGTATATGCTGCTGAAACACTGCTGAGAGGATGCCCACCAGTTGCCATAATTGGACAAAATTGGAAACAGATTCAAATTTCAAATAAAAGATAACAGATTTTCCTCTTCTAAATGATCAAAGATTGAACTGTCTAATGTCTTAGCAGCACTTTAGTGAATGGGTGATAAGCATATACTTTTAACTTTTAAATCTTTGTATTAAACTACAAGAATGAGATTTTTAAAGAAATGAAACACTAAAGGATTGAAATATTCTCTCTTCCTTCTTTACAATTGTCCAGGACATAGGAGATTTTTCCAAAAATGCTGTTGCCAACTAGCTGAAAAGCAAACACCACTGCAATTAAATTCATATATTTGGTTTACTCGCACATACTTTTTGTGTCTTATTTCACTTAAAATAGTATCCATGAGTATCCATCTTTTTGTTGACTCTATGAATAGTTCTTTATTTTTTTCAGTTGTTTATAATATTTTATATTTATCCCTGGTGATATTCCATTGTATGGATATACCTCAGTTTGTTTGTTCTTTAACCTGTTACCTGGTTTCTTTCCAGCTTGGAGTTATTATGAATAAAGTTGCAATAAATTTTCTTTCAAAAATTGTTAAAAAAAATTCATATATTTGGTAAATGATATAATTTCTAATCAATTCACTCAATTCAGTAGATCTCTAAATATTCTGTAGTGTGATGGGAGTGCATATTACAAGTAACGTATTGTTTGAAACTGATTTCCTTTGATCTTATTGAGCATTTGAATTTCATGACTAATATACATATATTTTTAAACTGAGTTGATATTCCCAGTATGATGTTTGGCCTAATTAAGAAGCTTAAAATATGAACTATAGAGAGGTTCTAAAAATAAAATTCAGTCATAAGTCTCTATTATTAATTTAGATATTATCTGAAGGAACACAGATGCGAAGGCTACAAAAATAATGTATAAATGAACAGACGAGCTAAATCAATCTGATCATGTAGGTGTTAAAGTTTCCTTCCAACTCGCCCTCCGGTTGAAAAGACCAAAGTGAGGCCTGGAATTATCATTGCATTGGTTTCACAGCGTTCAGTCATTCTGTGTGTTCCATATTCAGTGCAGCTGTTGTTGTGGCTCTGGAGATGTTAGATCACTAACAAGTTATTTTCCAGTCTTTTGGCAAGAACGGGGCTATAAGAGAAATGGCTTGTCTTGATGTGTTCCAGCTGGAAGTAAATATGTTCTCCCATTGAAAAACAGGTCATTGCCTGGAGGCTTCCAAATTTTGCCTAACTGAGCACTGGATTAGGAGTTGCCAAGGAATCCAATGGTTATATGTGATTAAGGAAACAGAGGGACATACTGATCCAAGCCCCAGGAAGAGGTTAAGAACTCTTAATTTCAGTCCCAGATTTCCTTGCTAACATGTTTTACAACCTTGAAAATGCCACTTAGCCTTTGGCTGTGCTTCCATAGCCATAACCCTAATTATTTAATATTTATTGAACACTCATAAAGAACTGGTTCCTGAAGAGAACATAACGCAAAAGCAACTAGCTTTGTCACTCCAGTGTTTATTTTATCAGGATCCCATTAGCAGTATTTCACAACCTACCACTTTGAAAATGCACTCTGTACTACTAAAGATCACTCAAAATTTAGAGAATATTCACTAGTGATTTTTTCATCAGGACGAAAGAGAGCAGACGGAATTGGCTTACGGTTTTGACCCAGTGCACAATTCCAAGAGATCCTTGATTCAGAACAAAATAAATGAAAGACTTTATTCTGATAACGAGCAACTGCGCTATGAAGATGGACCAAGAAAACATCCAAAACATGGGGGCACTTGTGAGGTTGTCATTCTTTGTCTTTGACTTAGTTGGGATTTAATGCATGTTCACTTGTTTTGTCAAAGACACATTTGTGTTGAAGCCAAGGGAAAACAGTGCTCGCCCTCTGCAGTAAGGAGGCTCTCTTATGTTGAAATGCACACCCCATTTACCTTGACACATGTCACCAATTCACCCTGTCCTAATCTAGCAAACACTATTTGCATAGATAGCATCAAAGTTCCTAAGAACTATTTGGATCTGCCTCTGTGAACAGTCACAGGCGTTTGCAATATTCAACATGATGCCATGGTGCTGCAGCTTATTCATGGATGTGTATGACTGATTGGTTTTCCCTGCAGTGAGGAACTGTTTTCAACAGCAAATCATATAGGCCAGGATCTTTAAAATAGTTATGCTGGAGGTTTTTTTTCCTCTCTGTTTTGTTTGAAATCCTTGTTTCAAAATGAGGTTCTGTGATTATTTATCCTAGCCTTGGAAGCCATGGGAAAATGGTACATTTGAGGAAGACGATTAAAGAAAACGACACAAGCTAGAAATCATTTAACCAGCTAGGAGAATCATTTTTATCTATTTTTGGATTCAATGTATAAGTACAATACACAGAAAGTATTTTTTCTTTCATTCCCTTTTCATGCCTTAAATTTTTATAAGAAATGTCTATGTAAAGATGGATGTGAATAAAGGTAAAAAAACAGTTAAAATATCTAGTCATCTAACTCTTTTTGCTTTCAAAATTACATCCTTGAAAACCTATCAGTTTAGTCCCTGCTACCTCCCACTATGATTATTTGCGAAGAGCTATCCTAAAGTTTACTTTAGTGCTATCTGTGAAAAAATAATATTAATAATAGATTGCAAAGTCAGTAAATTTATCTAGTGTCATTAAAGAATAAGAAGTTCCCCGTAGAAACATTTACTTCTTTAAGAACCCAAATTTTTATTGGACATCATTTCAAGTTTTCATAATGACAGTGTTAGCATTATAAAAATAATTGTTGCAAATGCCTTAATATTAAACATGCAAGCTGTTTGCCCCTATACCAAATGGTCCCAGGCTGCTTTCTAATGGGGAACTCAGTGGCCTCAGACTTCTCTACCTTTCACTATGAGCTGTGTCATTTTTCAGTATTTGGACTCTCACAGCCCTGCCTCAAAACTACCTTTGCTTCAAAGGTGAAGTTGGGGAAATAAGTAAACTTATAAGTTTGGACTCCCTGCTCAGCCCATCTCCACTGGAAGAAGATTTCAGATAGGATACTGAATTACAGAATGATGGAACAACTGAACAGAAAACAATTAGAAGTGCGCAAACTATGTTTTCTGCTAGCAGTGTAGACTGGTCATTACTTCCTATCTGATCTTTGTACCAAGTCCTTTCTCTGTAGATTTAACACTATGATCGTGTCTTTACCAGACCTCTTCTGCTTTATCTATTTCTCTAGTTTCCCAATAAGATTTCAAATCTTGATCCTATACCCTCAAAGTTCTGCCCACTTTTGTATGGACATCCGATGGCCCCCTGGGTTAGATTTTCTGTTCCAGTCATACAGCTCTTGGATGAAATTCTAACAGTTTTATTGGATTCAAGCCAAGTTTGTTTTGAACACTAGTTATAACCAGTAGCTATAGCTTCTGATGTTAAAAATGATCCTTTGAAAACCTCATTAGAGAAAACCTCATGACTTATCTATAAGACCCTGCCATGGCTGAGAATTTGATTCTTAGCCTCTCATTTAGTTCAATGAGCCAAGACAGGCTGTCCCTGACAAACATTACCATCACCTCAGCACACAGTATAACAAAGCCAAGGAAATTCCAAACTGCCATCCATCACCCATGTGAGAGAAATACTTTATGACCTTTCAAGTGGGCCTTTGTCCATTAATACAGCTCTCTGACAATGCTCAACACATTTATTCATGGTGGATTTGACTCTTGGCTCAATGAGATCTAAGGGAAGTTAAAAACACAGAAAGACCATTTTTATTGCTTATTTCTGTGGGAGCCTAGAGAATTTGTTTAGGAATCCAAGTCCTATGGCCTCAAGTACTCAAACTGTCACTAACACACAGCAAGTTCATAGACCGGTGAAGACCGCACAGACCTCTCAGTTTCCCTCTAGGGGAATCAAATCTGTCCTACAGCTGTGCAGAGATATATTTTAATAGCAGCACTATTCTTTAAAATTACTGTCTGTTTCAAGACTAATTTTACAAAGGATTCTGCGTGACCATCAAGTCAATGTATTCCTTTGCAGCATGCAGGACTCCACTTTCAAAGTTAGGTTTCTATAAAGCTACATTATTTTTCTCTTGCAGAACAGCCAGTTGGTTAGAACTGTTAGAATCACCCCCAAACAATTATGTTTTATAATGTGTTTTCACATTGAGCAAAGGTAGAAGTGGGGATGTGAGCCAAAACTCTCCATCCATAGGAAATGTAAAGAAGGCTAATTGAAGAGGTCACGTGTTCAGAAGCCAAAGTGACTTCAGAGGGCCGAGATCAGAGATCATCCTTTGGTCAACTACAGAGGGGGCTCTGTCTTCACCTGGGGGTCAGTGTAAGCCAGGGGTCACACGTGACACTGGAAAGGAGAATAATTATCATGCAGTACCCAACTTTCACATCATGAAAGTCCCACTGAATTATGCCTGGGTGAACAGAAACCATACCTAGGTGCCCCCATCACTCCTCCTGCTGGAGCCCCCTGGCCACCCGCCTCTTCGAAGCCCCGGCCAGAACATGGAAGGGACCAGCATGGCTCCAGCTCTCTGTTTTCTCGTTGGCTGCTCTGTCTCTAAAGAATGGAAAATCTTTGTTTCAACTCTAACACCCACTCCCCATTTCCCTGCCCCTTTTCTCCCAAGCAATGTAACTCGAGCTGAAATACAGAGTCACTCACTTTTTTTTTTCCATCCTGTTGCATAAAACCTGAAAGGGGGAGACAAAAGCACCCATGAACTTTGGAGATTAATACTTCTTCTGGTCCCAGCTGTCAGATTTATTTCTTCTTTGTAGCTAAATCAGGTCATTACGCTACAAATCTTTATTTTAGATGAAAGATTTAAATCTCTACAGAATTGGGGAAGCTTGGGGGGGGAGCATAATAAGCCATCCATAGTAATTGGCTGTAGTTTTATCTGGATATGTGTATGCAGGCTGCTATCAAATTCCGATAAACTTTTCCTGACCCTCTTCACTTTCTGGAGTCCCTGGGAATCCCAGTAACCAATGCATTTTCTGGGCACTTAGATTGCATGCTCAATTATAAACTGTCTCCACATCTAAGACGTCATGTTTCTACAGAGTACTTTAAACAATCAAAGAAATTAAAAGATCTTTGTGCTGTTTTGGAATAATAATAGTAACTTTTTTACAAAAGTTTCTGTAACTCAAGCATTTGTCCTTGACGTGTTCTGAATTATTTCCTCAGAATTTAAAAAAAAAGAGAAATAAGAGGCAGACATAATAGAAGGCTTAGAGATTCCATTCAGCCGCTTTAAAAGCAAAACCAAAGAACAGCGGTGGCAGCAGAAGTCTGAAAAGGCATTAAGTCATCAGAATCACCATTCAGTGGAACAGCTTTGGAACAGATGTGTCTCCCATCGTCTTCATCCAAAGAACCAGAGAGGGAACATTGAATATATTAATAAAGATAATAAGGCAACCAGCCCTGAGTTAGTGTCGCTTTTAGTCAGGTATTCTTCAGGCAGACTCATTAAATGGTTCCGAAGCACCCACTGTAGTTTTTGCTTTGTGTGGCAACCTCTTATTTGCCCCATTTTCGGAGAGGGAGTGGTAAATGGATGGAGCCTCAAATCAGGAGACCTGTGTTGTACATGCAGAGTGGGAAAGTTAAAACTCATCTGTAGTTCTGATTAGGTTGCAAGAGCCCCGTTTGGTTCAGGAGCTCCGAGCACAAATCCAGATTTCTGCATAGTTTTTTGTATTCAGATCTCTGGGAGGCAGTAATTACTATGATTCTATGTGGTCAGCACCCCAGAGCCTAGGCAATGCTGAGGCCCTGGACTTAGGGACTTTGAAAAATCTCCACTTGCCACATTTTTACTCATGTTTCCTATTTTCAATTGTTTCAAGAGCAGGATACTCTGAAGGAGGAAAGGTGGAACCTATCAAGGAGCAAGCAAAAATGCTCTTGGGTCAATGTACTTATGTCAAAAGTCCTGTGAGAGCTGTTGGGATCTTGCCATAAATGTTTGAAATCCTGACTGAGAGAATGGCTAGAAACTAGGGCTGCCCCTGCTCGCAACCTCAAGGCCCCATCTGACAAAATTATCTTTGACCTGGTCTTGTCATAATGTCTGAAATTGCTCCCTCTGAAGACCTCATCCCTGTTAAGTGCATCCCCTCCAGAAGGTCCCAATTTAAATGCTAATGTTTTGCTCACCCAATATCAGTCATTAGTTTATCACATTAGCCTTAGTCACCCTGGGAAAATGGAACTTGGTCGGGTAAGCACTAATGAAAGGCAAGGTGAAAGGGATGTTCCAGAACTTGTGTGGGGAGCAAAGATGTGAAAGCAGGTAGTTAAACAGAGCATACTGGGGTCGGAAGCTAGAGTGACAGGCAATAAACCAGTACATCCCCCACCCCCTTAGAAGTGGGGCACACAACACGCCTCCCAGGGGAAGTTGCTAGAGGGAAGATTAGGGGAGACTTTAAGAAAGCTTTATCTTCATCATATTTTTGTCTAGAGCTGGTCCTAGCTGGAGCTAAGTAAATCCAATAAACAAGACATAAAATACTAACCCTAATCCTAACAAAAAGAGGTGGTCAAACAGTCCATTTGCCTCCAGAAGAAAGAACTCAATTGGGAATTTGAAGCACACACTTGGCCCTTGCCATTTAAGATGATCCACTGCAAACTAGGCCAACTCTATTTGACAGGATGACAGCTATTCCCACAGTGGCTTTGGGATGTTATTTGAAAATCAGATTATTTATTTTTTTAAAGGCAACATCCATTGTTCAGCTTGTTTTTCTTTCAGTTAATCTAAATGGGAACATCCTTATCTGCAAGGGCACAGATACCTTTTTGCGGAGCTCTCTGCAATATACAAATGTGTTGCCTGGTAATGATCTTTCTAGCTAAATTAAGATGTTCTGTACTACAAATGCCTATGTATACAAACAACATGGGTTAGATAGAGGAAAGAACTATTCATTAGGTGCCTAAAAACGCAAGATGAACAGCACAAGATGGCATATTTGTGCAAACCTATTTTTGAAATATTTAAAATCCAACTTGTTCTGTTAATTTTTTAAAATGATGCTTATTCTTAACATGCTCAAATATCTCCCAGAGGGAAAAGCAATCTGCAGAAAAGCTTTTGATCTTCATTCATTTTCAAGCATCTGCAAATTAAAAGACCTGTTGGGGAGATGTTCCGCTCATTTGTTGGCTGAGAGGCACTTTTGTTTTCAATGGGAAGAGAGATGTTCATTTAAATTTGGAGGAATCTCCTTAAATTTAGGAAAAAGCAGTGCCTTCGTGTAAATAGGAATATGCGATTTCACAGATATTTTCCAGCGGCTCTCCACGAGAAGGGAAATTTCAGAATATTCAGCAATAGGGCAGGAACACATGTCCTTTAAAGCAGCAGTCCCCAAACTTTTTGGCACCAGGGATCCATTTCATGGAAGACAGTTTTCCACAGACTAGGCAGGGGAGAGGGGAGGATGGCTTCTAGATGATTCAAGTGTATTACATTTGTTGTGTAGTTTATTTCTATTATTATTACTTCAGCTCCACTTCAGATCATCAAGCGATAGATCCCAGAAGCTGGGGACCCCTGCCTTAAAGTATCTCTGTGTTAAAGTTTCTTTGCACTTATGGTGTCACCTGCTGGCAGTGGGGGAGTTTGTTCTTGGGCAGAAGGAAGATGACGTGGTGAGACAGAATTGTGTAGTGTTGGTAAAGACAAAGCTTTCAGGTCAAACTGACATGGAGTTGAGTCCTAATTCTAACATTTCCTAGGTAGGTTGAGGCTGGAGAAGTCACTTAATCCTTCTGAACTTTAGTTACACTATCTGCAAAATGGGCACAAGAATAATCCCTCCTTTATGAGATTGTTGTTCAACATTAAAATGAGATAATGCCTATAAGTGTTAATGAATATGAATGCACAGTGCCCTGTGTACAAAAAGTATACACTAAATGACAGCAACCTGCCGCATCACGATTCATCACTGAAATTTTAATCAAGGACTATATCGAGCTCATAATATGAACATTTTTGGTCAAAACATTTTTGTGCAGTGAGGGAGGTTTAAAGTAGGGAATCATTTACATAGAAACAATACAAGCATTCTCAGATGCTAGTGTGTACTTCTATGGGTGAGTTCTTGAGGCCACACATAAAATGCTCCAGTTCATCATTGCCCTCCACTCTGAGGACACATGCCCTTTGCACCAGATCTAGAAAGGAGCCATCAATGCTCTCTAGAAGAGTTGCTCCAGTGGCCTCTGAGATACCTGTGAATTAACTGTGAACTTCTATCTTTGTCATCAAGAGGGACAGAGGCAATTTGAAAAGGTTACTGTCACGTGTGGTTAAACCCTGATTTTTAGCTAGCCTGCTGCAAATATCTTAACAAAACAAAAAAATCACTGATTTGGCCATGCCTGTTTCCACCAAAATCATTTTCCATCTGTAAAAGAGACATAATCTCAACACCATTTGTTGAGTGTCAGCAAAGACATGAATAATCTTTGGTGTCCCTGTCATTTATTCTCTAAGGAAGCTAAATAAAGATCAAGGCCAAATATCCAGAATTCCACTTGTTTCTCGTCAGATCTTAGGGATTTTCAGGCATGCCTAAATCATAAAGAAAGATCATAAAGTTCATCCCTCATATTTATACATATGAAAAAACAGTGCACAGAGAGATTAAGTAATTCACCTCAGGACAGAAGGCTCATTATAGATGAGGATGTATTAGAAGGCATGGCTCCAGCGAGTCCATCCAGGCCTCTTTGCACTTTCCACACATGACTTAGAAGGAAGACCAACCATTTCTTTTTAGATCCCACAGAAAGAGACTCGCAGACTTGAGGGAGAAGGCTGAAAGGAAGGGATAGTTAGGGAGTTTGGGATGGATATGTACACACTGTTATTTTAAAAATGGGTAACCAACAAAGATCTATTGTATAGCACAGGCAACTCTGCTCAATGTTGTGGCAGCCTGGATGGGAGAGGAGTTTGGGGGAGAATGGGTATGTGTATATGTATGGCTGAATCCCGTCATTGTTCATCTGAAACTATCACAACATTGTTAATGGACTATATCATAATACAAAATAAAAAGAATTTTAAAAACTGTTTTAAATAAATAAAAGGGCAGGAAAAAAAGAAGAAAGCCCAGAGATTTGCATCTCTTCTAATTCCAAAGTACATGAGTCATAAGGAAGATTTCCGTGGGGAGTTGCAAATCAGATGACTCTAGTAAAACCAGCAACATTATCTAATGTTTATTAAACAGATCAAACCATGCTACCCTTTTAACTTTGCCTAGAATCCTCAATATGTTATGGTCAAATGATAAAATAAAAGAGTAGGAAACTACTCAAGCAATGAGACAAGGCAGACCATGCTGTATCAGTGATTAATGCACAACCTGAGTATTGGGAGAACTGAGTTGAATTCCACTGATGCACTCAATGAAGGCATTAACTGGTACACTACAATGTTAATAACCTTGTTGAAGACATAAAAGTTTTACTTTCACAAACTGATAGGCCAAAAATGAATCTGATTTTTAACTCTAAAGCTCTTCTGGTAACATATTTTTGTAAAAAAAAGAAAATTACTCCTTTGCAGTTTTCTCTAGATAGCCCAGTTCCTCCCTTAGTCACTTTTGTGAGGTCAACACACACACACACAACGCTCCCACATCCCTCCCTCAGTTCTGCCAAGAATTGAACACTGCAGGAATCTCAATAACACTTCTGCAGAAAGGACAGTTGTGGGTTCTATTTTTTAAACAATTCTGATTTGTGGTAAAAAGAAGAGAGAAGTCAGAAGTCTCTTCTAGGTAGAATGAAGAACTCCTTGGCTACTTCTCAGAGCCGGGAAGGTGTGTCTGTTGGAGGCCGAAGAGAATTGAAAACATCAAGTAGGAATTTCCCTGTTGTCTTTCAGTCTGAAAATGAATATAAAATTGGAAACATTGCTTCACGCTTCCTTACCTCAATACCTGCAAAGCTCACATAGCACCCTATAATTCACACAGGGAATGAGATGGCCCGGGGCACTGTGTGAACGAGTCAGGAGCCAGGCAAGGCAGACCGAATTCAAGCTTCCCTGGTACAGATATGACAACCGTTAGCTTCCACTATTTCTGACTTTTCCATGCTGGCTATCTAATTATGTCGCATCTTGAAAACGCAGCAAGGGAAAATTCTATTTCAGCTCTAATAATAGAAATGGATAATATTTACCACTTTAACAGATTGTGCTGTGTGGTGAATGAAGGCTGCCTCTTCAGTCACATTATATAGATGAAGTTGATTCGGCAATAGGGGAGCATTCGGGAATTAGAGAACTAAGTAGACTAGGGGAGCAATGTGATTTTGAGAAAGTAATTTCATCTAAATCGTGGTGTTAAATGAAAATCTCATCCACAAAGAATTGTATGCAGGAGAATCAACTAAATGTCTAAGTAGGGAGTAAAAAGTCAACTGTAAAATTTTTATTTTAAAGTATATTAGACGAAATCCTACTCTATTGAAAACTCAGATCATTTTCCCAAACAAAAGCAGAGTCTATGAACTTAGTAACAGCAATATGCTGCACTAGCCAAAAATAGAAGGAAATGCCAAGATGTCCTTGAACTGCAAATGGAAACAAAATAACTGAATTGTATTCTGTATAAACCACAACCAATATAGGAGAGCAAGAAGAAAGAACTTGAATGAAAATTAGAATAAGACTGTCTTAGGAGAAGTATGCATCTTCTCTGCATCAGATCTCTCCTTTTTTTAAGTCTACAATAGGCTTCAAATTTCAGATTTCCACCATGGTCAGTAATGAATTTCTCCATCAGGATTCAACTAGGAATTGGCATATGGACACTCACTTGCAGGAAATTAGAAATGCTCTGAGCATGTTAGAACAATCCACTTTTTCCCAGGTCACAGTTAAGGACAAGCAACATTAGCTAGTGCAAAGTGCACCAGTCTGCTTGGGAGGAGTAGGGGGAGTGGGCCTACATTGGACAGGATGCAGTCAACCTGCAGAAAATAAGCTTCAATACAAATGAGATACAAATGAAGTTCAAGAATTGAGAGAGAACATTATCTAAGAGGAACAGCAAGTGATTAAGTTCTGTGTTAACACTCAACAATGCTTTATTGTGCCATGTTGTACCCTAAGAGCTGAGTGGGGCCTAGCCAGGTAGCACCTGCCTTGCCAGGATCCCAGAGTCAATTATATTAAGCTTTAGGTCCCCTTGACATTATTGTTCTCAGCAGGTCCCCTTCAACACATGTGGGGTAAGTGAGATAACAGAAGATGATGGCTCTCCATTAAAAGGTGGCCCCAACTCATCTTCAACCTTCATCCACTCCCTGCAGCCCTGCTACCTGGATCCCCCTAGCCATTGCAACTGCTCTGAATCTCTGGTATAACATGATAAACAAGAGAAGAGAGCCTCATTATGGAATCCTAGGAAAGAATGCCTCCGCTGTGATACACAGAAGCATTATAGGAGAAAATTTGTAGATGTCTACATCAAAATCTGTAAATGTGTACATCATTTTTTTAAAATTATGCTACCTTGTATATTTAAGTGCACCACAGTTGAAATTGAGATTCCCAGGTGGCTCAGTGGTAAAGAATCCACCTGCCCAATGCAGGAGACTCGGGTTCAATCCCTGGGTTGGGAAGATCCCCTAGAGGAGAAAATGGCAACCCACTTCAATAATCTTGCCTGGGAAATCCATGGACAGAGGAGCCTGGCAGGCTACAGTCTGTGGGGTCACAAAGAGTCAAATATGACTGAGCACATGCATGCATGCATGCACGTGCACACACACAAATAATTGAAATTGAAATGCAAATTATCTAGAAATCACGTAGAGTCAAATATGCCTTATACAGACAAGGACTATGCTATATATAACCTACAGAACACCGTGAAAAACCTCATTTTCTAACTGTAAATTGTGGAAGCTAGGATAAAAGAAAGTGTTTCACTTGATTTATAAGATTTAAAATATTAAAAATAAGGCACTCCAAGAATTTGTGGATACATAAATTCTTTTTTTAATCTTTTAGGGGAGTACAAAAGCAAAATATTTGAAGAACATGGAATTTTGCCCTACTGTAAATACCAGATCTTTTCCAGAATCAAACCATTCTCTGGGAGTCGGAGATACTGCAAAGGCTCTGACTAAAGTTTTATGAAGAGTACTGAAGAAGCAACGCCCTGTTAAGGAAAAGAGATGTGGTAGAGAAAAGAAGGCGAAAAAACAAAGATGAGACTGCCTGTTTCATAATTTTGCCCGTGGTTCCTCATAGAAGCCATGAGAACACATGTTGCAGCCATCCCATTACAGGGAGTGAAATTGATCCAAGGACTTAGTCGGTATGCTGTGAAATTCTTCTGTGCCTTTGCCCCAAGGCTGTATCCCTCACAGACAGCTGTCTGCCACTGAGCAGGTGCAGCATACTCAGGTGGATAGGTTCCTGCTTCTGAGGAGACATGAGACTCCTTTACTGTCCAAGTTGGGCTCAAGGCCCAGACAAACCTTCCTTAGACTGCACAGCAGTCTAGGGCGCTTCCTTCCAATCTTCACTCTCTCTCTCTCAGCATCAGGCTTGCCTCATGGCCTGAATCTCCCAGGCTTATCCGACTCCCTTTCTATTTCCTTTCACAGGCATCTCCCCTAGTAAAATTCTTGCACATTAAATTCCATTGCTCTCTGCCAGGAGACAGCTCACAAGTGACCTAGAAGCCAAAAAGGATTTCTTTGTTTCCTACAAACCCTACTTTGCCTCATATACATAGCCTCCAGAGATTTCTCTCCATTTTCTCCAGAAAAACTGCATGGACTTTAAAAATTCATCGCGGTCAATTTCCCCACCTTGTGAAGTGTTCACATCTACTTGGAAGACGATTTTCAAGAATGCCTTGAAAAAGCATTCTAATCATAATGAGGCAGTTTATTCAGGGAGCCAGTTCATACAGTCAAGTATTCATTAAATGTTGGAAACCAGGTCTTGGTTTGTGGTGCTTTATTTTCAATATTTTAAAGTTTGTAAATCAAGTGAAACACTCTCTTTCATCCTAGCTTCCACACTTTACACTTAGGAAAATGAAGTTTTTCATGGTGTTCTGTAGGTTATAAATAGCATAGTTCTTGTCTATTTAAGGCATATTTGGCCATATGTGATATCTAGACAATTTGGCATTTAAATTTCAACTATGGTGCATTTAAAATATGCAAGATGACATAAGCCATAAGCTGAGATTCTAAACTTTGGGGGTTTTTATGAATGATATTTAAAACGTAGCAAGAGGTTAATACCCCACTTGAAATTGTCTCTGTGTCCTTCTACACACAATTGGTTTAGCTGTTATGACTGTCAAGATAAATTAGAAAAGAGTTGAGCCAATTGTGCCTTTAGACATAGCTTTAAGTATCCCTACAACAGACAAAAAATAAAAAGGTTAAACTAGAAAACTTCTAAGGTTTCTCTCAGCTTTAATAACATAGGATTCTATAATTCTAAGGTTTAATGCAATCAGATACACTGAGTTCTCCCTCCCCAACCACGAGTTCCCTTTTCATGAAATCTGATTTTCCTTCTCTAAACATTTTCAGCAACCATAATGATTTCAGTTCTAATATATGAGAATTGAATGGGCCACTCCTGTAACTAGCCTCAGTCAGATGTTCAAGAACCAGCGTTGACTCTGAAAAGATCAAGACCCTCTAGCCTCTGTCTTCCTTTTTTTTTCTGTTGCTGCTTTGGGGGAAGAAGGATGGAAGAATTCAAAGGGCTTGCAACACAATCTTCTCTAAAGATCATACTTTCTGCAGTCAAAAGTTTCTTGCAGAAAGTACCTTCTGACGAGCCCAAAACACTGAACTGTGGCATTTAACCATGATTAACCACTACAGTCCCCTAATGGCAAAATAGACAACTAAACTCACTTTCACTTAAGTGATGAGAAGAGAAGAACCATAGGTTTAAGTATGGGACCCTTGGGACTCAGCTCCCTCCCTTTCCCAACCAACCTCTCCTTCAAAGACCACTCACACTCTGCACCTCCAGAAATCACTGGAAATTAAAGATAAATCCTGATGCTGCTGCTGCTGCTAAGTCACGTCAGTCGTGTCCGACTCTGTGCGACCCCATAGACTACAGCCTACCAGGCTCCCCTGTCCCTGGGATTCTCCAGGCAAGAACACTGGAGTGGGTTGCCATTTCCTTCTCCAATGTGTGAAAGTGAAAAGTGAAAGTGAAGCCGCTCAGTCGTGTCCAACCCTTAGC
The DNA here is from genome assembly GCF_049115385.1 of Moschus berezovskii. Classification (NCBI taxonomy): domain Eukaryota; kingdom Metazoa; phylum Chordata; class Mammalia; order Artiodactyla; family Moschidae; genus Moschus; species Moschus berezovskii. Next base: position 65,933,718 of record NC_142469.1, read on the forward strand.
AACTCTACGGACTGCAGCCTACCAGGCTCCTCCATCCATGGGATTTTCTAGGCAAGAGTACTGGAGTGGCTTGCCATTGCCTTCTCCCGAGAATAAATTAAATACTTGTTGTTATCACTCAAAAGAGTAATATCACTGCTAGTCTTACTAACTAGTGTGATTACTATTTTATTTTTTAGTATCTATTTTAATTACACATATACACATTTTATGCATAAATATATACACACTTGCATATTTATATATATAAGATATATATAAGCTTTAACACATCAACTCTTTAAATCTTGCTCTTCCTATTCTCTTTCTCCCAGGCCCTTTGCCCCATAGCCAAAAAATAAGTAAATAAAACTTTAAGAAACTCTCCCACCATGAAGATTTCAGAAACATTTGCAGGTGAAATTAAATTTATAATTTATAAATACCTGTAATTGTAGGAAAGATTTCTTTTAAAGTCCTCAAATTCTGTTCAAGGCTACCACTTTTTCAACTCAATACACATAGTTGTTTTATAAAAATAAAATTAAAACAAATCATTGTTTACTACTTTTCTCTCCACACAAAAATTCCATCTTTTAGAAATTAGTTGAACTTGATACCAAAATGTTAATAGCTCAAATATTTTATAATATGCAGTATATTTATGTCAAATTGATTAGCAATGTTAATAGCATCCTGTTACTCTAGGCTCCATAAGTAATTTAAATATTCCTTTTCTTAATTGTGTGACAATGTCCAAGCTCACCAAGCAACCAATGCTTTTCATTTGTTTATAAATGTTGTCACGCTTGGACAGTTAGCTTAGTTTAGAGAACAGTACAAATGAAACCAAGGTTAAAAATTCCTTCTTTTATTGTTATTAGCCAGATAACCTTTCTTAATTCTAAGATTAAAGACTCCATCCAGGGACTTTCCTGCTGGTCCAGTAGCTAAGACTCTATGTTCCCAATGCAGGGGGCCTGGGTTCCATCTCTGGTCAAGGAACTATATCCCACTTGCCACAGCTAAAGATCCTGCATGCCACAAGTGAGACCCAGCGCAGCCAAATAAATAAATGAGACTCCATCCAAAGTCATAGCTACTATCTCAAACTTACGTTGTGGGTCACAATAAGGATTAGATAAAAGACCTTAACATTTTTTTACTATTGCTATCATTTAAAAGGGCTTCCCTGGTGAATATTTAAACTTTGAACTATTTCAAACAAATTTAAAAGTACAGATTAAAAATATAACAAAACACAAAGCATCCTCCCCCCTAATTTAACAAATGTTGATTTTTGACAATGTTTGCCTCCTGTATTTGTAAAATAAATGTAGCAGATACAAATAAACTCTCAGAGATACCACTCCTTCCTTCCTAGACACTGATATGTACACTTCTAATTCATATTTTTACTTTGTAGTATTCTACTAAATTCTGTTTAATTTAACCATCTCCTTAAACAATTATGTTGCTTCCAATGTTTGCTAATACAACAATGAGGCACTGGAATTTTTGAGAGTGCCTCCTCATTTGAGAGTTCAACCAAGATATATAACTTAAAAGTAAAATTGCTGTCTTGTAGGGTACACGTTTTCAACTCCATAGGTATTGTTAAATTATTCTCCAAGGTAGATGAGTCAATGGATCCTAAGGCCAGTAGCTTCTGAAAGTTTCTATGTTCCCATATTATTGCCAACATGTCATACAATCATTAGTTTCTATGTTTTGCCAATCTACTAATTATGAAATAGTGTCCCAATTTATTTTAACTTTCATCACTCCTAATAAATAATCAGTGAGGTTTTGCAACATTTTATCTATTTATTGACCTTAAAGATTTCTTCTTATGATAAATGATAAAATTTATTCTCTTTAATCTTCTTCAAACGTTTTCTTTTAGTTATCCTTGCCCCTTTGTTCAGTTCAGTTCAGTTCAGTCGCTCAGTCGTGTCCGACTCTCCGCGACCCCATGAATCACAGCACGCCAGGCCTCCCTGTCCATCACCAACTCCCGGAGTTCACTCAAACTCATGTCCACAGAGTCGGTGATGCCATCCAGCCATCTCATTCTCCATCGTCCCCTTCTCCTCCCGCCCCCAACCTTTCACAGCATCAGAGTCTTTTCCAGTGAGTCAACTCGTCACATGAGGTGGCCAAAGTATTGGAGTTTCAGCTTTAGCATCAGTCCTTCCAATGAACACCCAGGATTGATCTCCTTTAGAATGGACTGGTTGGATCTCCTTGCAGTATAAGGGACTCTCAAGAGTCTTCTCCAACACCCATTTAATGTTTGAAACAGTTTATCAAGTCCTGAGAAAATTTAAGAATTAGATTGAACTAACTTTGGTTTTATGGATTTTTGAGAATCAAAATTTTAAAATACCAACACTCCCTATCAAAAAAATTTGGCATAATTCTCCATTTATTTAGATCTCTTTATATATTTTCCTCTGGAGAAGGGCATGGCACTCTCCAGTATTCTTGCCTGGAGAATCCCATGGACAGAAGAGTGGATTGCAAAGACTTGGACATGACTGAAGCGACTTAGTGCAGCACACAGCACAGCAGAAATCCTTCAATAATATTTTATGTTTCTGTAAAACTCCTATACATAGATGTTAAATTTAATCTCTCATATTTTATAGCTTTGTGGCTAGAAAAATAGGCTATTTTAACATTTCTGTTTTTAAACCAATTTTATTTGATGTAAACAAGTACTATTAACTTTGTATATAGTTCTTGTAGACAATAACCTTCAACTGTCTGATTACTTCTACTAATTTGAAAGTAGATTCTCTTGAATTTTGTATGTGCAAAATTATACCATCTAAGACAGTGGTTTCTTTCTTCCTCTTTTATTTTTTTTTGACCTTTTCACACAACTTGTGGGATCTTAGTTATCCAACGAGGGCTTGAACCCAAACCCTCAGCAGTGAAAGCACAGAATCCTAAATACTGGACCACCAGGGAATTCCCTGTGACAGAGGTTTCTTATTTTTCCATTCCCTATGCCATGTTGAACTGGCTAGAGCATCCAGTACAATGCTAAACAGAAGTGGTGATAGCAGGCATCCTAAATTATTCCTGACTTGAATGTTTCATATGTTTCATCGTTAAATGTGAGATTCATATGAAGTTTTAGGTAGAAATCTTTTCTTTAAGTAAAGTATCCTTTTATTCATGGTTTTCTAAGATTTGTTAACCTGAGATGAGCAAAATTTTTCTCTGTTGATATGTTAACATGGTAAATTCCACTAGACTTTATAAAGTTAAATTATCTCTGTAATCCTAGAATATGGGCTTCCCAGGTGGCGCACTAGCAAAGAACCTGCCTGCCAGTGCAGGAGGTGCGTAAGATAAAGGTTCAATCCCTGGTCAGGAAGGTCCCCTGGAGAAGGAAATGGCAACCCACTCCAGTATGCATGCCTGGAAAATTCCATGGACAGAAGAATATAGTGGGCTACCATCCACAGGATTCAGAGTTGGACACAACTGAGCACGCGTGTGCACATGTGTATGCACGCACGCACACACACACACACAATCCTAGAATAAACCCAACTGGTATCTATTCAGTTCTGAAAAGTTCTTAATCTCTATTAAAATACTGTCTCTTTCCTCACTCTATTTTATCTTTCTGAAAATATATAAAATTTATATATTTATAGACATATAGATGTAGATATAGCTGATACAGAGAGAGGAGCAAAGAAGATTCCCATTAGATACATGTTGGATCATCTTATTCAGCTGCACGCATTCTATTTTATTCTATTGTACTTCTTTTCTTTTTAATATTTTATTTCTCATTTCTTTGCTACATCCTGGACAATTTCCTCAAGTCTATCCTAAAGTCATCAATTCTTTGTTAATCAGAATCTAACCAGATATTAGATCCCCCAATTAAGTCTTAATTATTGAATACTTTTTTGTAATTTCTAAACATTTTATTTAGTTCTTTTTCAAGTGAAAGTGAAAGTCGCTCAGTCTTGTCCAACTCTTTGCAACCCCAGGGACTACAACCTGCTAGTCTCCTCTCTCCATGCGATTCTTTAGCCAAGATTACTGTAGTGGGTAACTGTTCCCTTCTCCAGGGGATCTTCCCAATCCAGGAGTTGAACCTAGGTCTCCCGAATTGCAGGCAGATTCTTTACCATCTGAGCCAACAGCGAAGCCCAAGAAACTGGAGTGGGTAGCCTATCCCTTCTCCAGGAGATCTTCCTGACCCAGGGATTGAACTGGGGTCTTCTACATTGCAGGTGGATTCTTTACCAGCTGAGTTACCAGGGAAGCCCTCTTTTCAATCTGTATATTATATTCTTTTTTCATAGGGCCCTAATATTTAAGGCTTATATTACTTCTTTTAGTACTTCGTTCATTTCACACATAATTATTTTGTAAACATCTTCAGATTATTTATGTGTCTCATGTATCTCAAAAGTTTATTTTTCTGCTTATTGTTTTTGCTAATATCTCAGTCAGGGTTCACTCAGAAGACAAAAACCATATCAGTATTTTGAATAAGGACAATTTAATATAAACAATTATTAATTAAGGTGGCTAATAATGAAATGAGAAAAAAGACCAAAGAACACAATAATAGCAAATATAGAGAACAACTAATACTTCTAAGTTGAGGATAACTAAAAAAGAAACAAATGTGGAAAAGGACCTCCACCACCCCAGCTCCCATTAAGGCTGAGATTCAGACCTCAGCCCTACAGAGGGTATGATTAGAGCTTACTGGGTGGCAAGGTTTCTGGGATGTTGTAGGCCAGAGCTATTTCACAGGAAGCTGTCCAGTGACGTGCCAGCAACATTTGCTTGGGTACTGTAGGCCAGGGATGGTCTTCTGGAAGTTGCTTACTGGGGTATGGGGAACTCAGAGTGTCATGTAGAAAACTGCCCATTGGAGTGCCAGAGAAACTCAATGGAAGGTGAACTCCACTGGGTCTCCCTGCTACCACTGATAGCCAAGCCTTAGGAGGGAGAAAAAAAAAACACAAGAATTTGTAAGAAAAGTCCTATTATCTGTTTGCCTTGCAGGTTCCCTCCAGAGCCATCTCTTGACAAAGCCTAATATTGCCTCAGCTAGCAAAAGGTCCAGCTCCATTACAAAAAAATCAAGGCAACAGAGGTAGATTTGGATCTGATAATCAATAATTTGATAACTAGTTGTCTTAGACAAGTTTGTGTACTCCTTAATTTAATATAAACCTCATGACAGCTCTGTGAGATCAGTACCATCCCCATTGTACAGGAAAGAAATAGGTTTACAGAGGTGAGGCAATTGTCTACAGCCATCGCCTAGTAAATAGTCAGAAGGCTGGACTCAGATTATTTGATTCCAGAACCTTCTTTCTTAAACACTGCACTCTCTGCATCCAGATTCACCTGAGTAAGGCAAATTAGAGAGCTGGTATGGTGGTCCTGGGCTTTCCAGGTGGCACTAGTGGTAAAGAACCCACATTCCAATGCAGGAGACATAAGAGATGCAGGTTCAATCCCTGGGTCAGGAAGATCCCCTGGAGGAGGACATGGCAACCCACTCCAGTATTCTTGCCCGGGGAATCCCCACAGACAGAGGAGCCTGGCAGGCTACAGTCCATAGCAACACAAAGAGTTGGACACGACTGAAGCAACTTAGCACACGTACACGGTGGTCCTGGCCTGGCCTGAAAAGGCAGTCATGAGAACATTGGTGAAAATAGCTGGGGGAGACATTTCAGAATAAGATCTGATGGGCTTTGGACCAATTACATAGAATAGTTACCCCAGGATAATCTCAACTTCATATGTTTTATCCCATGACCCATATGGACATTTGCATTTTACAAACTCTGGGTTCAGAAAATATGGTCCTCATAAATCTAAGGTATACATAAAAGTCAAAACATAAACCCTGGGAGCAGCATAGAACAAACTCCAGTATTCATTTTATATTATTTTGTATAAGGTTTATAACCAATACAAATGTTTATATGAAATAATTACACAGACACACACACTCACACACATAAGCCCTCCGGCACAATATTCTTAGGGCTGAGTTTGTTTTTACACATACCATAAATATTCTTAAGGTTAATTGAAAGCAGAACATGTGCACGACTTGGTGTAAATGTTGACTCCTGTTCAAGTTCCTCTTTTGCTTAGCTTTTCTCAGCCCTTTTTTACTTTCAGTGTCAAAAGATCAATATACAATAATAAAAACGATAGAGAGGACGTCTAATTAGGCTTTGTTTATACTCTAGACATCCTCTCAATCATTTTTATTGTTGTATATTGACCTTTCAGTACTAAAGGAATGGACAAACTCCAGACATCACCTCCTCCAGTGTATCCACATCCTAAGTCCCAGAATTTGTGAATATGTTCTAGCACATGGCAAGGGGGAATTAAGGTTCCAGATGGAATTAAGGTTGCTTTAACCAGTTACCCCGAGATGGAGAGATGAGCCTGGATTATCCACTGTAATTACAAGGGTTATTATAAGTGAGAGAGGGAGGCAGGAGAATCAGAGTCAGTGACACATCAGAAAGACAAATTCTTCCCTGGAGCCTCTTCAAAGGAGCACAGCCCTGCCTACACCTGAGGCTCATTTCAGACTTCTGACCTCCAGAACTGGAAGATAATAAATTCATGTTGTTGTAAGCCACTAACTCTGCAGTAATTTTTATAACCATGGGAAACTAATACATCCTGCCCCAACATCTGAATAGGAGGAAATTTTGGATTTAAAGCCTTAAAGTCCATGTTCAAATCATAATCCTACGGATGAATGAGTAAATCTTACTGGTGGCACTTAACGTTCCTTCCTTGCCTGCTCAGATGCTAAGGCCTCCCTTTTGATTTTTCTCTTGTCCATAGGCAAATTGTTCCCTAAGTCCTTCAGCTTCACATTCAGAACTACTGTTTTAAGGTAATGTCTAATTCACTCACTCAATTAGTCGGTGAGTCAACAAGCATGGAGACCGCTAGCCAGACCTCTGCCCTGACCCTCAGATACAGAAATCTAATTCATGCCCAAACAATGTTTCAACTTATGTCCAAAACAAAATTCCTGATGTTCCTACCCAATTCACAACTTTCAGAGGCATCTTCGCTTCAGTGGATCCAAATTCCATTCTTCTACTCGTTTAGGCCAGAATATCTGGAGTCTCCTTTCCTCCCCTCTTTCCCTCACATTTCCTGTATAATCTGTCAGTGTATCCTGTCTGATTTGCACTCAGAATATATACACTTCTCACAGCCTTCATTGTTCATCCATCAGGTCACTCTTTACTCTTGCCCAAGTTACCAGCTTTGTGCCGTTCAGTCTGTTCTCAAAGCAGCAACCAGATTGGTCACATGTAAAACCTAAGTCCAACCCCTTCACTTGTCCTGTCAACGACTCCCATATCTTCTCATCTCACTGGGAGTAAAACCCAAAGGCCCTGCTCCCTCCTCTGCTGTCCACTGCCCTCATTTCTGTGACTCTCTGCAGCACCCACTCAGTGACAGGAACACCACCCTTCTTGCTGTTCCTGGAACAAGACAAACACACTCCTGCTCCAGGGGCACTGGGCTTGCTGTTCCCTCTGCAGGGCTCACTCCCTCAGGGAGGTCGTTCCTGCCCACCTTATATAAGAAAGCAAGCTACTCACTCCTCACCCCTTCTCCTGCTACTTCCTGAGTGACAACCTGTTTTATTTTTCTCCACATCACCATCTCTTATATTACATATTTACTTGTTGATTTGTTGTTTCTTCAATTCCCCTCAACCATACTAAAATGCCAGTTCCATGAAAGAATTGCACCTGGCACACAATAGGCATATATACAAATATTCTTTTGAGTAAGTAAATGAGTGAATCGATCAATATTGAGCTCCTGCTACATAAATACCTGTTCAGGGTGGGGATACAGAGATGAATTAAATACAGTATTTGACACTGAGGAATTTATGGTTTGGAGCAACACTGTTAGACAGAACTTTCCATGGTGATGGAAATACTCTATCTGTGCTGTTCAGTACAGTAGCCAGTAGCAGCAAGTGGCTACTGAGCACTTTAAACGTGGCTAGTGTGACTGAGGAATTGAGTTTTTAGTTTAATAATCTTAAATTTAAATGTAAAGGTTGCATGTGGCTAGTGGCTACCATGCTGGAGAACACAGGTTTAGAAGAGGAGGTAGATCTATTAACCCATAATACTGGTAAGAATGCAAAATAATTAGTGCACAGGCAATAAAGTGCTGTGGGAACACAGAGGAGAGGGCCACTAATTCTGCCTGAGTGTCATTTCCTCCAAGAGCCTTCTCAGCAGCACTCAGTGCTTCTCCCTCTCATCATTTGGCATTCCTCTAATTATTATTTGTAATCATTTACTTGATGCTAGTCTTTGTTACTGACTGGAAAAGGAAATGGAAACCCACTCCAGTATTCTTGCCTGGAGAACCCCATGGACGGAGGAGCCTGGCAGGCTACAGTCCACGGGGTCGCAAGAGTCGAACACGACTGAGCGACTAAGCACAACACAAAACAGTCTTTGTTACTAAGCTATGAGAACTGGAGCTGTGACCACCCTGACATACTGACAGAATGCTTTGCACGTAGTGAAAGTGAAGTGTAAGTCACTAACTCATGTCCAATTCTTTGAAGCCCCATGGACTATATATAGAGTCCATGGAATTCTCTAGGCCAGAATACTGGGGTGGGTAGCCTTTCCCTTCTCCAGGGGATCTTCCCAACCCAGGGATCGAACCCAGGTCTCCCGCATTGCAGGCAGATTCTTTACCAGCTGAGCCACTAGGGAAGCCCACGAATACTGGAGTGGTAGCCTATCCTTTCTCCAGTGGATCTTTCCGACCCAGGAATCAAACTGGGGTCTCCTACATTGCAGGTGGATTCTTTACCAACTTAGCGTAGGTGAGCAATAAATTTTGGTTTGACTGACAGCTGAGATGGCTATAGGAAGCTTCCAGAGGATACTACATTTGAGATGAATTTTAAAAGGTGAGTAGGAATTTGGTTGGAGAAGGAAATGGCCACCCACTCCACTGTTCTTGCCTGGAGAATCCCAGGGACAGGGGAGCCTGATGGGCTTCCGTCTCTGGGGTCGCACAGAGTCGGACACGACTGAAGCGACTTAGCTGCAGCAGGAATTTGGTAGGCGGAGGCCAAGGTGAAGTAAAGAGATAATAGGCAGGGAAAATGACACATGCAAAGAAAGTCAGACAAGCATGGGTGTTTCAGTTCTTCATTAGTGTACTTGAGAATACATTGCGCTTGTAATGCATCAGTTCAGTTCAGTCGCTTAGTCGTGTCCGACTCTCCGCGACCCCATGAATCACAGAACGCCAGGCCTCCCTTTCCATCACCAACTCCCGGAGTTCACTCAAACTCATGTCCATCGAGTCCGTGATGCCATCCAGCCATCTCATTCTCTGCCGTCCCCGTCTCCTCCTACCCCCAATCACTCCTAGCATCAGAATCTTTTCCAGTGAGTCAACTCGTCGCATGAGGTAGCCAAAGTATTGGAGTTTCAGCTTTAGCATAAGTCCTTCCAATAAACACCCAGGATTGATCTCTTTTAGAATGAACTGGTTGGATTTCCTTGCAGTCCAAGGGACTTTCAAGAGTCTTCTCCACCACCACAGTTCAAAAGCATCAATTCTTCGGCAATCAGCTTTCTTCACAGTCCAACTCTCACATCCATACATGACCACAGGTAAAACCATAGCCTTGACTAGACGGACCTTGGTTGGCAAAGTAATGTCTCTGCTTTTTAATATGCTATCTAGGCTGGTCATAACTTTCCTTCCAAGGAGTAAGTGTCTTTTAATTTCATAGCTGCAATCAGCATCTGTCGTGATTTTGGAGCCCAAAAAAATAAAGTCTGACACTGTTTCCACTGTTTCCCCATCTATTTCCCATGAAGTGATGGGACCAGATGCCATGATCTTCGTTTTCCGAATGTTGAGCTTCAAGCCAACCTTTTCACTCTCCTCTTTCACTTTCATCAAAAGGCCTTTGAGTTCCTCTTCACTTTCTGCCATAAGGGTGGTGTCATCTGCATATCTGAGATTATTGATATTTCTCCCAGCAATCTTGATTCCAGCTTGTGCTTCTTCCAGCCCAGCGTTCCTCATGACGTACTCCGCATATAAGTTAAATAAGCAGGGTGACAATATACAACCTTGACGTACTCCTTTTCCTATTTGGAACCAGTCTGTTGTTCCATGTCCAGTTCTAACTGTTGCTTCCAGACCTGCATACAGGTTTCTCAAGAGGCAGGTCAGGTGGTCTGGGATTCCCGTCTCTTTCAGAATGTTCCACAGTTTATTGTGATCCACACAGTCAAAGGCTTTGGCATAGTCAATGAAGCAGAAATATGTTTTTCTGGAACTCTCTTGCTTTCTCCATGATCCAGCGGATATTGGCAATTTGATCTCTGGTGCCTCTGCTTTTTCTAAAACCTGCTTGAACATCTGGAAGTTCACGATTCACATATTGCTGAAGCCTAGCTTGGAGAATTTTGAGCATGACTTTACTAGCATGTGAGATAAGTGCAATTGTGCGGTAGTTTGAGCATTCTCTGGCATTGCCTTTCTTTGGGATTGGAATGAAGACTGACCTTTTCCAGTCCTGTGGCCATTGCTGAGTTTTCCAAATTTGCTGGCATATTGAGTGCAGCACTTTCACAGCATCATCTTTCAGGATTTGAAATAGCTCAATTGGAATTCCATCACCTCCACTAGCTTTGTTCGTAGTGATGCTCTCGAAGGCCCACTTGACTTTACATTCCAAGATGTCTGGTTCCAGGTGAGTGATCATGCCATCGTGATTATCTTCGTCATGAAGATCTTTTTTGTACAGTTCTTCTGTGTATTCTTGCCACCTCTTCTTAATCTCTTCTGCTTCTGTTAGGTCCATACCATTTCTGTCCTTTATCGAGCCCATCTTTGCATGAAATATTCCCTTGGAATCTCTAATTTTCTTGAAGAGATCTCTTGTTTTTCCTATTCTGTTGTTTTCCTCTATTTCTTTGCATTGATCGCTGAGGAAGGCTTTCTTATCTCTCCTTGCTATTCTTTGGAACTCTGCATTCAGATGCTTATATCTTTCCTTTCCTCCTTTGCTTTTCGCTTCTCTTCTTTTCACAGCTATTTGTAAGGCCTCCTCAGACAGCCATTTTGCTTTTTTGCATTTCTTTTCCATGGGGATGGTCTTGGTCCCTGTCTCCTGTACAATGTCACGAACCTCCATCCAGAGTTCATCAGGCACTCTATCTATCAGATCTAGACCCTTAAATCTATTTCTTACTTCCACTGTTTAATCATAAGGGATTTGATTTAGGTCATATCTGAATGGTCTAATGGTTTTCCCTACTTTCTTCAATTTAAGTCTGAATTTGTCAATAAGCAGTTCATGATCTGAGCCACAGTCAGCTCCTGGTCTTGTTTTTGCTAACTGTATAGAGCTTCTCCATCTTTGGCTGCAAAGAATATAATCAATCTGATTTCGGTGTTGACCATCTGGTGATGTCCATGTGTAGAGTCTTCTCTTGTGCTGTTGGAAGAGGGTGTTTGCTATGACCAGTGCATTCTCTTGGCAAAACTCTATTAGCCTTTGCCCTGCTTCATTCCGTGCTCCAAGGCCAAATTTGCCTGTTACTCCAGGTGTTTCTTGACTTCCTACTTTTGCATTCCAGTCCCCTATAATGAAAAGGACATCTTTTTTGGGTGTTAGTTCTAAAAGGTCTTGTAGGTCTTCATAGAACTGTTCAACTTCGGCTTCTTCAGTGTTACTGGTTGGGGCATAGACTTGGATTACTGTAATATTGAATGGTTTGCCTTGGAAATGAACAGAAATCATTCTGTCGTTTTTAAGATTGCATCCAAGTACTGTATTTCGGACTCTTTTGTTGACCATGATGGCCACTCCATTTCTTCTAAGGGATTCCTGCCCACAGTAGTAGATATAATGGTCATCTGAGTTAAATTCACCCATTCCAGTCCATTTTAGTTCACTGATTCCTAGAATGTCAACGTTCACTCTTGCCATCTCCTGTTTGACCACTTCCAATTTGCCTTGATTCATGGACCTAACATTCCAGGTTCCTATGCAATATTGCTCTTTACAGCATCGGACCTTGCTTCTATCACCAGTCACATCCACAACTGGGTATTTGTTTCGCTTTGGCTCCATCCCTTCATTCTTTCTGGAGTTATTTCTCCACTGATCTCCAGTAGCATACTGGGCAATTACCGACCTAGGGAATCCTTCATTCAGTATCCTATCATTTTGCCTTTTGATACTGTTCATGGGGTTCTCAAGGTAAGTATACTGAAGTGGTTTGCATTCCCTTCTCCAGTGGACCACATTCTGTCAGACCTCTCCACCATGACCCGTCCATCTTGGGTGGCCTCACAGGGCATGGCTTAGTTTCATTGAGTTAGACAGGGCTGTGGTCCATATGATCAGATCAACTAGTTTTTTGTGATTATGATTTCAGTGTGTCTGCCCTCTAATACCCCCTCCCAATACCTACTGTCTTATTTGGGTTTCACTTACCTTGGTCGTGGAGTATCTCTTCACAGCTGCTCCAAGAAAGCGCAGCCGCTGTACCTTACCTTGGATGAGGGGTATCTCCTCAAGGCCACCCCTCCTGACCTTGAATGTGGAGTAGCTCCTCTCGGCCCTCCTGTGCCCGCGCAGTCACCGCCTCTTTGGACGTGGGACAGCTCCTCTCGGCCACCGCCCTGACCTTGGGCGTGGGGAAGCTCCTCTCGGCCGTGCTTCTGTGCGTGGTCTGTTGTGCCGAGCCGGGTCTGCGATGCCGGCGCCGGCGGCTCTCTCGTCTGCGATGCCGGCGCCGGCGGCTCTCTCGTCTGCGATGCCGGCGCCGGCGGCTCTCTTGTAATGCATATATTAGTGTAAACGTACTCACTTCATCGGAGAAGGCAACGGCAACCCACTCCAGCACTCTTGCCTGGAAACTCCCATGGATGAGCCTGGTAGGCTGCAGTCCATGGGGTCGCTAAGAGTCGGACACGACTGAGCGATTTCACTTTCATGCATTGGAGAAGGAAATGGCAACCCACTCCAGTGTTCTTGCCTGGAGAATCCCAGGGACAGGGGAGCCTGGTGGGCTGCTGTCTATGGGGTCGCACAGAGTCCGACACGACTGAAGTGACTTAGCAGCAGCAGCAGCACTCACTTCACACTACTTGACCGTTCAAGCTAGACAACTTCGTAAGAAAATCCAAAAGACAGTATGAAATTAAGAGTTGGGCAGTTGTTTAGTGAATTTTGGCAAAGCAGATGTAGACTGTTGCACATCTTTAGCCCATAAAAGCCTTATAATAAGTATAGACTGAAGTTTCACTAGATTTTTCCTGATCTAGAATATTCTGATATTTCAGCTTGTGGGGACCTTAGAGATTATTTAACTGAAGCTTTCTCTGGTCAGATGACAGAAGACAGAGTTAATTAGCGCAGAGGTGGGACCATAATCCAGATGTTTTAGCCTGCTGTCTGGAGACATTACCAACATAGGGCAATTATACAACCACATTTCATCCTCTTACTCTGACACAAAGCAAGTTACAGGTCCTACCATATGTCCATTAATAACCCGTAGTCACCTTACAAAATACACAGGAAGAAGACTCAGTCATAAATTCTCTATGTATGAGACGAAACATCAAGGCTGCTTGATACAAAACAAACAACCATTCTAAGTCTCAATAAGCAGTAAACATTGAAAGAATTATTTTAGTAATGTACTTTGAACTGAACTGCTATTTTGCAAGCAAAACAGAATGCCTGTTCTGTGCAGTATAGTACATGACAATTGGACCACAGATCTGGTTTCCCATCCTGAATAGACCACTCTCTAGCTGGGTTACCTCAGACCACCTCTCTGAGCCTCCCTATTTCTTAATTTCTAAAAAGCAGAAACTGAATATCCAAGGTCCTCCCCAGTTCTATAGTTTTCCTGTGATTTTTCTAAGTAGGAATGAAAGAAAAAGCAGCAGAAAAAATTTCCACTTGGACAGAGGTTCATTTATGCTGCTTCTCTGCAGTCAAACCAGCAGTCCTAATGATATTTCTCTATCAATTTATAAATTTGTCAAACTAAACATGTCACATGGTACAATATTGGAACTTACATTACATCCTTTACAGCATTCTGCACTTGATGTGTGCTCCAGAAATGCTATCAACTAACTGTTGCCCCGGGTCTTACCCATCTTATATCAGCTCTCCAAGGTTCAAGATTTCAAGCAGTCTTTCTTTGCAAGCCATTTCATCTTTATCAACAAGTTACAACCAATTTTCTTACACTAAAAATATATTGACTTCCCTCGGTACAGATGCGATACAGACTATGCTTTATCCATCTTCATATTATCTTCTTTTAAAATCTCTGGGGGTCCCAGAGAACAACAAAGCTTACTTCATAACAAACAAGAAGAAATAAAAAAAAGCTTATTGCTATGGAAGCAATTGTATCTTACTACATGATATGCATATATATGGATCCCTAAACAGAATCACCATGGTTTACCTTTGACTCTTTCCACCACTGAAATAGAAAATTTATCTCCTTCTTTTCAATTTAGTTCCATCTTTCATGCACAAACAAAGGTAAGATTTTTTCCTTTGACTAATTTCTTTTAACATACATGATGTTGATTCCTACTTTCTTGGGATCTCATAGACACGTACCTGAGCGTTCACAGTACAATCTCTTCGAATATGAGGATAATCTCATGCAAGTGCAATTAAGAACAGATGGTTAAAAACTGCAAGGTAGTATTTGCATAAAAAGATCATCATACTTTGACACTGTAGTTTTATATTACTTTTAATTGTTTTCCTTGAAAGGAGTACTCCCACCGCCCTTAACCAAAAGACAACAAGAAAACGTGACATATTTTTTTTACTGGAAAGGAAACATTTCATAGCAAATACACTGAGGAGTAAAAAGTATACAAGTTCATAAAGGACTATAATATACTGTGAATAAAACTGACACATATGGTCAAATGTACAAGAAACATGGAGTCTAATAGACTTTAACCACCTAACCTGCCCATACACCAGAAGTCATCCACAAAGGCTGTGTGCCAACATAATGGACTTATTCTGAAAAAAAAAAAAAAAAAGATTGCTTTCAAAGCAGAGTTCATTGACTTCTGTAATTCACTGTAAATTAAGCTTACCAACTTGGTTACCTTATGTTCCCATGGCACCTCTGTCTTGTTCTGGTTATAGATGGAAGGCTGAATAACCATTTAGCAGTTTGTGAACAACATGATAGAAACAGGGATAAACGATTAAAAGCAGACATAAAGAACTGAAGGAGGAGTCAGTCCATCTTCAGCTAGGAAAAAACAACAATCTGGGCATTACAAAAGTGATTAGTAAAATTTAGAAAATATGAATGACCCCTTCCACAGGCAGCCCTGGATGATCCTGTTTGGTTCCACACAGAAATCTGCCACCCAGACCACAGCTGATTGAACTAGGGCTGGCCACGTGATGTAAATACAGCCAAAAGTCAGCTGAGCAGTAAGTTTCACGATGACCTAGTATGAAAAGACAATAGAAAGAAAAAAGATCCAGTAAGATTCTTGACAAAAACAAGGAAGGTTCCAATCAGATTCCAGTTCTACTTGGAGTTGGATTAATGGAGAAAAATCAGACTGTTGGCAATGAGAACTGAAGCTGAAAAGATGATCTGCGTAAGACCCTTGAGGGGTCAGGAACAAATCAAAGTTATAAAGAAATCAGACATAAGAAGCACAAACCAAAAGTAAGCAATGATGTTGATAAAATAAAAGAGTGAGGCAATGATTTATTAGATGAGAAGAAATAAGACACACATTAAAGAAGAGATAAATGGAGGCTCTGCTGTCAGAATTCCTACAACTACCTTTCACTTCTAATCTTGTGTTAGTTTCCTGTGCTTGGATTTTTCTGAGACTCCGTATCTTTTATTTATTTTTCTAAAAGTCCATAATTACTTAAAATAGCCTGGAAATATCTTTGTTTCTTAAAATCAGAAATGCCTAAAGTCTTTTGTCTATAAACTCTGAAGATTTATCACTTTCTCACTGGTTTATTAGAGTTCTTTGCTCATCAGGTCTATAAATCTGTAGTATATGTTCATCATTTGACTTTTAACATAATAGTAGACAGCAGTTGTCGGCATTTATTATGTTCCATGCACTATAAAAACCAACTTTACAGGAATTATCTCACTGAGTCCTTAAAATAACAATCCATGAAAAAAGTATGACACCAAGAGTTTAACAAATTTGTCTAAAGTCATAGAGATAATAAGAGAAAAGAAAGGTAGGGAAAACCTTGTGTGTCTGACTCTGCAGCTGCTCTTAACCATTCAGCATCACCATTTCTCTTATTGCTACTTTTTAAATTGTGTTAAAATATGCATCAGGCTTCCCTGGTGGCTCATATGGTAAAGAATCTGCCCTCAATGCAGGGGACCTGGATTTGATTCCTGGGTCGAGAAGATCCCCTGGAGAAGGAAATGGCTATCCACTTCAGTATTCTTGCCTGGAGAATTCCATGGACAGAGGCGCCTGATAGGCTATAGTCCATAGAGTTGCAAAGAGTTGGACATGATGAAAGCGACTTAATATGCACGCAAAATACACGTAACATAAAATTTACCATCTTAACTATTTCTAAGTGTAATGTTCAGCGATATTAAATACATTCACACTGATGTCCAACTGTCATCACCAGTCATCTCCAGAATTCTCTTCATCTTTCAAAACTGAGACTCTGTGCCCTTTAAACAATAACATTCCATTTCTCCCCATGCCAACCCAGACTCTGGTAACCACCATTCTACATTTTGTCTCTATGAATTCAACTACTCTGGGTATCTCATATAAGTGGAATCATACAGCATTTGTGCTTTTGTGACTGGCTTATTTTACTTAACATACATCATGTTCCCAATATTCATCTATATTGCAGCATGTGTCAGAATTTCCTCCTTTTTAAGAGTAAATAATATTCCATTGTGTTGATATACTAGATTTTGTTTATCCATTTGTCAATCTGTGGACACTTGAATTGCTTCCACCCCTTGGCTATTATGAATAATGCTACTATGAACTTGGGTGTACAAAAATCTTCTTCAATATGTTCTTGCTTTTAATTCTTTGAGTATGTACCAGAACTGGGGTTGTTGAATCTTATGGGAGTTTTATTTTTAATTTTTTGAAAATCTGCTATACTGCTTGTCATAGCAGCTACACCATTTTACATTTGTTACCAACAGTGTACAAGAGTTCCAATTTTTCCACATCCTCACCAACACTGTTTTTAAAAAAAAAAATGGTACCCATCTTAATGGATGTGACATCATTCTTCTCTTAATTTATGTGTTTGGGAAATATTAAAGTTTTTATGTAGATAAATTAGCAATTTATATCTTTAAGGTTTTAATATATTATTTCAAAAACCCTTCCTCATTCAAGATTATATAAAGATTCATTTCTATTACATTTTCTTGTTGTTGTTTAGTGGCTGTATCTGAGTCTTTTGCAACCCCATGGACTGTAGCCCATCAGGCTCCTCTGTCCATGGGCTTTCCCAGGCTAGAATGCTGGAGTGGGTTGCTATTTTGTTTTCCAGGGGATCTTCCCTACCCAGGGATGCAAACTGTGTCTCCTGCATTGGCAAGCAGAGTCTTTACCACTGAGTCAGCAGAGAATGGGATTAATCATATGAAGTAAAGACTAACCATTAATTCTTCAGTTATAATAATTGAACTATTGTCCCACTGTCAGTTTTTAATACTCTGTCTTTCTCAAGTAGTCTGAAATTCCATATTCAGTATATGCTAAATATGTATGTATATATATATATATATGCTGCTGCTAAGTCACTTCAGTCGTGTCTGACTCTGTGCGACCCCATAGACGGCAGCCTACCAGGCTCCCCTGTCCCTGGGATTCTCCAGGCAAGAACACTGGAGTGGGTTGCCATTTCCCTCCCCAATGTGTGAAAGTGAAGTCACTCAGTCATGTCCGACTCATAGCGATCCCATGGACTGCAGCCTACGAGGCTCCTCCATCCATGGGATTTTCTGGGCAAGAGTACTGGAGTGGCTTGCCATTTCCTTCTCTGGAATATATATATATATATATGAATAAATTTCTGGACTATAAATTCTATTTCTGTACCATAAACACAGTGTTGATTACAGTACATTTATAAGGCATTAAAGTATGTGGTAGGACCAGTATCCCTTCATCACTCTTCTTTATCTGAAGTGCTCTAGGCTATTCTCACATATTATGCAGAGGTAAAACATTTCCACAATAGTTAATTGCCTCCTAAAGATATTGCCACGTAATAGAATAATGCAATATAATTAATGTTCACCAAAACCACTGCAGATGATGACTGCAGCCATGAAATTAAAAGATGCTTGCTTCTTGGAAGAAAAGCCATGACCAACTTAGGCAGCATATCTAAAAGCAGACACGTTACTTTGCTGACCAAGGTCCATCTAGCCAAAGCTATGGTTTTTCCAGTAGTCGTGTATGGATGTGAGAGTTGGACTATAAAGAAAGCTTAGCACTGAAGAATTGATGCTTTTGAACTGCAATGGTGCTGGAGAAGACTCTTGAGGGTCCCTTGGACTGCAAGGAGATCCAACCAGTACATCTTAAAGGAAATCAGTCTTGAATATTCATTGGAATGACTGATGCTAAAGCTGAAACTCCAATACTTTGGCCACCTGATGCAAAGAACTGACTCATTGGAAAAGACCCTGGTGCTGGGAAAGATTGAAGGTGGGAGGAGAAGGGGACAACAGAGGATGAGGTGGTTGGATGGCATCACCGACTCAATGGACATGAGTTTGAGCAGACTTCGGGAGTTGGTGATGAACAAGGAAGCATGGAGTGATGGACAGGGAAGCATGGCATTATGGACAGGGAAGCATGGCATTATGGACAAGGAAACATGGCGTGCTGCTGTCCGTGGGGCCGCAAAGAGCTGAACAGGACTGAGCAACTAAACTGAATGAATTAATGTTCACAGTAATCACTTCAAAAATCATCACAAAAACTTTAAATCTGCTTAACAGCATTGACAGAAATAAGCAGAAAAGAATACAATGCATTTAATGATATTTATGTAAAATTACAGTATAAAAAAATAAAATTTTAGCTTTTTCAAAAACTAAGGGACAGAGATCACTAATAATATGCATTCACAATTTTAAAAAAAATCATTTTAAAAAAAATCATTTAGACACAAAGATACCTGGTGGAAACCGGGCCAAAATTCAATTAGCACTTAGGGTGCATTAAAATATCCTTTCCTGAGAAAGGAGGTCCCAGAATTCCCCAGTGACCCAAGGATCAGTGCACTTCCTTTCTCATCAAATCATCTGAAATCTTTATCTCCCAACTATAGTTCCTCTCTGCTGCTGCTGCTAAGTCGCTTCAGTCGTGTCCGACTCTGTGCAACCCCAGCCGACCAGGCTTCGCCGTCCCTGGGATTCTCCAGGCAAGAACACTGGAGTGGGTTGCCATTTCCTTCTCCAATGTGTGAAAGTGAAAAGTGAAAGTGAAGTCGCTCAGTCATGTCCGACTAGTAGCGACCCCATGGCCTGCAGCCTACCAGACTCCTCCATCCATGGGATTTTCTAGGCAACAGTACTGGAGTGGGGTGCCATTGCCTTCTCCGTAGTTCCTCTCTACTCTCTACCAAACAATTATTGGTTAGTCCTCCCAGCTTGCAATGAAAACGATGATGCACTTTCTAATTTCAAAGAATGTCTAGTCATCCTGTTATAGTCTCTCTTTCTTGAATCAACTCCTGAAGATGACTGAACTACCACATCATTTGCATTATAACACCCAACATGACATTTTTTCTTTTGTCTCTTTGCCACATGTTTAGCACTACCATTGGCACATCATTTGTCAACCATCATGAATCAAAAATTCCCTCAAGAACACAAATGGCATAAACACAGCCCACATAGGAAAGCACATAAGTTGCAGACACATTTATCTCAGGAGAGCATGGTAGAAAGCTCATTAACCAAGAATATTTTTAATACAAGGTACTAACATCTCTTTGTGGTTTATTCCACATAATGTCCAATATGGCAGAGAAGAAGCAAAGCAACTTGAGCACACTGATATATGTTTTAAGAGTATATTTTGGTCTAAAGAAAGAAAGAGAGGCAGCAAGGAAATGGCAACATTTCAGAAAGAAATCCCAAAGTCTATGGCAGCAGGAATGCAGAGGAAGTCATGATGTATAGTTGAATATAGTTGAAGAATAAGACAGAAGATTTCTTAGATGACTCCCAAGATTATTCTTAGGTTATCTCCACATATTCATTTATTAATAGTAAATGTTTATTAAAAGAATGAATAAATGAGTGAATGGTTTGTCTAGAACCATGTTTATTTCTGTTCAAAGTGGGGTCTACAAGTCAGTTGTCAAAGTGTTGTTTATTATTAATCCAAAACAAGATAAGGAGCTTGCTTCAGCAGGTAAATTAATTGGATTATGAAGTATACCATTTAGTTCAACAGTTTTATTGTTACTATGAAGCAAATAGTACACTGATTCACTTTGCTGCATAACCTCTTTTACATCAGGAACCAGCACTTTGATAATACATATGATTCTGGTTGGATCCTGAACAACAGGCCACTAAATCTGATTTATCTGTTGATCCAGAGGTGGTAAAGTCTTCTGACAATGTCTGTGGAGCCAGTGCTAAACAAAGAAGCTCTTAGTGTCAGGAGGAGGTCTAGGACACTTTTGGAACTGGTAATCTGAGGGTTCCAAGGAAAAATGTATTTGTTTGATAAATAGGTATACTTAAAGAACAGTTCTTGCCTTGAGCTCAGCGAAATGGCTGTGCTGATATTTCTGTGAGTTATGGTTGGATTAATATCTACAAAATTGCACAAAAGCCAAATCGGACCCCATAATCTAATGGCTATTTAAAAGATCTTACTCATTGAACTGAGAGTATCAAAAAATTATATCTAAGGGATAGGTTTGGGCCATCTGCAGAAATTTCCTTGGTGGATTGTGAATTCGAAGTAAATTTGTGAAAGTCATTGTTCAATTAATATGCTTCTAGCTGCATGCATCTGAAAACCTAAATCAAACTGGTTCTCACAAAGAAGGAACGTATTTGCTCATATAAGTCAATGTCCAGAGGTAAGCTGGAGTTTGGGCTTGAGTGAATACAATGACTCCAGCCCCATTCCCCTGCCTTGATCTACGTTCATTCCCCCTGCATGGGTACTTCACACTTAGATTGGCAGAAAAGTAGTTCCAACCATTCTGTCCTTACACCCTTACTCTTTCTATGGATCCTTATTAAAAGCAGATGATTTTTTTCCCCCAGAAATGTCCCTCCCCTCAATTCACATCCCTTTGCCCATACTGGAATATATACAAATTCTTTGACCTATCCCTCTAGCTAAGGAAATGGCAGACCGACTTAAGTCTGGCATACTAAAACTGGTGCTGGCTTGGGAGTAAAGCTTTACTGTGATTCTTTTAGCCTAATTAGGGCTCATCCTTCTAGCCAAGGTCAATGCCCCAAACTTCCTGCCTGCTGTGAAATGGATGACTCAACCCCAACATCCAACACAAGGTCCAATCCCAACTTCATTAAGGAGTAGACAACCTACAGTGTAAACGAGTAAAGGCAAACAATAACTTAGCATGTTGTAACATGAAGGATGCCACAAGCGATGCCTTTGATAATAGATATTTCCAGAAGAGAAATACTGCCTAAAGAGAATTGGGAGGTTAGCCTGTCAGTGTGTCTAACAGTAACCAAAGAAAATTATGTTGTGAGTCTAGAAGATGGATTCCAGTAATTTAGGAAGAAATAACCATAGGGCAAAGAAGGATTAACTCAAAATTATATTAGCCTGAGGAGACTTCCCTTGGGCAAAACCTAATCTCTTTGCTGAAAATCCTAATGCTCACCAAGCAAACTTCTGAATTATTATTTGTCCTTCTGAGTGGCTGACCCCCCACAGAAATATTCCTTGTTAAAGAAATACACCTGATTTTAAAAATCGATTCTATTTCCTATGGCAAGTGGGCACTGTGGCTTATAAATCATTCAGTTTTTTATTTTGTTAGAAATTTCTGAGTCTATCCTGTGAAGCCTGATCACCCTGACAAAATAGTAAAAGTGAGATCTTGAAAGGGAAAAGCTGAGGCCCAGACACAGGGCCATAACGTCTTTGTCAAGGTGGGATCTGCATAAGGCCTGGTCTAAATCTGCTATTAACATTGCCCCCACAAGGAAACTCTCATATCCGAGAAAACCAGAAGACCCACCATGCAGTCCCCTGACCTTTAATTGAGCCCTCGTAGACAGGGACTTAAGATTGGGGGTTATGGGTCAAGTCTCTAGAATCAGTGAAATCTGGGAATAAACTCTGGCTCCTCTGACCAGCTATGTGACCTTAAGCAAGTCATTTAACATCTAAAACTCAGTGGCCTCAAATTATAAAATGGTGAATATTACATAGAGTTGTTACAATGATTAAAGAGATATAGTTCACAAAGTGCTTGGTACATGATTGATAGATTTCATTCATACTTTTGTAATAATATTAACTAGTGTTATATTATGATTTCTGTGTTGGACTAAGAAATATAGGCTAACCTTTCCAAGTACAACACTCCACAAGAAATGAAGCTCAATAAATGTGGCTAAAAGACACAACTGGAGAACATGGGAGAGAAACACACTGAGATGCCAATATAATTTGTAACATCCCATCTTGATCTAGATTAAATCAGCGTGAGACCCCAGCATGGGTAAAGTCTGATTATCGTCTGCTTTCTAATCAAGTGGCATTAAAGTATCTCCATATAGCTCTTATTTATTTAAGTTTTTTAGAAAGCAACTAGAAAATGCCATATAATATTAATTAAAAAAATTAAAAGTCTGGAAGCTGTGTTCTGTGAGTGATATTTAAAGAAATTAAGACTAAAAAATAAAAATAAACAAAGCAGTTAGACTATTTGTAATATAGAAACAAAACACTAAGAAAGAAAAAGTGCAAAATGTTAGCCTTCCTGAAATATTTGGAGGATTATCACGTAGAAGAAGGAATTGAGAAAATTCATGTACTTTTTACTTGTCTGTTTCTCCCATTAGACTATCAAGTGCCCTGAGGGAAGTGAATGCATTCCATCCATCACTGTATTCCCAGACATTGGCTTGGTGCTGGGAATATAGTAAGTACTCAGTAAATGTTTGTTGATTGAATGAGAAGACTGATGGGTGGAGATGATGAGATGAATGGATGTTAGGAGGGAAAGAGGGACAGATTGATAGATATCATTTAAATCATTATAAGATGTTAATGTTGGAATGAACTTGAGAGAAGAGGAAGCTGAGGTTATAAAATAGTGACAGATTTTCTCAATATCATTCAGCTGGTTTATATAAATGCTGACTAGACCACAGCAGCCAGGATATTCAATATTCTTTTGATTACCTTCCTTTCTTAAAATCTGATAGAACTGAGAGTATCGTGAGAATATAATCCTGATGTGGGTCACTATCGTTGGTTGAGTTCTGTCCTCCTAAAGTTCATATGTGTAAATATTAACTCCAAGGACCTCAGAACATGACTTTTTTGAAGGTAAGGCCTTTAAAGAGGTAATTATGTTATATGAAGTTCCCTAGGCCTGTCTCTAATTCAGTGTCTGGTATCCTTTTAAGAAGAGGAATTAGGATCCATCCAGACATAAGACCACATGAAGACAACTACAAGCCAACAAGAGA
Source organism: Moschus berezovskii (assembly GCF_049115385.1). Classification (NCBI taxonomy): domain Eukaryota; kingdom Metazoa; phylum Chordata; class Mammalia; order Artiodactyla; family Moschidae; genus Moschus; species Moschus berezovskii. The sequence goes on from NC_142469.1 coordinate 65,957,540, forward strand.
AGGGGTGGGCCAAATGGGTGAAGGTGATCAAAAGATATAAAATGGCTTAATAACTTCCTTAAGTAAGTTCTGGGGATGTAATGTACAGCATGATGACTGTAGTTGACAATACTGTACTGTATATCTGAAAGTCTCTAAGAGAGTAAATCTTAAGAGTTCTTATCACAAGAAAAAAATTGTAACTGTATGAGGTGATATATGTTGACTACAGCTTTTTGGTAATCATTTCTTAGTATATGCATGCATGTATTCTAAGTTGCTTCAGTCACATCCATCTCTTTGCGACCCTATGGACTGTAGCCTGCCAGGCTCCTCAGTCCAACAGATTCTCCAGATAAGAATCCTTGAGTGGGTTGCCATGTCCTTCTCCAGGGGCTCTTCCCAATCCAGGAATCAAACTCACATCTCTTACATCTCCTTCCCTGGCAGGCAGGTTATTCACCACTAGCACCACCTGGGAAGCCCTTACACTTCTGTGATCATCTTATCCTGCATCACACTGCCTCTCTGAATGAGAACACACACATCACACACACTAAGAAATGGTCAGGCAGTCATGATAAATCTTCTGAAAATAAATCAACAGATAATTAATGATTCTACTTAACCCTAGAGCCATCAGACTCTAGGGGATGTTACTTTTTTAATGTGCACAAGTTTGTTCAGGCTCTCAGTAAGGCTACTACAATGTTTTGCGCCCTAAGAAAAACTGAAATTTGAGTTATAAGACAGAAGTCAGACCTCTATAATTTATCATCAGCATCTACACCAATGTGATTCATAAATAAAAAATAATAATAGAGAAAGAGAGAGTCCTCAGAAGAAACAGTCCTGCTGACCCCTTCATCTTGGATTTCTAGACTCCAAAACTGTGAGGAGTCTGTTTTGAAGCTGCCTAGCCTGTGGAACTTAGTTATGGCTGCCCTAGCAAACTTGAACAGCCTCAGAGCCCTTCCCCATGCCATGCATGTTTAATCTGTGTATTCAGTAGCTCTGTACTATAGCACTGAAGAAGGCACTTTGCCCGACTTGCATTTAGAGGTCTATAGCCTGCTGCCATGTATATTACAGACTCTTTGCTGTGTCCTCATTACAACACTGCATTTCTGTCACTTGAGTCTCAAAATAACCAGGAAATATCAGGAAGATTCTTAGGACATTAAGGCTTAGACCATTTTAGTGACCTATTCAAAGACACAAAACTGGTTAGTGGTGGAGCCACACAATTCAAAGTCAAGTCTTCTGAATCCCTCGCTCTCTAAGAATAGCTGCAGATGTTTGACTGAGCACATATTATGTGCCAGACTACTTTCATTACCTTACCCAGTCCCCACAACAAACACAGGGACTAGATGCTATCTCAGGCTCCATCTTGTAGATAAAGAAGCTGAGAATTCGAAGCCTAAGGAACTTTCTCATGATTATGGAGTAAGTGGTACTTGACCTCCTCAAGTTTTGAATCTAAGCCATCTCCTGCCAAAGTCTGCATGTCTAACCACTGCACCTCACCATTTCTAACCCATCTCAGTCTTCTCTTCACAAGCCTCTTCCTCCACATGTCAGCCTACAGAATGTCCGTTCACTATTTTCATGTAATGTTCCAGCTGTTGCTAAAATACCCATCCTCCACACCTCCTACTTGGCAGAGCAGGTGCACAGGACCCACCTCTGGAGTCAGGAACTTCCTGCCCTCTAACTGCAGTGGGTGACCTGGGGCTCGACATTTGTTTGTCGATGACTGACAATCTCTGATGAAACCACTTCGGGGGCAGCAGGGGTTTGATGCGACTGTATTTTTTCACTCAGCCTTCAGTGGCTTTCCTCCTTGATTCAGGATCACAGCCAATTGAAACTGAAACTGAAATCCTCTCTGACAACGTGTGCTGGATTGCCACAGTGTATTAGTCCAGATCCCCATGGACTGTCTTTTTCTTTGTGCCAGCTTGTCACAGTAGCAGCAGCAAGGAAGGTGACCTAGTGCTTTTAGTCTAGACATGTAGTCATGAGAGGCCCTCGGGTCTCTGGGCAAATTTACAAGCTTTTGAGGCAAGGGCTTGTCTGATAACAAAACCAACACCTGATAATTGACACCCTCAAGATAGAGAGCTCTGCAAAGAAATGTAGGACTGACAGTCTTCTCAGCACGTCACTTTTCCCAGTCTACGGTTGCTCAGTTTGATTGTGTCAGCTTCGTATTCCGAGCCCTCTTTCTAAAAGGCTAGGTTCTTCTCTTCGGCTCCAGAGGTGCTCTCCCTGCCTCCACTGCCTTTTGGAGTCCAGCGCAGCCCCTGATCTCATCAGCAACCCCCACAGGGCTGGTGGGAAAATCCTGTCGCTCCTACCTCCAAAGTCCACCATACTCAGAACAAGCATGTCTAAGGAAAGGCCTGCAAAAGAAACTGGCTATCAGATACAGGTCTTTATTTCTGAAATCTTTATGTCCAGATTTCCATTCAGGGACAGAAGGGGCTGCTACAAAGAGGGAAGTGACTGAATAGGACATGAAGATGCATAAGAACCCTGTTTTAGACCAGGGGGAGTGAAGAATATCTCTTCTTGAACTTAAAAAATATTCTCTACCTCCCCAAATAAGCAAATAAAGCTAAATGAAAGTCAGGAATCTCTGTCTCTCTCTCTCTCACACACACACACACACAGAGTCTCTGAAACCTCCCATTTTATTTATCAAGTTCCCGGAATGCTGGGCGATGTGGTAAGGTGTGAATTCCTTAAAAAACGCAGGCAGCATGTGTGGGAAAGAGCCGCAGACCATTCTACCCAGTCACTCTGGCTGCGCTGCAAGCCTGGGCTGGAGAACTAAAAATCTATCTCAGATAATTGACATTTATTTGATTGAAACAGCAGGGTGCCCTCCATCACCATGGGAGGAGACCATATGGAAGAACAGTGCGAGTGGAGATAATGTTTGTCTACTGAGTGTGCCAATGTGTTTAGAGATTATTCACAGGGCTCTGGGGACTCCAGTATGATAATGTTTCAGCCAAATTAGAATCAGATTAATTGCTCTAATCTAATGAAAAGACAATGTTTATCAAATTATTGCTCTTTTCGCCACATGATATTGCAGTGTCATTATTCTTTGGGTTTAAGAAAGGAAATGAAAAGACTCTTGTAGCACATCTGTTCAAGAGTTCTACGATAGTGCTTTTCCCACTGCACCCAGGACTGTAATACAGTCGGCAATTCTGTGAAGTAACCAATAAATTAAAGTAAAAGATCTGTAGTGGATAAATCTGCTGGAGTCCTATGCTATCAGTTCATATTTTGATAAGACAATCTAAAGTCAATTAGCTTGTTCCAGACTTGAGAGAGTTTCTTCTTCATATTATGTAGGGAGTGTTTTCCTCTATAAACAGGGAAGTGCTTTTTAAAAAAGCCTTAAGTGGCACTTACAACAAAATTCTAAAACTCTTTTTTCAAAATATCAAAATCAGCCCACTTTTTTCAACACACAGAGAGGAAATGGGGCTCTTATCAACTCGCAGCTCATAAGCCTCTATAGATTCAGGAAAAAGGGTTCAATCGTCTCTTCCCCTCAGGGTACGGAGGACTGGGTCAACTCCCGAGCACCAAAGGAACTGCCCTCTCGCTGCCACCTTCTGGGCCACCGTTTACATCTTTGAAAATTCTCAGAGGCTTCATACAGTGACCAGGGCTCACTTTGGAGAGGTTGGGAGGGCCACATCTGAGCCGGTGGCCTCACAGAAAGGTGCTGGCAATCAGTCTCAGCACCTACTAGGCTGCTCGCCTGTCTCCAACAGGGAATTTTGGAGCGAGTTAAAGGAAGATTTTCCTGCCATCCACCTCTCCATAGGGGGCCCTGTTGGTCCCCGCAGAGCAGGGAGGAAGGATCAAGCAGCACAATTTGTATGTTCACTCTTGTGTGCACACCGATTATTTCAAAACAACAGCAGCGCAATTGAAGGCTGTGGGCAGGTAACAATCAGGTTTCTTCTGGGCCACGTGCTAAGTCCAATCCATTGCCTTTTCTTCTGGAACCAGTGCCCTTATACAGAAGGATCTTAGCAAAGGGGGCCCATCAGAGAAAAAGATGAAAGTTAGTGTCATTATTCGGAGAAGGCAATTCTACATTTATGTAATAATTCTATAGGAGGCAGAAATCTTACCATCTTCTCTCTTTTGTGATTAGCTCTTCAATATTTAGTGCTTATAAAATACTGGTATCATTGCAGTTCCATGGACTGTGTAGTTCATGGGGTCGCAAAGAGTTGGACATGACTGAGTGACTTTCACTGCCACTTTCACTTTGATCATTAAAGGTGGAGATACTTTTACTTACCTACCTTCTGTCTCCTTCCCCAAAAGTTTGCTATAGCCTTCTATTCAAGATGCAAGCACAATAATCATAATCATGGCAAATACATAACCACACCAGCCGAACTAAGATTCAGGTCCAGAGTGTATAATTTAATTTATGCTGTTGCTAACTTTTCCTCACTTGTATCCTAAAGTCATTCGTAGGGCTTGAAAATTTTTTTAAAAGGCATGATTATACTATCGTTACTGAGTTGGTCTAAACAATGTCTCAGATGTCATTATAGCCCACATTTGTGGGGTATCAAGACAAGGTTAGGCCTATGTGAATAGAGTCAATTGCTCTCTGATCCGTCCAAGCTCAAAGCTGGCTGTGATTTTCATGTTGCTGCCTCAACAATGGACTCCCCTGTGTGAAAAAAGAGTCATTCTTGAGAAATAAATGAGGAATATCATAGCTATACCAATGCCTATGAAAACAGTGTATGTTTTCCAAGACAAAGCACAGAGCTGTAGATCTTCATTAATTACAATGCACTGGAACAAAAGCAAGTGAAACCACTATAATTAACGATGCAATGCCTCTAACCCCCGTCTAAATGCTTTCACTTCACTATAATTTAACAGTAAGAGGCTGAGAAATTATTTTAATCCTTATTTTTGCAATTCATTTTGGAAGGTTGTGTGACTCAGTCTGAGGCATATTCATACATTCATTTACATTTTTATTTTAAATGCCTTCATTATCAAACTTCTTTAAACCCTACCCTATCATTTAGAACTGAATTCCAAAACTTTTATTGTAAACCAAGTATTTGCAGTAACATCTGTGGAAATCACACTAATATTGTGAATATGACGAGCAGGTATTTTACCTCTTCATGTGGGAAAAATAAATCCACTCTTAACTAATTCAAAGGAATAACTTCAGCAATATATTCAAGTAGTTATCAATTTGGGTCAACTTCTAATAAGTATCAAAGAACAAGCTGCCAATCCACACATACTTATCTAATGCTTATAATGTATAAATGAAATGTTTAAAGGAGGGTGAGATGTCACCCTGGCCCACAAGTTAGGCAAAATGAAGAGCAACGAACAACTTAGAGAGCAGTTAAATGTTGATTTAAGTGATTCTGACTGTCATTATGAGAGCAATTCAAAAGAGAGAGAAATTGGTGTTGTTAAAGGGAAAGATTACCTTTCTAGTGAAAGTAAGGTTTATGTTGTCCTTAACAGCTAAATATGATTTCAATAAATGAAGCGATGGGTCAGAAAAATAGCAAAATCAGAGCTTAAAAGAAGGGCAAGAATAAAAGGCCCACTTACTAACTGGGAGAATATGGAGAGGTTGAAAACAGTGGTGGAAATGTAGTGAGAGGGTATGGTCCATGGGAAATGTCCAAAACTAGCAGATGTACCAAACTTGGTACAGCAGGCAATGTTGGAAGCAATGAAGGAGATAACAGCTGTGGGAAGTTGGTAGTTGGATGGACTCGAAAAAGGAGACCCAGGCACCAAAGAGGTAAGACAAAAAGTGGTAAGATTGGGACTTTACCAAAGAGAGGGGCACTGGACTTTCATTCAAGTGAAGTAGGTACCCATGGTGCTACTGGTGCTAAGTCGCTTCAGGCATGTCTGAAGCGACCCTATGGACTGTAGTCCGCCAGGCTCCTCTGTCCATGGGATTCTCTAGACAAGAATACTGCAGTGGTTACCATCTCCTCCCCCGGGGGATCTTCCTGATCCAGCAATAGAACCCATGTCTCTCATGTCTCCTACATTAGCGGGTGATTGGGGGGCGGGGGTGTGCAGTCTTTACCACTAGCACCACCTGGGGAGGCCAGGTACTCATACAAGCTGCTTATTTTCAGAGCTCCCTATTAATGGGAGATGATGTCTAAGATTGAGAGCCTTCATTACTTCAATTCAAAGTTTGATTTACTTTTTAGAAACTTGAGTCGCAGTAATAATAATAGTAATCACACTGAGTAATGTGATAAACTGTTGTCAGCTATTCCTACCTCAAGGTAGGCATTTTTCATTTTTGAGAAAGAGAATTTTGATTAGAGGAAGGCAGACAGACTGACAGTACTCTAAATTTGAGGGAATAGGAAACAGACACCACTAGGGGTGCTCAGGATCTAGAACTGTTTGGTGAGGGTCAAACTTCACAGGCTTCTGGGTTTTTTTCTTTATTTTTTCTGTCTTAAATTATGAAAGTGTGATATTTATAACACATTTACAGGAGACTTGGAAAATACAGAACAGAGTTACATATAGTTCCACTATTTGTTGTTGTTCAGTCACTAAGTCATGGCTGACTCTTTGCAGCCTCATGGACTGCAGCACAGCAGGCCATACCGTCCCTCACTCTCTCCTGGAGTTTGGCCAAGTTCATGTCCATTGAGTTGGTGATGCCATCCAACCATATCATCCTCAGCCACCCCCTTCTTCTTTTGCCTTCAATCTTGCCCAGCATCAGAGTCTTTTCCAATGAGTCAGTTCTTTGCATCAGGTGGCCAAAGTATTAGAGCTTCAGCTTCAGCATCACTCCTTGCGATGAGTATTCAGGGTTGATTTCCTTTAGGAGGGACTGGTTTGATCTCCTTGCAGCCCCAGGAACCCTCAAGAGTCCTCTCCAGCACCACACTTCGAAAGCATCAGTTCTTGGTGCTCAACCTCCTTTATGGTCCAACTCTCACATCTGCACATGACTACTAGAAAGACCATAGCTTTTACTATATGAACAATTATTCTTTTAAGTAAATAAGATTTTTAGTTGGAGTTTCAATATCAAACTCAAAAATTAATAGAATGAATATACAGAAAAGTAGAAAGATATGGAGAAGGCAATGGCAAGCCACTCCAGTACTCCTGCCTGGAAAATCCCATGGATGGAGGAGCCTGGTAGGCTGCAGTCCGTGGGTCGCTAGGGGTCGGACACGACTGAGCGACTTCACTTTCACTTTTCACTTTCCACTTTCACACATTGGAGAAGGAAATGGCAACCCACTCCAGTGTTCTTGCCTGGAGAATCCCAGGGACAGGGGAGCCTGGTGGGCTTCCATCTATGGGGTCACACAGAGTCGGACACAACTGAAGTGACTTAGCAGTAGCAGAAAGATATGGTAGACCTGAAAAACACCATGAAACAATTCAACATAATTAACATTTATACAATTTTCACACTACAGTAGGATATAAATTTTATACAAGTTCCCATAGACAATAAGCTAGGAGACACTGGAACATATCCAGGGACATAAAACAAGGTGTAAAAATTTCATGCTGCTGCTGCTGCTAAGTCGCTTCAGTCGTGTCCGACTCTGTGCGACCCCATAGACGGCAGCCCACCAGGCTCCCCCATCCCTGGGATTCTCCAGGCAAGAACACCAGAGTGGGTTACCACGTCCTTCTCCAATGCATGAAAGTGAAAAGTGAAAGTGAAGTCGCTCAGTCGTGTCTGACTCCTACAACCCCATGGACTGCAGCCCACCAGGCCCCTCCGTCCATGGGATTTTCCAGGCAAGAGTACTGGAGTGGGTTGCCATTGCCTTCTCCGGAGAGTAGCATAGGTGATAGCAAAATACATGGAAAAAGAGCAGGGAAAGAAAACAGGAAAGCATATCACTATAAAAGTCAATGAGAAGAGAATTTTTTTAATGGGTAGTCAGTGTTATCAAATGTCTGAAGAGTCAAAGAGATAAGAACCAAGGAAAGTTTTTTAGATCTGGAAAGAAAGAAATCAGTATTCATTTGGAAAGTGAAACTCAATGCACAGGGGTAATACAAATACAAAACAGACATCAAGTGATTAAGGGTTCAAGTGTCAGAGAAGAGAATGATTTGGCAGAAGAAAGACAAAGAGAAATGGTAAAAAAAAAAAAAAAATGATGTCCAAGAATATAAGGGAGCCCATAACCAGAGCTGCTATCTTTGAGTTTCAAAGATGGGATGAGATTGGAAGGAGGGTGAGAGATTTGCTAGAGTGAAGCAGAGGATACAGAGATCTTAGGGCTGGTTTCAACACTGAACATCTTGCCTTTTCTCTATTATACCATTTCTCTTAATCTTCTGTGTAAAATCAATATGACTTTCTTGGGAGATTAAGAGAAAAAAGACTAACTCCTATGAAGAATATTTTGGGTCAGTGGGAGATGAAAAGAGCTGACAAGCATCATAGGGGCAGATTAAATTTGGACCCCATATATTAGCCGTGCTCTAGATGTATGTGGCTCAGTGTCTCATCCACCATGAGAGCATGCTCAGTTGTGTCCAACTCTTTGCAATCCCATGGACTGTAGCCCACCATGGAATTTTCCAGGCAAGAATACTGAAGTGGGTTGCCATTTCCTACTTCAGGGGATCTTGCCAACTCAGGGATCAAACCCACATGTCTCGCATCTCCTGCATTGGCAGGCAGAGTCTTTACCACTGGCACCACTTGGGAAGCCCTCCAATCTCCTTCAGTAGTGGGTGGAAATTAGTCAGAGGAAAAGAAAAAGGCCCTGAAGGAATAGTCTCAGGCAGAATTAGCTCAATGCACCCTTAAATATTGGATGTAAGGAAATAAAAGATGCTGGAGAGTATAGGATTGCAGCAGCTCACCAGGGTATCTGCAGTGGAGGTGCCTGCTGTATCTTAAAGAAGGCAATGACATTAGCATGGGCTTGGGGAAGGACAGATCTAACTTTAGAGTCCAGCTTTACCACTGGTGAGTCACATTTCTTCATGAAAGTCATTTAACCTCTCTGAAATTGGACAATAGATATTCCTAGATCACACTGATGTTGTAAGGATTAAGTACTTTGAGGCACGTGAAATGCTATGAAGGATATCTGGTACTCAAGTACACAAGTACTCCATCATCACAAGTACTCCAGAAGCAATAGTTGTGATGGTCACAGCTGAATTCATGTTAGTGCACTGAGAGAAGGAAACAAGCAGCAGATGGAGCAGATGCTGGCAGAAAATGAGAACCTAAAGTTCAAGATTTCAGTGGTATCACTTGGTGAAGTTGGTTGGGGTCACAGTGGAGTCCTGAGGAATGGACTATAATAGAAAACATGAGACTTCAAAAATGATGAGAGTTTGCCTGAACCTCACATTTCCTCGAGCTGACTGGCTATGTTAAATCCAGCACTAGGTGATCTGCGTCTGTGAAGAAGCATAGGACTTGGCAATGGCCATTGGGTGGGGTTGGGGGGAATCCCTGGTGTTCCCGTGTGTCTCTTCTTCGGCCAGTCTTTAGAACCTGTTCTCAGTGGCACAAACAAAAGTCACCCAGCCCCCCATTGCTATTTGATGCCACACTACATAAAGGGAGCCCCAAGGCAGGAAATATGCTGGTGTGGGAAGATTTCCAGGAACATTCTAAAAATCTGGCAGGGCAGAGGTAAGGAACTACTTCTCTCCATGTATGTGAGAGTATCTAACAGTCTATTCACAGACAAGTGGTTTCTGAGTTCTCTCCAAAACCTTGCTGGAACAGGGTCAAGTTGAAGGAAAGAAAAAAAAGAAAGAAACAAAGAAAGAAACTGTCATCTTACTGTCCAAGATTTTCAGAAAAGGCTGTTGTTCAAAGCTAGTTCAATGTGACAGTCGTATGAATCCCATGAAAGAAAGGGTTCCAAGGTTAGATAACTTTGAGGACTATTGAATTCAGTGAAGTTAAATAGGTTTCTTTCCTGCAGGGTTCCTCAGAGCCTTTAACATGTTAATGATGTATTCAAAATCTCCACAATGAATTCTTTATTTCTAGACGTCTGTGACCATAAAACACTTGTCTTCATCAGGCATCTAGAGGGACAGTGGGGAAGTGTGACACTGAGCCCATGGATAATAATTCAGTGCCTACAGTCCCCAAGCCAGGGCCCTCACCTACCACTGAGGGGTGAAAATCACAGGGCAAAAACCAAATATAGCCAGTAGGGAATTGTCCTCTCTTTCTGGGATAGATATACAGGGTAATGTCTAAGGACATGCCAAGATATACCAGACCTACTGACCACCATACACTCCTACTGAACTGTGAAGGGATGAAGGACTGTGACAGGCATCATCCTTGGAACAGACAGCAACTAGCTACACTCATGGATGAAAACAGTGTGACCAGAGGCTCATAGGAACCTAACCCTTTATTTTCCCTAGGAACAATGATTCAGCATGTGCTAATTCAGGGTCTGTGGTGACTTTATAGAACATGCTACCTTGAATGGTGAGAATCTATTCACTGTTCACTGAAACTATTTGTTTGCTAATCGACTATACCCCAACACAAAAAGTTTCAAAAAAAAAGAGAAAGAAAACAATAATCTTAGCTGAAAATTACTGCACACTTATCAGGTACCAGGAACAACAGCATGTACTCTATGGGGATAATCTTCAATTTCTATAATAATCCCATGAGACATGTAGTTTACCCCTTTCACACATGAGAAAACAGAGACTTAGACTTATCTGAGGTTCTAAGATTCAAACTTCAACAGCCTGACTCCAAAATCTGCTCTCTTAATCCCTCTGCTATACAGTCTCACTAGTTTTCTCACCCTGAACTGGTAAGATGTTGTGATTTTCCCTGATCACAAACAACCCACACCTGGGTGCTTGTTACTGTTTCCTCACCTCCTGATGCAAAAAAAACAAACAAAAGCACATACTCAATAATACTGGGTTGAGTATTATCAACTTTGCACTAGACATTATAAAAGCTGGGAGAATATTGCATCGCTTTCCAAGTCTCACATGCACAATGCCCATCAACCTTTTAATAGTTCATTAATGAGACCAACTGAAGCTGCCAAGCAGCCCTCCTTGCAGACCAAAGAAACAGCACTCACTGCTCATTCTACAATGGTGTCTTCCTCTGCCCCCGCCATTGCAGCCAGTGAGAAAGGGAAAGGAGCTGAAATATTACAAGACAGCCTTTCCTCCAGGTCCCCAGATCACAGAACAGAGCTCTCCCTGCATCCTGTTGCCTCTTTGTTCTCAGGGCTCTGAGTTAATGGATGGCTCTGTGACTAAGATGTTGATGAGGCAGGACTTATGAAATATAATCAGCAAGTATCTTTACTTTTGCCTCCCACTATACTCTTATAGGGCTTCCCTGGTGGCTCAGACAGTAAAGAATTTGCCTGCAATGCAGAAGACCCAGCTTCAATCCCCAGGTCTGAAAGATCCTCTGGAGAAGAAAATGGCTACCCACTGTAGTATTCTTGCCTAAAGAATTCCATGGACAGAGCCTGTCAGGCTATAGTATATGGGGTCATAAAGAGTCAGACACAGCTGAACAACTAACACTTTCACTTTCATACTATTAAAATTTATTCAGTGAAGGAAAAGTCCTTTCTCTCCCCCAGAAGCAACCCTGGGCAATACTATACTTTTCAGTTCACTGTCAGAGTACAAAATGCTTCCAAGCACATTAGATCACAAACACAGGCTCAATCTGGTAACTACATCATCTTGGCTTAGCTTTCTCTTCCTCTCCCTGTCTCTTACTTCCAAAACCTCATCCCCATCTTCTTGTCCTGCCTGGATATACTGGAGGAAGGTAAAAGAGGAAAGGAAGGAAGAAAGGCTTTCTTTGATTGGTAACACTGCAAGATAGCATCATGCTCTCTGGATCTGTCAAGTGTTTAAAGCTCTTATTTTTGAGGCACATTTGAGAGCTCCTTGGGTTCTCAAGCATCATCACCCTCTGTTGCTACTTCTTTGACTTAAGCAATCTCCAGTCGGGCTGGTGACTTGATTTCTCCTGCAGTTGCTAGGACTCCATCAGTGCCCTAAAGCTCACTCTGTCCGTCGGGGTGCCATCACCCTTCCAATCAGCACTATCAAACAGGTCCAAAGACACCTCATCCAACTCTCTCTCATGAATAACCCACATTTCCCATGGGAAATACTCACAAATTCTTTACCTGAACACATTCAGGGGATATAGGCTAATCCTAGTATCAATATATCAGAAACAATTCATTCCTCCAGGGCCAAGGCAGTTAGGCAGCCCATCCCTCATGTTCTAGATTCCCCATATATAATAGGAGGCAAGCTCTGTCCATGGTGTCTGGCTAACTACAGGCGCACTTTTAAGATCTCCAAGTACAGAAGTCCCCTACACACAAACCTTCAAGTTGTGAACTTTCAAAGATGTAAACAGGCCTTCCATCAAACTTCAGGTGTCAGTAAAACTGCAGCTTGCCCTCCATTTCCTATTGCTGACGATCCTTCAGATCTACCTTCTTCCACTTCCTCCCCACTTTAGTCGGCAACTCTTCTTGCCTGTGCATCCAATGCTAGCCTCTGTATGCCAGCTGTTGTACTGTATTCCTGTACTTTTCAAGGTCCTGTACTGTAAGATTAAAGATGCTTTCTTTATTTGTGTTTTTGCTGGTTTTGTAAATGTATAATTTGTGTGAAAAGTATAATAAACCTATTACATACAGTATTACCTAGCTGATTGTGTTAATTGGGTACCTAGGCTAACTTTTGGAGAAGGCAATGGCAACCCACTCCAGTACTCTTGCCTGGAAAATCCCATGGACGGAGGAGCCTGGTAGGCTGCAGTCCATGGGGTCGCTAAGAGTCGGACACGACTGAGAGACTTCACTTTCACTTTTCACTTTCATGCATTGGAGAAGGAAATGGCAACCCACTCCTGTGTTCTTGCCTGGAAAATCCCAGGGACGCGGGAGCCTGTTGGGCTAACGTCTATGGGGTCGCACAGAGTTGGACACGACTGAAGCGACTTAGCAGCAGCAGCAGGCTAACTTTGTTGGTCCTACAAACAAACTGGACTTACAGACGTACTCTTGTAATGGAATTCATTTGTATGTAGCTAACTTACTGTAGATTTGTTGAAGGCCAGAGGAGGTTACCTTCTAAACCTTGCCCTTGATAGTAGAGAGGGCAAAACTCATAACTCAACTAGCACATTCCTCCAAAGAAGCCCTTTACAAAAATTCCCTGTCCATGGATAGGAACCTTCTCAACTCTTTTCTACACGCAAAGTGAGTAAAAGATTGACGAGTCATAAAACCAGGTTTTAAGCGCCTACTTCGAAATTCCAAACAGATGCTCTGTCTCACAACTCATTCTGGTGTCTGATATCGATCATATCTTGGTACCTTGGGTAAGCTTCCAATTTAACATTTTGTCTATCTATATATTCCTTTTCCCAAGACATAAAAAGCATTTTCCAATCACTCAAGAATTTGGAAAGCACAGTCATATGTGGATGCCATGTTGTAAGCCATTTGCAGTTACACAGAGTAGTCTTCAAGTTTTTAAATTTATTTTGTCTTCTAAACTCACACAATTACAGTAATTGAAAAAATTATAAAATGAAGCAATAGACTTTTCACACAATTATTTCCTAAAGAGATAATGAAAATTCTTCCTTCAAAAGTAAACCTGTAGGCTTAACAGAAGATGAAGTCCCTAATGTACTGGGTACACGGTTTGAGAAATAAACTAGCACAGCACTTTTATACAAAATGGTTATTAAATTTTGCCTAGGTAGGTATTGTTTTGACAACTTCTATTTCTCAGGAACAAACTCCATTTTTTTCTCTCCTTGTTTCAAGGTCAGTGGTTGGCTCTTTATCTTCATATGCTTATATTAAAGAAAAATACAAGAATTTTTCATTAAAGCTTAAAAGGGTATAACTCTTCAAGCAACTCTTAACCTAGAGTCATTTCTTATTTCTTTAATTCTTCTCGCTCTTTTTAATATGGAGTCAGAGCTAATAATTCTTCCTCTTAAATCTTTAGTGTTAATAGGGTCACAAAAAGCATTTACCCTGACTCTTGCAGAACCCAACTATTCTTCTTTCCACACTGAGGTGTTTAAGTCATCCCAGTGGTCTCCTTGTTCCCAAAGCAAGTTATTCTCTAACCTAAAGGGCAAAGCCTATGGATTTATCAGGGAACTTCCAGGGGCCCTGAGCTACTAACAAGGCTAGACCAGCCTTCACAAGGCTCAGAGTGGCTGCCTATTCGATATTTGGATAACACTATTTAAAGCCAGCTAGCTTATGTATTTGCATATGTACACAATAAAAACCTTAGGAGAACATTTGAAATGTCTACACACAAAGTCACAAAATATAGTCCCCAAAATCATGGACCTGATCATGTCACCCACTTCTAACAACTTGTGGTTTGCTTTCCACTACTCAGGGCAGCAGTCTCCAAAATAAGGTGTGCGCACCATGGGGTGATCGAGATGAGCCACTGGGAACAGAAGGAAAATGTCAGAACTCCTAGTCTTAGATCCCTAAACTCTAAAAAAGGTGGCTAAAGATTTCTAACATATAAGATGTGCATTGACCTCAAGGATTTGACAGTGGAGCCCTCAGCTATTCAGTTACTTGAATACAATACAACACAGTTCAGCTCCCATACTCCAGGCCAAGTGGACTTACAGTTCAGTTCAGTTCAGTTCAGTTCCGTCGCTCAGTCGTGTCCGACTCTTTGCGACCCCATGGACTGTAGCCTACCAGGCTTCTCCGTCCATGGGATTCTCCAGGCAAGAATACTGGAGTGGGTTACCGTTTCCTTCTCCAGGGGATCTTCCCGACCCAGGGATCGAACCCCGGTCTCCCACATTGGAGGCAGAGGCTTTAACCTCTGAGCCACCAGGGAAGCCCAAGTGGACTTACAGGGTATATGGAATACCTTTAACTAGATCACCCATCAACAAAAGGGACAAACGGCTTAAGAGATTTTTCAAAAAAGCTGTGGATTAAAGAAAATGCAAATGAAGCCAATAAATAACAAGAAAATGCCAAGACAAAGGTTTCCCCCATTTGCAGTCTGAACTCTCCGGTCAACCACAAGAGGAAGTGAATTCAGCAATGAAATAATCAGATTTGTCACTGAGTACAGTTATTTTTAAAAAATAGGTACAAAATCTGTTCCTTCTACATAAACGTGATGGTGTAAGGAGAGAGGAAACAGTTTATTTCCTGGAGAAACCTCTAAGAGAACATTTCACGATAGATGTTTAGAATTATTTTCTTTGTTATACAATTTTTGTCACTGGTCATGATATGTATCATCTTCAAGAACTGCCAAAATTAGAGACTTAAACTTCCAATTTCCAATTTCCAGGTGAACAGTTCCAGTGGCCTGAACACATTGTAAACACATCATATAAAATATGAAAACAAAGCACTTTCAAATTCATTTGCATATTGACAAGCAATTGACAGCAGGGAAGGTATAAACATAGCAGATAAATTAAAACAAAAACTTTGCATAATTGGTGGATAGTTTTGAAAAATACCTATTATAATCTGCAAGTGAAACCAACAATTCATTTCTTTCACTTGCATCCATGTATCCCAGTGAGTTATCATTTTGGCTGTGATGCCATTTAAACCACACATTAAGGAAAATTAATCTTGAAATAATAACTTTAAACAGCTGTATCAGTGTTAAGCCAAGATTCTCAAATATAATTAAGCATATTCACTAACATCACTCTCATTTAGCATCATCATTATAAGGAAGCCAAAAGTTTTGTAAGCCATTAATACTTAAAAATTTTAAGATATATTTTAGATATTCATTCTACCTTTAGTTTATCTTTTTTAATTTCCATATTTGTATATTTTATAATGTATACAGTATAGTACTAATGTGGTGTTACATGTACATAATTTATGGAATATATAGTTAGAACAAATGCTCATGTTATTTAACTGAGAGAGAAGATGGATGAGCAGAAAGCACAATTTGTAAACTTAAGTTCAGGATCCCCGGTCTGGCACAGTCTCTTTGCATTCTAGAAGCCTCTTTATCTGTCAGTTTCTGCCCACTGTTCCCACCACCGGCGTCATGTTTTAGTCAAAGACTAGCTATCTCCTAAATGCACCAAGCTCCCTCCTAAATGCACCAAGCTCCCTCATACCTCTGTCTCAGCCTAGAATGTTTTGTCCTTTCTTGTCCATGGCAGAATTCCAACTTTTCCTTTAAGACTTAGACCAAAGGAAATTTTCACCTCCTCTGTGGAAATTTGCTGCTCTCTCCTAGACATATGTCAGCAGGGAGACTTGGTTTATGGGGAAAGATGATAAAGGAAGTGTGGGGACTTTAAGTCTCAGTTCTGCCACTTGAAATCTGGATACGAGGTCACTGCTCTTCAGTTTCCTCACTTGTGAAATGGAGATTCTGTTACCCCATATATAGTAGGGGTCAGCAGACCTTTTCTTTAAAAGGCTAGAGAGTAATTACTTTTGGCTTTGCAAGCAAATCTGTCTTGTAACTACTCAATTCTGCCTTCTGTAGCCCAAAAGTTGCTGTAGACAATACATTAACAAATTGCCGTTGCTGTGTTCTAATGACTCCTTACCGACAAAAACTGTTGACATGCTGGATTTAGTTCATGGACCACAGATTGCTAATTTCTGCTTACAGAACTGTAATGAAGATTGAAGTAACCCACACTGCCTAAGTAAGGACACTGGCATATAGTGGGTAGTCAGTCTCTTACGCGCCAGGCCTGGGGAAGCATCAGCGCACATGATTCCTGCAGTCATGCAGTGGGGAGATGGATATGGTTTATTTACAAATTAAGTAAATAAACCCTCCTGCCCAGCTCCACATGCTCAGAGTTAAACCGATCACTGTCATGAAAGGCCTATGAAATCCTCTTCTGTTGTCTTCTTTTGTTTGCCATAGTTCTGTGAAGAAAATACAGATGGTGTTATGAGTGTGCATAGCAGCACTCTGTGGAAATGACTCTGCAACCTGAGCCACATAAGGGGAAGGAAGAGAGAGGAAGTGTGTTTCAGACAGAGACCAACACATGCAAAGGCCCTGAGGAGGAAAGCAGTTCGGCCCACTTGCAAAACAAAATGAAGCAGAGTTTAGGGATCTGGAGAGTCTAAACATCAGGTTATGTAGGTATAGAGGGGTCAGAGGCCCCATAGGATGTGTAAAGGACTTGGAATTTGATTGCAAGCCTCAAAGGGAAGTCTTGAATAGTCTTTAATGATCTCATTCGTATACCCAACATACAGAAGTTAGTGTGATTATTATTATTGTAGAAGTTAGTGCATTATTATTAATAAGGCAACAAAAAAGTTTGTGAAGCATTAATAACTAACAACACCTGTGAAAGGAATTCCTCCTTCAAACTCTCCACAAAAGCCCTTTCCACTGGACCCTCTGTTTCCTTCTGGGACTGTCTGATGCAGGCCAGTAAGAAAGTTGCTTCAGTCCTGGAGCGAAAGGTGGCGCTGGGACATTCTCCCCATTTCAGAGGAGGACGAAGCGGGGCAGCAGCCACTGGGAGTGTGGACAAGAGGGCTCATGGTCTCCAGGGCACGAGGAGTCTGATCTCCCACAGGGCTCAGTGTGGCCACCAGGGGCACAGGCAGCTGTGGTGAGTCGTTCTGCCCCATGCGACTGTACAAGCCAACAGCGAAGCTCAAAGGGGGCCCAGGACTGGTAGTCTGGTGATCTAGTGGGTAAAATGTTTCTGGTTTCTGGGGGTGGCCGCAACCTCTGATCTCTGTGTGCATCAGAAGCCCAGTGACACCCTGAGCTTTTGATTGACATCTGAAGCAGAGGGTAGTCCCGCAGGATTGAGCCCTTAACCTGTGGAATCTGATGCTGCCTCTGGGTAGACGGTTTCAGGATGGAGTGGTCGTGTCAGGACAGTCAGCTGCCGTCCGATGGTGGAGTATATGGGAAAATCCCCAGACAGCAGAAATGAGTGCAGAAACCCTTCATAGGGGACCAGATAGCAACAAGGAATACCTAGAAACAAGACCCAAAGAAGGGGCAGAGCAGAAAGCGATAGGGGCAGATGAAGATGGACAGACAGAGCCCGAGGGAGACGGTGCAAGCTCGCTAGATTTCTGAAGCACATTCATCGAGGTAAATTGTTTTTGTCACATCCCGCTGTTCATGAGCATGAGTAAGTCGTTGCCTGTTATCACTGACCTTTTCGATGCTGATTAGCTACTCAGCAATTAACTGGTGTTCCCCTGACGGTCTTAACTCTGCACTAGAGGAGAGAGCCACAACAGGTCCCCGGGTGGAGGAAGAGGAGAGAAAGCCTGCAGAGGAGGAAGTTACTGCACCGGCTGCAGAACTGTGAGCCCCATAGGCTTCTTGTCTGTGGTTCTAAAGAGCAATAAGCATACCACGCATTTATTAAATTTAAAAGTACTTTCTATCATCGGCAACATAGCAGAGCTCTCCTCCACTCGCTATCCCTAAAACCTGAGGCTGAGATGGGTTAGTTACACATCAAACATGCCGTACACCACAGGGACCCAGAGCTGGGAGGCACGTGCCCGCCCTGGCCCTGAGCCCCAGGTGCGTTCTCATCTGCCTCACCTCCTCAGTAACCAGGTAGAAGGCTGGATGCCTTGCTGGAAATCAGTGTGGAACCGTTTGTTCTTCTTCTGAACCTTCATTTCAGAGCACCTTCTTTGACTCTGGTTTCAGGCAATCAGATTAGTGGACGGTTTCTCCAACACAAAGCTAAGATCTTGGCAACGCTTTCAAGCACTATTTTTAGGTTCTCCCCACACACACAAGAGAAAGAGGAATCTGAGGAAGAGAGTGTAGACTTACACAAAGAGCTTCCACACAGGGCCTAACGTAGAGATCTTCAGTCACTCAGCACACCTCCTCTGGCTCTGCCATACTTAAAATATCCAACACTGAGCCCACAGGCCATTGCACAGTCCTAAGTCTTCAGAGCAGAAAGTTCTAATATGAAGAGGAAGATGTAGTCCCAGGATGATAATGTATAAATTTACTAAGTATAGAGTCATCACACAATCATCCTAATTGAAAAGTGAGACAAAGTCCACATTTATCCTATCGACACCAAGGGAAACTTGCATTTTGGTGTCTATCCACATAGAGGTACCATAGTGCCGTTGTTTAGAAGTTTCTTTAAGGAAGAAGAGAAGTTAAGGCTATTGTCAATATGTGTCCGTGTCCAACAGTGATGCTAATGTGATAGCTCTGAGACCGGGACAGCTCCAGGATGAATCTCATGGAACTGCTGTAGAAAGTGAATGGACTTAGGGCCCAAGTGAAAGGCATGTGGATGTAAGCCGATAACCAAAGCATCCACCTGGGCCACCGCCCCTCTTCACAGATGACACTCTGAAATACTGGGCCAATGTGGTTTTATTACTAAGTCCTCGTGGCATGCAGCTCTGATCAGCATTAGTCTGGAAGAGAAGAATCTAGAATGAAAAAAAAACATTATTGGTTGCTCTCTAACATTCCTGAGAAGTCATTGAAATCTTGTTCCCACCTTCATTTCCCTATGAGTGGGGATGCGAATGAGTTCGTGTGGATGAGAACGGGAGTCAGCAAAGACCAACTGAAGCAAGAGGCTGAATCGCTGACCCCCAATGGCAGATGCCACCACCCAGCAAACACAAAGCAGCAGAGATACTACCCAGCATTTTCCCAGCCCCCTTAACCAGTTCTCCCAGCAGTTATAGGACAGGTGTCAAAAGGTGGAGATGGAAATGACAACGGAAGGCATAAGATTTTTAAGACAGGACAAGGGAAGAGTGTATATATGGAGCGGGGAGAGGCAAACTTATTTCTTATGTGTCTATTAACTTAAACACAGTAGGGGGAGACTGCCCCAGCTTCTAGAGCAAAACTTGGTCAGTGAGCTCATTCTCTCCTTGGCCTGGTCATAAGCACAAGGGAGATAACAGAAGAAATGATAGCAGGTCTCCTCCCCTCAGCATCGGAGCCAAGGGATTTCCACAGTGGCCCAGTTACTCCTCACAACAACATAGGAGGTTAAGCACTACTAATGGCCCCACGGTACAGAACAGAAACCAGCACATCCAGAGGCTAAGCCCTTACCCAAGTCGTAAGGCCAGTAAGCAGCAGGTAGCAGTCCAAAATGGGCTTCCCAGGTGGCGCGAGTTGTAAAGAACCCACCTGCCAAGGCAGGAGACTTAAGAGACATGGATTTGATCCCTTGGTTAGGTTGGAGAAGGAAATGGCAACCCACTCCAGCATTCTTGCCTGGGAAATCCCATGGACAGAGGAGCCTCGAGGGCTACCGTTCATAAGGTCGCAAAGAGTTGGACACAACTAAAACAATTTAGTGCACACACACACACAGCACACCAAAATGAAAATGTGTCTGATTCCAGAACCATGTTTCTCTAACCATGTTTCTACTGCCACAAAGCAGCTCTTCTCCAGGGAGGGAGCAAAAATGAGGGTATGGGGATTACTATGTTAATAATCTAATATAACTATTATTGTTATTCATAAAATAACAACAATTTGGTGTGGTTAAATGACTTTTCCAGGGTCATATAAAGTATTAAATTTTTCAAATTTCTCCAAACCTGATTTCATCCAGGAATTATGCTAAGGCCAGCAAGGCCCAAATTGGGTTGAATTTAAGCTTATGTCATAATAGTGATAACTGCTTTAAAGAAATAAAAACTTTGCTTTGAAATCCAAAAAAGAAAAAATGAGGGTACATTTTGGTCACTGAGAATTGGTGAGTATAAGACCCAGTGTGCCTCCTGATTACAATAAGGTTAGATTTCCTTGCGACAGTGGATTATTTTTTGTTTCTGAAAGGGAAAACCCTCCTGTTTTCTTCTGCTCACCTCACCACTTCCGACAACAGTGTGTGGGTTTCCACACCAAGCAATTCTGACATAACTACCTGGAGTTGGCACAGACCCCATAAGTAAAGGGCTCAGCCCCACAAGACTGACCTCCCCATATTATCACCTGAGGTTCTGCCAAACTCACTATAAAGTACTCAGGACCTCTTCCTCAGATCTGATAACTTTCTAAAACTCAGGAAAGAGGGGATGTCCCTGCTGGCCCAGTGGTTAAGACTGTGCTTCCAATGCAGGGGATGTGGGTTTGATCCCTGGTCCTACACGCCATGTGGTGCTACCAAAAAATAAAAATAAATAAATAAACTCAGGAAAGCACTTTACTTGTTTACATGTTTACTTTACTTATTACATGTTTATTATCAAAGATATTACTCAGAGGGACTTCCCTGATGGTCCAGTGGTTAAGAATCTGACTTCCAAGGGAAGACCCAATCCAGCTAAGTAAATAAAATCCCAACTCTCCTCTAATCAAACAGTAAATATGTCATTACCTTCTTCCTCCCACCCACACAAAGAATTAAAGCAAAAATAAAGATACAACTTAGAAACAGCCACCCGGAAGCAAAGTATTGAGCACGGTATTGGTGGTGGTGGGTGCACAGGGCTCCCACGCTCTCTCATAGGGAGCACGTCTCTCCCAGCACGTCCGTGTGTTCACTAATCCAGAAGGGATTCCTTCTGTTAGGATTTTTATGGAGGTTTCATTACAGAAGCAATGTTGATCAAATCACCAGCCACTTGTGATTAAGTTAACCTCCAGTCCCTCTCCCCTCCCCCAGAGGTCAGGGGGTGGGGCCGGAAGTTCCAGCTTTTAATCACTTGTTTGGTTCTTTTGACAACCAACCTCCTTCAGAAGTTATCCAGGAATCCCCTAGCCACAAGCATCTTCTTAGCATACAAAACAATACCTGTCACTTCAAAAACTCAGACAGTTTTAGAAGCTATAAGCCAAGAAATGGGAGCAGAAATCAAATATATACCTTATTACACGATATTTTCTTTGTTCTTTTTTTTAATCACAAGAAAATGTTTTAATCTTTTCCTTTTTTTTCCCCCCAAACTTTAAACTTTTTATTTTGTATTGGGGTATAGCTGATAAAAAGTGTTGTGGTAGTTTCAAGTGAACAGCTAAGGGACTCAGCCATATATAATCATGTGTCCATTCTCCCCAGAACTCCCCTCCCATCCAGGCTGGCACATAACATTAGAAAAAAATGTTGAGTAACAGCAATTTTTCCCCCCATCCATGGGTGCTGTGCTAAGTGCCAAGTTAATTCATATTAAATTGTTTTTAAAAATCAAGTCCTTGGTCTAAAAAGGCCTCATGTTTATACACAATGAGTTTAGGCTGGGAGCTGTTTAGCATTAAGATTCCCTTCGCAAGAAACTAAGCCTGAAGTTTTTTCTTGCAAAGGGAATCTTTGCAAGAAAAAAGATTCCTCTTACTCAAAGTCACATTGCCAGCAGTTTTACAAGGCCTCTGAAAATGATCAAGTTAACTGAGAAGATAAAGATTTGCCAGACAGATGTCCTTGGCATTGTACAGCTCCTTGTCTGAAATGAGACACAACAGGAAACTTGAAAATGCAAAATTTGTGAGAATATAATCTATCTAATGGACAAGACCAACTTACTCTGTATGACAAAATTAAAAGAATGTGTTTTCAGGCAGCAGCTTCTTGTTACATATTTATTCTACTAGAGAGCAAATTGCTACTGTGACCGGACAACCTAGAAAAGAAGGAAGAGTCAGTGTGTTTGTCCAGAATCATTGACATAACCTTAGCTTTAACAGTCCAAGTATATGGTTTCTATTCATAATTACAGACTCTCAGAGACACCCATGTACTCCACATCCGTCTCTGGAAGAAAAAAAATCCTTTCTTAAATTGATTTGCCCTTTGTCACTGTCACAGATATGTTTTCCCTGTTTTGACAGGTAGTTGTAATTCTATTAGCAGCCCATCGACTTCCCTGTGAAATCGATCTGTGTTGGGCTGGCTGGGTCTTCTTAAACTGGCTGATTTATTGCTTCTGCATGTTTTTAGAAAGAGAGAGCACGTGCAAGCTCACAAGTGAGCTAAGGAGTCCAGGGGTGGGAGAGGAAAAGGGAAAGGCAAAGAGACACTCTTCTGTTGCCACAAAGTATAAAGTATCTAAACAGTTGTTGAAAACAAATCATCCCCAGCCTCACTGTTGGTTGTCTCGATGGCAGGTGAGTTGCGACCTTTTGTCGACAGCCTAGTTGAGATGCCTGCTGATGCCAGTCAGAATAAGTGACTGTCACTCTCCCTTATTAATTTATCTTACTGCCTCATGTATAAACTAGAAGGACTTGCTCACCTCAGATGTCCTCGATGTCAATCTATCATGTTCGCCTAATTCTCCTCCCAGCTCACAGTAACCAGAACACAAGTAGCTGCCTCCAGTGCCCGTCTCTGCCTGTAATCTTGCCCATTGAAAGGAAAGCACCCAACCCAATCACAGGAGATCACAATTAGCCAGAGGTCAGAGACAGAAATCACCACTGCATTTTGTTCAAAGCCACATCAGCAAAGAAAAGAAGGGAAGGAAAACTTAATAAGCACCCCTGTCTTATTAAAGTTCTATCCAAAGATTTATAATGGAATCAAGCAGTGCTAGATGAAAATCATATGTGTGAAGACCAGGCAAGCTAAAAATAAGTTGACTTTTCTGATACTAAAGAACAAGTCATTGCAGTTATATACCTTTACAAACTGAACACGATTCTAAATATTCTCGTATTAACTTCATGAACATAAATATGAATAGTAACGTCTCATGAGCACCATTTGTGATTTCACCCTTGAGCAATATAGTGGAGAGCCTAATTCTAGGCAGAATTATTACCAGGAAATACACTTAGGTAGGCAAATTCCACTTTTTCACTCTTTCTTCTCCTTTTATATATGCATAGGTGTTTCTATCAAGATACTCAACTCATCCTTAACTTCCAGGATAACACTGGAGCTTTCTCTGTCTTCCTTACCCAAACCTTCTCAGATGTCAGATCAGCAAAATGATAAGGGCATGTTTATATAAATGATAAACTAACAAGATTTAATGTATTAACTATCCCAGTAAGATTTTGCATTTTAACTGGGAATTTTTATAGATATAATATTTAAACCCAAAGTGATGACTGGTAAGAATCCTGGGCACCACTGAAGACAGATTGGTGGATGGAGGGATGGTGGTCGACAGGTTTACCTTTCAATAGCCCTCAAATGACACTCCTAGGATAGTGCCAGTTCTCAATTACAGTGACTCTTCTTTCCTACATAGCCCTGTAGAAACTGACAATCCTATGCTATGCTATGCTTTGTCCACTCGGGTTAGCTGAGAACCCTGAGGTTTCCAGGTTAAAGTTGGCCAACAGCTTTTACTCTTGGAAGGTGATCACAGTCTGACATAGTAGCAAACAGATGCAGAGGAGCCTGGTAGGTACCAGCTTGTTCTCACTCTGTTCCACGTCCAGCTCTTCTTGACAACTGATAGCCCTACTGGCCAACAGTGGCCCCAGGCACATCATCAGCTGCTCCACTGTAGACCCTCAGCGGGAGTTACCACATAGACTCGTTTCCCAAAGACTTTTCCATGGTTCCACTCGGCAGCTGGATGAGCTTAGCTTCCCAGATCAGTCAACACAGACTTCCCTGTAAGCTCTGACTTGTTTATCTGGCCAGCACTTCAGGCAAACTGGTTAGGAACTCCTTGGATCCTCCAACTCCTTGGGCCCTACTTTCCAGTTTCTCCCATGTTTGTTTCAGGTCTAATTGCTATAAGAAATCTCCTATTCCCATAACACTCAGAGTGGCCCTGCTGTGAACTAACCCCTGACTGATATGGTCCCTTGCAGAGGGTCTTTACAGAGACCTATCCTACACATGCAAGGCCATGCACATGTACATGGTTCCCAGCTGAAAACTATTGCTTGTTACCAATAACCATAATCAAATCAAGGCTATATTATCTGTCTGAGCCTGTGATTTGTGTTTTGTGAGATATGATTTACAATTTATTTTTTGAATTGTTTATCATTTTTTAAGTCTTGCTTTTTATTTTTATTTATTTGGGAGGGAACATACCACACAGCATGCAGGATCTTAGTTCCTCGACCAGGGATCAAACCAGCACCCCTTGCAGAGGTAACATGAATTCTTAAACACTGGATTGCCAGGGAAGTCCCATTTTATCATTTTTAAAGCTGAGCCTGGGGCTTCCTTGGTGGCTCAGTGGTAAAGAATCCACCTGTCAACGCAGGAGACACGAGTTTGATCCCTGGTCCAGAAGATTCCACATGCTGTGGTGCAAATAAGCCCATGTGCCACAACTATTGAGCCTGTGCTCTAGAGTCCCACGTGTGCAACTACTGAAGCCCAAGTGCTCTAGAGCCCGTGCTTCACAACAAGAGAAGGCACGGCAATGAGAAGCCAACACTCTGCCACTAGAGAGTAGGCCCCTCACCACTACTAGAGAGAAGCTTGAGCAGCAACGAAGACCTAGCACAGCCAAAAATTAAATAAATAAAAAAAAATTTTTAAAGAAGTTGAGCCTGATATTCAGTATGTGCTCTCTATGCATCATCCTAAATTAAGAGGTTACAGACTCAAGTTTCAAAAAATGAATTACAATGACAAGATCATCAAGAACCACCTTGAAACCCCAAGCTAAATAGATCATTTTCTCACACACATGTCTGAATATTGAGTATAAGGCATAATGGCGAGAGCAACTGGGAGGTAAATTTGGAAGGGACATAATGGTCAGTTTATAAATGCTGCCATTTGGTCTGATATTCACAACTGGGCCAATCAGACTTGGTCAGGGTCAGGTTCATCTGCTGATGGAGAGTGGACCACTCACAAAAAAAGCTACAAAGGTGACAAGTGTTATAGGACCTCACTTAGTGTGACATCTGTTTTGGGCACTTAACATGCATGATAACAAACTGGGCCTTCAGAAAGAAGTCTTTTCAGAATGGAAAAACACAAACTCCTTCCATGAATTGTACCCCACTTACTGCACAGGCTGAAGAAAAAAATTCAAAGAAATGCATCAATATATACTGTAGTCAGAGAACTCCAGTTACAGTTTATTCTTCAGAGTAGACTAATTTTTAAAATCCTATTTTTAAAATCTTTGCAGCTAGAAAAATAACTATAACATACAAAGGTTTCTTGTTTGCCATTAATATCAAGTGCAGATCAAGTGCTCAAAATTGCATGAGCCATACTGCGAAGCACAATATCTCCTCTGAAAATGCAAATGCATTTTTCAGAACAGAACTAAATAGCACAAATAAAAGAAGCCAACTTCTCTGAAGTTGCTCAGGTGTCTTATTACATCTGCAAAATCAAAATTATATCACAATATTCTTTCTGATTTTTAATTTGCTTTAAGTCAAATAAACATGAATAATGAGAAAGAAATCTCAGGCTAGGAGCTGATAACATCATAAACCACATAAAGGACACTTGGTTAGTTTCTGTCATAAAATGTCATCATAAAATCACACCTGCTTGAAAAAAAAAATTTTTGCTAGTTTCTGTCTTTTCCCCTCAAAATAGCCATCCCTGTCAAAGGACATTCAGTTCAATGTCTGGAACTATCAGTTATTAGGGCTTGTCAGCAGTCAGAAATCATTCAGATATATTTCCTGTTCCCTTCCAAAGCTATAAATAAAAGTTGTACACTAGCATCTACTGACCAAAAGGATGTGTGCCCACATGACAGCAGTCAGGATTTAGATTAGATGGTAAATATTTCGTGACGAGGG
The DNA here is from genome assembly GCF_049115385.1 of Moschus berezovskii. Taxonomy (NCBI): domain Eukaryota; kingdom Metazoa; phylum Chordata; class Mammalia; order Artiodactyla; family Moschidae; genus Moschus; species Moschus berezovskii. The sequence goes on from NC_142469.1 coordinate 65,984,288, forward strand.
AAGTTAAGATATTGGAAAGAATCATATTGAGAGGGACCACAGCCTCCCTACCCCGAAACTGTTTGAAAATAAGATGCATTATTCTCCAGGATCCCATAAATCAAGAACTTAGGTAACAGTAGGGCTTTGTATGTAATAAGAAAAAATGGTTTTATCAATGCATTGCTCTATTGATTATCGAATCCTACAATTCTATAATCGAATCAGAAAGGCAACATAGGGAGTCTCAGTCCTTATCCTGATTTTCAATGAAATGTGAGTCCTTTCACATTTTTATCATCATTTTCCCCTTTGAATGTGATAATTAACAAGCCTGATAATACAAATCCAAGAATAAGAGAAAGATCTCTGGGCTTTAGGTCAAGAGACCTGGGTTCCAGTTTTAACAGCATTTTATTAGATATGTGATCTTGAGGAAAAAAAATCAGTTAACTGCTCTGAATCTCAAATTATTCATAGCTTACCTACCTCACAGGCTTGTCATAGGATCATATGCAATAATGTCTGTGACAGTGCTTTGTAAAATATAAATTATGTGATGGTGTAATTATCATTAGAGGACAAGTGGCTATACAATCACATCCAAATTATGAAAAAGTAGATTTTTCTCAGTTAATAAGAATACATCATGCAGATGCAGTGAATAGTAAGTAAACACCAGCAGGATGGGGGGCAGGGAATGAAAACCAACTGAAATGTTTACCCAAGTGGTTTTTGAACAGATGGAAACCACGAGGTCTCTGCCATACTTCATATTCTCTAGGTCTCTTGTGTTTTGAGAGACAGCTTTGTCCCCTTCAGCTTTTTAATCCTTGATATGGTTTTCCACAACTTCTGCTACACTGAGAACCACTGTGGTAAAGACCGCTGACACCTGCTCTCAGGAGTCTAGACACTTTTTCAACCTTAGAGAACATACACTATGAATCATGGTTCTCTTTAGAATCTGATCTTCACCCCATGAGGGTTTACATTTAAATTCTGCATGTAGGTTGGCCTGTCTTGGCTCTGTGGTTCATTGTTAATCTGGGAGACTTTAAACTTTTTGAAGGCAGTGTCACGGCTAAATAAACTTTCTTATAAATAGACAACAGCCAAAACCCCACAGATACCAGAAAAAGTCTTATAGAATCAAACAGTATTACTGCAACATGCTTGTCATGATAATTAATATTACTTCAGGGTGCCTTGAAAAAATATAAAAGTACTAAATAATAATTACAAAGCTAGCTAAGAGTTTGATGACAGATCTGGAGAAAAGATGAGCAGTGGCTGATAAGTTCTCTTCTCTTTTGAAATCTAATGTAATAGAAATAAATTTTTAAGTCCAAAGAGGCATTTAAATTTCAAAACTCAGCTAAAATATTACTTGGGGCATAATCAAGTAATTTATGGCCTATTTTGTGGCTGCTTTCTTCAAGTAATTCATGGAATCTATTTGAAACCTTGACCTGTTAAGACAATATATATAAATTGAAATTGTACTAGATACTTTCAGTAGTTAAAAATGGCATCCTTAAAACTAAAGTGCTCTTATCAGAGCATAGACAATTCAGTTCCTAAATGCACAACTTCTAATGACAATACTTGACTCATAATGCCCAAACCGGCAACTGTATATAAATACAATAAAAAAATAATTTGAGTTAACTTCCTATTTAATAGACTATTTAGGCTCTTCAATTATCCATGTCCACTGTAGCATATGATTTTTAAATCATCTTACAGGTTACCTCTCCAACAGAGCTCTGGCTTTGTTATTTTGTTTTGCTATCTCAAACATGGAAGTTATAGCCTGTTTCTTATTTTAAGAAATGAGTGTGCTCCTGAAAGCTAATAAACCAGTATGTATTTACAGTGCATTAGGTTTCATATTCTGTGAAGTGGTGGCAGATACAGAAGATGGTCCCCACACAGAAATCAGTCAAAAGTTAAACCTATGGATTAAGTGCTAAATTGTGCCATAGAACACAACTGTTCTTGGTCAGAGAAAAGGTGAATGCTAAGTAATGGAATGGGTGAGTATAATCTCCCTGGAGGAGAGGACTTGAGTTGATATTTGAAAAATAATTTACGATTCAGGGGAAGTGTACTGGGTTTTCAAATGGAGAAAAGATCATGATCAAATTATTTGAAGAAATCAGTCAGAAGTCTAGACTGGAGATAAGACATGATGTTAGAAGGTAATGAAGGATAAACTTAGCTAGGTAGAAATCATTTTATAGAACCTTGATAACTAGACAAAGAAGTCAGACTTGATGCAATAGATAAAAGGGAGCCACAGGACTAGTTTTCGAACAAGGACATAACATAAAAAATTAGTGGCTAAGGAAGTTTCTGGTGACTAATATATGCATGGGATTGGACAGGTATAACACTGAAAACTGGAACAGCAGTTTGGAAGCAGTTACATAAACCTAGATGGTAGTATCAGAATCAGCAAGAAAAAATATAGACCCAAACACTTAGAAGAGAATTCACTATGTAAGTCAAACTCTCTTTTTTTCAGATTTGAATATGAGGACTTAGTAAGGTGCTATGGCTTGTACAAGTTGATTATCTTCCAGTTAGCAGCAGTGTCAGGACTGAAACTTAGGTTTCTGGGCACCTAGGTAATTCTACTAAGAAATTTTGAAGAAATAAACTGTGGGACTTGTTAAAGACTAGTTTGGCAATAATGATAAAGATGAAAAGCATAAAGTTTACATCTGTGGCTTAGAGTCTAGAGGTGAGTGGTTTAACAGTACCACAGTTAGCCGTGAGGGAGCTGACAAAATTAGCTTGGGGGAAAAGTTGATGAGTTAGAATTGGATTATGTTGAAGTTCAGGTGATAGTAGAATACCTAGGTAGACATGCCTTACAATAATTGAACATAAGGAACTGCTCAGGGCTAACAGCCCAGTCTACAGCTCAACCCAGACCTCTCTCCAGACTCCCAGTATCATTATATATCCAACCCCTCATCTGACACCAGCACCTACAATTTAGATTGACCAAAACTGAAACCATTATCTTAACTCTCAGATTTGGTTAATACTGTTGTCCATACTGTTCATTCATTAGACAAATACTTTTCATCCTTGAAGTCAGAAACCTGGGACACATCTTCATCCACTTCTTTTACCTCACTGACTGCAGCCAATTAGTGACCAAATCCTGCTTGATTTCTCTTCCTGTTTGTCCATCCTTATTACTGCCATTGTGGCTTAGACCCTTGTCATCTCATGCCTGATTTATAAATAGTCTCCTAACTAGTTCCACTTTCTCAACCCTGGATTCCATTTTAGCCTTTCTCCACATAATTATTATGTGCTTAGTCGCTCAATCGTATTCAACTCTTTGAGACCCATGGACTGTAGCCCACCAGGCTCCTCTGTCCATGAAGATTCTCCAGGTAAGAATACTGGAGTGGGTTGCCATGCCCTCCTCCAGGGGATCTTCCCAACCCAGGGGTCGAACCCAGGTCTCCCACATTGCAGGCGGATTCTTTACCATCTGAGCCACCAGGGAAGCCCATATAATTATTATAATGATTTTCTAAAACGCAAATCACATCATCATGTATACTTCAGTTACTATTCTCATGGTCTATCTAGAATTTAAGGTCCTCAAAATCTTATCCTTTTTCCCTTAAGAGTTCCAAACAATGAAAATATATAGCATTGTCTGAATAGTCTATTGGGTTTGCATTTCAGTATCTTTGATTGGGTAACTCACTGCTTGGAATGCCCTTCTCTCCATATCTCCCCTACTCATACTTTTCACCTCTTCCATCTAATGAACTCTTATTCAAAATTCCCAGATGAGTTGCTTCAGAGATCTAGACGACAGTTAAGGTCCAAGAATAGTGCAGCCAAAGTAAGGCACACTCCCACATGCTGACTTGATATATATATATATATATATATATTATACACACATACATATACATACACACACAAATTATTTGACATAATGCTAAATTAAAAACAAGAAAATGTGGTATAACTCATTGATTACAACCATATAAAGATTATAGCAGTCCATTATAAAGGAGATCAGTCCTGGGTGTTCATTGGAAGGACTGATGCTAAAGGTGAAACTCCAATACTTTGGCCACCTCATGCGACCAGTTGACTCACTGGAAAAGAGTCTGATGCTGTGAAAGTTTGGGGGCGGGTGGAGAAGGGGACGACAGAGAATGAGATGGCTGGATGGCATCACTGACTCAATGGACATGAGTTTGAGTGAACTCCGGGAGTTGGTGATGGACAGGGAGGCCTGGCGTGCTGTGATTCATGGGGTCGCAAAGAGTCGGACACAACTGAGCCGCTGAACTGAACTGAACTGAAAGATTATAAGCTTACATAAAAAGCTAGAGATGAATAAACATAGTTACTGTATTAAAACAAAGGGATTAAATAGACTTCTTCTGAAATATATGTATGTTTCATTTAAATGTTTAATTTTTAAAATAATGGATGTTATCAGTATTAAATTCAATTAAAAAAGTCAGTTCAGTTCAGTTCAGTTCAATCACTCAGTCGTGTCCAACTCTGCGACCCCATGAATCACAGCACGCCAGGCCTCCCTGTCCATCACCAACTCCCAGAGTTCACTCAAACTCATGTCCATCGAGTCGGTGATGCCATCCAGCCATCTCATTCTCTGTTGTCCCCGTCTCCTCCCGCCCCCAATCCTTCCCAGAATCAGAGTCTTTTCCAGTGAGTCAACTTATTTACAAATAAAATTATGCCTTATCTGAGTTTGACAGTTACTACTCAAAAGTATATAACACTGATTTTTTTACAAAGTAACTATACAATGTATAACAAAATTACTGTCATAGTATCTTTGCTTTATAAGTTCATATTTTATGTTTTGGGTTTTTTAAAAGAAGGCATACCTGCACTGACAAACATTAAGTGTTATTTTATGCTTCTGATGTTCCTCTATTTAAAACACAGATAATTAAGATTTTATTTTACCAGTTTTGTTTCATGGATTAAAATATCCAAAAGTTCTTTGTAAGTCAGTTACAAGAATGCCAAAATGGAAACAATAAGAAAGTAGGGTTTGTAATCCTAATATATAGTAGCTGCTGCTGCTGCTAAATCACTTCAGTCGTCTCCGACTGTGTGTGACCCCATAGACTGCAGCCCACCAGGCTGCCCCGTCTCTGGGCTTCTCCAGGCAAGAACACTGGAGTAGGTTGCCATTTCCTTCTCCAATGTGTGAAAGCGAAAAGTGAAAGTGAAGTCGCTCAGTCGTGTCCGACCCTTAGCGACCCCACGGACTGCAGCCTACCAGGCTCCTCCATCCATGGGATTTTCTAGGCAAGGTCCTGGAGTGGCTTGCCATTGCCTTCTCCGAATATATAGTAGAAACTAGGCCAAAAGGCAACATTCAAGAAAACTAAATACACTATGCAATGCTAAAAGCCAGAGTTCACAAAGAAGATAGGATAGTTACAAATATCTATACCCCAAATAACACATAAAGTTCTAATGCAGATCAAGAACTATTGATGACATAAGGAAAAGAGATGGAAACGCACTTTCAATACAAAATAAAAGAAAAAATATAAATAAGAACATAGAAGATTGAAACAATATAATAATTAGATATGTCTTTAAATATATATAATACTATTCTTGAAATAAAAAATAAATTCTCTTAGAGTGCACATGAAAAATTCACCAAAATTGTTAATATGTTATTTGACAAAGAAAACATCATACAGTTGCATAAAGTAAAAAGGTTACAAACAACACATACTGATCAGAATGCAATAAAATTAGAAGTGAAAAATACAATTAAAAATGTAAAAAGCCCTCCAACCTGGAAAATGTTTATTTTGTTAAACAACTCATAGAAAAAAATGAAGAAAATAGAAATTACCAAACTTATGAATAATATTAAAAATGAAAATACTACATGTCAGAGAGTCTGGTGGATATATCCAAAGCAGTGATCAAAAGAAAATTCATAGCCTTGAATATCTATACTAATTAAAAGAATAAAAATAAATGAAATTTACAATTCAGAACTAGAAGCAAGCACTAAAAAGGAAAATAAAAATAAAAGTAGAAATTAAAGATGCAGAGAATTAGGGGGAAAGGGATTAAAATTTAAAATCAAAGTTCTGGTTCTTTATTTGTTCAGTGCTAAGTGATGTCCAACTCTTTGTGACCCCATGGACTGCAGCATGCCAGGCTCCCCTGTCCTCCACTCTCTCCTGGAGTTTGCTCGGATTCATGTCCATTGAGTCAGTGATGCTCTCTAACTATCATCCTCTGTTGTCTTCTTCTCCTTCTGCCTTCAATCTTTCCCAGCATCAGGGTCTTTTCCAATGAGCAGGCTTTACCCATCAAGTGGTCAAAATATTGAAGCCACAGCTTCAGCATCAGTCCTTTCAATTCAGGGTTGATTTCCTTAAAGATGGACTGGTTTGATCGATCTCCTTGCAGTCCAAGGGACTCTCAAGAGTCTCCTCCAGCACCACAGTTTGAAAGCATCAAACCTTCTGTCCTCAACCTTCTTTATGGTCCAACGCTCACATTTGTGCATGACTACTGGATGGCATCACCGACTCGATGGACATGAGTTTGAGTAAACTCCAGGAGTTGGTGACAGACAGGGAGCCCGGCGTGCTGCAGTCCATGGGGGTTGCAGTCCATGGGACATGACTGAACGACTGAACTGAACTGACTGGAAAAAACCATAGCTTTGACTATATGGACCTTTGTCGCCAAAGTAATGTCTCTGCTTGTTAATACACCATCTAGGTTTGTCACAGCTTTTCCAGGAAGTGTCTTTTAATTTCATGGCTGCAGTCACCATCTGCAGTGATTTTGGAAAATGAAGTCTGTCACTGCTTCCACTTTTTCCCCTTCTATTTGCCATGAAGCAATAAACTGTGGAACATTCTGAAAGAGATGGGAATCCCAGACCACCTGACCTGCCTCTTGAGAAACCTGTATGCAGGTCAGGAAGCAACAGTCAGAACTGTACATGGAACAACAGACTGGATCCAAATAGGAAAAGGAGTACGTCAAGGCTGTATATTGTCACCTTGCTTATTTAACTTATATGCAGAGTACATTATGAGGAACGCTGGGCTGGAAGAAGCACAAGCTGGAATCAAGATTGCTGGGAGAAATATCAATAACCTCAGATATGCAGATGACACTACCCTTATGGCAGAAAGTGAAGAGGAACTCAAAAGCCTCTTGATGAAAGTGAAAGAGGAGAGTGAAAAGGTTGGCTTGAAGCTCAACATTCAGAAAACGAAGATCATGGCATCTGGTCCCATCACTTCATGGGAAATAGATGGAAAAACAGTGGAAACAGTGTCAGACTTTATTTTTTGGGGCTCCAAAATCACTGCGGATGCTGATTGCAGCCATGAAATTAAAAGACGCTTGCTCCTTGGAAGGAAAGTTATGACCAACCTTGATAGTATATTAAAAAGCAGAGACATTACTTTGCCAACCAAGGTCCATCTAGTCAAGGCTATGGTTTTTCCCGTGGTCATGTATGGATGTGAGAGTTGGACTGTGAAGAAAGCTGATCGCCGAAGAATCGATGCTTTTGAACTGTGGTGTTGGAGAAGACTCTTGAGAGTCCCTTATACTGCAAGGAGATCCAACCAGTCCATTCTAAAGGAGATCAATCCTGGGTGTTCATTGGAAGGACTGACGCTAAGGCTGAAACTGCAATACTTTGGCCACCTCATGCGAAGAGTTGACTCACTGGAAAAGACTCTGATGCTGGGAAGGGTTGGGGGTGGGAGAAGAAGGGGACGACAGAGAATGAGATGGCTGGATGGCATCACTGACTCTGTGGACATGAGTTTGAGTGAGCTCCGGGAGTTGGTGATGGACAGGGAGGCCTGGCGTGCTGTGATTCATGGGGTCGCGGAGAGTCGGACACAACTGAGCGACTGAACTGAACTGAACTGAATGGGACCAGACACCATGATCTTAGTTTTTTGAGTGTTGATTTTCAAGCCAACTTTTTCACTCTCCTCTTTCACCCTCAGCAAGAGGTTCTCTGCTGCTGTTGCTGCTAAGTCGCTTCAGTCGTGTCTTACTCTGTGACCCCATAGACGGCAGCCCACCAAGTTCCACTGTCCCTGGGATTCTCCAGGCAAGAACACAGGAGTGGGTTGCCATTTCCTTCTCCAATGGGTGAAAGTGAAAAGTGAAAGTGAAGTTGCTCAGTTGTGTCCGACTCTTCACGACCCCATGGACTGCAACCGACCAGTCTCCTCCGTCCACGGGATTTTCCAGGCAAGAGTACTGGAGTGGGTTGCCAGTGCCTTCTCTGAAAAAGGCTCTCTAGCTCCTTTCATTTTTGCATATCTGATTGCTGGGAGAGATACAGCAATCTTGATTCCAGCTTGTGATTCATCCAGCCCAGCATTTCACCTGATTGACAAATTAGACAAATCAATGAAAATCAAAGCATTGTATGAGTTATTTGTATTGTATGAAAATAGATTTTCAATGAAAATCTATGGAACTGTATGAGTTCTTTATATATTTTTGATATTAATCTCTTATCAGATATATGATTTGAAAATATTTTCTCCCATTCCAGAGGTTGCCTTTTCCTTTAGTCAATGGTTTTCTTTGCTCTGCAGAAACTTTTCAGTTTGACGTAATCCCACTTATTTATTTTTGCTTTTGGTGCTTTTGTTCCAGTGGTAAATCCATAAAATCACTGCTAAAAAAGATGTCAACAAGCTTACCCTCTATATTTTATTCTAGGAATTTTATGGCTTCAGATCTTTGATCCATTTTGAGTTGATTTTTGTATATGGTATAAGACAGGGATCCAGTTTTTATTCTTTTGCATGTGGCTGTCCAGTTTTCCAAGCACTATTACCTGAAGAGATTACCTTTTCTCTATTGTATGTACTTGCTACTGTTGTCAAAAATTAGTTTATCATATATGTGTGGGTTTATGTCTGGGGTCTCTGTTCTGTTCCATTGATCTATGATTGCTATAAGTTTGTAATATAGTTTAAACCCCTTTGTTAAAATTTTCAGTTTAATTATTATATTCAGCTCTGTAATATCCATTTGGCATTTTCTTACACTTTCTATCCCTGTTGAAATTCTCAGTTTATTTATGCATTCCTCCGCTCTCAGTGAACATTTTTAAGACCACTATTTTTAATTCTTTATCAAGGAAATTAATTATCTTCATATCATGAAGGTCTGTCTCTGGAGTTTTATCTTATTCTTTAGTTCGGAACATATGCCTCTGTTTCTTCATTTTCCTAGACTGTCTGTGTTGGTTTCTGTTCATTAGGTAAAACAGCCATCTCTCCATCTTGATGCAGTGGTCTTACCTAGGATATGAAAATTATAGCCCGGTCCTAGCTCATTTGTCTGTCAAATCTTTTGTTACTGTCCAAGTTGCCTTCTTTGTTCTTAGGATTTCCAGAAATTGAAGCTGTGCCAAGACCTGTCAGTGTCCCAAAGAAAGGATCTCCATCAGCATCTAGATGCAGACTGATGGTAAGCCAAACATTTAGGCAGCAGCTTTTAAAGAAAGACTGGGAGCTGGGCATTTTTGTCTGCCTGCTCTTCAGTGAGCCTTGGCGGGATAGCCAGTTAGAAACTCTCTGTTTCCTACAGGCCTGTGGGATCCATGACCACAAGTCCTACTGGCTACCAGATGTGGACTATCAGGACTTCATCCTCTGGACTGCAACCACAAAAGCCAGAGTACCAGACGTGTGCACAAGCTCCTTCCAAGGAGACACCAGTGACCTGGGGCAGAGAAGAGGGAGAACATGGAGACAGTGCCCACCAGCCTCCCAGGTCTTAGGAGACAATCACAATCATTTATAAGAATTATTATTTATTTACTTGTCATTTACAACAATAATTCGGTGTGTTAAATTAGAGCCTGACCCGCAGGCAACAGCTTTCAAAGTGTGTAATAGGCTTCTTTCAGCGGGACAGGTGGTTCTGTCTGCTCCCTCTGAGCTGAGCCCTCGGGGAGCAGCCACGCTGAGTCCTTAAGAACTGTTTCTTTCTTTGCTATAGTCTTCTGGGTCTCACAGAAGCAAGCTGTTATTGGTTTTCAGAGCTAGATGTTTGAGGGTGGCCCGTCCCTCAGCTGGTAGTTTTAAAAGCTAGGATGCTAGATGTTGGGTCCAAACCCTTCACTCCTCAGGGAGAAGCTGGGAGTTGTGAGTTTCCTACTGAATATTTTGTCCCTGTACGGATGTGGGGTTTGTGGCATAAGTTTATCCCAGCTTTTTAAATCTACTTTAATGTAAATATTTTCTTGTTTGCCCAATAGGTAGGAGTCACTCAACTAATTTCTGTATTTCAGAGGAAACTGTTCCATGTGTGGCGGTAGACTTGGTGTACCAGAAGGAAGTATGTTCAGGAGTCTCCTGTGTCGCCATCTTGAATCCAACTCACAGAGGACATTTTAACATACCCATACACCTCTAAGGAATCAAAGGTTAAGAAGCTTAAAAAAATTAAAAGAATTAAGAAAGGTGGGAATATATAGAATTAATGTGTAAAAAGCAGTAACTCCTTATATACAATAATAAACAGAAGATGTAATGGAAAAGAAAACCCCATTTACAACAGCAACAAAAAAAGATAAAATACTCAGGAACAAACTCTAGCAAGAAATGTTCAAAACCTGTATGAACAGAGCTATAAAACACTCCTAAGTGGAAAGACATTCCTTGTTCTGGTTAGGACATTTCAACATCATCAAGATGTCAGTTCTCCCTTAAAGTTAATTCATAAATTTAATACAATCCCAATTTTTTTAAAAAAACTATAAATTCTCGTCTAGAGCTAAACAGGCTTCCCAGGTTGGTGCAGCAGTAAAGAAGCCACCTGCCAATGCAGCAGACACAACAGACTTGGATTTGATCCGAGTCAGGAAGATCCCCTGGAATAGGAAATGGCAACACACTCTAGTATTCTAGCTTAGAAAATACCATGGACAGAGGAACCTGTCAGGCTATAGTTCACGGGGTTGCAAAGAGTCAGACACAACTGAGCCCACACACAGTACATGTGACAGAGCTAAACAAGGGGCTACTGAAGTTCCTATGGAAAAAATAACACCAAGAATACTTGGAAAACACTGAAAAAGAAAAGCCGTGAGAGGATACCAGCCCTACCAGATACTAAAACACACAGTAAAAGAGTATACTACTGATGCATGAATAGACAGACCAATTAACTAGAACAAAAAGCTCAGCAACAAGCCCAACTATATTTGGAAATTTGGTACAGGATAAAGGTGGCATCTCAGATTACTGGGGTGATGAAAGATTCCTGACACATACATTAAAACAATTGAAACAGCACAAGCACTAGAAGAAAGCATACGAATCCCTCTCACAACTTTGCCACAGGTGAAAACAGTAGCTCAAAGTTCAGGGGCAGTAAAGAAAAATTCGTATTTTTGACTACATGAAAATGAAAATAAAACATTTGCTTGACTTGAAATATCACAAGCAGAATCAAAAGACAAATGACCAATTGGGAGGAAAATCTATAATACATAACACAGATGAAGGGCTGATATCTCCTATATAAAAAGAAATGAGGAAAACATGAACAAAAATCCTGCAGAAAAGTAAGCAAGAAACATGAACAGTCAATTCACGAAAAATAAAGATTGCAAAATGACTCTACACATACGAAAAGATGTTCAACTTTACTCATTAGATAAACAAATATTAAAAGTATACATAGCTACCATTTTTACCATCAGATTGGCGAAAATTCAAAAGCTAGACAATGTACTCTATTTATGAGGTTATGGAAGAAAAGCACTCTTGTTCGACACTGATAAGTCGCTTCAGTCGTGTCCAACTCTGTGTGACCCCATAGACGGCATCCCACCAGGCTCCCCCGTCCCTGGGATTCTCCAAGCAAGAACACTGGAGTGGGTTGCCATTTCCTTCTCCAATGCATGAAAGTGAAAAGTGAAAGTGAAGTTGCTCAGTCATGTCTGACTCTTCGTGACCCCATGGACTGCAGCCTACCAGGCTCCTTCGCCCATGGGATTTTCCAGGCAAGAGTACTGGAGTGGGTTGCCATTGCCTTCTCCACTAGAGGGACACAAAATGATACAACCTTTATGGAGAGGAACATAACAATATCTCACCAAACTGCAAACCCATTCACCTTTCAATCAAATGATCCCATTTCTACTATTTTGACCCAGAAGTTACACCTAAATAATATGAGGTCATTCCTTGCCACATTATATGAAATTGAAAAATCCAAGAGCCCAAACATAAGAGATTGAATGAATTAACTATGATACAAACATGCACTGAAGTATCATGCAGTAGTGAAGAGGAATAGGAATATATCTATGAACGGATACGCAGTGATTTTCATATGAGTGTAAAAATGTATATACAGTATACTGCCTTCATCTCAGAAAGAAGGGAAAGAAGGAAACATCCAATAATATGTTTGTTCCTGGAAAAACTATAGAAAAGATAAAATAGAAAGCAATAAAATTACTTACCTACAAAGAAGTTGGGAGAATAAAATGAAAGGGATAAAGAAGGGATTGAGTATACCTGATTATACTTTTTTGGATACTTTTGGAAGCATGTTCTAGATATTCAAAGAATAAAAATTAACAAAAATAGGGAAAAAACACAAAATTAAATGCAAACAGAAACTAGTGATCTAAGCTGTATTTTAAACAAACAATGTAAGTGTACTGTGGGAAAAATAAAGAACTAACTAAAGTTACTTTTGAATACCAGCCATGGGGTAAAGAGCTTCTCTGGTAGTTCAGATGGTAAAGAATCTGCCTGCACTGCATGAGACCCGGGTTCGATCCCTGATTTGGGAAGATCCCCTGGAAAAGGGAATGGCTACCCATTCCAGTATTTCTGCTTGGAGAATTCCACAGACAGAGGAGCCTGGCAAGCTACAGTCCATGGGGGTAAAGAGTCAGACATGACAGAGCTACTAACACATACACACACACACACACACAGAGTGAAATTTACAAACAAATCTAGACCTCATCTCAGTAGGTTTCTTTTTGTGGCAGTAAAGTGTGTGAATTCTTAAACTATTTTATATGCATTGAAGGGATAAGCAAAAAAGCAAATGTGTTGATGTTGAAAGAAGCCAGAGTTCTCACTGCACAAGAAGACAGGCAAGTATGGAATGAAGAAAGGCAAGTAAAGAACTTTGTGAATTTGGATTAAAATCAGAGATATCAGCATGAGCTCATGGTTTCTAATACACAAATACAAACAAGTTCAGCAAGAGCTCCTTGCAGAAATACTGATGTATGTCTGGGGCAGGAAAAGTTTAAGATCATCCTTAAACAACTTTTTTATATCAGAAATTAAGAAAGCACTCCAAAAAATAATGGAAGCATGTCAAAAAAAAAAACAAAAAAACCCACCAGAGCCAGCTCAAAGGGCCTCCCACTGACCAAATCTGGGTCAATTTGAGCATGAAAATAATTACAATAAGAATTACAATCTATTGAATAAAATAGGAATTCATGAATACTAGATGACAATGGTAATGATAGATGACACATACATACCTATATAAATACATAAACTTTTGTAATGTATCTTATTTCAATATTAATTTCTTTGGTTATCAATAGCAAAGAAAATAGGGTTTCAGCTCCCCCAATTTCTCCTTTGAAATATCAGCCCATTTCTTTTCCCCTTATTTTGATCATCATAGTACACCTATGATGGCAAAACTTTATATTTTGCAACTAAATTTGCAACTTGTCATTTTCCTTTTAACAAAACTTTATCATATTAATTGTAACTATTTCTTATAATTTGTCATTTTTCTTTTAATAAACAGGAATATTTTGTCTTTAAAAACTCCTTCTGACACTATATGCACATTAAGAAAAATACTTATTGTGTTATATTCCTTAATTCTCCTTCATAAAAATAAAATAAAACGTCCCATTAAATCCCTAGAAGGCACTGCTAATGCTGAAATGGAAGAGGAAAAGAAAGAGACAGAAAAGAGGGAGCCAAACTGTGAGGGTTAATGAGAGAGGAGTCGTATTCCCTCTGTTGTGCCTTAAACCATTCAATTGCAATAAGGAAGGACATCAGAAGAGAAAAATGTGATCCCCTTCCACAGAGAAATTAATTACTTTCTTAGATTTGAAACCTTTCCAATGAAAAATTTCCTGTTGCCCAGAAGCACCTTTCTAATTAATGATCTTTAGTTTCTCAGGTAAGCTCATGCTGCACAAATCCCTTCTCAGCTTATAAGGGAAGAGGCATTTAAGGCGTGAACTGCAGGAAGAAAGGACAGGAAAGTTACACAGAGGAAATGAACTGAGCCAGGTACCCCACTCTTAATGCTTGGAGCCAATGATGGTCTACAAAGATCTTTGCCCCCTGGCTCGGTGGAGAGGAGTGTGTGCTGACTCAAGGCTCCGGCGCATTCTTGAAAAATCACTGCACAGTAACTTCTAAATTACTGAGAACAATTGTAGAGATCAATAGAAAACACTAACCTCTAAAGACATTTCCTACAGCATAATTTGAAGAAGTAGAATACATGAAGCAGTGAGCCAAAGAAAATCAGGTCTTAGCACTAATTAGAAAATTTTCTAAGCTTTCTCTCTCAAGAAAATCAGTTCGTCGGTCAAAGGACCAATTTGAAACATGGCTTACAAATTTTCATTTGGGCTGAAAAAAATTACAGCTGGATATCTGAACCAATGTTCTAAATAAAATTGTGAGACTAATTACTTACTGTTAATAAAATTGTAACAGAAAATTGATTATTCACTAGTAGTTAAAATCTGTTTTCCGCAAGTCAGAATGAAGACAGCCTATGAAGCAGGAAAAATAAAACCCCACTAGAGTATCTCGTTTAATCAGAGAGGGGAAAAAGGAGCTCAATACTGGGTCCCTAGAAACATAACTTCCTCCTTTAAACTATGATTTTATAACATTTACTTCCAACAACTTAATAAATGCTCACCTTGTGACTAGCTATTAATCCCAACTAGCAAAGCGGTCTTTTTTCTTTTACTGTGTTTGACCTAGAGTACAGATGCCACAGAGCACTACAACACATATGTAAATCTTTGTGGGTGTTTTGGGGAGGCACATTGTTTCTCAAATAGTTTAGAGGCTTATTCTGCTCTTCCCATGGGTGAAAATTCCTACTTAACCTCCACTCAAATCTCCCCATCTCATTTGATTTCTGTGTGAGTGGTACAACTGTTCACACTGATGTGAGCAGTGCTCTGAAAAGACACCTGCCGAAAGCTACTCTCCTTTTAAATAAAAATTAGAAAATAAATTCTCCTTGAGCAGAACAATTGGTCCGTGCTTTCTCCTCACTCAAAGGGTTACTACTGGCTTATAGAAATAAGCAGCCAGGTTGTTAGTTGGCCCGTCATCTTTCTTTAAAGGAAAGTCACGCTTTCTGTCCTAGGTGATCGGTTTGACCAGTCCCCACCATCACTACCAATATACCATCCTCCTCGTGTACAGACTCAAAACGTGGTACAATTTGGATCTATTTCCTTTCATTTCATTCTTGCTGCATGTTAAGATTTTACTGCTTGTTATAATAAAATATGTAAATACAAAAACAGAGTTTAAATGAATAAATAAGAATTGTAAATATATACTGGGACCAACTAGGTATCTGCAAGAGGACACAGTTGTATTCTAAAGTCATGAAAAGATTTTCCTGATAAACATTAGGCAGATTGGAATATTAACATATCCTAATTAAATATATTTGCTGTAGAAAATTAGGAAAATACAGATAAGCCTAACAAAAATGAAAATCTCTCATAACTCCACTGCCTGAGATGACCACTGTTAACATTTGGCATATATCCTTTCTGATTTTTTCCATTCTTACATATGTTGCTTTTTCTTACAGTAGTAGGTCTCATACTGTATAGCCTACTTTGTAATGTTTTCTATTATCAATAAACATACCCCTAAAACATCATTTTTTATGGATGGATTTTATGAATGCCCTAATTTAGTTATTCAAACCTTAAAGATTTTCAGATGCTATACCTGGATTTATTTTTGGTATATAATTTTGATTTCATGACTGCTTTGTGACAGTTAATACATACTGACCAGGCTCCACTGAAAGCCTAGTATTTTATCAAAACATTAGCAATAATGTTTAGCCTTTAGAGGAAACTACGCAACATAATGTGAAATCCAGCTAAATTATTATTATTTTTTATTGAACTACAACATTTAGCTCCTCGGGCTCATCTGCTATCAATTAGGGTGATAAGCAGGCACTCAAAAGCTAGCTTTTCAATTATGTTTTCTACCTTTCAACCGAAATGTTCCTGTCATTGCAAATCATGTAGTAATTTTGTAAAGGCTTCATCGTAGCAACCAAGTGATAACTTTAAAATCAAGAATCTAAACCAATTAATTCCTAACATTAATTACTTCTTCTAAAACAAAAGGCACTTTAAAGTAAGTGACTGCAAATATACTTTTTATCCCACTAACAATCCTTATCTCTTTTTTCCCCAGCTCACAATTCTGTTGACAACTCATGCTCAGACTCAAATCATCATTCAAATCATAATTAAAGCATAATTCTGAGCTCTCTTTGTATATGCTAATTCCACAGCCACCAGATGTAAAAGCCACACAGAAATTCCTATAGAGTATTATTAGCTTGCAAGGAGCAGAATTAAGATGCATAAAAGTATCTTGTATAGCAAGTAAATATTTTGGTTTTAATTACATTATTACCTTGTTTTATGCCACTAATTACTACGATTTATTGTATAATTGACTCTCAGAAAAAAATGTTACCAAAGAAGTTCTGCAGTCTTAAACTGAAGATAGTATATACTAATGATTTGGCCTAACCCCTCTGTTCTCTTAAAAACAAAATGTAAAATACTTTTATAGTAGATTTGACATATCACTTTCCTATTTTTCCACTAATACATAAAGTTTATCATATGCTACATTTATTTGTTGATTTATTTCTCATAAATCACAGGGTAATAAAAAATTGTATTGTCAAGCTAGGGACAATACATTAAGCTGCCTTTATTCCCCACAACCCATGCTAGAACTTGAAACTTAGTAGGTGCTCAATTAATTTTATTAATTAAATTAATGAACTAATCATGTAATGCATTCATTTCACTCAACATAATAAAAGCATTATTGTTAAATACTAGCTAGTATCTATTTCAGCCTTTACAGATTAAAAGCCTGCAGACTTAGAGCAGAAGACTGAACATTAGCAATAATAACAGTCTGCTGTAGATTGAAAACAAATGAACTCATTCTGGGACTGGGCAGTCATTCATGAGCCACTTGAGGGGCCTACCCTCTTGCAGTTTATGACCCCAGTCAAGTCTTTCTAGTGAAATAAAGCCTTGTGTTCACTCTGGGGCCATCCATTGTTCTCTCTATAATTTGTACCAAATTGTAAAGGTTATAAATACTTGTGGTGAAGCTGCCTTCACTCACACTTAGGTGCCTTTTTTTTTGTTTTTTAATAACTACAAGACCAGGGACTAGCATTTACCTACTTCATAATAACCTAATCATACATACCTTTGAACTCAGGATGTTCTTCAAATGCCATGATTTATTATGTCCTTCTTGGTCACATAATAGTCAACCTCGTCAAATTCAACTAGGCCAACTTCATTCTCTTAGGAGTAGTAGCTAGCAATAAAAAGTGAAGAGTCATTTCTTAAACAAAACTATATCACTTGAATTATTTTCAGATTTAAAAAACTAATAGATTATGTTGCAAGTGACAATAAAATGAGTGAAAATAAGCACAGTTAAATACAGAAATTTTCTCTGCCTACGACTTCTAAGCCTATTTTATTCTTGTTACTGTGATTTTAATTTTTCTTGAACTAATGTGCCCTCTAATGGTTAAAATAAAGATATAATCAAAACCATAAAAGAAATGCCAACTTAACTTATTAACTGCCAGGAATATTTCTATTCAAAAAATACTTCTTTGACTTGAACCTATGCCTTCAAGATATGTCTTTAATAAATAGCAAGAACATGCATTTTATGTATTCTGTACGATAGATAATGCAAATGAGGAACAGCAAACAGATCTTGTCAAATAGATTAAAATGTTACTTCCTATTTTAAAAAAGCATCAAATATTTTTTTAATGATATCAATAATTAAGTCTTACACATGCTGAAGTTGAAATGCAGACTGGGGTTATATCTATTCTAATATCATAACTTAAGCATTTAATTAAAAACAGCTATTACTCCAAAATAGATTCTTTTGGTTCTTCCTTCACTTTTATTTTTCTAACATGAAATGAAAGTCTGCCTCTAACCTCTAAAAAATGTAAACATATGCACACACACAAAAAATTAAATACAGTTCTATTTGTTCACAGTTTACCCTCAATGTTCATGCTCTCCTACTTTTGGTTCAGCTATAATATTAGAAAGTAATAGAAATTTAGTAATTACCCAGTTAATGTGACCAATGGCAATAGTCAGCTGAGCTAAGGAGAGTCAAGGAGAAATTGCTTGAATTATTTACCTTCGTTTACTAAATTCAGGAAACTTATTGCTGCTTTATAATACAATTTATTTTGAATAAGAATGTGGTCAAGACAGAAAAATGTATATACAGAAAATTTATTTAATTCTGTCTATCCAGAAGAATAGAATTGAAATCAAAGGCAAAAACAGAGACTACCATGTTTAAAGATTTTCTGCCTTGTTTAACCAATACTGTTAGTACTTTAGATAATTTGCTTCTTATCAAAACATGGTAGTATGCTCATAACATGGAATTTTCAAGTCCCTTCCAACTTGAAATGTATTTTAAAATTATTAATGTATATTTTTTTAAAGGCAGCCTTTTTCTTGCCTCAGAGAGTAAAGACATTATTTTGCCTATTATGGACAGGAGGTAACTGTCACTGAGGTGAACTGACCTACCAAATACTGCACAAAAACAGTGACAGAAGCTAGACTAGAATTTAGAATTATTTGTGCAGTTTGCTGATTTTGGCTGGTTCTTTGTGTGCATAACAGGAATGTGTTATTTTGTTAGAGAAAAATTACATCTTCCTGAATTACATTTCTGCTTTAATCTTTCAGCATCGTTTTATAGAGAACATTCTGTACTCGATACATGGTATATTAATTTTTCTTATTCTAAGTGAATGCAAAAATACTCAAAGGGCTGCAGGTTGAGGGACAGGAAACTTGGGCTCCAGTTCTGTTTGTGCTCCTAAGTGGACTTAGATAGATATGAAAGATGCTGGGCCTTGACTGCTCACCCGACAAAGAAGACTGAATGAGATAACCTCTGATCTCCCTCTTAATTTAAAATTGGAGGCTCTTTTTTTTTTAATAGTAAGATAGAAAAATAGTATTTTTGCAAAATGGTCAAGTACAGTGAAAATCTAAAAGAAAAAAATTTTATTATCTTGAATTTTAGATTATAGTTACCAAATGCCTATTAAAGACCCACCTCCACAACCATGAATCCTAGACACATGAGAGGCAGAATAAGGTGATGATTAAGACATGGACTCGAGATGAAGGAAATGGGTTTGAATCCCAGCTCACTTGGCTACTATTTATGACTTTGGACAAGTAACTTAACCTTTCCAGATCTTAGTTTCCTCATCTGTCAAATCAGGAAGAGAGTAGCAACTTCATGGAGTTATAATGAGGATTTATCATATTTTTATGAATTAAATGCTCAGAATACCACCAGGTACAAAATAAATGATAAAAAAAAAAAGTTAGCACTTTTAGAATGACCAAGTTAACTTTTTCCCTCAGTCATGATGGCAGAACACTAAAAAGGCAATTAAGTTAATTTTAATGACTCAGCCATCTGGCAATCTTAATTTCTATTTTTTATCATCAAGGTGCTCATAAATCCTAGTTTCCCAATTCATATGTGCTGTCCTAGGGTATTATGAATAACAACCTCTTTTATTCTCAGTGTCTAGATTTGGACAACAAAGTATGTAATCATCCTGATTATAATACGGATTACTCAATTGTTCTCCTGCACAATGAGGAAAATAAATTAGATGGCCTCTGAAGTCACATAAAGCATAGGTTACAATATATTGGATATGAATGGAAAGAAATGTTTGGATGTTTTGTAAATAAAGTCTAAAATATGAAGAGCTATTAGCTGTGGTCAAGATGGCATATTTGATAGCTTTGTTATATTTAAATAAAAAGTTTGAATCGTGTATGGAGGGCTACTTTTATTTTGCTTGTTCCAAACGCATGAAAAGCTCTCTGGAACTGGACCTCACTCTCATTCAGGTGTTCCTTTCTTCCTTCCCACCTGCTTTCACTATTTTCTACACTAGATGTGAGATGGGTTGAGGAGTTGGCAAGAAGAAAGAGCTTCTCCCCTCTCCTTAAACTCAACCATTAAATTAAGCTTCCCCCTAAAACTGACCAGTCTCCAATCCTAGCCTGGTAAGCAACCACTCCTAAACAGATATTAACTGAACTTCTTAAATATAGGGAAGAAAGAATAGATTTGAAAGAGTTCTATGTCACTGCATGATATCTACAGAAAGACAATATCAAACCTGAGAAGTAATAACATCTTCATTTAGCACATTGTTAACATTTTAAAGTATTTATCCAACAGCATGCCCATGCTGCACCTCCACTTTACTTGCTGTTTTGTCACTAAGTCATGTCCAACTCTTTGTGACCCCATGGACTGTAGCCCACCAGGCTCCTCTGTCCATGGGATTTTCCAGGCAAGCATACTGGAGTGGGTTTCAGTTTCCTTCTCCAGGGGATCTTCCCGACCCAGGGACTGAACCTATGTCTCCTGCTTACCAGGAGGATTCTTTTTAATTTATTTATTTTTAATTGGAGGATAATTGCTTTAACATTGTGTTTGTTTCTGCCATACATCAACATGAATCAGCCATAGGTATACATATGTCCCTTCCCTCTTGAACCTCCCTCTCACCTCCCATTCCATCCCTCTAGGTTGTCACAAAGCACCAGATTGGAGCTACCTGCGTCATACAGCAAATTCCCACTGGCTATCTGTTTTACACATGGTAATGTAGATACTTTCATGCTGCTCTCTCAATTTGTCCCACCGTCTCCTCTCCTCACTGTGTCCACAAGTCTGTTCTTTGCCTATGTCTCTATTGCTTTGGCAGGCAGATTCTTTACCACTGAGCCACCAGGTAAGCCCCCACCTTATTACATTTAATGTTAAAAGGAACACCATCTTAAACCACAAGTAGAATCTGAGTCCTCAAACAAAGCTAGACTCTAGTGCTAGCACATTTACCAGATACAGTATAAAGAAAGATGCCTTCTCTGTTTAAAGATTTGTCTAAAAGAAGTCTTGTGTTAGACAGATTCTGGTTCTGATGAAGGCTGATGTTCTCAAAGGTATCTGCCCTAACAGAAATGCCAGTTAATGAGGATGGCAGCTTGAGAAATGATAGTTTCATGGCCCTGACTATACCAACCAAAAAAGGGGAAGATTAATAATACAATACTGTAAAGAGGGAAAAGAGGGTGAAAATGTACCTCTCACTATTCAAAAGGGAGATCAAAAATTATATGACCTAAAAATCTTGGAAGGTCAAATTTGGTAGAGGGAAACACTCGTCTCAAGGTAATTTCAATGATCTGTTCCATTTGATTTTCCTATAAAGAAGTTTCAGGAAAAATATGGAAGCATCCTCTTTAATTCATGTCATAGAAAAGGAGGTTTATTCGAGTGTTTATTCTAAGTGTCATTTGATCAGTAACGCCAACACAGAAAGCTTAAGAGAATGTATTATTAGAGACAACAATATCTAAAGAGCAATATATACTGATTCGCAAAGTGAACTTCCCTATCATATTACCTCAAGTAACTTATTGTTTTGACTGATTTCACTAAGAGTATTTCTGTTTTTCCTGGATGATCTGTGTTTATATAAAACCATTTGGAAGGAAACAAATGCAGTTCTGAGCAGTGAGGCCCCAGTCCTGGTGCCCACTTCATCAGTACCTGCTGGAAAGGAGTCTTCCTGACCCTCAGACAGTTCTTTCTACTTGCAGTCCTACACCCTGCTGGTCCTGAACAAAGGTATGTTACAATCTTAGAGGCATTGAAAGGCTCCCAAAATAGTGCCCATCAAATCTAGTACCGATAAGTTCCCGGGTTCACAGCTTTTCCAGTGCCTTGAAGGATTGATTCCAGAAGGCCCTTATTAAAATGCAAATATTTACTGGAAGAACTAACATTTTATCATCCACTGTGATAGCAACACCAGCTTTGTAATTTCATAAGCTCCTTGTTAGAAAAGGCATTGTTTTTCCATGAGATTAGTTTTTTTCATTTTTTCATGAGATTAGTTTCCATTCATTCAAACATATATTGTCAGCCTACCACAGCGAGACTAATTGCTGGATATCTCAAAATAAATAAAATAGTGTCACTGCCCTTAGGGAGTTTACTGTCTGGTGGGGAAGATGAACATATACATAATCATTTTTATAAAGTACTGCATGATGAGTCTTAATAAGGAATCATTTGATAATAGGAACAGAAACTCAACTGGTCAAGTTAAATTAGAAGATATTAGCATAGATTTGAGTGTCTAAAAAGCAGCTGCAGCATCAAAAAGGACTCCAATAGGAATTGATAAGCCACCAAGAACCAAGACAAGTCCCCACTTATTCTCTATTTGTTTGCTCATCACTTACACATGCTTTTTCTTGCAATTTGCCCATTTTCTTACCTTTCCTCATACATCATCTCTCTTGGCTTGCACATATGACCATATCAACCCTGAGACCATAAGACCTTACTCATCCAACACCCACAGCCAACTAATTGACTCTCTCTTTCCATCCCCATTATCAATTCCTTAGAAAGAGAAACTGACCTAATCCTACACTAATCCAAGAATAGATTCTTGGCTTTTAAAAAATGTGGGAAATAATCTCCATCTCCAATACAATAAGGTAATTTCAAGGTGAGCCTTGGAGGAAAGGTAGGCATCTTCCAGAGAAACAAAGGGAAAAATGCAACTCAAGCAAACAGATTGTCATGTTCAAAGGTCTATGGATGAAGCAGAGCAGCCCATATATAGACCCCTGTAGTGGTATAAAGATCCACAGCGAGGAAGCTATTGACAATGCTGGGAAGATAGCCAGGGACCAGATAACAAAGCATCTTTGTATGCTCTGCCAAGGTATGTGATTTTTATCCAATAGCTGAGGGAGGTAGGGTGTGAAAACTTTTACTGAAGGGGAGAGTAAAGCAGACCTGTGCTTTAGGATGAAGACAAAAAACAAAAAAAAATCCTCTAACAGCAGGGTGAAGGGTGGACTATTAATACAAGAAGACTAGACTGAATGTACCATGCTGGAAGCTACTTTAGTAATTCAGACAAGAGATGGTGTAGAGGATATAGAGGAGAGGAAGGATTCGAGAGCATTATGAAAGCAGAATATAAAATGAAGTAGAGTAAATTCAGAAAAGCAAAGAATCACAAACTTTGATACAGGGAGAAGGAAAGTCTAGCCCGAACCCAAGACTGGTGCTAAGGGGTGCACCAGACATAGGGAAATAACACACTGAAGGAAGGGAGGGTGGGCCAAGGAGAGTCACTCTGCATCCTTCCCGATCTATCCTTAGAGTTACCTTTCCCATGATCTCTAAACATCTTAATCCACATAAATATAGGCAGACTCCAAATCTTCAGGATGTGAGCACAAGGGGCATCAAAATAATTAGCAATCAAACATTAATCAAAGCCATATTCGAGTTACCCTGTCATTTTATTAAAATATCTGTCGATTGAGTCTATTACATAAAGGGGCAAGAATTCATTCCTGGTGAAGACTTAACTCACCAGTGCCAGGCCTTGTTTCATTATGTATTCAATTAGAAGTTTTCATGGTGTTGTTTTCCTTTCAGTTCCAAGAATAAAAAGTGAAAAGTGAGAAATGTGAACTTCTCAGAAGATCCTGTGACTTTGAAGCCACATATCTGAGTAAGTGATCTCTTGCTTTTGCATTTAGAAGCCCTAGGGAGCAACATTATCAGACTGATTATGAATGCGTATATTTTCATAAGAATATGCAATCTTAGCCAGCTCAGCACAGGACACTGAAGTGACTAAGTATCAAATTAAAGATTATTCTTTTTTGTGCAGAATTCACTCCAGCAAGAAATTGAACAAGGGGATTTAAAATCCAAAAACAGTGGGACCACCTCCTGAGACATTATTAATTATTAGTGGGCCCCAGTTTTCCAGTTTCTTATCTCCCTATACACCCAATGCTCCCATTGCTTTAAATTATTATCATTATTTGTTAAATGCTTTCAATGTGCTCGGTACCCTGGCAGGCACAGAAAAAAGTTACCGTACCTGCCCAGGGGCTTTCTACCTAAATTGCACAGATATAAATTAAGTTTGAAAATGGGTTGTAGTTGTCAGTTACAGTCTTTTCTAAGGCTTAGAAGCAATGGAACAAAACTAAAAGTATATAAGTTTGAACACCTCCTTTCTTGGCCAACTTGGGTCTTCTTTATATTCCATAGCCTGGTCTGCTAACCCGGAAAACAATATCACAGAAACATGCCAAAGGTCAGTAATGAGAGGCCATCAAGCACTCAGAGAAGATTATCAACACTTAGAAACAAACCCGTGTGTCTGACTTCTCACCCTGCTCCCTGTTGTCCTGGGAGGGGAGCCTGTGGTTCAGAAGCAATAGCAAGTGACGAAAGTTGAGTTGAGGGTAAAGCCTCAAAGCTGACTTCTTCCCTTCGACTTCCCACCTAGTCAAAGCAGTAATATCACCCACACCCTTATTCTAATCCTTACTCTCCTCTCAAAAGCCCATTCTTCCCAGACATCTAACTCAACTCTTGTGACAAATATCTAGAAAAGTGGAGTCGGAAATTTAGTCTGACTCAGGTCCTTGCATATATATATGTGTGTGTGTGTGTTTTAATAAAAAGGTAACTGTATAAATGAAAAGAAAATGGAAGTACCCTTTCACCTCCATGTGTACCCTCCACTCCCATTACTAATAAAAACAATCCTTTTTAAAAAATCAAAAAATGCTTTGTTTGCCTCAAGGTCTGATGGGAGACAGGGCAAAAGCAATGAATAAGGGCTCTATTTCACCAACAGATGAAGAAAACCCAGACAAAAACCACTTGAGACAGCTATGTAAGAGAAAACCAGGGAGACCAGCCCTTTAGTCAGAGAAGACGATAACTGCAGCGGAGAGGAGGAAAGGGGAAGGTATAGGAAATGGCCTGAGACTCCAGAGAATGACGGGGGTTTACTCTACCAGAACCCCAGAAGGTACCCCACATTGTAACTCCACTGCCACTACAGCCACCACCAAACCAACAACCCCCAGATCCTAGCCCAGCTTCCAGCAGTGGCCTTGGGGTCCACCACCAACAGTTCACATCAGGGCATCCCCTACTTCATCCATACAGCGGAGAGGAAAGGGAGGAGCTCTTCTAGAACTCAAACCATGAGGTACACCCAGATGTTCAATCACTGAAAGTTATTTTCTGACACAATATCGTTACACATAATGAATTATCTAACTTTGGACATATATATTTTTCCTTTTCCTTGAAGACAAAGCTCCTATCTGAGCATGAATACAATGAAAAGTGCATAAGAATGTATTTTCAAGGGATAAGTACACATACCACTTCATTGTCTACTGGCTTGACCCTCTGTCTTGAGTCCCACAAAGCCAGGTCCTCAGTCACTTGCATGCGTGCCTGTAAAGTTGTTTCAGTTGTCTCTGAATCTTTGCAACCCTAAGGACTGTAGACCACCAGGCTCTTCTGTCCATGGGATTCTCCAGGCAGGAATACTGGAATGGGTTGCCATGCCCTCCTCCGGGGGATCTTCCTGACCCAGGGATCGAATCCCTGTCTCCAGCATCTGCCTGCATTGGCAGGAGGGTTCTTTACCACCAGCATCACCTCATTGCAACCCAGCAAAGCACCATGACCATTTCTACAACTAACAAACTCCGACTGTCATCTCTGGCCTTCTCTTTTGTTTCCTATCTGTATTTATCCAGTCCTGCATTTCCTCCCCCAAGCAGGTTTACCTGCACATTCATTATTGATGTAAAGATTATGTACTGAGTGCCTACTGTATACAAAACACTGCACTGACTACAAAGCATTGTTAAGTTTGGAGTCCCGGGAGCTTTAGCATTCTATTCACGTCTGCTCTAACCTACCAATTTCTAAAATGTCAGCTAGGTCTTAGTCCACTGATGCAATAGGAACCTAAGTTCTTACTCCTTACACTCCTGGCATTTGTCTGGAGATTCTTGAATGCAGGCATAGTTCTTTTTTCTTACTAATCCTTTGCCATCTTATTGTTTGGACCACCAAAAAATTCTGACCTATTTTCTCCAAATGAATCTCAGTTGTTCATTCAAATAAATGAAATTGCCTTCAATAAGAAGCTCGGTGAAACTGTGTATTACAGGGATAATATGAAAGTAACTTTAAAATGTTTATATCCAAAGATAACTCTGAAGAGATGAAGGAAGCAAAAGGAAATAAAAATTATAATAAAAGAAAATAAAAATAACTAAAATCCTGAGAGTAAGAGGTACAACTGTGCCACATTTACTTGAAAACACAGATTTAAAAAAAAAAAAAAATGAGGCAGAGGTAATTTTTCACCTGACAAAAAGATTTACAGTATTACTTTGCAATATGAAAAACGTATGGTTCCATTAGTAAAAACAGGATAAACATAATTCTTTTCTGGTGTATAAGGATATATAGTATTTGTACACTAATCACTCAATATGTTTGCTAAATAATGGATGGGACGCCCATTTCTCAATTTTTAGCTCCCACTGCATCTTAAAAACCTTGCCAAATCTCAAAGAACATAAGAATAACCAGGTGGGAAGCGTATTTTAAGAACAAGTTAAATGATTTAAGATTGGATCAATCCACTGCTTTCTCTTAGCTGCCCAGACAAAGGTTAATATATGATTGTCAGATCTGGAATCCATAAATGTCATAAGCACAGAGCTGGAAAATCCGTATCAATGTGCGGGCAGGAGGCTGGTAGATACGGAAGACAAGGGAGAGAGAGGCAGAGAGACTACATTTAAAGAAAACACTTTAGTCATAGTTTCACAATGTTGGTTAATGGAGTGCTTTAATCTTCATGTAATGTATTTTCCCCTAGTTTTCATACTGCCTAAATTCTTTTTATCCAAATTACTGCTGCTGCTGCTAAGTCACTTCAGTCGTGTCCGACTCTGTGTGACCCCATTGACCGCAGCCCACCAGGCTCCCCCGTCCCTGGGATTCTCCAGGCAAGAACACTGGAGTGGGTTGCCATTTCCTTCTCCAATGTGTGAAAGTGAAAAGTGAAAGTGAAGTCGCTCAGTCATGTCTGACTCCTAGCGACCCCATGGACTGAAGCCTACCAGGCTCCTCCGTCCATGGGATTTTCCAGGCAAGAGTACTGGAGTGGCTTGCCATTGCCTTCACTACTTAGATGTTATTCTTTCTTGCCAGTAAAGTCCCCTTTTTCCATTCATCTCTTCTATAGATCTTTACTCTGTAAGGTTTTCTCATCTTTGCCTCTTCTCTCTTTATTAGTCTATGTCATTTACTCTTCAACCATTCTTTTTTGTTTTCGTATTTTTTTTATCTTAAATCTGACTTGAAAACAAACAAACAACCTGGTTTGTATACAATCAGGTCTGTAAACAACCGTAGAAACTAATATAGGATGCTAAAACCAAGTATATGAACAATCATCACCCTACTTTTAATATATAGTTTTAAAAATCAGCGTTTTTACTCAGAGAGGATTCTGTCTTGCATTATTTTTATTGTTATAACCATCTTTACTGAGTTTAAGGTAAAAATGTGAGTCAGTACTTCCAACAAGAGCCCAAATCCTAAGCTAGGAGCCCAGAGAATTCAGGGTCTGTGAAAACTTGCGAGGTGCCTCCACTTTTGATGAGAATAGATCTGGGTCTGGATGAAGTCACCGATGTGCCTCTGAAGAAACAAATGTCAGCGCGACCTATTAAAGTCAACCCCGAGCTAGGTAGCAACAATGAGCTGGGGATTAGCATTGACAGCTCGCTTAATGTGATTCTTTTGGACAGGGATTAATTTAATGTGTTGCTGTCAAATGAAACAAAAAACGAGATGGATTTACTAATGACTCTATTCTATACCACACACTTTTCCACCCCTGATCTATGTCAGAATGAATCTGACAGCAAAAGAAAATAATTTTTAAAATGAAAAGGAAGAAGACATTGCCTTCTGGAGAAGAAACTCAAGAACGGAGTTTTTTAACTGGGCTCCCAGCAAGGAGGATGGGCGCAGGGAGCGGGGCCAAATTAAGTGAGAGACAACCGAGTGATCAGGCCACCACCCCAACCAAAACGGGGAACGCCAGGGTGGGACCTGGTGTCAGGTCCCAAGCTATGGCACAAATTTACAAGATGCCCCTAATTTCTCCAAGGCCTCACCTACCTTCCGTGTGAAAGTAAAAGGTTTACGAGGCTTCTAAATAGCCTCTCGACTTTAAATTGCTAATCTCTAAAAAGGGTCGGGTGGAGGTGGGGGGCCAAACCTGCCTGCCAGAGCATTAGCCTTGTTGCAAAGACAACTTACAGTGAGGCTGTGACAGAGAGGGGGCGAGTCAAAGAGCGAAGGTTGATCTTTAGCGAAACGGTTTGCCAAGTCAAATGCTAAAGCCTCCTTAAAATAATTTGGATTCTTCTTTGTTCTCTCTAACAAAGAAACTTTAATTCGCAGTTCTCTGCGAGGAAAGACAATGCAGACAAGCCATTTTTAGGTGAAAGGTGTCTCGTCAATTAATAATCATTGAATAATCACTAAGGATTGGCAGGAGCTTTCATCGAAAACGGTGCTCAGAACATGAAAATGCACCGATTTACAATGCAGACTTTTTGCGTGTTATTATTCTTTGTGGTTGTTCTGCTTTTACCTCCTATGAAGTACATACGTCCCTAGTCTTGTTTCTGTGTATTCTTGTTAAGTTACCGTTAGGTTGGTAAATACTCGCGGTTTCCTAGGGTCTGAGTCAGGTCTCATTGACAGGGACGCTCCACCGCGGAGCTTGCGCCCGGGCTCTGGGAACCGTCGTCCCTGCCAGGTTCGTGAGCCCTGAAGTGAGCGGTTAACTCGGCAGGGACCCCGGGCATCCTCAGCCCGCAGTCCTCCGTTGCGCGCCCCGCCAGGGGGCAGCCCGCCACGGCGTGACCAGGGGACCTTGACTGCGACGCGGGAAGAGCCTTTGCGCAACGGGGAGCCTAGGGATGGGGCGCTTCTCCCCTCGCCCGAGCCCAGGGCAGCTCGCTTCTCGTTTCTATGCCCAGACTCGGGCTGGGAAAGACTTCGGGCCGCGCCCCCTAAGCGCTCCTGTTTAGGGAGGTAATGATCGCTTCCGCCCCGCCGTCTCCACGGCGTGCTCCAGCCCCGGGCCGCGCCTCACCCGCCCTACTCGTCCTTGTTCCCGAGCGGCTGGCGCGATCCCGCCAAAGCCCAGATCCCGGTTGAGCAGCGATGAGAATCCTGACTCTGGCATTTAGCTCGGTGACCTTGAGCAGTTTCCCAACCTTTTAAAGTCGATGTTTTCCCACCTATTAAACGGAACCGCAGACACTGTTTCCGCGCGCTCCCCGTGGGAGGAAATGAAAGGATGGATGCCCAGCCTCGAGCTCCCAGCGCCCTGCCCGGTCTTCGTTTATTCCGCTTCTTTTCTGCGTTCTGCCTTATTTTTTTTCTTTGCCTTTGCTATCATTTTTGACTCGTGTGTTTTCCGTTGGTTTTGTCTCCCTAATTTCCCGAAGAATTCGTTTTCTTTTCTTCTTTGATTTCTCCCTTTCCTCCCAAGCTTATTATTGTAGCCAACAAATTCATCAAAGATTTGTTTCCACTTCCTATTGGACCCTAGACTCCCCAAGATAATACATGCCCATAATCTCCATTCGCCCCCTCCCTGGATCACCCAAATAATCGGGGAGGCAAGGAAGAACTCTGCTTATTGTGTAAATACGGTCTCAAGACACAAGTCCCTTCGCCCTACTTCCAACCATTAAATTTCTGATCTCTGGGACCCTTAAAACCACCAACGTGCCATGTCAGAATGTTCTCGATGCTGCCAGGCCCAGAAATCTATGCAAGGGCTTTTCAAACGTCCCCAGGCGCCCGCGAAAGATACTGGGAAGCCGAAACTTGCACCCAGTCTTGAATTATACTAGTTTTGGTTTCTTACTAAGAGAAGAAGCAAATTCATATATGATGGTCCATACTTACACAGAAACATATTTTTCAATCTTCAAATAAGCTCAAAGGTACGGCTTTGAGAAAGCACAAGATACACTTGTGCTTTTTAAGCATGTTCTGTGATTTTTACCTATAAAACCGAGATTTAGATCAAGTTCTTATTTATTCGGAGTGGTTAGAGAGAAAAAACCGGACTGCCTAGAACCTGAATTGCCTAAAAATAAGCTGCCTTTATCTTCATTTATTGAATCATTTTAAAGATACCTGAAAACACATTATTTCTGTGTAACAAAATTTCACTCTTTAGAGTATAAGCATCATAAACTATAACCAAAGTTTGTATTTACAAAGAAGCAAAAAGCTAAGGCTAAATAGAGAATTTTTAATTACTTGTCAGTTACCTCAAACCTAAAAGTATCAACTTTCCTTTGAAATTATTTCTCATTTTTATTAGAATCTAATTGAAGATCACCTGTAAAATGTTGGGGGAAGAAAGACAAGTGGAGAAATATCAATTCTATGCTTAGATTTTTGAAAGAGTAAAAGAACCACAGTACCACCTTGTGGGGAGAGAGATTTTTTTTTTTTTTTCATCTTCTCGATTATGGTTGTTTTATTTCCTTCCACTATATAGTCACACACACATTTTAAAAATAAAAATAAATAAAGCCATTAACAAAAACTTGGGTCTATGTGAATAAAATGTGATAATATACTTTCACTATTATTTTAAACACACTAGCATGTTTATATCAAAATAACATAACATTTACATTAAACATAACAACATATGTATAATATTAAGAAATTGTGCTTCTAGTAATACAAATAATTTCAGAAATCAAGTGTTAGGCATGCAGTGGTAAATATAAAACTATGTATACATTCTAAAAGAAGAATACTTCTTTTAAAATTTGGTTTACATTTCACTATAAAATACTATTCATGGGTTTTTAACATGTAGTTAGTTCTTTGTTCATTTGTTTGGACCTGGAAAAGCCACATTCTCAGATAAATATAAAGTAACGTTTTATTTTTTTTTTTAAGTTTTTTGTCTCATTACATTTAAGATTGGCAGAACAGTCAGATATTTTTAGAACCTATTATCAGTTGGTTTACAAAGCTGTTTTAGTCACTTTGAGAATATAAAAAGGGCATAGATCATAAAACTTGGAATTTAAGAAGTAAGATTGTAAGACTCCAAAGCTGAGAAATGCAAAATAAAAACTGTTTCTCTTCTGTTGTACATCTGGAAATATCTTACATGACACAAATGTTCCCTGCTCTGAACGTGTTTTCTGTAAAGCAAGAGAGAATTCCGGGGTTACCTGTAGGCATTCTTTATTCTCTATGCTTTAGAATCACAGAGCTGGTATATCCCTCTGACCTTCAGGAAGGACTAAATCAAAAGCATCCTGGGAAGAGACCAGTGTATTTCAAACTGTGTTCAGCAGAGCCCTAGGGGCTGTCAAAAGATTATAAGGGGAGGGGAACACTGAGAGAAGCCCCTCACTCTCAGCTTCTACCAACTGACTCTGCTTTCATCGCTTTCACGTACAGGAATTCTGCCTAGGATTGAGGTTAAACAACAGGCTCCACATCTCTAAAAATGTTAGAAAACCACTAATCTCATCTATTTTGTCTAAGTCTAGTAAAGAATTGCTGTGAGAAATGTTTTGATGCTTCTTGCACATTTGTTGAAAAATGCACCTTAAGAGCAGCCCACTGTGATTACACATACCATATTTTCTTTCTTTAGAAAAATAGTTCATTACAAAATACATACAAAATTGATTGTTAAAAAAACAATTAAAACTGAAATATATTAAATTAAAAATCTCTATATCTCAATCCTAAACCGCACAGTTCCCAGGAATAACACAGCTATCATTTTGGTTTGCACACATCCAATTTTTCCCTGTGGGCACAGGTACAAGCATGAGTGGGCTAACGCACGCCCATACTGAGGGTTTCAAGAATACAAGGTCATATCACCTGCATTTTGTCCCTCAATAATATATCTCTCTGTGTCAGAAGCCACAGAACCACCTCATTCATTCAAAGAATGGATGTATACAAGTTATCTAACCTCTATTGTCGAATATTTGGATTTTTGTTCTTATATTGTGTATTTGCACTTGCTCTTCCTTCTATCTAAAATACATTTCCTACTCTCCACCTGGACAACATCAAGACCCCAGAGTAACAACACTACCAACCTGGAAGAAGTCACAATTTCAAAATTTTAAAACATAATTTCTCAATACAATGCAATTCTTTACCCCAACATTTTAAACACAATAAAATGGGGCTTTTTAAAAAGCCTATTAATTTCTTCACAAGAAAAAAAATCTATATCCTTTTAAGATTTTCCCAATTCCTTAAGAATGGAATTTATGCTTTTTGGAGAGCAATTTGGTTGTATCTATCAATATTTAAAGTGTGCATATCCTTCAATCCAGCACCAGAGTAGTTTTCTAAAGGCATATTCACACAAATCCACTAATTCATTCAATACAATTACTGAACTTATCTAAGTGTTAGTCACTTTACTAGATTCTTCTGGAAGTATGAGTTTTAAAAGAAGAAAAACTCAGAGAGATTACAATGTACTGGGATAAATCCCCATTGGATAAATAATCACATAGTATGTTTATCATTTATAAATTGTGATAAATAGTAGCAGGAATATTACATTAAACTACTTTGAGTTTTCTTCTTAAAGAGCTATAAAAATGTTATAAAATCTCTATTACACTTACCTTTTTTGACCCAATCTTTGATGGTATATTTCTAAGCATCCCAATATGTTCTTTTTGAAAAAATACACCTCAACCTACAGACAAGCAACTGAAGTCTAATGAGCCTCTGATATTGACAAATCACTGCTTTCAACTCATTTAATAATTTTAATCTGTATCCCATACTTATTATTAAGATATATAGACCTTTGTTTCTTACCAGCTCTTTCATTTTTCTATTGTGAATTCATTTTTTGAGTAAGGATAAAATAGAATATTCAAATATTAAATAAATACTGCTGCTTGGATAAGGTCAAGAAAATAGGTGAAATTAAAATTTTGGCTGTCAGTCAGTGCCAACCCCATACTATTTCAAAACCATTGCTGATAAGGTGGCTTCAGTTCAGTTCAGTTAAGTCGCTCAGTCATGTACGACTCTCTGCGACCCCATGAATCACAGCACGCCAGGTCTCCCTGTCCATCACCAACTCAGAGTCCAAATTCAGTGCACAGAAGGTAGGTGTGGGTGTCAATGTTTAAGGTATGAAAGTCTGCACTTCGTGAAAAGGAATGTATGAAAGCTAAACGCCAACATAAAAAATAAAGTGTTTCCCATTGTACTGGAGGAGTAAAGGCTAGAAAAAAGGTATGGCCCTTAGCTATGGTTTAGTTTTGAAGGATGTCATTTGTGATAATAGCAACAGCTACCAAGATGAAGCTGAGCCCGTGAATCCACAGGAAATTCAGACATGTGTGAGTATATCTAGAGGACAAATGAGATTTGGCTATCAAGGTTCTCTTTCTGAAAGAGACCAAGAATGTTTCTGGAAAATAATTCATCTTTAGGTTAGCAGAGACTTTAGGAGTATCAGTTTGACCCAAGTAAATGTGGTAAGTTAGTGTCAACAGAAAAAGGGATTTTTTTGGGTCATGTTAGGAAACTTATGTGACACATGTGGGGACTGCTTGAAAGCTCTGATAAGAATTTAAGAGGCCTGAATGACCTCGGAATTGACTGGGGAGAATGGAGGGGAGGTGATAAATAGAGAAATACTGTACTGTTTCTGCAAGTGTGATCTTTGACCCTATTTTTATTCTGCATCTCCTCACCCCAAGGAAAGATGAGTTTGATCACAAAACACTAAGGTCTAACTGGAAAAAGTCGTTACAAAGCTGACGCTGTGCCAGGTTCTTTCTTTTTTCCCTCCAGTTTCGGTTGATTTCAAATTTTGGAAGCAGAGTTCTTCTCTATTTGAATCATGAGAACAGGAAACTGAAGAAAGATTATTTGAGGGCTCATTAATGATCTTAACTGGTACAAATCAACATTTTGAAAAAACTATTATTTTAAAAAACAAAACAGAACAGCCCTCGCCTCTACGGGTTGGGCAGAAATCAACTGGGAAAGGGCATGAGGGAACTTACTGGGATGTGGTAATGTTTCATATCCTGATAGGGTTTAGATTATATAGATGTATTCATTTGTCAAAACTCAACAAATGTACACTAAAGACATATGCATTTATCATATGTAACATTCCCCTCAAGAGAAAGAAATGTAAAAAATACTGAGCTCATTAGTGATATGAATGCTGACGTATTTACAAGAAAATGTACCAATGTAATTTACTTTCATCAATGAATACATCAAAAATTAAGATATACTAATGGGTGAATAAAGTACTAAATGCATGGACAGAGATGTGATAAAACAATAAAAGTAAAATGTTGATAAAACCTAGGTAAGTTACAGATATTCACAATAAAATTATTTCAAGTTTGCTGTATGTTTGAAACTTTTCACAATAAAATGTTGGAGGGAAAAGTTGCTTCCTTGCATCCAAGAAGGCTTAAAGTCTAAAAGGGGCCAGAATAGAGTATGATACTATCTATCTATACTGCATTTAAAAACCAACAAAGAACCAGAATGGGATAGGAACAGGCAAGATCAGCTCTTATTTCCCCTGCCTCTGACTCCCCAAGCACCGCCCCCCCACCCCCCACGCACCTCAGGTTATATTGATTCTCCAATCTTTTCCTGGTAATCCAGACATTCTATGCGTTAGGCAGTATGAAAACAGATACAGCTGTCCATTATACAACACTCCCCGCCCCAAACCATACATACATCTTACTCCAAAAAACGAGCTTAGAAGCTGATACACTTGCCCATATTCCCAGCCTCAACACTAGCTTCCATGTTGCTGCCTAAGCCTCTTCTGCCCACAGTCAGGCTTATGATTCAGTGCCCCCGTGATGACCCATGGGCTTCTGCGATTACCCGACCCCTTTTGATTTCAACTCTGGGAAGCTCTAGTGTTAAGGGCGGGGTTTCTGTTTTGGTTTCTGTTATCTCATCAGCTTTCTGTGATCACTCTCCCAGTTTGGCTCCTGAGGCCCAGCCTATCACATAAATAGATGATGACTGCTGTACCACAGTGACCCCGAGAATAGACAGCTAAAGGAAAGGGCTACAAAGGGTCCTTCGCTGGGAAGGCATGAGGCTCAGAAAAGGGTTGAGACAGTAGAAGCTACATCTCAAGAGCCTCGGTCAAGCCAGTTATGCAACACATTTATTTAAGTCCATACAATGTGCTCGGCAATATGCCAGGCACTGAGTAATTTGGTGGTGAACAAAACAAATATAGTCTCTGACCTCACAAAGCTTACATTAGTTGGAGAAACAGTAAATAAGCACTAAAAATCAAACATCTATACATATATCCTTTAGAATTTATTACACATACTATGAAAAGTAGGGTTCTCTGATGGATTATTAAGGAGCTCTACTTTAGACTAAGTGGGGAGAAAACACTGAGGAAATGTCATTTACGTTGTGACCATATGAAATATCAGAAAGCAGAGATAGTCAATATAGAAAGGAGAAGATGTGAAAGTCTGTGAGCCAGAGCAAAATTAGAGGAAAGGGAAGAAGGCCTGTTTAAACTAGAGCAGCATGAGTAAGGGGGTATAGGCTCTTGCACAAGGTTTTACACAAGTGAGCATGGACCAGATTCGAGCAGTGCTGATAAACGTGCCAAGGCTTTGGATTTTATTGAAGTACAATGGGAGACCCTGGGTTCAAGCCAGAGATTCGAATGAAGTCTTCCTGAGTGCCACCTACCCCAGAAATCGCTCCAGTTCTGCGGACCAATCTTCTGGGATAATACAAGAATGTCAGCTCCAAGAGGTCAGGGATTTTTATCTGTGTTGCTCACTGCTCTATTCCATGCCTAAAATAGCAGGAACTTGGGAAACATTTGTTGAATCAACAGGGTGTCTCTAAGAACAGGCCTTCCTTATGACTGTAGATTTTGTTTCAATGGCTCTGCTCTCCTTTAAGCAACTATCATTTCAACATCATAGCTACTTTTTACTGCTTCACAGCAAAGAAGAGCTTAACTCTCTAGCACACACTCCAAGAGCCAAAATGTTTTTAAAATAGAAGTCTATTTATTTAGTGTTTTGATCACAAAAGACTTGTTGAGGGAGGGAGAAAAATGGTTTCATATGGTCCGTATAGCAAATATTAGGAAACTTACCGTGGAAAGTGAGGGGGGAAAAAAAGCAAACTGAAGGAGTTGCAGGAAAGCGTTGGTGGAACAGTTGAACATAACGGTTCACGTAAGTAACAGTTCAGGGTAGATCCCCAGGTACCACTGAACCCAAATGCTCTGGCATTGTCCTCAGGAGTCTGTTTCCACCCACACTCCAATTTCCGTTCACAAGCTTTGTTTTCAAGCAAACTTGTTCCACAAAGATACCTACTAGGAGTTTCAGGTATACTGACTAAGAGTCTAGC
The DNA here is from genome assembly GCF_049115385.1 of Moschus berezovskii. NCBI lineage: Eukaryota > Metazoa > Chordata > Mammalia > Artiodactyla > Moschidae > Moschus > Moschus berezovskii. The sequence continues at coordinate 66,021,160 of NC_142469.1, forward strand.
AAAACAAGCAGAAAGAGAATGCCTCTTTCTCATGGTCTTAGCCAAAGTCTATTGGCTCTTATTGGTCTGACTTGGTTTACACATCCTTTCCTGAACCGATCACCATGGCAACAGGGGCATACAACTCTTCATGCCCATACCAAGCTGGTGTTCTTACCGCTGAAAGGGGGAGTGAGTAGTCAACCTCACCTTAAACCCAAGTACAGAAAGTGGTCATTCTCCAAAGAAAAACGAAGATGCTAATGCCAGAAGAATCTTAGGGAAGTGACTGTTTGGGGGACAAATAAAAGGCAACTACAGAGTGTTAAGAATTATTTCTATGTACAAAGAAAATTAAAGGCAGAGAATGACTAGAAATTGCTTTTTTTTTTTTTAAGGAATACACAGATTATATTACAAACATTCAAATAACAGACTATACACGTAAACTTTCTGTAATGTTTCCTCAAGTTTTGGCTGAGTGCAAGTTTCAGATGAACAATCCAATTAATGCATGCACATAAAAAAAAGCATAGCTTTTAATTTATATATGTTTACCTGACATGTGACAGGAAGGCCATAACCATTTACAAGAATTTTATGCGTGTCAAACAAAGATTTAACTTGATATATTTTAAGTTAAGCTGAAAACTGCCACAATGTGGAAAGCTAAATGTGGAAATTATTTCAAACTGCTGCTACTGCTGCTGCTGCTAAGTCACTTCAGTCGTGTCCGACTCTGTGCGACCCCATGGACGGAAGCCCACCAGGCTCCCCCGTCCCTGGGATTCTCCAGGCAAGAACGATAATACACTATTCGTTATAGTATTACTTGTGTTTTGGACCACTTATTTACTTAATAAAAAATGTACACAATTTTGAGCATTTTTATACTTAATCAAAAACTTCAAAAATCTTAATTACAAAACATGGCTGACTGGGAGTTCCCAGGTGGTCAAGTGGTTGGGATTCTGGACTTTCATTGCCATGGCCCAGGTTCAATCCCTGGTCCAGGAACTGAGATCCCATTAGTCATGTAGTGCAGGGAAAAAAAAAAAAAAAGGCTACACCAAATACGAGAATACTGAAAAATGAAAACCTCAATGAGATTAATGAAATAATAATATATTCCTTAAAACAAACAAAATTCTACAATAATGGAAAGTCATTGAAAGAGAGTTCTTGAAAGGGAATGACAACTGAAAAGGGAAAAAGAAAAGATTTAGTAGACGGATGAGATATGCAAAATCAATAAGTTGTGATCGATACAGAAAAGTATTACAGAGGAAATGTATTACAACTCTGAGTCTTGAAATGTAAGTACTAGGAGAAAAATTAAACACACTGAGCAAAACCAATAATCTTCTATTAAAAACTATCAAAATTTGCAAGAACCGCACACATTTGCAACAATAGCATATAAATATACCTGGAAACAACATAAGTTCAACTTTAACATTTTGTGAGGGCGGAGAAGTAAGACTAAGTAATCATTCGTCTTACTCACTGCTATATCTTTAAATGGGCTTCCCCTTTGCTCAGCTGGTAAAGAATGTGGCTCAGCTGGTACAATGCAGGAGACCTGGGTTCAATCCCTGGGTTTGGAAGATCCCCTGGAGAAGGGAAAGGCTACTCACTCCAGTATTCTGACCTGGAAAATTCCATGGACTGTATAATCCATGGGGTCGCAAAAGAGTCGGACATGACTGAGTGACTTTCACTTTCATCTGGCACATAGTGAATGTTCCATAAATTTTGTTCGGTTGAAGAATGACACATATAATCACTCTATCCAGTTATTTCTGTTATTTCAAGTGCATAGTTTGGTGGGCCATTTTGTGATCTCAAAATGAAACCAGTTAATCCAATACAGCATTTATGTGACTGTGAATCTATAATCAAATAAACCCAGAAAGACTCTACCAGTCATATGTTGGGGTATGTAAGTTTCAGATCGGAAAAAGATACAAAAATTCTACCCATTATTTGTGTCTTGAAGACTTGCAGTGCCACAACCAAGATTCTACCTGGATTGGTTGCAGAACAAGTTTTTAGCTTGGCTTCCCCAGAAGCAAATCCTGACACAAGAACTGAACGCACATAGCTTTTTAGAACAGTGACTCTGACAAGGAAATACGAAAATGATACAGAAAAGCAAAGGCAGCCAACACAGGGTGCATTATTAAGTCAACTAACCCAGTGGACATCACAAGCTTTAGAATTATTCCAGCAAAGGGGTGGAGAGCCTGGGAATTTATACCTCTACATCACAGCTCCACTGGGTTAAGGGCCATCACCTGAGGGACATTAGTTATTCACTTTCAGCCTACCCAAGCATGTGCACAAAGGGTGTTTTGGCAACCCAAGGCTAGTCTAACAAAGATGTAGCTGCTGGCCCCTGAAAGTCAGGCTGGCACGCATGGGAGAGTAATAGAATCTGAGGGGATGTGGGTGGAACATTCACAGTGTCTGCCACACCAGGCAAGTAATGGCAATAGGTATATAAATGGGAAGAGGTCCTAGAATAAAGAGAGGATATGAAAGTAAAATATAATTGTAATTTCTTAGTATTAGGTTAAATAGCCTTTAAAGGCACCAGAGTATAGTGGCTACCACTATCTGTGTTCAATAAACCACTGTTGTTGATGAGGGAGTGAATCAATGATTTAGGACTGAACTATTCAGAAACAGATACACCAGAATTCCAGTCATAGCAGCTCACTTACACTGAGCTTTGAATATTTATTTTTTAAATTTCACTTTTGACAACCTAGCTAAGAAGGGCTAGCTTTTATGTAGAACTTTTTATTCTATACAAGTTACATACTCTGTTTTAGTCATAAAGTTTCAAAAATAAAAAGATTAAACCCTAACCATTTCCCCTATATGAACATGATTACACAATCAAAAATCTAAAGTTAAAAAGCATCTTGAAAGAAATAAAGTCATTTAACTTCTTGTTCTCTATATATCCTAAACCTTATAAATCCTAAACTCACATTCTCAAGCTCTAATGACTTTTTAAAGGCTAATTTTTTAATCCAGATTTCACATCTTAGTTCTACAGCTAAAATTTGTTGCTTTCAGAAATCACTTGTATGTATGCCAGTTCAATATGCTTCAATCGGAGGTGAATTATCAATTCTGATTATACCTTTTTTAAATAAATTAAGCTAAAGACACAGGAAATAATGTATTCTTTGTTTCCCAAAGGGGATCAATCTGAGATTTATTAAAGTTGATAATGAGTCCCTTAGAAAAAGGTAGAAATCAATTCTGAGCAGGAAAGTTAAGGTAAGCAATATTACATGAAACGGAAGCCAAAGATGACTCCACTTTTGTTAGTTTAATAACCACCATATGTCAATTCAAATATGCTATTGTTTTTCTTCTAATGAAGATGGCTTATATTGATTAATAAACTTTTGAATTGCCTGCATATATGAGGAGGTGTAAAACTTCCTCTCATTTAGATTGATCAAGAATTGCTTAATTTGATCTCAGAATAAAATTCCCCTTCAGGCACTGAATTGCATCCAGTTTGGATTAGGATAATGACATACTTAAGCAATTGCCGTTTATCAAGGAAACTGGAAGTAATTACTAGAAAACTTACAGAAATTTAGAGATTTAAAAGCTTAACATAAACTGAATGACAATATTTGCTATTTTTCATCCTCCCCAAAATTATCAATTTCTATTTAAAGGCATATAGTGTAACAATAATACATTTGACACATTCATTATAATATGACCATATTCCTAAACATCCTTGAAAATTCATTCCTAAGGACTAAGTGACCTTTCACCCTTTAAAATATTTCACTCTGCTTACATTTCAACTTCAATTTCTTCTCCCTGAAACCACAGACTCTCACCACACCAACCCCAAGTTTAAGCATGTGCATACGTGCTAAGTCACTTCAGTTGTGTCCAACTCTTTGCAGCCCTATGGACTGTAGCCCACCAAGCTCTTCTGTCCATGGGATTCTCCAGGCAAGAATACAGGAGTGGGTTGCCATGTCCTCCTCCAGGGGATCTTCCCAACCCAGGGATAGAACCCTCATCTCCTACACTGCAGGCAGATTCTGAGCCACCAGGGAAGTCACAGTTTAAGCTGGCCTTAAATGAGTAGTAAATGATCAGGTAAGAAAAGAGAATACTATTAGGAAAATCATAATGATGTAATTCTAAGGTATAATTATCAATCAAATAAATGAATAGGAAAGGCCCCATATTATTTTTCAGGGAAGGTTCATATTCTTCAAACAAATAAGATTATAATTAATCATCTGTCTTAAGGAAACCCAATACACTCCAAAGTAATTTAATCATCTGATATAGCTCAACAGAAGCCTAGAACTAGTAATCTAACTCCACACTTTCAGGCAAAAAGGCTTTGGTGACTTTACAAGGAACCTCTGAAGTGCAGTGAAGTCGCTCAGTCATATCCAACTCTTTGCAATCCCATGGACTAGGTTCCTCTGTCCATGGGATTTTCCAGGCAAGAATACTGGAGTGGGTTGCCATTTCCTTCTCCAGGAGATCTCCCCAACCCAGGAACTGAACCCTGGTCTCCAGTATTGTAGGCAGATGCTTTACCATCTGAGCCCCCAGGGAAGTCAACCTCTAGAACCCATTAAAAAAGATGTCTTCGTAGGGTTACAAGCTAGCTGTTGTCTTTTTAAGCAGTGCTCTGGTTGATAAAATATTATAAGACACTAATAAGTTCATTACAACTGTAGCAATCTCTTTAAACACACCACCCCTCAAGCCTCCTTTTGTTAATCTATAGTATTATAATTGTCCCTGCTTAACTATACTCCCTTTCTCCAGCCCTATCCTCAGAAGGACTAGTATACAGTATCGGCTTTTTAGTTCACATGGCCACTAGTGGTTTTGGAACAGAGGAATCAAAAACCTAATCGTTCTGAAAGTGAACCACTAAAACTGAGTTACTGAATTTACAAAACCAGAGATTACATCCAAGATCAAGATCTCTCACCAAGGTGAATTGCTGTTCCAAGCACCCTACTGGAAAGTCTTGAACTTTAGTTAAAAGAAATTTATTACAAAATAAGAATAGAATCACTAACATCAACTTTTTTTCAAAACAACAGGAAAATGGGCCCAAGATTAAAATGTTATCAATAATTTTCAGTTCTTCAAAAGTGAATTATTAAATTTATTTCTTAAAATATATGCTGCTCCCTATATGTGACCTTAATGGTTCTCAACTCCACAACTGGGCTGTGAAATAGAAACTCAGGCTGCCTCAGTCACAGCTGAGACCTGCTGGATCAGAATCTACAGAAGTAAAATTCATTGACTAATCTGTAGGCTGCGGCTAACTTTTACGGACACATCATGTCATGTGTCTCTATGCCTTTATACAGTATTTCACTCATATTAACATCTTTGGACACCATATAGTTTCTAGGCACTGTACTATATACTTTCACATACCATTTGGAATACATTAAGATTTACAGATGGAATGATATTTTAATATGTAACATCGATATGATTCATATTCCTATTAACAGAAACAAAATATTTTAATATTGCTAGGACTACAGCATATTCATTTAGCTCAATATTGAAAGCATGGCTAAGTCAAGCTTCAAACATTAAAGACTTACCAGATTACGTCTTTATTTAACAATTAAAGCTAACACTTCTAACATGGGTTTAATAATCCATGCAAAATTTTCTGTACTTCAGGTAGAGATTCCAGTAAGGAATAGTTGTCAAAATTCCACTTCTTGAATGTCTTCTAATACTTCTAATATTTCTTAAGATATTCGAGCACTAAATACTGATTTCCCAAACCTATCAAATATGATAGAACAAGTAAATATTGAAGATCCAACTATTTAATACAATCACATTTAGGGGGTAATTTTCTGTCTACACTATTTCCCTTAACTTTCTGAATGCCTCTGGGCATAGCTGAAAGACCCAGCTATGGGTACTTTTCCTGTACCATGTGTTAAAGTTTAAGTGTGTTACAGTAACTGATTAACAACTTTTAGAAGATTAATTAGCATCCCAACAGAAATTTAACAGAACCTTTCATTAATACCTTAATCTTGATAGTACCAATTTCCCGCTCAGAACACTCTGAATTCCCAGAGATGGCTTCCAAATACAGAGCCTCTGTTTACTTAATGGAGCTTTGAGCCCCTGAGAAGAGCTCTGTGGGGTGGGTGCTGGGGAACTCAGAGGAAAATGTTAAAGGGGCAGCTTACAAATAAGAATGCAAAGTAGACCCTCTTAGCCTAGCAGATTTCAAGTACTATCTATCCTTTACCCTGATTGCAACTTCAGCAGAGAAGAGTGGTTTGTTTGCTGAAATAATGAATAGAAGATGGCATCCATTTTAGTGGAAAGTTTTAATTTGTGATTCCCTGAGGCTGTGTGAAATGAAACACCCTTATTCATTCCCGTAAATGAAGCCAAATTGTTTCTGGAATTTCTTCTGAAAAAGGCCGTCTAGGAACACTGATCTGACATATTGGTCTGTGAAAGAAAACATTTAATGAATGCCTTTTTGTAGTGAAAAGCACTATTTCTCTGAAGACCATTTTCATTTCTGAAGTATATTGTTATCTGATTAAATTTCTGCTTTTAAAAACTGATGATGAGGTACAACAGAATGTTTAAGCTTGCCTCAGATATTCAAAAATAAAAATGTCTATCTTGTCTGATTTTGCATCTGTTTTAGTTAGAACACAAGTTACATCTGAAAGCAATCATCAGTGCCACAACACCTTATTACTAAATTTCAATAAACAAACAATTCAAATGGATTAAACAGTAGTGAGTATTGGGGAAGAAGAAAAACTAAAGTTTACACTTGGAAAATACACAAGGTGAATGATCTAAACATTAGTCATTTAAACATTGAAGAGAGGTATAAATTGACCGATAGAACACAGTGAAGTGGCTTAGTTGTGTCCGACTCTTTGCGACCCCATGGACTGTAGCCTACCAGGCTTCTCAGTCCATGGGATTTTCCAGGCAAGAGTACTGGAGTGGGTTGCCATTTCCTTCTCCAGGGGATCTTCGTGACCCAGGGATCAAACCCGGGTCTCCCACATTGTAGGCAGACGATAGAACAAAGCACCTTCAAAATTCTCAAATACTTAAGAAATCTCGGTGATAGATAATTAGGTATGCTACTTGTATGTCAATTTAGCTGTCTATTAAATCTTTCCTCAGAGGTATTACAGGAAATATTTAATCTACTCCTTATACCTGAAATAAACAGCATTTACTTAGAAATGTGGATACTCATTTAAGTTTTAGAAGATTATTAAGTGTCTACATTTCAGGTGCTGTTCTAAATCCTGAGACAACAGTGGTGAACACAATGCTTACAATCAATCCCTGTCCCAGTGGAACTGACATCCCATGGAGTAGGGAGAGGGTGGGAGGACAGAAAATAAACAAGGCGATAAAAGTAAATAAGATAATGTGAAAGAGGTAAAGGGAGAGAAATAAAACTGAGTACTGGATAAAAAGTGAAGTGGTAGGAAACTGAAGTGAAGGTAACTGAGCCAAGATCTAAATGATAAGAGTCATCAGTGGGAAATTAGAGAAATTGCAAATCAGAGTTGGAAATTGAAAATCTACCTACCTGTAGACCTGCATCCATGAAATTAAAAGATGCCTATCCCTTGGAAGAAAAATTATGACAAACCTGGACAGCATATTAAAAAGCAGAGATGTCACTTTGCCTACAAAGGTCCCTATAGTCAAAGCTATGGTTTTTCCAGTAGTTGGATGTGAGAGTTGGATCATAAAGGCTGAGCATTGAAGAATTGATGCTCTTGGACTGTGGTGTTGGAGAAGACTCTGAACAGTGAAGTTGAACAGAAGGATATTAAGAAATAATACTTCAAACAATGTCCCATAAAACACAAAAAGAAACTGAAGGAAGCAGTCAGAATTCTGGGGGATTTGGCTGAATATTCATTGGAAGGACTGATGCTGAAGCTGAAATTCCAACACTCTAGCCATCTTACACAAAGAGCCAACTCCTTGGAAAACACCCTGATGCTGAGAAAGACTGACGGCAGAAGGGGACGAGAGAGGATGAGATGGTTGGATGGCATCACTAACTCAATGGAGATGAGTTTGAGCAGACTCCAGGAGATGATGAAGTACAGGGAAGCCTGGTATGCTGTAGTCCATAGGGTTGCAAAGAGTCGGACACTACTTAGCAACTGAACAACAAAAACAACAACCTGTAGACCACTAGTACATGAGAAAAGAAATCTAACTCATATAAAAGCAGGCTTCTCCTAACATTTGTAGGGCCCAGAGCAAGAATACAAACAGAGGCTCACGTAAGTATGTCAAAATATTTATAACTTCTAACTCAACTTCTAACTGGTAAAGGGAACAAATTCTATCCTGCACCAGAATCCAAGTGGTATGAGCTCCTGACCTATCCCCACTCCTCCTACGCTAGACCTAATTTTACACTGCAAGGAACCCACATGTGGACACTCCAACCTACCCATTGGAGCCCATTCCCACACCCTCCCCATGTAGAGATTTGCCTTGGCTAACCTTCAGGAGGCAAGACCCAAATCCAATGGACACTCCCGAGTTTTTCTCATGTTTAGCCTCTTGAAAAGTATTCAACACTGAAATATCCTTTTATATTGATTTCCACATCACAGTTTTTAGCTTTCCACAAATTTCTTTGGCAGTTTCTCTGCCTCTACCCCTACCTTAAAGATTTTATCCCATAAGGTTCTGTTTTAATTCCTTTTCTTTCTCATTTTATACATCTTCCCTAGGTAATCTTGTTCATTTCCATGACTGAAATTACCATCAATAGGCCAGTATCTGTTTCTCCAGCACTGCCTATTTTCCCTAAGATTAGCTGCCTACTTGATAATTACACTTGGAACTCTCAGGCATCTCGAGCTCAGTGTCTTTAACTGCTCTTTATTCTCCTCTCCCCCAATCTTGTTCCAGTCTTCCCTGCTTCTGAAAATAGCACCATTCCCAACTGAGCTGCACAAGTGAGAAATCTGGGAATCCTCCTTTATACCTTTTGCCCTTTCCTTTGTCTCCTTCCCCAACATCCCACCAATTCTGTTTCCTCAGTATCTCTCAAATCCATTTATCCATAACCCCTGTGGCCACGATCCATACTGTTCAAATCACTAACACTTCTATTACTACTGCGACACCCTCCTAGCATCTCAAAATTTTCATGTCATGGTATACGTTAAAGATGATAATATTGCAAAATATTCTGGGATAAACTGGAAAAGATTTTAAAGAATCTATTTGGGCTTAATTAAAAAACACAAAAAACCTGCTTTTCCCACATTGGGTTATTTTTAAAAATAAAGCATTACAACATCAAAAGAATCCTTGTAAACATCAAACACATTTTTTCAAAAATTTAAGAGGAATTTTTATAAGCTTTCCTTCATAAATATAACTTTCTAATATAAGATTTTATATTGTATTTGAGATAGAGACAGCGCCGGGGCAAGTGAGAGCCGGACGGGCACTGGGCGACTCTGTGCCTCGCGGAGGAAAAATAATTAAACATGGGCAAAGGAGATCCTAAGAAGCCGAGAGGCAAAATGTCATCATATGCATTCTTTGTGCAAACTTGCCGGGAGGAGCACAAGAAGAAGCACACGGATGCTTCAGTCAACTTCTCAGAGTTTTCTAAGAAGTGCTCAGAGAGGTGGAAGACCATGTCTGCTAAAGAGAAAGGAAAATTTGAAGACATGGCAAAGGCGGACAAGGCCCGTTATGAAAGAGAAATGAAAACTTATATCCCTCCTAAAGCGGAAACAAAAAAGAAGTTCAAGGATCCCAATGCACCCAAGAGGCCTCCTTCGGCCTTTTTCTTGTTTTGTTCTGAGTATCGTCCAAAAATCAAAGGTGAACATCCTGGCCTGTCCATTGGTGATGTTGCAAAGAAACTGGGAGAGATGTGGAATAACACTGCTGCGGATGACAAGCAGCCTTATGAGAAGAAGGCTGCTAAGCTGAAGGAAAAGTATGAAAAGGATATTGCTGCATACCGAGCTAAAGGGAAGCCTGATGCAGCAAAAAAGGGAGTTGTCAAGGCTGAAAAAAGCAAGAAAAAGAAGGAAGAGGAGGAAGATGAGGAAGATGAAGAGGATGAGGAGGAGGAAGAAGATGATGATGATGAATAAGTTGGTTCTAGCGCAGTTTTTTTTTTTCTTGTCTATAAAGCATTTAACCCCCCTGTACACAACTCACTCCTTTTAAAGAAAAAAAATTGAAATGTAAGGCTGTGTAAGATTTGTTTTTAAACTGTACAGTGTCTTTTTTTGTATAGTTAACACACTACCGAATGTGTCTTTAGATAGCCCTGTCCTGGTGGTATTTTCAATAGCCACTAACCTTGCCTGGTACAGTATGGGGGCTGTAAATTGGCATGGAAATTTAAAGCAGGTTCTTGTTGGTGCACAGCACAAATTAGTTATATATGGGGATGGTAGTTTTTTCATCTTCAGTTGTCTCTGATGCAGCTTATACGAATAATTGTTGTTCTGTTAACTGAATACCACTCTGTAATTGCAAAAAAAGAAAAAAAAAGTTGCAGCTGTTTTGTTGACATTCTGAATGCTTCTAAGTAAATACAATTTTTTTATTAGTAAAAAAAAAAAAAAAGATTTTATATTGTATTTGAAATACCTACTAACAGTCCTAATCAAGACTTTTTAAAAATGAACTCTTCAAATTCTTGATAGTCATTATCAAAAAGAACATATATTCATACAAGAAAGTGAAACTTTAAATATTTTCACAACCATTTAAAAATCTACAACAGCTGAAATAGTAATTGAAAACTCTCTAAACAAATCTTCCTCTTATTTAAACAGCAAATATAACATTCAAACTCCTTGGGATAATATGAATGGATTTTGAAACCAGCTACATTGTTTAATATCAAGAATTTCAAAAACAATGATGGGAATTTTATCTGCAGGACACACGGGCACCATCAAAGCAGTTGCCTCACCACTAACACAATTGATGGGGACAAAAAGAACACCAGCTGCAAACAGAATGCTAGCTTTGATTAATGTCAGAGAACGTCTTGGAGCTGCACCTTTAATCCACTTTTGCAGGCCCACTCTGACCACCCACATTGTGGACACTTGGAACACAAACCCTCCCAGAAGCCCATGGACTGTGAAAGACCTAGAATGAAGATGTGGGGAGTATATGGAATAAAGAAACCCAAATATCAAAGAAATACATGAATTTGGGGAGCCACTCTCCAGCACTTTCACAGAATTGCTAAGGGATTGGCTCTCTTCTGTGAGAAAACTGCAGTTTTGAATACAGTGGAAAACTACTTCTGAACTTTCTATAAAGAATATTTAATTTGTGGGCTAGCGTGGTTCTGGGACACAGTAAAGACACATTTTCTAAGTATAAAGCACATCCTGAATAGACATATAAATAATGAACATTTGTTGGCTGCATTCCCAGCAACCATTCCCTGCTTTGCTCTCTTAAGTCTCTAGATCTTTCTTTTGGTTAGCAGCTCCTCCTTCTCAAAGCTCACAACTCAGTGAGTCCTAGATCGAAGGTAAAGACATTCATAACTTCAAATCCCATCTCCATTCTTCAGTCAAGGGTATAGTTGCCAAAGTTTAAAGTTCCCTGTTCTTCTGAAGCAGCTATCAAAAGAGATGCTGTCATTGTACTAGACAATGTGATATGTCACATGAAAAATGAAACTGCTAGAGCATGCATTCTTAATGGGGGTGACATCATCTCCCAGTGGGTGAAACTGGAGAGGAAAAAAAATTTACTCTTTACGTATAAAGCAAAAATATGCATACAGTACATAAACAGATTATACAGTATATAAGTTCAGTTCAGTCGCTCAGTCGTGTCTCTTTGCGACCCCATGAATCACAGCACGCCAGGCCTCCCCGTCCATCACCAACTCCCGGAGTTCACTCAAAGTAAAAACTCTGGGGGCTATTAAGAAAAAGTCTTAAAAGGTTCCTTAAGGGATTAATAATGGGAAAAAAAGATTGAGAAACTCTTTTCTAGAATAATGGCAAATATCACAAAAAGCAGATGACAACAATGGAAACTCAATTATTGATGTTACCATAAACTATGAATCAAATGACACTCGTAAGTCTGTTCGAGCTTTTAGCTTTCAACTTAACAAAGCTAATAAATCCCCTTTATTGTTTAAGCAATGTTGTCTTGAGTTTTCTGTTACTCATAACAAAGTCACACTAACAGGTAAAATACAGAACTTGTTCTGTTATGTACTGACACTGAGGATGGGTGGTACAGAGTGTTCAAACTGGTAGGGACTTCAAGTCCAGTTCAATAGCTTGATATTCAGTTCAGTCATTCAGTCGTGTCCAACTCTTCGCGACCCCACGGAGTGCAGCACACCAGGCCTCCCAGTCCACCACCAACTCCCGGAGTTTACTTAAACTCAGGTCCATTGAGTCGGTGATGCCATCCAACCATCTCGTCCTCTGTCATCCCCTTCTGCTCTTGCCTTCCATCTTAACCAGCATCAGGGTCTTTTGAAATGAGTCAGTTCTTCGCATCAGGTGGCCAAAGTATTGGAGTTAGCTTCAGTATCAGTCCTTCCAATGAGTATTCAGGACTGATCTCCTTTAGAATGGACTGGTTGGATCTCCTTGCAGTACAAGGGACTCTCAAGAGTCTCCTTCAACACCACAGTTCAAAAGCATCAATTCTTAAGTGCTCAGCTTTCTTTAGAGTCCAAGTCTCACATCCATACATGACTACTGGAAAAACCATAGCCTTGAGTAGACAGACCTTTTGTTGGCAAAGTAACGTCTCTGCTTTTTAATATGCTGTCTAGGTTGGTCATAATTTTTCTTCTAAGGAGCAAGTGTCTTTTAATTTCATGGCTACTGTCACCATCTGCAGTGATTTTGGAGACCCCAAAAATAAAGTCTGCCACTGTTTCCACTGTTTCTCCATCTATTTGCCATGAAGTGATGGGACCAGATGCCATGATCTTAGTTTCCTGAATGATGAGCTTTAAGCCAACTTTTTCACTCTCCTCTTTCACTTTCATCAAGAGGCTTTTTAGTTCCTCTTCACTTTCTGCCATAAGGGTGGTATCATCTGCATATCTGATGTTATTGATATTTCTCTCAGCAATCTTGGATTCCAGCTAGTGCTTCATCCAGCCCAGCGTTTCTCATGATGTCCTCTGCATATAAGTTAAATAAGCAGGGTGACAATATACAGCCTTGACATACTCCTTTTCCTATTTGAAACGAGTCTGTTGTTCCATGTCCAGTTCTAATTGTTGCTTCCTGACCTGCATACAGATTTCTCAAGCAGCAGGTCAGGTGGTCTGGTATTCTCATCTCTTGAAGAATTTCCAGTTTATTGTGATCCACACAGTCAAATGCTTTGACATACTCAATAAAGCAGAAATAGATGTTTTTCTGGAACTCTCTTGCTTTTTTGATGATCCAGCAGATGTTGGCAATTTGATCTCTGGTTCCTCTCTTTTCTAAAACCAGCTTGAACATCTGGAAGTTCACAGTTCATGTACTGTCAAAGCCTGGCTTGGAGAATTTTGAGCATTATTTTACTAGCGTGTGACATGAGTGCAATTGTGTGGTAGTTTGAGCATGAGGAAAACAACAAAATGGGAAAGACTAGAGACCTCTTCAAGAAAATCAGAGATACCAAGGGAAAATTTCATGCAAAGATGGGCTCAATAAAGAACAGAAATGGTACGGACCTAAAAGAAGCAAAAGATATTAAGAAGAGGTGGCAAGAATACACAGAACTGTACAAAAAAGAGCTTCATGACCCAGATAATCACGATGGTGTGATCACTCACCTAGAGCCGGACATCCTGGAATGTGAAGTCAAGAGGGCCTTAGAAAGCATCACTACAAACAAAGCTAGGGGAGGTGATGGAATTACAGTTGAGCTATTTCAAATCCTGAAAGATGATGCTGTGAAAGTGCTGCACTCAATATGCCAGCAAATTTGGAAAACTCAGCAGTGGCCACAGGACTGGAAAAGGTCCGTTTTCATTCCAATCCCAAAGAAAGGCAATGCCAAAGAATACTCAAACTACCACACCGTTGCACTCATCTCACACGCCAGTAAAGTCATGCTCAAAATTCTCCAAGCCAGGCTTCAGCAATACTGAACCATGAACTTCCAGATGTTAAAGCTGATTTTAGAAAAGGCAGAGGAACCAGAGGTCAAATTGCCAACATGCGCTGGATCATTGAAAAAGCAAGAGAGTTCCAGAAAAACATCTATTTCTGCTTTATTGACTATGCCAAAGCATTTGACTGTGTGGATCACAATACACTGTGGAAAATTCTGAAAGAGATGGGAATACCAGACCACCTGACCTGCCTCTTGAGAAACCTGTATGCAGGTCAGGACGCAACAGTTAGAACTGGACATGGAATAACAGACTGGTTCCAAATAGGAAAAGGAGTACGTCAAGGCTGTGTATTGTCACCCTGCTTATTTAACTTATATGCAGAGGACATCATGAGAAACGTTGGGCTGGAGGAAGCACAAGCTGGAATCAAGATTGCTGGGAGAAATATCAATAACCTCAGATATGCAGGTGACACCACCCTTAAGGCAGAAAGTGAAGAGGAACTAAAAAGCTTCTTGATGAAAGTGAAAGAGGAGAGTGAAAAGGTTGGCTTCAAGCTCAACATTCGGAAAACTAAGATCATGGCATCTGGTCCCATCACTTCATGGCAAATAGATGGGGAAACAGTGGAAACAGTGTCAGAGTTTATTTTTCTGGGCTCCAAAATCACTGCAGATGGTGATTGCAGCATGAAATTAAAAGATACTTGCTCCTTGGAAAGAAACTTATGACAAACCTAGATAGCATATTAAAAAGCAGAGATATTACTTTGCCAACAAATGTCTGTCAAGGCTATGGAGTTTACAGTGGTCGTGTATGGATGTGAGAGTTGGACTGTGAAGAAAGCTGATCGCCGAAGAATCAATGCTTTTGAACTGTGGTGCTGGAGAAGACTCTTGAGAGTCGCTTGGACTGCAAGGAGGTCCAACTAGTCCGACCTAAAGGAGATCAGTCCTGGGTGTTCATTGGAAGCACTGATGCTAAAGCTGAAACTCCAATACTTTGGCCACCTCATGCGATGAGTTGACTCACTGGAAAACACCCTTATGTTGGGAGGGATTGGGGGCAGGAGGAGAAGGGGACGACAGAGAATGAGATGGCTGGATGGCATTACCGACTCGATGGACATGAGTTTGAGTGAACTCCGGGAGTTGGTGATAGACACAGAGGCCTGGCGTGCTGCGATTCATGGGGTCGCAAAGAGTCAGACGCGACTGAGTGACTGAACTGAAGTGAACTGAACTTCTTAGGGACTGGAATGAAAACTGACCTTTTCCAGTTCTGTGGCCACTGCTGAGTTTTCCAAATTTGCTGGCATACTGACTGCAGCACTTTCACAGCATCATCTTTTAGGATTTGAAATAGCTCAACTGGAATTCCATTACCTCCACTGCTGCTGCTGCTAGGTCACTTCAGTGTGTCCTACTCTGTGAGATCCCATAGACGGCAAGCCACCGGGCTCCCCCGTCCCTGGGATTCTCCAGGCAAGAACACTGGAGTGGGTTGCCATTTCCTTCTCCAGTGCTGCTGCTGCTGCTGCTAAGTCACTTCAGTCGTGTCCGACTCTGTGTGACCCCATAGACAGAAGCCCACCAGGCTCCCCCGTCCCTGGGATTCTCCAGGCAAGAACACTGGAGTGGGTTGCCATTTCCTTCTCCAGTGCTGCTGCTGCTGCTGCTAAGTCACTTCAGTCGTGTCCGACTCTGTGTGACCCCATAGACGGAAGCCCACCAGGCTCCCCCGTCCCTGGGATTCTCCAGGCAAGAACACTGGAGTGGGTTGCCATTTCCTTCTCCAGTGCATGAAAGTGAAAAGTGAACGTGAAATTGCTCAGTCATGTCCGACTCTTCGCGACCCCATGGACTGTAGCCTAGTGATGATTCCTAAGGACCTCTTGACTTCACATTCCTGGATGTCTGGCTCTAGGTGAGTGATCACTCCATCGTTATTATCTGGATCTCTGGAAATTTGTGGAGACACTATAGACTAGTGACTTAAGTTCACATGAAATTGTGAGGTTTAAGCTTCCATCTTTAACCCATGAAAGTCAAAGAAGTTAAAAGGAATAATACGAAGTCAAAATTCAGGTGATCTGAGACAAATTCCCCTCCCTCAATTCTCTAGATTCAAACTATATTATTTATGATTCTTTGATTGCAAGTAACAAAAATACAACTTGAGTCAGCTTAAAAATGGGAATGAACCAGCTCATAAAATCAAACCACAGAATGGGAGAGGTACACTGGACCTTAAGGATGATAAGATCCAGAGTCATAAGCACTGCTGAGAGCTGGGACTTTTAAAAAAAGAAAAGAAAGAAAAACTGCAAGCAAATAGGAGAAGGATTGATTTTAGATTACTATCAACATCAGAAGTCCAAATCAGTGCATAAAATATAGAAGCATAAGTATTAAGGCAGATGTTCAAGGTCATGCAGGAGATTCACTCTGAAATGCATCCAACAAAATAAGAAAGATGTACACATGACAGGATGCAGAGCAGATATATGATAAAAACAAGTATAGTAAAATGTTAATGATAGCATCCTACCAGTAGGTATATAGTTGTTTACTGTAAAATTCTTTTAACTTTTCTGTATTTCAATATTTTTTATAACAAAATTTGGGGGGAAAAAAAAACAAGCAGAATAACATCATGACTATGGTGACTAAGCCCTTTTCTGCAGTATTCTAGTTCTAAACTGAAGGTACAGAAAACAGATCATGCACTCCATGAAAGTTAGGACTGGCAAAACTATTCATTCAGCCGAAACATAAAAGAATTATCTCTTGACTTCCCACTTGGTAGCATCCACTGTTTTAAGATCAAAGTGTTAAAGAAAAAGTAAATATGACCTATGAGTGAAAGGACAAGGTTAAAAGGTGACCATTCTAGTTTGGGAATTTGAGGAAAGAAATGACAGGTAAAAATGGTTATCCTATTAATTTAATATGCTTCCATTCGGTGGTTGTTTTTTGTCTAGTTGCTCAGTCGTGTCCAACTAGAGAACGAACAGAGAAGGAAACGGCAACCCACTCCAGTATTCTTGCCTGGGAAATCTCACAGGTTGTAGCCTTCCAGACTCCTGTGCCTGGGATTTCCCAGGCAAGAATACTGGAGTGGGTTGCCATTTCCTTCTCCATTCTATTTGGTTATTAGTGCACTAATTAAGCATCGTTTTATTGTAATACACACAGAAATAAAGCTCTGATTTCTCACTTGGACAACTGAGTAGATAATGGGATCCTTCATGGAGACAGAAAATGCACACAAAGAATATATATGTAGTGGGTGACAACTTCTGAATTTGTTTTTGAAATCTTAAAGTTCATGCGCTAAGTTACATCTAAACAGAGATGTCCAATAGGTCCAGAATTCAGGAAAAATTTGAAAACTGGGAGAGATTGTGAGTTATCATCATAAAAGTGGTCAATACCCTGGGTAAGATCACCCAGAGATTGCTCTGTGAAAGAAATTATTCTTTCTTCCACTCTCTTACCCATTCACCAAATTATCGTTATTAAAACTACAAATAAAAAAATGACACACTGTCTTCCAGGAGTTCTTAACTTCTTAATTGGCAAATTCAATGACCTATTCACAATCCCAATGTGTTAAACTTACTTCTGTACAGCATTTATTTGGTTAGCTATTCCTTACTTGAAAAACTCTCCTCCACTGATATTCCCATCACCATTCCCCTCACTTTCTCCTTTCTGACTGTTCCCTTTTTGGTCTCCTACTGAGATAGAACCTGACCTTCACAACGTTTCACTCTTAAACCTTCATCTCTAAGTCCAATTTTCCCAATTAGGCTTTAGGTCAAACTGACTTATGTTTAACAGATAGTTTAAAATTAAATATTGTGTTGATAGTACAACACAAGAAATACTTTTCACCTTGGAAATATACTGAGCCAGGTGCTTGTCAGAATCATAATTGATTTACTCTCGAGCCTGTTTACTGCTGTCCTGAAAATGGCAACAAAAATACTTAATTTGCAAGGCTACTGTTAATGATAAAATATGGATACCTAAATGTAAAGCATCAGGCACAAAGCACTGCACTCCGACTGTACCATTAACTCATCTTATAAGTTCAAATGAATGACAAATTACGTCAAATCATAAATATCTACCTTACCTAAAATTAACTTCTGTTCGTGAGCCTATATAGTATTATCCAGGTTACATATGCTGGCTCTCTGTGTACTATTTTCTTTAGAATCTCTGACAGCATCAGGGACTGGCTCAAAGTAACAGTAGTAATCGCTTCCTTCCAAACACAAAACACATTTTCCTAGGCTTTTTAATAGTGCAGTTTAGCTTAGGAGTGAAACTGAATAGTAAGCTTCATCACAAAAACTCAATCCATACTACCCCGTCCATCTGCAGGTCCCTGAGAGAAAAGGGAGCGGGGTCAAAACATACTTCACCAAGAAAGGTTGAAACGGTAGCTTTTATCTTTCCCGCTGGTTCCTAAAGGACCAACCGTACTGAGATTCCATCGTGCTCTGCGCCACTTCCGTTCGCGCGTATTAATTACGTCACACGTCAGCTCTCGCGGTATCATCGCTTTGCTGAAGTCCTTTAATAAAGGTCTCGCGAAATTTGTCCCACGGGTCCAAACTAGCCTCTCACCCTCCCCCACTCCACCCCTCCCCCAACCTACCCCCAACCTGTCCTTCCTTTCTCTGTCTCAGTCACCGAATTCTCCCCTCCCCTCTCTTGATCTCAAGGCCCTCCTCTCGTTTCCGATTTCTGGCCGGAACCGGAAGTTTGGTGGGCGGGGCCGGGCGGCGGAAAACGCAGCTGAGCCGGAGCCGGGACTCGGCTGTGGCCGCTGTCCGCGTCCCCGCCACGGATCGCCGTGGCTCCAGGTTGAAGGTCGGTCCGGAGACGGGTGGGCGCGGGTCTCCCCCGGACTGTCCGGGCGGCAGCCTTCCCGGGCCCCCCGGGCTCCGCGAGGGATCATGTCTACAGCCTCCGCCGCTTCTTCTTCCTCCTCGTCTTCCGCCGGTGAGATGATCGAAGCCCCCTCCCAAGTCCTCAACTTTGAAGAGATAGACTACAAGGAGATCGAGGTGGAAGAGGTGAGCGAGGCCCGGCACGGAGGCTCGGGCCCTGGCCTGTGCCGGTCTCTGCCTGGTCCTGACTGTAAAGCCGCCTCCCCAACCCCTCTATTTCTCGGACCCACCCGGGAGTCCCCACACCCCACAGAGACCGGGTGTAAAGGGGCTCTCCGCGTTCAGCTGCTCCGGGGTAGCTCTCTTTTTTCTCACTTTAGCACTCTTGAGTTTGGATTTAATACTCCGGTGCTTGGAGTTTTCAGTTCGGTCGCTCAGTCGTGTCCGACTCTTTGCGACCCCATGAATCACAGCACGCCAGGCCTCCCTGTCCATCACCAACTCCCGGAGTTCACTCAAACTCATGTCCATCGAGTCGGTGATGCTTGGAGTTTGGGTTATCTCAAACGGAGAAGAATAAACTGGTGCGATCGTCTGGTCCACCAGTTCTAGAATCTGTAAGTAGTAAAATACATCAAAGACCATGGCCGTTTTGGAGTTTTAGTTCTCCAAAACATGGTGTTCTTAAGGTCAAGGATTGGATTATGTTCGATTTCTGGCTCAGCATCTGGCACGCAGTGGGTGCTCAATGGATGCTTCGTAGGTTAATACATCCACAAGTCTAATAGTTTTTCCAGGTACTGAATAGCTGTTTGGCCGATTCCATAGAGCAGTAGTCATATTAAATGTTATTTAATAGCCTTCGATTAGGCTAATTTAGGTTAATTTCACCGTTAGTAATGTAGACTGGTTTAGGATGAAAAAATGTTTCAGGTAGCATATTCTGAAGCAATAACGAGTGATTTCAGTGACAGCTAGAATGTGAGATCAGACCAGAAGTCGCTGTTATACAACCCGAATACATCCTTTATTCTGTAGTATTTAACATTATTTTGGAGCAAGGTAACCATGTGCCTTTAGCACATTGCTTCTTTTCAATGCACAGAGGTTGGTTGTATAGACCATAAAATTTAGAAAACTGAAAGCTATGTATATTTTAAAGACACTTTAGAAAGTGTTAAAACTTCAGTTGGAAATAGTATTTATTATTTACCATTTGTTTATTATTTAAGAAATTTACTAAGCACCCTGCATTACATATACCCACGAGAATCCTGCATGTTCTGTAATACAGATCTCAAAGAATTATCTGTACTTTATAAATTTTAAGTTACTTTAAGACAGTGGTAAGCTAAAAGTAGTGAGATAATTATCCTTCAACGAATGATTTTTTTTTCCTATGCATATTTTGGAAGAATAATGGATTACTTTATTTTTACTTGCTTAAAATAATCTTAAAGATCACTAAAAACAGACTCATTTTACAGGATAGTGTAAGTAGGAAGAGCAAAACCTTTGGGGTTAGACGAAGATTCAGTGTATCAGCTATGCCATTTATTAGCTGTGCTATCTGGAGCAAGTTTCCTGACTAACCTTTTTGAGCTTTAGTTTCCTTAACTGTAAAATGATTATAATTTCTACTTCATTATATTTGTATGAGACTTTATTAGGCAGTACATGCAAAACACCCAACACAGTGCCTGACACACATTACTAGGGAGCTGAGTTCCAGAGAGGAACTGTGACCTTCTTTAAGGTCATATGGCTAAAAGAAGAACCCATATTTTGGAAGAGGGGGAGGTTTTGTGTGTGTCTGTGTTTTTTTTTTTTTTCCTATTGAAACTATGATAAATTCTTTTTTCAGAATTGGATAGTTGATCCCGGTTTCATGGCTAACATTCTTTCTTTTTTAAGAATAAAAATTCGGTGAGTCAGTATAAAAGAATTACAGTTTTTAAATAAGCATTTACGTCTACTCTGTGGCGAACTGCTATGCTTGTAGACTACAAATTGTTATATAATAATAACTTGTACTTTGTGGTCTACCAAATGTTTTCAGAGACTTACATCATCTGATTTTTACAAGCTTAGTTTTCCCGCACTGCTTTCTGAAGCATTTTACATTCTTGGTTATTAGTAAGGTCTCATTTATCCTTTTACTACTCTTCCCCCAAAGCTATTTAACTTCCTATTTGGGTTCTGTTTCCAAAGACCCTTCCTTTAGTTTAGATGATGTTTCAACTATTCTTTAGTAGATTTAGGACATTCCTGAGGAGTAAATTTTTGTTTCTAGATGAAATTTTCATCTAGAGGCAATCTTTTAATTTTGTTCTTTTCAGTTTTTATTACTCAGTTTATTTTCGTGCTAAAGATTTGAACTTAGACCTTTCTAAGGTTAAAACCATTACGTAGTTTTCATCATATTATTTATTTTCACATTAAAGCAGTATTACTATATAATCTAGGGAGCACCGTGGGCACTCATTATTTCTCAACTTAGATTCTGCTCTCAGCTTAAAATCATGAGTAAGAGAAACAGAGAAAGATAACTGGAAACAAAAAGTATTTTATATTGCTTTCATTGTTTTATATGGTACCAGTATATTGCCTACAAATGAAGAAAATCATATTCTGTTTCTCAAATAACAGTGTAATCGAATCAGCATTATACTGATTCAGTTAGAAACTGTGTATAAAGAAAAGTACTCTGACCATAGGCCAAATATGCACTCATTTCACAGATGCATATTTTTAAGGCATCAGCTGATTTTAATCCTTACATTTCTTATACCATGACTCAGTAATAATCAGTGTGAAACTTTCTAAATTCAGTTTTGATATCAAATTATGTCAGGTCTCAGCATTAGAAACCTGTGTAGATATTTTAAAAAATTTTTAAGTCATTTAGCTTTTATCATTCTAGATCTGACTGAATTGTGAGTTATGTATCAGTACGCTGGGGACTAGGTTGCAAGAAGTAATAGAGGCAATGTGGTGTGGCTAAAATAAAAGTGTACTGGGCTGGGTATTTAGAAAATGTAGATGCCATACTGATTCTACCATCATGTATTTTAGTAACTTTGAGCAAATCACCTCATTTTTCTGAGCTTCTTGATTTCTCACATAAAAAGAGAGATTGAAAGATAATTTAAGGTTTCTTCCAGTTCTAAAATGAAATCACACTTACTGTTTCACACTTTTTCTAGCATTTATGCTCTGTTTCCACAGGCAGCTTAAAGAACAATGATCATGATGAAATATAGTTTATGACTAACTAATGCTAATTAAATAGGGCAAATGATACTCCCGTTTTACAGATACTGACAACTAGTCATAGAGTTTGATTTGCCAGAAGCCTCATATCTAAGTACATGGTTGAGCAGGGCATTGAGTTTGAGATTTCACACTCCTGAGTCATTTGCTCTTTCCTCTTGGATTTATAAGGTACCTTCAGTTCTTTCTGAAGTTACTTTGTAGCCAAACCTTATTGTAAGAATGGAAAACAAAATACCAATTTCATTTGTAATAGCTGGTCTCCAGCACTTAATGAACCTTCTTTTCTATGCTAAGATTATGAAAGATGAGTGAAGGATCCTAGGGTTCTCTCCTTAAAAACTTTGACTTATCCTGAGACTAGATTTTCGGAACCACAAATTAAAACTGAATGTAATGTGAATTGCACACTTAAGCCATAATTTGAAAGTAGAGTTTATCACGGAAGGCTCCATTTAGCGGGAAAGATTTTGAAACTAGATTTTGAATAAAGTAAGCATCATAGATTGGGAAAGATACTAAAATGAATTCTTTGTAGTTGTTCCTCTGTCTCTAATGCTCTTTTCCTTAGAATTTCATTGACCTGTTCTCACCATTCAAGTCGTGGTGGTGGTGGTGGTGGTGGTGTAGTCACTAAGTCGTGTCCAACTCTTGCGACCCCAGGGACTATAGCCTGCCAGGCTCCTCTGTCCATGGGATTCTCCAGGCAAGAATACTGGAATAGGTTGCCATTTCCTTCTCCAATGTTAACTTCCTTGGAAAAGCTTTCCCTGAGCAACCTAGATCTTTGTCAGTTCTACTATTCATGACACTTAAAGTGAAAGTAGGTATTCATGACACTGTCACTGAAAGTAGGTATCCCCCAGCAAAGTTTAACCTTATTCAAACTTTTAACTCCAATGGCTAGCATCTAAAGGTTTTCTATAGTTGCTGAATGAGTAAATGAAGTTATTGCACCATAATCATGAGAATTCTAGTGTCCATCTGGTTCTCTTTTTGTGACCTGGTTCTTTTATGTTAAGATAAGTTAGTGATTTGGCTAATGCAGCATTTACACTAAAGATAAAATCTGATTCTCGTTGGAAATGTTGATTTCATTGCAATTAATTATACCTAGCAAATAGTTTGGCTTAACCAGGGGTAAAAGATTCTGCAGAGGGTCAGGTGCTATAACAATACAAGCCATGCATTAGTGGGCCTTTACTAAAATGCTAAAAAGACCCTGTTTGGCATGGTCACTTTCTAAAGGGGAGATCCACAGTGTTGACATCAAGAACAGCATATGTGCAATGCACATATAATTAGATAATTTATATGTTCTTAGAGACATGCAGAGGTTTTGTTTTAAATTGAAATACAGAAAGAGCTTTGATAGTATTGTACATTTTGTGATTTTTTTTAATGTTAAATGTGTGGTTAACTGGTAATAGAGAGAATCTAACTTATAGTGGCCTGAATAAATTGTCTATAGATTTGTTATTAAGATTAAGAATATTCAGAATTATTATTATTAAGCACTTCCATGTGAAACTTGATTGTTGGTTTCAGGAGAAACCTGTAATTGTTATCACAGTGAAGAGGTAGCCACAGTGATAACATTTATAGTGTGCGTGTGTAACTGAAAAGATGACATGAGTATATTATTTGAAAGAAAGGCCTGTTTAAAGGGTCAGATGTCTTATGGCTGATTTTAAAAAGTCTGAATAATATAAGCTTTACTTTTGTGTTATAAAGTGTCTTGTCAGCAGGTGGCAGTTCTACCCTGCCACAGTTAATGAATAGATATTGAAGTTCTGAAATAGTTGGAGGCTCCAAGTTCTAACTAATAAATGTTCAGATCTATGCTTGTTCTGTCATGTCGCAAATTTCTAGCCAGAGCAGTGGCAGCATGGCCAGGGTCCATTCACATAGATCACAGGTCAGGGACAAAGCAAACTGACAGCTATAGTCACTGAACTAAAAATAACATGAATTGGACATAATTAAGAATTATTTCATAGTAAATTAAGAGTGCAAGGGTGCACACCCTTTTCTATTTAGTTTTCATTTAGATGGGTTTTTTTTTTTTAAACCTGACTTGACAAAGGAATGGAGTGTTTGTCCATCTTAAATTAGTTTTTAAAGGAGTTGCTTTCTTTGAACACGTATACCAAATTTTGATTTTGGTATTTTTGCCTTTTAATATTAATTGCGTGGAAATATTTTTTTCCTGTCATTTCATATTCTTCTGCTGCACTTTTTTTATATTCAGAAATTAAATTTAAATCTGCTTTACTACATGAGACTAAAATTGTGGATCCCAAACCATGAGGGCTAAACCACGGGGGGAGAGGTACATGTAATAAGATAATTAATCTGGAAACATTTTAATTTAGAAAACAGTCATATGTTCAGAAGGAAATATTTCTAATTTGACTTCCCGTTTAAAACCAAAGTTCTCACTGCATTCCTTTGTTTTTCTATTTTTATAGATGAGGGATTGTGAAAAATATCTGAAATATTTATTTCTGGGTTCACTATTTTGGATGGATGTGTGCATTGGGGGAGATACTTGTAATTTGGGCATGTGCCATTTTTTACACTCTTGGTGAAAACTGATCTTTGGGGAGAGCTGTCCATTCACAATAATTTTTAATAATATGTCAGAGGAGCTTACTCAGATATGAGTACAATCCAAAAAGCATATTTGATTGTGAACTTAAATTAGAAATTTGGTAGTAAGTAAAAAGTGACTTCCTTTCATTGTTTTGTAGTTTGAATATTAGTTTTTTTTTATTATTTACCTCAGTTGCCATTGTGTCTCAAGTTGCCATCTGTGCCACTTTTTTCTTCTTGTCAAGAACAACAGTGCATTGCTCTCAAGAATTCTTCTCCTTTCTTCCCGCTAAAGATACCGTGTCAGTGGTCTGGAAAACTTCCATAGACCGTGTCAGCAGGAAGCGAAGGCTCTCTGGTCTGTGTGATGGTTTCCGGTGAGATATCTTGTCTCACTGTTAGTTGTGGTTCTAATATAACCTGATAACAGTCATTCGCAAATATCAGAATCACCTGAAGGGCTTGTTAAAACACAGACTGCTGGACCTCACCCTCAGACTCAGTAATTCTAGGTGGGAACCTGAGAGTTATATTTTCACAAATTTCCAGGTGCTGCAAGTACTTCTGACCCAGAGGTTACAGTTAGAGAGCCACTGACTTAATGCTTTTGCTGTTTTTATATTTGCTTTCTTTTTGCTGGTTTCTTCTTCCCCTGTGTTCTAAATGTTGACGTACTTCAAAGCTCAGTTCTAGGACCCCAGTGTTAACATGTTATTTTTTGGTCAGCACGCCCAGAGGATTGATTCGAAGTACCAACCAAATGCTAGTGACTCTCCCAGGTTTTTAATATTCTGCCTGACTTCTTGACTCATGTTTCCACTTTCTTTCTTGATATCTCTACTCAGATATCTAAATAGGCATCTTAGGCTTTATATGAGTAAATCAGAACTCTGTGCTATTAGAAAGAAAGAAAATCTGCTTGCTTCATCCTTTCTTATCCTTTATTAAACTGTTTCTGAATCTAGACATTATAATTGACTCATGTCTTTTCCTGTCCACCTGTCCTGCCTGCATACAGATCATCAGCAAGCTCTTTTGACTTTACCTCTAAAACATATGGTTTATGAGATGGTTGGATGGCATCACCGACTCCGTGGACATAATTTGAACAGGTTCCAGGAGATAGTGAAGGACAGGAAAGCCTGGCGTGCTGCAGTCCATGGGGTTGCAAAGAGTTGGACAGGACTTAGCTACTGAACAACAACTAAAACATATTCCCCAGCTTCCGTGATGACTCAGCAGGTAAAGAATCTGCCTGCAGTTCAGGAGTGGCAGAAGACTCAGGTTAGATCCCTGGGTCAGGAAGACCCCCTGGAGTAGTAAATGGTAACCCATTCCAGTATTCTTGCCTGGGAAATCCCTTGGACAGAGGATCCTGGTGGACTGCAGTTCATGGAGTCACAGAGTCGGACATGACTGAGCACATGAGCACAAAAACAAGCTCAAACATATCCCAGTTCTGCTCATTTTTCTGTACTACCATCAGCCTCGTTCTCAAAGCACTTCTGTCTTGCTTGGGCTGCTTTTACAGCCCTCTGCCTGATCTCTCTCTATATATAAGCTAGCTTCCTTACAATTCATTCTTCACATAGAGCCAGAATGATTTTTTTTTTAATGTAAAATCATATCACATTCCTCCTTAAATTCCTCTAATTGCTTCCCATCACACTTAGGCTGAGATTCAGACTCCTTTTCATTGTGCCAAGAATTCTCCAGGATCCAGACTTTGTCTGTCTCTCTGGCTTTATCCTGCATCACTCTTCCTTCTCCCACTATGTCCCGCTTATACCAAACCCTCCAAGTATTTCTCTAGGTCATCATTAAAATGTCACCTGTCTCAGTAAGGCCTAATTTAAAATTGGAGTGGGAGGAGTGCATGCATGTGTACACACACACAGTTATGTTTCTTTTCTTCTTAGTACATTTGTCATTTTCTTAAAACATTGTGTCTTTTGTGCACACACATCTTGCTTCCTCTTTGTCTCCCTGCACACAAAGAATGTAAGTAGTTAGAACAAGGATTTTGGTTTAACTTGTTTACTTCTATATCTGGAATAGGTAAGATAATGCCTAAACTATAGATGGGGTTCAAATGTTGTTGAATAGGGATTGTAGGGTTTTTTTCCCCCTTAAGGGTCCTTACATTACTACTTTCTTTGGTTCATTCCTTGTGTCATTCAAATATGAAATTAGTAACCTCCTCAGATGCCTTTTATACTATCCAGCCATAAATTTCCACGTAAGTTTGTCCCATTATTCAACTTTTTCTCCACGGCAGTTTTTTATAAGCTGTTATTTATCTTATTCATCTTTTTGTCTCACATGCTTGCATGCTCAGTCATGTCTGACTCTTTGCAACCCAAAGAGTAGGCTGTTGCCCTCCAGACTGCTCTGTCCATGGGATTCTTCAGGCAAGAATACCAGAGTGGGTTGTCATTTCCTCCTCTAGGGGATCTTCCTGACCCAGGGATCAAACCTGCATCTCCTGCGGCTCCTTCATTTTCAGGCAGATTCTTTGCCGCTTGAGCCACATGGGAAGCCCCATCTTTTTGTCTGTTGACTGTCTTTTCTTTCCTCTCCCTATTCCCCCACTTAAATTGAAAGTATATTTCATGTGGATCTAGGCCTTTGTCTTATTTTCGGCTATATCTCTTGTATCCCAGATGGTAGCTGAATATAGTAGACATTCAAGAAATATTGGTTTAAGGAATAAACGCAGTTCATTGTTCTCTTGGCATTAGCCTCACTTCACCCCTTGAAAGCAGGAGACCTTACCCATTTCTCCCCAGCTGCTAACTGGGCCCTCCCCTTTGGCTTTCATTGATCCTCTGAGATTCAGCTGAGCTCTGCATTTAGCTCCCTGTATTTTGAGCTTCTGCCATCCAACAGCCTCCTTCCTGCAGTCAGAAGACACTTCAGTATTCAGTTATCCTGTTTTTCTCTTGGCAGGAGTTTTTCTGTATCATTTCCACGTTCTGTCAAGGCTGAAAGGATGTGAGGCCTCCCTCTGACTGTCTCCTTTACCACACTTAACTTATTTGCAGTTTCCCATGTTGGCAGAGCCTGTCCTGTGAGGCTGCTTTCTTCTGGAGAACTCAGTGAGAAGTTGAGGGGGAGCGGGCATGGAAATAAGCCTTCTCTACCCTCGAATCCCTAAGTCTGTCCTGAAAGCTGCCATCATAGACTCTCATCTCTGGCCCTTTTCAGCTGGGAAGTGTGAGAGTGTGTGTGTGTGTGTTTTGTCTTGAATTTCTTCTCTACCTCACTTTCAACCCTTGAAGGCAGGGATCAATTCTTTATATATTTATTCTTTTACCCCTATTATTTATGCCATTTGAAAAGATGGAAAGTCACATTTTGATTCTGTGATATGGTGATTTACAAGAAATATGAAAAGATTCCACCTGCAATGCAGGAAACCCTGGTTTCATTCCTGGGTCGGGAAGTTACCCTGGAGAAGGGATAGGCTACCCACTCCAGTATTCTTGGGGTTTCCTGGTGGCTCAGACGGTAAAGAACCCATCTGCAATGTAGCAGCCCTGGGTTGGGAAGATCCCCTGGAGGAGGGCATGGGAACCCACTCCAGTATTCCTGCCTAGAGAATCCCCATGGACAGAGGAGCCTGGCAGGCTGCAGCCCATGGGGTCGCAAAGAGCTGCACATGACTGAGCGACTAAGCACACATGTACTTGGTCATTCAGATGACCAAAATATTTCTTAAATGTATTTGGCCTTTGTCTGCAGTTTCTGGTTCACAGCTCCCAAAACGCTCTGAATTTTGTAAGTGATGAGAGATAAAGATGTCCTGAGGTTAATTTTGGACCACACCTAAGAACCGGGCTGCTTGCCAGGAGAACCAACAGTGTGATTAGAGGGTTGGAACTTTCAACCCCACCCCTCTGACCTCTGGGGAGGGGAGAAGGGCTGGAGGTTGAATCAATCAGCAGTGGCCAGCAGCTTAATCATTCACGTCCATTTAATGAAGCTCCACGTAAACCCAGAAGGACAGGTTTCAGAGAGCTTCCAGGTTGGTGAACACATTAAGGTTGGGGGAGAGTGGGGCACAGAGAGGGCATAGAAGCCTTTGGTGGGGGGGAGGGAGGGTACAACACAGTCTTGCAGAACTGAGCCCTTAACCTGTGGGGTCTGATGCTCTCTCGAGGTGGGTGATGTCAGAATTGAACTCAGTGGTAGGCTGTCCAGCTGGTATCTGAGGATTGCTTGAAAGTGTGGGGAAATCCCCCTCCACACACTGGAATTTAGTAATCAGAATCATTACATACACAGAAATGTAATTCATTAAGCACTGATTCTGTGCCTCTGACCTTTGAATTCACAGCAGTTATTTTTTTCTATCATGTATTTCAGTTTACCTGTACAATCTCAGGCATCTTGGACTTTATTTAATCATTTTAGATCTGTTGTTTCACCATACACGTGAAATATCATGTGGCCCTGATGCACGCAGAGGCTTCTTAATAAGTTCACGGACTCTTATCTTACATGAAATGCCTGTTTTATATTTCAGAGTGTTTCCAAAAAATTGCTTTTGTAAATGAGAGGGAGAAAGTTTATCTTGTCCTTCAGTTCAGTTCAGTTCAGTCGCTCAGTTGTGTCCGACTCTTTGCGACCCCATGAATCACAGCACGCCAGGCCTCCCTGTCCATCACCAACTCCCGGAGTTCACTCAAACTCATGTCCATCGAGTTGGTGATGCCATCCAGCCATCTCATTCTTTGTCATCCTCGTCTCCTCCCGCCCCCAATCCCTCCTAGCATCAGAGTCTTTTCCAGTGAGTCAACTCATCGCATGAGGTGGCCAAAGTATTGGAGTTTCAGCTTTAGCATCAGTCCTTCCAATGAACACCCAGGATTGATCTTCTTTGTTGCCCACGTTTTGTTCTCATGGTTTTAAGTTGCCGGCTCAGGTTGGCCATCTTCTCAGCACTAGGTGGCACTTGTGCATCACAATTAGTCATTACACAGTTTTTGCAACAGATGCGTGATACACAAATGTAATGTTTGGAATCCCTGTGTGGGATTCTTGAGAATAGCAAAATGAAACAAGAGACCTGCTGAGTACCAGTTGCTTTGATGTATCTGTAAATACATGAAAAGTAAAAGAAAAGTGAAATTACTATCCACTAAGTCCTGTCTAGAAGGCAATGGCAAGCCACTCCAGTACTCTTGCCTAGAAAATCGCATGGACAGAGGAGCCTGGTGGGCTGCAGTCCATGGGGTCGCTACTAGTCGGACACGACTGAGCGACTTCACTTTCACTTTTCACTTTCACACATTGGAGAAGGAAATGGCAACCCACTCCAGTGTTCTTGCCTGGAGAATCACAGGGACGGGGGAGCCTGGTTGGCTGCTGTCTGTGGGGTCACACAAAGTCGGATACGACTGAAGCGACTTAGCAGCAGCAGCAAGTCCTGTCTGACTCTTTTGTGACCCCATGGACTGTTGCCTGCCAGGCTCCTCTGTCCCTGGAATTCTCCAGGCAAGAATACTTGATTGGCTAGCCATTCCCTTCTGAAGCCATTCCTTCAGGAATTTTCCTGACACAGGGATTGAACCCATATCTCCTGCGTTGGAGGCAGATTTTTTACTGTCTGAGCCACCAGTATCAGTATCAGTTCAGTTGCTCAGTCATGTCCGACTCTTTGCGAGTCAGACCTGAACTGCCATTTATAAATACATAGTTGGAGAATATATTAAATTCCTTCCCAATCGTTATTCATAGTACTGTTAACAGATAGACTGGTCTGTCCATCCTTTCTTTCTTAACCTGGTATTGTCATAATGTTGAAATTCATTTTAGGGCCTGTGTGCTGTTCATTGTGGTTAATTTGAAAGAAATAAGGAGTGTAACTCCTCAAACTTGAGCACACCCAACTCCAAGCACTTACTATTCTTTTGTGGTATGTAAGAAAATATCTGATTTTGACTTATGAACCCTATAGATAATATGCTGAAGAAAATGTAAACATCTCCCTTTTACTGTTGAGAAAACAGAATCTCAAAGACATTAACTTCCCCAGTATTGGTAGCTAGCAGGCAGACAGAATCTATATTTAAACTCAAGTCTGTTGGGTTTCAGATCCTAGGTGCACTCTTTCCATTATTCCAGTGGTACCAGGTTTAGCCAGTCACTGTTCATGTTAAAGTAACTGGATGCAAAGTTCAAATAAGTGACATTGACTCCTTTCCCTTATGAGAGGTACGGAGGAGGGCTAGAGCCTAATCAGAAGGCGGTCCCTGAGCACCAAGGGCCAGGAATGGAAAAAGAAAAGTCCCCTGAATCAAGACAACTCAGTTTCCTTAAGGCTGAAGACATACAGGCTTCCCAGGTGGCTCGGTAGTAAAGAATCCACCCGCCAAGCAGGAACGCAGGTTTGATCCCTGGGTCGAGAAGATCCCCTGGAGGAGGGCATGGCAAACCCCTCCAGGCTTGCCTGGAAAATCCCATGAACAGAGGAGCCTGGTGGGCACCAGTCCACCGGGTCACAGACGAGTCAGACACAACTTATGGCCTAAACAACAATGACATCAGAGGCTGAATATGCAGTGAATTGTTTATTTTATACTGTGTTTCAAATCCTGGCTTCTGTGACCCTGTGATCTTGGCAACTGTGTGACTCAGTTTACTTACCTTTAAAATGGAGGAGGATTAAATATGTTAATGCACTAAAGCACGTGGGCTAGAACCTGGCACATGGTAAACATTCACTCTGTTAACTATTTGGGTAGTTTTATACATTAAGCAACATGAGAAATGTCCATACTGCTTTGTGTGATGTTTGAAGTGGAATTTGAGTTATGGCTAGAGTGTCCATCCATCTCAGCTTACAACTAACTATCCTGGTATTTATTAGCATCTATTTCTTACTCTGGAAAGAGTACCTGTTCATGTAAGTTTGCCTAAAGTGAAGACTTTCTCCAAGAGAAGATGTAACTGCCCCTTTCTGATACATGATACAGATTTGCATGCATGCATGCGAAGTCGCTTCAGTTGTAGCTTACTGTTTGTGACCTCATGACCTGCCTGGCTTCTCTGTCCATGGGATTCTCCAGGCAAGAATACGGGAGTGGGTTGCCATTTCCCTCTCAGCTCAGTGCTTACTACATAGAAAGTACATCATTGGTGAGAACTGTAGATTTTTCGCTTAAGGAAGTACTTAGATCCTTTGGAATTTGAAAGATTGGAGTAAATGGCACATAACTAAGGTCATTTTCAGTGATAAAATAGACTGATTTTGTTCTAACAAGTATTAAAAGCTATTCTTTGTTGTTGTTTTAACATAATGGCAAATTTCAAACAACAGTAAAAGTAGAGTAGCATGAGAGAGGAATGAACTCGAGAGCTACCTGTCAGCTTCAACAATAATACAACATATAGTCAGTTTTTATTTTGTAACTTAAAAAAATAACTTTAATGAGATATATTTTACATATCATAAAATTTAGCCATTTAAAGTGTACAGTAATTTGTACAATTACTAAGTTGTGCAAACATCACCAGAAATCTGTTTTCAAACATTTTCATCGCCTTGGTAGGATCCCTCCTACACATTTACAGTTACTCCCAGTTTCCCCTCTCAGCCCCAGGCAACGACTGATCTACTTTTTATCCCTAAAGATTTGCCTTTTACAGACATTTCGTATAACTGGAGTCATAAGTGGTCTCTTGTGTCTGTCATTTGAGCATAGTGTTTTTCAGGTCCATCCATGTTGTAGCACGCATCAGTAGTTTGTTCCTTTTTCTTGACGAATAACATTCCAGTGTAGAATATGCCATGTTTTGTCTGTCCTTCACGATGGCCAGTCTTTTATCATCTATATTTTTATCCTTCCCCCTCCACTCCCTACCCCACTGAACTATTAAAAAGCTATTTTTAATTTCATAAATATAAGAGCTTAAAACATTGATTACGTTTCTGCTTTCTATTTTTGTTTTTCCAAACTATCTTCTCTGTATCCTCTCATTCATCTTGCCTGTCTTAATTTGTTTTCTGTCCCTAAAGAGTCTTTTTTGGGGGGGGGGGTTGGTTTTGAGAATGAAGAGGTGTCTAGACCATTAACTTTCAAAGAGACAGTGCCTTTCATTGTCTCCTTGTTTTAACGAAAATTCATACTGGCTCTGTGACAAATCCAGATCGTGATGATTTCTAAAATCTTTAACCTTTCAGGTTTGCTTCAGCATTATATGGTGGGCTGGATCTATTTGTTTCTGATTCTCATGGAGTTTTTTGTTTGTTTGCTTTTAACTCAGGTTGTTGGAAGAGGAGCTTTCGGAGTAGTATGCAAAGCCAAGTGGAGAGCAAAAGATGTTGCCATTAAACAAATAGAAAGTGAATCTGAGAGGAAAGCTTTTATTGTAGAGGTAAGTTGAAATGTCATTTCTGTCGTGTAGTTCTTTACCTAAGATACTCTGTGAATTTGATATTTGTGAAAAACGAAGTGTTTCTCAATCATCATTTCTCTTATGTTCTTAAACATCAGCAATTTAGTTGAACTAAAGGGAATGCCATAGGAACAGTTTTTCATTCATACTCTTAGTTCTGAGTTCTAAAAATTAGAAGAGAGATGTAGCTGCATAAATGAATTTATCCCTGAATTAAAATACAGTCTCTTCCATGTAATTCAGGTCTATTTCAAGGCATAGAATTTAAATTTTAAAATAGAAAAGAAATGGTAATCTCTCCCATTATCTAAAGTGAAGAAGGGAAATTTTATGCATTCATTTTTGACTGAATGTTTTAAGAAATTCGAATGAGATTATTTTAAGGAAAAATTATGTCAAATTAGCTTTTCTCATTTAGCATGAAAATTTATAGCCGTTCTCTTACAGATTTGATGATGGAGAATTTGATAATCATGAGATTATTTATTATCAGGTTCATTCTTTTATGCTGTTTAGTATATTAGATTACAGTATTTGAATAAACCAGTGATTTTATAACTTTTTAACTTCCTTGGCCAACAGAAGTGGTCTTTACCTTATAAACTTTCTGAATTTTTATCTGTGATTTTATTTAATTATAATGTCAAAGTATATTTACTGATATTTTTAAATGCATAACATGAGGAAATGAGAAATTAGTTGTGATATGATGAAGTAGATTTTTGCAATTAGTTGAATGAATTGAGAGATGCTGATGAATGGTTTGATGTCATAATGAGGAAAAATGATCTGTAGTCCAACAGTCTGGCTTTATCTTGCCTTATTCACAGTTTTTGTTTATGGTTTAAATGAGGTTATTGATCGGATACTGTTGTATTGGCAGTTTCCTAAAACTAGATAAAATCGTACGTATTAAAGTCTAGGAATCCAGTCAAAAAGATGATAATAACTTGGAAAGAAAATTTTTCATCAAAGTTGTAGATACACGTAATTTAAATTGTTGAATGGTTCTCCATGTGTTTTTATTAAAAATCCCAGTATCTCCTCCCATCAAGTTTTCTGCTTCTCAGAGGCAACTACTTTGAGCTCATCTTTAGTTTTGTTTGACGTCCCCCAATCTAGACTCACACCTTCTCCAAAGAAGGTATTTTTATATTTCTATCTCTGTTTATCTCTACATTAAATATATATCTATGTTTTGAGAAGATATTATTATACCTTCTCTAAAGAATCAACCTCTAATCTTTGGGACAATAAAGAGGCATTCACTAGCTGTTTGAAGACAGGGAAGGAGGGAGTCTTTGGCCTAATTTTAAGCGATCTCTCTGCCCTTTTGTTAGTAATAGCTTATGTGAATAGATACCTGGTACTGTCACCACTCCCCAACCTTTTGGAGGTTTTATGAGTTAAACCTGGTTGCTTCTTACTTTTTCTCATTTCCTTTTAGGTCTGCAGTGTCAGTTATTGCTGCTCATTTGCTTTCCAACTTCAAAAATGTGTGCTGTTTTCTCATATCACGTTTTCTTCATCTTTCTGAGTTTGTCTTGAAAAAATGTTCCTTTCCTCTTTTGGTAGTATTTGATGGGGGAGCAAGAACAGTCTGCTATCTAAAGCTCAGTACTTCAGAATCTTAATAAGGTGAAATATAATAAATGGTGATATTAAGTCTTTTAGGACTAAAAATCTAGAAATGTTGGCTGTAGAAAAGTACAGCTTTCTAGTAACATGTGGCAAAAAGGTTTACCTTTGGGCTTCATATGAGCCAGCAGTATTATGTAGATAATAGAGTAGGAGAGGAAGAAGAAAGGGGAAGAAGCAGAAAAGGGGGAGAAGAAAGAGAGCAGGTAGCAGTTTGGGGGGCTATGTTAATATTAATTTGAGATATAGAGCAAGAGAAATGAGTACAGCCAAACCACTCACGATCTCACCATGAATTGGATTGGATATGATGGGATAAAACTGGAAGTACGGAGACCAGTTAGAAGGAGACTAGTAATTACTTGGTTCAGATTGGAATTGCTAAGGCAAAGGCAGTTGTAATGGGAACTGAGAAGAGGGAATTAACTCAGGAGATAGGAGGTGGAGGGAAGAGAAGGCAAGAGGGCAAATTTTAAGTCAGACAGACCAAAATTCAAACTCTGGTTCTGCTACTTCCTAGCTCTAGGGTATTTAGCAACTCATTTAACCTGCTCTGAGCCTTATCTTCAGGGTACCTCATCTTTAAAATGAAAATGATAATACCTGCCTTGCAAAGTTGTGAGGATTATGCAGTATCTGTAAAGTGCTTCCCAGTGCCCAGCATAGAGTAGGTAGTATTCCTTCAACCATAGCTATGAAGATGGAGGTGATGATGATATGACTTCCTCTGGTTTGGATAGCTCAGCTCAGTGCCATCTCAGGGATGGCATTTTAACATTTCTTGGCAAACTTCATTGCTTCTTATTGTACTCACGCCTTGTTCATAACTCCTGTTATAGCACTTTGCATGTTGCTTTAATTATTTGTGTATGTATCTCTCCCACGACTAAACTGTGAGAACTCCAGGGTAGGGATTTTGTACCATTGTGGGCAGGTTCTTATGATCATAGTGCCTGCTACATAGGAAACAGTGATTGTTGAATGATTAAACTAATATTTTGTACAACCTTAAGATTTGAATGATACTGTGAGATCACTTCCTCAAAAGTTACAGCACTTTTCAAAAGAAACCTTTTTTTGTTACAGCTTCGACAGTTATCCCGTGTGAACCATCCTAACATTGTAAAGCTATATGGAGCCTGCTTGAATCCAGTAAGTTTGTCATTTTTTCATTTTACTCTGTGAGAAAAAACATGGCAGATCCATGCAGCTGTGTAGTTTATGAAGCTGTTTTGATTTGTCATATTATTTCTAAAAAAAAAAAAAAATCATACTGTGTGTGCTTCTGATCTATTAGCAACACAGTGTGAGGGAAGAGTTGTCTTGGGTGGTCTTACCCAGTAACTTCATCTTTGGAGGTTCACAGTATCCTGTGATAGCCTCTGTTCATTTGCACTGGAAAAAATCCCCAAAGATCTTGCGATTATGTTTTTATATACACCTTCACTCTTAGACAGTGGGCCCCTAGAAGACAAGGTCTTAGATCATAGATACCTTTTTTCCCTGTAGTGCTATTCAGATACTGGGGACCAAAAGAATGATTTTTAAATGCATTTATAAAATCAAAACTTGATCTAAGTTGTCTCTCAAGTTCCCTAGGATGCTGTAGCTCTGTGGTTAATTATTTGACATATGTTTCCTTCAGGTGTGTCTTGTAATGGAATATGCTGAAGGGGGCTCCTTGTATAATGGTGAGTGTCATTAGACCTGTCTTTATTAGAGTAAAATAATTGAAAAGCTTTTAATACAAACTGTAAGTTACTTAATGTTCTTCACAATTTATCCTCAGAGTCCCAAAAGGAGATAGTTAAGAAAAGAAATCTGCCAAAGATTAAAAATCTGCTAAAGACAAGAGGCTACAACATTAGTATGTGAAATTTAGATGTCTAAGTATAGTAATCTTTTAAATTGATGGTACTCTTCATAACGTTAAAAGCATAACTTGCTTTTTAAATAGATTTTAAAGTATCTTCATACTTACAACCTTTTCTTTTTGCCCTGTCTTAGCTTTCAGTCTCCTCATTTTAGAACTTTTTAACTATACATCCTTATTCTGCTTTTGCCTTTTTTCCCCCCAAAAGTAAATTTGTGAAAATGTTCACTTTATGGAACATTTTAGTAACAATGAAAGGAAACTATATTATTTAGCTCCCTTTATAGAACAGAACTAATCCATTTAGTTACCTGTGTAGAACAGAGCTGTTTCACTCTAAGAAACACCAACCATATATATAGTCTCTTGTCAAAACGTTTTTATAACATGTAGCATTTTATTTAGCTATGTGCACTGCTCATGTATTTGTCCTTGTTAATGGCTGTCTAATACTGTGTTTTACTTTGAATTACTTCTAGTTTTTAGCTATTATAGAAAGCATAATTGTAAACATTTCAATGCACGTTGTTTTGTTTTCTTCTATACTGTTTCTTTGTATCTCTAAAAGTACAGTATGCTATCAAATGCTTATAATTTATATTATTGTGTGCAAGACTGCATCTATTGAGTTAAAAAAGTGGTAATATATATTGTTTTTGAATGTATGTGTAACATTTAATAGATGTTAGGTATTTATGTGGTAGTTATCCATTTGAAATCATTAGCTATTTCTATCTTTTTATTTAGAAAAGAAGGAAAAGCAGGACCGATGGGAGCATGTGTAGGAAAATACCCAGTCATGTGTTCTGACAGTGCTTGTATTCACCTTGTGTCTTTTGTCATATGCAATAAAGTTCTTTTTAGTTTGTGCCTTTCTTTTGCAGTGCTGCATGGTGCTGAACCATTGCCATATTACACTGCTGCCCACGCAATGAGTTGGTGTTTACAGTGTTCCCAAGGAGTGGCTTATCTTCACAGCATGCAGCCCAAAGCTCTAATTCACAGGGACCTGAAACCACCAAAGTAAGTTCTAATAATGTGGTCTCTCTCTCGGCAGCCCCCACCCACTCCCGAATTTAAGCTGGTCATTGCACATCAGTTTTTCTTTTCTCTTCTCTTTTAGCTTGATGAGGAATGCTTATTTTTATTCTTTTAACATTGTTTATTTTTAACACACCTCCATCATTTAGCCATCTAAACTGGCATTTTAAAACGTTGTCTTCAGTGGCATTTTTCTTTTTAATAACTTCTGACTTAGATTAGCATACTTCTAGAATCTGTTAGTCTATGAATCCTGTTTTGTGCCCTCAGTATATATTGGTTTCCGTGAACAGTTTCATGAGAGCAGAGACAAGCCTGTCTTGTTCCCCGTTGTATCCCTAATAAGCACAATGTCCACACATAGTCAACATTCCACCAAACTACACAGGGTGGTTATTATTTGCATTTTCAGAGAAAGGCAAAGGGCATTGCTGGCATATCTGAGTAGAAACTGAAAATACTCTGGATTTCTTTATATTGTGGATTCTGGGACTTTGAAAGAACTTCAGAATTCCCTAAATAATTTTTAAAGGCCAAAACTTCAGAGATTTTTTTTCCCCCCAGGGGTACTCAAGTTAAAGAAAACATACATATTTTTATCCCCATCTCTCTCTAATTTTTCTCTTTTCTATCCACCTGTGACAAAAAAATCCCCCTATGCCCTTTCTCCTCTACTGCTGGCCATCACATGGGTTCTCAGATAAGAGGTTTCCGCTAGGAAATCAGTCACAAGTATTCCATTCTCTTGACAGTGATTTAAAGCATCAGTGTATCCCTTCCAGGTAGAACTTCTCATCTCCTTTCTAATCTGATGCGCTCTGCATAGGTTTCAACTCTTGGAATCTCCATTCTCACTAGTGTACCTTATTTCCACCTCCAGGCTTAAACTGATTTCTCTTTCCCTGGGTCCTTGGTCAAATAATGTTTAAGTCCCAGGTTTATGATACTTCTTTTTAACTTGCCTGCCGAGATTGTTGTAGCTACTTATCTTGGCTAGTAAAGAAGAAAGCAGTTTTTTTGGTCCCTGTTTTGGGAGATTGTGTTCTCCTTTCCCCCCTCCCCAGGTTAACACAGAGTTGAATTATCAAAGCAAATTTGTGAATATCATAGCTCTTGTCCGGGAACAAACTGGCTGATTCAAAGGATGAGACATGAAGGTGTTATGCCTTCATGATGCAAGTATGAGGCATGAAGCATCCTTTTCCTGGAGGAGCCAGAACCCATTAGGTGCAACACCCGTCTGCACTGGGGCATGTTTGGCTTTGAAATGACTAATGAGTTATTAAACAATATACTTTAAAATAATCTCACAAAAGGAAGTTGTTTTAGTTTTTTAACATCTTTCAGATTCCATAATTACACAGCTTAAACATCTGCTTCCATTCCCCATTCAACCACACCCTGTAGATCCATAAATTTTAGGTTTATTAACCAACCTATTTAGAGCAGATATGTCTTACCAAAGTCATCTGCAGCTAGGTTCTCTGGTTTTGCTAACAAATACCATTAACATATTTACAAGAGATATGGTCTAGGTCATTCATTCCTCTCAGGCATTCTTATAGTTGGACTCATGGTGTAGTGTTGAAAATTGCCTGTGGGGCACCCCATATACAAATTGGGATTTATCATTAGAATTTACTTTTTAGAAAGTACTGGGGAAAAGGAAACTCTTTGGAATGACTGTACTTTCATATATAATTGCATATACAGACACATGTGCCCTATCTTATTGTCCCTGGAAAACCTGTGGAGTCTCCAGTCAGGAGGAATGTTTTAGAATGGCACATAAAGAAGGCACCTGACGATACAATTAGGTGTTTCATAAAGTATCAGCTTGTGCCCCTACTTTAGTTACCTTTTTGCTGGTTAGTTCAAAATCTTATGAGTAAAGGGGTATTCATTGTAAATAGTAATAATATAAAAGTCATTCAGAAAAAATACTGTGATATTTTGAATATACTAGGATGAAACCAAGAAGTCAGTTACAGAATTCTCCTCTTGGGTAAAGAGTAGTAAGAATTTAGCAACGGTGAAACAAGGAAACAATCTATCCAGTTAGAATTTTGTAACAGAATTATATGCAAAGAATTTATAACTTTATGTAAATATCTGTATATAATGATATGAAAAAAATATCCTGGTAAGAGAATAAAGCAACATTTTGTATAGTGTAACCTATACATGCTTGCTGCTGCTGCTAAGTCACTTCAGTCGTGTCCGACTCTGTGCGACCCCATAGACGGAAGCCCACCAGGCTCCCCCGTCCCTGGGATTCTCCAGGCAAGAACACTGGAGTGGGTTGCCTTTTCCTTCTCCAATGTGTGAAAGTGAAAAGTGAAAGTGAAGTCGCTCAGTCATGTCCGACCCTTAGCGACCCCACGGACTGCAGCCTACCAGGCTCCTCCATCCATGGGATTTTCTAGGCAATAGTACTGGAGTATACTGCCCTTGACAGTGCTCACAGGGATAGTATAGTAATGTGGTTTTGACTCTTAAACTCACATGAGAAGAATTTTGGTTCTCCAGCAATATGGCAAACTGGGTAAACTGCAAAAACATCCAGCACCAAACCCAGAGGTGCTACATATTACAGCAAATATCCTTTACATGCATAGGTGATCTTACAAGAAGATAAGGGAATCATTCAGCCAAAAGGTAGAGAGAACTGAACCCTAAATGGGTTTGGTGGTTTGTATGTAGGGTTTGCTCCTAAAGTTCAAAGTGAACATTCCTGATTCATGTCCCAGACTCCATCTGTCTTGTAGGTCAGAATCCTCTGCATTCAGTGACATATAGGGAAAGGAAAAGGAGTGTGTGTATATATGTAGGAGATTTTTATGGATCAGGCTTGAAGGTGAAGTACATCACATTCTACTGGCTAGAATGGTCGTTAATAACCATACCTAATTGCTCAGAAAGCTGAGAAATGTACCCAAAAAGGAAAGGAAATAGGGAAATAGGGTCAGTGAACAGCTAAGCGGTCTAGCTACATTAGGCTAACTAAAGACTCATTTCTGTTCACAGTAAGGTTAATAAGAGCAAAGAAGGTTTGGAAACTGTTGGCACCATGATCCACAGTAAGATGTACTTCACAGTCTGTTGTGTGCACGTAATGATGTGTGTAGACCTGAAACTGAACTTTGCTGAAACAGTATTTAATCTTAGTAGTTGTGATACACTTTGATATTTTCTATTTTATTTTTTTAACACTGTCATAATCTTGAGTTGTTTTGCAATCTAGGTCCCCAGATATGTGATCTAGAATTTTTATGGTTTAGCTTTTATGACTAGGTTTCTACTTGCACCTTAGAAAACACTGGGGTAGGCAGGTAAAGTATAGGAGCCAACAGTTTATGAAGGTATTGATATCCATCCACTCCCATTTCAGAACACCTTAATGTTCATTACTAGATGTTTTTTAAAACCCCATACTTTGGCCCAGAGAGAAGCATAGTCAAGAAAGATTATGGAGATAGAGATGGAGACATCAAAATTTGAATCTAGCAGTCACCCTAAGAACTGGCTTAAAGTCAACTTTTGCCAATATTCCTCTGTATTATTAAGCTATTACAGGTGACTGGTTCACATTTTACAGAAGTTGAATGGTGACATTTTGCTTACTAACCTTTTCTGTTTTCTCAAATATCTCTTTTATTGTAGAATCAAATACTGGTCTTGTAACCTTTAATTCATTTTTTGGTTTATTTTTTGTCTTTGTTTTTTAAACAGCTTGCTGCTGGTTGCAGGGGGGACAGTTTTAAAAATCTGTGATTTTGGTACAGCCTGTGACATTCAGACGCACATGACCAACAATAAGGGGAGTGCTGCTTGGATGGCACCTGAAGTTTTTGAAGGTAAAATAGCAAAAGCGTGATGTGACTGATAATCTGCCTTATTACCCCATGTAAATCCAGTGTGTTTATGGCTTTCCCCTATTTACATGATTTCTACATGGCGTTTACACAAGATACTTCCTAAAGTCTAAGAAAGTACTGCATAAATACAGCCTTAAATCTTGAATCTCATACAAGACTTCGGTTGTCTGAAGTTCAGGCATATGTACAGTTTATCTTCATGCTCAGATTCCATAACTGCAAAATTGCCTACGTGTACCCTAAAATCAGTACTCATAATTCTTTTCATAAGTTATTTACAGAAATGCACAGAAGAGGAAAAAATTTTGAGTCTCCCAACACACACATTCCCGGCTGAGGTCAAACAAGGCAATGCTTTGCCCTCTTGTGTCAGTTCTCATACTCTGTCACTTCTGTGATCTAGTGAGTGCCTCATTTTTTTCCCTTTTTTGTACTTTGTTGATGATTTCACAGTTTAAAACGGCCTCTGCGAGTAATTGAAGTGCTTTCTAGTGTTCCTAAGTATCAGAAGGCTGTGATGTGTCTTAAGAGAAAATGCACTTGCTAGTTAATCTGTATTCAGGCATGAGTTACAGTGCTTTTGGCCATGAGTTTAATATTAATGAATTAATGATTTATATTTAAAAAGATGTTTTAAACAGAAACACATAAAACAAGGTTAATATATTGATCAGTTGACAAAAATTTTGTGAAGAGGCTCACAGGAACCCAATCCTGTATTTCCTCTGGGAGGAAGTGATTCAGTGTAGACAAATTTACAGTTCAGTTCAGTTCATTTCAGTCTCTCAGTCGTGTCCAACTCTTTAAGACCCCGTGGACTGCAGCACACCAGGCCTCCCTGTCCATTGCCAACTCCTGGAGCTTACTCAAACTCATATCCATTAAGTCGGTGATGCCATCCAA
The DNA here is from genome assembly GCF_049115385.1 of Moschus berezovskii. NCBI lineage: Eukaryota > Metazoa > Chordata > Mammalia > Artiodactyla > Moschidae > Moschus > Moschus berezovskii. Next base: position 66,063,822 of record NC_142469.1, read on the forward strand.
CCAGCTCATCCTCGGTCGTCCCCTGCTCCTCCTGCCTTCAATCTTTCCCAGCATCAGGGTCTTTACAGATGAGTCAGTTCTTTGCATTAGGTGGCCAAAGTACTGGAGTTTCAGCTTCAGCATCAGTCCTTCTAATGAATTTTCAGGACTGATTTCCTTTAGGATGGACTGGTTGGATCTCCTTGCAGTCCAAGGGACTCTCAAGAGTTTTCTCCAACACCACAGTTCAAAAGCATCAATTCTTTGGCACTCAGCTTTCTTTATAGTCCAACTCTCACATCCATACGTGACTACTGGAGAAACCATAGCTTTGACAGACCTTTGTTGGCAAAGTAATGTCTCTGCTTTTTAATAAGCTGTCTAGGTTGGTCATAACTTTTCTTCCAAGGAGCAAACATCTTTTAATTTCATGGCTGCAGTCACCGTCTGCAGTGATTTGGGAGCCCCCCAAAATAAATTCTCTCACTATTTCTACTGTTTACCCATCTATTTGCCATGAAGTGATGGGACCAGATACCATGACCTTAGTTTTCTGAATGTTGAGTTTTAAGCCAACTTTTTCACTCTTTTCTTTCACTTTCATCAAAAAGCTCTTTAGTTCTCCTTTGCTTTCTGCCTTAAGGGTGGTGTCATCTGCATATCTGAGGTTATTGATATTTTCTCCCAGCAATCTTAATTCCAGCTTGTGCTTCTTCCAGCCCCACGTTCCTCATGACATACTCTGCATATAAGTTAAATAAGCAGGGTGACAGTATATATCCTTGATGTACTCCTTTCCCTATTTGGAACCAGTCTGTTGTTCCATGTCTAGTTCTAACTGTTGCTTCCTGACCTGCATACAGATTTCTCAGGAGGCAGGTCAGGTGGTCTGGTAGTCCCATCTCTTTAAGAATTTTCCAGAGTTTATCGTGGTCCACACAGTCAAAGGTTTGGCATAGTCAATAAAGCAGAAGTAGATGTTTTTCTGGAACTCTTACTTTTTCGATGATCCTTCGGATGTTGGCAATTTGATCTCTGGTTCCTCTGTCTTTACTAAATCCAGCTTGAACATCTGGAAGTTCACAGTTCATGTACTGTTGAAGCCTGGCTTGGAGAATTTTGAGCATTACTTTACTAGCATGTGAAATGAGTACAATTGTGTGGTAGTTTGAGCATTCTTCGGCATTGCCTTTCTTGCTGCTGCTGCTATGTCACTTCAGTCATCTCTGACTCTTAGCGACCCCATGGACTGCAGCCCACTAGGCTCCTCCATCCGTGGAATTTTCCAGGCAAGAGTACTGGAGTTGGGTGCCATTGCCTTCTCCGTGCCTTTCTTAGGGATTGGAATGAAAACCAACCTTTTCCAGTCCTGTTCACTGCAAACCTTATAAGACAATACAGGGAATAACAGGAACCACGTGTGCTTTGTGTTGGTTTCCTAGTGATTAAAAATCGGCAGTTCAGAGCTTAAATGAGCGTACCTTAGAAAGAATGCAGCTAACTGGACAGAAATGTGATGCTAAGGACAACAAGTGAGGGATACCTTATGCTTACTTTTACATCTGTGTGTCTTAACTCAAATTCTAAAAGAGTGATCCATAAGTTGCATATGAGGTTTCTGTATAAAAACATCAATTATCTTTTAAACAATTGAGAAAATTTGAACTGAAGACATGTGATTCATACATTAGAAGGTATGAAAGCCCATGAAATTCAGAAACATTCAATAATCGAATTCTGATTTTGACTTTTATTTTTGATAAATTTAAAGTTTTTTTTTTCTTTATTTTTAGCCACCAAGAGAAAGAAATTTGTTCTGCAGCTGGTCCCTTGAGTGGAGCTATTTTGCCAGAAAGTTCAGCTAAAAAATTTGTGGACAAGCCAGTGTTAAATTTTAGAAGGTTAAATAATGCCACTTGTTTTAAGTTCGTATGTAGAATACCCATAGTTGGCATTGTTTTGAAATTATTTATTTAATGTGACTTTCTTTGGGTTAAAATAGCACCGTTATTACTGTAGTGTAGAGAGCAGAAAGATTTGTTTTTACAGACGAACCCAGAAATAAAAGTTACTCTTAATTGTTTAGAGCAACAAAACTCAGACTATTAGGCTATGTAGATTTCTTCTATTCTGAAAGATGTCAGCACCTGGTTGCTGACCCGATGTCAGTCTGGTTCAAATCAGATTGTAATGTCATTGTCCGGTTTATCGTGTCCCGTGCCTGTGGCACATGCGAAGCACATCCGCAGCTACTATTGTAATAATTGGTCATTCTTAGAGTGGGTTATTCATGGCTTTTAGGGTCTTGTTTGTTTGTTTATCGGCTGATTGACCAGCCTTTTTATAATATGCACATTTTGCTGCATAAGTCTGCTTACTATAAGTTTGGTATTTGTAGTTTTCCTGCTTACAACCTACTTTTAAGTGTGCAAGTTAATAATTTATCTCACCAGATATTTTGGGGAAAAAAATCTTCACACTAGATTAGAAATTTCTTCTGCTTTGATAGTGTTTTCCATCAAGAGAATGGCAGAAGGAAATATTAGGATTAAGAAATTACAGAAAGGAATAAGAAATTACGGAAAGGAATGTACAAGTTGTTTTAATTCTCTGCCCCAGAGAAAATATGTTTAAGTAAAAGATAAGGTCTACATTTCTTGACAAGAAGGTAGAAAATAACTTTCTAAAGTGGGTTTTTTTTTTTTCTCTTTATTGGATGATAATTGCTTTACAGTGTGGTGGTCTCTGCTATACATCAGTGCAAATCAGTCATAACTATACATATATATATATGTGTGTGTATGTGTGTATCCTCCCTTCCTTCTGAGCCTCCCTCCCCGACTCCCCATTCCAAGTCCAGGTCATCACAGAGTGCCAGGCTGGGATCCCTGTGTTATACAGCAGCTTCCTGCTAGTTATCTATTTTATACATGATAGAGTAAGTTTTTGAGTGCATTATTAGTACATAACTCATTTTAAAAGTGTACTTATTGCAAAGACTAGGTCTTCAGAAAGAGTTTCTCAGCCCTACCTGTGGCATTCTCTTATTTTTGTACATGATGCTTATTCTTAAAATTTATGAAAGCCGTTACTTCTGTAAGTCATGTGGGGAAAAGTCTTGAAATTCTACTACCTTTTTTTCTAGGTAGCAATTACAGTGAAAAATGTGATGTCTTCAGCTGGGGTATTATCCTTTGGGAAGTGATAACACGTCGGAAACCCTTTGATGAAATTGGTGGCCCAGCTTTCCGTATCATGTGGGCTGTTCATAACGGTTTGTGAAGTTTTTCATCAGTATATTTTGTATATTTCTTATTTGGAAATTGTTTCTCCCCCAAAGAAGACCATTTATCCCCAGTATTAAAGTATATGATTTCTTGTACTCAGCCTCAAGCCCTACCTGGCCTGACACCATGATTGAGCAGAGCTGGGCAGTCCTGGCTCTGGACAAAGCTGAGAAGGTCTGCTGGCTGTGCCCATGCAGAAGAAGCCATCAGTAGACAGCCAGAGCCAGCTGCCTCGTTGCCTCTCTCCAGCAGACAGGGACACGTTGGACTGGACGCTGTAGGAAAAAAAAAAAGGTTTCTCACATGGTTAAGATAATTAGGGAGCTATTGCTTGAAGAAGCAGTGTCTCACTGAGGAGAGAAAGCAAAGCATTTTAAGTAAGAGTTGTTACTTAAGCTATTCATAAAGGCAAAACGCAAAGTGCACCACATAGTCTTGCTTTTTAGCTTCTCTTTCATCCTTATGATGTGAGTGCTATTATTGCCCCATTTTACAGCTTTCCATATTAGGAAGCTGAGACCTGGAGCAGCTAAGTAATTTGCGTAGGGTCACAGGTTTAGTAAGTGCTGTTGCTGAGATTAGATATGGATGTTTCTGACTCATCCCTCCTATTCCCTTTATACCTCTAATTACAATGTATCTAACCACTCATGATACTAGAATGCATCTCCTTCATTAATCAAGTTACTTTGCAGTTGCTTTGGGAAAATAAACTTCTTGAAAGGAAATTGCTGAATCTTTTAACTTTTGCTCTCCCTCTCTGTTGTTTAATTTCTATCTCTTGATTATAATTATTCTGATTAATGGCATTTTTGACACACTATTCCACGTGTGATAGAACAAATATCTGCCCCACTGTTTTGGTCATTCATAGACATGTCAAGGAGTCATTGCAGTAATCTTGTGTGTTTACTAGTTTTCTGGTTCATTGTACTACCTTTTTTGTTGTTGATGGAGAATGCTAGAGCATTGACCAGGACAGTTTGTTTTCTTTTTCTGTCATGTGTCAGTAAAATTGAATGTCAGTGAAGTAAGAAATAAAAGAATTAACTTATTAATTGATAAATTTACAAAGATTTCTTTATAATTGAGCCCTTCAAGTTAGGTACCTTGCTAGTGATATTAGTCTTGTTAATCACACAAAAGTTGACAGTTTTTGGCTTGTGAAATGACTGACTCACAGCTACTGTAAGGCCTGCCTCCCACCAAAGAACTGTTTAGAAGTCAGTGAGTGTAATACTATGTAATACGTCAACTATGGTTGATGACTTTTGATATATGGAAGATGATTTTTCAAACAGATTTGAAATTTTTATGATAAATATGAAAATACAGGTCAGATATGATTACCTCAAGTTACCATTCACACATTAAGCTGTTAACTATTTGTTAAAAGAGTGTTTATAATAAATGAAATATTATTAACTCTCAGTCATGAAAATGTGAAAATTTTAATTTGGCTTCTCAAAAGGTGTAGATTCCCCTTTATGAAAATGTAGTGTTAACCTAAAGGACAAGGTAAATGTATTTTTCTTCCTCCTAAAAAAATCTTGATTTAGAAAATAAATACCGTGTTAGAAACTTATACTATTCTTTGAGTAAATAGATTCTTTTCTCCCCTCCTCTAATTTTTAATTGTAGGTACTCGACCACCACTGATCAAAAATTTACCTAAACCAATTGAGAGCCTGATGACTCGTTGTTGGTCTAAAGATCCTTCTCAGCGCCCTTCAATGGAGGAAATTGTGAAAATAATGACTCACTTGATGCGGGTATAATCCTTCTTTTGAGGGGCTTTGGGATTAAGGGACTTTTATATATACTGAGTTTTCATGGGGTTTTAAAGTAAAGGGATATAATTTTTTGTTGTTATTTTATACTTTTTTGTATTTTCCACTTTAGAATGGGTATTCATTGCTCATATAATCAGAGGTGAAAACATTATTTTGGAAAAAAAATCTAATTCTTTATAACAGAAAGATGGCTAGACTAGGTCTCTGAACATGCTTTTTTTCCTTCTGCTTAACTTAGTAGATGTATTTGTTACTAGGCCTGTTGCCTTATCTGTAATGTGAGAGAAGTTGAATTAGATGATCTCTAAAGCTTTTGCAGGACTTGGGTATTTTATGACTCTAATTGTTGCTGAGTTATAAATTCTCTTTAGTACAGATCTTTATCAGGCAGTCATTTATGTAGCACGCTAGAGAGGCTACATTCCCAGACACTTTTATTTAAGTGATTTTTACCTTTTGGTTTTTCATTGTATATTTTCAGCTTTCCACTTGCCATTAAAATGTTAAACTTTTTTCTAGGATCTGTAGAATTTTAGAATTTAGAAGAATCAGTTTAAATGATTATTAGAATTTCCCAGTCTATATATCAAACACTTTTGTTAGAATTATTTGAATCATTCTAGGCCTCTGGTTTTTGATGCACTATCAAATCTATCAAGTAGTACCTTGACCTGGATATGTTTATGCACTTGCGAAAGTGCCTGAATTTCAGAACAATTTGCTAAGTAGAAGAATCTTTCAATCTCTTTGAATATAGATTAAGTGATTTCCTAAATGGCCACATAATTAATTTGTTCATTCTATTGAAAATAAGTTAGCTACAGCAGCTTGAACTCATCTTATTAAAGCTTAATTTCATATTTGGAGAATAGCTATATGTAGAATCCTGGGATCTAAAGATACACTTATAAGAAAACAACTCAGTAAAAATTAAAAAGTAAAGAAAACAGTTTGGTCTCCATAATCAGATACCTTAAAACTTTGGGTTATATAAATTATTCAGATTTTGATTGTGCATACATGTGCTTTGTCTAATTTGAGAGGAAAATGTTTCTCTTTTATCTCCCTAAATTCTAACTTTTATCCAGCAGATATATCCAATATTTTATCTCTGATTCATAGAACGACATTCATAGTCTATCCTTTATATTTAAAAATATTGAGTCTAACAAATTATTCTATGGCATACCATCTCGGTTGTCAGACTGAGTCATTTCAACACTTTAGATATTGGCATCACTGCTATGAGAACATGAATAATGTTTCATGTAATTATGAGGAATGATACTACTGTATTTCATAATGTTCCTCTAGAGGAATGTTGGCTGTTTTCTTCAAGATTATCTAGGCTCTGTGTAGGTAGATATATGGCATTGGTAACAGTTGAAATTCAGGAGTTAGCACACTGTTGTCTTTGTATCTACAAATTTCCATATACGCCTTAGTGAAAATAAAGCAGCATCTTTGCTACATTCAGATCTCAGCAAGGAAGTAATTCAAACATACTTACTCTTTAAGTTAATTTTCACGTGATTCAATTTGTATTAAAGAAAGTTTAAATTGTTATTTACTTTTTTATATATAGTACTTTCCAGGAGCAGATGAGCCATTACAATACCCTTGTCAGTATTCAGACGAAGGACAGAGCAACTCCGCTACCAGTACAGGTAAATGGATAGATTGGAACAGTAATAACCTAAAGTTTTGCGTCTCTATTCCTGTGAAATGATAATCAAGAAGCAATGAATGATGTCCTTTTTTGCATTTTAATTGATTCATTTAATATGATTGCAATTTGAATTTCCAGGTGCATCATTCTTCATGCAGGTACCCAGGTTAAAGAGTTAGTTAATTAAAAACCCACTTCCAAGTTTTGAAATTCTTACACAGTTATATCTAAAAAGACTGGGTATTATATTTCTGTTGATGCCATTCTTTACTTGAAAAATAATTCTTTTATAGCAAAGTGATAAAGTCATATATATATATATATATATATATATGAATTAACAAAAGCAGTTCCCGTCTTTTGATGGGGTGCTCATGGTTTATAACATAAATGGCATTATTTTGAGAGAGGGATAACTTAGGTATGGCATTGGGTTTTTTTTCTTTTTGCAGCCTGAGGCAGTTGTAGAATAACTTAATGTAGCTTTTTACAACTGTGTATTCTATAGTATTTTTTCATTTGGTGAAATTTTAACTGTTAATGTTTTTGGCATTGTGCTTTGTATTTTAATAAAATTGAAAAAAAGAAAAACAATTCTTACACAGATACAGCTAGTATCAAATAGTATCAAAATTATTATAAATATATATAAAAAACAGCATATTTCCTGTATCACAAGCACCCTACTTGATCTTTGTAGAAGAATCCATAGAGACATTCATTTAAGAAGCTATGTTTTAGTTTGGAGGTCCTCAGTTCCATAGTTTGCGGTCATCAAAAAAAAACAGAGTAGAATTAATACTGTAACTTAGAAAAATTTTACTTCTCAAACTATATGGTATTACGAACATTTCATTATTCAGTTCAATCAGTTCAGTTCAGTCGCTCAGTCATGTCTGACTCTTTGCGACCCCATGAACCGCAGCACACCGGGCCTCCCTGTCAGTTTGATTAAAACTAAAAGGCATAGGTGTGTATGTACACATATACTTAATGCATTCTCAAAGTTTTACTTTTCCTGGTCTATTTCCCCTACCTCCAAAAAAATTATATTTAAACTGGTTCCAATTTTACTGAAAGTCTTGCTGAGATGCTCTGAATTCTAAACTGAATTTCTCTAAAAACATTTGCTTGCCACTCCTTACTCTCAGCTGACCTTCTTTACAGTTTCTTTGTGATCAGAAGACAGCTGCCACAAACTCCCCCTCTCCATGCCCCCACCTGCCTGTGTCTGCCCCTCTGCTCTGCACTCTCTTCTGTTCCCATGCTGAACTGTCCATGCTCATAGCCAGAGGCAAGCCTGTCCCCTTGTGCTTCAGATCCCATCTGCTCTCCTAGCAATTCTTCCTGTCTCTTGCAACGTCAGTTTTAGCCTTGTACTGGGCTCATTCCCTGAGTATATATACAGTAGTCCCCCTTTGTCCACAGTTTTACTTTCTGCAGTTTCAGTTACCCGTGGTCAACCGTGATCCAGAAATACTGTATGAAAAATTCCAGAATGAAATAATTCATAAGTTTTAGATTGCAGCCATCTTGAGCAACACGATGAAATCTCACTCCATCCTATGGATCGTCCTTTTATTCAGTGTATCCTATCCACGTGACACTTAATGGCCCCAAAGCACACAAGTAGTGATGTTGGCCATTCTGATATGCCAAAGAGAAGCTGGAAAGTGCTTCCTCTAACTGAAAAGGTGAAAATTCTCAACTTTAATTAGGGGAAAAAAAAAAAATCCTATGCTGGCTGAGGTTGCTAAGATCTCCTTTAAGAACTTCTGTCCATGAAATCAGGAAGAAGGAAAAAGAAATCTGTTCCTGTTTTGCTGTCATACTTCAAACTGCAAAAGTTAACAGCCACAGTGCAGGATAAGTACTTAGTTAGAAAAAGGTATTAAATTTGTACAGTAAGATATTTTGAGAGAGAGGCCACTTTCATGTAACTTTTATTGCAGTATATTGTTACAATTGTTGTTTTATTTTTAGTTACTCTTGTTAATCTCTTACTGTGCCTAATTTATAAGTTAAAGTTTACCATAGGTATATATGTGTAAGAAAAAACAGTATGCAAGGGCTCAGTACTATCTGAGGTTGCAGGCATCCACTGGAGGTCTTGGAATTTATCCCCTGTGGATAAGGCGGGGACTGTTAAAGTCTGTATTTGCATTTCTCTAGCTTCTCTATTGCTGTTCTCTCTTGTGCTCACTCCGTTCAAGCTTTTATTATACCACTACTCTAGAATTGCTCTTGTCAAGGTCACCACCTTCTCAACCTATAAACGTCAGAGTGCCCAGGGCTTACTTACTTGACCTCTTTGTTTGTCTAAACTCATTTCCTTACTAATCTCATCCATGTATACCATGTATTTGCCAATATTTTTGCTCCATCCCAAACTTGAACTCCACACTTACATATCCAACTACTTGATTGATACCTGCTATGAGCTCAAAATTACCATTTTCCTAACTGAGCTCCCTTCAGACTCAGTCGTTCCACAGCCTTTCCCATCTCTATTAATAGCCATTTCTTTCTCTCAGGCTAACAATGTTAAAATCATTCTTGACTATTAGAAAACTATTTAGGCACTTTGGTTCCCTTTTTGTGCTATCCTGAAATATCATTTAAAATGGGTTTGTTTGGGTATCTTCATTAGCTTGAAAAGTCTTATTTCTATTCATATCTTGCTAGTTTAGAAAATAATTTAAGTTACATTTTATTATGAAGCATTTGTGTTATTCCCAACCTATTGTCATAAATATTTTTGCTTTCCTAGGCTCCTTCATGGACATCGCTTCTACAAACACCAGTAATAAAAGTGACACTAACATGGAACAAGTTCCTTCCACAAACGATACAATTAAGCGCTTAGAATCAAAATTGTTGAAAAACCAGGCAAAACAACAGGTTTGTTTTTTACTAAAAGTAAAGTCTTTTGGTAACCTTACCAGTAGTCATGAAGTCCTGCACATTATACTAACAAGTATTGTTTGCCTTCTTCCACTATATAAGTCCTGAATCTTGTTCCTGAAGCAAACAGATAGGCTCAAGAGTAGAGATGTATAATGAGATTCTCCTGAAATTCTTTACAATTAATTGTTCTCCCATCAGATGATTGCTGCCTTTGGCATTTGTGCATATCTTCCTTACGATGATCCCTAACTTTAACAGTTGATGGTTACAAGTGTAAAATGGAGATTTCTTCGTTGTACTACTGGTTGAAGGAGTTCTTCTAGATCCATCATTTCATGTTTCCAGATTTATTATATTTTTGCTGTTATTTAAATATTTTAAGGAGTGATTTTATTCATCCTCCTTGAGGCATTTAGGATAACTAACAATTGGGACATTTAACTCCCAGCTCTAGTGATCACCTTTTCCTAAAGGCCAGTGTCTGCAGCTTGTTCTTCCTCACTCCTCCAGTACCCTCTCCCTGAAAATTTTCCATTTCTTTCAGAACAGAACCCATAAAAATCCCAGTTGGTATCTCCCTTCTTCTAGCTCCCAGGATTTTTAAATATAAAGAGCTTCAGTAATTCAAATTGACCTATGTTTTTAACAGAGTGAATCTGGGCGTTTGAGCTTGGGAGCTTCTCGTGGGAGCAGCGTGGAGAGCTTGCCCCCAACCTCTGAAGGCAAGCGGATGAGTGCCGATATGTCTGAAATAGAAGCCAGGATTGCTGCAACCACAGGTAAGAAGGAAGTAAAAGTCTGAAGAGGAACGAAGATGGTAGTTTCAGTTGTTTCAGTCATGGGAATGTCAGGGGCTTTTCTGTGTGTGTCCTAAATTTTTTTAAAGCAGGAAGTTGATTTATAATATACTTCCTATGCTTCTAGCAGAATGCATCTCAAATTCCAGATAAACCAAGCATGATTTGTAAAATTATTTGCATTATAAAGTTTAATTTCTTATTACAGATTTTTATCAAATATAAGTCAGCTCAATATGAGCTGAAAATCTAAATGAGAAATTGAAGTTTAGCCAGTGCTAGGATGTTTTGGGAGGAGTTTGAGTGATTCTACTAGAGTTTTGTGCTGAACTCAAGTAATAGCAAATGTTTTGTTTTGAATTTAGCAGGAAAATGTGCTCCAGATCAAAATATGATTTGGCCTTACTGTCTGCTGCTGCTCCTTTCAGTGGCAAAAGTAGCTAAGTTTGTGATTAATTCTTTTAATTGTAAAATAAAAGATCGTAGTAATTTGATCTGGAGAAAGCTAGCATTTCTCTTCCATTTTGTCAGTATTTAAAATGATTAATTGTGGCAAGACTGGTCAGCACAAAAATAATTACATGTTTTGTTACCTTAGTGGACTTCTAACCTTCCTTTCTAACCAGGTTCATTTAGTTAATGGTGGGTTAAATTGTTTTCTTTCTGATTTCCCTAGAGGTGGAGAGGAACTGATTATAAATACATTTCTATGGTGGAAAATGTAGAAATATAAATTTTAAAAACCCAGTCTTCCATAATTGTGCCACTAAAAAATAAATACAGCATTTTTGTGTATTTACCTCTAATCTTTTAAACTACATATGTATATACAAGTATATTCCCTAGTGTATTAGCATATTTTTTTTTTAACTTAGCTAACCAGGTCTTGTGTGATTTTGTTTTGTTTTAAGATCATTTTGGTTTCTTTCTTAAAAGAATATTTTCATTTTGTATGAAGTTCTTTTAAGAAAGAAGTTGTCCAGAGGACTATCCTAATTCTTCTTGTCTTTAACTAATCTTGGTCATTATTTATCAGTTAGCATTAGGATCAGTTAGATATTATAGAATATCCAAAATAACAGTGTCTTTAACACAAAACCTTTTTTTCACACACAAATCTGGAGGTAGGCTCCTCGATCTTTGGTGACTGGGTTTCTTCTGTCTCTCTGTGTTACAATCCCTATTGTGTGGCTTTCATCCTGAAGGTGACTTTATGCACCGTAATGGCTGTTATAGTTCCAGTCATCACATCCACAATCCCAGCATCAGGAAGCAGAAGTTAGGGCAGGGGCTACTTTTTCAAAAAGCTTTCACAGAAGTCCGTCCTAACAACTTCCACATTTATGTCATTGGCCATAGTAATAGGGTCAGATTGCTCCCTTTGGATCCAAGAGAAGAGGGCATCTGCAGTCTTTTATCTGGGAACATTGTTGTCCTGAGTACAGTTGAGGTTCTGTTGCTAAGAAAAAAGGGAAAAATAGAGATCGGCTGGTCTCTGCCACATAGATGGAATCTTCAGAAACAATCAAGTTGAGTAGAGGTCACTTGAGTCACAAGTGTTTCTGTGTGCAGTGGGGGTGTCACAGTACAGTGTCTGATGAACAGTGTACGCAGAAATGCAGCCTAACACTCCGGGAGTCCTTTTCATTTCAGGAGTTTATCATTCAAGTTAGAGCTGCCAAATAGTGATTGCTACCTTAAAACAGGAAGTGTTCTGTAATGTAATAGTGATAATTTTATATCTGCTAGTGTCAATATTTTAGTCAGGTACTGGTTTATAATTAATCTTTACAGAAGTGATATTTCACCAGATTAAAGGTAACCATGTATATTTAAATAACCCTATCCTTTCTCTGCCTAAATGTGAATAAAACAGATGCGCTGAACATTTGTCGGTGAATTGTCTTACTTTGACAGGTTCATATTTTCCAGCCTTTCACAACTATTCCAGTTTAGCAGGAATAGACCCTAAACTTTGGAAACTACAATAAATACTCAGTTTATTAGAAGTATGTTTAAATATTTATAATTACAAAGCATATACATTTCATACTTTGATCAAATAATTATCATATAATCACTTCAAGAAACACCTCATTGAACACATATTCCTGTGTTTGTTTAATTAAATATGGCAGCTTATTTCTTTTTAACTCCTCTTTTCTTCCCACTTGCATCATAGACCCTCACTGCACATCAGTGGTTGCATTTAGATTATTTCTATGAACGTGTTGGAAATCTAGCTTTCTCATTATCCTGCAGCTTTGTTTGTCTCTCTCCTTTTTTTTTTCCCTGCTAATTAAAGCCAGTATGTGAAACATCTTGTATTGATAGTTGTTTGCTCCTTAATCACGCCTTGTGTAAGCATGGACAAAGGGTTTGATAGTTCTGCATGCCATCCTGCATGAAGTGTTATTAACATAACTATTTGAAAAGTATTCTGTTTTTGTTCACCATTTTCTGTGTTACTGTTTGTGGTTGTTTGCATGTATACTGTATGTGTGTATTTTTGCAGCCTTTTCCAAGCCTAAACGGGGCCACCGTAAAACCGCTTCATTTGGCAACATTCTGGATGTCCCTGAGACCGTCATAGCAGGTATCATAGACCACCTGGGTTGGTCTAATAGCTGTAAAACCGGAATAATGATCCCTAGTACTTATAAAATGCTTCTTGCTCCAATTTGATAGAATGTGAAAATAGATACTTTGCATGCAGTCCTTAGGGAGACAGATTAAAAACTGTATACATTTATCTGCACTGAAGCCAGCTTGGCCAGAAACCTTACATCTTCAAAACTGAGGATGAACTAGAAGGTAAAGTAATAAGGCTTTTCACGGAAGGAGGCATACCAGCCCAGAATTCTGCCAACTTCCTCTCATCTTTTAAATGAGCAGAATAGCTGAACTCAGGCCATTTTTGCATCTAGCAGAAAGAGGAAACAATCCTTTAAAAATACTTGTTGTCCTTGGCTCCTTTCCTTCCTTCATTGCAACTTGGGGGCTCCCTCTTGGCATTCTGTCCCAACCTCTTTCTGTTGGTAGTAAGTAAAATACAAAGTTGAGAAAAGAGTAGCTGAATACTATTTGGCCTTAACCTAGAAAACAGAAACAAAAGCTAAATGAGATTTGCTGTTTTGCATGGTATCTTGCCAAATAATTATGGTCACTTCAGATTCCTATGTATTATTAGGAGGATCTTCTTGCAAATTATGTGTTTTTATACCTAACTCCCACATGTCTCATATGGTTAAACTGCTTTTATTTCTTACGGTGATTATCTCATAGATGAATCTAAATCACCATGCCCAGTAGTTCTTGTCTCCTCCAGTAAACTGAAACTTGAGGATAGAGACTATGTCTTTGTTATTTATTATTGATGGCGTTAGCCATCTCTGGCTCAAGACCTCACACATAGTGTTTAGTAAATATGTGCCAGTTATGGAAATGACCCATTATTGAGCTCCCAGCGGGTCAGAACTAGGATACATGTAAAATCTGTAAATTACAGATGTGTATGAAATATTTTAAACAGTTCTTAGGGCCCATTCCATCTATACAAAACCATTTTATTTCTAGAGTAGTTCTTTGTTATACTGGTTGTTCAGGTGGTTTATTTTACATTTTCATATTCCTCGCATACTTTTATTGAGTCATGGGCTGCTTTCAAAATTAGTAAAATACTTAGGCTCATTTTACCTCTGCCCTGAAAGATGCCAAGTTTAAGGGAATAATACTCTAACTGAAGAAGAAGCAACGTTTAAACATTCATACTGCTGAGCTGTGATTATCTTAAATGTTGGAGAGTATCAGAAAAATTTAGCCAAATGGCACACTAATCTTAATCTGGGTCTTATGGGTAAACATTAAGAACAGATAGACCCACACATAGCGAAATAGCCAATGATGTATGTAATAACGAGTAGGGGAAAAGAGGAGAAAAACGGTCTCAGAGGCTCTGAACCAGGGTGAATGCGTGCACCACACCACACCCGCCGGGGACATTTGGTGCTGTCTGGAAACGTTTATGATTGTCAAATTAATAGGTGCTACTGACGTGGTAGACAGAAGCCGCGTTGCTGCTGAACAGTCTGGAGTGTCTCAGGCAGCCTCCCACAGCCAAGAATTACCCGTCCTGAAGTATCAGCAGTGCCAGGGCTGAAAAACCCTAGTTAGATGTGCTGTGTGGCCTGAAAGGTAGTTTAAAGCGCATCAGCTTAATAGCCATTTTACAGATGAAAAAGATCCAATGATGTTGAATGGTTTTCCCAGAGTTACACAGCCAGGATCCCATCCTCGATCTTCTGACACCAGATTACACCCATTGTTTTGTTTTGTTTGAGTCACAGAAGTTAGAGTAATTCTGAGCTGCTCCTACTTAGGGTTCATATTAAATTTAAGTGAGCGTTTCATCCGGGAGATATTTAATGACATTGGATCCTTATGGGGTCAGGAAACCTTAATTCTGCTGCTAATTGCCAGAGTACCAGTGCTTGTCAAGTGGAAATAGTATTCAGTAATACATTTTATTAAATATTTTTGTTGGGTTTTTCCCCCAGATATTCAAACATTAACCTAGTAATTTCACTTTTTTTAATAAAGGATGCAACCACTGGAATTGAAATACTTGGAAATAAAAGTCAAACATTAATTTATTCTTAGGTTATATTTTTAAATTAAACATAAAAGATATAACCTGTGCTTTGGGAATATCTTAACTATCTTACATGGCCATTTTAATTGTAAAGAAGGATGAAATTTAATTCCCTAAATTTCTTAATACCTTTTAGAACTTTTTTGCTTGAGGTTGATTCCCTACAAATTCTATGGTTATATTATCAGATACTTCTTGATATATCCAAACTGGCATTAATTAGCATTGGATCCCAGTTGTAAGCATTTTTAAAATATAAGCTATATTTTTCATCTGTTATGGATTATTTTCAATAATACTTTCCTTTGGCCAAGCGCAGTATACTGAGTTTAATGTAACTCTTGGAATAAACTGCCTCTTTTTATTAGGAATGCTCCTTTTAGCATCAAGTAAGTTTTTATGTGTATTTATTAGCAGTGTACAAATTATCATTTTTGAAATGTTGCTTCTTTCATTTTTAAAAAATTTTACCAAGTTTAAAAGTTTTTAAATTGGCACTGTTACTCTAAAAAATTTTTTTTAATACAATCTTTATAATGACTAAAATGTCTAACCTGGTCGTGGGTCAATAAATTTAAATCTTGTTTTTTGCTTGTTCTTCAACACTGTTAAATACCCTGCCATCAACAAATGAGGAAGAACAAGCAATCTGTGGCTGACATCAGCATTCATCAATTTAACAGTCTCTCAGGTCATGCAAAAATGGACCTTTAATACCTCAGGACTTCTGTGGATCAAACTACACAATTTTTTGTACCCTTGCTACCTTGGGCCTGGCTCTGAAAGAGGTATTGGCAACTTTGTTCTGGTTAAGTCTTATTTCTACTTTCTCCTGCCCATGGAGTGGCTGTAAATCGATCTGGCTTCTTTTTTAGCAAGCAAGACATATAATAAGAGCAATTGCCAGTACTCTATGACATTTTGCTAACTCTTCATTTGTAGAGAATGTCCTGCCAAATAACTGTGCAACCTAAGCAAAATTAATGTAAATGCAGACATCTCTTGCCCATAATTGAAACTATCTGATCTATAGTTTTCTAGTCCGTTTTATGTTACTTTTATTTGAAGAAAAGAGAGTGGGTGGCAGATTATTGGATTGCTTTAAATTTTTCTAAAGTTTTTTCCTTTAAGATTTTGATAAAAACATGGATTTTTATTTGGTTCTTTTATTTGGATTTTCTTGACTTTCCCACATTTTGCTTTTGCTATTATCCAAGCTTCCAAGGGTCTCTTTTCCCTCCATCTTCATCTCAAATACTCAAATGGGAAAGGGATTATAAATTGGGAAACTATAATACATTTGATAGTAACATTTGATCTGGTGTTAGAAGAATACCTAAGTTTTACATTTCTTTTAAAATTTCACATGTCAAAGTTAAACAGGTAAAATGTCAAAAAGTTACACAACAAGAGCAACAACCTTTTCCAGTTTCATAGAGTAAAAGACTGAGTCGGCTTCCCTGGTAGCTTAGTGGTAAAGAATCCACCTGCCAAAGTAGGAGACGTGGATTCAATTCCTGGATTGGGAAGATCCACTGGAGAAGGAAATGGTAACTCACTCCATTATTCTTGCCTGGGAAATCCATGGACAGAAGGGCCTGGTGGGCTACAGTCGATGGAGTTGCAGAGGAGTCCAACTTAACTTAGCAACTAAACAACAAAAGACTGAATAGTTAAAAAATATTTTGTTCATGGCTCTGATGTCTGTTATCAAGGGAGATCAGCAGTCCTACTCTGGAGTCCTTGTGTGAAGAGTTATAGTACTTAAGAAGGTCAACTGTGATTATAATATATTTTGAAATCCACTGGATGAAAGTACTGTCGGATACATATATACATACCACCTGCAAAAGATTCAATTGAAACATAAGTCTTCTGCACTTTCTTCCTTTCTGTTGTTAAAAAATCCTCATGCATAGTTTATACCAGATTGATTGCTATTATGAAATGAAATAAATTTCCAACATATGATTTGCAAAAGTAAATTTTTCCAAATACTGATATTAAATAACTGTTGTAATTATAAAAGATAACTTTTTAAAATGAGCTAAATTGTAAGGTTTTATAGAATATATTTAAACAGTTTTTATTAATACTACTATAATATCGTACTCAGTAAAGTTCAGACTAAATTGCAATACTTGGCTTCATTTTAAACACTTGAAATTTTTCTCCTCTACTCTACAGATAAGCATTGCCTTCATGTACTTCTGTTTGAGAACCTTGAACAGTGAGACTCTAGTGTACCTTTTGTTATTTCTAAGCCTGGAATAAGATGGCATAACATTTTAAACTGATAGAACGCTTTGACCAAAGAGCATTATGTACTGTCTTAAGGATTTGCTAGAGAAGGCTGAATATGCAAGTGTTTTGTTGAGTCAGTCTTAATACACGTAAGATATTTTTGTTCAGGTCTCTGAATGTAATTGACATTTGTTGTTAATAATATTCTTGAAACTGAAAAGAAACTTTAGGAGTCCTTATAGTATCAGCTGCATTAGGATCTCTTAACTGAGAAAAATTTAATGACTATTCATTCACTTTAAACTTCAGTCAGGTACACTGAGCTCTATTGTATATTGGTTATTTACCAAAAGTGAGATAAGTAGTTAAGTAGAATATGAAAAGTGCCAAGCGATAAACAGTGCAGCACCATCATGAGGAGACCATGAGGTAGAAAGAACTGAGCTTTTCTAGATCTCAAGTTCTTACCTTGCACAGATAGTGTCATTAACACCTGCCTTTGTTTAGGGACACGGAGGCCCAAGGAGAGCTCTTTTGAGATCTACTACATCTGCTTCTGCCAAGTGCAGACACTGCTTCTTCAGTAAAATTCTGTATCTGTGACTAATTAATTAGGAAAGTGCATATAACTTTACAGGGAATATTTCAGTAGTCTCTTTCCACCTTATTTAGTCTACCAAGATCACTTTTTAAAATCTAAAAAGGATAAGTGTCCCATAATTTTTAATATTCAAAACTTAACAAATATCAAAATTTCCAACATTTTGATTAAGAGATGTCTCCAAGAAAATGTGTTGATTTTTACATGAATAGTGTCTTCATAAAGTTGGAACCTGGAAAAATGCAAGTTGTTTAGGTAAGGAAACTGATAAGAAAAACCACAGGAATGACTCTCTGGGACCTAAGCCAGCGGTCTCTGGAAGGACTCTGATGACTTTCAAATACCAGCTCAGGAAATCAGTTGTACTTAAAAAGAACAACTCTTTGGTGAGATGGATTTTGTTTCAGTGTTGTAAAAGCAATTGCCCTATAAGCTGCTGCTCCAGCCACCCTTTTAGTGGTGGGGGAGAAGGTGGGCTTAGGGATATAGTATATTCCTTTCGTTGCTCTTAGAGAAGTTATTTTTAAAAATATACTTTGTTCTCTATCAGAAGTCCCGAACGTTCCAAAATTCATTACAGATTAAAAAACTCAAGACATCATTTATAAATTCCATATTCTTTGATTAAGCATCTGTTGATATCATATTGTCCCTTATTTCTACTTCTTTTTCCCTTTACCTGCTGTGTTTAATACAGGTATGCACATATTAAAGAACCATGAAAAAATGTAAATGAGTTTCTAAATTAGTGTTTAGTTACCAAAAAATTCAGAGTCAGTCTAAGTTTACTGAGCACACACTCAGTAATTTTCATTTGTGGTAATAGGAGCTTGATATTTTTTACATTCATATTTCTAAATTATGGCTTGAAACTTAATATTGGAGCAACAAGTATTTGTTGATTGCAATCCTTTTTTGCTTCCTCTGAACTGTATACCAGATGGTTTCTGCCATGGTTATGCTAATGGAAATGCATTGCCTGGTATTGCTTGCTTTTGACTCATGCTGTAGCTTAAAGATTTCTCATTTTATGGCATCTGTTAACTGTCAGTTCTCCTTTCCCCTGCTTAAAACTTTTTATTCCCTTTTCCTCCCCTTCTCCCCACCCCCTCACCCCTTAGAGCTTGTCTTTGTTGTTATTGCAATGGTGATGTAATGATTTTCAGACACATGTGCTGGGTGGTTCCCCAGATTCACAAATGTTGCTAATCTGAAAAGAGAATTCCAGACACTTTTACAAGCCTGTCTCATCTCAGCTAATTTTAGAATGATTGTGTTGAATGAAATGTGCCTGAAATTGCTCATTAGTCATGGTAGTGGGGATCCTTTTTGTCCTCAGGAAAATGGGGATAATTAAAAGTTTTCAGAGAAGTATCTTAGTGTACCTGATTCCATAAATGTGCAGTTTGTTGTTACGTCAATTTGTTATTGAAAGTTGGAGCTTGGAATAAAATGAAATGTGAAGTAACTTTAAGATTATGCAAAGAATTCTAAAACATAGCTTTAAATACAAAAGAGTTATACTTTCGAGGATAGCTATAAATTTGAGTTTTTATATTCACTGCATGTACTATTGCATTAAACATTATTCTTCTGTTGTAAGGTCCTTTTAGTGTATGTACAAAATAGTAGGGTCACCTTGATTAAGATGCTAGGATATATTGCTGATTGGTTTAAAATAAGATAAGGTTATGGAGATATAAAATTTTAAGAATGAATTATGTCGGTTGATCAGGCCACAACTATTAGAGTACGTGGTCTGAGCGCTGCCCACTGTTACATAATATAGTCTTCAGAGTCAAAAGAATTTTGACTATTGTGTCAGCTGTTACTCATAGTATTTTGGTGTTTCCTTTTAGACAGCTGATCTCTCATCTTAGAAAATAACTGTGTAAACAGCCCTATTCCCAAATAGAAGTGCTGAGTGAAGCTGTTGTTCAGTTCACCCCATGTTGCTGAAGACTTAGATTTGTCTAGTTCTTTCATAAACTGATTTTTGATTCAGTTATGTTTAGCATGGAAGTTCCTGAAACTGGGTTAACACACTAAGCCCATTTCAACAACCTGTATATTTGAGAACGGAATGAGAGTCATTCATCTCCACTAGGAATTAAGAGTTGTTGTTCACAAATAATAAATTACTAGATTCTGACAAAGAGTAATGGGATTAGGTAAGTGTGACTCAGTGCAATAAATTCAAGCCTAAGCATCCCTTTAAGCTCTTAAACGAACAAGGTACTGCTGTTGGTTAAAGCCAGTCATGGCTCACAACTTGCTAGCTGTCTTGTTGTAGAAACTGTAACGTAAGGCCCTTGAAATAGATGCCGTCATCAGCCCCAGCCCCCAGGCATTCATCTGTTTAAACACATGACAGAAGATGGTGGAAGAGAATTCAGAAGCTCCTCGTGTGGTAGGAGTGGTTATTGTATTAGGACACACTTTATTGTAAGCCAGCAACTTTTGAGTTAAAATACTATAGCTGTTTCTCTTTCTTTTCCTTACATCTTTCTTTCTCTCTTTTTTTTAACAATAAACATACTTGTTTTCTCACATTCTGTGTAGATCCAAGGAGCAACAAATTCCAACTTCCTACTGTAGCAGTTAAACCCTTCTTGTCTCTGAATAGATTTCAGTATTTTAATTTTTAATTTTTATTTTTTAAAAGGCAACGGGCAGCCAAGACGTAGATCCATCCAAGACTTGACTGTTACTGGAACAGATCCTGGTCAGGTAAGACTTAATATTTAATTCTCTGTCTTTGAAGATTAGTGATGAACACAAATCAAAAATTAACTGGAATATGTATCCTCTGCAAAATAAGTTTTGTAAGTTGACCTGAAATAATAATGTAGAAATTCATTGTCATCAACTTAAATATGTAAGGGGAAAAAAGTATAGATGCTATTATTAACTTGAATCTAAGAAGAGATTGGTTAATTGAGTAGTGCTTTGTGTGTGTTATGTGGTTTTCATATGTGCTTTAATAAGGAAGTATTCGGTTTTGTACTTGGGACAATTTGTCATTAACACTGCCCTTCAAAATATATCATTAGTGTTAACCTCCTTTTTACTAAAGAGATTAAGTATTCCCCCAATAAAGATGTCACTTCTCTGGGGTCACAGGCATTGACATACCTGGTGCACTCTAACTAATCTTTTAATTTGTCATATCCGCTAGATTTACATTTTTGTGAAACATCCTTAAGATGGTATTTACTAAGCAGATGTATGAACTCTAGCAGTGCTTCTATCCCAGTTGTTAAGGGTTTTATTCTTCATCTTTATATTTCTGGATGTTCTTCTAAACTCCCGTTACCTCTTTGAAGATGTCCCAGACAGTGCTATAGTTTAAGCCATTATTGAGCAGGTGCAGAGTTTTAACCAACCAAGTATATAAAAGTAGCAGTCATTGCCTTTTTTATTATTTCATCAATACTTAACATATATAATTTATATCTTATTCTTAAAATGAAGTGAGAACTAATTATGAGGTTTTGTTTTTGATTTGCTTTGAGTTGTACCAAAATAAATTTTAATACTGTAGCATACATCTGAAGTGATAAAAATACCACATAAAAAATTATAGGATTATATGTTATAACCAATGTGATTTAATTTCTGGTAAAATGTGTTAGTACTTTTCATCTTAAAAGACGTTTTATTATTACTTCTTTTTTATAACATGCTTGAAATTTTAGAGATTCTTTGTAGTTGTTAATAAAAATTTGAAAGCCTTTTCTAGCCATCAACTAACTTAACTAACAGAAAGTACTTGAGATATTTAAATAATAAATATCTTTGATCTTCATTTATATTTGGAAATACTTCTCATAATGCCCACACACACCTTCAAATTCATATATGCACACCTATATGCATATGCATACAAATATAAGCATGAATATAAGCATATACACACATATATGCATAAAATATATATGTATAATACTCACTTATTATGATATTAAGTGATCCTAAATCTTAATTTTATTAATTGAATAGCATCTTTTTCAGTATATCTGCTTTTGTGAGATCTCAGAACTTGTGAATGAAATTTCCCATTCTCTCCCCCTCAAATACTTCAAGCATAAATCAGGGCATTTAGTAATAGATAGCTTGACATCTGGTATTCGCTTTGATTCCTTAAAGGTTTGATGAACTCAGCCTTTTTAATGCTGTTTACTATTGCCATTGACATTCCAGTTATGAAAAACTCTAGCAAAGTATTCTTCCTTTGATTAGGAATGAGAGGATTGCTCTGAGACAGCTCGGGAGCATCTGCCAGTGCTTTTTCTCTGTGTTCTAGGATAAAGGCATCGCTGTGTTTCAGGCCTGACCTCACCATTCCAAGCCTTACTTATTTGCTCACAAATCCTGTATGACCTGAGACTTTGATCATTGCCTTTTGCACGTATGTTTATGTGTACATGAAACAGTAAAACACTGGAGCTGAGGCAGACTTGCGTAAATTGTCACTGAATGCTCCAAAGGTTTAGAATAAGGGGGACTTTGATACAGTGGTAAAACTCGTTGTGAAACAGGTTCTGTGTAACCATTGCCTAGCCACTGTTCAAACTGATCCACTCATTCAGAATTACTTACATATGACAACCTTAAAATGCCTAATATCCAGTAGAGATGAGAATGACAAATAGTAATCCTAATATACTATGAAAACTTTTTCCCCTGAAAATGTCATTTATGATAAATGACCATTAAATCTTTCTAATTACTCAAGAAAATGACATTATTTGGAGAGGAAAAGTATGCAAATCTGGATTTTCAAAATTGAAGGTATAGTTCTTTTTAAAATCTGGCTAAGCAGTGTTTTAAACGGATGCATAGGGGTTTTTTGGGTTTGTTTTGGCCATGGAAATTGACGAAGAACATGAAGGTATTTGCCCAGTCAGTACAGTCATCACAGGAAAAGAGAGTTTCCTGATGAAGTTCAATATTATATCTCATAGAGGAAAGTGATCAGATAGGCGTTTCTACTTTGACTCTTGATTCAAGATTGATCTTAATAAAATCATTTAAACTTTTCATCTGTCAACTAAAATTGGCGATTTTTATACTGCCATTTCTATGGAGGGGAGAAATGGTGAACATAGCAAACTTCTTAATTAAAAGTGCTTGTGTAATGTTCATGTAAAAGATTGCATCCACACAGCATGCATCTCACTTTTAAATTAACTGCTGCTGCTGCTAAGTCGTAGGTTTCTATTAATTCAGGAAGTTCATTAAGCATATGTAATGGATCTGGCCTCCATTTGAGAAAAAAGTCACCCTTGATGTTGAGGAACTGATCTCATACTAAAGCCTTGGTGTTGTTAGAAGCTGGAAATAAACAGTATCTCAGAATACCAGTAGACAAAGTGACTGAGACCATGAAAAATAAGAGAAAACAGGGCCATTTTACAATGTTGTCTAAGCACAGATGGAAAACAAGATCACTATGCCGCCCACAGAAAACCAAACACTGCCCTCTTGTGGCGGATATGAGTGCCTGCCACTGCTCTACTAGTTAACAGCTTTACCCTCCCTCTGCTTTGCCCTCCCCATAAAATTGCCACTGCTTTCTGACGGTAGCCAATCTAGAGTGAACCCCTCCTTCCTTGTGGCCTCCTTCAAGTCACTTACCGAAAGCCTAAATCCTCTAGTAAGCTCTTTCTAAAACCTTACTGAAACCCCCAAAGTGCCTTGGGGAGAGTGCTTTGCTTTACTGCAACAGATACTAAACCCAACTCACTCCTCTACAGGTAGGTGCATTTGCGGTAGGCTTTGACCAGGGTACGTTGACAGACCAAGAAGGCCCAGTCTCCCAGGAGCTTGTTTGGGCAGATAGACTTAGGCCCCGATCAACTGGAGAACCTCAGTGATAACAACTGCCTTTTATTTATTGTGCACCCATTCTATGCCTTTACTGTCAGGCCTTTAATATATGTTATTGACATTTTAACCTGAAAGTTTGGTACTTTTTATTTTCCCCATTTTGCAGATAGATAGACTGAAGCTTAGAGAAACTTACCTAAGTCTTACTTCCCTTGGCACTGGCTAGTATTTGCTATAGTCAATTTTTGAATCCAGATCTGATTCCAAAAGCACACAAACTCTCCACTCTATCGTTCTGTCTTGCATATAAAACTGAATGCAATGCATGGTAAAGTAATCCTCAACCCCTTCAGTTTCAAGTGTTTTGGCTTCATTTGGTCTGCATCATCAATAATTATTTAAATACTGTTTATTTATCAGTCTTATACTGTGCTATATTTTTGAGCAAGGCTAATCCTCCTTGATAATAAATTTATAGATCTGTTTTCAAGATTTCTCTTGGAGGGTGCTGCAGTCAATGACAGATTACAGCTGCGGTATGATATGATTGTGATTATTCAGAGAACCAGACATACTAATTTTTATATGAACTCAAGAATCTACCTTTACTGACCTGATATGTGGCTTTGAGCAAGTCCTTCATTTCCCTGAGCTTCAAAATTATCTACCAGTGGGGACTGTAATGTCCAACCCCCAGGGTTCTTATAAAATGTGAAAGTACCAGACACACCAGTAGATGCTTGGTACATGCTTGTATGCCTGCCCCCATCTTGTGCCTTCCAGGTCTCTTACCATTTATTCTCACTATATTACAGTGTATAATTTTTCAGAAAAATAAAGCAAAACTACCACTTGAAAAGATGTAAAATCCATTGGCATTCTATTCTTTCTGTATCATAAGGGAAGCTTCTGTACAGAGACTATAGAAAGCATCTGCTCTAAAGGCCTTCTATCACATATCAAGAGATGTATTTCTATGTGAATCTCAAAAAAATCCAACCCATATTTCTGGCATTGTTTAACTGCTAGATTAACCAACTTCTGGACCTGCATCTCTCAAACTTCTTGTTATATGAGGTGATTAATTCCTATTATTTAAAGCCTTTTTTTTTTTTACTTTACATTATTGTATTGGTTTTGCCATACATTGACATGAATCCACCATGGGTGTACATGTGTTCCCCATCTTGAACCCACCTCCCTCCCCATCCCATCCCTCTGGGTCATCCCAGTACACCAGCCCCGAGCATCCTGTATCATGCATCAAACCTGGACTGGTGATTCGTTTCACATATGATAATATACATGTTTCAATGCCATTCTTCCAAATCATCCCACCCTTGCCCTCTCCCAGAGTCCAAAAGACTGTTCTATACATCTGTCTCTTTTGCTGTCTCGTATACAGCGTTGTCATTACCATCTTTCTAAATTCCATATATATGCATTAATATCCTGTATTGGTATTTTTCTTTCTGGCTTACTTCACTCTGTATAATAGACTCCAGTTTCATCCATCTCATTAGAACTGATTCAAATGTATTCTTTTTAATTGCTGAATAATACTCCATTGTGTATATGTACCACAGCTTTCTTACGCATTTGTCTTCAGATGGACATCTAGGTTGCTTCCATGTCCTCGCTATTATAAACAGTGCTGCGATGAACATCGGAGTACATGTGTCTCTTTCAATTCTGGTTTCCTCGGTGTGTATGCCCAGGAGTGGGATTGCTGGGTTGTATGGCAGTTCTATACATTTTTTGAGATTCACATAGAAATATAGGCATGATTTCAAGATGGCTACCACAGCTTCAAATAATATCCTCATATAACATGCATCCAAAGGCAAGAAAGAAGGTGGGATTTCTCCAAGAGCATCTCTTCATCTCTTTCTAGAATAGGAAGTATTTTCCACAGTTCCTCGCAACACTTTCTCTTATAAATCTGTGGGGGAGAATTGGGTCACATGATCCTTCCTAATTCAGTAAACCAGGAAAAAGGAATATGATGGCCATTGATGCTTTAGATAAATCATGATTCGTTTCTTACTTTTGAACCTTGCCTCCTAAACAAAGTGAGGGATTTATTGGTAAGGAAGAAAGGGTAAAACAGTGGCTGTTAAGAAGGCAACAGATGGTGTTTTCACCTAAGCATCTACCTCTGGGGCTCTGCACTGGTTGTACAAAGATGAATAAATCTCAATTCATCTTCTCAAGGAGCCCACAGATATTTAAGAATCCATTCAACAAATTTTTATATCAGCCTGCTTGATTCTAAAATGGATTTGCAGTGATAACTTGCCGTATCAAGTGTTTTCTCAAAATTTCCACAACAATATATCCCATCCCATATGCTTTTCTTACAGTGTGACTTTAACATTGCTCCTTCAAGAAAAAGAAAAAAGAGATGTATTATCATACATTGTCATTATTTCATTAAGGAATACAGTTTTCATGCTATTTCTTTTGTCTATAATAATAATTTTCTGTTCAAGCTCTAAACCAGAAGCCTACATAATTATATTTCCTAAATAATTCCTGATTCATATATACCTTCCTATTGGAAAATTTAAAGACCATATAGGAAAAATAAAATTCTAAAATTTGTCTTGTAATAAACTGTGGTGAAGCCAGAATTAGATTGAGCCCATAATTTTGGGTTAAAAAAATATTTTTAGTACATCCTTTCATGAATAGTTTTAATTAATTTGTGATTATTATGATGGGGTAAGTACCCTTGTAAATCCACATTACCTACTGATACCCATTTCTTTTGAATATTTATGCTCTTCAGGTGCTACTTCACAAAAATATCATATAAATCAACATTTAATCTCTGTGTTTTGTGCTCCTATAATTTTAGCAACTAAGATGATTCCTGAGGGTTTTAAATAGCTTTCAGATGTCAGTCTAATAGTAACCCTGGCCGTAGATTCTTGACTTAGGAAACTATTTTCCCAGTCTTTCAGGTAAAACATAAAAAGCAAAGCTTTATTTTTGTTTGTAAATAACTCCCAATTCCTTTTTATAAAGTTTTGGTCCAAGTCCAGTTTGGGTTCATGTCTACTGATGGTCATTCGCCCTGTGGTTTAAATTTGGCTTAGTATTCTTTTGCTGCCTTAAATTGCTGTGTGGCATTTCTGAACCCTCATAACCACTTTCATAGCCAGTCCTTGTGGTAAGTCAAGTTTCTCTATATCTCTTATTGAACTTTTCCGTTTCTTTGAGAATAAAGTAATTATAAATGTCTTGAAGGAAATTGTAAGTGTCTTGAAGGAAGGAGCAACCTAAATGAGTTTTAGTAGTTTCAGAGCATTTATGGCCATCAGTGATTTTTTTTTTAAACAGTTACTATAAAAATAAGACTTCCTTCATACTCAATTGCCAGCAGTTTGATACTTTTTTAAAATTATCAAAGTATTACCTGTCCTGATTTATACCTTAGATTTTTTCAGGTATTCAAAAAATATGGTTTGCTTTTGAATATTTCTTTAGTTTTTTTTTTTTTAAATACACGTTAGCATATTGTGTTACTTGTTGAGATGCTCATTCCTTGAAATATAAAGACTGATTTAGTTAATTTATGGATTTAAGTCGTAGCTTCTCTTATAGCCTTGAAGAAAGACCAGTTTTGAGATGACCTAAAAATATTAGCCTTATTTTTTAGTTTTATAACTCCTGGGAAATCTGAAGTAGAACAAATGAGTGTGCAATGAGATGAAAGAAATAAAGTAGAAAAGAATTCTCCTGGGAAAGATTTAAGTTTCAGAAGTGTAATAATTCGTACTAGGTCCAAGTGGGATTATTTGTTTTAATACCACATATTCAGTGACCCTTTTTTTTTAAATGTACAGAATTCATTCTTATACTTTGTAAACCTAATCTTGTATTTTATCTTCTTTAATTCCTCACAACTGATATTGGTTCTCACATGTCACAAATATTTATATTTAAAATATGGACATAAAATTAGGCTGACTGAAACCCTCTTCTTCTAGCACTCTGAAGAAAAATTGCTCTGTATTTGCAATGGAAATTATAACTGTGGTCATATCACTGTTGCTGCTGCTAAGTCACTTCAGTCGTGTCTGACTCTGTGTGACCCCATAGACGGAAGCCCACCAGGCTCCCCCTTCCCTGGGATTCTCCAGGCAAGAACAATCACTGTGCTCTTATTAAATCAAGACTTGGCTTTCAGACAAAGAAGGTTAAAGGACTCAGGAATAATGTCATATCTATTTGTTTACAGAGGTTAGCAGCATTCTAAAAATAACAGTTGGTTATTTCATCACCATTCTCTATGGTGTATATTTTCATTCTTGTTATATATCAGTGGTAAATAAACCTAAATACCAGTCTTACGTCTGAATACCAAAAGCTTATGTTATTATTTATAATGAGTCTTTATTATATGGTTCTTTACCATGTATGTGGTTTTTATTCATTATATGATGTATTCAGCAATCTCCTTAATCCTGGAGTGACCAGTAGAAAATTATACATGATCTATGCCCTTAGGAGATTTTAATGTTTTTGAGAAATCACAGACTTTAAGAGTAATATAAAGCATTTCAGGCCCAAGTTGGAGTTCACGTCTGAACAGACTAAATACAATCAAAGAGAAAAATACCTTTGTGACCAGGCTTGGTCACTGTATATGTTTTGTAAAAGTACTGCAATTTTGAACTAGGGAGGGAATTGTTAGGTGCTACAAGTCTACTCATATATTCCCATCTTATAGTTACAAACAACAACCTAATTATCTGCCACTTAGTGAGCATTTTTATCTTTTGCAAAAGTGTTCCATGGATGCTTGAATTGTTAAGCATGTGTGTGTTTGTGTGCTAAATCGCTTTAGTTGTGTCCAACTCTTTGCGACCCTATAGACTATAGCCTGCCTATAGCCTGCCAGGCTCCTCTGTCCATGGGATTCTCCAGGCAAGAATACTGGAATGGGTTGCCATACCCTCCTCCAGGGGATCTTCCCGACCCAGAGATCAAACCTGCATCTCTTACGTCTCCTGCATTGATAGGTGGATACCTTACCACTGTGCCATCTGGGAAGCCTTTTTTAAGCATGGGGTTCATAAATATGTTTCGACCAAACTTGCTTTTTATGAAGGTCAGGTTTTACTGTGAGCATAGTTTGGTTTTTGGACCCTTTTATATATCACAGGAGTATCAAAATATCTCACCATGATGGTGAATTCTTTTGGTAAGAGTCTGTGGGTGGTAACCTCAGTTTTTGTTCACCTGAGAATGTTATTTTGACCTCATTCTTCCCATTTTTGATGACTGAACAAATCTAGGGTGACAATTGTTTTCTTTCAGTAGTTTGAACATATTCTACTTCTGTCTTCCTTGTTGCTGTTGAGGATCTAACTGGTATTCCTTCATGGATGATCTTTTCACTCTGGCTGTATTTTACTGTCTTCTATTTTCTTTGTTTTCTAGAATTTGACTGTAATATGGCCTGTGTTTAACTCTGTAATGTAGGTTTTCTCCTTATGTTTTTCTGCTTGGGCTTTGTTTCTGGTTGGAATTTGTTATATCTTCCATCAAGTTTGGAAATTTTTTATTGATTGATGGCAGATACATTTTCTATCCTGTACCCAGAGCTGCTACTTAAGATAGACAGATACACTTGTTACCGCTTTTGTAGGGTAGGTTTTGTTGTTTTGTTTATTCTAGTTTACTGAGAATGAAGCCTGCTTGGGTTTTAGCTTTAAGCAAGAGGTTCTCCAGTCCTACTACCATTGTACAAAGACCCCAAACTCTATGCCTGTTCCTCTGAGTATAGCAGGAAGTCAGAACAGAAGCTCCAGGCCATTGGGGTTCAGTTGAAATGCCCAGGGCTAGAAGGCAATGGCACCCAACTCCAGTACTCTTGCCTGGGAAATCCCATGGACGGAGGAGCCTGGTGGGCTGAGGTCCATGGGGTCCCACAGAGTCGGACACAACTGAGCAACTTCACTTTCACTTTTCACTTTCATGCATTGGAGAAGGAAATGGCAACCCACTACAGTGTTCTTGCCTAGAGAATCCCAGGGACGGGGGAGCCTGGTGGGCTGCCGTCTATGGGGTTGCGCAGAGTCAGACGTGACTGAAGCGACTTAGCAGCAGTAGCAGCAGCAGCAGCTTAAGCACTTGCTAGACTTTATTTCTGGTCTCAGAGCATTTCCCTTACTTTCTTGCAAGCTTATTGGTTTCTAAAAGGTATTATGTGTGAGTGCATATAAAATTTTAGCATACATATATTAATATAATATTCCCAGAGGATCTATTTGATTTCTTGCAAGTGTTTTAAAAGCTCTTCTGATAAAAATGGAAGTCTTTCCTTTGCCTTAGAATGGAACTTTTCAATTGTTATTTTTGTTTTTATATCAAAATCACACTTTGTTCCTCCTGTCATTTCTTCCTACAGGTGAGCAGTAGGTCTTCCAGTCCTAGTGTCAGAATGATCACTACCTCAGGACCAACCTCAGAAAAGCCAGCTCGCAGTCATCCATGGACCCCTGATGATTCCACAGGTGACCAGTTTATTTCCTCATTATAAAGTTGAATTTATCATATTTATGTTCATTTAATCATGTGATTAATTTTTACAAAGACTGGCATTATACTGTAGTTTAGATTTTCCTATTAATAAAATTGAATATTTAGCAATAAATTTTAAAATATCTTTTTGACTACTAAGACGAAAACTACTTTTCCTCATGTGGTTCCCCCCCAACCCCCATACTAAACCTGTATTTTGAAGATGGTTTGTTTGGGGATTTTTTAAGTAGGAAAATACTCTGTTCTTGGTATTTCAATCTGATTTTTCTATTACAATCTATTCTTCTGGTAGTAATGATAGTAGTAAACTCTCATCTTTTGAATAACTAAAAACAGGATGGTAAAGTAATCATCTTCATATCAGTGTTTTGTTTTAAAAATACAAGATATTCTGTACCTTGGTAAGAAAAAAAAGTCTGACCTTTGGCCTTTTGAATCATTTTTAACTGAGAGGGAGACCTCATTTCAGTCATATAAATAGTCTGTTAAATAGATTTTTAAAGGCCTGTAAGGGTTATTAAAACTCCCCAACATGAATAACTTAACTGATCAAAATCAGAATATAAGTATTAAAATCTGTCTGTCTGAAGGTAGTAATGAAATAGTTTCATTATGGGTAACCAGGAAATTATGTGTCTTAATAAAATTAACTTTTCTTTAGCATTAAGAGGATGCCTTGATAAATATGCAGAATATTCTTCTATGAAAATTATTTATATGTTGTGTCAGAGAGAGAAGATGATCTCTTAGACCTCAAAAAACTAAACCATTTGGGATTTTATATCAGATCAACAATGGTATTAATAATGGCAATTAAATTGAAATTAAAAAGTCAGCTTTCTGTCTTTACAAACTGAAATTCTGCTTATTAGTATTTATAGATACTTGACATGGTATCATCAAGTTCATAATATAATTTTAAAAATTAACTGGGTGGCTTTTCTCTGTGTCATGTAAGATAGAACTATATTCAGCCTTGAATGTACTCGCTAGTTTTAGAAAGTTTAAATTTAGTGGTGGCAAAAACTCCTAAATTTCACCCCCATCACAGCTCAACCTCCAATTGTCCAGAACATTCACCACTACTCAGCACATGATTGTCATGACATGCTTCTCCTCAGAAAGGGACAGGGGAAATGATCTTGACAGATTTGACTGTTAACATGCAGGTAGTATTTGCTCTTTTTGATTCACACATCCTTCAATGAGGGTGTACTTGCCCTGGCATTACAGCTTTTGCTGGGTCTCCTCATTTCAGCCTGGACTAGCCTAGACATACCAGTCAAAGTGGGGCAGATAGCCACTTTCATGAGGGTAAAATCAAAGTTCTATATCCCTCTCATTTAACTGCTATGATTCCATTTCATGTGTTCTCCTACTTCCAACTCCCATCTCTTTTTGTTCCTTTTCTGGAACCTAAAATATCACAAAATACCAATAGTTAGACATCATACATAAGTCCAGGTTGCAATATCAACTAAATTTCATCTCTGCTGTGAAATATACTATAAATCTGTGGTTATTTTTTTTTAATAATTTTGAATATAATTTTAGACATTGAGAATATGGTTTAAGTTTGTAAATAATAAAGTTCAGCTTTGTACTGTTTCTAAGAAAAATATTGATAATGAAGCTAACAAATAAATTATAGGGAAGAGACAGGTAAAACCTTTTTCTTTCAAGGCCCACTGACCCAGAAGAAAAATGTAGACGTGCATACGTTAAGTTAAAACAACCTAATTAATTGGGTTTTTTAATTTAAAAGGGCAGCATTTTTTTTTTTGTTTTTCAGAGAAAAAGAATAAAGTAATTAATAATTGTAATGCATAGTGCTCTTGTAATATGGGTTTCTACTTGTGATATATTGGGGATAAAGAAAGACATACATACCCAAGAGCAGCTAGTAAGAGAGATACCGGGATCCAGTAGAGGGTGCCACGGGGTGGGGGAACACTCACTCAAGAGATGGTCCTGTACCTAGTACTTTGCAAAGATTGAAACATAAATCATGCCCCATTTGTTTGTATTCTGATTAGAGTCATGGTTCGGTTCAGTTCAGTTCAGTTCAGTCGCTCAGTCGTGTCCGACTCTTTGCCACCCCATGAACCACAGCACTCCAGGCCTCCCTGTCCATCACCAACTCCCAGAGTTCACCCAAACTCATGTCCACCGAGTCGGTGATGCCATCCAGCCATCTCATTCTCTGTCGTCCCCTTCTCCTCCTACCCCCAATCCCTCCTAGCATCAGAGTCTTTTCCAGTGAGTCAACTCGTCGCATGAGATGGCCAAAAAGTATTGCAGTTTCAGCTTTAGCATCAGTCCTTCCAATGACCACCCAGGATTGATCTCCTTTAGAATGGACTGGTTGGATCTCCTTGCAGTCCAAGGGACTTTCAAGAGCCTTCTCCAGTACCACAGTTCAAAAGCATCAATTCTTTGGCAATCAGCTTTCTTCACAGTCCAACTCTCACATCCATACATGACCACGGGAAAAACCATAGCCTTGACTAGACAGACCTTGGTTGGCAAAGTAATGTCTCTGCTTTTTAATATGCTATCTAGGTTGGTCATAACTTTCCTTCCAAGGAGTAAGCGTCTTTTAATTTCATGGCTGCAGTCAGCATCTGCAGTGATTTTGGAGCCCAAAAAAATAAAGTCTGACACAGTTTCCACTGTTTCCCCATCTATTTCCCATGAAGTGATGGGACCAGATGCCATGATCTTCGTTTTCTGAATGTTGAGCTTCAAGCCAACCTTTTCACTCTCCTCTTTCACTTTCATCAAGAGGCCTTTGAGTTCCTCTTCACTTTCTGCCATAAGGGTGGTGTCATCTGCATATCTGAGGTTATTGATATTTCTCCCGGCAATCTTGATTCCAGCTTGTGCTTCTTCCAGCCCAGCGTTCCTCATGATGTACTCTCACATTAAAAGTAATCTTGTCATGCTTTATCACAAACTGCTACATTTACAGTATAAGCTGAATGTTTTAATAGTTACAGATAAGACCTGGCATAGTCTGTGACTTTTAAAAAAAAAATAACGAGACTTATTATTTAGTCATAAAGCAGAAAGGAGAAGACAGCATTCCATTTGAAAGGAGCATATACTTAGAAAATATGAGATAGTTATAAGATTTGTGTTTAAGAGACTGGTTGAGAGGTTTTACCTAACTTAACCAACTCAGTGTGAGTTCTGATATTTAGGAAAAGAGGTTAGATTTGATCAGCAATTAAAACATTATAAGATAAACTTTAATGGAATAACCTTGCTGCCTTAAAACCAGAAAGTGAAAGTCACTCAGCCATGTCCAACTCTTTGCGACCCTGTGGACTGTACAGTCCATGGAATTCTCTAAGCCAGAGTACTGGAGTGGGTAGCCTTTCCCTTCTCCAGCAGATCTTCCCAACCCAAGGATCGAACCAGGTCTCCCACATAGCAGGCAGAGTCTTTACCAACTGAACTATCAGGAAAGCCTTGTAACCAGAAACTGAAAGCTAAATTTCAGTTTAAGTGAGAAGGTGAAATCTCACTTCTTGGATTCAGAGAACAGATGAAATTTAGTAAAGGAGCTTAATTCCCACCATCAGAGGGCTTTAAAATTGTTTGAAAAATAGCACAATCCTTGGACTTTTTCTTTTTAACCCCCAGAGTACTGTGAAACATTGATATGTTTAATTCTGAAATACATATTGGGGATAGGGGACTGATTAAATATGATATATGAAGTATCAAAGATTTAAGAAAGTGATAAGAGTAGAAATATTAAATTAAAGAAATTTGAAGACAATTTTTCCAGTAAGTTCAGACACTTTTAATAAGTTTAATTTTGTGAAAAGCAGTATTCAGTGGAGGCATTCTTTGAAACTGTTGTAGGGGGTGGGGAGAGGATTCATCAGAGAAATAAATGTATTTCTTGTTTAGCTATTTCAGAAAAAGCCTTTGCACTAGTATATGATTTTAGGGTAAAAGCTCTAAGGCAATACTCTGTTGTTCCTTCTTTATTGCTCTCCAGCACACAACTTAGCAACTAACAACAGCAACAGTTTAACATGACTTTTTAAATCTGAAATGTAAATTTGAAAATCTTAAATTGCCCTTCTTCCCCAATTCTTCACTTAATATCAAAGACAATAATTAAAAAAGAAGAACCAGCACCATGTGTTGAGTCCTCCCCAGAGACTAGCTAACATTGCAGTGGTATTCCTTAAATACATTATCTCATCTGCTCTGAATTAGCTTAGCTTTTGGAGTTATGTGAAAACACATTCTCAGTGGCTTAAAAAAAAAAAAAAAAAACTGGAATATCAGTCAGCAGTAACTTAGGAGGTTATTGAACCATCTGTCTTAGTTTTTATTGTATTTGAGGAAGTGCCTGACTGTCATCCTGACCTTGCCTTCATCTACACCAGTCTCCGCTGGAGTCTCTTTAGCAGAAAAAGGGTGAATAGCTCACTTGCCTAACTCATTTATTCTCTGTTAATACTGGGGAGGCAGCTACTTCTGAAATAGGAAAGTCTGTATTACCTCCCAGTTATCCTTCCTGCTCCTGGAAACGTTGTACATACATGTTCATACTGGGAAGAGAGTGTCCCATGCTTCTCTAGCAAGTTGTTGCAGCAGTTTTACCTCTTTTTGAAATACAGACAAAACTTGGGTGTTCAGATATTTTGGTAAATTGGCTGGTTGGCTGTTCAAGTTAACCCATTAAGCTGCTTTTTGACATGACATCAGGTCACACGTCTCGTGCTGTCCGTGTGTGTAATGCACTCCCGTCAGTAACACCTCTCCTTCTCCGCAGTGATTCTCACAGCGAGGAGTGGGATGGGCAACTCGAGCCAGAACCTTTGCTAATTGAGGATGACCCACTGGGAAAGAATGTGCCTCTTGCTTTCCCCCTTTCCCAGTGAAGGAACACTGATAATTGCTGGAGTTGACACAGCCTTATCATAAACTTAACATATCAAGGAAAGAAGGAATGAGAGGCTTGATTAGGTAGAGTCCATAAGACTGAATTTAAAATATAAAGGTCCATATGACTGTTTTTTATTTTAATTAAACAAGGGCTTACATCTTTAATATATTGTGTTCAATTCATAGCCAGCTTAAATTGTAGGCATGAGAGTATGTTTGTACTCCAATTATCTGTAATTGGATGTCCTCTGTTTACCTTTAGAAATCAAAAATTACCAGTAGCAATAACTTTTTTCTCTAGGAAAAACAATCATCTGCTTTCTTGCTTTTTGTTTTTAATTATTTATGACAGAAAATAAATAAAACACATGCTGTAATTCCAGATACCAATGGATCAGATAATTCCATCCCAATGGCTTATCTTACACTGGATCACCAACTACAGGTAAAGGAGTACTTTCTCAGCAGTTTCCTTTTTCCTTTTTAGAGAAGTTTGTCTTTAAAGCTGGTGGTTGTGTTCTTATTTGTCATTGTGTATGCATTTATTTATGCTTTCAGTTGGTCTCCTTAAACTTTTAAAAATCAAATTGAAATAATTGATTCTCAATTAAGTCAGAAAGATTGCCAAAGGCATACGTTTCTAATCCAGCAATCACTTTAAAATACTCATGTCTTTGTTCAGCTGCCAAGAATAGGTCTTGGCTCTTCATTGTTAGTGTATTAATATTTAAAACTCATATAAGCTCATTTCTTTTTAATAGATTTTGTGATACATGGGCATGTTCATGGTGACTAAAATATAAGTAATACACTTCTCTGCCTGAATATGAGAGCTGTTAATATCTTTCAGTATAATAAAGTTTAGCAACTGAAATGTAACCAGAGGTCAAGGGTACTGTAGTCATGGTTCAAAAGTTTGAAAACAGCAAGTATAAATTTAAGATCTGAGTTAACACAAAAGGACACTGAGATTTTCTAGGCCTGTTTATTTAACACTTATTTTTAAAAGATCATTGCTTTAGTGCTATAAAAGTCTTATTACTGTCTCTGTCTTAACGCTCAGCTAGATATTGAGATTTGATTTAACTATGTTTTTAACATTTGTGATTTATTTCCAGCCTCTAGCACCATGCCCCAACTCCAAAGAATCTATGGCAGTGTTTGAACAGCATTGTAAGATGGCACAGGAATACATGAAAGTCCAAACAGAAATTGCATTGTTATTACAGAGAAAGTAAGTTATCTTTTATGAATAAAAATAAATCATTAGTATTTGAGTTTAAAATGTGCTAAGGTGCAATATTGTTTAAAGACATGAAAACCATAATTCTTAGAATTAATCATGAAATATATTTCTCATGTGGAACTTTTCTCTATGTTTATGTTTTTTCTTTTTTTTTTTTAATTTATTTTTTTATTGAAAGATAATTGCTTTACAGAATTTTGCTGTTTTCTGTCAGACCTCACCATGAATCAGCCATAGGTATACATGTATCTCCTCACTTTTGAACCTCCTTCCCATCTCCTGCGCCATCCCACCCTCTGGTTGATACAGAGCCCCCATTTGAGTTTCCTAAGCCATACAGCAAATTCCCGTTGGCTATCCATTTTACATACGGTAATGTAAGTTTCCACGTTCCTCTTTCCATACACCTCACCCTCCCCTCCCCTCTCCCCACGTCCATAAATCTATTCTCTATGTCTGTTTCTCCACTGCTGCCCTGTAAATAAATTCTTCAGAACCATTTTTCTAGATTCCTTATATATATATATGCATTAGAATACCATATTTATCTTTCTCTTTCTGACTCACTTCACTCTGTATAATAAGTTCTAGGTTCATCCACCTCATCAGAACTGACTCAAATGAGTTCCTTTTTATGGCTGAGTAATATTCCATTGTGTTCATGTGCCACGACTTCTTTATCCATTCATCTGTCAATGGACGTCTAGGTTGCTTCCATGTTCTAACTATTGTAAATAGTGCTGCAGTGAATGGGATACATGTGTCTTTTTCAATTCTGGTTTCCTCAGGGTATATGCCTAGTAATGGGATTGCTGGGTCACATGGTGGTTTTATTCCTAGTTTTTTAAGGAATCTTCTGTTTATGTTTTTAAGCACCCCTAGCTAATTTTCCATGTACAACTGAACTCTTGACTGAATTTTATTATATTAGCAAGACATAAGGGAAATAAATAGGTGTTCTTAACCATATATTTTATGTTCGCAGAATTTTAAAGTTAAAAGCTATTTAGATTTATTGGTAAACGGATTTATTGTTTCCTTGGACACAGGTAAAATAATTTGATTTACAAATGTTTAGTTGTGATTTATCTTAGAAACATTTTTGTAGATATAGTCTCTCCAGGTGTATGTTTCAGAGACTAGAATGACTGATTAGAGGGCTTTATTTCATCTGTGAGTGTTTTTCTGAGGAGTTCTATACTTACATGTTGCTCTGGGGAATAGACTACTTTTCTCCCCTTTTAAAGAAATACAGTCCCATTTCCATTCTTCTCTACTTGAGATTCTTAAGAACCAATATTTCTGTTTTCTTGAACATGACCTTCATGAAATTTTACTCCTTTGACACCGATTTATGGTGGTACTTTCAAGAAGGGAGAAAAAGTTTTTTTTTCACAATTTTCTAATACAATGATTTTTATTAATTCAATTGAACATTTTAAAGTTAAAGCTAAATAGGTTAAGTATTAGACTATGAACTGTAGAACTATGGAATTTTGTCACACTTTATGTTAAGGAAAAAAGCTATTTCTTAATGTCACATGTTTAATCTGTACTGTTTTCATACTTTAATCATTTGAAAGAGGAATTTTATGCTGGAGCAAAAACACAGGATGAATTGAGGGACACTGAAAAATATGACAGTTTTAATTTAAGTACTTTAAGAAATGTTCCTAGTAAATTTTTGTTTGAGAGCCTTTCATTAATTATTCAGTTGTTCCCTTTAGGAACTAATACATAATATCCTCTAAATACAAGGCACTTAAAGAAGTTTATCAGGCTGTAAAAGACTCTGGTTTTTCTCAAAAATAATTGCAAGAGTGGTACTTTGTATTCATTTCATTATTTTCAAAGTAAGAAACAGATTTAAGTTGGATAGCACCTCTCCTCTTTTAATTATCTTGCCAATGTTCTGTTAGCTACCACTCTGCATTGTGGTTGAATAGAATTGTGACTTCAACTTTGCATATGAAAATGGGAATGTGAAAGTCAAATGTGAATGATTAAAACTTCCAAGGGTTACTTTCAAGTGGAGCCAGAGTAAGCTCTTCCCAGCCTTTTTTCTTCCTTCCTACATACAAGGGATAACAAATGAAATTTTCTGGAACTTTATTATATTATACCATTTTATTTGTTTTCACTGCTTATTTAAGTACAGTTAGGAGAAGGGGACGACAGAGAATGAGATGGCTGGATGGCATCACTGACTCTGTGGACATGAGTTTGAGTGAACTCCAGGAGTTGGTGATGGACAGGGAGGCCTGGCATGCTGTGATTCATGGGGTCGCGGAGAGTCGGACACGACTGAGCGACTGAACTGAACTGAACTGAACTGAAGGTTATTAAAAAGAGTATGATATTTGTATGGGTATGCCAGAAGAGTCGGAGAAGGCAATGGCAACCCACTCCAGTGCTCTTGCCTGGAAAATCCCATGGACAGAGGAGCCTGGTAGGCTGCAGTCCATGGGGTCATGAAGAGTCAGACACGACTGAGCGACTACACTTTCACTTTTCACTTTCATGCTTTGGAGAAGGAAATGGCAACCCACTCCAGTGTTCTTGCCTGGAGAATCCCAGGGATGGGGGAGCCTGGTTGGCTGCCGTCTATGGGGTCGCACAGAGTCGGACACGACTGAAGCGACTTAGCAGCAGCAGCCAGAAGAGTGGATGATAGTTTCCATTCCAGCCCGTAATTGTGTCTGACTAGTGTACCTAACCTCCATCTGTGGGATTTTCCAGGCAAGAGTACTGGAGTGGGGTGCCATTGCCTTC
Source organism: Moschus berezovskii (assembly GCF_049115385.1). Classification (NCBI taxonomy): domain Eukaryota; kingdom Metazoa; phylum Chordata; class Mammalia; order Artiodactyla; family Moschidae; genus Moschus; species Moschus berezovskii. The sequence continues at coordinate 66,103,066 of NC_142469.1, forward strand.
TCCGTTAGTAGCAGCAGTAGCAGTGTACCTAAGATGTATAATGATAGGCCCAGAATCAAAGTTCTAATTAATTAGAGCTTTCATCACCAACTGTAAAGGTAGGAATATTTGCATCCTATGTAATGTGTGGTATTTGTTTTTAGGCAGGAACTAGTTGCAGAACTGGACCAGGATGAAAAGGACCAGCAAAATACATCTCGTCTGGTACAGGAACATAAAAAGCTTTTAGATGAAAACAAAAGCCTTTCAACTTACTATCAGCAATGCAAAAAACAACTAGAAGTCATCAGGAGTCAGCAGCAAAAACGACAAGGCACTTCATGATTCTCTGGGACCCTTAAATTTCAAAATATGCAAAGAAAGACTTTTTTTTTTTTTTTTTTTAAAGGAAAGAAAAACCCTTATAATGACAATTCATGAGTGTTAGCTTTTTGGCGTGTTCTGAATGCCAGCTGCCTATATTTGCTGCATTTGTTTCATCGTTTATTTTCCTTTTCTCATGGTGGACATGCAATTCATCTGTCTCCTTACATCACATGGGGGCATCTGTACTTGAATAAGCAGCAGTTCTCAACTTCAGAACAGATGCAGTGAACCATGGCTGTATATGCATGCTCGTGTGAAGGCTAGCCTAAGGAAAACAGGGGTGTTGAACTAGCTGCTGTGAGCAAACATCGTCTTGTTTTTGAGGTGGAACCTCAAGAATGATTTTGTTCTTGTATCTCATCTCAAACAACCAATAATCCTTTTATCCAAAAGATGGTGTATACCAAGTTAAAGACAGGGTATTATAAATCTAGAATCATTGGTGGTACATTATAGAAATGCAGAAACTTTAGGGATAGTTGAGAAGGAGGGCTTTGATGCCAGCATCCTTGGATCAGTACTGAACTTTATCCATAAACTTTAAGGTAAGTGACGGCCGCTGTATTTAATAGAAGTGTATTTCTTTAGACTTAAATTTGACTATGATACATTGAACAAAGTGGAACCCTTTTTTTAAAAGGTATAAAGATTTTTAATTCTGTGATTGCGTGTATGTGTGCTGAAACTGTAAAGCTTTTATGACTCTAATATTAATATCCCTTAAATGAAATTAAAAGGTAAATGAACATGATCCAGCTTAACTGATCATTCCTTCCTGCAGTGATTATTGTATTGTTTTACTGTATATTTGAAAAACTGAAGAGAAATAATGGAAAATGGAAATAATTGCTCCAGCTAAAAGGCTGAGGCCTGAACTATTTTTACGATACCAAATGAGTAAAAAACCTGACAAATCAGGACAAGTTAGTGAGGAAGGTAAAGGAATAAATCTCAATTCATCAAGTATCCTATTTATCAATATTGGAATGATTGATTTTCCTTGCAAGCCCATCCTAGAATGCCTTTCAACACTTTTAAAGGAATTTCACTTATAAAGAAAAAATTTATATTGTTAACAGTAACTTTGCTACCAACTTTGAAAATAAAAGTAATAATAAAACTTCATTGAAATAATAGACTATATAAGCTCTATTTTTTCAGTTGGTATTAAAATAAACTACATTTTGATACCAGTACAATGTGTCTTTTAAATAGAGATGTCATCAACCTCATTTTTATAGCATTAATGTTTTATGAAGAGAAAATTAAAAATGAAAGCATAATTGCTGTGATTATTAGAATTATATTGTGATTGTATTGTAGTTTTGCTCTGTTTCAGATAAGCAAGTTGATCTAAGAAGTTATCAAAACTATTCTTAAAAATACTAAAGCAGGTAACTTTTTCTTCCATTATTTTTTCCTCTTCCCACTGAGTTTTATAATGTATTACTTGTGTATACAAGCAATAAAGGTAAAGGACAGTTTGTACTTAACTGTGTCATCTTTAGCTTCTTCAGAATCTATTATTTAAAAGTTTCTGGTAAATATCAATAAATATTGACTATTACTTCATTTAAATAAACAGAGGGTTTTCATTCCCGAATAATTTAGTTACCTAGCCAAAGGTGATATTAGGCTCAGTGTATTAGTAGTCGAATAAAACTGACATGGAGAATAACGTTAAGGAAAAGCTTCACTCTTTCATAGTATTGCGCTTGTTTGTATATCTGTCACTCCACCAAAAGGGACCTAGCCAGCTTTTAGAGATTTTTCTAATCATCTCAGAGCATGAGATAGCCGAGCGTGGATGCTAAGACAGAATGTTTCCATTAGGATTTAGCAGATTGCAGATTTTATTTCTGGTCATTAATGTGTTTTTGTTATACATTACATACTTAAAGGGAAAGTTTATTATTATTATTATTATTATATGCAATCACTTCATAAAAATATCCCAAATAAGTAAATTGAAGAAAATAGTAGTTTGAAGTCATGGTGCCAAATGCAGGAAAGGCTGTTAAACCCTCTCGTGTCTGTTTACAGTATGTTCCTGGGGTTTCCAGTACTGCAGTTGTCCCGCACACTGAGTACAATTCAGCCTTACTTCGTTTCTAAGTTCTTGCATTGCCAAGCTCTTGTTTTTAAGTCCTTATTATTCTTGATGGAGGGAAAAAGAGATAGCAGGGTTAATTAAAATCTGTAGCCAGTTTCACCAGTGTTCTTGCGTGTCAACCCTTCAGAGATGTTAACAAGGAACCAAATTTGTTATTAATTCTGGTTTTACCATTTCTTCTAACTCATGTATTTTGAGGGGATGGAAATAGCTAACAGACATGAAAGTATCTAAAAGGTCCTAGTCTGAAAAATTCACAAGCAGTCCTTGAATAAGCGCTAATTACATTATATTTTTGCCTCCAGGGGAAGAAAACAAAGCTTTTATCTAACTTACAGGGAAATGATCCTCAGCAGTTAAAATTGACTTTTTGAGTCAAATAAAAATCAGTTAAGAATATTTACCTTATAGCCACATAGTATATTGAAGAGATCTGTTTAAAAGTTGTTTACAAATGTTTGACTGTTTTTGCTGAAGTATTTAGAGCATTGAATGTCTTTTCCGTTTCTCCAAGTTCCTTTTGTGTTCCTAGTTTCAGCTCCTGCCTGTAGCCAGAGATCACAGGCCTTCCCTGTGAAACTCTTGTTTCTTTCTGTAAGTGTGTGTGGTTTTCAGCGGTCAGCTCCTCTCTTCAAATGGTAGGAAGTTCTACTTTTGTCATTCAGAACATTTTATGTAAAATGATGTAATGCAGAAATCCTTGTGCATACCATGTAACTGAAGGAAGCTTTTTAGATTTATTTTTGTTTGTAATAAAATTCAGATTGTTACTCTAAACTTGGTCATAAAACTGGTGAATGATTTATATCAGCAAAAGAGCTGTGAGGTGTTCAGCTCCAGCAGCCTGTTTGGCTTATACAAAATAGAATAAAAACTGAAAAGTCAGACTCCTAATACTTAATGCCATCGTAAAATTTTTAAATGATTTTTGAGAAGCTTTCCTCAAATTCAGATTTTTGGTTAAATGGATTCTCTTCACAGTTTCAGTGAACCCTGGTTTGTATGAAGTATAACACAGTGTACATCACTACACTTATGCTCATTAGCAATCTGATTTCTTATAGTCTATCTAAATTACATTATTTCATTTATCAACCTGTTAGCCTTCTAACTTACACATCTGTGCATACACATCCTTATAAACTCTGCCTTCACTTTAGTAAATACATCTGCTTATTCACCATTCCTCAACAAATATTTATTGAGCACCTGTGATAAACCAAGCTGCTGTGGCTACTGCCAAGTGACATGTCCGTTTCAGTCACATGGTAGTCAGATGATATTCGCATTTCACAGATGGGACAGTAGGCTCCTAAAGGTTAAGACTGGTGCCTGAGTCTGCTTTTCCATCATCATCTGTTTTCAGCAGAATCACATACCTGGAGACTGTGGCCACTGCCAGCCCATGTGAAGGAAAATTGAATGGCAAACAAAGGAAGGGAAAATGAGGTAGCTTTGAATGTGCAGTCCCAGGGACTTAGTGACCACTCTACAGATAGCAGCAGTGCCAACATTGAGACCCTGTGTATCTCTTTTAAGCCTAAGTCTGTGTTCTAAACCACTTTGCTGTGCTGTAATTTAAAATGCTCACCAAGTACCAAGGTGCTTCAGCTTTTTCATTCACTTATTTGATGGGTAGGGTGTCTTCAGTCTTCTGTGCCACCCTCAACCCCCACACCTGAAGAATGTGCTAAAAATGGAAAAACAGGTCATGGGCTTGTAAGACCTGGTCCTTAGACTCCTCCATTCTTCAAAAAAATGAGACTTTACCCAGGTTTTTTTCATTTTTGGTTTGTTCTTGTTTTGTTTTTTGCCCTTTTTGGTGTGTGCTAAGTCACTTCAGTTGTGACGGGGGCAAGGGGTCTCATTAAAGAATAATTGGAGTGTAATTTTTAATACAATAAACTGTATCCATTTAAAGTGTGCAATTTATTGAGTTTTGACATATGTACACACTTGTAAAGGGACTATCCCAGGTGGCTCAGTGGTTAAGAATCCGCCTGCAATGCAGGAGACACAGGTTCGATCCCTAGGTCGAGAAGATCCCCTGAAGAAGGAAATGGCAACCCACTGCAATATTCTTGCCTGGGAAATTCCATGGACAGAGGAACCTGGCAGGCTACAGTCACTGGGGTCGTAAAAGAGTCCGACATAATTTAGCAACTAAATACACTTGTAAAACCATCCCAGCAACCAAGGTCCCGAACATTTCCATCCCCTGCAAAGCTGCTCTCATCTCTTACAATCTATCCCTCCCTTCTCTCCAAGGCCCAGTGTTCTCTCTAGCAATGTAAAATAGTTAACATTTTCTAGAATTTTACATACATGAAATGATTCAATATGTACTCTTTTTATGCTTTCTTCCTCCTCTTGAGTTGTTTTAATTCCTTTGAGAGGAATTTTTTATTTTAATCATTTTTAGTGATGCTTGAAAACCTTTCAGTATCAGTTTTTGAGGGAAAATGTAGGTTTTAAGAGGTTGTAGATATGTCCAATATGGCCTATTCAATTGTACAGTGTTACCATCTTCTGAAACATTTAGGATCACTTTATGTTTTTATAGAACCTTAGTGCTTCACTTACAAAATCCCTTGCATTTGTTTGTTTTAAGCTTATTTGTATCTGTATTACTTCAGGTGTTAGAAATGTGAATGGTCATGGCGAGTAACATTAATAAATATTCAGTCCTTGGTGATTTTTAGCAAATATGGTTGATAAATGTAATTTCAGTTTTGGGGGGGTTTTTTCTTACGTTGTAGCTGCTTTTTTCTTGATCAAGAAAGGAAAGATTAGATTGGTTACACTGCAGAATAATATGAAGAACATTTTAAGTAACAAAACAATCTTCTTTAAAATTTGTTAGGTATGATACCTCATACAGGTGCTATCAGTGGTCCTATCTATTGCGTTGGCAGAGTGTAAACTGCTTACCAGCAGGACCTATACTCTGTCCATCGATGACTAATCCTTGGTTCTCAGAGCATCTTATGCCCCTGCCATGAGGTCCCACTGAAACTTACACTTCTGTTTAAATGAGCTGCCCTTCATGTCAGTTTTTTTCTAAATATTTATTTATTTTTGTTTAATTATTTATTTGACTGTGCCAAATGTCAGTTACAGCACATGAGATCTTTAGTTGCGGCCTGTGGGATCTAGTTCCCACAACCAGGAATAGAACCCAGGCCCCCTGCATTGGGAGCATAGAGTCTTGGCCACCGAACCACCAGGGAAGTCCCTTCATGTCAGTTTTTTCAGTGAAACTTTTCTGAGAAACAATTAACGTTATCTGAGTTTCATGGTACTTTTACATTTCCAAGTGGTGAAAGCATTCTTCATCCTGTAATTTAATGGTCAGCAATATCTTATAGATGCCATCAGGCAGCAGGATAATTGCCTTGAAAGCACCAGAAATTACTGAGCAAATGCTGACTATTTATCTTCTGGAAGTCAAAAGCAGTTCACAGAATGAAGTTACATTTACTGCTTATTTTCTCTCTGTGGAACCTGCCTCTTCTTTACTTATAGGAATGGCTATATTAATCATTGATTGATACATTGACCAAATTAGAGACTAAAGAAACCTGAAAATGGATGTAATTTTATGGTTGAAGAGAAAATGGTGATATTTCTTCATCACACACACACACACACACACACACTAGACCACTTCTGACTTTCAATGTTTCCTACAAAAATACTTTAAAATATGATGAGCATGAGAGATCCCTTAGTTTTAATGATCCTTCAGGATAGTCTCCCCATTTCCAAGGCTTCAGATGAGTCTGCATTTTCCAATATTGGCCATGCCAGCTATCACAGTTAAAACTACACGATACTAACTTCCGTGACTATATTAAAATCCAAGAGATCATGTGCAGGGGAAGTTCCAACTGCAGACAGTACTGGACCCTTTCACAAAGTTTACTTTGTCTATTATACGCAGAATATTGGCACTAATAATAAAATAGTACAGTTATTACAATATACTGTAATAATAAAAGTTCATTGAATGTAGTTTCTTTCAAAATACCTTATTTTACAAATTTATTGCTCTTCCATCTTAACTATGCACTTTACCATGCTAGTTCAAATTTTTTTCCTTCTTTATAGTTTCACAGGTAGATTTATTTCTTCCATAGATCTTAGCCATCTTAGCATATGATATTTTTTTCCTTATTAAGTCAAGAGCTTTCACCCTTTCACTTAAAGGAAGCAGTTTACAATTTCTCTTTGGCATATCCAAATTGCCAGCATCACTATTCTTGCATTTGGGGGCTACTTATATTAAGTAAAGTTTCCTTGAACACAAGTACTGCGTTACCACAGCTGTCAGTCCAGCAAAGGCAGTGACTGTTAAGTGACCAGTGTCACCATCGCAGCATGGTACACCAGAAGGATAGATGCTCAAGTCCCTGGCAGAGCATCACAAAATTTCTTCACAGTACTCAGTATAGCTCAAAGTGTAAAACTAGTGAATTGTTTATTTCAAAATTTCCTGTTTAATTATTTGGGGCCGTGGTTGACTTTGGGTAACCAGAAGGCAAAACTGTGGCTAAGGGGGAAATACAGCAGTGTCTTTGGGCAGGTCTGTAGTGGGCAGGTCTGTAGATCAAAAAGTACAAGAAATCGGCATTTATTTTCCATTCTTGCTAGACAAACTATTAATAGTACCTGAACCAGTTTTGCTACATGAAATGTTTAAACATTCCTGTAACTGTCCCCTGGAACTTCATTTTAGGACCCAAAAAACCTGCCTTTCCCTTAAATACCATCCTGTGACAGATGTGGAGGTGGTTGGTCTACAGTGTGAGCAGGCTGCATCTCGGCAGACTGTTCCATATGAGAGCAAGAGGCATGGTCACTAACAGAACAGTCAACTGTGCCTCCCCTCCCCCGCACACAGAGAGCTTCATCTCTTTAAGGAAGAAAAGGTCTTGTTTTACACTTAAAAATAGCCAGACTGCTTGTTACTTAAAAGATTTTCTTAACCACTCTTGTTCCAAATTCTCTTAATCTTCTGGCTGTTAGGGAGGAGACATTTTGGAAAAGACTCTGATGCTGGGAAAGGTTGGGGGCGGGAGGAGAAGGGGACGACCGAGAGTGAGATGGCTGGATGGCATCACCGACTCTGTGGACATGAGTTTGAGTGAACTCCGGGAGTTGGTGATGGACAGGGAGGCCTGGCGTGCTGTGATTCATGGGGTCGCGGAGAGTCGGACACGACTGAGCGACTGAACTGAACTGAACTGAACTGAAAACATAACATTTCATCCCGTAGGACTGCCCTCTACAAACTGACTTCAAAAACACGTGGATGTGCTTCTTTCTACTTTTCCTTGGTGAATAGCCATCTGTTTGCTTTTTTTGTTTGTTTTGTTTTTAATGTTTTGGCTGTGCTGCATGACATGTGGGATCTTAGTTGCCCAACCAGGGATCGAACCAGTGTTCCCTGCATTGGAAGCAGAGAGTCTAAACCACTGGACCTCCAGGGAAGTCCCAAGTCATCTATTTTTTAAGTGATTTTTTTTTTTTAAGTGTAAAGAAAAGGAGGAAAAAGAAAAGAGCTGAAGTAACGGGGACAAGGTCAGACTATTGACATAACAATCTCCAGTTTGTGTTATTCATAATTCCAAGATAGGCATGCCAGCTATAGATGGAGTGATATGATAAGTGCATTTCTGCTTTCTCTTATATCAGCATTCATCCGATTGCCCCTGGATTGAGGGAAAGGCGCTGTAGTCATCAAACGAGTTTTGCCTTGGAGCCTGAAAACGGATGGGATATAGCTGACCATGGGAGGGGATGCCAGAGACTTGGGAGGCAGACCGGCTCTGGTCCTGGCCGGGTGCCACCCTGCTGTTGGGAGACTGTCTTGGGAGAGAGGAGACTGAGCCCCAAATTTCTTCATTAATAAACACAGGAATGGCCTGGATCCAATTCTAAATGCCATTCATCTCCGTATTTAGTATTACCTTTCCCATTCTCTGCTAGGGCTAAATTCATAGCATCCATCACATTATATACCTCAGGTGCTGATAAGAGAATGATCTCAAATGTTGGGGGGGAAATAGAATTGAATGTGTATGTATGGATTCCTTCTTTCAGAAAAATATTCTAAATCCTCTCATTTACAGGTGCACTGGTGTTCCATAAATTCTCCACAGTCCTTTAAAAAAACGTTATCTTGAGTAGGAATCAGTAAATATCCTGGGAGGGCTTCCCTGGTGGCTCAGTGGAAAAAAACCCACCTGCAACGCAAAAGATGTGGGTTTGATCTCTGGGTCGGGAAGATCCCCTGGAGAAGGAAATGGCAACCCACTCCAGTATTCTTGCCTGGAAAATTCCATGGACAGAGGAGCCTGGCGGGATACAGTCCATGGAGTCACAAAGAGTCGAACATGACTAAGCTATGACCGACTTAACGACTTAACATCAATAACACATCCTGGGAAGGAAAGTAAAAGGCAGATTCCACGTGGGTGATCTCTAGGACTGTAGGCAGAACCTGGCTTGAGGGCAGATCGCTGCTGCTCTGCTCACGATGTATCTGCAATCTCAGCACAATGGGAAGAGCCTCAGATCAAATGGCAAGGCAGAGTTGCCACATAACGCCATGCAACCAATTGTAAGTCTCGCTGTATTAAGCCCAAGGGATGCTGAGGGGAAAAAAACTGCCTCCAAACATAAGTGGAAATTGAACTTAATACTCTAATCACCATAAATTGTAGTGATTATTTGTGTAAAACCATAAATGTACAGTATGACTAAATCAAGTCATTTACAGAATATCCTTTCAGTTATTAACTTGGCATAAATACTAATCCCTGAAGATGAAGTTGAACACTAATCACTGGGAGCATTCGAGGACCTTTTGTAATCCGAGGATCGTATTTACATAGGGTAATTTCCCCCGTGGTAGCGGAGTAGGGCGGCTCACTGCTTTGTAAGTAGTAACATATGACAAGGATGCTATAACAAGGAATGGATTTTCGTCTCTTCTCCCAACCCCTCCCTTGCTTTCCCAATTTGAGCTTAATTAAAATTCCTCAGAACTTGGCTCTGCTTAACAAGCGGGCAAAGCCAGTCCTTTAAACGCTGACACCTCCTCTACTTCTACCCATTAAGGGTCATTACTGGGGAGCACATCTGCGGTGTCAGGGCCACGGGTCAGAGGGCAGGAATCCTCCGAGCGAAGCAGAACACACTGCAGCACGTAAATCTTCCATTTGTCTGACTTTTAAAATGCATTTTTAAGGACGAATTTTTAATTTTTTGAGGTAGTCCTTAAAAGTCCACATAGCTTTACATCACATTTATCTTCTACAAAATGAGCAGCTGCTGCCCACCCCCGCTCTCCACCCCTTCTCTGCCCCACATTTGTAAGTAATACACTACTATTTCTTGGTTTATGAAATTTGCATTCCAAAATTCTGGCTTCATCTCATGGGAGCCGGGATTTAGCTAACACAGGCACATCTCTCAATCTCCTCTACTTCTTCCCAAAATAGTCGATCTCAGTTTTAAATCAGCCAATATTACATTATTGTGACTATGTAGAATTCACTGTGGAGCCAAGTAAAGTATGACTATAACTATATTGCCTTTCTCTGAAAACCATGTTTCTCCTAGTACTATTTTTCATTTGCCTTATAGGTTTATCACCTTCAAATACTTCAAACAGGTGTATCACCCACAGCCATCAGCAATCTTTCATATTCTCAAGCACGGTGGGCAGGTCCATGTCCCCTGTGGAGCCATCGTTCTCCCTCTGAGTTCAGCACCAGCTCCTGACTGGCTTGGTGCTCTCCAAGCCACTGCTCAGCTGTCATCCTGTGACCCCTCCATCGCTGCTTTCCTGGGCTGGATCTCTGTTTCCTGGACTTCATGAACAAACTTTTTGATTCATTATATGGCTGAAAGATGGACTTCCCTGGTGGCTCAGATGGTAAAAAAAAAGTAATCTCCCTGCAATGTAGGAGACTGGGTTTGATCCCTGGATCTGAAAGATCCCCTGGAGAGGAGAATGGAAACCCACTCCAGTATTCTTGCCTTGAGAATTCCATGGATAGAGGACACTGGCTGGCTATAGTCCATGGGGTCACAAAGAGTCAAGACACAACTGAGCGACTAACACACAGCACATGTGGCTGAAAATGCCCAGTGGCCCCTATATTTTTCCCCGAGGTCCACACTGGTCAATATTTCTGCATCCCCTGAAGACTGAGGACCTCCAGGTCAGAGGACTTTAAAATGTCCCTCTTGCTCAGCTGTTTTCTGGACCATTTTAGGCTGTTTTTGTGTTAGTCGCTCAGTCGTGTCTGACTCTTTGCTACCGCATTGGACTGTAGCCCCCCAGGCTCCTCTGTCCATAGTATTCTCCAGGTCAGAATACTGGTGAAGTCGCTCAGTTGTGTCCAACTCTTTACGACCCCGTGGACTGTAGCCCACCAGGCTCTGCCATCCATGGGATTCTCCAGGCAAGAATACTGGAGTGGGTTGCCATTTCCTTCACCAGGGGATCTTCCCGACCCAGGGATAGAACCCAGGTCTCCCGCATTGCAGGCAGACGCTTTAACCTCTGAGCCACGAGGGAAGCCCCAGAATACTGGAGTGGGTTGCTCTTCCCTACTCCAGGGGGTCGTCCTGATGCAGGGGGAGAACCCAGGTCTCCTGCATTGGAGGTGGATTCTTTACTGCCTGAGCCACCAGGAAGCCCTCTTTTAGAGTAGGAGGGAGAGCTGAGCTTTTTAGCATTCCAGGCTCCTCCTCCATAGCATATAAGAAAATTCTTTCTGCCATATAGTTAACATATTTCTTTTTTTTTGTATCCTTGGACTTTTTCTGTTCAAGAACATGGATTGGGGAGAGGAGGGAGAAGGCGTAAGTAAAGAATTCAACTGCCTGAAATTGACTCACCTTGACCTCTGAGGACTTGACAGTTTTCCAAGACAAGGGGAATGGCATGTAGGTTACTATTGTCTCAGGCTGCCACTCCACTTGTCCATCCATGGATGGGCCACGAGTTGTGATGCAGCTCATATGCAAAACACCTGACCTTAAAAGAGTCAAGATAAGCCAATCTCAAAGGAGTGAGCTATAGACCTATGAGAACATCAATACCATTTTTTTTCCTACAGGAGCCAAAGCAATTTAAGTTACACCTGAGAAGGAAGAGGGAAAGGGCTTCTAGGATGTTGCTCAAATTAAGGGAAAAGCAAAGGGGAAAAAGGTTTATATAAAAAAGAAATATATATTAAAAAGATGTGCAGCAACCACTGTCTCCACCGTGCTTCTCCCTTGCCTGTCTCCTTGCATAGAAGCTGAAAAGACTTGCATTTCAAGCTCCATTTACCACTTGGAGTGGCTGAGTGACCTACATAAGACCAAGGGGCAGTGGCAGGGAGACTGCTGAGGAGCTTCTGAAAAGGCTTTCTCTTTTCCAGACAGAGGCCTGGAATGAAGAAGCCTTTGTTCCTTCTGTCCTTCCTGCATAGGACCCTGTGTGAGGACCTAACATGTGGAATCGTCATATGAAAATGGTGATAGAGGGCCCACACGTCAGGATGATGGAGATGAGGATGGAAATGACCTGGATGATTTACCCCACCAACCCTGAGATCACAGTCTCCAGACAGAAGCAATGAATGTCCCGTACTTCCTTGGCAAATCCTTAATCTTAGTCTAAAATATACGCCTTTGCTGTGCTTTTTTTTTTGAAGTGAGATTCACGTAATGAAAATTAACCATCTTTCCTTACAATTCAATGGCATTCACAGTGTTGTGCAAATCCCCATCTCTAATTCCAACACATTTCCATCACCCCAAAAGAGAGCCATGCACCTATGAAGCAGTCACTTCCTGTTCCCTGCTCCCAGCCCCTGGCAACCACAATCTGTTTTCTATCTCTGTGGATTTACACATCTGTATATTTCATATAAAAGGAATCACAATATGTAACTTTTTGTGTCTCACTTCTTTGCATGTTTTTGAGTTTCACCCATGTTGCAGCATCTATCAGCACTTCATTTTTTACATGACTAAATATAATGTGATGTCATAGATATACTGTATTTTGTTTCTCCATTCATCTATTAGGGACTTCCTGTACCTCAAATGGTAAAGAATCTACCTGCAATGCAGGAGACGCAATTTCAGTCCCTGTGTTGGGAAAACCCACTGGAGAAGGGAATGGCGAACCACTCCAGTATTCTTAACTGGAGAATCCCATGGACAGAGGAGCCTGGAGGGCTACAATCTGTGGGGTCGCAAAGTGTCGGACACGACTGAGCGACTAACACTACTGTTCATCGATTGATGGCCACTGGAGTTGTTTCTACCTCTTGACTATTGCAAATAATGCTGCTATGAACTTTCATGTATAAGTGTTTGACTGCCTGTTTTCAGCTTTTGGGAGTGTATACCTAGGAGCGGAATTGCTGGCTTATCTGGGAATTCTCTGCTTAACTTTTTGAGGAAACATCAAAGTATTTTCCATGGCAGTTGTATGTTTTTTAAAAATCATCCTATGCATCTCCTTGTATCTGTTTCTTACCTATCATGCAAGCTCTGTAAATGTCTTGATCATATCACTACAGACTGTGTCCCCAAATACTAATGAAGTAGGCCCTCAAACTTACTTGTTGACTTAACAAAGAAATGAGTGAGTGTGACAAAACCGATTCACAATTTAAACAGACCATTGTGGATGCAGGCAGTAGATGGATCAGAGAGGCCAAGGATGTGGCAGAGACCAACAGGAGCTGTGTTCATCTGGAGTCCTGAACCAGGCGAGATACTTTGCTGCATGCTGACATTACCCTGGGAGCCCACGCAGCTCTCTCACACAGCCCAGCAGCTGCATTGTACCTGTTTATCTTCCCCCACTGGGCTGAGTTCTGTAAGGACAGCCACCAGGTTTTTTTCATATTGCCAGTTGCACAGTAGATTCTTAACCAGTGTTTGATGAATGAATGAATATGAATGAGTGGGTCTGAATGGAGAAACAGATAATAGCTGCATGATCTTAGGCAAGATACTTAACCTTTTCAGTCTTAGTTCCTGCCTCAAAGGATTCCTTTGATGGGTAAAAGAGACAAAGCTGCCAGGGATCTTAGCACCAGGCTGCCCATGGCAGTCACCCAGTAAATGATGCCAGAACACTCCCTGTGACTCTGCAGACATAACTAGGACAAATGGGCCCAGGGTGAGGGGACAGGTTTCAGCCTAAAAGACAGAAGAACATTTTAACGTAAGCTGGAGCAGGACCATGTCCATATTGTTCCCTTTGGTATGTATACCCAGCGCCCAGCACAAAGAGAGAACACACTGTTGACTCAACGTGTAGTAAGTGGGACTGACAAGTGTGGAATGGGCAGCCTGGGATTGAAAGCCACTCATCACTGGGAGTGATCAGGCCAACACTGGATGTTCACTTGCCTGAGATGGAGGGATCGGGAAGCCTGCTCTGGTAGGACAGATGTGTTGACTGCAGAGATCCCTTACAATTCTGGGTGGTTCATGTTCTTTGGTGACTCTGGTGAGACAGCAGATTCTTCCAGGGCAAGAATTGACAACAAATTAAAAAATAGCTCTAGAGATAAGGGCTACTTGAGTGTACTCCGGGAGTTGGTGATGGACAGGGAGGCCTGGCGTGCTGTGATTCATGGGGTCGCGGAGAGTTGGACACGACTGAGCGACTGAACTGAACTGAAACCAGTACTTATTATTATCTTTCATGAGAAAGGGAACACATTCAAAATGCCTCAAAACTGAAGATGATAAAGTGAAATTTGGGATTTTCTCGGTAGTCTAAAGAAAAGATGAAGAAAATCTTCGTAGAAAATGAGGAGCCTGAATTTCAAGAAGATACTTAGACTCACAAGTTCATGGCAGCATTATTCACAGTATCCAAAACAAAGAAGCAAGCTAAGTGTGCACCTGTCGACAAATGGATTGTGTGTGTGTGTGTGTGTGATGGAATATTATTCAGCCCTGGAGAAAAAAGAAATTCTGCCACTTGGAACAGCATAGGTGAACCCAAAGGACATTATACTAAGCAACTGTCCATGGAATTCTCCAGGCAAGAATACCGGAGTGGGTAGCCATTCCCTTCTCCAGGGGATCTTTCCAACCCAGGAATCAAACTTGTGTCTTCTGCGTTGCAGGTGGATTCTTTACATCTGAGCCACCAGAGAAGCCCGTAAATAAGCCAGATACAGGCAAATACCACAAATATTCTCTTATATGTAGAATATAAAATAGTCAAACTCATAGAATCAAGGGTAGGATGGTGGTTGCCAGGGCCTTCGGGTAAGCTGGGAGGGGAATCTGGAGATGTTGGTCAAAGGATACAAACTTTCAGGTTAAGGTGAGTAAGATACGGAGATGGAATGTATAGAATGGTGACTATAAATAATATTGTACTGTTTACTTGAAATTCACTAAGAGGATAGATCTTAAGAGTTCTCACCACAAAAAAAAGAAAATAGTAACTGTGAGGTGATGAATATGTTAGCTTTATTATAATCATCATTTCACAGTATATACTTACAGTAAGACATCAAGTTCAGTTCAATTCAGTCACTCAGTCGTGTCCCACTCTTTGCAACCCCATGGACTACAGTACGCCAGGCCTCCCTGTCCATCACTAACTCCCGGAGTTCACTGAAACATGTCCGTTGAGTCGGTGATGCCATCCAGCCATCTCATCCTCTGCCGTCCCCTTCTCCTCTCACCCTCAATCTTTCCCAGCATCAGGGTCTTTTCCAGTGAGTCAGCTCTTTGCATCAGGTGGCCAAAGTATTGGAGTTTCAGCTTCAACATCAGTCCTTCCAATGAACACCCAGTACTGATCTCCTTTAGGATGGACTGGTTGGATCTCCTTGCAGTCCAGGGGACTCTCAAGTCTTCTCCAACACCACAGTTCAAAAGCATCAATTCTCCTGCGCTCAGCTTTCTTTATAGTTCAACTCTCACATCCATACATGACTACTGGAAAAACCATGGCCTTGATGGACCTTTGTTGGCAAAGTAATGTCTCTGCTTTTTAATATGCTATCTAGGTTGGTCATAACTTTTCTTCCAAGGAGTAAGCGTCTTGTTATTTCATGGCTGAAGTCACCATCTGCAGTGATTTTGGAGCCCAAAAAAGTCTCTCACTGTTTCCAATGTTTCTCCATCTATTTGTCATAGATTGTGATGATGAAAAATCTTTGGAGATGGGTAGTGGTGAGGTTGTATAATAATGTGAACAGACTGAATGCTACTGAACTGTACACTTAGAAATGGTTAAAAATGGTAAACTTTGTAATATATGTTTTACCACAATGAAAGTAAAATTGAAAATTTTCCAATTGGAAATATCTCTGCAATTGCTTAAGAAGTGCACATTAAGTAAAACAATCATACCTCAGGATCCTAGCTTTCCTCCCCACAACTTACTTTAAAAAAAAAAAACAACACTGAAATTTGTGTACATTTAACCAACTCGATGGACATGAGTTTCAGTGAGCTCCAGGAGTTGGTAATGGACAGGGAGGCCTGGCGTGCTGTGATTCATGGGGTCGCAAAGAGTCGGACACGACTGAGCGACTGAACTGAAGGTATACCACTTGATGTCTTTTCCTATTTTTCCCGTTTCCTTTTCCTATTTTCCTGTAGGAAAAGACATCAAGTGGTATACCTTAAATGTATACAAATTTTAGTGTTTTTTTTTTTAAGTAAGTTGGGGGCGGAGGGAGAAGCTAGGATCCTGAGGTATGATTGTTTTGCTTAATGTGCACTTCTTTAGCAATTGCAGAGATATTTCCAATTGGAAAATTTTCAGTTTTGAAAATCGGAAATTTTCAATATTACTTTCATTGTGGTAAAACATACATTACAAAGTTTACCATTTTTAACCATTTCTAAGTGTACAGTTCAGTAGCATTCAGTCTGTTGCATTATTATACAACCTCACCATTACCCATCTCCAAAGATTTTTCATCATTCCAATCAGCTAAATATTATTTTTAAATATTAATATTAATATTTTATCTAACAAATGTGTTCAAAAGCTGGAGCTAAACTGTTAATCAGCAATTAGCTTTTTTACAAAGGAAAACCAATAGAATGTTATTTTTCCCCTATAATCAAATGAAATTGCTTTCCCCCATAATCAAATGAAAGAGTTATTGAAGTATTTTCTACACTTGTAAACTGTTTTAACTGTCATTTATTTGAGTAGCTAAAGAGATTAAAAACCATATAGATTTCATGTGTATCAATCACTGCTGCTGCTGCTGCTAAGTCACTTCAGTCGTGTCCGACTCTGTGTGACCCCATAGACGGAACCCACCAGGCTTCCCCCGTCCCTGGGATTCTCCAGGCAAGAACACTGGAGTGGGTTGCCATTTCCTTCTCCAATGTGTGAAAGTGAAAAGTCAAAGTGAAGTCGTTCGGTCAATCACACTGGTCAGCAAAACCCAAACACCTTCTATTCCCAGAGTCAATAAATGAAGCTTTATAAGCATAGATGCTACTGGAAAAATTTAAATCATCAGCCTCAGGTAATTTTGTTACTTGCTTTATTGCACCTATTTGAACTGCAGCTGCTTTCACAGAAGGGGTATAATCAACTCCACGTGCCCATATCAGAATCTCGAGATAAGACGAAATTAACAATCAACGTCATTTTTTATAACAGAGCTGCTTTCCATTTCTTCAGCTGACCTCACAGGGCCTCTTCCAGCACCTCTTCTCGTGTGCCGGGCTCCGATGCTGGACACCAGTGCAGAGGTGTGCCTGGGTCACACAGACTCCAGACACCCAGGCAACTCCACAGGACAGCCCATGACAGGTCCTGGCGGATGTGCACAGCGGGGCCAGTCACCCCGATTATAATCAGTTTCATATTGTTTCATTTTATTTCCTCCATTTGATAGAATCACCAAATTCAAAAGATTACTGGGCAGCAAAGGTGAATGAAGCAAACAGCTAATATCAGACACCATTTCAAAAGCAACTGCCTGGATAAGCCTTTAATAGAATTTCCCAGTTTACAACTCTGAAAATGAAGAAGGCAAGTTACCATGGAAACAAATAGTCTCTTTAAAGAGAGACAGCCTCCTCTCCTGATCTAAGCATGTTCCAGAAGGGAGGAGGTGGGAGGGGAGGGAAGAGGCGGGCCGAGCATTTGCGACTGGAACAATGAGGGGAAGTTTTCTTCTCATTAAAATCTTCCCAATGAAATAAGCTTGGAGGGTCAGCTCAGGACTTGTTTTCTTGGCTGTACTATTAAACCTTCAGTCAGAGATTTTGAGACATTTGGGCAAAATGACATTTTATTGGTAGTTTCATTGTTTTTCTTTATTCAAATAGTGACATGTGCTATGACAAGTAAAACCCTCAGTACATGACATAAAAGGCAAAGAGGACTCGCTTTTCCTGGTCTTCTATCAGCAACAAATACCCATTGAGGTAACAGGCCATTGATTGCTTTTCTCTGCCTTTAGCCTCTTCATATGTTTGTGTATATATATATATATATATATATATATATATATATACAAGCAATATATACAAACAAAAAAAAACTAAAAATTGGGCAAAGGACTTAAATAGCTATTTCTCAAAAAAAAATGTATACAAATGACCAATAAGCACATGAAACGATACTCACCATCACTAATCATTAGGGAAATTCAGGTCAAGGATAGCTATTATTTAAAAAAGAAAATTAGTATTACTGAAGATGTGAAGAAATTGGGAACTTTAAACACTGATGGTGCAGCAACCATGAAAATGACAGCATGATACTTCTTCAAACAGAATTACCATATGATCCAACGATTCCACTTCTGAGTATATCCCCAAAACAGTTGGAAACAGACCTGAAAAGATGTTTGCATACCCGTGTTCATAGCAACAGTATTTACGATAGCTAAAAGATGGAAGCAACAGAAATATCCTTCAGTGGATGAGTGGATAAACCAGTGTGGTACATAACGTACAATGGAATCTTATTCAGCCTTAAAAAGGAAGGAAATTGTGACACAAGACATTATGCTAAGTGATCGAAGCCAGCCATAATAATGTATAATTCCACTTCTATGAGGTACCTAGAGTACCTCATGAAAAGAGAAGGTATTAATAGCACGGCAGTTGGGAGGAGGTAGGCGTGGGAAGCTGTTAGTGTTAACTGGGTACAAAATTTCAGTTTGGGAAGAG